>NC_066580.1:355244485-356591152 GCF_024323335.1 Lathyrus oleraceus | reverse complement strand
TTTTTTTCTTAAAAAATGCATGCTTTTTCGTTGGTTTTTGGGGTCGTAAGCATAAGTAATTTCTCCCTTCTCTTGACTAAAGATTCATGGTGTGATGTGAGTGATTTGATGTTCATTCTTAGTATATAAGTAAGATTAAATTCTGAATTGTGCATCATTTGTGGTAGATTAGTAACCTTTGTGGGATTTTGATCCTAATAATGGATAACATTAAAAAAAATCAATCTCTTTCTTTCTTGTGTGAATTCACTCATGTTTGTTAGTCTCTAGAACTTGATCTGACTCTGTTTGAAATTGTTTTATTACTTGTGCACACTGATATGACAAAGGCAAGTTGTTTGTGTTTTATTTTTGTCGCCAATTAGCCAATTTATCCCATTTATCCTATTTATCCCATTTTTTGCTTATAACTCATTACAAACTTAAAAGTGAAAAACAATGTTATCACCCTATTCAAAGGGTTGAAAGAGTCTTGTTTGTAGTTGTGTGGGGTTGAGTAATTATAGTTGTGATATTTCATTCAAAAGTTGATAGAAAATAGAAAGAAAAAAAAAGCAAGAAAGGGAAAAAAGGATGACAATACATATTCCTTCGGGGGAAAAAAGAATAAAAAAGAGAAAAGAGAAGAAAAATAGCTTAAAGGTTATTGTTTGAAAGTGAATAAAAGTTTATTGAGTTCAACTCCCGTAGTTTCTTTCAATTTTCTTTTGACCCTTTGAATTTTAGCCTAGTCCCCTTTAGGATCTATTTCACCCTTACCTTGGCCAAGTTACAACTCGAATAAAAGTCCTTTTTATCTTGGTGTGCATGTATTTCAATTATGGATATTAGATTCTTTTCAAATTATAATAGTGGTAATTTTCATGATGTGCTTTAAGTATAAACAGACAACCTAAACACTTCAGAGTTGAGAGAATTTTATCCTGTGAGGATCATGCTTCTTATGATGTGCTCTTTAGTAAACTGTCCTCTTATTCAGTTAAGTAATAAGAATTGAGATTGTACTTACACCCTTGTGGAACTGGAATTTTACTTACATCCTTGTGATTTTGAAGGTCTTTGAATTTGCATGCTCTATGTTGTTCTTATTTTTCTGCTTTGAATTTTAACTTTAGAATTTTTCTCGGAGTGCAAAAGCGTAAGTATGAGGGAATTTGATCAGTGGATTTTAATACATTATCTCTTAGTTTGTTCTAAGACTTTTATATGACCTGTCATATTATTTTAACTGTTTTAATAGGTTTTTGAAAGTTAAGACGAGTTCTACTTATTTCTGAATAAGTGTTTATTTTCTTAATAAATAGTGATATACATCTACTCGTTGTGTATGTCATAACTTCAGCTACGAGAATCAGATTGATGCGTTCTAATATGTGTTGAAAATCCGTGAGGATAAACTATAAGTTTTAAGTTGAACTCCAAAGCTGATTTGGAGTGAAGAAGGGTTGAATATTTAGTTTTAATTCCAGACTTAAGAAAATACTTAGTTTTTGGGTCGATTTGGAATTTTTTTGAGTCAGTTGCTTATAGACCCAAAATCCCTTGCTCTATTTAAACAAATTAGTAGTTTTAGGATTCATAATTTAGCATTCATGAAATAATAAATAGGGTTTAAGAATTCTATGAAGAACTAATTCCCAAAGAGCTTATCTGCTATATTCAGATTCCACTTTGAGGTTTTTATAAATTTTAGCTTAATTTCAATTTCTTTTTAATTCTTACTATAAAATCGTTTGCTTATTTCAATTGCTTTCGTTTGCTTAATTTGATTGCTGCTTATAGGATATAGTTGATTGATTTCAATTGTTTGTATGATCCTTAACTATAATCATGTTAGTGTAGCTTTTGAGTTATCGTGTTTGAAAAAGTTGTGTTTGCTTAATTCACGATTACTTAAATTTGTTTGTTTAATTCGAAAATTAGGGACATGCATAATATATACCTATTGAGCTTGTCAATAGAATTTATAATCGAATAGGACTGAATCCGCTAGGGAATTGGAATTATAAGAATCGATGATAAGTCGAAAATCAACCCAGTAGATTAGCTTATTTATCAATTTTGCTTTTAGCTTAATTCTCTTCAATTTTAGTTTTTAACCTTAAAAAACTCCCTCTTTTCGTTCATTTGGTTACAACATTCAAGAGTCATTGAGATACGACATTCACAATCACTTCTGTTTTACTACACTTTTTAACTCGTTTTTGACCCGTATGCGACAGCAGATCAAGTGACTTAAAGAAAAGTGTTGGTTTGAGGTTCGAGCTTTCGTCCTCCTTGGAGAATAATGGTGTTTCAATTTTGTTCACTGGAGAAGAATAGTATTTCAATATTGTTCGCTAGCTAGGGTGAAAAAAAAGAATGAGACTTAACATTAAATCTAAAGGCGCATATTAGTTTCTAAGTACACCTTAAACTTCCAAGTGCTGAGAATCGAAGCTCAAGCCCATAGCAACTTTACATGTAAGTTTTTGGGAAAACCAAGGTAAAAGATTAAGTTTTTTAAAAAATGGAGTGTTTCAGGTCATTTGACCTCGATTTTTCAATAGCTTAGATGAAAGCTTCGTCATGAAATGTATTATTTGTAGTAGTGATACAACAAAAAAGAATTTTTGAGACTTAAGAATTTCTAGAATATACTAGGGTTAAGAAATTCTAAGTTCAACTTGTGCTTGTTTGTTTGACATAGTAACAACTCCTTTTAATGTCAATAGCACATTATTTTTCTTCAAGTCTTCAACTCCTTATATAGAGATAAAGAAAATAGTTATTGAAGAGTTTGCACAAGAGAGTCACTGGGAAGCTTGAATTAGAGGCATTGAGGTGTTTCTTGATATGGTTAATATCGTTGAAAGCTCATTTGAAATCCCTTTTCTACAAAAAAGAATTATCGATCGCATACCGGCTTTCTTCATCATACTTTTGCTTAAGTCCTCACGTAATTAGAAGAAGAAAAAATCCTCGATCCTTGTGTTGGCTAGATCTTTAGAGTTTGAACCTGTAGAGACAAATGCTTCAGAGTCTGGATCTTTAGAATAACTTTAGATGCTGACGTCAATCATAGGTTGACATCATACAAAGTCTGGTCTTCAGCTTCTGATCTTCCAGAATCTAGATCTTTATATTATCCTTATATGTTCATGTATCATAACTAGTGTTAAGTTCTCTTTAAAAGTTTTAGTCTTCGATCCCGCACAGTTGAGCATATTTAAATATACCCTATTTTTCTTTAAATACTTTGTTATCATCAAAGTCTTAGAGATATGGTACAAACCAATTTTGTTCCAATAATTCATTAACCCTAAATCCCATAGCTTAATCTTATCATGAAAATCTTTACTAGTTAATGATGAATGAACAAAAAAATTAGAACTTTCTAAAATATATAAACAAAATAATTTAGACCTTTTAGCTATGATCCTTTCACCATGAAAATTCTTCTACACCCTATGTTCAAATAGAATGCAATAATCTAGATCACCAAACCTACTTATGGATAACTAAGTTTTCCTAAGCTCTAGAACTTACCTCCCATTGTGAAGAAGAAACTTACGATCATCAAACATTTTAAGTTTGGCCATACCAATACCATGGACCTTGCAAAACCATAATGTCGCCAAAGAGAAATAGTATACCTTGATCCAACTTCAAAGCTTAAATTATTTCTTTCTTTCACATATGTGATAAGGGAAACTTGAATGTGTGACCCTACCATATTCAGTCTCCAAACTCGACACCACTAATGCATCAATACTCTCATAACTTTCCTCATCAAAGGATGTAACAATATGAACAAAATCTTCATTTTTCTTCCTCTCAAGACAATCACTCTTAAAGTGACTGAGTTTTTAACAAATAAAGTATTTTAAACTTGAATTATAAAACCTCTTTGATTTGGACATCCATCTACGCTCACTTACTCCTCTTGATACACTTAAGTCTTCACCATATCATCAATACTCAAACCTTTCATCTTTGAATCTTTGGATCTCACAGTCGCATGGACTTCATCCAAAGTAATAATACATTCCTTACCATAAATAATGGCATCTCAAAGGATCTAGGTAATGAGCTCAGGAAAACTAGATTTTTGTCCTTATCTTAAATCTTCACCTCAATATTCTTTTTATCATCAATGATCTTGTGAAATTCTGTCAATCTCTCCATTATGGATTTGTTCTTTACCATACATAATGAGTAGATTTATTGTTTCAATACAACTTGTGAGTCAAAGATTTGGTCGTATACAATGATTCAAGTTATGCCCATTTTGAAGTAACAACCTTCTCATTGGAGACTTCCCTTATAACTTTATCCCCAGGGTACAAGATAATGTTACTTCCAACCTTATCCACCATTTTGATCTTCTCTGCTTCTTTTAGGCATGCAGACATTGATGCCTTACCCTTTAATGCTTTGATACACGTCTCTTCATCAAAATTCTTTGCTAAGATATACAATCATAATTTAACTCCCTTGTAGCATAAGTGTCTTGAGGCTTGTAACCACATTGAACCAACTATCACAAACTTCTCGCGCAAGTTTACTTTTTCTCAACCGTTTGAGAGGTGTTCTTCCTGTAACCTCTCTCAACTCTTTTAAAACACCAAACACCGTATTCAATTTTTTTGAGGAGAAGTATTTTGAGAAACTTCTACAGTTTTCGAGTGAATAAATGATCTTGTTCACTTCGAAAAAATCTCAAGACTTTATTAGTGATGATTTATATGCTCAAGGTCTTCATCATAATCTAATAAGTATGCGACAACTATCAGAGAAAGGTTACAACATGCAGATTCATAATGGTTTTTGCACGTTGATTGATAGACATGGTAGATTTATCACAAAGACAAGAATGACATTGAACTGCCTATTCCCTTTTAAAATTCAACATGAAAATTTCCTTGCTTGAGTTATATTATTCCAAATGATGATTAGTTTTGGCACATGAGATTTGGTCACTTTCATTTTCCTGGCTTGAATTACCTATCACGAAAAGAATATGTTTCGGGTTTGCCTATTGTGAGTATTCCAAATGGAGTTTGTGAGAATTTTCAAATTGGAAAGAAGCATAGAGACTCATTTACAACTGGAATGACTTGGCGTGGGAAGAAACTATTATAGATAATTCATTCATACTTGTGTTCACTGGAAATACCAACACCTGGTGGTTGTAAGTACTTTATTACTTTTATTCTTGATTTGAGTAGAAAGACTTGGGTGTATTTCTTGAAACAAAAATAAGAAGCATGCGATGTCTTCAAGATATTCAAGGCATTTGTATAAAAAATGGTAAATCTAAGCATTGAGAACAGGCAGAGGCCAAGAATACCTCATTGGTACACGTTTCTTTGAGAAACATGGAATTGAGCATCAATTAACAACGAGATATATACCTTAGCAGAATGGAGTTGCTGAAAGAAATAATAGAACAATCATGGATATGGTGAGATGCATGTAGAAGGCTAAATAAATACCTAAAAACTTTAAAAAATACTTAGCTTTTGGGTCAGTTTTGTATTTTTTTTCGAGTGAGTTGTTGTTAGGCATGAATTCCCTTGCTATATTTAAACAAATGAGTAGTTTTAGGATTCATAATTCATCATTTATGAAATAAGAAATAGGGATTACGAATTCTATGGAGACCTAATTCCCAAAGAGCTGATCTGCTGTATTCGGATTCCATTTTGAGGTTTTTATAATTTCAGTTTAATTTTGATTTTTTGCAATTCCTCCTATAAAATTGTTTACTTAATTTGATTGTTACTTATAGGATAGAGTTGATTAAATTCAATTGTTTGTATGCTCCTTAACTATAATTACGTTAGCATAGCTTTTGCGTTATTGTGTTTGATAAAGTCGTGTTTGCTTAATTCGCGACTACTTAAATATGTTTGCTTAATTCAAAAATTTGGAACATACATAATATAATACCTATCGCGCTTGTCAGTGGATATTATAATTGAATAGGACCGAATCCGTTAGGGAACTGGAATTATAAGAATCGATGATAAGTCAGAAATCGACACAGTAGATTAGCTTATTTATCAATTTTGCTTTTACCTTAATTATCTTCGATTTAATTTCTGAACAATAAAAAAACCCTTATTTTCATTCGTTTGGTTACAAAATTCAAGAGTCCTTATGATATGACATTCGACTGTCGCTTCCGTTTTACTACACTTTTAAACTAGTGTTTGACCCATGTGCCACAACAGGTCAAGAGACTTAAGAAAAGTGTTGGTTTGAGGTTCGAGCTTCCGTCCTCCTTGGAGAATAATGGTGTTTCAGTTTTTATTACTGGAGAAGAATAGTGTTTCAGTATCGTTTGCTAGCTAGGGTGCAAAAAGTGAGTGAGACATAATATTATATCTGAAGGAATGAAAATTGTTAAATGAGTTTTTATAAATCGGGTTTATTAAAAACCGAGGGAACATATTCGATGTAAAAACTATAAAAAAATGCGCCTATTTGGTTCTAAATAAACCATAAACTTACAAGCGTTGGGAATCGAAGCTCAAATCCAGAACAACTTTTTATGTCGGTTTTTCAGAAAACCAAGGTAAAAGATTAAGTTTTTTAAAAAATGGCGCGTCTCAGGTCATTTGACCTTGATTTTTCAATAGCTGAGATGAAAGCTTCGTCATGAAATGTATTATTTATAGTAGTGATACAACAAGAAAGATTCTTTGAGACTTAAGAATTTCTGGAATATACTAGTGTTAAGAAATTCTAAGTTAAACTTGTGCTTGTTTGTTTGACATAGTAACAACTCTTTTTTAATGTCAATAGCTCATTATTTTTCTTCAAGTCTTCAACTCCTTATATAGAGATAAAGAAAAGTGTTGTTAAGAGTTTGCGCAAGTGAGTCGTTGAGAATCTTGATTTAGAGACATTGAGATGTTTCTTTGTATTGTTAATATTGGCGAAAGCTCAGTCGAAATACCTTTTCTACAAAAACGAATTATCTGTTGTATCTCAGCTTTCTTCAGAAGATTTTTGCTTAAGTCTTCACGTTATTAGAAGAAGAAAAAATCATCGATACTTGCGCTGGCTAGATCTTCAGAGGCTGAATCTGCAGAGGCAAATGCTTCAGAGTCTGGATCTTCAGATTCTAGATCTTCAGATGTTGACGTCAATTAGAGGTTGACATCATATAGAGTCTGGTCTTCAGCTTCTGATCATCCAAAATCTAGATATTTAGATATGTTCATTTCTCATACCCAGTGTTAACTTTTCTTTAGAAATTTTAGTCTTTGATCCCGCACAGTTAAACATATGTAAGTATAGCCTATTTTTATTTAAATACTTTTTTATCATCAAAGTCTTAGAGATACGATAGAAACCAATTTTGTTCCAATAATGCATTGACCTCAAATCCCATATCTTGATCTTGTCATATGTTTGCTTAATTCGCGACTACTTAAATATGTTTGCTTAATTAAAAAAATTAGAAACATACATAATATAATACCTATTGCGCTTGTCGCTAGATATTGTAATCGAATATGACTGAATCCGCTAGGCAACTGGAATTTTAACCTTGACTTATGAATCCTCTTTGATTTGGACATCATTCTACCCTCACTTACTCTTCTCAAGACACTTAATTCTTTCAGATATCAATAATTTTCAAATCTTTCACCTCTGTAAATGCTTAGGATCTTACAGTGGTCTGGACTTCATCCAAAGTAATAGTACATTTCTTACCATAAAGGATGACATCCTTTAAGTGCTCAAAGGATCTGAGTAATGAGCTCAACAAAGTAGAGTCTTATCCTCATCTTAAATCTTCACCTCAATATTCTCCAGATCATCAATTATCTTGTGAAACTATGTCCATTGTTTCACAATGGATTTGTGCTTTACCATACATAATGAGTAGAGTTATTGTTTCAACACAACTTGTGAGTCAAAGACTTGGTCATATACAATGATTCAAGTTATGCCCACATTGAAACATCGGTCTTCTCCTTGGAAACTTCCCCAATAAATTTATCCCCAGGGCACAAGATAATGTTACCTCCAACCTTATCCACCATTTTGATCTTCTCTACTTCTTTTAGGCGTGCGGACATTGATGTCTTACCCTTCAATGCTTGAACGCACTTCTCTTGATCAAAATTCTTTGTTAAGATAGAAAATTGGAATTTAACTCCTTCTTAGCATAAGTGTTTTGAGGCTTGTAACCACATTGAACCAACTATCACAAACTTCTTGCACAAGTTTACTTTCGCTCAATCGTTAGAGTGGTATTCTTCGTGTAACCTCTCTTAACTCTTTCAAAACACAAAACATCGTATTCAAAAAAAATTTAGGAGCAATGTTTTGAGAAACTTCTATAGATTTCGAGTGAATAGATGATCTTGTTTGCTTCGAAAAAATCTCAAGACTTCGACATAATGTCTAAAAAAATGCTTTTATGTTAAAAAGTTGTTATTATTTTAATATTTATGTATAACTTTTTCTTATTTTAATATCACAAATGAGTATTACAGTTCAATGTATTAGTATTACAGTACACTTTCACTTTGACAACAATTTTTTATCAAATAAATAATCACAAATTGTGAAGACTCTTAAGAGTCTCGTATAAGATAATATATGGTCTAAACATATCTTTATAACTGAGTGCAATTCTCACCCTATATACAAATTTTACAGAATTGAATTAGACCGATCGAAAACTTTTAACACAAATTATAAATTAAATTAGTATTTCTTTCTAGTGAATAATATATTTATTTTAGTAACATGGTTATTATGGTTTATTTTGTTTATTTATTAACGATTATAAATATTCACGGTGTCTTTATTATTAATAATTAACAATTTTATGCTGAAAAGTTTTTTTTATTGTATGACTATTTTCTTTTATATTAGTGTTTTATTTATAAAAAAAAAACAGTAACATTAGTTTTAACTAAAAAATCGTAACAAAACATTATTGTTTAAACCCGATTTTTTTTCTAAATAATTTAATTTTTTTAATTAACAAATTATTTTTAATTGTAAAGTTAATTTGAATCTTTCTTTTTTGACCTTGTAATAGATTGATTTGAATATTTCAACTAAATAATGATTTGATTTGATTGATTTTTTAAGATATGTTTTAATAGGAAAGCTGTTAACATCTAAGTCTAAAAGTTTTGCTATAAATAAGAGGTGAAGAATTTATTGAAGTTATTTGAATTGAAGTTATGGCATCTGAAGCTGAAGTTTTCGAACATTTTTCTGTATACGACATAATAACAAGAGTTAGAGACATGGCATCTGAAGCTGAAGCTTCTGAACTTTCCTGTTTGTTTGAAAGAATGATAAGAACTAATGACATGTCTTTGTTCTTTCCATTCATGCTTCGTCTTTATGCTTTGTCAACTCGAAGAAACAGCGACGACCCAGATCAAGAATCATCCAGTAACGAAGATTCCAACCGTCAAAGAATCATCTTGGTGAGCCCTTCTACACAACGTATTATTCTAATCAACGATGTTTCAAGTCTTGAAGCTTTGTTTCAAGAACATGGAAGCACTAGAGAGAATGGTCAACATCCAGCTTCAACAAAGTCAATAGAAACAATGAAAAAAGTTGAAATTGTTGAAGGTGAAGAACATAGAGAGTGTGTTGTTTGTTTGGAAGAATTTGAGGTTGGTGAAGTTGTTAAAGAAATGCCTTGTAAGCATTGGTTTCATGGGAATTGTATTGACAAGTGGTTAAGGATTCATGGATCTTGTCCTGTTTGTAGGTATCAGATGCCTATTCATGAGGAACAAGAAAAATAAGTTTGGTACTGATTCAAATGATTCTTCATCTAACCCTAGAAATGATCATGACTTTGAGAATTATTCTTTATTTTTATTTATTTGGTTAGAATATTGGTTTTCAATTTATTGAAGAATATTTATAGCCCCAAATGAACAAATTTGTACTTACATGTGAGAATAATAAATGATCTTTTGTTTACTTATTTTATAACTATTTTGAATATGATGATATCTGTAAATACTATGAATAAGAAGTATGAGAGAATCACGAAGGTCTTAAAAGATTAATTATTATATCTGTCACTGTAAAAAAATTTACACCGTCAATACATCACAATCATCCATTTACGTTACTTTACATATAATTATAATAAAAGTCAAATTTTTCTAATAAATCAACGGTTGTAACTAACTGATAGTATAAAATATGTTTACACTATCGGTACATTTCAATTAAATTTAATTAAAAATTAAAAATGTCAAGATTTTAATTGATATGCACTGACTATGTAAAGATTTTTTACACAGTCAATTAATTATAATCATTTATTTATTTAAAATGTTTGACTTTTATTTTAACCACTTAAACAGTAACACAAACGTATGATTGCGATGTATTGACAGTATAAAACTTTTTACACTGACAATGCATAATAATTAATCTCATACGTCAAAACAAAATGATTTTAAAATACAACAATTTTATAGACGGATATATATATATATATATATATATATATATATATATATATATATATATATATATATATATATATATATATATATATATATATATATATGAACATTCAAGTTTTTTATGATAAATAAAATTTATTTTTTATATTTATTAAATAACTAAACTTGAATGATGTAAGCGGTTGTTTAGAGTCTATCTCTAGAAACATAACTTTATTCATAAAAAAATTGTTGAAAATTTAAAATCAATAATTTAAAAAAAAAACTTTATTAGTTATTGGATAAACTTTATGCACGAGAACTCAATCATAATCTTAAATGTATCTTGCCGCAATAAAAGGAAAGATAAATAAATCTAAACGGTTCTCTCAAGCAAATCAACAACACAACGACACATTCACATGTACCCAAAACAATGTTCGAGATCCTTCTACAACGTTCTTACTCTTATTTTTTTTACATACGATGAAGTTTGTAGTTGTTATCAGCAAATGGTCCAAAACTTCAACCACGACGATAGTGATAGATAGTTCTTGCATTTTTCTTGTATTCCTTTAGTGGAATGTTTGAAACTTCTCGATTGTTCTTTTGGTCCTAAAGCTAAACAAATTGAATACTATTGACGTAGGCTTCATAGATTTCATATAAACTTCCATTGCTCTCGACAAATTGGATGACTTTGGCATTGGTTGTCGAAATTAAAGGGTGAATACCGTTGGAAATCAAAGAATTAGTGAATAATGGAAAGAGTTGTTCACTTTAAGTTTCACGAATATCACATTTGAGTACTCTCGATCCTTTTTAATTGTGTTTGTTTACTTTTTAAATATATCAATAAAAGTATAATAAATTTTACTAATTTTATGTAATAATTGTCTTTATACAAAAGTGAAGATTGAAAGGAGTAATTCGTATATATGAATGGTTTGTACATAGTTATATGAAAGAATAACTATGAAAGAACCATCACGTGCGTCCACGTTGAGCCGTCCAACTCGGCTCAATTTTGGCTTGGGTGTTCCATTTTTGTTTGATAACTAAAATGGTGAAAGTTATGTAATATTGATCAATTTAATTGGTGTCCTATCTAGCTAGTTTTGAGTTGGATTCACTCCCCTTTCCTATGTTTTCTCTCATAAATAGAGGTATTTTTAAGTCATATTTTCGCATTTCAATTTCAAAATCTTCTATGTTTCTTGTATCTACTTCATCTAAATATTTATCTTTTTGTTTGTTTTAACTAACTGCCTTGTGTTAGATGCGATTGACTTTATCAGATTTTTAAACTAGACTTTATATTAGATATTTTGAGAGGTATTTTATATCATATTTAATTGGTTTTTGTACGATCAAAAAATATATTTCTAGACCGATTATTTGTCGTGTAAGTAGTAACAAACATGTTTTTGTGAAGAATATGTTCTTCATCTATCTTAGTTTGGTTTTGATGAAGACAAAAGGTTATCTTAGAAAAAAATCAAAGAAGAAAAAGATTGAAATTAAGTATCAAGATGATTTATAAATCAAAGTATTGAATCATGAAGATTAAGGTACAATGAAAATTTATATGTATATAAGTTTTAGGTGCTCAAAATCTTTTCATCTAAACCATTTTATATTTCCTAAACATTCATGCATGATTGTGTTTCAAAACACAACTTTTAAAAGGAAAATTTTCAAGTTTTTAAGGGAGTGCATTGATTTACTTAATGGGTCAATTGATTGATGTGCTCCTATTTGAAAAACTGATTTTCATAAATTATGGTGTTTTAAAACCCTCGCAATCTTACTATTTTTGTAAACAACACATTGGTTCGTAAACTATGATTTCAAATCATTTTCAATGATCATGAAACTTTTCCAAAATATTGCATCAAATCAAAGAGTCATAATGAGATGTATTTAAGTCAAAATACATCAGTTTTCTGAACACAACACACAGGTTTGTAAACTGTGGGAGTTTGAAACCCCCGCAATTTGCACAGTTTTTTTAAACAACATACTATTTTGAAAAATATGAATCACTGTGATTCCAAATCTTTTCCAATGATCATGAAAATTTTCCAAAATATTGCATCAAATTAAAGAGGCAGAATGAGATATATTTAAGTCAAAATACATCAGTTTTTCAATTACCTCTTTCATACACCATTTTTCATATAATTCAAACAAGTTGTTTTTCAAGTGTTCATATATCCATTAGAATGAAACTTTATGTATAACTTTCATATCATTCAAAAAGAGTTTTATTCAATTATTTTGAGCAGTTCAGTGTGTGTGTGTGTGTGTGTGTGCGCGCGCGCGTGTATGTGTGTGTGCGCGCATGTGTTTGTGCGCATGTGTGTGTATGTGTATGTGTGTGGTTGTGTGTGGATTATGATCAAGAGAAAGAGAATATCAAATTGATTATCTTGGAATTCAATCCAATTTAAATATTATTCAAAATTCTATACAAGGTTGTATCATTTTTTCACCATTGTTGTTTGGTGTGATCATCACAAGTTGTTGATGATTGTTGTAAAAGGTTCTTTGATTCGGAGAGATTCAAAGTCCACCACAGTTTTGGTGTTTGTTGTAAAAGAAAGTGGTGTTGCTTTCTTGTGTCGGTTTATATTAGAAGATTGTAGGATAGGTCTTGGTGTAAGACTTGTACAAAGATTTAGCATATTGGAAAATCTCTCACGAGGTGTGAGGCGACTGGATGTATCATTGGTTGCTAAGGAGAATTAGTATAATTACTTGTGTCATTTACTTTTTTGCACTTTAATTTTATGCATAACATTATTCTAAACAATGTGAAATACATCACTCATTTCCAAAAAATTAAAAAGAAAAGGAACATGCATAAAATATAAGGAAAATTCAGCAAGTCTAATTCACCCCCTCTTAGATTGCACTCTAAACTTACAATTGTATCATGGAGGTGTTGTAGTTAATTGACTGTTTTGTACAACATTGGACAGTGTCACGAAACTTCTTAAAGAGAGTGATCTAGTTCGCAGCTCGACCGATAATTTATGTAGTGGAAGTATTGTTTCAAAATTGTGACATAACAATTTTAAGGCGTTTTGAGAAACTGTCATGGCTACCAAAGAAGTTATTGGTAATTCTACAACTGGTATCTCTGATAAACCGTTCAAGATTGAGAGAAGTCACTTCAAACGCTGGCAAGAAAAATGCAATTTTCTTAACTTTAAAAAAGGTTTCTATCATGATCAACCGACCAACTAACGACAACTAACGGCAAGAAATTTGTGGATTCATATGGAAATGTTAATTCGACTGAATTAGATTTAGCTGCACGAAGGGAACAATTTACAACTTAGGAAAGATATTTCCTTATGGAAATAAAATAATTATCTCTATAAATATCACATTCTGAATGGACTCGCTGATCATCTGTATGATTATTACAATAACCACGAGACAACAAAACATGTTTGAGAAGCTCTAAAAAAGAAGTATGACACTAAAGAGGTTGGAAAAATGTTGTTGTTTCCATCTTGTGCCATTGCCATCAGTAACGTTCCTTTATATTTCCCGTACAACCATGTACCATCAATTTGTATAATAGGTTTACAGAAAAAAGAAGCCTTTGATGTATGGTTGATACGCCCAGAAGAGACGTGGAATATTCCATTTCCAATAGCACAAGTCTCGTTTGGTGTATACGCCGACAACGTTTCGAACTTGACAATAGTCCATGGAGCATATTGTTTAAGAGCCAACATGTATTTGGAAGTTATTTGTAAGACTCCTCCCAATTGTCATACACTTTTTCAACCTCCTTTGTCCTAGCTATCCAAGTCTTCCTATATGATGGAGTATAGTTGTATTGTGCTACAATATACAAGATTATTGTACTCACTATTAACGACTAATTGTTACTAATGAGAGACAAAATTTCATCGCATATTAACTGAGTGTTAAGTTTCCGGTGGTCTTGCATTGGGTTCGTGAGCATGCATGTGTGAACCGGACCCATGGATCCAATCTCCCAAGAATCAGCTGACAACCTGAAAAGGCAGTGCTCATTTCTACAATAAATTTTGTACCTCAATGCCTTAGTTCTATCAACTGTGTAATCAGCTGATAGTTCCATGTGAAACTTTTTAATAGCTTTTACACAATCTTCTTTTGTGCAAAACGTGTCTCCTTCTTTCAAAGATCCTTGTATTTGCACATAAGGATTGTAAAATATATTTGATGAAGGTTCATCGGAACCCAAAATCAAGCTTGTCATGTGTTGAGGTGGACAGTATACATGACTAGCTGGTAACGGCTCCTCTTCTTCATCATCGTTCACCATTGAATCAACCAAAATCTCGGCTTCTTCTTCTTCCTCATCTACAACATTGACCTCATCTTGTTCATCGTCATCAATCTCATAAAACACTTGTGACTGATCAATGAACTGAGACACTTGTTGTTGTTGTGGTAATATTTACAACTCTATATCGTTGTACCCAGATTGTTCGTGACTGACAAACATATGATGAACATCATCATCATCTCAAGTCTTTTTCTGATAAAACTTTACCTGGTTGTATGCAAACCACACCGTATTTTTATAGATGATTTGGCCCACAGGACTACACTGCAATTTCTTTTCTATTCTTTGTTTCAGATGTGAAAAATTTGATCGTTGATTTATTGTAAACCAAGTAACTTCTGTGTTGCGAAAACAAAAACCGAATAGTTGATGCTCAAATATTTCACCTTCGATATGGGCACTGATCATGTAATGTGGTGAAGAAGAAATTTTTTTAAATGTAACTTTAGTGTTTCTACTAATGGTGAATGCATTGATATGTTATTCACATGCAATTAAATAGGGTAAACGGTGTATGCACTGGTCACACAATTCATCTGCAAAGACAAGACAATGCAATACAAAGAATCTATATAGAGACAAGATAATACAATGCTTGCGCCTAGTAGGAATCTCTACACACAAAGCATGCGCCTGCACACAAGAAATCTCACAAGAAATATGTGCCCTAATAATCCAAGGAAGGCACCCATTCCAATGGCACATAAAGCAAGGTATGCGCCCAAGCCTTTGGCGCCTCTTCCTTGCATGCAAAAAGACATGCATGCGCCACTGGCCTTGGCTCATGTGACCATACATGTCATAAAGCAAGCATGCTCTATAGCCTTAGGCGCCTACACTCTTGTCACATGCATGCACCCAGTCCAATGCTTCACATGTTGCGTACCTATTCAACCTATTCAACACTTACTCATCTATAAATAGGGCATCAACTCACAACATCTCATCATCTGCAACACTAACAATCAACCTCAACAACACTCCATCTTTACCATACTTAACTTCTACAACACTCAACATCTGCAACATTATGTCTCTATTGACTATGGATGATGAACACCGAGAAACAATCGACAATATCTCGACATTTGTATGTTATTACTTCTCTTTACTTATTTCGTATTTATTTCTTATTTATGTTTTTATTGTATATTACTTCTTCTTATTTTATTTCTTAATTATGTTTTATTAGGACCCAAAACGATTTCGATGTCATATACATGAATATGTACCCCACGATCCTTTGATAGAACCATATATTAGAGGATGTGGTTTTGGAAATTTCCTCAACATAGTCTCTTACTAGGTTGACTACAAATTTATTATTGCTTTGTTGGAGAGATGGAGACCTGAGACCCACACATTTCCCCTTCCTTTTGGTGAGTGTACCGTCACACTTGAGGACGTCTACATGTTCTTGGGTCTACGTATCGATGGTAAGGCCGTGAATGGTAGAGTTAACTATGATAACTCTGTCTGTAATGAATTATTGGGTGCCCCTTTGTGTGACGACCAAGCAGTGGGAGAGACATCCGATCAAGCTAGGGGGCAAGATATTAATTTAAGATATCTCAAACTATATTATACGAGTATAACATTGATTGAAGAATCTACCGAGTACGAAAAAATAATTAAAGCTCGGTGTTATATTATGATTTTATTTGATAATTTTTTATTTTCCGAAAGTACTGGTAATACGGTAAATATTATGTAGTTACTGTTGTTACGCAACATAAATAAGGTAAGCACATATAGTTCGGGTTCAGCTACTTTGGCCCATTTATATAGTGTGATGTGTAAAAATGCCAAAAAAAAAAATACTTGTACTTTTTATTCATGCACGTATTTGCTACAAGCATGGAGTTGGTCAAGAATGTCGTCACTCGCCCCGGTAAACGAGAAGCCATTCATATTCTCGTTTGCAACAAAGTAAGTTTAAATCTTTACCATATAATTAATTAGAATTTATATTACAATTAACTGTAAATAATATTTTTCAATTGTTTTTTATCAGGGGTGGTCAGTTAGAGGGATGAACTACAATATGTGTCTGAAACACGTTATAGTAGTCTATCGCAATTTATTGGATCACATTGGACCAGACGATGTAATACTCCTACACAACTCTATTTTAATTTAAAAATACTTATCAAATTATTTATCATCTAATCATGTCATATTATTATATACTTTATCTGGAGGCCATACCTGGGTCTTGATCATCAGGTTAACCATGATGATGCTGCAACTTGGACAGTAAAGACACCAATTATTCGGTTCACTACTGTGGAGATGTACCAGAGGGACCGGGTAAAACTGCAGTTCGACATGCAACAACAAATTCCAAAACCTCCAACGTGTTTGGGAGATTGACATCAAAAAAGAGTCGATGCCCAATGAGATTATTTCGACTAGAGAGACTTCGCAAAAGAGATATGTCGTCATTGGAGGAATCGACGACAACACATCTTAAACGAACCAGTCATACATGGTGCTAGACCAACTCAATAATATATGGCATGGTTTAGGTCGGTTACAACGCAACAATTTGTGTCTGAGCCAAAGTATTCGATTGATCCACGCTAACTAGCTTCGTCATCATACGCCCAACAACAAGTCCCCATCCAACACCAATGTCAAACCATCCAAACCCAACAACCAACCTCACACCATCACCCTACCACATACATCCAACAACCAAACACCCAACTTCGGAACCCATTCATGCCAAACACCCAATCTCGCAATCCATTCATGTCACACACCCAACCTCAAAACCAAGAATCAAACCTTACCCACCAACAACCATACGCAACCACCACAACGGTCTATATCCCAGATGATTCATACGATTCACTTCATTGTAGCCCCCCCACCAATGACCACCCAAACATCTCATTACTACAACATAATCATTGTTTAACTATAGTACACCCCACGAACCATTGCTTCATTTTCAAAGCGATTCAATGTCCCAATTCGGACAACTATACCGTCCACAATTCACCCAACCATATCGATCCAACTACGACAACATGGGCACCAAACTACATTACGGAAGCGTCGTTGGCCGAAGTCCTCCGGCTATTGGGAACAAATGATGACACATCTATCAAATACTGCTGGACCTTCCACCAGACCTTCACACCAGACCTTCACACCAACCACCATTGGATCACGTCAGCACTCAAAGACCCCAAACACCTCAGGAAAATCGTGGGAGACCTCGAAGACAGACTAACACACCTGGATGTGGAATAGGGGGACGTTTCGATCGTGCCGGTCATTGAATTTTTTGTCAATTCCATGTAATTTTTATTATAACATAAATAATTTTTTAAAAATATTTTATTTAATTAATTATTAAATAAACCATTGAAAATTAAAAAAAAAAAATCTTAAGGTGCATGCACTAGATGAATTGGCGCATACACCAATGCATAAACCCCATGCGCCATGGTTGTTGGCGCCTCCATGTAATACTTTGAAAGCACGCATCAACATCAATGACACCTCCTCTTCATGTTAAATGGATGTGCCAGATCAACTAGCGCGTCTGTTTGAAAATGTGATTATTTCTGTAATTTTTTTAAAAAAATAATAATTTCAGAATTGAATTTAAAAAATATGGTTATTTAAAAAAAAAATTGTGTTGGACTCTAAAATTGTGTATTATGTTATTTACACTTTTGTCCAATTATTAAGCATAATGTAATTAATGTAAAAGAGATTATTTGGTATCGTGTAATAGTAATGTGTACATTGTCAATTTTTATCATTCAAAATTTAAAATTTGTCAAAATTAACTTCTAGTTTTTAATTTTGAACCGTGCAACGATTAACACCTTCATGATTCTCTCATATTTCTTATTCATAGTATTTACACATATCATCATATTCAAAATAGTTATAAAATAAGTAAACAAAAGATCATTTATTATTCTCACATGTAAGTACAAATTTGTTCATTTGGGGCTATAAATATTCTTCAATAAATTGAAAACCAATATTCTAACCAAATAAATAAAAATAAAGAATAATTCTCAAAGTCATGATCATTTCTAGGGTTAGATGAAGAATCATTTGAATCAGTACCAAACTTATTTTTCTTGTTCCTCATGAATAGGCATCTGATACCTACAAACAGGACAAGATCCATGAATCCTTAACCACTTGTCAATACAATTCCCATGAAACCAATGCTTACAAGGCATTTCTTTAACAACTTCACCAACCTCAAATTCTTCCAAACAAACAACACACTCTCTATGTTCTTCACCTTCAACAATTTCAACTTTTTTCATTGTTTCTATTGACTTTGTTGAAGCTGGATGTTGACCATTCTCTCTAGTGCTTCCATGTTCTTGAAACAAAGCTTCAAGACTTGAAACATCGTTGATTAGAATAATACGTTGTGTAGAAGGGCTCACCAAGATGATTCTTTGACGGTTGGAATCTTCGTTACTGGATGATTCTTGATCTGGGTCGTCGCTGTTTCTTCGAGTTGACAAAGCATAAAGACGAAGCATGAATGGAAAGAACAAAGACATGTCATTAGTTCTTATCATTCTTTCAAACAAACAGGAAAGTTCAGAAGCTTCAGCTTCAGATGCCATGTCTCTAACTCTTGTTATTATGTCGTATACAGAAAAATGTTCGAAAACTTCAGCTTCAGATGCCATAACTTCAATTCAAATAACTTCAATAAATTCTTCACCTCTTATTTATAGCAAAACTTTTAGACTTAGATGTTAACAGCTTTCCTATTAAAACATATCTTAAAAAATCAATCAAATCAAATCATTATTTAGTTGAAATATTCAAATCAATCTATTACAAGGTAAAAAAAAAATCCAAATCAACTTTACAATTAAAAATAATTTATTAATTAAAAAAATTAAATTATTTAGAAAAAAATTGGGTTTAAACAATAATGTTTTGTTACGATTTTTTAGTTAAAATTAATGTTACTATTTTCTTTATAAATAAAACACTAATATAAACAAACAAAAATTGTCATACAAAAAAAACTTTTCAGCATAAAATAGTTAACTATTGAATAATAAAGAGGATGTAATGGTATCTAGGGCGTTGTAATCGTTAACAAAATGAATAAAACAAACCAAAATAACCATGTTACTAAAATAAAAATATTAGTCACTTGAAAAAAATACTAATTTGTGTTAAAAATCTTCGACCTAACTCACTTTTGCAAAATTTGTTTGTAGGGCGAAGATTATCTCCCATTTATAAAGATATATTTAGAGGATATATTATCTGATATGAAACTCTTAACCATCTTCATAATTTATGATTATTATTTGATAAAAAAAATTCTTGTGAAAGTGAAAGTGTAATGTAATACTAATATGTTAAAGAGCAAAACTCATTTGTGATATTAAAATAAGAAAACATTATACATAAATATTAAAATAATAACAAATTTTTAACAAAAAGCATTTTTTTTAACAAATTTGATATATGTGGGTGGGGTATTGTTAGCTGGAGATTTCGACAATTAAGTAAAGTTCTTTGAAAGTGTTATGTTTTGGAGAACAAATAAAAATGGTTGTGTCAAAGCTATCTATTAAATCCTTTTCTCAGGAGAAAGGACCTTTCTTGTCGAAGCTTAAGACTTAGAATTTTTTTTTGGGTCTCCACAAGTTCTCTTCGACGTAGGCGTTTGACAGATTTGAAGCTTGAAGCGGGAAAGATTTGAAATTCAAACGAAGCAGTTTCGTCAGGCCAACGCGTGGAAGCATCTGAGACACGCAACGCTTGAAAATGTCGAACGTGGCACTCATCTGTGTAGAGACCGTTAGGGTCGAATTGTTATAAATAGGGGTCTTAGTTTTAGATTTCGGTGTGTTCAAACAGATATACAAAAATTCACTGAAATACTCAAAGTACCAGAGCGAGAGAAAAGAGTTTTTGCTGAAAATGTATGTATGAAGAACATCATGATTTCGTTTTATGTTATTTATTTTATGCAAGTTATTTGAACTAAAACCATTTACTGTCTTTTCTTCTGTCAAATTGCCCTTATTTTCAGTATTTCATCGTCACTTTTACCTTTGCATTTACATTTCACCAAACATTCATTTCCAGCACTTTCTCAAAACTTAAAACGTTTACTTCAAGTTATTTATCTTCACCTTTGCCAAGTACTTTTGTTATCTTTAAAAAATCTTTTTTACAAAGTTACTTCCATTTACTCTTTGCCTATAAAGTCATGAATTTCGTTTAGAATCATTGTCGAAACACCTTTCATTATTCATAAACCAGAAGCAAACTTAATCATGAGTCAAACCACCATAACAATAGTTCTTGAGACACATGTCCTAGGATCAATCTAGTCGATCCTGTAAGTTACCAAAATTTATAATATTAGAGGACTAGCAGTTGTTTGTCATAAATTACTGGTAAACAAATTGGCACACCCGGTGGGACAGTGTCAAAAGAATTGTTAATTATAATAGTTTGCTTTACGTTTACAATACAAAATCGTTGTTATTCTTTTGGTTTAAAAAATCATAGTGTTGTATGAACCTTAGAAGTGGTAAGATAGTCAACAATTCTCAACCTACAACCAAAAGAAAAAACATAAAAAAGATGGTTAATATAACCAGTCAATGGGAACAATTTCCTCCCCAGGGAACAGGCACAATCAGAGCAAATTCGATTGATGCATCCACTGAGATCCCTAGTGCACAGGCCATACCAACATATGGATCCATGACCTTGCATAATTCGACAACAATGCCTATTATGTCAAGCGTAGCAGACATTCCTGCAATTTCAACCCCTAGGCCACCAGGATTTGAGAATTTTAGGCCTTTGAGAGAATACGCATATGGAATGCCATCTACTGCCATGGCGGGACTTCAAAATAATTCTTCCATATATACTCAACCCCATAATACGATTATTTCGCCAATTCAAAATTCTGGCTCTGGCATGAACCATGTAGGTTGAAATACCCAATCACAAGGAGTCTCCACCCTATTACCTACCCTTACAACGAATAACCAGGCAACCTTTAGACAACAAATGGATGCCAGTAACCATGATATGGTAGGAATTCTGGCCAGAGAAATGAATACCATTTTTTCTCCTCTAATATAGAATGTAAATAGGACTAACAATGACAATGCCCAAACATACCAACAACTGTCAGCGTAGATGGGACGGATAGCAGATTTCCTAGGCGCCCCACAGTCCTCTGTTCGACGCAGACTAAACCAGGTTATAATCCAGGAAGAAGAACCAACCATGGATCAGGTTCGACCACCAAGACAAGCGCCTGGCGAAAGGGTCATGGGGGCAAGATTGGAACAACAGCCAGTTCGACGGGAAGTCCCTGAAGAACAACCCAGTAGAGTAATACTGGTTAATAGAGACCAGGATGCAGACGAAGTAATTCATAGGGTTAGACGGGAAAACATGATGGAAAATGACTTAACTACTATGATAGAGAGAATTATGGCCCAGAATGGTCTGAATACAGACTTCGACGGCCAAATTATTCCTCTCCTTTATCAAAATACGTCATACAAACTGAATTACCAAGGGGTTGTAAAGTCCCTAAGTTCACCAAATTCTCAGGGGACACTAGTGAATCCACTATAGAACACATAGCCAGATACATGACCGAGGTAGGGGATTTGGCGAACAGTGAGAACATAAGAATGAAATATTTCCCCAGTTCTTTAACGAAGAATGCCTTCACGTGGTTTACAACTTTGCCACCAAATTCCATAGATACTTGGCCTCATTTGGAAAGATTGTTTCATGAACAATTCTACATGGGCCAAACTAAGATAAGTCTTAAGGAACTATCCAGTATCAAAAGAAAATTCACTGAACCTATAGATGATTATCTGAATAGGTTCCGTTTGTTGAAATCTAGATGTTTTACAATAGTGCCTGAACACGAGTTGGTCGAAATGGCCGCTGGAGGTTTAAACTATTCCATCAGGAAAAAGTTAGATACCCAGTATCTAAGAGATATGGCCCAATTAGCAGACAGGATTCGACAGGTCGAACGCTTAAAAGTTGAAAAGGCCAGAGCGAATAAGAATTATAAGAAAGAAAGGGTTCTTATGTCGAATTCGAAGATGGGGAGTCTGAAATCTCTAATGACCCTTATGGTCTTGAGGAATTCGAAGTAGATTTGGCTGAATTAAAAGAAGCACCACCTTATGCCTGTAAATCACTTACACCTTTCAATGGCAGGAACCCTGTCGAAACTGAAAAGAACGATAGATTTCCTAAAAAGACTTACACATTTGATGTTACCAAATGTGACGAAATATTCGATCTGTTAGTAAAATATGGCCAAATGATAGTGCCTCCTAATACCAAAATTCCTCTGTTAGAACAACGGAAGAAAAAAGGCTTCTGTAAATATCACAATTTTTTAGGCCATAAAACCTCACAATGCTTTCTTTTCAGGGATCTTATTCAGAATGCAATTAAGGATAGCCGCCTCAAGTTTGCTGACAAGGGGAAAAACCAGATGAAGGTTGACGCTGATCCCCTCAACATTGCTGACACAAATTATGCTGAACCTGTCGAAATCAACATGATTGACATATGGGAAGTGGAGGCTGTGAAGGAAACATGAACTGAAGGTTATGCGCTAGATGGAAAGCAGGCTACTGATGGCCTAAATAACGATGTTCCCTTTAGAATCTCTGTCAAAGGTGAACAGGTTGCTAATGTCGAACCAAGGGCCACTGAAGGTCTTAAGGGGAAAGCAACTGAGGCTACTGAGGGCCTAAGGAATAAATTTGAGGAAATTTCAATCACTGATGGCGCCAATATAGGTGTCAACATGGTGGATCTGACCCCCCCCCCCCAGAAATGGAGGAAGTGGAGAAATGTCTGAAGATGGAGCAAGAGGGGATGTAGTTTGGCTATCGCAAAGCCAATGAAAGCCTACGTGAATACCTTTGGAGATGTCAGAAAAGAAATTCTGACATTTTGTTGTGCCCAAGGTGTAGCATCAGGATATGTCGAAGGGTGGATGAGGATTATGAAAGATGGCAACGAACAAAGACTGAGAGAAATTGGAGGAAGGAAAGCCAACTACAGAAGGTGTATCCCAAGCCTGGAGAAAGCCTTCTTGGTTTTATTGTGCGTTGCTACAAGTACGAAACAGAATGCTTGATGTGTCCCAGGTGTGGGGCAGTGTACAACAGAGAATTAGCTGAAGCATTCGAAAGAATCCCATCTAACCAAGGTTGGGACGGACATGGAGGTAACCCGAATATGTACATCTTCGATAAGAGGGGAGTTCCTAGGAGGCCAGACAGCCCTAACCCAAGGGCGAAAAGAGTTATGTTTAAACTTCCAGCAGAAGTCCCTGAGGACAAATGGACTCAGGCGGGGTCGAAGAAAGGAAAGTGGAGAATTTTTGAGGATGGAGGAAGAACCTCTTGGGCTTATAGAAAACAGTTCCAGGCATTTAAGAGAGAGGTTATCAGATTGGAGAACTACAAAGGAAAGAATCCCATGTCAAGATCCCAGTGGAGAAAACATCAGAGGTTGAGGAAGGCTGAAAGAGAGATGACGTCAAGGGAGATTGGAGAATCCAGCAGTATCAAGGTTCCCCCAAATGTCACAAATTCGACCAAACCACCTGTAGGAAGGAAGTTGTTTCCAGATGAAAATAAAAACCAGAAAGTTCAGGAGGAACAAGTAAGAGAGGAAGAAATACTCACTGACGACTTTGAGTCCGATGGAGTATCATCTGTTAATATGAATTGCAATGTGGTCTCAGTTCTGCCATACGAATACAATCAGAAGACGGAGGTTGAAGATAATGAGGAAGCGGATGCTGTAGAGATGGCGAAGCATAAACCTGTGTGCTACTATGTTCTCAACAACGGCGTTGTCGAAGAGCAGAACGCTCTTTTTGAAAGGCCTCACCAAGGGATGCAGAACCATCTCAAGCCCCTATACATTAGAGCGAAAGTTGGACAGGTGGGGGTGAATAATGTCCTGGTGGACGGAGGAGCAGCAGTCAATCTGATGCCTCAATTCATGTTGAAAAAGATAGGTGTGTTCGACACTGATGTCAAACCTCACAATATGGTATTGTCAAACTATGAGGGTAAGATAGGACAGACTCTGGGTGTCATACAAGTAGATCTGACTGTTGGATCAATCACAAGACCAATAATGTTCATGGTGATACCTGCGAAGGCGAATTACAACTTACTACTAGGAAGGGAATGGATACATGGAATAGGGGCAGTTCCTTCGACCATGCATCAAAGGATATCCATCTGGAGAGAAGATGGTGTAGTAGAAAATGTTGAAGCTGACCAAAGTTACTTCATGGCAGAAGTGAACCATGTAGACAAGAAGAACTTCGACAAGAACTTGGCTCATATAGGACCATGCCACCCAGCTGAAAAAGGCTACGCCCCAAATAAAAATGCTTTGTATTTCTTGACTCTACATCCCAATGTCTTTCAGTGGGATAGGGAAATTATGGGGGACCCAGAAGAAGGGGAATCATCTGAAATACGGCCAACAGGATGGGATGAAGACCTGTATTATGCCTGAGTCTTCTTTTTTCGAAAAGATTTCGGCCTACATGGCTGAGAACAAAAGAAAAGCGGCTCTCAAAGCCGAGATAACTAACATGGTTGATGAAGCCACATATGGTGAAATCTATAATACAGGACTTGGGGAGTACTTTAAACCAAAACCTCCTAACGAACAGGTGCCTGTGGAACTAACAGAATAGAGGTTAGATGCCATCTATGACGAAGAGCCTTTGGGATTCGAAAAAGATCCAGTGACGTCGAGTGCGAAGATGTTAGCGCAAGATCCTCTTGAAGAAATTGATCTTGGAAATGGGAGTACAAAAAGAATCACCTACATCAGCACTAAACTGGACCCCAAGTTGAAAGTAAGAGTAATTGAATTGCTAAGAGAAAACAAAGATTGCTTTGCTTGGGACTACGACGAGATGCCTGGTTTGAAGAGGGACCTGGTCGAATTGAAGCTGCCTATCAAGGATGGTGTCATACGGTGAACTGACTTGGTGTGTTTTTGCTTTGGAAAGCAAATGTCGCGGATAGCAAGAGTCGCCACCGACTTTTCTTTTATCCAATAAGGAAAGGCGGAAAAGAACAGGAAAGACCTTAATTAGATTTTGGGTTCGGGAGGTACATTATACAAAGGGAAGGTGTTAGCACCCTTTGTATCCATGGTTATCCATGGGCTCTTAATTGCTCGATCACTTATGTTATTTTCCTTGTCTGAAAAAAGTGTTTGTGAATTGCTTAGAAAATGTTTTGAAAAGAGAGTTTAACTTTGTAATGATTCTTGTACGAATGTATACAAAGTATTTATCTCGTTTAATTTTGAAAGTTGTTTAGAAAAATATAACTTGGCAATGATTCTAGTATGAATGTATACCAAGTGGTGATTTTCTAGTAGATGTTTTGCAAAGTGTGATGTATGAAAAACGTTTTAGGTTGTGAGTTAGCAATTAAGAGTTATACCTACCCAAGGTCTTTATGGGCGTTTCCTATCCTTATGAGGGTAAAACTGTCCTTACTATTGAGAAGTAAGTAGTTTTATCCTTTGGATGTAAAAGGGACATCGTAGGGTCATCGATTGGTCATTGAAGGCAACATCTGTAAGGATACCTTAGCATTCGAAGGGACGATCATCATTTAACCGTAGGCTACAACGACGGGTCATCGAGGAACAAAAATCATATATTCACAGGCAACATCCGAGGGACTATGATTTATCTTATAGGGACATGATGATTTAATCGGAGGGTCTCTGCTAAGTATATCCCCACATTCGCGGGACATGACCATAATACCGTAATACCGTAAGGCAACAAAGAGAGGTCCAAGATCACATATTCAAAGGCAATATTTTATAATCAATTAGGTAATTAGGATGAATCTTCACATTATAATCAATTAGATAATTAGGATGAATCTCCACAAGGGTATCCCACAAATAAAGTGGAATACCTAGCAAGCTATCTTTTCCGGGAATATGTGAACCCTTACAAAATTCAGCAAACAGGCCAGAATACCAAATCAGGGTGCAATCGAGAATTGCACCAAACAAAAGGAATCACAACAGTAATGATGTCAGGTAAACAATGCATGGTGATAGTAAAACATGTCAGATGAGCAAAGATCAGAACAGAAAAGTCAGCGACTGTCATGTTCGCTGCTGCCTCGCCTAGCGAAGGCCTAATGAACGCTCGCTACATGTTCGCTTAGCGATGTGCTAGCGAACGGCTGCGGGTTTTGAATTTTAGAACAGTACGATTTCAGCGAGCTCCAAACCCTATGGCGTCCATTACAGAAATTACATGGTTAAACATTCAAGATATTCAGGCATATTTAAATCCACATGCAAAACCTCAAATATATTTATGAATTCAATTATAATATCACATGTAAATTGGGAACATAAAGCGGTAATAGTAATGCAAACCTGTTTGCAATTGAATTGCAACCTTGAATTGGCAAGTCATTCTTAGGGTTGGCGCCGGATTGAGTTGGGCGGAGGTAACCTTTGTGCAGATGAGTTTCCTTCAGGGTTGCTCTGAATTCTCTGGGTTAGCCTCCAGGGTTTGCTGTTCCTTCTCTCTGTCTCCGTCCGTCCGTCTCCTTTTTTCGTCCCCCTGCTCTGACTGAAGTTGTGGTATTTATAATGAATTTTTGTGACCTAATGGGCTCAGAATGAAGCCCAAAATTTCTGGTATTCGCAAGCTTCGCTAGGCGAGTGGTGTAGCGAAGGGTTCGCTAGGCGAAGGATTTGCTCGCCTAGCGAGCAAGCCAGTTTAGGCCATCTTCCGGATTTGGCCACCTGTGTGCTGGGTCTTTGTTCCTTTGAGATCAATGTCTTGAAAAAAAATGAGTTGGAGTGCCTTAAAAAATACCTTGCAAGATTAACGGGCAAATTTTGGGGTATGACAGATGGAAAGAGGCCCATCAAGCAGACTCCAAGGAGATTCGCCCCAGAGATCCTTTCAAAGATCAAAAAAGAGGTCGAAAGACTTCTTCGATGCAATTTCATTAGGACCACAAGGTATGTCGAATGGATTGCAAACATAATTCCTGTTATCAAGAAAAATGGCTCTTTAAGAGTATGTATAGATTTTCATGATCTAAATGCAGCAACTCTTAAAGATGAGTATCAAATGCCCGTGGCAGAGATGCTAGTAGACTCAGCTGCAGACTATGAATATCTTAGCATGCTTGATGGATATTCTGGTTATAACCAGATTTTCATTGCAGAAGAAGATGTTTCCAAAACAGCCTTTCGATGTCCAGGGGCAATAGGCACTTATGAGTGGATAGTTATGCCCTTTGGTCTAAAAAACGTTGGGGCAACATACCAACGAGCAATGAACTCTATATTCCATGATTATATAGAGACATTTATGCAAGTGTACATAGATGATATTGTGTTAAAATCTACATCAGACGAAGATCATCTAACCCATCTAAGCCAATCATTCGAAAGAATAAGAAAACATGGCTTAAAGATGAATCCTCTTAAATATGCATTCTTTGTGCAGGCTGGAGATTTTATGGGCTTTGTGGTCCATAAAAAGGGGATAGAAATCAATCAGAAAAAGACGAAGGCTATTATGGAGACCAAAGCACCATTAACTAAGAAAGAATTGCAATCATTATTAGGAAAGATAAACTTCCTGAGAAGATTCATCTCAAACTTAAGTGGTCGAACCCAAGCCTTCTCTCCCCTCCTACGCCTGAAACAATGGAAGTTCGAATGGAATGATGAACATCAAAAGGAATTCGACAAGATCAAACATTATCTGACGAATCCTCATATCTTGGCACCACCATGTGGAAAGAAGCCTATGAGACTGTATATATCAGCTTCCGACACTACTATAGGTAGCATGTTGGCACAAGAGAATGAAGATGGCATCGAAAGAGCCATTTATTATCTTAGTAGGGTTTTAAATGATGCAGAAACTAGATACACTTCAATAGAAAAGTTGTGTCTTTGTTTGCATTTCTCTTGTACTAAACTCAAGTATTATATAAAACCTATTGATTGATACGTCTCTTCACACTTTGATGTTATTAAGTATATGTTATCAAAGCCAATAATGCACAGTCGAATTGGCAAATGGGCATTAGCGCTCACTGAATACTCTTTAGCCTTTATGCCTTTAAGGGCAATGAAGGGACAAATAGTATCAGACTTTATTGTAGACCATGCAGTGGTCGAAAGTCCCCAACTTCAAGTTGAGTTGAAACCTTGGAGATTATTCTTCGACGGTTCCACTCATAAGGATGGAAGTGGAGTTGGGATCATGATAATTTCTCCTGATGGAATTCCAACAAAACTCAAATATATAATTGAAGGTCCCCTTTATTCTAACAACGAAGCAGAATATGAAGCCCTTATTGCAGGACTTAAGGCTTTGTTGGAATTGGGGGCAACTAGGGTCGAAATTAAAGGAGACTCAGAATTAGTAATCAAGCAACTAACGAAGGAGTACAAATGTATAAAAGAAAATTTGATTATGTACTTCGTCATTGCAAATAGGTTGCTCAAAAAATTTGAATATATAGACATAGAACACGTCCCTAGAATAAAAAACCAAGAAGCTAATGACTTGGCACAAATAGCTTCAGGGTATAGAATTTCAAAAGAGAAGCTAGAGGAACTGGTCGAAGTAAGAGGAAAAGCAATGGCTGCCAGATTGTCTCCAACAGATTTGGAAAGCACTCGGTTAGGATATGCTAACAAAGAAGAGTTTGAAGTATTGGCCATTGATACCTTAATGGATACAGATTGGAGGAATCCAATTATTAATTATCTTAAGGACTCTTCGAAAGATACAGAAAGAAAAACCAAGTACAGGGCTTTATCTTATGTTTTGATGGGGAATGAATTATTCAAGAAAACCCCTGAAGGGATCCTGTTGAAATGTTTAGGAGAAAACGAAGCATACTTGGCATTATCTAGTGTACATAGTGGAACCTGTGGAGCACACCAGGCAGGCCATAAGATGAAATGGTTGCTTTTTAGATATGGAATGTATTGGCCCACCATGTTAAAATATTGTATAGAGTTTGCTAAGGGTTGCCAAGAATGTCAAGTACATGCAGGAATTCAACATGCTCCTGCAAGTGAGCTTCATGCAATTATCAAGCCTTGGCCTTTCAGAGGTTGGGCGTTAGATCTAATTGGGGAAATTCGACCCAATTCATCCAAAGGTCAAAGGTACATACTTGTAGGACTTGACTATTTCACTAAATGGGTCGAAGAAGTACCTTTAGTAAATATGGATCAAGAAACTGTCATTGAATTCATTCAAAGGCAAATATTATATAGATTTGGAATCCCATAAAGTATAACAACAGATCAAGGATCAGTTTTTACTGGTCGAAAGATGCAAGAGTTTGCAAAAGAAATGGGTTTCAAATTATTAACATCCACACCCTATTATGCTCAAGCCAATGGGCAAGTCGAAGCAGCCAATAAAGTAACAATTGGTTTAATCAAAAAGCATGTAGGGAAGAAGCCAAAAAATTGGCACAAAACTTTAGATCAAGCACTTTGGGCTTGTCGAACCTCCCCTAAAGAAGCTACTAACACTACACCTTTCCAGCTTACGTTTGGATACGATGCAGTATTACCTGTCGAAATCTACTTACAATCAGTGAGAATCCAAAGACAAGGAGAAATTCCATCTGACTTATACTGGGAAATGATGATGAATGAGCTGGTTGATTTGGACGAAGAAAGGTTTCATGCGTTAGAAGTATTAAGAAGACAGAAGGAGAGGGTAGCAAGGGCATACAATAAGAGGGTCAAAGGTAAAACTTTCACTATGAATGATTTAGTTTGGAAAGTTATTACCTATGGATCGAAAGAATAAAGCATTAGGAAAATGGTCTCCACATTGGGAAGGACCTTTTCGAATTTTAAAAGCATTTTCAAATAATGCATACGAAATAGAAGAACTAACAGAGGATGAAAGAATCCTAAAAGTAAATGGGAAATACTTAAAGAAGTATAAACCATTTGTGCATGAAGTTAAAATCATAACAACATAGTAAGCAAAGAGCTAACATGGCCAAAATGGTGAAGATATTTAAACTCCAAATTTTGCCAAAATGGCTTTCGTCTTAATCAAATTACAAATGAACAAGAGTCGAATAGAACAAATACAAGTGGAAATCAAAAAGGAATAGTGGCCCTCATCTGATCATACTTTATCTTCGCCAAGCCAATCTTGTACTGAACAGCAGCTTGAACCCCTCTGAGGCGTGTAATATCTTCATTCATAGCAGTAGCTTTTTCGACGTGATCTACGCTCTGCTTCGCCAAATCATCAGCTTCAGTATTATCCAAGCCTTGGATAGCAGCCTGCTTCGCCTTAGCATCAGAAATCTTCTTCTGCAATTCTGCAATGTGAGATTCCCAGAGTCGTATCGAAGCAGTATAAGTGTCGAATTATACTTTGGCTGATTTTCTGGAAGCGGCTAACTCCTCGGAAGCTTTTGAAGTTCGAAGGGCATTATCAAACTCAGTGGCTTGAGCTTTTTAAGTTTATTGAAGCTTTGTTTTGGCATCCACCTCCCTACGGTATTCAGCACAGACTTGGTCAATGAGGTTCTGGATGTCGATAAGGGCTTCACCTATATCAGTGGGGCAAGCAATGATGTTAATCTTGCTTATCAGCTTCTTTATACCAAAGCTTGCTCCCACATCCTTCTTTAATTCTTCAAAGAGATCTACATCAAAAACTGCCTTCTTCACCTGCTGAAGGAGTTCGTCATGTGATGCTTCGTTTGCACTAGCACCAAAATGGGTCGAAGCTCCAGAAATGCTTTGCTCTGAAGAAGATTCTCTTTGAGCCATCATTAACCTTACATACTTGAGGGGATCATTTTGTTTTAAAGCCTTTTTCTCCTCCTCAGTAAGTCGTGTAGGCGAAGTCTGGACGATGGATGGTCGAACATTAGTTGGATTTGGGACCGTCTCGACATTAGCATCACCAGTTCCAGTCTGATTTCCTTCAGGATCAGCTTCTCCCTCACTCATGTCTTCATCTTCCTGAAAGTACCCCTCAATCTCATCAGCATCCTGATCATCCTCGTTAGCATAATCTGAAGGGAACGCAACTCTTACAGGAGAATTACTGGGAGTATCCTTAGAATCTTCTTTCTCTGCTGGGTCCTTCTCTTCAGCGTGCTTCAAATCTCTTTTACCATCTTCACCAGGAGAAGAGGTTTCTTGTTTGCTCTGGGCATTACCTGCTTCGAGATTTTGGGCTCCAGTCGAAGATCCTTTGTTTTGGACAGCACCACTGAGTGTCGGAGGAGGAGATGGATTCATACCGCTCGAAGGATCACTCTGATTGGCAGTAGAAATGAGGGGAGTGGTAGGTTTTTCCTGAAAACAAAGTGTTAGAACAGAGTAGGAGTTTATCGAAAGATAAAACACTCAAGATGGAAGTTTATCTGTTGGGCCTCAGGGTCAGAAGCATTGCTTCCAATGTGCTCCAGCGCTGTGCCACCAGAGGGTTGGGATTGAGTTTCCTTTGAAGGAGGAGGGAGAATGTTGATTTAGACACCTTGTTGTTTGTGTGTTTGGTGAGGGGCAATTGTTGCCTTATTCTTTTTCTGTTTTTTCTTAAGTGGAGTTGGAGGAGTTTCTTCTTCATCGTCTTCGACAAAAATTACATTTTCGGTGGGGACTTTTCTTTTTTTGGGCGTCAAAGGAGGCTTGCCACTATCCTGGAAGAGGAAAATGATTAAACCGTTAGAAAAATGCGGAAGAGACAAAGAAGTTATTTGATGAAATACCTTTGAACTCTTCTTTGTTTTTTCTGGAGCAGCATCCTTGGCAGAAAGAGCTCCCTGGCTTGAAGAGGTAGTTGGTTTAGAAGCAGTATTCGAACTTGCTTTCGCCACAGGCTTCTCTTTCTTCACCACCTTCCTTTCGACAGCTAAAAGAAGAATGTGAGTTAGTCGAAACGTGTAGATGTTTAAAAGATTGGGAAAAGACGAAAGGGAGTTGTAAAACCAAGAAATCCAAACATTCCACACCTTCACATGTCGGAGAAGTAATTCTCACTACATCTAAGTCGAAGTGAAGAAAGCCTTTGAAACTGTCTAAGGTATGTTTGGTTGCAACTACTCTTTTAGTAGGTCTTTGTTGGTCATTTTTCAGTATGTTAAAAATATTCCCACATGTGAACCAATTTGGGTAAGGGGGAAAAATGACAAAGCAAAATCTACACTGGGTAAATTTAGAAATATGGGTGGTTCGCACTCAAAGGCCAAATCATATTTAAATTCAGGTTTTACAGCTTTGGGAAATCTCTTTTTGGCAATTTGTTTTTCAAATTTCTCTTTTAAAATTGGCGCTACGTAACAGACGGTTTGAACAAGTTCCATTGGGTTATAGATAGTTTCAAAGTACTTTTGGAATGCTTGGATTTCTTCAGAATGAGTAAGCTTACCCTTGTAGACATTTTCCTGGAAAGATGAAAAGGCCTTCGTTAGACGTTCCTTGATTTCAGCAGTAGTAAACATATTCTTTGAATAGAAATCTGTCCACCAAGTGGCGAAACCATTGGTGGAGTAGAATGACGGTTAGTATGCTATTAATTGGAATTCAGCAAAGTTTGCATGGAATTCTTTGTGGGTTACAATGTCTCGAGCGCTCCTGTGAGTCCTTGCACAGCAGATCTCACGCTTTCGATTGAATAAAGAGACAGGAATAAGTTGACACAACCCAAATTGTCGAGAGACAAAATTAGGTTGATAAGCCAACAGACAAACATGGCTCTTTACTGGAAAGATCCTTGAAACAAGCAGCCTTGGGAAGAGAAAGGAATGCCATATATCTTTGATCTCTATGCTAGCGTCCTTCACAACATCTTCGAGCGAAGCAGTTGTCGCATCCTGTGAAAAATCAACCGGCGAGACTCAAATAAAAACACACACAGAGCCGCCACTGCGCGTTATTTATCCCAAGATAGGGAAAGGAAACACTCAGAGAAACCTGGAAAGAACATGGTCTCGCGACCAAAGAGAAAGGGTAAGGGAGTCGGTTACGCAAGGGGAAGGTATTAGCACCCCTCACGTCCGTCGTACTCGACGGGATCCACGTCTTAGAATAAAGAAAAGGTTGCTAAACATCACACACACACACGGGGAACGCAGGTGGGGTTAAGAGGAACGAGCTCGATAAGGTATCGCACCTTATGCCTACATATCTTGTCTGGAACAAGAATCAGAGCCACTGTAGTTCGGCTTACGCACGCCAAACAACACAAAACATATAAACAAGCAAGGGTGGAAAACATGGAGCCCGACAACCACTGGATGGAATTACGTCGGCATCCGAACCAAAACATGTACAAAACGGCAAACGTGGAGCCCGACCGCCAATCACTGGGCTTACGTCGGCATCCGAACCAAAACACACAATCAAATAACAAGTAAACACACGCAAAAAAGAAAAAGGTTGCCCGGAGTGGTCTCGCGCGACCACCTGCCTACATACCTCGTCTGGAACAAGGATCAGGGCGATGTAGTTCCCCTGAAAGGGACTGAATTGCTAGCCAGAAACCAGGGAAAGACACACTACTAGGGAACTGGACTCGAGCCTAGTGTTGTCATGCATCGTTTACCCTAAGTTCGGTTTTCTATCCTACTTGCATAAGCAAACTACTCCTATCCAGGAAAGAAGCAAGCACACAAGCATACAGAATAATTCAAGCATACATCCAATGAGAACAAGCATCTCAAACAGATATCCACATAGCACGCACTATAACCAAACAAGTGGCTCACACAATAGGTTTGACTGCCTCAGCAAGTCGTCTGTACGGGCTGTGTTTGCTCTTAACCTTGCCATTACGAGGCTAAGGTGAAGCAGATGAAAGGATGAAGTGAGGATCAGACCTCACAGCTCTTATCCCTAACCAGGGAGAGCTTCTGACAAATGAGCATGGGTCCAGAATGGGGGAACCCTTCTATACTCAGAGACTCTGACACAATGTGCACTGCACAAGATCTTGGGCTTGTGATCTCAATGCTACAACCATGTAATGGGAGCAAGGAGAAGACTCAACTGAATAGTGGGGGATAGATTGCATATCCCTACCTTCCACCAATTGCCTTGATTAAGGACTTTACCTGCTTAGGCACAATATTAAACAATCACAAACATTGCCTCTTAAGGAGGACTTCAGACATTTGCCCGGCCCGGTAACAGCCGGGTCTCCCAGACTACATGAAGTCAAGAGGACCTACCTCAAGCGGTTTACACAACCGAGCAGCGGCTACCAAGCAAGTTCTTAAAAGAACTAGAGCGACTAAAGGTACCTGTACAAAAGCTAACCAGTTAATAACTCAGACAACCAATCAGAAAACAACAAGTTAATCAGTCAAACTATGCAAGCCAAGGCACACAAAGGCAAGCTATGAGCTCAAGCCCAAGCTTCACAACCTACAAAACAATGTTATGTTAGTGTACAAACATCAAACAACATCATTTCAGTCAACTTGGATCATTCTCCATGAGCCTTATGCTATTCATCCTGAAAAATCAAGCAAATATTAGCAACTAGACCACTAGGCCAAGCCTAGGATCCAAAAGCAAGAAAAATTCCTAAACAGCAAGGTATCTCTAACCAAAGTCAAATTAATGTCAAACAAAAGCCCACACAATTAGTCCCATGTCCATATCATTCATTATATTCATTTTATGATCAAAACATGTCAACTTATGTCAAATGGAACACAAAACATCCAAACAGAACTATTGCATTCAAATCCATATCAAAACAAATCCAAAAAATCTCAAATAAATTACACCTAAACAGGACCTAATCAAGGGCTAGCATGTCAAATTTTAGCTTAATTGGACAAAGGAAATCATGTCAATGAAAATCAACAAAAACAGACACAATTACATGCTCCAAATCACAACATCAACACATGCTTCCACTTCAAAAATTCATAACTCAATGAAAACAGTAAAGAAATGAGTGAGACCACAACAGGGATGTCACATCATGTGTCTACAACTATCATACCAAATTTCATAAGCATTCAATACCATATGAGCATTTCACATTAAATCTACCAACATGTATCACATGAACTTGCAAATTCAACCACCAGAGATGAAAAATAGCAATCAATTTGAAAATGCCACATAAAATTCCACAAAAATTCACATAGCATTTTAACATGTTAATAAACCATCATGCAAAATTTCACATTAATCCAACAAGCCTACATCACTCAAAAAAATCCAGCAAGTTGACATAATGAGGTGTGACACAAATTGTCACACCTAAGTTCAAAAATTCACATCTCAATGACCAGGTATCCAAAATTCATGAAATTTACATGGAAATAAACATCAGCCAGTCAACAATCATCACAAAAATTTTCAAGAATTTCTTTTATACTATGAGGATTTCACAATGGAATTGGCCAAAGGTATCCAAATGTAGCACATGTGAAACAAACCTAAGTCAAACAAAATTCCTACCATGCACAACTTTGACCAATAGGTCAAAAAACATCTACAGTCAACAAGGAAGTCAAAGAAAAAATTCTCACATTTTTCTGAATTTTCTATGATTTTTTATGAATTTTCTAAGGTGTTAATGATTTTTAATGAATTTTTTTGAATTAATTTAATTAATTAAAATTGTACAGTGGCATTCTGGTAATTATGAGCGCGGGGGCGGTAAACGTCCAGTTTGAATTTTCAAATGGATTTTCAGATCAAACACACTTTTGCGCAAAACTTCATCATCTTCCTCCCAGAATTGCCAAGAACACGCAATCATCAAATCGCCACCAAAACGAGCAAATGAATACTCGTTAGAACCGTCTTCTAACCTAGAGTCCAAATATCCACCTAATTTAACCTACAAGTTCCTGAATCTCTCAAATCGATCGAGTTAGGGTTTTGGTTCAACACTTCAAATCCAGATTTCCTAGCCTACAGTCATCTATTCGCAAAACCACAACTATCACGATGCTCTACAATCAATGAATTACAGGACGCACATAAACATTCAAAGAATCGTGACAATCGAATTTTGAGGTACCTTTTATGGCAGTGATGCTCTAGCTGTTCTTTGCGCAAACTAGCTTCAAACAGATACAGTATATGTTGGTGGAAGGTGAGTAGAATGCTTGGATTCGATCAATGTTGCTCCTAATGCTCGAAGCTTCGATTCACCATGGATGATGCTTCTTTGAACAGTCGCGATCTACCACTCCTTGTGCTCCAATGACCAAAAACAGTTGATGATGAGGATGAAACAAGATCAAACCAAAAAGAAATTCGAAGTTTGATCAACAATTGATGAAGATTGATGAATTTGAAGGTTTTTGTGTTCTTGAGATTCTTGAGAGAATGTGATGAGTTTTGATCTGATTTTGGAAAGTGTGCATTCTGTTATGATTATTGTGTGATTAGGAATATATATGTGTGCTTAAACCATGATTAACCATGCTAATTAGCCAAATTGAATTGATTAGTGAAATGACTAATTTCAAGTGAGGGCAAAAATGGAATTTCATAAGCCAGCTCATTGCCACCTCTTTGACAGCTCACACAACTTCCAAATGCCATGTGTGAGCTGTTGCCACTTGCCTCACTCTCATTGGATGTGTAATTTTGAAATTCACCATGTGGTAGCTTAATGTCCAATTTTGCACTTTCATTTTTCAAGCCAAATTCCAAACCACAAGCCTTTGCCATGAAATGATGATTCCAACAAATTTCAAATACCATTTTTGAGGTGTAGCAAAAATCCCCACTCAAAAATTCCAATTATTTCACAAGTTGGACAATTTTGCCCCTGGTTCATTTAACTGTCCAGTTGAAAATTGACTTTTTGCATTGACCACTTTTGGAAAAATCCAATTATGCACCATGAAAGTACATGTCAAATGGAGTTTGTGCATATAAAGAACTTGCAATTTGGACAAACCATGTGGAAATTATGGCCTCCTGATTATGGGTCATTTTTGAATTTCACTGAGCCATAATTTTCCAACCATACATTGGATTTTCAAGTTCTTGGACTTTTTGGAAAGGTGAGAACAAGATCTACAACTTTCATGTTGAACAATTTTTCATTTGAAGCTTCCTTGGACACGTGGCTTTGAGGTCAAAAACTTTCCATTTTTGGAAACTTCAATTACAAGTCACTTTCTATTTTTGGCAGTTTTTGTCCTGACTTGATTTTCTTCATTTTTAAGCTTTGAGATGTCATGTAACACTTGTTCCAACATGAATGAAGTGTATCCAACTCATTTCCACCTCCAAATCCATCAGATCATGTACAGTTGACCACAGTTGACTTTTTCATCTGACAGATGAATTAGGCAATGCATAGATCAATCTGAGCTCCAATCCTCAACTGAAATGGCTCAAGGGTGAAACCCTAGCCTCCATAAGCACAATATAATCATAGAATGAACCCCATAACCAACATAAACCTCATCTCCTGATCATGCCCTGATTGGCCCAATGCAACCGATTAGGGTTGACCAGTGGTCAAAACCCTAATCTCAAGGAATCTGATCCAACACTTGATGATAATAAACCATGATGATGATGATGTATCATTGCAATCAAGATGAAGACCAACATCCATTGAGAACCATGAAACCCTAATTTGACAGCCCAATCCTCAGATGGCCAATGATCAGTCAATAAACCCTAGGTTTGCACTTTGACTTCTTCATCTTCTGATCAAGACTTGGGAGTATGACTTGCACAATGTAACCACATGATATGCAATATGCGATGCCTAATGACCTAAAATGATATGCAACATGATAATGCTAGTCCCAAGAGAGGAGGGCAAATTTTGAGGTGTTACAGCTGCCCCTATTCAATCCACTGTGAACCTGTCGATATGAATAGCCTCGGCTTTCAGATGATCAGGATGAAGAGTGATTGAATACCAAGAACAGACGAACAATTTGCACTCTGATGGGATATAATTAACAACGCCTGTCAGCATCGGCGAAGAAACAATCTCGAAAAACGTCGACCTGGATACCAAAATAAATGGTAACGCAGGGATAACCATGGCCTGATCACCACACATCCACGCGGGATTATCATTCTCTCTTCTTTTTATGCTTTTCTTGAACCCCGAAAATTTCTCTATTTTTTTTATTTTCTTGAACCCCGAAAATTTTTCTCTGCGCAAACGATCCTCGGATCTCTGCATTTGAACCCCACTCTCCTGTTTGCCAAATAATGAACCCCATTCTCCAGTTTGAACCCCAGTCGCCTGACGATAACTCGCTATCGCCAATATGAACCCCGTTCTCCAGAAAATGCCGCAACATCTCCTTTTCTCCATTTGAACCCCGATCTCCAATCTCTTGTGATAATTCCGCTGGCAACGTCGGAAATAACACCAAACCACTCTGAGGGCGACATGTCAGAGGGTATACCTTCACAAAGGAAGGTAGCATGTGTATCTCTTCCTCGGAAGACACCTTTAACGACCTCCATTGGCCTCGGCCAGAGTCTAAGGTAACACATGAACAGAAGATAATCCCGAGGACCTCATCCTGGATATAATCTTCAACTCTATCTCCATTTGAACCCCAGAAAATGCCTCAGCATATACTCTTCTCTGATTGAACCCCGATCTCCAGAAAATGTCGCGACATCTCCTTTTCTCCATTTGAACCCCGGAATCGCGCTGATCGCGTAACGTCTTCTGATATCATTTCCATCTCTGTCCGACGGAAACATTTCCTCCAATATCGCACTACTGGGGAACACTGCTGATCTGACGTCATGGTACCACACTCCTCAGAGTAACACTTTCAACCAGACACTGACTGATGACTGGGAGAAAACTCGACGTTTACTGGACATCGAACAATGATGTTGACAGGACATCGAACAATGATGTTTACAGGACATCGAACAATGATGTTGACAGGACATCGAACAATGATGTTGACAGGACATCGAACAATGATGTTGACAGGACATCAAACAATGATGTTGACAGGACATCAAACAATGATGTTGACAGGACATCAAACAAGGATGTTGACAGGACATCAAACAATGATGTTGACAGGACATCAAACAATGACCGACCAGACATTAAACAATGACTGGGAAATAACTCGACGTTTACTGGACATCGAATGATGATGTTTACTGACACCAAAGAAAGCTCGACCAGACACTTACTGATGACTGGGAAATACTGTTGTTCCAAACTCACAATGCTGAACTCCTTGGAGTATCGTCTTCATTGTCCGGCAAAACCAATCCTCAAGCGGTAACCACGGCACGAGTCGCGCTGATCGCGTAACCTTTCCATCTTTGTCCGACGGAAAAACAAATCTCCTCCAGTATCGCACTACTGGGGAATATCTCTGATTAACCCAAGATTCTGAACTCCTCGGAGTGACACCTTGCTCTTCGGGCCAAACCACCTCTCAAACAGTAACCACAACTTGAGACTAGCTTATGCGTGCAATATGATGCATGATTGATTTTTCTGCGTAATGCTCCATAATTATGGAAATGCTACGCGCTTTATTATTTTTCTATGCAATATGCTATGCTTACTCTACATGATGAATGCATAAAAAGTATCCCCCTCAAGGGACTCTTCTGGGGAGCACGAGATACTCTGCTGAGGAACTCGTCAATTCTCCAATCTCCACCCTGCTGGGGAATAAGCACTGCTGCTGGGAAATAGGCAACCCTTGCTGGGGAAACCTCCTTTGCACCCAATCCTACTCGAGAAACCGCTGGGGATAAACACCACCAACGCTCTGTGGGGATACAATAGCTCTTGACTTGCTGGGGAATATCAATCCTGACTCCGCTTCGGGAAAACCCTCACAGATACCTGCTGACTTCACTGGGGAAATGCTCACAGATACTCCGTTGGGGAAAATAGCAATCTCCAGACTCAACTGGGGATGCATCACTCTATCACCTGCTGGGCAACCCTCCTGACCCTGCCAGGGAAATGCCTATTATTCCGCTGGGAACAACCCATGCAATCCATAGGTAGGATCAACTCAGCTGAGCATGCAAACATCCGTCCGCTACGGGAACTTGTTCAATCCACTGGTAGGATGAACACTGCTGGAGATATATATCATTGAAACCCGCTCCACTCGGGGAGTAGCAACCTTCAAGCTTGTCTGCTGAGGAAACACCATTGTAAACCTGCCGGGGTAACCATCCTGACTCGGCTGGGGAAATCACAGACTTTGGATCTGCTGGGGATTCGGTCCTATCATTCTGCTCGGGGACCTAGCTGGGAAATGAGAACAGTTGGTACAGAACACCCATCAACTTGTCGAACCACAGTATCCACCTCCCCCTCTCGTATCAGCTTTCCACTTTTGAGAATTCCCAGACTCGACTGGACCTTTTCTGCTCCATCATCTTATATTCCAAGTCGCTCCGCGCTCGACGAGAGACGTACTCCTGGGATTAATACAGAAATTCGATTTTCCGACTTTGAAGAGTCTTCTTGACTAATTTCAAAGGTCATCGGACGTCTCGTCGTCTCTTCATCGTCCCTCTACCCATTCATCTCTGGTCAGACTCTGCGGGGAATTACATACTCTCAAATCTTCTGATTTTGAAGAGTCTTCTTGATTACCACCAAGGATCGTCGTACGTCTCAACGCCTTCGTCATTCTTACATACATCCGTTCCTGAGCAAACTCTCTGGGGATCTATTACAAAGCTTCCACATCACAACCTGCAAGTGAGTGAAAATATCCAACAGTTCCTGCAAAACAGATCATTAGATACAACCGTGCCCCAGGCGCGTCAAGATTTCAACACTTGGGTCACTCAACCTTCCAAATAAGATTTCAAGCTTTCAATCTTATAAACATGCATTGGAAGGGACCTGTATGTCTTAAAAATGCAAAGATTCTTTATCAAAATAATCGGATGTTTTTGCAATCAAAGCGGTAATGAAAACAAAAACAAAATTATTTGACTGAACATGCATTTATTGACTGAAAAAGTGTGTGGCTCAAATTGAGCAATACAAAGGAAGCAATTCCTGAAAAGAGGTAATTGCACAAAAGGAAAAAATCTATCCTAATGGCAATGTGAAACCCGTGATCTCATCGAGTTCCAACTCGGTTACACCCCATATGTCCTCAGACTCTCCATGCATTCTGCCTTCTGAACAAGACGGTTCTGACTGATCCTTACCGGGTATTATCCATGATGCTTTAACCAAAGCGCAAACGATCATGCCAGACGCAATTGTTCGTTTCAATCCCTCTTTTGCCTGGACCGCCCTTCCGGGTTTTCAGTCCACCGGGATACCCATTTTTTGCCCAAGTCGCCTTCACAGGTTTTCGACTTGCCGGGTGTACAGTTTTCCTTTTTATCCCTAATTTTTGCCCGAACCTTTCTTTCTGTTTTTGGTTCGCCGGGATGCCTATTTTTGCCTGGACTATTTTGTTCTTTTCGTCCAGCGGGTCAATTTATACGAAGTATTTTTTAACTGCGTCCGCATTCACAGGGGATGGAAAATCCTCACCATCCATGGTCGTTAACAACAAGGCTCCGCCAGAGAAAACCTTCTTGACCACGAATGGACCTTCATAATTAAGTGTCCATTTGCCCCTTCGATCGTCTTGAGGAGGAAGGATCCTTTTCAGCACCATATCACCTACGTGATATACCCGAGGTCGTACTTTCTCGTCAAAAGCACGCTTCATCCTCTGCTGATACAACTGCCCATGACAGATGGCTGCTAGCCTCTTTTCTTCAATCAGGCTCAACTCTTCGTACCGGGTCCTTACCCATTCCGCCTCTTGCAATTTCGCGTCCCTCAGGATTCTCAAAGAGGGAATTTGAACCTCAACAAGTAATACAGCCTCCATCCCATATACCAATGAGAAAGGAGTTGCCCCAGTAGATGTGCGTACCGACGTTCAATACCCATGCAATGCAAACGGCAACATCTCATGCCAGTCTCTGTAGGTTACCACCATTTTCTGCACAATCGCACCGTCGGTGCATTCAAACGTTATCCGGGCAACCAAAGGCACATTCACCTTAACCTCCTCCATCAGACATCAGAATCCGTTCGGATTCAGGGTCAGGCCCCTCCTCCGGGATCGGTTACTCTCAATCTTTCGATCAGAGCACCTCGAGATGTCCTCATCAGGGAACTCAAACTTCATCGGTTGATAATCCTCCACGGGTTGCTGGGCTATGTAATCAGACAATACACTCCCTTTGATTGCGTTCTGAGAGGATATCGAATATCGTATTCAATCAAAATCATTGGCCCTTTCGCAACCCGTCCGGTCATTGCTGGCTTTTCAGATATGTACTTGATCAGATCCATCTTGGAAATCCACAAAGTGGTATGAATCAGCATACTGTCTCAGTCGGCGAGCAGCCTATGCCAAAGTACATCAAGTTTTCTCGAACAGTGAATGTATTGTTTCACAGTCGGTAAACTTTTTGCTAAGGTAAATTGCATGCTCTTTTCGACAAGACGCGTCATGCCGACCCACTTCACCTCGTAGACCCCTCGAAGGCCGTCAAGTACAGATTAATAGTCTCTCCATAGGGAGGCATCAGAATCAGAGGTTCCTGCAACTTATATTCTTTTATCTTTTCAATGCCCCTTGGCAACCATTATTCCACCTGACCGTTTGATCCTTCTTTTCAACATCCTGAATATGGGTTCACACGTGGCTGTTAGATGAGATGTGAACCATGACAGGTAGTTCAATCTTTCTAAGAAACCACGAACCTCTTTCTTTATCTTTCTCGGTTCAGGTATTTTTTTTTTTTTTTTTTTTTTTTTACAGGATGAACCTCGATTCCTCCCTTACAATGAACCCCAACAGCTTACGGGATCGCACTCTGATAGTGCACTTATCTGAATTCAACCTCAGTTTGAATTGTCTCAACTGGTCAAACGACCTGCCCCGGTCTGCCAGATGCCCCTCTTCTGTTTGGGACTTTGCTATCATGTCATAGCATAGCATTCAACTTCATGATGAATCATATCATGAAACAAAGTCACCATGGTTCTCTGATACAGGCACCGGCGTTCTGCTTCTCTAGAGGACAGTCTTCTCTCCATGGCAGCTTGTGCGCAATGACACCGGGATCCGACCCTGGCATATCCTGACATGATCAGGTGAAGGCATCCACATGCTCCTTCAACAGGGCTACCATTCTGCTCTCGATTCGCCTCTGAAGCGGCCCCAATCTTCCTTCCTGACCTCGGCGGTGCTTGGAATAACAACCTCAATCCGCTCCTCATGCGGTTGAATCACCTTCTCCTCTTATTTAAACAACTTGGCTAATTCCAGCAGCTCACAATCTTCAACGCCTTCTTCTTCAGCAAGATTGATCAGATTGTCGAAGTCATATGAGGTGTAACCAAATTGTTATCAATGAGATCCGGAGAATTATTTTTGAATTCGGAACGAGACAAATCAAAAAGGAAAAATGAAAATAAACATTGCCATTTTTATTTGTTTTTAAACTGCAAAAATAAATGAAAAACAAAGAACACCGCTTTTTGACTGAAAAACATCCATTTATTAATGATGCAGAAAATGCAAATTTAAACATGAGGTGGCCCTTACAATGGACCATCACGTGTCGGGCAACACGTATGGCTTTCATGCAAATAAAATGAAAACAAGAAAAATATTACTCTTCAAGGAGAGTGACCCGGATGATCTCTTCGGCCTTCCAGTTCTGGATTTCCATCCCTGGTGTGCACGGCTTTATCCATTGGTTGATGTCGCAGTCACTGTCAGCGTCTTCACCCATCATGCAGATGTGATCCGGATCCAGCATTTCGGCGCTCGTGAAAGTTACCGACGTACGACGTCCTCTTCCTTGCCCTGAGCCTCGGCTCGGCTGATATCCAACCCCGAAACGGTCCTTCTTCTCAGGAACCTCCATCATTTTACCCCAACCAGGAGCTTCTCCATTCTTAACCACCTCAGCAGCCTGTTTGTAGGAAGCGATGGATGGTTTCTCTTCTTCTTGCTTCGCGAACAGAGCATTCTCCACCTTAACGGTTTCGAAAGCCTGACTCGGCGTTTCCCATATTTCACCATCCATCTCCACGTACTTGAATGAAGACAGGTGGCTGACAAAAATGTCCTCCTCCCCACAGACAGTGACGACTTGACCTTCCCAGATATACTTTAGCTTCTGATGCAAAGTCGATGTAACTGCTCCTGCAGCATGAATCCATGGGCGACCCAACAGGCAACTGTATGCCGGCTGAATGTCCATGACATAGAATGTTGACTTAAACACCTCGGGGCCAATCTTCACTAGCAATTCAACCTCCCCGAACACGGCCCTTTTAGACCCATCAAATGCCCGCACAATCAGATCAGTCGGGGTCAAAATCAGCCCATCACAATTCAGCTTCGCCAGAGCCTTCTTAGGCAACACATTCAATGAGGAGCCGGTATCAACCAGCACATGCGAAAGCACGGCTCCTTTGCATTCCATCGCAATGTGTAGCACCCTGTTGTGGTTCCTTCCATCCACTGTCAGGTCCATATCCGTAAAACCCAGCCCATGGCTAGCATGCACATTGGATACGACCGTCTCAAGCTGATTGATGGTGATCTCTTGAGGAACATAAGCCTTCTTCAGAATTTTCAATAAGGCCTCCCTATGCCCCTCCGAGCTCAGCAATAACGAAAGAATGGAGATCTTGGAAGGAGTTTGCTGCAAGTGATCAACCAGTTTATACTCAGACTTCTTGATTATTCTGAGGAATTCTTCAGCCTCATCATCAAATTTGTTATCCGACCCCGCAGGCGCCGGTGTCATCATAGGAGTACCTCCATTATCCACCACAGCCTTCCCTTTTGCCCTGGCTAAAGCCTCGGCCTTTTCTTTTTTATCTTTTTCTTCCTCCCCTCTCCTCAATGCATCAGGAGCAAACAGCCTACCGCTGCGAGTGAAACCGCTGGGACCGGCATTATCCACCTTCAGCACGGTGGTTTCACTTGCAGATTGCTCTTCCCACTTCTCCCCATTGCAATACACCTCCCCACCATAATGCCACGGCACGACATCATCTTTGTCGTAGGGAATCGGCCCAGGTACCGTGATGGTAACCGGAGCCTCCTCGCTAAGGTTTGACAAATCCACCGGATCATAATAAATCGTTATGGTGGAGACCTCCTCCTTCCCTTCTTTGTCAGCCCTCTCAATCATAATAACCCCTTCGTCCATCAGACCCTGGACACGCTTCCTCAGAAGCTCACAACCATTCACAGAGATAATGCACTCAGCACAACCAGACCCGCAGCCCGGATAAACCCCATTTTTCAGCAATTGACTTTTCAGCTCAACCAAAGGCGTCTTCAACTGACTCACATCAGACAGCCCAACTCTATTTTCCGCAGAAATGGCGTTCACCCCCCTTTGGCCATGCGCAGGCATGGGGTTTGCATTGACATTGGGAGATGGAGCAAAATTAATGGCCTTGGAATCCACTAAATCTTGAACTGTGTGCTTAAAAGCTTTACAGTTCTCAATATTATGCCCAGGCGCACCTGAGTGGAATTCACACTTCGCGTTCTCGTCATAGCTGGCTGGCCTTTGATCAGGTCTCAAAGGTGCCAGAGTTCTGGTTTGCACTAGGCCCAAATCCTGCAGCTTCTTGAACAAGAAAGCATAGGTCACCGGAGGCCTATCAAATTGTCTGTCCTGTGCTCTGCCCCGAACTTGATAACCAGCCCTTTGCTGTCTCTGCTGAAAGGGTTGTTGTCTCTGTTGCTGTTGCTGCTGTTGTTGCGGTGCAGATTGCGGCTCAGCAGGGATTGTTACCGCAGCAGTGTGCTGAAAGTAACGGTCCCTACTGGGTCCACGCTGCGTATACACGGCGCTGGTATCGCCCTCTTTTTTCCTCTGACCCCCATTGTTACCAAACGGTTTCTTTGAACCGGAAGAAGACGCAGAAGCGGTACCCTGGATCTTACCCAGCTTTAACCAACTTTCAATTCTTTCTCCTGCCACCACAATGTCAGAGAAATTGGTGACAGGGCAACCCACCATTCTTTCTGCAAACGGCCCCTGCAGGGTCCCCATGAACAAGTCAGACATCTCACGATCCACAAGCGGAGGTTGCACCCTTGCAGCCAGTTCTCTCCACCGCTGAGCATACTCCTTGAATCCCTCATTATGCTTCTGAGACATACCCTGCAGCTGGGTACGGCTCGGAGCCATGTCAGCGTTGAACTGGTACTGCTTGAAGAAAGCATCTCCAAGATCCTGCCAACTCTTTATATCAGAAGATTTCAGCTTAGTGTACCACTCCAGGGAGCCTCCGGACAGGCTGTCCTGGAAGAAGTACATCCACAGTTTCTGGTCTGCCGTGTACGCAGAGATCTTGCGGACGAATGCTTGGAGGTGAGTTTCCGGGCAGGAACTCCCGTTATATCTGTCAAAACTGGGCGCCTTGAACTTCTGTGGGATCACAATCCCATCTACCAGCCCCATATTCGACATGTTCACCACCCCAGGAGTGGCATAGCTCTCAAGCACCTTGATTTTCTCAGCCAGCAGCTGAATCTCCCTGTTCTGAGGTGGAGCATTATAAGGCACAAACGGCTCGTTCTGCATCGAGAACTGGTCAGCCTCTCTGTCTTCCTCCTGATCTTCGTCGAACCCATAAAACGGAGGCACAAAATTGTCTTTCATATTCTGCCCCGGTTGGCCACCAACACCACCAGCATTATTCACAAGGCCCACGGTCGTCCTCTTTCCACCGTCTCGAGACCCTTGCCCCTGGTTGGAGACTCCATCCAGGTTAACCCCACTGTTTGCTGCAGAAGCCCGCTCGAGCTTTTCAACCTTGTCTGCTAACGCTTTCTGACCAACTGCGAAACCTTGCATTATGTTGATCAGCTCGTTCATTTTATCTTTTAGCTCAAGCATATCTGCGCTGAGAAGCTCCATGAGTCTGGGAGTATTTCTTCTGGTATAATATCTGTGAGGGCGCGTTGAGTGCAAAGGTACTGTTCTTCGAGCACGAGCAATGATTCCTGTCACAAACACGCACGTTAGTAACAAACACCTGCAAAATAAAGCACAGGTTATTATGATTATGCATGAATGCAGTGTCTATCCATATGAAGGACACTTTGTCTCTCGATCCTGGCATCATTGAGACAGATAATAATCCGGCATCAATATTCAGTCATTCAGCATTTGATTTCATCGTGTGGCTCGGAGATATGTGATTCGGCATGATACCCCCAACCATGTGTGTGCTCGTGTGAGTGCATACGGCAAAGCAAATAAAGCTTGAAAACCAATCACTGAATGAAAATTACCATCATATAGCCAAAAGTGCACAATCAGTGCCATAGTCATACATCAAATCAGATAAAAAGATACAATCCTCCAGAATTGGGAAGAAATACAGACAATTGAATTCCGTCAACAAGCCTGACGGTAATCCAACACAAATGAAAGATCTAGCCAGATGAGGGTCCCACAGAGGGCCTTATCTCATCTTCCATCCTCGCGAACTCTGCGGCGAACCTGAGCTCTGTGTTCTCCTGCTGTAGTCTTCCAACTTCCTTCTGATGAATCTTCATCTGCCTGAAGTAATGGTCCCTCTCAGCCATGTAGTGATCTCTCTCAGCCCTGATCTTTGCTTTCTCCGCTTCCCACTCTGCAGCGAGGACTCTGGCTCTCTCATCTCTCTGATCCCTCACTAGGATTTGCCTTCTCTTCTCATCTTCAATGACTTTCAATGCTCTGAACAGCTTGTCCTTAGTGATGTCGTGCTCCCGGTTGGATGATGCTAAAGCTTGGCTAATCTTCCCATAATAGGCAGTATCCATCTCAAAGCGCTTGGCCTCCAAGGCATGTCGCTTGTCTTGATCTTCCATCTTCACTTTGATCTCTTGATTAGCTGCTTGAAACCGAGCAACACTTCTCTCCAATTCAGCTTTCTCGGCAAGTAACCGATCTCTGGCTCTCTTCATCTCAAGGAATTCCTCCATGCTGACAGAAGCAGTTGGACCCTCAATCATGGGACACACAGGATCACCTCCAGGAAATGGTAGAAATGTAGCCTCAATCCTCTTCCGCAACCAATCCTCGAACAAAGGAAAATACCGACTGTTGACTTTGCCAAATGGAACCTTACCCTTCCTCTGAATGTCTCGCCACTCATCCAATACCTTCCTCAGCTTGGTCTGATTACCATCAATCGGGAAATAGAAGGACTCCTGAATCTCTCGCCCGAGAGGAGAACCCTCTACAGCAAACCCCATCTGTCTCCTAAGAAGCGTTGGGTTGTAATTAATGCAACCCTGAACTCCCACCAAAGGCACATTAGGTAAACTCCCACAACTGCATATAAAATCTCTTCCAGCCAAACCATTATGAGTCCAAGCAATATCATCAGCCCGCAGACCCATCAACCTGAAGGACCACTTGACACTGGGATCAATCTGAACGAAGGCACCTCGAGAAGGCAAATACCCCATAAACCATCGGAAGAGCAACTGAGAACAGCATCTGATCAAGCCACCACGCCTCTTCTCATTCCTGTTATGCACTGAGTAGTAAACATCTCCGATCAGGGTAGGGATAGGGTTTCTCTGCATGAACAACCTGACAGCATTATGGTCCACAAAATTCTTCTGATTAGGAAACAGAACAATCCCATAAATGCTCACAGCAATCAATGCACACACCGTCTTCCAGTTACCCATAGCAGCATGTTCCTTGGCATTAGCCTCCAAGAAACTCAAATAAAATCCAGGTAACTTCCCCTTTTCCTTCAAACCCTCCTTGACCATTTCCGGACTCAAATAAAGAGCACGTGAAATTCCAAGGACATCTGGCTCTGATCTAGTGACTTGGAAAGGAATCTGATCACGGATCTGAATACCCAGGATGCTAACATAATCCTCCATCAGAGGTCCCAACAGATAGTCTGGAAATACAAAGCACCTTAACCCCGGGTCATAGAACTGGAGAAGAGTATGAACAGCACTCCTATCACTGTCAGTGAGTCTGAAAACCATCTTCAGGATACTACCGTATGCCTCTCTGAACATCCCCACATGGTCGGGAGTAATCAATGCTATCATCTCCTTCAGCACACCAATCTCAGGATCGAAGAAATTGTAGACAACATCGGGCTTCAAACCGGTCCTCATCTCTGAGCAAAGAAATCTCTCAACCAGGATCTCGATCAAAAATGTCCCTGCATATGGGTAAACATGTGTTAGATGCAATTAATGCAAAATGTAATGATGTTGATGAATGAATGCAATGCGTTGCCATCCTCCAAGCCATCTGATCATCTGCACTGAATCTGGTCTCTGAACTGATCACAACCATCTGAGGAGTGTACAATCATCAATCAGACCCACGGGTTCCGAAATAAACGGAAGAAAGATACATCATCATCATCATCATCAATCTCTGAGCAGACATTCGCGACCATCTGAATCGGCCCGGGGAATCCTGAAATAAACGGATCCCCACTGATAAATATCTCGGCCCGGGGAATCCTGAAATAAACGGATCCCCACTGATAAATCACGGACAGCACTCCGGCGTCTCTGAAATAAACGGCCATAAATCCGACTTATAAATAAGACCCACGGAACAAAAAGTCACCATCTGAGTCACCACCTGAACATGCATCTGAAAGAATCTCCCTCCCCTCACAGGTAAATTCTAAACAGGTCATCCTAAGGCGGACAATAGTCTCGACAATCGGGCAGAGATACTCAATGGGTTTGCCCTTTCGGGTGTGCCATTGCAGCTCTCCTGAGATCGTCTAAACCAAAGATCCGGGAAATGATCGGTCACCAGAGTCAACAGCTCAGATGAAGTAACTAAGCCAAAGTGGATACTCCACAGAGGAAAGCACTATCAAATGAACCTCGTCCGGCTTGTGGTACATCACGCCGCCAGGCACATGTTAACCTAACACGAAAGAGGCGACATGAGACCACACTAGTCCTAGGTGTATACTCGGGCCTGGGTTTTAGCCCCACTCGGAACACCCACCCCACACAGAGGAACCACCTGCATAGAGGACGGCAACAACATGATAGTATGATGCATGCAGACATTAATGCAAATATAGATACACACTGGTTAGAATAGTAAATGCAATAAATAACACATAATAAGCAACCCAAACTAATCCTAAAACGCTAGGAAGGACTCGCTTAGGGACGATGGACCAGCATAGGTCTACATCGTGTTTCCCCAGCAGAGTCGCCAGCTGTCGCATCCTGCGAAAAATCAACCGGCGAGACTCAAATAAAAACACACATAGAGCTGCCACTACGCGTTATTTATCCCAAGATAGGGAAAGGAAACACTCAGAGAAACCTGGAAAGAACATGGTCTCGCGACCAAAGAGAAAGGGTAAGGGAGTCGGTTACGCAAGGGGAAGGTATTAGCACCCCTCACGTCCGTCGTACTCGACGGGATCCACGTCTTAGAATAAAGAAAAGGTTGCTAAACATCACACACACACACGGGGAACGCAGGTGGGGTTAAGAGGAACGAGCTCGATAAGGTATCGCACCTTATGCCTACATATCTTGTCTGGAACAAGAATCAGAACCACTGTAGTTCGGCTTACGCACGCCAAACAACACAAAACATACAAACAAGCAAGGGTGGCAAACATGGAGCCCGACAACCACTGGATGGAATTACGTCGGCATCCGAACCAAAACATGTACAAAACGGCAAACGTGGAGCCCGACCGCCAATCACTGGGCTTACGTCGGCATCCGAACCAAAACACACAATCAAATAACAAGTAAACACACGCAAAAAAGAAAAAGGTTGCCCGGAGTGGTCTCGCGCGACCACCTGCCTACATACCTCGTCTGGAACAAGGATCAGGGCGATGTAGTTCCCCTGAAAGGGACTGAATTGCTAGCCAGAAACCAGGGAAAGACACACTACTAGGGAGCTGGACTCGAGCCTAGTGTTGTCATGCATCGTTTACCCTAAGTTCGGTTTTCTATCCTACTTGCATAAGCAAACTACTCCTATCCAGGAAAGAAGCAAGCACACAAGCATACAGAATAATTCAAGCATACATCCAATGAGAACAAGCATCTCAAACAGATATCCACATAGCACGCACTATAACCAAACAAGTGGCTCACACAATAGGTTTGACTGCCTCAGCAAGTCGTCTGTACGGGCTGTGTTTGCTCTTAACCTTGCCATTACGAGGCTAAGGTGAAGCAGATGAAAGGATGAAGTGAGGATCAGACCTCACAGCTCTTATCCCTAACCAGGGAGAGCTTCTGACAAATGAGCATGGGTCCAGAATGGGGGAACCCTTCTATACTCAGAGACTCTGACACAATGTGCACTGCACAAGATCTTGGGCTTGTGATCTCAATGCTACAACCATGTAATGGGAGCAAGGAGAAGACTCAACTGAATAGTGGGGGATAGATTGCATATCCCTACCTTCCACCAATTGCCTTGATTAAGGACTTTACCTGCTTAGGCACAATATTAAACAATCACAAACATTGCCTCTTAAGGAGGACTTCAGACATTTGCCCGGCCCGGTAACAGCCGGGTCTCCCAGACTACATGAAGTCAATAGGACCTACCTCAAGCGGTTTACACAACCGAGCAGCGGCTACCAAGCAAGTTCTTAAAAGAACTAGAGCGACTAAAGGTACCTGTACAAAAGCTAACCAGTTAATAACTCAGACAACCAATCAGAAAACAACAAGTTAATCAGTCAAACTATGCAAGCCAAGGCACACAAAGGCAAGCTATGAGCTCAAGCCCAAGCTTCACAACCTACAAAACAATGTTATGTTAGTGTACAAACATCAAACAACATCATTTCAATCAACTTGGATCATTCTCCATGAGCCTTATGCTATTCATCCTGAAAAATCAAGCAAATATTAGCAACTAGACCACTAGGCCAAGCCTAGGATCCAAAAGCAAGAAAAATTCCTAAACAGCAAGGTATCTCTAACCAAAGTCAAATTAATGTCAAACAAAAGCCCACACAATTAGTCCCATGTCCATATCATTCATTATATTCATTTTATGATCAAAACATGTCAACTTATGTCAAATGGAACACAAAACATCCAAACAGAACTATTGCATTCAAATCCATATCAAAACAAATCCAAAAAATCTCAAATAAATTACACCTAAACAGGACCTAATCAAGGGCTAGCATGTCAAATTTTAGCTTAATTGGACAAAGGAAACCATGTCAATGAAAATCAACAAAAACAGACACAATTACATGCTCCAAATCACAACATCAACACATGCTTCCACTTCAAAAATTCATAACTCAATGAAAACAGTAAAGAAATGAGTGAGACCATAACAAGGATGTCACATCATGTGTCTACAACTATCATACCAAATTTCATAAGCATTCAATACCATATGAGCATTTCACATTAAATCTACCAACATGTATCACATGAACTTGCAAATTCAACCACCAGAGATGAAAAATAGCAATCAATTTGAAAATGCCACATAAAATTCCACAAAAATTCACATAGCATCTTAACATGTTAATAAACCATCATGCAAAATTTCACATTAATCCAACAAGCCTACATCACTCAAAAAAATCCAGCAAGTTGACATAATGAGGTGTGACACAAATTGTCACACCTAAGTTCAAAAATTCACATCTCAATGACCAGGTATCCAAAATTCATGAAATTTACATGGAAATAAACATCAGCCAGTCAACAATCATCACAAAAATTTTCAAGAATTTCTTTTATACTATGAGGATTTCACAATGGAATTGGCCAAAGGTATCCAAATGTAGCACATGTGAAACAAACCTAAGTCAAACAAAATTCCTACCATGCACAACTTTGACCAATAGGTCAAAAAACATCTACAGTCAACAAGGAAGTCAAAGAAAAAATTCTCACATTTTTCTGAATTTTCTATGATTTTTTATGAATTTTCTAAGGTGTTAATGATTTTTAATGAATTTTTTTGAATTAATTTAATTAATTAAAATTGTACAGTGGCATTCTGGTAATTATGAGCGCGGGGGCGGTAAACGTCCAGTTTGAATTTTCAAATGGATTTTCAGATCAAACACACTTTTGCGCAAAACTTCATCATCTTCCTCCCAGAATTGCCAAGAACACGCAATCATCAAATCGCCACCAAAACGAGCAAATGAATACTCGTTAGAACCGTCTTCTAACCTAGAGTCCAAATATCCACCTAATTTAACCTACAAGTTCCTGAATCTCTCAAATCGATCGAGTTAGGGTTTTGGTTCAACACTTCAAATCCAGATTTCCTAGCCTACAGTCATCTATTCGCAAAACCACAACTATCACGATGCTCTACAATCAATGAATTACAGGACGCACATAAACATTCAAAGAATCGTGACAATCGAATTTTGAGGTACCTTTTATGGCAGTGATGCTCTAGCTGTTCTTTGCGCAAACTAGCTTCAAACAGATACAGTATATGTTGGTGGAAGGTGAGTAGAATGCTTGGATTCGATCAATGTTGCTCCTAATGCTCGAAGCTTCGATTCACCATGGATGATGCTTCTTTGAACAGTCGCGATCTACCACTCCTTGTGCTCCAATGACCAAAAACAGTTGATGATGAGGATGAAACAAGATCAAACCAAAAAGAAATTCGAAGTTTGATCAACAATTGATGAAGATTGATGAATTTGAAGGTTTTTGTGTTCTTGAGATTCTTGAGAGAATGTGATGAGTTTTGATCTGATTTTGGAAAGTGTGCATTCTGTTATGATTATTGTGTGATTAGGAATATATATGTGTGCTTAAACCATGATTAACCATGCTAATTAGCCAAATTGAATTGATTAGTGAAATGGCTAATTTCAAGTGAGGGCAAAAATGGAATTTCATAAGCCAGCTCATTGCCACCTCTTTGACATCTCACACAACTTCCAAATGCCATGTGTGAGCTGTTGCCACTTGCCTCACTCTCATTGGATGTGTAATTTTGAAATTCACCATGTGGTAGCTTAATGTCCAATTTTGCACTTTCATTTTTCAAGCCAAATTCCAAACCACAAGCCTTTGCCATGAAATGATGATTCCAACAAATTTCAAATACCATTTTTGAGGTGTAGCAAAAATCCCCACTCAAAAATTCCAATTATTTCACAAGTTGGACAATTTTGCCCCTGGTTCATTTAACTGTCCAGTTGAAAATTGACTTTTTGCATTGACCACTTTTGGAAAAATCCAATTATGCACCATGAAAGTACATGTCAAATGGAGTTTGTGCATATAAAGAACTTGCAATTTGGACAAACCATGTGGAAATTATGGCCTCCTGATTATGGGTCATTTTTGAATTTCACTGAGCCATAATTTTCCAACCATACATTGGATTTTCAAGTTCTTGGACTTTTTGGAAAGGTGAGAACAAGATCTACAACTTTCATGTTGAACAATTTTTCATTTGAAGCTTCCTTGGACACGTGGCTTTGAGGTCAAAAACTTTCCATTTTTGGAAACTTCAATTACAAGTCACTTTCTATTTTTGGCAGTTTTTGTCCTGACTTGATTTTCTTCATTTTTAAGCTTTGAGATGTCATGTAACACTTGTTCCAACATGAATGAAGTGTATCCAACTCATTTCCACCTCCAAATCCATCAGATCATGTACAGTTGACCACAGTTGACTTTTTCATCTGACAGATGAATTAGGCAATGCATAGATCAATCTGAGCTCCAATCCTCAACTGAAATGGCTCAAGGGTGAAACCCTAGCCTCCATAAGCACAATATAATCATAGAATGAACCCCATAACCAACATAAACCTCATCTCCTGATCATGCCCTGATTGGCCCAATGCAACCGATTAGGGTTGACCAGTGGTCAAAACCCTAATCTCAAGGAATCTGATCCAACACTTGATGATAATAAACCATGATGATGATGATGTATCATTGCAATCAAGATGAAGACCAACATCCATTGAGAACCATGAAACCCTAATTTGACAGCCCAATCCTCAGATGGCCAATGATCAGTCAATAAACCCTAGGTTTGCACTTTGACTTCTTCATCTTCTGATCAAGACTTGGGAGTATGACTCGCACAATGTAACCACATGATATGCAATATGCGATGCCTAATGACCTAAAATGATATGCAACATGATAATGCTAGTCCCAAGAGAGGAGGGCAAATTTTGAGGTGTTACAGCAGTGAACTAGGAAGGACCATGAGTTCGACTGGAAAAAGGAGCCATTGAAGGAGAGAAATGGTGACGCTTCGAGAACATCAAGGTGTATTTGGTGAGGGAAGTTTGTAAGTTATCAACATCATCAACTGGAGTCAGCTGAAGGAGTCTGGTGCCTTCAATACTTTGATTTACTATCTCTGGGGCATTTTCATCAACATTTCCATGTGTTGACAAAAAGGGGTTGAAGGTGGCATTGAGCCACAATTGAAGAAGCCAATAAGGCCCAAATAGTAATAAGTTGGTACCAGATTTATACTCCTTTAACTTAGCACTAGCAGATCCTAGACTTTCATACAAACTAGCCAATAAGAGTTCACTTAAACACATTCTTCGACCAACATGCAATTGGTTAGCAAGTGTTAAAAATCTCTTTGTAACTTGCAGAGATTTACAGCAGAAGAAGAACTTGGATAACCATAGACCCAAGAATGTTATATGTTCCGTATCGGAAACTTCTTCCCCATCAGCATGATACAAATTAATATAAGTACTGAACGGAGCATTCTTGACGTTAAAGTCAATCAAGTTTTCGCAGTCTTGATAGGGGTCGAAGGTTTCTCCTGTCGGAGGAAGTCCAGAAATGGCAGCTACGTCGAAGAGCGTAGGAGTCATCATTCTGCAAGGGAGATGAAAGTGTTATATGTACTATCCCAGAAATACAAGCTGGATAATAGTAAAGGTTGGCAGTAGCTAAACCTCAGCTTCGACATTTGGATCAGATCAAAAATGCCCAATTCTTTCCAAAATGAAGCTTTCTTTTTCTCAACTTTCGTCAACCAAGATAAATAGGATTTGTCTAGAGTTGGACAAGAACGAAAGGGTCTGAAACTATCCGTGATAAAATCCAGTTGAAAAGGCTCTCTTTGGACTGAATCTTCAGCATTTCTGGAGGAAACGGTTTTGTTGGCTATGAGTTTTGTCGTATGATAACAAGGGAAAAACTTTACACATTTCTCTAAGTGACCTTCAGAGACTAATGGGCCTAAAAACCCTAAAGTATTTCCATAAAGTAGAGAAGGAATCATTACTTTGGAAGCAAATATTGCTTTCTGTTCTTTGATGAGTTTTGGAAAAGTAATGTACTCCCGATCCCCAACAGTTATGATTGTGCTAGTTGAAACATTCTGAGAAGCAAAACTTTTTGAGGATCCAGCACCTTTAATGTTCTTTGATTGCTTTTGCTATTTATCAGAAGACATTGTTATGGGTTTTTTGGAGGTTTTGAAGGATTAGGGTTTTAAGGAAGAAGAAACGTTTTCAGAGAAGTTTTAGAGATGAACTCAGGTTGAAGATGAAGATTTTCGTAAAAAGGGAAGAAAGAAGTGACAATGAGCTTTTATAGTATTTACCTACGAAGATGATTGGTTACACATTGCAAAGGTAGTGGGCCACGTGGTGGCTTTTCTGTGAAAAGGGTACAGGGATTACTATTCATTATTCTTGGAAGTTGGAATTCATGATGATAATAACTGCGCACACGTCTTGATGAGACGTTTTGAAAAAGTAAATCATGATTAACTGACAGATATGGACTTTTAGGTCTATGAAAGGTCTTTGGTCGAAATCTGGTGATTACAAAAAATGCCCATTTCTGCATTGATTCGAAATAGACATTTATTGGGGGTAATTTGTTAGATGGAGATTTCGACAATTAAGTAAAGTTCTTTGAAAGTGTTATGTTTTGGAGAACAAATAAAAATGGATGTGTCGAAGCTACCTATTAAATCCTTTTCTCAGGAGAAAGGACCTTTCTTGTCGAAGCTTGAGACTTAGAAGATTTTTTTGGGTCTCCACAAGTTCTCTTCGACGTAGGCGTTTGACAGATTTGAAGCTTCAAGCGGGAAAGATTTGAAATTCAAACGAAGCAGTTTCGTCAGGCCAACGCGTGGAAGCATCTAAGACACACAACACTTGAAAATGTCGAACGTGGCAGTCATCTGTGTAGAGACCGTTAGGGTCTAATTGTTATAAATAGGGGTCTTAGTTTTAGATTTCGGTGTGTTCAAACAGATATACAAAAATTCACTGAAATACTCAAAGTACCAGAGCGAGAGAAAAGAGTCTTTGCTGAAAATGTATGTATGAAGAACACCATGATTTTGTTTTATGTTATTTATCTTATGCAAGTTATTTGAACTAAAACCATTTACTGTCTTTTCTTCTGTCGAATTGCCCTTATTTTCAGTATTTCATCATCACTTTTACCTTTTCATTTACATTTTGCCAAACATTCATTTCCAGCACTTTCTCAAAACTTAAAACGTTTACTTCAAGTTATTTATCTTCACCTTTGCCAAGTACTTTTGTTATCTTTAAAAAACCTTTTTTACAAAGTTACTACCATTTACTCTTTGCCTATAAAGTCATGAATTTCGTTTAGAATCATTGTTGAAACACCTTTCATTATTCATAAACCAGAAGCAAACTTAATCATGAGTCAAACCACCATAACAATAGTTCTTGAGACACATGTCCTAGGATCAATCTAGTCGATCTTGTAAGTTACCAAAATTTATAATATTGGAGGACTAGCGGTTGTTTGTCAGAAATTACTGGTAAACATGTATATATAATTACTAGTCAATACCTTTTAAGAGTATTGGGTTGTTATATGTAAAATTGAAAGCCTTCAGTTCGAAGTCTTAATATTTTTTCGAAGCAAACAAGTTCCTCTGTTCACTCGAAAATTATAGAAGTTTCTCAAAACATTGCTCCTCCAAAAAAAATTGAATTCGATGTTCTATGTTTTGAAAGAGTTGAGAGAGGTTCCAGGAACAAGACCTCTCAAACGATTGAGAGAAAGTAAACTTGCGCAAGAAGTTTGTGATAGTTGGTTCAATGTGGTTACAAGCCTCAATACACTTTTTCTATGAGGGGGTTAAATTTCGATTTTCTATCTTAGCAAAGAATTTTGATCAAGAGAAGTGCGTTGAAGCATTAAAGGGTGAGGCATCAATGTCTGCACGCCTAAAAGAAGCAGAGAAGATCAAAATGGTGGATAAGGTTGGAAGTGACATTATCTTGTACCCTACCTCCATATCACCCTATATGACCCTAATTCATGAGCATACATCCCATACATGTAATCTAATGTGCATTTATACTTAATGATCCAATAATCCACAAGCCAAAGGTATGAGGTTCATCTGTGAAGCCTCAAGATCCCCTGATCATGTTAGGGTGTGCCCAAGTCACCTTAATCCTAATATTTATCCTCAAGCATCCAACAAAGCCTGGAGGATCATAAGACATCTCACTCACTCTCCAAAACCCTAATTGGATGGTGAGTCCCCATCGAAGACACATCAAGATTCATCTAGTCATCCAAGGACCTCAACCCTAGCTCTTGACCTTCATTGACTTGTACAAGTCATGATTATCATGAATCTTGACCATGTCATTCCGGACCCCTAAAATCCAAAGTTTGTTCATGCCCTAAAACCTTTGAAACATCTCAATATATCCCTTGCATCATCAAACCCTAATTTGTATGACCGTGATCCTTGATGAAACTTATGGTTCAAGAAACCCTAATTTGGGCATCCTTTGATCATTGGTCTTGCTTCATTTTGATCATCCTATCATACCACCACTCATTTAACATTAATTCATGTCAATTATAACCAAAATTCACCATTCAAACACTCATTCAATTCATGTTACAAGTAACTTGGTTTGGTCATGGTTTTTGAACTTTCAAGGCATTTGATTCACCCATGAACAAGGACCTCAATATTTGCATTGGCCAAGCTGGTCAAACATGCCTACTATGCCCTAAAACATGACGAAGACCACCACTTTACCACATTTCCATTTCTAAACCACGACTCATTTTGACCTGGTTCTTTTTGCATCTAATCAAGGACATGGCAGGAACATTTGGCACAAATTTCATGCAAAATGCACGAGCCAATTTCATTTGGCATTGGTTCAAAGATTGGGAATCATCCTGATGCACAAACCAGACCAAGTCAATTAGATTTTGCAATTTAATCCACCAAGTCCTCAAATTACCTTTTTCTAATCCCATTTGACCCCAAACACCTTGCAAAACACCTCAGGGCAAGAATGGAAGTCAACTTGGATGGAAAAACCTCTCTAATTTCCAAACCCGATGCCATGTGAAAAGTAATAAATTTCCCAAAATGGCAAAAACAAAAGCCATCGCAACTCTGATTCACGCCTCTTGGTCCCTCCTTTTTGATGATATAATGAAAACAAATTGAGTGGAGGGAGAAACCAAAGTCATAACATAGCCACACTTGTCCAACAAGTTTCAACCTTGAGCATGTTTCGAGCTTCACACCTTTCTGAAGCAAACCACTTCTTTCTTCCCTCAAAACACTTCCATCACTTTCCCTATAAATAGGGGAAGGTGTCCTAACACTTAACCAAGCTTTGAAATCCACAAATACCATTCTTCAAAACATATTTCCTCCATTGAAAACAGAGATTCTATTTTTGAGATTGAAAGCCTTTCAGTATAAAATAACCACCCAGAATCCATCCTTGAACATTAGTGAAACTTTTCCAAACATTAACTCACTTTCCCAACACCTCATCTGAGTTGCACTAACTCATCAGAGTTCATACCTGAAACTGATTCCGATCAGGTAGTTTCACTCTCCCCTTTCACTCAAACAAGTTACCATCCAACTCGAAATCACTCATTGATCATTAACCACATGTTTTAATTTCTGATTCACTGTTATTTATCATTTAATTTTTAATTTAGGTCAAATTGTTCTTCTGAGTTTTCTGGAAAATACTCCACACTCAGAGTCAATCAATGGCTAATGAGTGTGGAGGTTGATCCATTTTTATGAATATGCAATTACTCCATGTTTAAATCCCTTGAAAAACACGTGTTTTTGGATTTTGATTCTGAGGTTCCAAGGTTGAAGACGAAGTTGAACGTGCGTTTTCAAATTTGAATATATCAGTTGGCTTGTTCCTATTGGTCATCTAGCACGCGCATCCTATTTTCTTTATTAGTTATTTTAGTTTATCATATGAGCGTGTTTCATAATCACCAAAGGGCGCTTGGCCTAGTGGTAGAGGGGGTTGATCCCCCATGACCCCAAGGTTAGAGGTTCAACCCCCAGCGCATGCATTTTTTACCTTTGTTATTTCTTTCACCTTTTATTTTGTTTATTTTTTACATTATTTATTTCTCTTTTATTTTATTTTTTATCTCACTCATATTTGTTATTCTGAAAATATTCCCAACATAGACCCTTGTTATTTTTGCCCCTACTATTTTATTGCGCTTTGTTTCATATCATTTGAGCATTTTTTTCATTCACTTATGAGATTTTGGACTTAGTGGCTAATGAAGTCTATGGTTGTGTTCATATTGGATTGATTAGGGTTGCTTGAACCTTCTATATTTCAAACCTACTAATTAATGATCAAGGGTTCATCCACAATACTTTGAAGCATGTATAGGTTGCCTCTATATCAACCAAACTTGGGTCATTTGACATATAGATGAATGTAGCACCTCAAATTTGCACCTATCATTGTACATACATTTTCATATTAGGTCATAGCATATCATGGTCCACTGCATAGCATTGCATTGTCCCAGTTGCCTCAAGTGCAAGCAAGTCAAGAAATTAGGTCAAGCTGATCAGGAGATCAGTCAACCAAGCAAGCAAGTGCAATTTCCAAGGAGCTAAGGCCCTAGGGTTGGTCCAACATGTTCACATGACTTGGAGGTCCATTTGAAGTGTTTAAGTCAAGGGTTGGATGTTCAGAAGTCATCAGTTCATGCACAATCAGTCAGAAACCCTAGAAAGTCAAAGTTGGTCAACTGTGGTTGATTTTATGGTTTTGGTGGATGGATTTGGTTTGAGAGAGCTTATTCATGTACCAATAGGCCTCATGTGTCATGGCAATCAACATCATTGAAGAATTTGAAGCCAATCAGAAAATTTCCAAAAATAGAAAGTGGACCTGTAATTTTAACTCCAGCAGAGTAAGATTCGTATTCCTTGTGGAATCGAATGTCCATCCTTTAACAAGACTGCTTTTCTAGCCCTCTTCAGGATGTTGAGTGTTTTGGAACACAAACCAATTCACGTTTGGTCGGTCACCCGTTTCATACCTACAACCCGGTATCCTTGGTGTTCCTTCCTGTTTGCTCGCTGTCGTGACCTTGATCCCCAGTGAGACCCCCTGCAAGTGTTCAGCCTTGCCCTGTCATCTTGTGGATGTCAGTATCCCGTTAGCACCCGCGTGTGTTGTTTCTTCGGTGTCGGTAAACACCATCCTTCGGTGATTTCCAGTCATGCGTAAGTGTCTGGTCTTCTTTGGTGTCGGTAAACACCATCCTTCGGTGATTTCCAGTCATGCGTAAGTGTCTGGTCTTCTTTGGTGTCGGTAAACACCATCCTTCGGTGATTTCCAGTCATGCGTAAGTGTCTGGTCTTCTTTTGATGTCGGTAAACATCCTCTTTCGATGTTCATAACGTCGCCCTCCCTTCCCTAGTGGAGTTTTCCTCCTCTCCGTTGGTGTCGATAAACGTGAGTCTCCCTTTCGTCCTATGACGTCTGGCTGAATTTTCCTCCTCTCCGTTGGTGTCGATAAACGTGAGTCTCCCTTTCGTCCTATGACGTCTGGCTGAATTTTCCTCCTCTCCGTTGGTGTCGATAAACGTGAGTCTCCCTTTCGTCCTATGATGTCTGGTTGAGTTTTCCTCCTCTCCGTTGGTGTCGATAAACGTGAGTCTCCCTTTCGTCCTATGACGTCTGGCTGAATTTTCCTCCTCTCCGTTGGTGTCGATAAACGTGAGTCTCCCTTTCGTCCTATGACGTCTGGCTGAATTTTCCTCCTCTCCGTTGGTGTCGATAAACGTGAGTCTCCCTTTCGTCCTATGACGTCTCGCTGAATTTTCCTCCTCTCCGTTGGTGTCGATAAACGTGAGTCTCCCTTTCATCCTATGATGTCTGGTTGAGTTTTCCTCCTCTCCGTTGGTGTCGATAAACGTGAGTCTCCCTTTCGTCCTATGACATCTGGCTGAATTTTCCTCCTCTCCGTTGGTGTCGATAAACATGAGTCTCCCTTTCGTCCTATGATGTCTGGTTGAGTTTTCCTCCTCTCCGTTGGTGTCGATAAACGTGAGTCTCCCTTTCGTCCTATGATGTCTGGTTGAGTTTTCCTCCTCTCCGTTGGTGTCGATAAACGTGAGTCTCCCTTTCGTCCTATGATGTCTGGTTGAGTTTTCCTCCTCTCCGTTGGTGTCGATAAACGTGAGTCTCCCTTTCGTCCTATGACGTCTGGTTGAGTTTTCCTCCTCTCCGTTGGTGTCGATAAACGTGAGTCTCCCTTTCGTCCTATGACGTCTGGTTGAGTTTTCCTCCTCTCCGTTGGTGTCGATAAACGTGAGTCTCCCTTTCGTCCTATGATGTCTGGTTGAGTTTTCCTCCTCTCCGTTGGTGTCGATAAACGTGAGTCTCCCTTTCGTCCTATGATGTCTGGTTGAGTTTTCCTCCTCTCCGTTGGTGTCGATAAACGTGAGTCTCCCTTTCGTCCTATGACGTCTGGTTGAGTTTTCCTCCTCTCCGTTGGTGTCGATAAACGTGAGTCTCCCTTTCGTCCTATGACGTCTGTTTGAATTTTCCTCCTCTCCGTTGGTGTCGATAAACGTGAGTCTCCCTTTCGTCCTATGACGTCTGGTTGAGTTTTTCCTCCTCTCCGTTGGTGTCGATAAACGTGAGTTCTTCCTATTCGTCCTATGACGTCTAGTTGTACCTGTCCCCTCGTGGATTTACCTCTCCGTTGGTCTTGGTAAACGTTGAGTTTTTCTTAGTTGTCCGTTGGCATCTAGTTGTGATTTCTTTTCCCATTCATCGTCGTTGCGATGTCTGGATGTGGCCGTACCCTTAAAAAAAAACAAAACAAAAATACCCAGTAATAAGTATCAGATCCCAGTGGACGTTTCCATTATTGGATCCCTGCATGGTGCAAATTCTACGGTTCTTAGTATTCAATCCCTGTTTACCCTGAAAGTCTGACAGCCGTTGCTCTCATCCATTCGGGTTCCCAGCTGATTGAATAGGGGCAATGAAGCCTTATTTATGTACATATTAACTTGTGGTTTCTTTTGTTCCATTTTGTCTCCATTGCTATACTAACCCACTAACCCTTATTATTCACTTGTTCATATTATATATTGATATTTATAACTTGTCTAACCTAATCATTTAATCAAAATATTAACTTTTAACCCTTGAGTTGATATAGTCTTCCTTTTGTCAAGCTATTGATATATGGACTTGGGGTTTGCATAACTTTTATTGTTACAAATATATTGTTAGCTGATCATTTGATCATCTTCAATACTTTGTATCAGTGATAAGTTATCCCCTGATGCGCCATATTTTGAATCTTTTGACCTAAGAATAGGTAATCCTCAAGTGTTGGACTTGTTCATAATACTAACTTCACTTAGACTTTACTAACTTTGACTACCACTAACCATTGTTATTGTGACTTTATCTTTGTTAATTTCCTATTTAGTTTTATGTTGTTACATTGCAATTTACATTCAAGTACGCATCATCATATTTATTGTATAAACTTATCATGCATGTTTATTATCGTCATTTATCTTTATTGTCATCATACATTAAAAACAACAAAAAAAACATGATAAAATGTTAAGACCAAAAAGAATCATTCCACTTATAATCAATTTGGACTTAGAAGATGTCATCTTAGGACCTTTGCTTGGAAGACCTTTCCATACTTGGTGATACTTGGTTTTTAACTTTGGGTTTCATCTCTAACTTACATAACGCTTGTAAGAATGGCATCATGGCACTATCCTAGGGGAATATGTTTGTAAGACCATTATCCTTTGTTTAGCTTATGTCACTTTTGCACACATAAGGCTTTCTTTTGGTCTACCTTACTGTAAGACCCCAATTTTGACCCTAAGATCCCTCATGCAATTCCATCATAAACTTTAGCATTGGGATCATGTCTTGGCATCCTCCTTACCCCTCTTTCATTGGGTTTGTTTTGGGAAAGATCACCAAGCACTTTGTGATTATATCAGACTTGTATTTTATCATTTCACTAACTAAAATACCAAAAATATGTCTTTGCATTTGTTTAACTCTTTTGTAGGAAGGGCATGATCTCATTGATTCATCAAGTTCACATCTAGGGTTTGAGACCCTCATGAACAAAGAGCACAACCAGGAATTGATTCAAGAATGGTTATGAACATAATATATGAGTCCCAATGTTCTCTACATATTATATTGATCAAGTTTTCTTCAAGAGTTTGAGGGTGATTTGCCTTGGAAACCCTAGTTTGACTGGGTATCTTGAGTAACTTCTCCAACAAGCTATCTCACCAATTGATAAAATTTCCCAAGGGACACTTAAAAATTCATCATCTTATGCATAAATGATCTACCATGATCCAATAAAGTCAAGATAATTGGAAGTTAGCAAGTTGGTTGATGGTGGTTGGCCAGATGGATTCATCTGATCAAAACTGGGTCTCCCTAGACCCTATCTCCTATACTTTTCACCATATGAAAATGATTCCAAGATAAAACTTACTCTAAATGACATTACAAACAACTTTCATGTTGAGACCTAGAGCTAGTTTTGCTTTTAAAATCATTTTCTATGTTGAAAAATTATAGGTCATTTTGTCTAAACCCTAATTTAAAAGTCAACTTCCCAAGGCCATAACTTGCCCAATTTTTATGAGATGAAAGATTTTCAAGTTCCATAATCAAATTCAATGTGTCTAATTCAACTTTTATGTTTGGAGTGGGAGCTAATTCAACTTTTTTGAGCATGTGATATGAGGTTACATTATAGGTCACTTTTGACCTATACCATTGATCAAGTGATTTTTCCAAACTTCAAAAATGCATAACTCTATCATTCCAAATCCAAATGAAATGAAATTGATTACCCTTTTGAAGGTCTTTGAATTATCTAAAACTTTGATGAAGACACTTTTCTCATTTGAAGCTCATATAAAAAGTTAAGTAAGGTGGAACATTGAGACGTATGGCTTGACACTTAGAAAAATTTTGATATGTCAAAAATTTCCAAACTTCCACCTCAAATTTATCCAAGTTCCAAGCTCCAAATGAAAAAGTGTTGAACATAAAAGTTGTTCCTCTTGATCTCACCTTTCCAAAGAGCTCAAATTCATACATTTTGGACAAGGAATGCATAGGCTGTGCATGGCATGAACATGGTGATATCACTTGGCAAGGATCAAACTTCAAACATCAATGCACACTTTCCTTGCAATCCAAGCTTAATTCAAACTATCCAACATTCATTTGTGGACCTCAAGCAATGATTTCATGGGCCTGTGCACGCCCATGCACCCTTGCATCACCATTTTCCAAAATTGGAAAGTGATTTGAAGTGTGCAATTATCAACTGTCTTAGCTATAAATAGAGCTTCAATTGCTCAGAAATGAACACACATTCGCGCCAGCTTTGATCCCCCATCTCAGACCCTCACTTTGCAAAGGATAAATTCTTTTGAATTTGAGGTTGAATTTCCACTGTTTTGAAATTCAAATCTCCAGGAATCCACAACCTTTGAAGCATCTAATCCTTCTTCTGGAAGCAAGTGGAGTGAGACCAAGCACAAGCAAGATCAAGACCAGTTGAATCCAGACCTCCATTGAAGGTATTTTCCAGAAATTTTAAACTCTTCGATTCTCTCAAATTCTTGCTCAATTCTATTGAGTCTTTGGTTGTCTGAAGTCCTACCAATGTAGGCAAGAAGATTGAGTTGCTTTGAGGTCAAATCGAAGCAACTCAATTCAAGTACCTCAAATTTCAACTCTATGTATCTCTTATTATATTTGGAGTTAGAGTGAATTGAGGCCAGATTCGAGCTCAGTGTCATTTTTACTTTAAGATCATGTCCTTGTTTTTAATTTTGGTGATGGTTGATGGTGGACCAGTCCGATGAGGTCCACCGGAGAAGAAGACCGGAGCTCTGGATCCGGCGATGCGTTGGCAAGTCTCTGAACCACATGATCCATTTATTTTGTTTTAATCTTAGGCGTTGGTTTTGATTACCACATGTGCAGCGCAGTTGACTAATGACCACATGGAACGCGCGCTAGGGACCATCTGATCTGCCACCTCAATTAATGAGGGAGATCAGATGGTCCACGTATTTTTGATTTTCTGAATTTTTATTTTAATTTCATTATTTTCAATAATTCATATTAAATTCAATATTGATCCAAAAAATATGGGACTTTCACCAAAAAAAATTCAAATATTTTTCTCTTTTATATTCTGAATTAAAATTATTTTTTGGATCATTATTAATATTTTTCATGAATTAATCGATTTTGCATTTGTTTTTAATTGTTTAAAAATATTTTTAAATGTCCAAAAATTGTGAAATTTTTTCTCCGAGGTCCTTTGACCTTGTTTGACCTATGATAAATCTCATGGCCATTTCTTTGGTGTTTTGATGAGATTTTAGGAATTGTACAAACCATATTTAATTTAAATGCACTATTTTAGTATTTTTAAGTTGAATAAATGCCAAATAAATTTGTTGACCAATTGTGATGACTTTGTTTATGTTTGACTCTTGTTGTTGGGCATTGGTCAAGGTTGATTTGACTTTGTCAAATTAATATCATTGGATTTAGGGGATTGATGGAATGTACATTCCATCTCCCAAAATGAATGAATTATATTAATTTGGTAAAAGTCCTCCTTTGACCAATTTGTGATTTCATTCATCCCCCTCCCATTTCATCTCATTCCTCTTCTTCATTCATTCATTCCATTTGATGTCTCAAAGTCCTAATGCTAATTGATTGAAAAATTGACATGAGTATGAATGAGATTAGGTCACACCTTTTTCATATTCTTTTTGTGTGTGGTATGTTTCATGAGCATAGTTCATTATACTATGTCTCTAACATGCATTAACACCAAAATTCTATTGTCCGACCTCAAATAGTTATGACTTCTACATAAGTCCACTTACGATTGCTTAACATAGCGCTAAATTTATGACATAAAAGACATAAGCATTCTAGTTAGTGAGATTGTAAGTCTCCCCTCTTTCATGGTATTGTGTGGAAACTTGGCCTTCTTTCCTTCCTTTGGAAGATGTTTTGGTTCAAGGATCCATGCTTGTGATAAGTGGGTTGAGTGTTCTCCAAAGAATGTCTTAAAATGAAAAGCAAAAGCAAAACAATACTAACTTTTAACCTATTAACTACTAACTTTTAATTTCAAGCCTTTACTTTAATGCAATTTACTTTTAGCACTCTATTTCATTTGCCATTGTTCATATCATTCTAATTGCTTATGTTAATGCAATTTTCACTTTGTCCATTTGGACCATATTGTGTGATATATTTTATTTGTGTATACTTTGCTTGTTTGTGTGGTCTTTGACCATTAATGTACATAATAATAACAAAAACCCTAAAAAAAACTTTTGAGTGGACTGTTGGCTTGATCTTGGACAGATGGACTTAGAATCTAGGAAACCTTCCTATGCTAATGGACTTGGCCAATACCAACTTGTTGAAGAACTAAGTGCTTGCAATTTTAAATTCATCTGATACATCTTTGAAGACCTCTCTGAGTTCATCTGCAACATGATCATTATGAAGCTGTTATTTTGAACCAGTGACCTGTGGAATTCATCTGTTACATGGGTTATTTTGGAAGAAGATCATGGAATGGATAAGCTTGGATGTGGCCATCTTTATTTGATGTCTTGCTCTTCAAGATAATATAATTGTGCATTTGTGTATTGCTTGATTCTAAAAGTCCAAGGGAATTCTGGGTTTCTATTGACATTCTTGTTTATTGGATTGCTACCCACTTGAGAGCTGGCTATTATTGGTTGACCATGGAGTCCGATTGTTTCAGTTATGCCAGAAAATGTCATAAGTGTCAGATTTATGCTGACAAAGTGCATGTACCTCCAACACTGTTGAATGTTTTCACATCACCTTGGCCTTTCTCAGTGTGGGCATCGACATGATTGGTGCTATAGAGCCTAAGGCTTCCAATGGTCATCGCTTCATCCTGGTTGCCATTGATTACTTCACTAAATGGGTGGAGGCTGCTTCCTACACCAATGTGACGAGACATGTGGTTGCTCGCTTCATAAAGAAGGAGATTATCTGCCGCTATGGAATCCCTAGCAAGATCATTACAGACAACGGTTCAAACTTGAACAATAAGACAATGACAGAATTATATGAGAGTTTCAAGATTGACCACAATAATTCTTCTCCATATCGTCCAAAGATTAATGGTGTTGTTGAAGCCGCCAATGAAAATATCAAGAAGATCCTGCAAAAGATGGTGAAAACTTATAAGGATTGGCACGAGATGCTACCCTTTGCTTTGCATGGATACCGGACCTCACTCCGCACTTCAACAGGGGCAACCCCATTCTCCTTAGTGTATGGGATGAAGGCAGTTTTCCCATTCGAAGTAGAGATACCTTCAATGAGAATATTGATGGATGCCCAGCTAGACGAAGCTGAATGGATCCAGAACAACTATGATCAACTTAACCTCATTGATGAGAAGCGTATGACCGCTCTGTGCCATGGACAATTGTACCAGCAACGAATCAAGAAAGTGTTTGACAAAAAGGTCCGTCCTCGAGAGTTCAAGGAAGGAGATCTCGTGCTCAAGAAGATCTTGCCAGTACACAAGGATTCACGTGGGAAGTGGACTCCCAACTATGAAGGCCCATACGTTGTAAAAAGAGCATACTCTAGGGGTCCTCTGTTTCTCACAACTATGGATGGCGAAGAGCTCATTCACCCTGTGAACTCTGACACAGTCAAAAGATAATATGCCTAACAAAATCCCGGTGGACTGAAAACCCGAAAGGGAGGTCCAGGCAAAAGTTAGGGATAATAAAAATGGTAGCTCCCTAAGTTGAAAACCTGAAAGGGCGACTTAGGCAAAAAGGAGCGTCCCGGTGGATTGAAAACCCGAAAGGGCGATCCAGGAAAAAATTAGGAACAAAAGGCATAGACTGCATCAATTGTCATTGATCAACACAAAAGAGCTAAAGGTGGAAGATCAATCCAACTGCTCCTTTCAGAAATAAGGTTTTGTGGAGTCATTGTTATTGGGGATAGTAGTAGTCATTGCGATTCAGTGTAAACCTTTCCCTATTGCCATTTTCAAATGTGTAACATTCCATGGAGCTACACCATTTGTGTGCTACCATTCTTGAATAAATACAAGTTTGCCTATAAAAAATTCTATCATTTGCTGTTTTTCTTTGATTTTCTTTGTAAATCAAAATGCCATTTATTTGTTAATAATGAAATTTTGAACTCAAAAAGAATTTTTCAACATATTGAGAAACACAATTTTGCTTTGACATGTGGAAATATTAAAAGGAAACCTTTCGTCTTTCCCCATAAGTCTTAAGTTGCAAAACTTCTCTTGGATGATCAACATATATCTCCAAAGAGCATGGATTTAGCATTCTCCGAAAGGATTACTGGGCCAGTTGTAACTGTTCAACTTGATAGATCCTCATTTGATGCATTTACTCACTCCTTCGGTTGAGTTATTGGTGTTGAGGATTCAGTACCTCCATAAAGCTTTCCCTAATTTCCAGTCTGTATATTGTCAGCATTTGCATATCGTGATCATTCATATATCATGCATATAAGCAAAATAAAAATCATACATAACCCGAAGTACTTCATGCTCATTTGCATAATCTCAGGTTTCGTTGTTGATTTTTATTCCTCGACCTCTAAGTTCAGTTGTTACTGGCGTCGTTTGTTAAGTCTGGTTGTCACCAGCGTCTGTCAAATCCAGTTGTAACTGGTATCCTTTAAAGTCTGATTGTAACCAACATTTGTTTTAAGCCCAATTGTTATTTGGTATTACCTGTCAAGTCCAGTTGTAACTGGTATTCTTTTAAAAGTCTGGTTGTCACCAGTATCTGTCAAATCCAGTTGTAACTGGTATCATTTTAAAGTCTGGTTGTCACCAGCATTTGTCAAATCCAGTTGTAAATGGCATCCTTTTAAAGTCTGGTTGTAACCAACGTCTGTCAAAATCCAATCGTGATTGGTACCTCAAGCACAATTATAACTGACACTTTGATAAAATCCATTTGTCAATGGTATGATAAGTCTGGTTATAACTAGCATTTGTTTTAAGTCCAATTGTTATTGGCATTATCTGTTTAAGTCCAGTTGTAACTGGTATCCTTTTAAAGTCTGGTTGTAACCAGCATCCGTCAAATCCAATTGTAACTGGCATCATTCTAAAGTCTGGTTGTCGCCAGCATTTGTCAAATCCATCTGTAAATGGTATCTTTAAGTCTGGTCGTCACCAACACCCTTGAAGTCTCGTTGTAACTGGCACGAATCTGTTTGGGGTTGTTTGTGATATATGTTTATGTTTAAGTCCAATTGTTGTTGACACCTACAGAGAGTTTTCTATCCTTTTGGCCCTGGTGCTTCCTAGAAAGTTGTCATTTTGACTCTTTCATTGACAGTAATTTTCAGAATTTTTGATCGGATAATTTTCTTATGAGAAATCTCCAAATTTGTCAAGAATGTTCAAAGTGTTGTCAGGTCATGTATGAACCCGTTGATATACTTTTTTTATTTTTCTGAATGTCGTCAGGTCATGTTTGAACCTGCTGTCAGAACTTCTTGATATTCCCCAGCATTGCCAGGTCATGTATGAACCTGTCGCTGAACCTTTTATTCCAGTATTACCAGGTCATGTCTGAACCTGTTTTGAAGAATCTTTTTCTTTGATTATTCAGGTGTCATCAGGTCATGTATGAACCTGTTGTAAAAAAATTCTTATTCGAGTCGTTAGTAAGTCATGTGTGAACTCACTGACGAAATATCTTGTATTCTAAGTGTCGTTTGTCAGCTTTAACTTTGAGTACTCCCTAGTGTGTGTCTGACTCTCCAGCTGGATTGTTATCCCCAGCGAGTTAGTTTTACATTATTTGTCTGTGGGCCATCAGCGTTCCCCACATATTGGTTTGTCTAGTAGCATCTCCTGTTAAGGGTTCACCATATCCCTAACAAATAAATTCAAAAAAATATATGACTCCTTCACCCATGCATATCATGTCATGGCATTTGCATTTTTTTTCTTCAGAATCAAAATCTGGGTCTACCTGGTATTTAATCATCCCCCACCGCGATCCAATGAAGAGGTGCCGCTTCATTTTTCTCTAGTCGAGGATGCTTAAATAGGGGCAACTATCATACCCTGATTCCCCCCCCCCCCCCAAAAAAAATCCAATCTCCGAAAACCTCAAGCATCACAGGTACGGTGGCATGGTGTTTCTTTTCTCCAAATACATTCTATTACGAACCCCTTTCTCAGAAAGCTCTCACCTTTGCAAACCATTCTTCGAAGGAATGTATGGTTCCACCAATGGAATCTCTCTTCGCAGAAAGTTCAACTTTTAGCTCCGACCACTGTGGGAGATTATCATGGGAAAATTCCACCCAATAAATTCTATTGGGAAGGCTTAAATTTTCTTTGAGGAATCATCAATCAAAAGAAGCATTGGAAACATTTCATGATTTTAAGACTTATGGTTACCTTGAGGTTCCATTATCGAATCAAGTTATTGTTCAGTTGTGTTATTCTTCAAATCATGTTTTGAATGTAAATGGCATCACCTGCATCGGTTATACATAGGTTAATGCTTGAGAAAGGGTTTGTGCCATCTGTGCAATTTTTGTCCTTGATTGTTCTTCATAGTGTGAAGACAGAAATTGGAACACATCTTGTACCAAATTATCTGTCTAAAGTCTGCGATTTTTATATTGTTTGAAGGATAAAAAGTGCAACATGCAATCAATTAATTGAACATGGAAATGAACTTTCTGAAGATGAAGCAAAAGAACTTGAGTCTAAAATTGATGGGGCCTTAGATCAGTGCTTTTTATGTTTATATGGATTAAACCTAAAGTTTGATTCATCCTATGAAGATGATCTAGTGATGCACAAAAACAAGCCGAAAAAGGAGTAGACGGTGCCTACTAATGAGTTTAGCTTTGGCTAAGACATCTGCTCAGGAGTGCGAGATACATGAGTTATTGGCATTGGTATACTACGACAGTCTTCAAAATGTCGTCCCATTTTATAATCAGAGATCAGTTTTACCCTTGAAGGAGGCAACATGGATGGCGTTCTATGAGAGCTCAATGAAACATTTTAAGAAAGCCTTCGCACTTAAGCAAGATTGGTTGCATGCATTTTACTTGGGTAAACTTAGCGAAAAGCTTGAATATTCATATGAAATTGCACTATCGTGTTACACAAAAGCTATTGCTTTGAACACATCAGTTATTGATCCTGTCTATAGAATGCATGCCTCGCGCTTGAAACTATTAATTAAATGCGGAAAACGGAATATGGAAATTCTGAAGGTTCTTTCAGCAGACTCCTTTGATCAATCTGTAAAAGAAGCTGTCACAAGTATCCTTGGCAGCACAGATAGCCCATCTTTAAATACAAAGGAGAGCTGTATTCATGCCAAATTTGTGGATACTAAGCATGGAGGGTTACTCAAATTGGATATTGCATGGTCCATGCTTTACAATGATTGCCTCTCTGCACTTGAAACTTGTGTCGAAAGGGAACTCAAGCATTTCCATAAGGCCAGATACATGTTGGCTCAAGGGTTGTATAGAAGGGGGAAAGTGGCGATTTAGAGAGAGCTAAAGATCAACTATCTTTCTGCTTCAAATCTTCACGCTCATCATTTACCATAAATATGTGGGAAATCGATAGCATGACCAAAAAGGAAGAAATAATTGATTATTGAGAGTTCATACTATGGGATATTTCCAACGGTGTGTGGCAAATGCTTTGGTATTTCTATTGAGTGTTATAACTAAGGCGCAAGACATCGGGTTCTACTGGGAATAAAAAGCCCTCGAGGTGAACTTACCAGAAAGTTCTCGAAAATTCATTACTTGCATTCGAAAGTATTTGCTGTTTTATCTCAAACTATTGGAGGAGACAGGAGATAGATGTATTATTGAGTGTGCATATGTTTCCCTCCGGGGAGATAAGCGATTTTCATTATGCCTTGAAGATATTGTACCAGTGGCTATCGGCAAATATTTAAAAGCCCTGATTTCAGCCGTGCGCCATTCTCAGACTACTGTCTCTTTTCCAGTGAGCAGCTTTGACAATGTGTTGGATAGAATGTTTGCTTTGTTTATGGAGCAACGAAGCTTATGGCCAGAAATATGCAACTTGCCTGAAATTGAGTGTCGTGATACATCAGAAACTATCATATATGGGTATCTCCATGAACATATATCATCATTGGAGATAAATGGAAAACTGGAAACTCTTGAAACAGTTAATGAAAAGATTAGAAAATGTTTTAAGAATCCTAAGCTCTCAAGTAGTAATTGTGCAAAATTTCGTAAGCATGCTTCTGTTGCTTCTTATATACAATTTGGCACAAATCACTCCTGTATCATGTGGATTCTTAAATGGGATTCAAGTCTGTTAGATGCCCAAGTTTGCTTATTTGAGCTATCAAATGTAGGTATCTTTCACTCCTTTTTGTCGAAAAAGTGTTCGAAACCGCCCTTGCTTTTGTTGATTTGCAATACGATGTGAAATGATCTTGGTACCTTTAATTTGTGTGTTATTGTGCAGGAATTAGGCATGAAAGAGTAGAAAACTAAGGCACAAGAAAGATGGCAAAGGAACCAAGAAAGAAAGCAAACATAAGCAAGCTCGTTAGGCAAGTGAGGTAGCGAAGTATTCGCTAGGCGAGCACGCAGCGAGATGCCAGCGAACACTCCCAGACTTGGACAGAACCAAAAAGATCAAAACTCGCTGTGACGAGGGAAGTAGCGAAGTATTCGCTAGGCGAGCATCCAACGAGCAAGTAGCGAACACTTCCAGTAGCAAAAACATCAAGACTCGCTAGAGCGAATGAGAGAAGCGAGGGCTTCGCCTAACGAAGGATTGTTCGCCTAGCGAACAGATGCAAACTTGTCTGGGATGATTCCTCTGGACGCAGGCTCTTCTGGTGACTTATTTTGGGGCTCGCTAGGCGAACCATTCTGCTCGCCTAGCGAGCATGACAGCTCAGCAACCATTTCTATAAGTAGTATGGGCTACTTTTTGGAACGGATCTCTTTTTGGATCATCTTTTTACTTGTTTTTTGCTGAGAGGTGATTTTTGTGCCCTAAAAAAACCCATTTCTCATTCTTCTTCTTCTCTTGACAATATTTTACAAAAAGAAGGTGGATTCTCATCCAATCTCGATTCTTCGACTCGGATGTTGATCAACCTTCTTCCGAAACTTATTGTTCAAGCTACCATGAAAATGAGTAGCTAAGTCTTTCATTTTGTCAAGGTTAGATGTAGATGATCATAAGCTTTGTATGTATATGGGTTGATCTTCATTTGTAAACTCTTTGATGATGAATGTATGGTGAAAACCTTGTTTTATTGATAACTCTTTGTGTTGGTTTATTATTGAAAGGTGTTTTCCAACTCTTGACCTAGGTTTTCATCCATCCTTGTTCTTTAGCTAGAGATAGTTTTGAATGAGTTTGTTCACTAAAAAGTTAAACCTAAAAGTTATCATTTTGATAGATTGTGTGAGAAATCAACAATGGATCAAAATGGGAAAAACCCACAATGTGTGTTAGAAATAAACACATTGGGAGGATTTTGTGAATGTGTTTATCATCTAATGGCGTTTATGAGTTTTGTTTGATCGAACATATGCATGCAAAGTGATCGTCGAACCCTAACTTTGACAATCTTTCTCAAACCGTAAAACCAAAACTTTTACCGCAATTTCTTACTTTTTATGCAAGCTACCGTAACCGAAAACTAAAACCCCCTTGTTACTATAAGTTAAGAACTTAACAACTGTCGAACGGCGGCAATATCACATAATCCCTGTGGAGACGATAACAAATCCCGATACTCTATCCCTGTTCTAACAAAATGGCGTCGTTGCTGGGGATTGTGAATTGATATTACGAGCATCGCAATAGTTGCTGAATTTTTAACTTCTGAATTTTTGACTTGTGCTTGTTAATTTGTTTGGTTTAGTGTGCAGCTTTCGTTTTATGCGAGGGCAGGTTCCTGAGGACCAACTTCTTTTTGACCCCGAGATCGAAAGAACTGCAAGGAGACTGAATAGCAGAACGAGACGAAGGAGGCAACAAGCTAGACAACGACAAGAACAAGGAGAAGATTCTTCTACAACACACCCACCACCTTTCACACCTATCATGGATCCACCACCACCACCGCCCGTTTCCACACCATGTGTCAACAGTCCAAGGAATACAACTCAGTTTTCCAACCACACGGGAAGGCAAGCCGAGATGAATACATGAACTCTTAACTTGCTATACGGAAGTCCATTCACCGGAATGGACCATGAAGACCCCTTTGCTTTTCTCACCAAATTTTACGAGATAGCATTGGCAGCCGGAGTTGATCAAGCTCAAGAGCTACCGTTGTTCAAAAGACTATTTCTTCATGCTTTGCTCGGCAAAGCCAAAGATTGGTACTTGGATCAAACACCTGCAGTCATGACGGATTGGAACGTGTTGGAAGAGAAGTTCATTGAAAGATTTTTCTCCCACAACCGGTTCATGGAATCCAAAACGGCTATCTCCGTGTTTTCGCAAGGAGCCAACGAATCATTGAATGAGGCATGGAAAATATTTAAATCCATGCTTCGAAAGTGCAAAGGGCATGGTTTTGACGAATTGATGCAAATCCACATTTTCAAGAATGGCCTTCAACCTAATTGCAAGACTTTATTGGATGCTACCTCGGGTGGTTCTTTGTTGTCTAAAAGCGCCGCCGAAGCTACTGATATCATTAACCGTATGGCTCTAAATGACCTCCAAAGTCAAAGTAGAGGCAACACTTTGAAGAAACCAGGAGTGCTTGAACTTGGGACAAACGATGCTATTCTTGCCCAAAATAAACTCATTTCACAACAAGTTGAACTCTTAACTCAACAAATTAAAGAGTTGAAAGAGCCTTCAAAAGCTAAACAAATAGCTTGTTGTGAGCTTTGCAAGGGTGATCATGACACCGGGTTTTGTCCACCTCCCGGGTTCGAAGAGGTGAATTACATGGCGAACCAACGAGACTACCAACCGAGGCAACAACAACAACAACCGTATCAACAACATCCTCAAAATCAACAACAACACTTTCAAGGGAATCAAGGGTTCCAACCAAGGGCTAACTATCACCATAACCAAGGTTATGGGGGTGGTACTTCTAGCCGTCAAAATCCTTACCAACCTTAACAACCGCCGGTCGTGACTTCAAAGTTAGAAGAGACATTGACACAATTTATGCAATTGTCGATGGCTAATCAAAAGAGCAACGATGCGGCAATCAAAAATCTCAAAACTCAAGTCGGTCAACTTGCTAAACAACTAGCGGAACAACAACCCGGACCATCTTTTTCGACGAACATGCAAACGAATCTAAAAGAGCATTGTAAAGCGATAACGACGAGAAGTGGAAGGGAGTTGATTAGTGAGAGTGAAAAAAGAGATGAGAGTGAAAAAAAAGAGGATGAGAAAAAAGATGAGGAGAAAAAAATAGAGGATAGCATTGATGTTGAAGTTGAGGAGTGGAGTGAGGAAGAAGTTGAAAAGAATGAAAAAAATGAAAAAAATGGTGAAGTAGAAAATAAAGAAAGTGTGGAAGTTGAAAAAAATAAGAGTGATGAAGTGAAGGTGGAGGGAGTAAAAAAGAAAAGAGAGAGAAATTCTAGAGTTTCTAAAGGAAAGGAGGTAGTGGGCGCTACTCCAATCCAAAACCTTCTGTATCCACATGCTCCATCTAAAAGGGAGAATGAACGGCATTACACCCGGTTCATGGATATATTCAAACAACTTCAAGTGAACATTCCGTTTTCCGAAGCATTGGAGCAAATGCCTAAGTATGCGAAATTCATGAAAGACATACTTACTAAAAAGAGGAGGTATACGGAACCGGAGACAATTGTCCTAGATGCTAGTGCAATCATTCAACGGACGCTTCCGAGAAAAGAGGTTGACCCGGGACGAGTTACTTTGCCGGTTACAATTGGTGATGTCTATGTTGGAAAAGGGCTAATTGATTTGGGGTCAAGCATTAATCTAATACCATTGTCTATTGTGAAGAGGCTTGGCAACATTGAAATGAAGGCCATCCTGATGACTTTGCAATTGACCGATAAGTCGACTACCCATCCTCATGGGTTAGCCCAAGATGTATTGGTCAAAGTTGACAAATTCTTCTTCCCGGTTGATTTCATTGTGATTGATATGGAAGAGGATGATGATGCTCCGCTTATTCTTGGCCGACCGTTCATGAAAACCGCACGCATGATGATTGACGTTGACGACGGTTTGATGAAAGTAAGGGTCCAAAATGAAGAAGTTACTTTTGATCTATTCGAAGCCATGAAGCATTCAAAGGATAGTCGTGATAGCTTTCGCATTGATGTGATCGAAGAGGCAACTTTTGAAGTTTCTAAACATATTCATGAGATATCTCCTATGGAGTAGCTTTTGATGACTCCTTTGAAGTTTTCACAAGTGAAGAAGAGCAAGCTCTTGATGAATGCCTAAGGGAACTTAAGAGTCTAAAAGAGTTACATTCGTGGGAAGTTGAGGAGGAAGTATTGAAGAAGGAGGTTAATGAAGAAAAATCGCCGATTAAATTGAAAATGTTACCTTCTAATTTGAGGTATGCATTCCTCGACAAGACCGAAGCAAAGACGGTTATTATAAGCAATCTTTTGTCAAAGAATGAAGAAGCCTGTTTGATCAATGTTTTGAAAAAGAATCAAGAAGCCATGGGTTGGACTCTCTCCGATCTCAAAGGAATTAGTCCTTCCTATTGCATGCACAAGATCTTAATGGAAGAGGACTTTAAGCCGATAGCTCAACCGCAACACCTCTTAAATCCTACTATGAAGGAAGTTGTTAGAAAGGAGGTTGTTAAGTTGTTGGATGCGGGAATGATTTACCCGATTTCAGATAGCGCATGGGTTAGTCCTGTACATGTGGTTCCGAAGAAAGGTGGCATTACCGTGATTCGAAATGAAAAGGATGAGTTGATCCCGACAAAAGTGGCAACGGGGTGGCGTATGTGCATTGATTATAGGCGGTTGAATACCGCAACTCGAAAAGATCACTTTCCACTCCCGTTCATGGATCAAATGCTAGAAAGACTTTCTGGGCAACGATACTATTGTTTCTTAGATGGCTATTCCGGGTATAACCAAATTGCGGTTGACCCGACCGATCATGAAAAGACGGCTTTCACATGTCCTTTTGGAATTTTCGCATACCGTAAAATGCCCTTTGGGTTGTGCAATGCACCGGCGACTTTCCAAAGATGTGTGCAAGCTATTTTTGCCGACCTTATCGGGAAAACAATGGAAGTCTTTATGGACGACTTCTCCGTATTTGGTGGTTCCTTTGGTCTATGCTTGGACAACTTGGAAACGGTTCTTGAAAGATGTGTGAAGACAAATCTTGTTCTTAATTGGGAGAAGTGCCACTTCATGGTAACCGAGGGGATAATGCTTGGCCATAAAGTCTCTTCAAGAGGGCTTGAAGTTGATCGTGCTAAAGTTGAAGTGATTGAAAAGTTGCCTCCTCCGGTGAATTTGAAGGGAGTCCGAAGCTTTCTGGGGCACGCCAGTTTCTATCGGCGCTTTATCAAAGACTTCTCAAAGGTAGCTAGGCCTTTGAGTAACTTTCTAGCTAAGGATCAGGTATTTCTTTTAACTGATGAGCCTTTATAAGCTTTTGAAATTTTAAAGGAAAAATTGGTTACCGCTCCAATTATAGTCGCTCCAAATTGGAATTTAAATTTTGAGCTCATGTGTGATGCGAGCGACTATGCAATCGGAGTGGTATTAGGCCAAAGAAAAGAGAAACATTTTCATGCGATACACTACACAAGTAAAGTTCTTAATGAGGCTCAAGTTAACTATGCCACCACTGAAAAAGAATTACTTGCGATAGTGTATGCGCTTGAAAAGTTTAGGTCCTATCTTATTGGTTCCAAGGTCATAGTGTATACCGACCACTCGGCGATTAAATATTTGCTCACCAAACCGGACTTGAAGCAAAGGCTCATCCGTTGGATCCTCTTGTTGCAAGAATTTGATGTTAAAATCAAAGACAAGAAAGGATCGGAAAATTTGGTTGCGGATCATTTATCTCGCTTAGTTAATGTGGAGGTTACCGCTTCCGAGAAGGAAATCCGGGAAGAGTTTCCTAATGAAAAACTTTTCAAAGTTCAAGTTAGGCCGTGGTTTGCGGACTTTGCGAACCTTAAGGCTAGTGGTTTGGTGCCTCCCGACCTAACTTCGAACCAAAAAAGGAAATTTCTCTCGGATGCTAAGTACTACGTGTGGGATGACCCATACTTGTTTAAATTGGGAGGTGATAACCTTTTGAGGAGGTGTGTTATTGGCGATGAAGCGCAAAGAATTCTTTGGCATTGTCACAACTCGCCTTACGGAGGACACTACAATGGGGCAAGAACGGCCACTAAAGTCCTTCAGTCAGGATTTTATTGGCCTACTATTTTCAAAGACGCAAATGGCCATGCGCAAAGTTGTGATAGTTGCCAAAGAAGTGGTGGGATTGGTAAGAGAGACGTGATGCCTCTCCAAACCATCCAAGAGGTTGAAGTATTCGATTATTGGGGTATCGACTTTGTTGGACCGTTCCCACCCTCATATGGTAATGAATATATGCTTGTGGCGGTTGACTATATCTCTAAGTGGGTTGAGGTGATTGCCTCACCTCGGGCGGATGCTAAAACGGTAATAATTTTTTTGAAGAAAAACATTTTTTCCCGTTTTGGAACCCCCCGTGTGTTGATTAGTGACGAAGGGTCACACTTTTGTAATGCACCGTTAGAAAGCGTTTTGAAACATTATGGTGTATCACATAGAGTGGCGACTCCGTATCACCCACAAGCAAATGGTCAAGCCGAAGTATCTAATCGTGAGATTAAGAGAATTCTTGAAAAAACCGTGTCGAATTCTAAAAAAGAATGGTCGCAAAAGTTGGATGAAGCTCTATGGGCATACCGTACCGCTTTTAAAGCTCCAATTGGGCTAACTCCTTTTCAATTGGTATTTGGTAAGACTTGCCATTTGCCGGTCGAATTGGAGCACAAAGCTTTGTGGGCTCTGAAATTATTGAACTTTGATAAGGATTTGGCCGGTGAAAAAAGAAAAGTGCAATTGCTTGAGTTGGAAGAAATGCGCAATGCCGCATATCACTCGAGTTGGTTGTACAAAGAAAAGGTGAAAGAGTATCATGACAAAAAGCTTAGGAAGAAGGAATTTGTGCCCGGACAGTTGGTCCTTTTGTTCAATTCTAGGTTGAGGCTATTCCCTGGAAAGTTGAAATCTAAATGGTCCGGGCCATTTCGTGTCAAAGAAGTCAAAGAGTATGGAGCTGTTGTCATTGAGGACTTGGAGAATAAAGATAGTTGGACGGTTAACAGCCAACGTTTGAAGATTTATCTTGGCGGTCTTGTGGATCGCGAGAGTTGTGCAATCTGCTTGGATGCTCCTCTGTGAGCATCTAGAACCGTCGAGCTAATCCGATGTTAAACAAGCGCTTGTTGGGAGGCACCCCAACATTGTAAGTATTTACAGCTTTGTGTTGTGTGGTATTGGTATTCAAATTGGTGGAACCTTGCTGAATTGTGCTGTGCAGTGATGTTTTGAAAAAAAAACAAGATCTTGTCATGTTCGCTAGTTGCTCGCTAGGTGTAGCACCTCAAATTTTCACCTCCCATTTTGTATATACATTTTCATTTTAGGTCATTAACATTTGCATTGTCCATTGCATAGTCCATCAGTCATCAGGCAAGATCAGTCAAGACTGGTCAGGAGGCTCAGTTATGCAAGCAAGCAAGTGAATTTTCCATGGAATCAAAGCCCTAGGGTTGGTTCAATGTGTGCATATGACCTAGGGATCATTTTGAAGTGGTTTGGCCAAAGGTTGGATGTTCAAAGCTCATCAGTCAAGATGCAATTCATCTGAAACCCTAGAAAGTCAACCAAAGTCAACTGTCAATTCAATCATGGATTTGAAGGTGGGAGATGGTTAGAGAGGCCTCATTCATGTCCATACAAGTCTCATTTGACATTTCAAACATCAACAATGAAGAATTTGAGGTCAGATCAAAAGTTTCCAAAAATAGTAAGTGACCTGTAAATTGAAATTGCCAAAAATGGAAAGGTTTTCTCCTCAAGATTACATCATCAAGCAAGCTTCAAATGAAATTTTGTCCAACATGAAAGTTGAATATCTTGCTCTCCCATTTCCAAAAAGTCCAAGATCATGAATTTCTCATGTTTGGTTGAAAAGATATGGATCAATCATGGCCAAGTGAATTTGAACTTCAAGGATGCATAACTTCTTAACCAAAAGGCCAAATGAAGTGGTTCTTTTTTGTACATTCATGTCTTGACATACACTATCCAAAATATGCATCACATACCATGCATTTCCATCACAAAAATATTTGGTTTTTCATTTGAATTTTGGAGGGAAATTCCAAATTTGAAAATTAGGCATTGGTTTCACATGGCAACACTTGCATTTGGTTCAAAACAACATTTCAAGTGAATTTCCAAAGGATTTCGTGCACTGTTCCATTGCTATCTCATGCATAAGGTGCATTGTCCAATTTGCATCCACACCTCATTCTCACTAATTACACTTGCATTGGTTAAGCATGATTAATAAACTTGATTAACAGAGCATATATAAGTCTAATCCTAACAGAAAATTGCATTAACACTTCACAATTTCCAGATCTGAAATTTTCTTCACATTGTTCTATCAACTTTTCATCAAAATTTTGCAAACACATTGCCTCTTCCTTGATCAAATCATCATCCATAAGCATAATTGAGTATTTTGGAAGCAAGATTCAGAGGATTTCATGAAGATTTGAAGCATTTCAAAGCTCACACTCATCCATGGCAGTTGGAGATTCTGGCAAGATCAAGCACGATTGAGCATCAAACCTTTCTCCATTCATCCATATAAGCATTGAGGAACACCTGTTTGTGCATTACCAAGCCTGAAAGCATCAATTCCAGTTCTGTAGCTTCATCAAGGTCAGAAATCGCGTGCCTTAATTCATGAAATGGTTATGTGCTTGTTGTATATCTTTGAACATTGAGTAAATTGAGCTTTGAACCACTGATTTCCATGCAGAAATGAGTTAGTTATGCTAGATCTAAGTTTGACATGTGAAACTTCTTTTGCTCAAATCTTTGGATATATGCTGAATTAAGTTAAATTAGACATGGATTTGTGATGTGTGATGGAAGATCTATCCATTGGTATGATTATTTTGAATTTCTGGACACTTTTGTTCTTGGCTGGTATGAACACGATGAATGTGTATGAATGTGCTAGGGTTCTCATTTCCAGAATTCGTTTGATCCATCCTAGCGCGTTTCTGCATGCGTTTAGTTGTTTCTGGACATGTACTGGTCCACGTGGCCTTGGCGTGGCACAATGATTGGACGATAGCGCTCAGCATTGCCACATGCACTTAAGTGAAATGGCGTGTTTCACTGTTAGCGCTCCAAATTTGAAATCACACTCACTTCGATTCCTGGCCACAGCTTTTCCAAATTGCCTTTGCATTTTATTTCATTGTTCTTCATGCCATTCCACATGCTTCATTCATGTTTTTTTTTAATTTTTCATTCACTTAAAAAAAATCATAACTCAATAAATATTGATCCAAATAATGTGTGGATTTTTGCATTGTTCTCCATCTTGTTTATAGTATTTTTTGAATATTTTTCCAGAAATTGTGCATGTATGGAATTTAATTTTGCCTAGGGTTTGTTAACATGTATGTTTTCTTGACCTTGCTTGCCATATCTCTTGTGAAATGATGAGTTTTGATCTAATGCCTTTGAAACTTTGCATGCTTAAACTAGACCTCTTGCTGGACATTTTGGTGTTGGGTTTGCAATTTTATCATTTATGGTTGCTGAGATATGCTCATGTTAATGTAGGTGTGACAATGTGTGTCACACCTTTGCTTGCTCAATTTGATGAATTTCTTTTCCATGCCAAATAAACTCCAATTGTTGTGATTTTGTTGCATGAAGCTTCTTATGGATGTTGTGATTGATCATGAATTTTGGTGGAATTTTTGGATTGATTTCTGATTTGTTTGGGATTTTTCTTTCTGGATTGTCATTTGTGAACTTTTGAATAGGCTTGAACTTCCATGATTTGTGAAATGCTGGTTGTGTATCCTATGAATGTGAAATTTTGCACATTGATTCTAGATACATTGAAGTTTATTGTGGCTTTAGTTTGAGGTCTTTACCATTTGTCAATTCTGTTTTAGGCTTGTGCTAAGTGGATGTATCAAATTGTGTCCCATTGGAGCTTGTTTTGGTTGCCTTGACTTGATGAATTTGATTACCATGCTTAAACTTGTCCAATTTCCCTAATTTTTGGTGTGTTGATCATGTTATGTGTTCTGTTTAGCCATGATATTTCTTGGAATTAATTGAATCATTTTTGAATTAATGTGGATTTGTTCATTCTGTTGTCTCAATGTGTTTTCAATTTGCACACCTTGCCATGATTGATTTGTAAAATGAATTTGGTTGATGCTATTGACATGAGACCTTTTGGATTGTGTTCTTAATTGGTTGAGTTTGATTCATGTCAATTTTCATGTTCTGTTTTGAATTTTTTCTCCCTCTTTGACCCTAGGCCTTGTCCTAGTGGTTTGTGCTTATGTTTGAGCTTTGTTTTCAGGTTAAGAAGCACATGGCCATAAGAGGATTGATTCACTTGCTTAAGTTGACTATTTGGTTGATGTTGACTAATCTTGACTTGTTTTGTAGGTGGCTCTTAGCTCATTTGAGTTGAGCTTGTGTCTTGCACCTTGTTGCATTGCTTGTTTGACTATGTCTGTTGACTGTTGACTATTGTTTGTCTGTTTGGTTTATTTGAGTTGTATACTGATTGAGTTGGATTGTTTTCAGGTACATTAGTTGCTTAAGTTCTTTTGAACTTGCTTTTGCTTTTGCTTGGTTGCTTAAGCACTGAGGTATAATTTCTCTGACTTCATGTAGTCTGGAAGACCTGTCCTGTTACTTGGGCAGGCACCTGTCTGAAGTCCTCCTTAAGAGGCAATGCTTGTGTTTGTTTATTTTTGTGCCAAGCAGGAAAAGACATTTGATAAGGCAATTGGCAGATAAAAGAGATGTGCAATCCATCTCCTGCTAGTCAGTGTGTCATCCACTATGCTCACACACCTTGTGTTGATGCATTGCGGGTAATAGCCCAAGATCTATGTTGTGTCAGTCATATGTGGATAGAAGAGTTCCTACTTTCTGAACTCCCACACCTTCTATTTGTCTGAAGCTCTCCCAGGCCAGGGATAAGAGCTGTGAGGTCTTACCCTCACTTCCCATTTCATCTGCTTCACCCTAACTCTCAATGTTAGGGTTAAGAGCTAACTACACCCGATTCCAGTTGGCTTGTGTTTCACAGCCTAACCTTGCGTGAGCCCACTTTGTTTGTATATAGTGTGTGCTAATTGTGTGTATGATTGCTTTACCTGTGCTGTTTAGGTTTAGCTTGCTCCCTGTGCAAGTTAGATAGAAACCTTAACCTAGGACCATGGTGAATTTGCATGATAACTATTAGGCTCGAGTTAGTCTCCCTTCTAGTATGTCATTTCCCAGTCTCTGGTTAGGTTAGAAGTTCTTTCCCTGCGTAGGGGAACTACGTCGCCCTGATCCTCATACCAGATGAGGTACGTAGGCAGGAGATGAGCTGATCTCTCCGGGCGCCCTTTTTCTTTTTCAACCCCTTTGTGTGTGTAGGAGTCTGACGTAAGTCCAGCGATTGGCAGTTAGTTTCCTGTGTTTGTTGCTTGTTGGAGTCTGACATAAGTCCAGCGATTGGTAGTTGGTTTCCTGCGTGTGTTTGTTGGTTCGGAGTCTGATGTAAGTCCAGCGATTGGCATTCGGTTTCCATGTTTGCCTGTTTGTGTGGAGTCTGACGTAAGTCCAACGATTGGCAGTCGGTTTCCTGTGTGGTTTTGTTTGACGTGCGTTAGCCGAGCTACGAGTGCTCTGATTCTTTTCCAGTCCGAGAAGATACGTATGCATAGGATGTGACATCCTAGCGAGCACGTTTCCCCTGTCCCGAACTACGTCGACTCTGATGTCTGTGCTTGATAGACTACGTAGGCCCAGGATGCGATATCCTGCCGAGTCCCGTCTCTTTTGTCTTTCTGTGTCTCTTTCAGCCAGTGTTTGATGTTTGTTTGAGCAGTGTTAGCAACCTTTATCCTTCCTTTTGTGCATGGATCCCGTCGAGTACGACGGATACGTAGGGGTGCTAATACCTTCCCTTCGCATAACCGACTCCCGATCCCATCTTTTTCAGGTCGCGAGACCATGTCTTTTCCAAGTTTACTTCGAGCGTTTCCTTTCCCTCTTTTGGGATAAATAACGCACGGTGGCGGCTCTGTTGTTTCGTTTTCCCGCCGGTTTTTCGCGTAATGCGACACTAGGCGAAGACAGTAGCGAGTCGTTCGCTAGCTCTTCGCTAGGCGAACGTTGCGTGACAGAACTTTATTTTATTTTTCAGAGGGCCACTCATTTGGGCCCAAAACCCATTTATTTTGTTTTAGTCTGAACATAGGGTCACGAACTCACTCTCACTTTCACACTTTTCACTTCCATCTCACACAAAAACTTTGAGAATCATCCTTGTGCAAACCCTAACTGTTGCATTTCAGAATCAATCAACCTCTTCAATCAGATGGCATCCAGGTCAAGTGCTGCAAAAAAGAGAAAGGTCGGGAGCACTTCCTGCACTGTGCCAATTCAATTTGACACCAATAAATTCGTTGGGGCAAAGAAAGCCGCACGTTATGTGGCGTTGGAGAAAAGGAAAATCTTACCTGAGAAGAGGTTTTTGATCAATGCACAAGGCGATTATCGAACATTTGCAGGGTTGATAAATAGCAAGAAATGGGACAAGTTGATCTCTCCACCCGAAAGCTATGATATTGAGATAGTACGCGAGTTCTATGTGAACGCGCTGCCAAATGACGACGAGCCTTCCACTTGGACTACAAGAGTGTCATGACGTCAGGTCGCTTTTGATAGGGATGCTATTAACCGAGTGCTTGGTGAACCGCTCCATCTGGGAGTTAATGAGAGGGATGCATACCACAGAGATCTAAGGCTCCACAGGAACACCGATACTATTTCTGCGGCCCTGTTGTTTGAGGGAAAGTCGGTTGAGGTGAACCCATCTAGGGTTCCTGTGAGGTACCATCGGGAGGATATGATACCCTTGGCTCAGCTGATCTTGATGCTGGTTCTGACTAACATTAAGCCCAAGTCACACACGTCAACCGTGATGATCCCAGTGGCACACTTGGTCCACTGTATTCTAACTAATGTACAAATCGATGTGGCGCGAATCATTGCGATTGAGATGAAGTCTGTGGTTGAGAGCGGGCTGAAGTCGGGGGCGCGAGTTAACTGCCCCCTTGCTTTTCCTTGTCTCATCATGGCTTTGTGCCTACAGTCGAGGGTGAAGCTACCCTCCCGCAGTCAGGTAAGGATTTCGTCCGCAATCAACGATCGATATATGGACAAGTACTGTAAGCCGAAAAACTTCTGAGGTAGTACAACTGCTGATGATACCGGTGCTGCTGATGGTCCTGGTGCTTTTTCTCAGGGGTTTGATCCTTTCCAGCAAGCTATTTTCAATTACAATTGGGATTGGATGGCGGCGACTCAGCGCGCCATGATTGATATACATGACTATATGCACGTATTATAGTTACAGGTACGTGACCCTTCTGGAGAGCATCCTATGATGACGCGTGAGCAGTTCCTGCAACATGCTAGCTGACCTGAGGACAAGCCTGTTTTCGGAGAGGGGGCGGGTGCTGGTGCTTCTGGTGCTGATGGTTCTGGTGGCGCTGATGATGATGATGATGATGGTGATGATGATGGTTCCGGTTCTGAGGCCGGTAGTGAAGAGGGTTCTGAGTCATATGAGGACTAAGTTTTTTTTTATGTTATGTTTTATTTTCTTGTATTTTCAGATATTTGGTATTTTGGTTATGTACTTTTTGGGGTGTTTTGTCCCCCACGCACATTTTAACATTTTGAAGTGATGGTTGTTGTTTATGTTTTAAATTATTGTGTTTGGTTCGAATTTCTTTTGTTTGATAAATTTTTGGTTGTTGAGGGTCAAACCTTCTAGATTGGTTGCTCCTCAAAGAAGTATCCAATGAAGGCGCATCCGAGCTTTGATGGCGATGATAAAAATAAACAAGCGAATAATGCTAAGGTACATGGTTACCTCCGGTTAGAATTTTAGAATGCATTAAGAACTTTACTCTTTTAGTAATTGAATATTGTTCTTTTTGCAACATAATTGAATGAATGATTCACCTAGGGCTTAAAACCACAAATTGTGAGGAAACCTCCATTGTACACTAAAATGCTGGATTCTAATAAACTATGTTGATACATTTGATTCATGCTTTGTCTTTTATTATTGTGAATTTGTGGAAGCAATTAGAAATGATCAAGGCGCTTGTTTTCTTTCGAGCACAACCAGTTCCAAATACAACTTACCCGTGAGCAGAGAGTATTCGTGAACCCCTTTGAGCTTAAACAGTTGAATCTCAGCTTGAAATAAGGCGAGACGTCAAAATCTTTTTTCTTGAAACCCTGAAATTTTTGATAATTGTTCTTTTGCCGTAAAAAGTCAAGAGCATTCACTTAGGGTGAGTAAAAGATAAGTTGGGGAGAACGAAAATGAGAATCAGTAGGTGCCACAACTCTTGAATAACCGAGCAAGCATTGAAAAAAATTAGAAAAGAGAAACATCTGTTTTGTGAATACGATGTGAAAAAAAATGAAAATGAATGCTTGCTTGGAAGAAAAATAGTGAAAAACAAATTTGAGTTGTGAAATAAGAGTTGTGAAGGTTTCAAATGAGAAACAAGTGGAACAAAGTTGAGATGTGTGAATAGCTTATACAGTGGATGTCTCTTTTGCGTCGGCAAGTTCGTTTTCAATGGCCTTAGATATGACCCTTGTTTGTAAACCTGACCAAGCTACAACCGGAAAAGACCTTAGTGATCTTCGTGCTTCCGCATTTTCATTTATAATTGTTAGACATTGTATGAATTGAATTGACTTTTGCATTGTTTGTTGGAGAGTGAAATTGTCCCCGCGGTTGCAAACGCGTAATTTCTTCAATTCTTATTCGAAGAGGAGAGATAGGGTGATTCATTCAGGATAACATTGTTATGGATTGATACATGTTTTGCATTGCTATAAGGCTTTAGTTCTTGTGTATTGTGTTATTATAACCATTGGGAACTTGTGTCTGGTTGATTCTCTTGTCTTTGAGCTATTTTATCCGATTTCGAAGAAATCTTTTTCTTTAAGCAAACCTCTTGTCCTTCAAGAGGCATACTTTGCTTGAGGGCAAGCAAGAATCTAGTTGGGGAGAGTTGTTAGATGCCCAAGTTTGCTTATTTGAGCTATCAAATGTGGGCATCTTTCACTCCTTTTTGTCAAAAAAGAGTGTTCGAAACCGCCCTTGCTTTTGTTGATTTGCAATACGATGTGAAATGATCTTGGTACCTTTAATTTATGTGTTATTATGCAGGAATTAGGCATGAAAGAGTAGAAAACTAAGGCACAAGAAAGATGGCAAAGGAACCAAGAAAGAAATCAAACATAAGCAAGCTCGCTAGGCGAGTGAGGTAGCGAAGTATTCGCTAGGCGAACACGTAGCGAGATGCCAGCGAACACTCCCAGACTTGGACAGAACCAAAAAGATCAAAACTCGCTGTGGCGAGGGAAGTAGCGAAGTATTCGCTAGGCGAGCATCCAACGAGCAAGTAGCAAACACTTCTAGTAGCAAAAACATTAAGACTCGTTGGAGCGAATGAGAGAAGCGAGGGCTTTGCCTAGCGAACAGATGCAAACTTGTCTGGGATGATTCCTCTAGACGCAGGCTCTTCTGGGACTTATTTTGGGGCTCGCTAGGCGAACCATTCTGCTCGCCTAGCGAGCATGACAGCTCAGCAACCATTTCTATAAGTAGTATGGGCTATTTTTTGGAACGGATCTTTTTTTGGATCATCTTTTTACTTGTTTTTTGCTGAGAGGTGATTTTTGTGCCCTAAAAAACCCATTTCTCATTCTTCTTCTTCTCTTGACAATATTTTACAAAAAGAAGGTGGATTCCCATCCAATCTCGATTCTTCGACTCAGATGTTGATCAACCTTCTTCTGAAACTTGTTGTTCAAGCTACCATGAAAATGAGTAGCTAAGTCTTTCATTTTGTCAAGGTTAGATGTAGATGATCATAAGCTTTGTATGTATATAGGTTGATCTTCATTTGTAAACTCTTTGATGATGAATGTATGGTGAAAATCTTGTTTTATTGATAACTCTTTGTGTTGGTTTATTATTGAAAGGTGTTTTCTAACTCTTGACCTAGGTTTTCATCCATCCTTGTTCTTTAGCTAGAGATAGTTTTGAATGAGTTTTTTCACTAAAAAGTTAAACCTAAAAGTTGTCATTTTGATAGAATGTGTGAGAAATCAACAATGAATCAAAATGGGAAAAACCCACAATGTGTTTTAGAAATAAACACATTGGGAGGATTTTGTGAATGTGTTTATCATCTAATGGCGTTTATGAGTTTTGTTTGATCGAACATATGCATGCAAAGTGATCGTCGAACCCTAACTTTGACAATCTTTCTCAAATCGTAAAACCAAAACTTTTACCGCAATTTCTTACTTTTTATGCAAGCTACCGTAACCGAAAACTAAAACCCCCTTGTTACTATAAGTTAAGAACTTAACAACTGTCGAACGGCGGAAATATCACATAATCCCTGTGGAGACGATAACAAATCCCGATAATATATCCCTGTTCTAACAAAGTCCATAATTTGAATGATGATGGGATGGAAAATAGCCAGTTGGCAAATTGTCTACTAATCACAATGTAGAACCTCCTCCAAATATTGTTCTCTGCATCTCAAGCCACACCAACTCTGCAGCAATTTGACTACAATATAACAGCACGGCCGACCTTAGTCTTGGCACCAACGTGTCTATGACTTCTTCCGGCCGCCGCAACCCAAAATTCAGGTTGGAATGTTTCTGCTACAACACCACCTGAAATCGGTAAAGGTACTCAAGTTTTAAACTCATAAAAGCAAGCTTGCAATATACGATATAAGCCATGAAGATTTTGATCCGACCATATGCATATTTGGGCCATTAAAGCGAGTATAAGTTCAGACTAGTACTAACCTGATACGAGCAGAAAGGGCAACATTGCAGCGATGCATTATCATGTTCATGTGGTGACGCGAACCGTCACGCGTATGGCAGCTCACCAAACTACGTCATAGCCCATGAATCCTTTAGCATTAACACACGCATTCCCGACATTGTCCAAAGATCAGCAGTAAAGGACTCTGATGGCAGAGATTGTTGTGCTGATGTATGTTGCAACTATTGTATTATTCAGTGTTTCCGTGAGCATCACCCTTCGCTTCCCTAAAAGAGACTCTTACACCACCTTCAAACTAGTGGGCTGATGTCGATCGCTTTTTGGATGATGGATCTCTAAATTTGAAAGGTTCAAAAAAATTGTCGTTGCCATTTCTTATCAGATGGAAAGTTACCTGCAAGCGGTGGACATGACAAACAGGTTGATACATGGTACACTAATCATCTAAAACAAAAAGTAATGATGCAGGAGACAATGTGAAATTCAATTTTCCAATGGCATTCACAACAACAATGTTATCATGGAACACAATTGAATATGGTAAAAGAATTGGACCTCAAATGACAGAAGCACCTTGTCGAGCAACAAAAGAAATTATCTGGTACATGTGTAGAGGAAGTGTCAGACAAACTTCAAGGTTGCCAATTGAAGTCTGTTGTCTACGGCTCAGATGCGCAAGAATATGGAAGACTACCTGCAGAAATAGAACGAGTTAAAAGAAAATGCATTAATGGTTAATTTGCCAGCTTACCGACGGAATCGTGCCATACTTCCTTCAAATGAATTTCATGTTGGAATTAACAATCCATAAGCATCAAACTGGGTTGGTCAATACAACATCCAATCTGCAAAAATAACTAGCATGGCTGATTTCGTTTCCTTCCGATCCGTATATCTCTAACCGGACCATGTTTCAGTTCACTCAACCAAGTCATATTCATAACAGAGCCATAACTGAGATTGAAAGCAACCAGTACAAAAATGTGATCTTTGATCTTTAGTACAAACATTCATGAGAAAATTTGTAAGGCCTGCAGAAGGGAAACAAACGATTTTCGTAAACTGTCACCGACCTATTTTGGATTATATATTATTCCTACAGCATACGTGAACAAAATTGAAAAAAAAATCCAAAAAAACCAATGCACTTGCTGACAACAACTAGGAATGAAGAACTTCTTGGACGGGACTTTGAACTGAATGATAACATCCAAAGTTTGCTTGCGAGTTACTCCTTGACGATATGATGCAGTTGTCACTGCTTTGCTTTGTAATTCTCCTGCAAGCATCAACCACACAGTCATGAAATTAATACAATCCCATTCCAATAATTCAAATAACACATATCCCATTCTTGTTCAAGTTTGTCGAGTAAATTTGTAAGTAGTGGTTAATTTCTTACCAAGCAGTAAAAGGGTAAATGAGGAGTAGAGGAGGAGTCACAAGTTTGGATGAGGACAAAAAGTCCCAGAATGTCCGTGCGAACACTCACCAACACTAAGGTAAAGACGTCCCCGGCGGTGAAAAGGACAGAAGAAAGGGACCACAGAGAGAATTTTTGAGGCCTCTCGCAATCAGAACGTGACTACAAAAAGAAAAGAAAGAATAAGTTAACGAGGAGATAGAGAAAAAACACCCAAAAGAAATTGAAACGGAGGAGAGTCAAAATAACCTGGAGGCGGCGTTCTTTGGAGCGAACCCTAGAGCTTCATCTCACCGCCATTTGGACGACAGCTGATTTCGAGGCCAAGTAGTCGTGTGAGCGTATCGGAGTAGAATCGACTGACGAAAGAGCGAAAGATCCAAGCATCACCAGTCCAATCGCCGTTGTTCTCCCCGTAACCAGTGAGTTTCTCCTTGTATCTGTGCTTTGGATGTCGGATCTTGTTAGTTGTAAATTTACGTGTCGGGTTTTTGTTATCGTATCCACAGGGATTGTAAGATATCACCGCCGTTCGATGGTTGTATTAATTCTAACTCAATGTAACAATAAGGTTTTGGTTGGTTGTCACGTTATCTTGCATAAAAAGGTAATAAATTGCGGTAAAAGTTATGGTTTGAATAAATGAGAAATATTGCCAAAGTTAGGGTTCAATGATTACTTTGCATGTATTTGTTCGTCAACAATCCTATAAACTCCTTTAGATGATAAATCATTTCACAAAGTCCTCCCAATATGTTTCTCTCGAACACACATTGTGAGTTTTCCCATTTTGATCCATTGTTTCTCTCGAACACAATCTATCAAAATGACAACTTTTTGGTTCACCCTTATCGTGAACAAAATCATTCATTACTATCTCTAGCTAACAAACAAGTTTGGATGAAAACCTAGGTCAAGAGTTGGTAAACATCTCTCGATCATAAACCAACACAAAGAGTTTTAAATAGAAACAAAGTTTTCATCATATATTCACCATTAAAGAGTTTACACATGAAGATCCTTACATTTACACACAAAGCTAGTAATCACCTACATCTAACCTTGACAAATGGAGGACTTAGCTACTCATTTTCATGGTAGCTTGGTCGGCAAGTTTGGGAAGAAGGTTGATCAACATCCAAGTCGGATAATCGATGTTGGATGGGAATCCACCTTCTTTTTGTAGAAGATGATTACAAGATGAAGAGAAATGAAAACTAGGGCATAAAAGCTCCCAAGAACAATGCTGGAAAATATCTCTAAGAAAGTACAAAAGTGGAAAAATGCTGTAAAAACTAGGTATGGTGCTCAAAAGTGGCACCTGCTACTTATAGAGTAGTACTGGGCTGTCATGCTCGCTAGGCGAGCGAGGGTCTAATTGTGGCACCAAAGGCACCTGCGCCCAGAGAAAACAGACTAACTCAAACTGTCATGTTCGCCTAGCGAACAAACCTTCGCCTAGCGAAGGACACGCTTCAACCTTCGCCCCAGCGAGGTTGAGAGGTTTTGCTACTGGAATGCTCGCTGGGGACTCGCTAGAGCCTCGCCTAGCGAGTGAGTGCTGGCTGCGCTTTTCACCAAAACTGAACGAACTCGCTATCAGCTCGCCTAGCGAATTTATTGTCATTTTACTGGAGCTTTTCGCTAGCAGCTCGCCTAGCGAGCATGCTGATGAATGCTTGTTTTCTTTGGTTCCTTTGCCAACTTTCTTGTGTCTTAAATTTCAATTATTTCATGCCTTCTTCCTGCACAATAACACACAAATCAAAGGCACCAAGCTTGTTTATCAATGTAATGCATTTCATCTAAAACAAAGGTGATTTTGACAATTTAGCAAGGAAATAGAGTGAAAGATACCCTTAATTGATGGCTCAAAAAAGCACTTTTGGGTATCTAACAACTCTCCCCAACTAGATTCTTGCTTGTCCTCAAGCAAAGTATGCCTCTTGAAGGACAAGAGGATTTGCTTTAAGAAAATGGTTTCTCCGAAGTTGGATAAACGGCTCAAACACAAGCGAAATCAGCATATACAAGTTTCCAACGGTTCGAATAAAATAATACACAAGAACTAAAACTTAAATAGCAATGCAAAATATTTATCTATCTACAACAATACTATTCTGAATGAATCATCCTATCTCTCCTCTTCGAATAAGGAATGAAGATTTTACGCGTTTACAACCGCGGGAATAATCTCACTCTCTAACAAACAATGAAGAAATCAAATAGATTCATACAATGTCTAACAATTATAAATGGTACTGTGGAAGCATGAAGATCACTAAGGGATTTTCGGTTGAAGCTTGGTTAGGTTAACAAACAAGGGTCATTTCTAAGGCCATTGAAACGAAAGTGCCGATGCAAAAGAGACATTCACAGTATTATTCACACATCTCGACTTTGTTTCATTTGTTTCTTATTTGAAACCTTCACAACACATATTCCACAACTCAATTTTTATTTTTCACTATTTTTCTTCCAAGCAAGCATTCATTTTCATTCTTACTATTTTTGTTCTTTTCTTTCACATCAAATATACAAAACAGATGTTTCTTTTCTATATTTTCTATACATATATTTTTTTATGCTTGCTCGGTTTTTCTTTTCTTTTTCAAGAGTTGTGGTACTTACCGATTCTTTTTCGTTCTCCCCAACTTATTTCTTCCTCACCCTAAGTGAATGCTCTTAACTTTTTACGGCAAAAGAACAATAATCAAGATTTTCCGGGTTGTAAAAAAAGATTTTTGAGATCTCGCTTTATTTCAAGCCGAGATTCAACTGTTTAAGCTCAAAGGGGTTAACAAATACTCTCTCTACTCACAGGTAAGTTGATTTTGGATGTAGTTGTGCTCAAAAGAAAACAAGTGCCTTGATCATTTCTAATTGCTTCCACAATTTCATAATAATAAAAGACAAAGCATGAATCATATGAATCAACAAAACTTATTAGAATCCAGCATTTAAGTGTACAATGGAGGTTTCCTCACAATTTGTGGTTTTAAGTTCTAGATGAAACATTCATTCAATTATGTTGCAAAAAGACAATATTCAATTTACCAAAAAGAGTAAAGTTCCTAATGCATTCTAAAATTCTAGCCGGAGGTAACCGTGTACCTTAGCTTCATTCACTTGTTTATTCTTATCATTGCCATCCAAGCTCGGATGCACCTTCATTGGGTACTTCTTGAGGAGCAACCAATCTAGAAGGTTTGCCACTTAATCACCCAAAAATTTATTAAACAACAAAATTAAAAACATAAATAAATAACATTAACTGAAAATATAAATTTGTTCATGGGGGACAAAACACCCCAATAGTACAACACCAAAGTCAAGATACAAAATCCGAAAATACAAATAGAAATAACATAAAAAAAACTGAAAAGTACAAAAACTTAACCCTCTAAGGGCTCAGGACTCCTCCTCGCTACCGGCATCAGAACCGGTAGCCTCATCATCAACATCATCATCATCATCATCATCGTCATCAGCATCAGCGCCCACCCCCTCACTATACACTGGCGTGTCCACAGGCCAGTTGGCGTTAAGCAGAAACTGCTCACGCGTCATCAAAGCATGAGCACCACTTCCTTGCAGCTGCAACCGCTGCATAGAGTCGTGCATATCTAACATGGCTCTCTGGGATGCCGCCATCCATTCCAAACTGTAATTGCACACAGCTTGGACGTATGGATCTAGTCTAGGAGTAGAAGTACCAGGACCATCAGAAGCCCTGGTACTCTCTGTAGCAGCACTGCCTCTAGCATTCTTCGGTCTACAATATTTGGCCACATACCGGTCATCGATAGGTGACGGGATCCTTACCTGACCCCGAGACGGAAGTCTCACCCTTGCCTGAATGCACAAACTCATGATCAAACACGGGAAAGCTAAGGGACAATTAACACGAGCCCCCGACTTTAGCCCGCTCTCGATCACGGACTTCAGCTCATTTGCGATGATCCTCGCCACATCGATCTCGACGTTGGTGAGGATAGAATGGACCAAATGTGCCACTGGGATCGGCACTGTAGAGGTGTGGGACTTCGGCTGGATGTTGGTCAGCACCATCAGTAGAATCAGTTGAGCCAAGGGAGTCATGTCCTCCCTATGAAACCTCATTGGAACCCCAGATGGGTTCAGCTCAACATATTTCCCTGGTAAGAGCAGGGCGGCAGAAATGGCTGGAACATCACGGTGAAGTCGTAGGTCAGTGTGGTATTGGTCCCTCTCATCAGCTCCCAGCTGGAGCGGTTCCCCAAGGATTCGGTTGATGGCATCCCGATCAAATGCAATTGGACGCCCGACCACTTTAGATACCCAAGTAAAGGGCTCGTCGTCATCGGGCAGTGCGTTAGCATAAAATTCCCGCACTGTAGCTATGTCGTAATGCTCTAAGGGATTAATCAACCGATCCCATTTCTTCGCGTCAATCAACCCGGCAAAATTTCTGTTAGTGCCCTGTGGGTTGATCAGGAATCGCTTCTCTGGAAGAATTTTCCGCTTCTCCAGAGAAATGTATCTGGCGGCCTGCTTCGGGCCGACAAACTTATCTTGGTCAAACTGGATAGGCACAGTCCGGGAAGTAGTCGCTCCCTTTCTTTTCTTAGCCGCTCCAGACCTTGACTCCATCTGCAAAATATGAGAGGAAACAACACACACCAAACAAACAGATTAGACATCAAAGCAATATTCAAAAGACTGACATGCTCGCTGCTGCTTCGCCTAGCGAAGTGGCAGCGAAGGCTCGCCCCAGGTTCGCCTAGCGAGTGCTAGCGAACCTTACGGGTTTTGGGGTTTTTCAGTATGTTCAGAGATTCTCCCCCAAAACCCATACTCAAATGGTTCCAACATCAGAACCTAATGATATATCAAGTAAATAACCGTTCTATGCTATTGGGGATTACATATTTGCATTCAAAACCTAAAATCCCCAATTCTAAAACCTAAAATCCCAATTTGCAAAACCCTAAATACCACATGCAGACCTAAAGTTTCCCATGCCACACTCATCCTAATTGACATTCAAATTGGAAATATAAAGTTCAAACAAAAAGAAAATGTAGTAGGGCAAACCTTGGTTACAGTGATAGGTTGAAAATGTGAAGTGAGTAGGATTTGCAATCGACCGAGTAGGAAGAGAGTGTTAGTGAGAGAGATGCAATTGAGAAATTGTGGAGAGCTCTGTAAAAAAATGTTCTCAGCAGGGTTGCAAGACAGCAAAGTTGTGTTAGGGCAAAAATGAGTGCCCTGCTGAGTTTTTAAATAAGTGTTGTCATGCAGCGCTCGCTGCTGCTTCGCCTAGCGAGCAGCTAGCGAGTTTGCTCGCTACTGCCTCGCCTAGCGAACAGCAAGCGAGCATGACAGCAATTGCCTTTTCAAAGGCAGCAATTCATGTTCATACAGCATGGTTTAAGCACAAAGAAACCCAACACAACACAACACAAAAAACAGTAAATACTTACAATGTTGGGGTGCCTCCCAACTAGCGCTTGTTTAACGTCGGCTAAGCTCGACGGTGTGATGCTCACAGAGGAGCATCAAGCGGTAGAGCACAGCTCTCGCGATCCACATGACCGCCGAGATAAACTTTCAATCGTTGGCCATTCACGGTCCAATTATCTTTCTTGTCTATGTCTTCAATTACAATAGCCCCGTACTCCTTCACCTCTTTCACCCGAAATGGCCCGGACCATTTTGATTTCAACTTCCCGGGAAACAATTTCAACCGAGAGTTAAACAATAAGACCAATTGTCCGGGCACAAATTCTTTGCTACGGAGCTTCTTGTCGTGATACTTTTTTGCCTTTTCCTTGTACAACCAACTTGAGTGGTATGCGGCATTGCGCATCTCTTCCAACTCAAGTAGTTGCACTTTCCTTTTGTCACCGGCCAACTTATTTTCAAAATTTAAAAACTTTAGGGCCCACAAGGCCTTGTGCTCCAATTCAACCGGCAAATGGCAAGTTTTACCAAATACCAATTGAAAGGGAGTTAGGCCAATTGGAGCTTTAAAGGCCGTACGGTAGGCCCATAATGCTTCGTCCAATATTTGGGACCACTCCTTTTTTGAATTAGACACGGTTTTTTCGAGGATTCTCTTAATCTCACGATTAGAGACCTCAACTTGCCCATTAGCTTGTGGGTGATACGGAGTCGTCACCCTATGCGATACACCGTAATGTTTTAAAATAGTTTCCAAAGGTGCATTACAAAAGTGTGACCCTCCGTCACTTATCAACACTCGGGGGTTCCGAAACGGGAAAATATGTTTTTCTTCAAAAAATTTATCACCGTTTTCGCATCCGCCCGAGGTGAGGCAATCGCCTCAACCCACTTGGAGACATAATCGACAGCAACAAGCATGTACTCGTTCCCATAAGAGGGTGGGAAAGGTCCTACGAAATCTATGCCCCAACAATCAAATACTTCCACTTCTTGGATATTTTGGAGAGGCATTTCATCTCTCTTACCTATCCCACCGCTTCTTTGGCAACTGTCACAACTTTGCGCATGGATATGTGCGTCTTTAAAAATAGTGGGCCAATAAAATCCCGATTGAAGAATTTTAGTGGCCGTTCTAACCCCATTATAATGTTCGTCGTAAGGCGAGTTGTGACAATGCCAAAGGATGCTCTGGGCTTCATCTCCAGTTACGCATCTCCTTAATAGGTTATCACTACCCAACTTAAACAAGTATGGGTCATCCCAAACATAATACTTCGCATCCGAAAGGAACTTCCTTTTTTGGTTCGAAGTTAGGTCGGAAGGCACAAAACCACTAGCCTTGTGGTTTGCAAAGTCTGCAAACCACGGCCTAACTTGAACTTTAAACAGTTTTTCATCAGGAAATTCTTCCCGGATTTCTTTTTCAGATGCGGTAACCTCCACATTCACTAAGCGGGATAAATGATCCGCTACCAAGTTTTCCGACCCCTTCTTGTCTTTGATTTCTACATCGAATTCTTGTAACAAGAGGATCCAACGGATGAGCCTTTGCTTCGAATCCGGTTTGGTTAGCAGATATTTAATCGCCGCGTGGTCGGTATACACAACGACTTTAGACCCTATAAGATAAGACCTAAACTTTTCTAGCGCATACACTATTGCAAGTAGTTCTTTTTCCGTTGTGGCATAATTTATTTGAGCCTCGTTAAGAACCTTACTCGCATAATGTATCGCATGAAAAGTTTTGTCTTTTCTTTGGCCAAGTACCGCTCCAACAGCATAGTCACTCGCATCACACATTAGTTCAAAATTTTCATTCCAATTGGGAGCGACTATTATTGGAGCGGTAACCAATTTTTCTTTTAAAGTTTCGAAAGCTTGCAAACAATCATCGGTGAGGAGAAATACCTGGTCCTTAGCGAGCAAATTGCTCAAAGGCTTAGCCACCTTTGAGAAGTCCTTGATGAAGCGCCGATAGAACCCGGCGTGCCCCAAAAAGCTTCGGATGCCCTTCACATTCACCGGAGGGGGTAATTTTTCAATCACTTCAACCTTAGCTCTATCCACTTCAAGCCCCCTTCTAGAGACTTTGTGGCCTAGCACGATCCCCTCGGTCACCATGAAGTGACACTTCTCCCAATTAAGCACCAAATTGGTCTTCACACATCTCTCCAACACCATCTTCAAGTTCGCCAAGCATTGACTAAAAGACCCACCAAATACCGAGAAGTCATCCATGAAGACTTCCATTGTTTTCTCTATCAGATCGGCAAAAATGGCTTGCACACATCGTTGGAAAGTCGTCGGTGCATTGCACAGCCCAAAGGGCATTTTTCGGTATACGAACACTCCAAACGGACACGTGAAGGCCGTCTTCTCATGATCGGCCGGGTCAACCGCAATTTGATTGTACCCGGAGTAGCCGTCCAAAAAACAATAGTATTGTTGGCCCGATAGTCTTTCGAGCATTTGATCCATAAATGGGAGTGGAAAATGGTCCTTTCGAGTCGCGGTATTCAACCGCCTATAATCAATACACATTCTCCACCCCGTTGCAACTTTAATGGGGATCAATTCGTCCTTGTCATTCCGGATCACGGTAACCCCCCCCCCCCCCTTCTTCGGAACAACGTGCACGGGACTAACCCATGGACTATCCGAGATCGGATAAATCATTCCCGCATCCAATAGCTTTACAACCTCCTTTCGAACAACCTCCTTCATGGTAAGATTTAAGCGGCGTTGTGGTTGAGCTACCGGCTTGAAATCCTCTTCCATCAAAATCTTGTGCATACAATAGGATGAACTAATTCCTTTTAGATCGGAAAGAGTCCAACCCATGGCTTCTTGATTTGTTTTTAGCACAATGATTAGACGGGCTTCTTCTTCATTTGTCAAAAGGTTGCTTATGATGACCGGCTTTGCCTCGGTCTCATCTAGGAATACATATTTCAAAGTAGAGGGTAGCACTTTCAATTCAATTGGCGCTTTTTCGTCACTAACCTCCTTCTTCAAGTTTTCCTCCTCTACTTCCCATGGTTGTAGGTCGTCTAAACTATCAAGTTCCTTTAAGCATTCCTCAAGAGCTAGCTCTTCTTCAACAGTGAAAACCTCCAATGAGTCGTCAAGAGCTAACTCCATAGGAGATATCTCATGAATATGCTTTGAAACCTCCATAATAGCGTCTTCGATCACATCGATGCGGAAGCTATCATTTCTATCTTTTGAATGCTTCATTGCCTCGAATAGATCGAATGTCACTTCCTTATTTTGAACTCTCACCTTCATTAAACCGTCATCAACATCTATCATCATTCGCGCGGTCTTCATGAACGGTCGGCCCAAGATGAGCGGAGCATCATCATCTTCCTCCATATCAATAACAATAAAATCGACCGGGAAAAAGAATTTGTCGACCTTCACCAAAACATCTTGGGCTACGCCATGAGGATGGGTCGTCGACTTATCCGCCAATTGCAACGTCATTCGGATGGACTTAATCTCAATGTTGCCAAGTCTCTTGATAATTGACAAAGGTATAAGATTAATGCTTGACCCCAAGTCAATAAGTCCTTTCCCGACATAAACGTCACCAATTTTAACCGGCAATGTAACTCTTCCCGGATCAACCTCTTTCTTAGGAAGTGTCCTTTGAATAATGGCACTACAGCTCGCATCAAGGACGATGGTCTCCGGTTCCGTATACCTCCGTTTTTTTGTTAGTATGTCCTTCATGAACTTGGCATACTTGGGCATTTGCTCCAAGGCTTCGGCAAACGGAATGTTGATTTGCAACTGTTTAAAAATATCCATGAACCGGGCGTAATGCCGTTCATTCTCCCTTTTGGACGGAGCATGAGGATAAGGAAGGTTTTGGATTGGAGTAGCGCTCACTACCTCCTTTCCCTTTGCAACTCTAGCACTCTTCCATCTAGGCTTTTTCACTACCTCCCTTATTACCTCATCACTTGTATTTTTCCCCATCTCTACACCTTTTTCTTTTTCAACTTCACCACTATTTTTATTCTTTTCAACTTCTTCACCCTCACTCCACTCTCCTACTTCACCATCAACATTTTCCTCCAATATTTCCTCCTCAATTTCTTTCTCTTTCTCTCTTTGTTCACTCTCAACTCCTTTTTTATTCTCACTACCCAACTCCCTCCCACTTCTCGTCATGATCGCCTTACAATGCTCCTTAGGATTTGTTTGCGTGTTTGCCGAAAAGGAAGGACCAGTTTGTTGTTCCACGAGTTGCTTGGCAAGTTGCCCAACTTGAGTCTCGAGATTTTTTATGGCCGCGTCATTGCTCTTTTGATTGGCCATTGACATTTGCATGAATTGCGTCAATGTCTCTTCCAATTTAGAAGTTACGACCGGCGGTTGTTGAGGTTGAGGTTGATAAGGATTTTGGGGAGGGTTTTGACGGCTAGAAGAACCACCTCCATAACCTTGGTTATGATAATAGTTGCTTCTAGGTTGGAACCCTTGGTTCCCTTGGTAATGTTGTTGTTGATTTTGAGGGTGCGGTTGATAAGGTTGTTGTTGTTGTTGTCTCGGTTGATAGTCCCGTTGATTGGCCATGTAGTTTACTTCGTCAAAACCGGGAGGTGGACAAAATCCGGTGTCATGTTCACCTTTACAAAGTTCACAACAAGCTATTTGTTTAGCTTTTGACGGTTCTCTTAACTCTTTGATTTGTTGCGTTAAGTGTTCCACTTGTTGTGAGATGAGCTTGTTTTGGGCAAGGATGGCATCATTCGTCCCTAGCTCAAGCACTCCCGCCTTCTTCAAAGAATTTCCTCGACTTTGACTCTGAAGATCATTTAAAGCCATTCGATTTATGATGTTTGTGGCTTCTTCGGCACTTTTTGACAATAAAGAGCCACCCGAGGTAGCATCCAACAACGTTTTGCAGTTTGGTTGAAGTCCATTTTTGAAGATATGGATTTGAGTCATTTCATCAAATCCATGCCCTTTACATTTCCGAAGCATGGACTTGAATCTTTCCCACGCTTCATTCAAAGATTCACTGGTTCCTTGTGAAAACACCGAGATGGCCGTCTTGGATTCCATGAATCGGTTATGGGAGAAAAATCTTTCGATGAATTTCTCTTCTAACACGTTCCAGTCTGTCATTACGGCTGGTGTTTGATCTAGGTACCAATCCTTTGCTTTACCGAGCAAAGCGTGGGGAAATAATCATCTGAACAACGGAAGCTCCTGAGCCTGATCCACTTCGGCAGCCAATGCTATCTCATAAAATTTTGTGAGAAAAGCAAATGGGTCTTCATGGTCCATTCCGGTGAATGGACTTCCATATAATAGATTTAGAGTTCCCGTTTTCATCTCAGCTTGCCTTCCGGTGTGGTTGGCAAACTGAGCGGTGTTCCTTGGACTATTGATGCATGGAGTAGAAATAGGTGGTGGTGGTTGTGGCTCCATGTTTGGTATGAATGGTGGTGGATTTGTGGTTGAAGAACTTTCTCCTTGCTCTTGGCGTTGTCTAGCCTGTTGCCTCATACGTCTCGTTTTGCTATTGAGCCTCCTTGCGGTTCTCTCGATCTCGGGATCAAAAAGAAGTTCGTCCACAGGGATTTGCCATCGCATAAAACGTAAGCTGCACACTAAACCAAACAAATTACAAGCACAAGTCAAAAATTCACAAGCTAAAACTTAAACAACCATTGCGATGCTCGCAATATCAATTTACAATCCCCGGCAACGGCGCCATTTTGTTAGTTGTAAATTTACGTGTCGGGTTTTTGTTATCGTATCCACAGGGATTGTAAGATATCACCGCCGTTCGATGGTTGTATTAATTCTAACTCAATGTAACAATAAGGTTTTGGTTGGTTGTCACGTTATCTTGCATAAAAAGGTAATAAATTGCGGTAAAAGTTATGGTTTGAATAAATGAGAAATATTGCCAAAGTTAGGGTTCAATGATTACTTTGCATGTATTTGTTCGGTCAACAATCCTATAAACTCCTTTAGCTGATAAATCATTTCACAAAGTCCTCCCAATATGTTTCTCTCGAACACACATTGTGAGTTTTCCCATTTTGATCCATTGTTTCTCTCGAACACAATCTATCAAAATGACAACTTTTTGGTTCAACCTTATCGTGAACAAAATCATTCATTACTATCTCTAGCTAACAAACAAGTTTGGATAAAAACCTAGGTCAAGAGTTGGTAAACATCTCTCGATCATAAACCAACACAAAGAGTTTTAAATAGAAACAAAGTTTTCATCATATATTCACCATTAAAGAGTTTACACATGAAGATCCTTACATTTACACACAAAGCTAGTAATCACCTACATCTAACCTTGACAAATGGAGGACTTAGCTACTCATTTTCATGGTAGCTTGGTCGGCAAGTTTCGGAAGAAGGTTGATCAACATCCAAGTCGGATAATCGATGTTGGATGGGAATCCACCTTCTTTTTGTAGAAGATGATTACAAGATGAAGAGAAATGAAAACTAGGGCATAAAAGCTCCCAAGAACAATGCTGGAAAATATCTCTAAGAACAAAAGTGGAAAAATGCTGTAAAAACTAGGTATGGTGCTCAAAAGTGGCACCTGCTACTTATAGAGTAGTACTGGGCTGTCATGCTCGCTAGGCGAGCAGAAAGGCTCGCCTAGCGAGGGTCTAATTGTGGCACCAAAGGCACCTGCGCCCAGAGAAAACAGACTAACTCAAACTGTCATGTTCGCCTAGCGAAGGACACGCTTCAACCTTCGCCCCAGCGAGGTTGAGAGGTTTTGCTACTGGAATGCTCGTTGGGGACTCGCTAGAGCCTCGCCTAGCGAGTGAGTGCTGGCTGCGCTTTTCACCAAAACTGAACGAACTCGCTATCAGCTCGCCTAGCGAATTTATTGTCATTTTACTGGAGCTTTTCGCTAGCAGCTCGCCTAGCGAGCATGCTGATGAATGCTTGTTTTCTTTGGTTCCTTTGCCAACTTTCTTGTGTCTTAAATTTCAATTATTTCATGCCTTCTTCCTGCACAATAACACACAAATCAAAGGCACCAAGCTTGTTTATCAATGTAATGCATTTCATCTAAAACAAAGGTGATTTTGACAATTTAGCAAGGAAATAGAGTGAAAGATACCCTTAATTGATGGCTCAAATAAGCACTTTTGGGTATCTAACAGATCTCATCTTGACCGATGGTGGTCCCTTTTCTTTGATCGAAGAATGTACACGAGAACATAGGTTTCGTCCTTTTCTTTTCGGGCGAGGTTCGTTTCCTTCGCCTGCGTTTGGTTGCACTATTGTTGCTCACGTTTGGCTTTCCCCAAGTTTGAAAGATTGGTTTCTCTTTGTCTTTGATAATGGTTTGGGTTTTGGTGAGGGAAGAGACGTTGTTTATTCTTTTTCATTTCATTCACTGCCGATTCCTTTTCAAATACCATTTCCTTGCATTTATTTTTCATTTAAAACATTTAAAACCATTTGTTTGAATATTCGATCACTATTCCATTGGAACTTTTGTTGGTTTCCTAGCAGCCTTTCATTAATACTGCTAGCTAGTGCTAGCATTAGGAACTCTTGGTTATCCGCGCCGACAGCCATGCAGCTAAGGCTGACTTTTGGATTCCTTCATTGCCTTCCATGTTTGGGCCAATGCTTGGATCAGGTGGTCACGGGCCCAAACCGTCCAAGATTCTGTTGTTTAGTCTAGGTCCCGCGGCCCATGTTGTGGCCCTTTTGTTATTTATTTTTTCGTTAGTTGACTATCGTTTTCCTTTTTGTATTTTATTTGGCCATAGCTTAACAGCCGACGACTCTTGGTTGGGTGGGCGTGGAGTTTCTTCATTCCCACCTAGGTAGTGGGTTTGATACCCATATGTAGCATTTTGTTTCTTTTGGCATTCAAATTTTTCATGTTTATGTTTTAATCTAATTTCTTCTATACTCATTTTTTTAATGTTTACCCTTTTTATTTATTTTTATTGGCAAAGCATCGATTTTAATTTATGGATTCAACAACTCTCATGTTGTTTATCTACAATTATTATATCGAGATAACAATAGAGTTTCGCCGCGTTATGATTAATCGCATATGACATTTCGATTGTTGTCAATATGCGCAAATCGGCTTTGAGCACATTACGTAGGATTTTGTTTTTGATTTTGTTTGTGTCTCAATTTTCATCTTTGTGCACGTTCTTGCGTTATGTGACTCTGATTCGCATCCTCGCATCCCAATTTTTATCCGTGCACGTCCCGATGTTGTTTCTTTCAATTTAATTTTTGAGTGTCTTGTAAATATAACTTGTTGTGTTATTTATTTTCTTCACATGGCTTACTCTTGGGCCTTCTTACAATGAGACAGTTCCCTTGCACCTACACCCACATATTGTTTATTCATTGATTTATCCGATTTAATTATTTCATTACTTTGAATCCCCATTCGACAAAATGTACCCCCACTCCCATGGCATGTAATAATTTTATCGCTTTTTATTTCTTTATATGCTTGAATGTTTAGTTAGCTACTAACATAAGAATAAAATCAACCATTTCCAAAAGATCAAAAATAATGACTCGATCCAACATCAAGTATTTTCTCAATAAACAAATCAATCCATTTCTTCCTCCCATTCTATTCCATTTTTTCAAACCTTCATCAAATGCTTGATCCAACGTCAAGCCCTTTTTCACAATAAAAACTCAAACTTAATTCATATTTAAAGACCTTTTCAATAAAGATGGAAATGGAACGTGGTGGATACCACGCACTCCTGAGACTAGGGTTCGAGATGGATGTCTCGCCTATCTTAGCTCTCGCCATCATCCAAATCTGTCTATTCTTTTTCTCTCGAACATTCATTCAAATCTCTCTTAAACGTCCATCAATGCTTGATCCAACGTCAAGCCATTTTCATAATAAAACTCAAAATACTTAATTCCTATTTAACACTTTTCCAATAAAGATGGAAATGGAACATGGTGGATACCGTGCACTCCTGAGATTAAGATTCGAGGTGGATGCCTCGCCTATCTTAGCTCTCGCCGTCATTTAAATTTGTCAATGCGGTTTCTTCAAACTCTTTCTCAATCAAACCTCAAAAACACTTAATTCTTATTAAACATTTTTGCAAATAAGATGGAAATGGAACGTGGTGGATACCACGCACTCCTGAGACTAGGATTTGAGATGGATATCTCGCTCATCCAAGTTCTCGCCATTAGTCAAAACACATCAAACCAATCAATTTCTTTTCTCGCCGTCGTGCAATTGACTCTTAAACTTTTTCTTGCCACCGTGCGATTGACCCTTCAAACCCTTTCGCAAACAAAAGTTACTTTGTTTCAAGGCAATGCAAGGCAATGTTTCTCCACCTGTTTTGGGTAGTCCAACAATGTTTTCGTCGATTGACACAAAGTAGCTTTCGCTAAAATCGATCAACAAACAAACATTTTTCTACCTAGAACTGCGTAAGCCTTGAGTTCTCTATTGAGATACGTAGGAGCAGGATTTGTAAATCTTGTCAAGCCCACTAATAAAAAACTTAGGTTTAGTCCTTCGTCGAAAATCCAAAAACATCTTCCTCTCTTCCATTCTTTCTTTCCCACCTAATAACTTGAAAAGCCTAACACTTCAAACTAACACTAGCGCGCACAACTAACTAACGGTTCCCCGTTGAGTACAACGGATGTGAGGGGTGCTAATACATTCCCCTTGCGTAATCGACTCCCGAACCCTGATTTGGTTGCGACAACCATAATCATAGTCGTTCTTTCTTGGGTTTTATCGATATTTCCCCTTTCCTTTTAGGAATAAATAAAGCTCGGTGGCGACTTTGTTCAGTCCATCATTGCGAGCGTATGATTGCGCTTCGCTAGGTCGTATTCCCATTTTTCGAGGTACGACAATGAAGTTTTTTTCTTTCTAAAAAATCTCTTATTACATGTTGCTCCTCAGCCTAACTTATGCTTGATTTCATACAAACATCCATATATTGAGAGTGCTTATAAAAACCTTGATAACAATTGGAAAGATCCTCCTTCTACGTATGTCTACTGCATCAGACACATCACTCAAAATTTTATGCGGGAGATCAAAGATAATACATTGCAGAAGAAGGTTGTGAACGCATGATATGCATTAACAGAACCTTCCTTTAAACAATATCACCAAGAGATCAGATTTACAAATGCAGATGCAGTAAGATGGACCGATAATATTCCATTGGAGAAGTAGACCGGGTCATTTGACAATGGTCAACGATGGAGCCACATAACAACAAATCTCGTCGAGTTAATAAACTTTGTCTTCAAAGGCATCTGAAACCTGCCGATAACCGCTTTGGTGAGAGCAACCTATTTTAGGTTAGGGTCACTGTTTGAGATCAGACGTTCAAAATGAAGTTCAGTGTTACAATCGGGGAAGTTTTTTTTGTGAAACTTCAATGAAATTCATTAAGGAGGAAGTTGCCAAAGGGAGGCAATTGACCACAATAAAGGGAGGCCAAGGGCATACTATCGAGTCAAACTAGAGAGAGGCTGGTGCGATTGTGGAAAGTTCCAAGCCTTCTGTATGCCTTGCTCCTATATCATATCGGCGTGTTCAAAGGCTTGGCAGGACCCTTCCAACTTACTATTCATCGTTTACAAAGTAATAAACTTATGCAATATGTACAACAATAGCTTTTCGATGATAGCAAAGAAGGATTATTGGCCTGCATATCAAGGGGATAGTTTGGCACAATGAAACTATGCGAAGAAAGAAAAAGGGTCGCACTAACAACATGCTATTCGAATCGAAATGGATACGGCGAACAAAATGGTAAGATTATGTAGTTCATGCCATCAACCCGAACACAATCGTACAAACTGTCCTAATGTTGGAGAAAGCTCCATAACATAATTCAATAATCCACTATTTAGTCCTGCATTTTATATGTAACTCATTTTATGTAACCATTTTATTTGATATTGAAAACAACATTCATTTCATAAATCTCACAACATTCGGTTACAACACTTTAAACAACAACTAAATAACTAGATAAACAAATACAACGACTAAACAACATATTTATGTGATTACAACCATTAGGACAATTTCCCCACAACTATGCATCATAATACGACAATCACTGTCAATTTTAACTAAGACCCATTAACGACTTTCTCCATTGTCGTTGTCTACCGTAACAAGCTTTTGAATTCTTCTGATCTTTTCACCATCTGCAATGTCTCCATCTAACCAACGGATCGAGCTCCTCTGAAGATGCTCAAAAGTCTCTATGTTCCAAGGTCAGATATTCATCGGAGACTTTACTATTGAATAAATCAAATTGACATTTTTCTTGATAATATAAGATGGCATTTTAAAAAAAACATTGAAGGAGAAAACTAAAAAATGAGTGAAAATGATGGGGAGATGATGCACTATATATAAAAAAAGGGTAATGTTAACTTGTGCCCCAAGGGCACATGTTAAGAAACCCACAAATAGAAAATGAATTTAATTGAAATACATTGACAGTGTAAAAGGATTTTACACTGTCAGTTAATCATAGTCGTTGGATGTTGAAACAAATTTGACTTTTATTTTAAAAATCTATAAAGTAATGCAAACGGGTGATAGTGATGAATCGATTGTGTAAAACATTTTACACTGACAGTGTATAGTAATTAATCTCATAGAAAATTTGTTTTAGAAAAATAAATAAAATTATTAATGATAAGTTTCTAATAAATTCAATACACATTTTCCAAGAATTTGTTTCTATATTCATCTCTTAGCTTGTACCCTTGGGGCACAAGTTAGCATTACCCATAAAAAAATCCTAAACAACACAATAGTCACTAGCTATGGCACATGCTCCTAGAAGATGCATACGTCATAGCCAATGATATGAATGCATGAGTCATGTCCGATGGTGTCTTTGCTAAAAAAATGAGTGCATGCACCATATCCCGACTATTTCTCTTATTAACTATTTTTTTTGTTAGAAATCTGATTACTTTAGTTTTTTTTTTTACATATAATTATTTTAAGTTTTTAAAAAAATACATGATTATTTAAAAAAATTCCTTTCACCGTGATGAAGGAAGAAAACTATTTTATTGCCAGAATTTTTCTTTTTTTTTTTGGAATGTTTGTTAAAAAAAGTTATCAAAAGAAAGAAAAAAAACTCAATACAAATTTAAAAAGATAAAACAAAACATGAGCGGTCCTCTCAAATAAAAAGCAAATCAATCCCATGTACTAGAATGTACTGTAGTAACTAAAAAATGTTCGAGATCCTTCTACAACGTTCTTTCTCTTGTTTTTTTTCACGCTATATTTATTCATCTCACTTTTTACTTTTTCTCTTCATTCATTTCTCTCTCTCTCAAAAGCTTTTCACTTGAATTGAGTTGATGATGGCTTCCGAATCTGAAGTTTCTGAACTTTCTTATATCTTCGAAAGAATGATCAGAAACAGAGACATGTCTCTGTTGTTGCCCTTCATCCAAGGTCTTTCCGAATCTTCAATTCAAAGACACAGGGACAACCCAGTTCAAGAATCTTCGAGCAACGAAGAAGATTCCAACCGTCAAAGAATCATCTTGGTGAACCCTTCTACACAGCGCATGATCGTGATCGAAGGAGTTTCAAGTCTGGAAACTCTGTTTCAGGAACTTGAAAGTACTAGAAAGAAGGGTCAGCCACCAGCTTCAAAGGAGTCGATAGAAGCTATGAAGAGGGTTGAGATTGAAGAAAGTGATCACGGAGAGTGTGTTGTTTGTTTGGAGGAGTTTGAGGTTGGTGGGGTTGTTAGAGAAATGCCATGTGAGCATAGGTTTCATGGGACCTGTATTGAGAAGTGGTTAGGGATTCATGGGTCTTGTCCTGTTTGTAGGTATCAGATGCCTGTTGATGAGAAGGACGAGGGAAAGAAAATTGGGGAAGATGAAGAAGAAGAAGGTGGAGAGAGAGGGAGGGTTGGTGGTGAAGTTTGGGTTAGTTTTTCTATTAGTAGGAGAAGGGGAAATCGTGATCAAAATCAAGCTACTTCTGGTGGTGATTCAATTGATTCTTCATCAAGCTCTAGAGATGGTGATGAGTTTGGGAATTGATCTTGATTTTTGTTTTGTTAGGATTCTGGTTTTCAATTTGTTGATGTAAATGTATAGGCTCAAATGCACAAATTTGTTTTTACATGTGGGAATAAATAATGATATTTTGCTTATTTATCTTGAAATTCTTTTGAATGTCGTGTTATCTCTGAATACTATCAAACATTGTTTTAAATCGGTGGCGGATGATTATCTTATTTAATGGTTCAAAAATGACAAATTTACGATGTAAACAAAAAGCAGAGAATTTTCTTAATCCTAAATTATGCCTTCTTTTTTTCATACAGATAAAAAAATAAATTTATGTTAGGAGTCTAACAATAATCTCCATTAACAAGGGAAAGAATATGATGAACAGTTCAGTGAAAAAGAGAGAATAAAATATTATGTTAAAACTTGTAACTAACTATAAGTCTTGATACATTTAACTGAAATTATATTCAAATGCAAACTTATAACTGAGATAATGCAAACTTATAACTGAGATGAACTATATTTAATTCCATCTCTTAACTTATATTTAACTTTAAAATTGCTTATAATTAGATATAAATAACCTCATATATTCCATTTTGAATTTGATTTCGTAAAACATAATAATTAGTATTAATGTGCTTGTTTCTTCTATGTAGCACTGAATTCTTAGTAAGACTTATGGTAAATTTGTTGTCAATCATTAATCTAACTAGTTTGCTCACTTTAAACTTCAGTTTCTGCATCAAATTCATCCGTCAAACAGCATGACAAACTGACAAAACACCAACTATGCATTCAGCTTCACAGACTGACAATGCATCTATTGATTGTTTCTTGGAACATCAAGAAACGGGGACTCCCAGATACATAAACATGTATCCTGTAGTGTTTCTTCTGTTTACTCTGTCTCCACACCAGTTAGTGTTTGAGTAGCATATCATCTCAGCATCATATGACACTCCAGATATCTTAGAGTTTCTTTTACATATCTCAGAATCCGGACTATAATTTGGTAATGTGGCCACTTTGGTTTACTCATAAACCTAATCACCATTCCAATTGTATAACATATGTCAGGTCTTGTATTACAGAGATATCTCAGACAACCAACCAATTATTTAAATGTTGTAGCATTTACATCCTCACCATCATCATCAGAGTCCAGCTTATGATTGGTATCAACAAGTGTGACTGCTGACTTACAATTCATCAACTCAAATCTCTTCAGCAACTCAAGTTCATACTTTAGTTTGTGCATAATGATTCCCTTTTAAGAATGCAAAATCTCCATCCCTATGAAATATATCATATTTTCAAGATCAGTCATATCAAACGCGTTCTTCAACACCTTCTTAAACTTGTTTATCTCAGAAGTACAACTTTCTGTCAGAAGTATGTCATCTACATAAAAACACACCAAAATCACAATGTCATTCTGCATATACACACCATACTCCATTTCACATTTTTAAAAATTCAGGTGCTTGAAAATTGAATAAATTTTCAGATTCCAAGGCTTTTGAGTTTGTTTCATCCCATATAAGGTTTTATGCAGCTTATACATCACTCCTTCTTTGTTCTCTTTCAGAAATTCAAGAGGTAACACATAAACTTCTTCTTGCAATGAACCATTTAGAAAAGCTGATTTTACATCTGAATGTATCAAATACCAATTCCTATTTGCAGTTATAACAATAACTAACCTTATGGTTTCATGTCTAGCTATATGTGGAAACACTTCAAAGTAGTTTAAACGAAACTTCTGTAGGAATCCTCTAGCTATTAGCCTTGCTTTATGCTTAGCAACTGAATCATCTGACTTCACCTTTATCTTGAAAATCTATGTCTCACTGGTCAATTTTCATGTTTTGTTTCTTTCAATGACCTCAAACTTTTCCTTCATGGCGAGAGACCGCACCTTCTTATTGAGAGTCTCATTGATGCTGATAGGTTCAAAGTCCACGGCACTCTGTATGACATCCCATTCAGAATCAATCTCAGCATCTTGCAACACCTCAAAGTCCGCATGTTTCGTTGGTATCTGTCTAACTGAATATGGTCTTTGAAACTGTGCAACTGTTAACCTTCAGAAATAGGACCACCTTTAGAAATAGGATCTTCAGAGGCTGAACAACCTTCAGAAGTAGGACCTTCAGAGACTGAACCATCTTCAAAAGCTCCACCTTCGTAAGTTCCACCTCCAGATGTTGAATCACTTTCAGACTGAATCACCTTCGGAGGTGGGATTGTTAGAGAAATGCCTTGTGAGCATAGGTTTCATGATGATTGTATTGAGAAGTGGTTAGAGTTTCATGGGTCTTGTCCTGTTTGTAGGTATCAGATGCCTGCTGATGAGAAAGATGAGGGGAAAGAAAATTGATGAAGAAGAAGAAGGTGGAGAGAGAGGGAGGGTTGGTGGTGAAGTTTGGGTTAGTTTTTCTATTAGTCGGAGAAGGGAAAATCGTGATCAATATCAAACTACTTTTGGTGGTGATTCAAATGATTCTTCATCAAGCCTTAGTGATGGTGATGAGTTTGGGAATTCATCTTGATTTTTTGTTTTGCTAGAATACTGGTTTTCAATTTGTTGATTTACATGTATAGAGGTTCAAATGCACAAATTTCTTTTTACATGTGGGAATAAATAATGATATTTTGCTTACTTATCTTGCAATTCTTTTGAATGTCATGTTATCTCTAAATACTATTATACATTGTTTCAAATCGGTTGCGGATGATTATCTTATTTAATGGTTCAAAAGTGAAGTTAATTTTGACTTAAAAATTGGAATGAGAAATTTACAAGATAAACAAAAAGCATAGAATTTTCTTAGTCCTAAATGATGCCTTGTTTTTGCACACAGTTAACAAAGAACTTCATATTATGTGTTTTCTTTGACATTCAAATAAGAATCTGTTTCCCTTTCTTGTAGAATCTTGAGTCCTTGATACCTACCTAGCATCAAGAGTGAAGCCATAGGATTTGTACCAGGTGACTCAGAAAAAGTTGAGCCATCCAATACTCTTAACCCCTTTATGCCATGAACTTTATAGTTCTTATCAACAACTGATCCAACACTGCAACCACCATGATAGTGATAGATAGTTCTCACATTCTTCTTGCAAAACTTTCTCAAATCAAACTCAGTAGATGCCAATTTGTTTTGCTGTGACTCACCGAGGAAAAACGCGATAGACTTCGACCTTGCAATTCGATTTAGTAGTTTCGTCATCTTAATGCATTCTTCCATATCGTTTTCGTTTTCGAGATAGTTGAATTTCACCAAAGGGTTAAGCCTTGGATCTGTGTTGTTTAGTTCAAGATACCCTTTTGAAAATGGCATAGCTATCTTCGCAGCAATGTTAACCCTTGATTCGTTGATGCTTAAGGGAAGTATTGACGCTTCGATTATGATTTTGAAGTCTTCTGTTATGCCTGCGATTTGTGGCGGATCGGGAGGCCTGTTTTCGGGCTTGGAATCAACCAAGATTGCTATGCAAGGATTATCTTGCATTCCTTGACCAACCTCTTTCATTTCATGAACTAGTGGAATGTTGAAGCTTTTCAGTTGTTGTTTTGGTCCTATGCCACTTAGCAGTAAAAGTTGAGGGCTACCTAATGCACCTGCTGATAATATGACATCACCCCTTGAAGTTGAGTTCTTTGGTTTCTTGATGTAGGCTTCATAGGTTTCATCTAAGTTTCCATTACTCTTGATGAATTTGATTCCCTTGGCACTTGTTTCATTCTTGTCACCTACAATATTTGAGTGGTCAAAATTATAAAGCCAAAACTTAATTGTAAATTGAAAAGTGCTAATGCTACTTGTTCAAGGTTCTAAATTGTGGTTGTGCACCGTAGTTAGGAGGGGGGCGTGCATTGTATAGAGTGAGTCTGAAATTTGGTCCGTCGTGAAAAAAAATGAGGGTAGAGTGGATAAAACTTAAAAATTGCAAAAATTTATGTTAACATCTATGTCATAGTAAAAGTCCGCAAAAAAAAAAGAGCCGAGTCAGAGATAGAGGGTGCGGAAATAAAACTTTAGCCCGTCTCATAAAAAAAGTGCTGAAAAAACGGGCATATATGATGGGTTGGACCTGTTTAAGCACTCCTAACCGCATTTACGATTTCTTAAGCATCGATAGACATGGATATAAAACATGACACGGAATGCTATCGCGTCAAATATTGACATGTGTCGGACTACACTCAGTACTATATAGGTCAAAATATTGAAAATCTTGAATCACAAGCTATTGCATTTGCGATTGGAACCTTTAAATCGTGGAGGATAACGCCACAACTTTTGTTCCAATCACATTGCGCATTCGTGACAGATTCCCTGAAATTTTTGAAGATGAATGCCACAACTATAGTTGCAACGCAGTCACAGACGGAAAAAACCTTGTCGATACGAAACTGTTGCTTAAAACCATGCACATATTACAAGTAGCCACAACAAAAGTTCTTAATTTCTTCTACTTACCATTACGATGAAAGATGATACTCTTAACTGTGGCATTCACAAGAACAGTGAGATTCTTCGGATTTCCAGCCTCTAGAAGATCAGCAGAGGTATGTCTCTGTCCAAATCCATCAAACACACTCCCAGAAATCTTAGTTCCTTTGATATGTTCCAAACTATAACCATTATAAGGTAAAATTCCTGTTTCAAGAAGACTAAACTCAGCAACAGATTGCCATGGTGTAAGGAAGTACGGAGGAAAAACGACTTTCGACTCAACCCAATCATAAGCTTCTTTGACTAACATCTTATCCCAACCAACTTTATCGACAAACTCATCACTCGCTCTACTATAAAATCCACCATTTATAGCCGATGATCCACCAAGAACTCGTCCTCTTACGTTGCTAACACCGTCTTGCGAGGTGAATCGTTGTGCTACTGTCATATGGTGGTTGTCCTTTTGAATCAATGGAAAACCATAGTATCTTCTGTCAATCACCAAGGGATTTCCATATGGTGAACCACCTCTTTCTATGAGTAGCACAGAAAAATTGTGTGATAATGTAGCAGCTAATGGACAACCACATGTTCCTCCTCCAACTATAATATAGTCATATGATTTACCTGCTACTTCTTCAACATTTGAAGTCATGTGCCATTCTCTTTTACCTACATTGTGGAAATGCAAGAAAATGTCAAAACCATGTTTCAAGCTTATAAAGAAAGCAAACAATCTAAGGCGGTTACGAGAACTGATAGACACAAAATTAGACGAGTCTGTGTCTGTGCCAGTTTTAGACCCTGACACGTGTGAAAGACTAGATACGCCGTCAAACACGGACATAAATAACAGGCAAAGTATAATTTTTTGATAATAAAAGTAATTGAATGTAATCACACAAGTGTCGTGACTTGTGGCGGTTATAGACATACCTTGAGGTTGGGAAGGAAAAGAGACACCACAATTTGCAAGTATGAACAACAAAAACAATGATGTGAGAGGCTTATGCTTGTGGACATGTTTGATATGTGGAAGTTCCATGAATAGGTATATCAATTGGTTAATGCATTTGATTTGTGAGTTGAGGAAAAGCATGGTTTATTTGCAAATGTGGGTTAATATAAATATTGTTTTCATTTTCAAGCTGGTGAGACTTTATGATTAAAGTTTCCATAATCAAGTATAGTTAGAAAATGCGCATGGTAAAAACTTATCATTCATTGTTGTTTAGCTGGCGACAACTACTGTTTGTTAAAGGTATGATGTTTTTCTCTAACCTTGAATTTCATAAGTGGTTTGTCAATAAAATAATGTGTTTGATTTTGAAGTTTGAATTTTAAGGATTCTACCAAATTAATATAAGTTATGTAGATACTTACTTATATTAATTTGATAAAGAAAGTGAAAATCATTACATAGCATGTGCCATGGTCAAATGCTATTGACATAATAACAGCATGTAGGTGTGAATTGATTTGCAATGGAATGATAATCTGGGTTGAACTTCGTTCACATTTCAGGTAGGGAATAGGATAATGAGAAGAACATATTGTATTAAATAAATATCTTACTAACTAGTGTTTTAAGAAATTGGAGATATAAATTTGACTGTATCTTAAAACTTATGTTAAAATAATAATTTTTAAATTTTTAAAAAATAAATACAGAATTTTGAAGATAATTTTTTATTTATTTATGCTTTCTAAAATCATTAAGACACTTGTTAATATGTTGTTTTTCTGGATTTAGGTAAAGAGTTTCTAGTTTTTTATGGTTTTTTTAAATTCTTTTTTTTAAAAAGTTTGTATGTTAAATGGAGGCTTTTAGTAGAGATTTTTTCGATCTATAAATGTAGAGGATTACTATTCTCATTCTAAATGATGAAAAACACCCTAAAAATATTTATTTAGTTTCAGAAATGCATCTTTAGATGTATTTCATGCACATATAATTCATTCAGTTTTGAGTCACGTTTCAATTATATGATTAAATTTATTTTAGAATGTATTTCTGAAATTCAAAAATACATTTCTAGAATCTACTAAAATTTTATATCAATTTGTGTGGAACAAATTTATTATTAGTTTTTACATAAAAAACAATACATCTAAATATTATTCTTGAAAATAATAATAAAATGTATTGTTAATAAAATGTGTTGAACCATTGAATTTACTCCACCAAGAATATATCAAATTTTGGTAATCCATGTGTATAGGTTCTTTTGCCATGGCTAGAGGCAATGTAAAAATTGGAAATCTAGCATTCTGAGAAGAAAAAAAAGGAAGAATAAACTCAAGCCAATCATCATCAGATGCAAGCTAGTAAAGTTCTCTCATCGTTCAAGTTAAAAATCAAGACTTTCAAGCTCAAACTCCTCCTCTCATTGTACTACTTGTTGTGGAAATTCAACTAATACCAGTTTAGGTTCCAGAAATGTATTTATGGAAATTCCTGGAAGTGTTATGGCTAAATCACACGCGCACACGTACGCACACACATATACACACATCTATTTTTGAAGTCTTTTTTCCAATTAAAATCACCAAACATGTTTTTGGAGCCTAGCCAATTGACTTGGAAATTGTTCAATTGATTATAATAATTTTCATAGTTGTCTAATTGATTAGATAATTGTCCTAATCGATTAGATAGGGGAAAATTGAGTCTATAACTGATTGTGACAATGTGTTACTAAATGGTAATGAATCTTTATCAAAACCTTCCAATTTAGGAAGCAGTGATTGATTATTACAAGTACTTAATCGATTAACTAATCAATCTGGTAATTTATTTAACCAATGGATTATTTCCAAAAATACATCATTTCTTGGCTTATAAATAGAGAGGTTATCCACCATTTCAAATCATCCAGAAAACATGAAACACTTCACTTTTCTTTTCTATCATTCTCTCCAAATCATTTCCACTTTTTCACATATTAAAGTCATGATGCTTAGTGAGTGTTCTTGAGTTTAAGTGAGACATTTGTTTTAGGTGATATATTTATTGTAAATTCACAATGAGTTATTTTTCCTCTTGAGTAAATCATTCTTTCTTAGGAAGTGATTATTTTGGCTTGGAGATAAACCAATATAAAATATTTTTTAGGGATTAGTATAAGTCTCAGTTTGGTTCGTGAGCTTCGTCATTAAAGAAATTTTCTTTTTTGGATTCAGAAAGAATAACTAGTGAAAAATCTTCACATCAGTTCTTGAGCTCGACCCAGTTAAAAGCTCAGTCAGTTCGAGATTAGTCTGGTATAAAATATAACTTTGTTTATGAGTTTAACGTGTGTAAAATCTTGGTAGATTCGAGATCAATCCAATAAAAATATTGATTGGGTTTGTGGACATCCCGTGTAAAACCTTGATTCTAATCGGAGGATAGCCAACTCAAATTTCTAGCTTGATTCAAGATCAACTTATGCAAAATTCTACTTTGGCTTAGGGATTAACCGCTTGAAGCTCTGTATTTTTTCCAGCGTGAAGACTGTCCGCTTCATTTAACAATTCGTTGTTTGGTTGAAAGTTAGCCTTAAACTTCATTTTCTTATATAAGGGGGTTTACAGGCTTAACCCTCTAAAAGATCTCAAGCATTATTGGATACTCTCAAGATCAGTTCTTAGGGAGATGAGTATGCCACTTCTTTAAGACCGAACCTCTATAAATCTATGGTGTTATCTTTCTTTCCTTAACACTTCTATTTTTTGCTTAACTCTCGCTGCATATTCAAACATTTTTATTAAAATATTTTCAAACTCTATTTTAGAAGATAATTTTATTTTAAACAATCTTTTTTCAAACCTCACTACTATGAAAAACACTTTTTATCTCGGTTAGAAATAGGGGGTCAATCTCAATTTCTTATCCGAGGTAACGAATGGCGTCAAAAAAAGTGAGTCATTTCCCCCTCAGTTGAACTTACACCGAGGGGAAGGACTTATTGATCATGAGTTTGATCCCCAACAAATGCATATTTTTTATTTTCAAAACTTGATGACGTGTCCCACTTTTTCCCTCAGTTATATGAAACACCAAAGTAACAAATTTCGTCTTACTACCTTGGTTTATTAAAATAACCAAGGGAAAATCATTTTTATTAATTGTTTTTGAAATAGAAATATTGTACCTTTTGCCTATTTCTAAAATAGAAATATTGTACCAAAATTATGTAAGAACAAAAATTGTTCTACAACAGATTCCTTGATTTTGATGATAACAAAGGATGAAACCAAAAATGGCACCCTAACGAAAAGTTTCTAAGTGTGCAGGATTCTAAAGAAAGAAGGAAGAAATCTGATGATGTCATCAGATACAGAACCAGATCAGAAGCATATTATCATATGATCAGAAGCATCTGAAGTGGAAACACGTTCAAGAAAGTCTAACTCTGAGCAAAACAGCAAAGTATCAGAAGCATCTAAACAAGAAGTAAGATCTAGATGTTCTGACTCTGAACAACGCTATCTCTAACTTCCAGAAGTTATCAGCGCTATCTGAAGAAACTATCTGAACTCACAAGAGATTCACATCAGAAGCAAGATTCCAAGATTCTCCAGAAACACAAATACTCTGATCATGGAATTGCTAATCATGAAAGAGTAACGTTAAAGCCAAGTAAAGATTTGCAAATGGATTTCCTAATAGAGAAAGAGACGTTAATCTCCAATTTCAATAAAGAAGATACTACTTGTGGTAAGTAGTCATTTCAAGGAGAGAAAGTTATCCTGCAGAAGCTATTTATGTTATGGCGTAAATTCATCTTATTACTCATCAGTTTCAACTACCACCTCACTGATCTATATAAAGAACTGCAAATCAACATTCAAGACAGCAAGCCAACAAGCCAAAATTATACTGAAACATCAACGCTCAAGAAAAACACTCTTGCTCTCTAAAGATCTTCACGAAGCTTTTGCTTATAACGTGAAAAACTCTTGTTCTTAATACTGTAATATTTGCTTTCTTAGAAGCACTCTAGATTACATAAATCTTTTATCTATTGTTTGTTTATTTCCTCAAGTGACTCTGTGAAGTCTGTATACTTGAGAGGACTAAGAGATCTTTCTCTTAGACGTTGTTTGTAATCTTTCAAGATTAGTGGATTAAGTCCTTGTTGAAGGCGAAATCACCTCGGCCTGGTGGACTGGAGTAGCTTTGTGTTATAAGCGAACCAGTATAAAATCCTTGTGTGGTTTTCATTTTGAAAAAGCGCTTATTTTTCCAAACAATTCAAACCCCCCCCCCCCCCCCCCCCCCTTTCTTGTTTTTCTCACCTTCAATTGGTATCAGAGCTCCGGCTCTGTTATTGATTTTCTAATCAAACACTTAACAGTGTAGAGAGATCCAGTACGAGAAAAACTATGGCCCACTCAAATGAAAAAGATAGTTACAATGCTAAGCCTCCTGTTTTTGATGGAGAAAAGTTTGACTACTGGAAAGATAGAATTAAAAGTTTCTTTCTGGGTTATGATGCTGAACTCTGGGACATTGTCACAGATGGATACAAACCTCCTGTCACAGAGGATGGAGCTGAAGTTCCCAGAAGTAAGATGTCAGATGATCAGAAACGAGTTTTCAAGAATCATCACAAGGCCAGAACCATACTCCTAAATGCTATATCTTACAACGAGTATGAAAAGATCACCAACAGAGAAACAGCCAAAGACATACTTGACTCTCTGAGGATGACTCATGAAGGAAACTCTCAAGTCAAAGAGACAAAGGCTCTGGCGCTTATCCAGAAATATGAAGCCTTCAAAATGGAGGATGATGAAGCCATAGAGGCAATGTTCTCTAGATTCCAAACTCTGATTGCAGGTCTCAAGGTTCTAGACAAAGGATACACAACTGCAGACCATGTCAAAAAGATAGTCAGAAGTCTGCCAAAGAAATGGAAACCTATGGTTACTGCTCTGAAGCTGTCAAAGGATCTGAACAATATTAGCCTTGAAGAACTTGTCAGTTCTCTCAGAAGCCATGAGATAGAACTAGAGGAAGATGAGCCTCAGAAAAGGAACAAGTCTGTAGCATTAAAGTCCAGACCTGAAAGACGCAAACTTGACAGAACCAAAGCTCTCCAGGCAGAAACTGAAGATGCTGACAACTCTGAACCAGAAGACTCTAATGATGAAGAAGAATTGTCCCTACTAACCAGAAGAGTTAAGCAACTCTGGAAAAAGAGGAACAACAACTTCAGAAGATCAAGACCCAGAGGGGATCGATCAGAATCAACTTCAAAAGGTAAATCTAACAAAGATATTACCTGTTTTGAATGTAAAGAAACAGGTCATTACAGGAATGAATGCCCCAAGCTAAAGAAAGACAAACCTAGAAAAGAAAGCTTCAAGAAAAATACCTTCAGGACAAAGAAAGGACTGATGGCTACCTGGGATGATAGTGAATCTGGATCATCAGAATCTGACTCTGATGAACAGGCCAATGTGGCACTTATGGCTACCACATCCAGGAGTAGCTCAGATGAAGAATCTGAAGAGGTATTCTCTGAACTTTCTCGATCTGATTTAGAATCATGCTTGTCAGAAACTCTTAGCTCTTATCAGAAATTAAAACAAAGAATTAAAAACATTAAAGGCTGTCTTAAAGCAAAATTTGAAGAATGTAGTGAACTTGAGATAACAATTCTAGCACGAGAAGATACAATCAGATCTTTAACGTTAGAAAGAGATGGAGCAAAAACAAAAAGCTCAGAATTAGAAGAAGCGTTGTCTCAAGCACCACAAACTTCAAATAAAATAATTTATAAATACGAAGAAGCCTTCCAAGAATTTCTAAAAAATGGGATAGATAGGAGTATTATGGCATCCATGATTTATGGAGTTAGTCAGAACAATAAAAAGGGAATTGGGTATGATCCTAAGGAAGATAAAACTTCTACCAGTAACCAACTTAAGTCTCCCTTTTCATATCACTATACACACACACAAGAACAAAAATTTAAAAATGCTAGAAAACTCAAAGTTATAAGAAACTTTGGGAAAACTAATCTGAAAGGACCCAAGAGATTCTGGGTACCAAAGGATAAGATTGTCTATGTTGCAGATATCCTATGCAGCAAAGTTCAGACACCAGTCATGGTACCTGGACTCTGGATGCTCGCGACACATGACGGGAAGAAAGTCTATGTTCCAAAGCCTGGAACTTAAAGATGCTGGATTCGTAGGTTTCGGAGGAGATCAGAAAGGAAGGATCAGAGGCTCCGGAACTATTGGTAATGGTACTCTTCCCTCTATATCTGATGTCCTTTATGTAGAAGGATTAATGCATAACTTGTTATCCATAAGTCAATTAAGTGATAACGGTTATGATGTAATCTTCAATCAAAAAACATGTAAAGCCATTAATCAGAACGATGGCTCTGTCCTTTTCACAGGCAAGAGGAAAAACAACATTTACAAAATAAATCTTTCTGATTTAAAAGATCAAAATGTTAAATGTCTAATGTCAGTTCACGAAGAGCAATGGGTATGGCATAGACGCTTGGGCCACATTAGCATGAGGAAACTTTCTCAGCTAACTAAACTCGAGTTAGTCAGAGGCCTACCTAAACTGAAGTTTTCTTCAGATGCTCTGTGTGAAGCTTGTCAGAAAGGAAAATTTTCAAAAACATCTTTTAAAAAGAAAAATGTTGTTTCTACCTCTAAGCCTCTGGAACTTCTTCACATTGACTTATTTGGTCCTGTGAAAACAGCATCAGTTAATGGAAAGAAGTATGGACTAGTCATTGTTGATGATTACAGTCGCTGGACATGGGTAAAATTCCTAAAGCACAAGAGTGAGTCTCACTCTGTATTCACTAGTTTCTGTTCCAAAGTGCAAAAAGAATTTGACTCTAAAATTATTAGAGTCAGAAGTGATCATGGTGGAGAATTTGAAAACAAAGATTTTGAAGAATTATTTGATTCTAATGGAATATCCCATGATTTCTCCTGCCCTAGAACTCCACAACAAAATGGAGTTGTAGAGAGGAAGAATAGGACACTCCAAGAGATGGCCAGAACAATGATCCATGAAACTAATGTAGCAAAGCACTTTTGGGCAGAAGCTGTAAATACAGCGTGTTACATTCAGAATAGAATCTCTATAAGTCCTATTCTAGAAAAGACTCCCTATGAACTGTGTAAAGGAAGAAAACCAAACATTTCATATTTTCATCCTTTTGGATGTTCTTGCTTTATATTAAATACTAAAGAACATCTGAACAAGTTTGATTCCAAAGCACAGAAAGGTATTATGTTAGGATACTCAGAACGCTCTAAAGGCTACAGAGTATACAACACAGAAACCAAAATTGTGGAAGAATCAATTCATGTCAGATTTGATGATAAGCTTGACCCTGAAAAGTCAAAGCTAGTTGAAAAGTTTGCAGATTTGGAAATCACTCTTGTAGAATCTGATAAAACTCCAGAAGCAACTGTCACTCAGAACTCTGAAGAAATTAAATCTCCAGAAATCCCAAAGAAAGTTAAAAGTCGTATCAATGTATCTGAAGATTTGATTCTGGGAAACAAGGACGAACCTGTCAGAACCAGATCTACCTTCAGGACTTCTGAAGATACTCCTCTGGGACTAGTGTCTCTGATTGAGCCTACGTCTTGTGATGAAGCACTTCAGGATAACGACTGGGTGGCAGCTATGCAAGAAGAATTAGATCAATTCTCAAAGAATGATGTCTGGGATCTCGTTCCTAAACCCAGAGGCACTCACATCATTGGAACCAGATGGGTTTTCAGAAACAAGCTGAACGAGAAAGGAGAAGTCGTCAGAAACAAGGCTCGACTGGTAGCTCAAGGTTACAGTCAACAAGAAGGTATTGACTATAATGAAACCTTTGCTCCAGTCGCGAGGTTAGAATCTATTCGTCTTCTTGTATCTTTTCCTATTAATCACTCTATCAAATTATATCAAATGGATGTCAAGAGTGCATTCCTTAATGGTTATATTTCAGAAGAAGTGTATGTCAATCAACCTCCAGGTTTTGAAAATTCAAACTTTCCAGAACATGTTTTTAAACTTAAAAAATCTTTATATGGACTTAAACAAGCTCCCAGAGCTTGGTATGAACGTTTAAGCAATTTTCTTCTGGAACAAAATTTTATCAGAGGGAAAGTTGATTCTACACTCTTCTGTAAAAACCTTAATAATAATCTCATGATATGCCAGATTTACGTTGATGACATTATTCTTGGTTCTGCTAATGTCTCTGTTTGCCAAGAATTTTCTAAGTTAATGCAGACAGAATTTGAAATGAGTTTAATGCAAGAACTAAAGTTCTTTCTGGGAATTCAAATTAATCAAACTCCAGAAGTCACGTACGTTCATCAAAGCAAGTACATTAAAGACGTTCTGAAGAAGTTTGACATGACTGAATGCAACTCTGCAAAAACTCCCATGCACCCAACTTGCATACTTGAAAAGGAAGAGGTAAGCAACAAGGTTTGTCAGAAGCTCTATCGAGGTATGATAGGCTCTCTTCTCTATCTGACTACTACTCGTCCTGATATTCTCTTTAGCGTCTGTCTTTGTGCCAGATTCCAATCAGATCCTAGAGAATCTCATTTAACAGCAGTTAAGAGAATTCTTAAGTATCTGAAAGGAACTCCTAACCTGGGCCTGATGTATAAGAAAACATCAGAGTATAGACTTTCTGGTTACTGTGATGCAGATTATGCAGGAGATAGATTAGAACGAAAAAGCACATCTGGAAATTGCCAGCTTCTGGGAAACAATCTGATATCCTGGGCTAGCAAAAGACAATCAACAATTGCTCTATCAACTGCAGAAGCAGAATATATCTCAGCATCACTGTGCACAACTCAGATGCTCTGGATGAAGCATCAGTTAGAAGATCTGCAAATCTTTGAGAGTAACATTCCTATCTTTTGTGATAATACTGCTGCTATTTGTTTAAGTAAGAATCCCATTCTACATTCCAGAGCCAAACACATTGAAATAAAACATCATTTTATCAGAGACTATGTTCAGAAAGGGATAGTAACATTGAAGTTCATTGATACAGAACATCAATGGGCAGATATCTTTACTAAGCCTCTAGCTGAAGATAGATTTCTTTTCATCTTAGAAAATCTGAACATTCAAAATTGCCCAGAATGAAGTGTGGCTCTGAAAATGTAAAATGAGACTCTGATATAAAAACAAATGTACTTCTGCCTCTGACTCTGATACTTCTACCAGTTAAGAAGATATCTGAGTTAGAAATCTCCAGGAATCAATCTTTTGGTATTCCTGAAGATCAGATACATCAACACGTGGAGCACTAAGCGTCTAACCCTAGAACTTCTAGACAGCTTTCAAATGAAATTCAAAGGACAGACGTTTGAAATCTCCTTGAGCAGTGTGCGTACTGTTGGGTTTAGACATTCATTAATTAGTTGTAATCATTTTTCCCCCAAGCGTGCAATCTTGAGCTTTGTACTAACGCAATTTGATGTGTCGTTTTGCATGTGTTTCACTTAGAGTATATAAACACTTTTCTCACATTTCACACACTTATCACTCTCACTCACTCTAAAACCCTAAACCTCTCTGAAGCATTCTCTGCAAACTCTCATTCTTCATCTTCTTCTTCACCATGGACGCTCAACAACAAGAAGTGTTTAACTTTTCTCAACAAATGGAATCAAGCTCAACTGCTCAAACTTCAAACATTCCAACTCCAACGGTTACAGGCGTCTCTATCACCCCTGTTTACAAGGAACCCCATATTCTTGACCGTGAACCCCATATTAACCTATCAACCCCTTTTGAAGGACTGGAAGTGTTGTGTGAAACGCTAGTAGATTTCGACAACTTGAGGAGAAATGGCGTTGATCTTACTGAAGAACTTCGTCAACAAGGGTGGGAAAACTACTTCCAAAGGCTTTATGGTCCTGTTTACCCACTTCTCATCAAAGAGTTCTGGAGATTTGCAGATGCTGATGACCACTTCATCGTCTCCTTTGTTTTGGGAGTAAAGATAGTAATTACTGAAGAGTCAATTGCTTCTTTACTAAACATGGAGAGAGATGGAGGAAAAAGGATTTACAACATCCCTCCTAGGTCAAAGCGCATTACTGATGTAATCAATCCAACCATCTTCAAACCCAACACTGAAGGAAATCCTTCAAAGAACAAAGAGCTGCATCAGAACCTCAGAGTGTGGCTGAAGATCATTCTGGGAACTATTCACCACCGCCCAGCATCCAACTCCTCTGATTACATCAATGCAGATCAGAAGTGCATTATGTATTGCATTCAGAAGGGTGTGAAGATCTGCCTTCCTGCACTTCTCTTCAGATATCTCAGAGATTCTGTAAGAGAAACCAGAAACAACATGAAGCCCAGATCCTACATCCCTCTGGGAAGGCTCATATCTTATGTCTTCATTGAGAATGGACTGGTAGATCATCTGGAAAAGACCAAGCTGATGGATGATCTGGCAATAGATACTGGGAAGCCTCTGAACGCCAGAAATCTCAAGAGTATGGGAATAATAAAGAAGATTCAAGTCAGACCCACTATGGATACCTCCTGGGATGCCTTGAAAGATCAGAGGAAGCTGCCTCATGGTCTTGCAAGGTTCTTCAAGGATGAACCCAAGGATGCGGTTGTTATCTATCTTCAGCGTCTGCTGGATGAAGGTGTTGACATATCTGACTTCAGCCTCGACGATTGTCTGGATTCAGAAGAAGACTTCGTCAGATACAAGAGAGGTCTTTCTGAGAAGAAGATTGCATCACAGGCAAAGAAGGCCAGAATTGGAGAATCTTCTGGAAGCAGATCTCCAGCTCCTCTGAAAATCTCTACTGGTATGTCTGTTCCTCCTATTTCCTCTGTACCTCCGATGGTTTCCTCTACCCCTTCCTCTAATCCTCTCCCAACACCACCACTTTATACAACCTCTGAAATCCCACCTTCAACCATCAGAACCTCTCAGCCTTCACCAGTTTTAAATATCGCCCGTACATTCATACCTCCTTCTGAACCTGAACAAATAAACCAAAGCACTTCCTCTTCTTCTTCTTCCACAGCCCCAGAATCACCACTATACCTCAACATTTCTTCTGACCCAGAACTCTCAGACCCTAACTCTCCAACCCTAGCCCAAATTTATGCTCTAAACCTCGCTTCACAACAACCAACAGAACCTGAAATAACTTCACCACCACAACAAACAACCACCATCCCTTCTGAAAACCAACCTTCTGAAAACCAACCTTCTGAAGATCAACCCTCTGACCTTCCCACCTCTGATATCAACCCACCAAACACCTCTGCTGCACCTGAATCAGAAACTGAAACTGAACCTTTAGACTTAAACCCTCTTTACGCTTCACCCCAAAGATCTGAACCTGAAGCAGAATCTGAACCTCTCACATTAAATCTCAGCCCTCCAACATCTTCACCCTAAACCTCTGAACCAAACCTTTCTGTACCTACCCTTGAGGAAGCCATCATGCTGGTAGCAGGGGCTTCAGTACAAAAGGTCAAGTCTCTGACCACTAACTCTGAAGTCAGTGATGATCCTGACTCTGTAAGGACACACTGGAACAGAGTCATTGGCTGGATGACCTCTGAGGCTTTTAGACTGAAGAACATCTCTGAACAAGTCAGAAATGGCTACATCAGAGATGCTGAGGCAAGACTCCAGGAAATACTTGCCAGAGAAGTGGCTGAAGAAGCCAGGAGGCTAGAGGAAGAGAGACTTGCGCGAGAAGCTGAAGAAGCAAGAAGACTGGAAGAAGAAAAAGCAAGGGAAGCTGAAATCCTAAGGATTAAGGAAGCTGAAGCTAAGGCTCTGGCGGATGCAGAAGCACAAGCTGCTGCTGAAGCTGAAGCACAGCAGGCTCTGACTCTGGGAGAGTCCTCTTCTGTTATCCCTATGGTTCTTCAGACTCTAAAAGAACTTAAGCAAGATCAGAATGAACTCCGGGCCAGAATGGACAAGCAAGATACTGTCAACGACAACATCCAGAACATGCTTGCTATGTTGCTTCAGAGAATGCCTCCGCCTCCGAACCCTTAGGCACTTAGGATTTATTTTGCTTGCCTGTTGTTTTATTTTCTCTGAATCTGATGTTTTCTAGTTCTTGTTGCCTTTGTGCTTTTATCTGAATACAAGTTTTTCTCTTAATTTATTTATTTTTTGCTATGTCTTTTTGATTCTGACAAAAAGGGGGAGAAGTCATTAATAGTTCTGATGAAAATATTGTCTAAATACCTTAAGCACTCTGCAACATATTTTTCTTAAAATAAAATTATCTAACTTGGACTTAAGAAATTGCAGAAAGTTTCAGAAACCTCATTGCTTGGAAGCTCTGGTAAGAACTTCTGAACTCCCTAGCACTAACTCAGGGGGAGCTTCTGTCTATCTGATCTGATATTCTTCATGTTTCATCTGCTAATTAAGTTTGTTTTGTCATCATCAAAAAGGGGGAGATTGTAAGAACAAAAATTGTTCTACAACAGATTCCTTGATTTTGATGATAACAAAGGATGAAACCAAAAATGGCACCCTAACGAAAAGTTTCTAAGTGTGCAGGATTCTAAAGAAAGAAGGAAGAAATCTGATGATGTCATCAGATACAGAACCAGATCAGAAGCATATTATCATATGATCAGAAGCATCTGAAGTGGAAACACGTTCAAGAAAGTCTAACTCTGAGCAAAACAGCAAAGTATCAGAAGCATCTAAACAAAAAGTAAGATCTAGATGTTCTGACTCTGAACAACGCTATCTCTAACTTCCAGAAGTTATCAGCGCTATCTGAAGAAACTATCTGAACTCACAAGAGATTCACATCAGAAGCAAGATTCCAAGATTCTCCAGAAACACAAATACTCTGATCATGGAATTGCTAATCATGAAAGAGTTACGTTAAAGCCAAGTAAAGATTTGCAAATGGATTTCCTAATAGAGAAAGAGACGTTAATCTCCAATTTCAATAAAGAAGATACTACTTGTGGTAAGTAGTCATTTCAAGGAGAGAAAGTTATCCTGCAGAAGCTATTTATGTTATGGCGTAAATTCATCTTATTACTCATCAGTTTCAACTACCACCTCACTGATCTATATAAAGAACTGCAAATCAACATTCAAGACAGCAAGCCAACAAGCCAAAATTATACTGAAACATCAACGCTCAAGAAAAACACTCTTGCTCTCTAAAGATCTTCACGAAGCTTTTGCTTATAACGTGAAAAACTCTTGTTCTTAATACTGTAATATTTGCTTTCTTAGAAGCACTCTAGATTACATAAATCTTTTATCTATTGTTTGTTTATTTCCTCAAGTGACTCTGTGAAGTCTGTATACTTGAGAGGACTAAGAGATCTTTCTCTTAGACGTTGTTTGTAATCTTTCAAGATTAGTGGATTAAGTCCTTGTTGAAGGCGAAATCACCTCGGCCGGGTGGACTGGAGTAGCTTTGTGTTATAAGCGAACCAGTATAAAATCCTTGTGTGGTTTTCATTTTGAAAAAGCGCTTATTTTTCCAAACAATTCAACCCCCCCCCCCTTTCTTGTTTTTCTCACCTTCAAATTATTCATTGTTCACACCAATTACAAAGCCAAAATGGAACATAAATTATCTTTTTACAACAAAACTAAAAAAATGTTTAACCAGCAAAACAAAAACTAAAATGCAAATTATTGAACGACTGTCTAAAAGTTTTCTTCTATGAATTTTGTAACTGACCGTTAAACACCTATAATTTGAACCGTATTTGAAACCAATTCAAATAATCAACAACAACCACATTAAATATTTAAACAATCAATCTCAACAACAACAACAACAACAATATTCAAACTTCAATCTTAACAATAATAATAATAACATTCAAACTTCAATATCAACAACATGCATCAATAACTACAACTAACATAAATAATTTATAAGCATATATGAAAGTCACAAAGAATAATACTTATTTTAGGGGTTTTTAATTTTCTGAATTTTGAAGGTGAGAAAAATACAAGAAGGGGAGTTAAATTATGTTGACTTTTTCTTTCTTTTTAAACTCTTTGGTCAGATTCTAAACACAAGGTATATAATCTGATTCAATTAGGGGTAGACAACGGATATAAAATGCAAGAAAGAAGAGAGACATACAGAGTTATTCTGGTTCCTCTCACAACATGAGAGTAATCTAGTCCATTTGTACTTACAATAGATTTTCACTATAATCACACAAGATTACAATTTGCTCAAGCCCACAAGCAAGTGACTTCCAATGCTTAAACACAAAGTAAGAGACTTCTATGCTCAAGCACACAAGCAGAAAACTTCCAATGCTCAAGAACACAAGCAAGAGACTTCTATGATCAAAAACAAAAAAAAAAAGACTTCAAATGCTCAAACACTTAGTAAGAGACTTCTAACAATCTACCTAACAAATGAATTATTATTGGGGTAATACACTTGATATACAATCAGAGGTGTAGAGATAATATAATACAAATAGACTCTTTGGAAAGGCTGTCAGAGATGTTGAAGGAAGGAAACACAAGGATAATAAGCTCAATAAGGCCGAAGGTTCAAAGTCATAAACTCATTCATCTTCGCTTCTTTAGTAGGGAGTACATCAATCTCCAAGATGAAGAAACTTAAGAAGAATAAGGATCTAGTTGATGACTATGGGTCAAATGCTGATGAGGACTAGATGAACTACCTCAGAAAGCGTGATTTTCATCCTGATGTAGTTTGAGAGATGTAGATGTTGTAGAGCTTATGTTTGCTTAAGAATAATGGAGATTTGTACCATATTCTTGAATAAGCATAATAGCAGATCCTTTGTCTTTGCGTCGATTTAAAGATATTTTTTCCACTAACATCCATTTGTTCAACCACTAAGAAGAATGTTTGAGAGAAGTTTTTCAACCATTTCAACCAATATTGTGTTGTGTGTGTGATGAAAGATGTAGTGATTTTTTTTTAATTTAATCACACAACCATAAAAAAATGATTTAAGGGGAATCAAAACATGATTTAGTTTTATCTAAGAAATTAATTCCCAAAAGTAACATAAACATCTTTGATAACAAAAAAGTATGTATGACAGATGACACACTTCTTTGCCTTAACAAAAACTTCTTATTTAAGTCCATCAATATAAATCAGAGATCAGAAGACAGAAAATTCTTAGAGAAAATTTGGCTTAGGACATTCTGAACCAGAAAGCCTTCTTACTCAGAGAACTGACTTGTTCAGAGTCTAATAACACAGAAACACAGAGAAAACAATCAGAGGCACAAAGGAATTAGATGGAAGTAAACACATGATAATGACAAATGGAGGTGAGAAAAAATATTCAAAACACTTACATCATTAACCATAAGTTATTATCCAACAACTAAGCAACCAAGTGTCATAAAACCTTTCAGATTCATGACACATAAGTGGACAAATTTTTAAAAAAATTAATATTTTCACTTATATGCTATCAGAGGAAACTAATCAAATTCTGAGCATCGGAGGTTGAGTTACATCAAATGCTACTATTCATTTAAAGCTAGTTCAGAGCTTCTGATCATAGTAGCTCTTGATCATCATCAATGATCCTTCATTCAGAAGCAAGCACTAATCTTTAACCAAATGCACGTTCAAATTCTTTTTGATAAAATTAAATCTTTCAATAGTAAGGGGTTTGATAAGTATATCAACCCACTGATTATCAATATCAATGAACTGTATATATATCACACCCTTTTGAACATGGTCTCTAATAAAATGATGTTTTATTTCTATATGATTGGTTCTAGAATGTTGAATAGGATTCTTTGTCAAACAAATATCAGCAGTATTATCATAAAAAGATTGGAATACTGCTTCCACTAATCTGATAATCTTCCAACTGGTATTTCAACCAAAGTAGTTATGTGCAACAACTTGCAGCTAAAATATATTATGCTTCTGTTATAGCCAAAGCAATAATTGCTTATCTTTTACTAGCCCAAGATATTAGGTTTTCACCTATGAATTGACAACTTCCACTAGTGCATTTTTTGTCAATTTTATCCCCAAGATAGTCCGCATCACATAACCCAACTAGATTATAATCTAGGGATTTTTTTATAAAGTAACCCTAGATTGGTTGTTTCCTTCAGATACCTAAAAATCCTCTTAACAACTGTTAAGTGAGTCTCTCTAGGATCTGACTAAAATCTTACACACAAACAAACACTAAATAAAATATCTATGCTAGAAGTTGTTAAATAAAGTAAAGAGATAATCATACCTCTATACAACTTCTAACAGACCTTGGTGTTGCTTTCTTCTTTACTCAAGTTATATGTTGGATGCATATGAGTGCTCATGATCTTGCAATCATCAAGCTTGAACTTCTTCATAAGCTCCTTTGTATATTTAGTTTGTTGAACATAGAATCCCTCTTTGCATTGATTGATTTGAATACCAAGGAAGAACTTCATCTCTCCCACCATACTAATCTAAAATTCAGTCTGCATTGTCTTTGAAAATTCTTGGCAAAGGAAAGCATTAGCTGAACCAAATATAATATGTTCAACATAAACTTGGAAAATTAAGATATCATTTTTAAGTGTCTTACTGAAGAGTGTAGTGTCTACTTTCCCTTTATGAAAACTATTTTCTAACAGAAAATTACTCAGTCTCTCATACCAAGCACTAAGAGCTTGGTTGAGTCCATAAAGTAATTTCTTAAGTTTAAAACATAATTTGGATGGACTGAGTCCTCAAACCTATGTGGTTGTTTGACATACACTTCTCCATAAATGACTTCATTTAAGAATGCACTCATAATATTCATTTGGTATAAAATAATGTCATGATTAATAACATAAGAGAGAAGTAACCTGATTGCCTTTAACCTTGCAACTGATGCAAAGGTTTCAGAGAAATCTATACCTTCTTGGTGACAGTAGCCTTGAGCTACAAGTCTGATCTTATTTCTTAACACTTCTCCTTGATCATTGAACTTGGTTATGAACACCCATTTTGTTCCAATAATGTTCTTCTGCAAAGGTTTGGATACCGGATCCTAAACATCATTTCTTTGAAACTGATCCAAACCTTCTTGCATAGCCACAATCCAACCATCATTAGAAAATGCGTCATCAATAGAAGCGGGTTCAGTCATGGAGAGTAGTCTTAACATTGAATTCTCTTCTCTGAAGGCAGATCTTGTCTGCATTGTGATGCATCTGAGGAGAAATCTTGAGCTTCTTCAGAATCTTCAACATATGCATGAGCTTCTAAGGATGGACCAACTTTTGGATCACCAGCTTCTAAAGTTCTGATAGCTTTTGAGCATCCTGCTTCAGATGGATTGTTAGCATATGAACTTTTAGCTTCTGGACCTTTACCAGTGCTATATGTTGGCCTAATCCATCAATAGGAATAACTAGAAGAAAATCATGAGCATGTTCTACTTGTAAACAATGAATAACTACTTTTTATCGTGTGGACATGTCAAAGTTTACTTCCTTGTTCTGAACTATTTTACTAAAAAATAACTCTCGCCAAAACAATTTGGACGCTTTTTTTTTGGGGGGGGGGGGGGGGGGGAATGTCCTTGTTAGTAAAACTGCTATTGTTAAAATTTGGGGTCATGCCATTAAGATCATCTAAATCTTTGTCAAAATCAGAGTTCATACCATTTATCCAGTTGTCTCTTAGTATATGATCTTGTAACACCCAAGATTAGACCCTATAAGCCACAAAAGTGTACAAGGAAGCCTTTACTACCGAGTACAAACCCAATCCCTAAACTCTAATAGGTAAAAAAGCCACCCTCCATTGAAGGCCGCCGAAGAAATTTCCTCCACCAACTACAATGTCTTCAATTACTTTCGTAACTCTTTATCAAACCAAAAAACTTCTTCTTTGATGTGAAATAGTTGACATATTTTTAGGACAATTATTTTGGCGATACTCATGCTTGATCGAAGTAGAAAAATCTCACTTTGGGGATTTCTTAACTATGGGAGTAGATACATTAACTCAACAACATTGACGTCTCTTCATGGAAAACCCTTTAATAAAACCTTCATATCGACTAACAACCCCTCCAAGAAATTTCATCCCCAACACCGACCTCCAAATTTCCAAAGGGAATAACCCCCAACAAAGTTTACTTCCATCATATGAAGGCCAAAAGATCTTTGTCATACGAATATTCAATTCAAGGCTTAATCTAGGACCTATTTTTCGGATAATATTCAGGGCTTTAGTCGTATCCTCTGATTCCCCTATGATGGTCCTATCATCAAGATACCATGCATGAATAATAAATTTGAAAATTTCTCTAATCATATGAATAATGGGGTGTAGCATAATAGAAAAAAGAATCGAACCTAATGGGTCACCTTGTTGCACCCCAGCGGTTGACATAATATGTCCATCTCTAAGGTGAAACTTCGTTGCCTGACAATAAAGAAACTCAATCCACAAAGAAATAGATGGATATTTCACCATTATCTCATGCAAAGATCTGGTCGATCTACTATGTTAAAATCATTTGAGAAGTCTACTGAGAGACTAATCAAATAACCATCTCCATTTTGCTTGTTCAACACCCTGTTAGCAAAGGGAAAAATGGCCTCTGCACCACCTAATACACTGATTCCAAACTAGAAGTCATTGAGATATTGTGCCACATCTTTACAGACTCCTTTCATATAAACTTTGGATACTAGATGCCTCCAAATGGAACCTATAACAATTGGGTGTATCTCACCATGCCACCTTAATAATGGCATTAAGGGCGCATGCGCTACAAACTCTACCAAACTCATCAAACATCTTCCACCTAGCCATAAATTAACCAATAGGGTGATTTCATATAAAAGATCTCTTGGCAAAGCAGAATCTTCTTCACACAGAGCATCCAATATATGTTAGGCTCATAAACTATTTATATCAAATGATGTCCCTTTGGGGAATGATTTATTGCACTTGATAGTAATGTCAACTTCAACCACCATGGAGAATTTAGCAAACAAGATTGTCAGCATGGAGCGAGATAACTTGTAGGAGTATTTAGCTCCAAAACCTTCATTGTAAAATAGCCACCCCGGATGGCCCCAACACTTTCACAACTCTCGTGAAGTGGCTATCTACAACTTTGCAGAAACATTGTCTATCGTTAGTGATAATCTTTTTTATCTTCTTCTTCATATGAAATTATCAATAATTGAAATCATCTTAGTTCGAGGTGTCCAGCACAATATCAACTAACTTAACAAAACCATTAGCATTTCTCCAAATAGTCAAACACAATTGAATATTTAAACTAAAATTTTCATTATTTTAAAACCTTTGAGATTTTCTTTTACTTTAGATTCTCAACGGAAAATTGAGATTGGAGAGAGGATAAATTTTGTATAAAAAAGTTATTTAAAAGTTATAAAAAAAACTGAAATTATCATATTTAGAGGAGGTGGAGGAGGGTGTACAACTCAAACAAAGGGGTATGAAAGTCAATTTTCCTATAAGAATCATTAATAAATAAAATTCCCCCACAATGTAGTCCATACTTAACAACAAGATATTTGAAAAAAAAAAATTTACTGTGTTTTGGTCTACTTTTAGATTATTGTTTTTTTTTAGTATATTTGATGTTACATCCCAAATTAATTATAATTTGGATTTATTTGAAATACATTGACAGTGTAAAAGAATTTTACACCGTCAGTTAATCTTAAACGTTGAATATTGAAATAAATTTAATTTTTATTTTAAAAATCTATAAAATAATGCAAACGGATGATGATGAATCGACAGTGTAAATCATTTTACACTGACAGTGTGTGCATAGTAATTAATCCCTTATAATTTTAAGTTAGAAATTAAACATATAAAAATCAATTGTATAGTTTTAAACTCAAACGGCCTCTTCAACTCATTTGTAAATTAAAAGACAATTTACTTAACATTCATTTTGCTTTTAATTATAATCTTTTATATAATCAATTCATTCTACAACAAAAACATACACTTAAAAAATTTGAGGGAGGTTAAAGTCTCTTGCAAATTAAATAAAATGTTTAACCAATTAATAAAAAGTGTTAAGTTAAACTTCTTATCTATTTAATACAGATATTAGAAGGAGTAAAAATCTTCTTTATTTTTCAAAGAGAAAAATGAGGTGTCCATTACAATAGTTTTGATGTATAAATGTATAATTAATATCATTATTTTTAAAAAGGTTTAAATAATATATCTTTTATTTACATCCAAATTATAGTAATTGACATATCTAATTCTTTTGAAATAGAGAGGATTCTTACTCTCTTAAAACTTGTCATAATGCCGGAAAACGTTTGTATGAACAATTATTTTTCATTTAAAAAGTTTTGTTATTTTCGAAAACTTAAATTTAAATTTGTCAAAACTTTCAAAAACTGAGAGTGAAAGAGGTGTGTCATGTGCCTCACAACACGACCATATGTGTATTTGGTGCTTTCTTGACAATGAATGAACAGGGTAAAGGGAAGAATCCAAACGAGTAATTTGGAGTCTTCTCCAACATGTCTCTAGCTAAAGTCAACTCTAAACTAAAAAGTAGTATAAACTAGATTCAGACATATATTTACATTATTGAAGTGTATTTTATTGAATTATTAACATATTGTTGCCTATAAGAAAATTTCAAGTCACCGAGTCACTAAATTTTTTTGTATACAATTGCATCATTCATCCTTCATCTCAATTGTCTAGAGATATTAACTATTTATATTCATTCACTAAACCCAATAGCATTGAGTAGTCTATTATAGTATTTACCTTTTATATACACATATCAAACTCAATAGTAATTTATTCATCATATCATCAATAATCAATGATTTATATTTATCTATCAAACTCAATTATATTGTACCACGTACAAATATAAGTGGAAAGTCTCTTATCGTTTAAACTGATCAGTTTATAAGTGAAATGACTCATATATTTATCTTTTTAAAGTTTTGAGTGAATATATGATGTCTCTCTCACTTGTGTGTTGCTCTTGATCCAATGTGAATGCTCCTCATGATGATCCAACAGTAATATCATAGTTGATGATTCAATTAAGGGACTGACTCCTTGTATCGAAAGTTTTCATGATAATGTGATGGTCAGACAACATGTTGCGTTGTAGTGTCTACAACGAAGGTACAAGTGTGTGGACGAAAGAGCTTCTGTTTAAAAATCTCACAGTTTTAAAAAGTGGATGTTGAACACTTTATAAGTGAGATGATCCAAAAGAGTTGTTTATTTGATTGTTAATTAAATATTTATAAAAATATGAAATATTTAATTTGATAATTTGTGATAATCATCAAAAATAATTTATTGAATATAAGTTACTCACTCAAAGAATATGATTATACTCGACACTAATAAAATGGTTGAAGGTTTATCTAATATACACAAAACAGAAACTTTCTCACTACATTGTTAACTAATGCGCCTAACTCAACAATCGTGTAGTTACATTGAAGTAAAATTGGGTTCAAGTGGAATCATGCTCATTGTTAGATGCTACCAACTATAATATTGGTTGCCTAAAAAACTCAAATTTTGGTAGTGTCTTAAAACTTAAGAATGATAATAATTAAACTAGTGGTTAACCTTTACTAAATTATTCCAGCAGAACTTGGTTACTTTATGGCCTAATTTCATCAACATGACATGGACATAGAAAAACGATCAAGGTAAGAGAATAGTTATGTCACACCATATAATAATAATAATAATAATAATAATAATAATAATAATAATAATAATAATAATAATAATAATAATAATAATAATAATAATAGGAATAATAATAATAATAATAATAATAATAATAATAATAATAATAATAATAATAGGAATAATAATAATAATAATAATATTATTATGATTTTAACCTATATAATTATAGTAATGTTTTAATTTTTTTGTTTGGATTAAGTCATTCAAATCTAAAATCTGTTGCTTTTAATATTTGCATAATGTTATTGAACTTATATTATTATATTATTTTAGAGATATTTTTTTTTGCCATATTCTCAAATAAACACATGAACATAAAAAAAATAAACTAAATCTGATATTTTTATAAAATATTATAACTCGAAACCACTGAATTATAACATTAAATACATATAACATTAATGGTCAAGTATTTAAATTTAATTTGTTAAGTTGGTAGTTGTGCAGAGACATCAGATGCAAATGCGAATTCTGTTAAATATGTAATTATTTGTGTTAAGCATGCATGTAAGATTCGACAGAGTCGTAGTCGGGTGTATTCGATAGTAGTTGATGTAAATAGTTGTCGAAGGAGTTAACCTCGACAGAGTTAAACTTAGCATTTATCTTGTTAGTTAGTTAGAGATAACTTAATGTGCAAGTAATCTCATATATAAATAGGGGGTACCCTACTATTGTTAAAAAGAGATGAACAAGAGAACGTTAGTTAGAATAAACGTAGAGAGAAACTCTGCAGAATTTGATTCATCTTCTTTCTTTTCTTCCAAAATCCTAATTTCTCTTTTTCTTTCCCAATTCACTTTCACGAATTTCTCTTTTTCTTTCCCAATTCACTTTCACGAATTTCTTTTCTTCTCAAATCACTGTGTGACAGAATCATCTTGCAACCAATGTGTGGTTGAATCACTCAAGTCAATAGTGAGAAACGAGAAGAACGATCAATTAGAAAGATTGATTCTCGTTCAATCAAGATTGATTCAGATTATCTCCAAGATTGGAGTTTAATTCCAAGATATGGTATCTAGAGCACTGTTTGTGATTCTTGTGAGACATAACGAAATGACTTCTTATCCGAACGAGAATTTTACAGCGAATCTTCCAATCTTGAATGATGATAATTATGAGAATTGGTGTAAGCAGACGGAGGTTGTTTTATGTTATCAAATCTTTGGATCTTATATGAAATAACATCAATCAGAGAGAATGCTATGGATGAACAAAAGGTTGTACACAAAGATTTGAAGAAGAAAGATTATAAAGTTCTCTTTATAATCCATCAATGCGTTAATCCATACAACTTTGAGAAAGTTGATGACGTAGACTCAACAAAAGAATCATGGGGCATCTTGGAGATATCATTTTTTGAGGTGTTGAGAAGGTGAAAGGGGTGAGGTTACAAACTCATAAAAGAATGCATGAATTACTTCATATGGAATAAAGTGAAAGCATCATTGATTTCTTCACTAGGGTAACAAGAATGGTTAATCAAATCAAGGTGCATGGAGAAATGTTGACATCAAGATTAGTAGTTACAAAGATCTTGAGGTCGCTGACTCCAAAATTCGATCATATGGTAGTAGCCATAGAAGAATTGAAGGATTTAGAAAACATGAAAAAAGAATAGCTCTAAGGGACGCTTGAATCTCATGAACAAAGAATGGCTGAAAGATCTACAAGCAATACAAAAGGTGATGTAACTCTGCAGGAGAATTCAACAAAGGAAAAGAAAGACAAAGGAAGATGAAATGGTAAAAAAAAGGTAGAGGAAGTTACAATAATTATGATAGAGGAAATCAACAAGAAGATAGTTAATCAAATCAGAGACAATCTTCAAACCAAACCAACCACAGAGGTGTTGCTGTAACTAGAGGAAAAGACAATGGAAGAAAACCTAACAAAAGCAATATTCAGTGTTATAATTGTCTGAAGTGTCGAAATTATGCAAGTCAATGTTGAGGAGGCGAGAAAGTGATGCAGGAATTTCAAAACACGAAGAAGAATAAGAGATGTTACTGATGGTCACAATGAAAGATGAAGAAAGATTCAAGGACCAATGGTACTTGGACTAAGGTTGATCATCACACATGACTAGAAGGAAATACTGGTTTATCAACATGAGTCCCTCGATGAAGAACAATGTGAAATTCACAAATGATAATACTTTAACTGCTGAAGGTATTGGTGATGTTCTGATTATGAAGAAAAATGGAAAAAGGTTAGTAATTTCCAATGTACTATACATACCAGGCATGAAAACCAATTTGCTCAGCATAAGGTAATTGATCGAGAAAAGTTACAAAGTGTTGGTCGAAGATAAGATGAAGGGAATTATCGATTCAGGTGGTAGGTTAATCTTGAAGGCACCCAAGTCTCAAAACAGAACCTTCAAGATTGAACTCAATGTGATGGAGCACAAGTGTCTGGCAACTGCAACTAGTAGAGATGAATGACTATGACACTACACACTTGGTCATCTCAATTTCAAAGACATCAAAAATCTGAAGAGAAGAAACATGGTTTCAGGATTACCAAAAATTGACATTTCAAATGAAGTGTGTGAAGAATGTGTTCAAGCAAAGAAATATAAGAGTAGCTTCAGAAAAGATGCAGGAAGCAAGTCGAAGGCAATTCTTGAAGTCATATATTCAGATGTGTGTGGTCCTATCCCGGTAGACTTGATTGAAGGCAATAAATACTTTGTCACATTCATAGATGATTTCAGTTTAAAATTATGGACATACCTAATCAAGAAGGAACGTGATATGCTCAAGGTGTTCACAAAGTTTAAATGAAAGACAAAGTGGTAGAAAGCTAAAGACTCTAAGGACTGATGATGGTGGAGAATATGTGTCGAAAGATTTCAATGCATTATGTGAGAAATAAGGGATTATGCATAAGGTGGTGCCACCTTACACTCTGCAACAAAATGGAAATGTATAGAGAAATAATAGAACCATCATGAACATGGTGAGAAGTATGCTAAGAGGAAAACACTTACCTAATGAGCTATGGGTAAGGCTGTGTCGACTGTAACATACATCCTGAACATATGTCCTACTAAGAATCTAGAAGGAATCACATCAGAAGAATGTTGGTCTGGTGTCAATCCTAGCTTAAGTCATTTGAAGGTGTTTGGATCTATAACACATACACATGTGCATGATCAGTTGAAAAGGAAGCTTGATGACAAGTCTAGCCAAATGATCCTGATAGGATATCATTTAGCTGATGGATTCAAATTGTTTGATCCCTTAAACAAACAAGTTGTGATCAAGAGAGACGTGATCATAAATGAGTTGAAGGAGTGGGATTGGTAAGACAATGTCAAGAAGGATTAAGTGATACTCCTATGTGATGAACCAGCTAGTGAAATCGACAGAGAATTTTGACAAGAAGAAGTCAAAGGTCAAGCATGCACAAACAAACCTAAAAGAACAAGAAACATGCCTGCAAGGTTGCAGGAATGTATGATTACATCAGGTGATGTGGTCGATGATGAAGGTGAACTTATCAATTATATTTTCTATGAAAATACTGAGCCATTCAATGTAACAGAGGCATTGAATAACTCTAAATAAATGCAGGCGATGAATGAAGAACTGAAGTCCATAGAAGTTAACAGTACCTGGTCACTAGTCAAATTGCCACAAGGCAAGAAGGAAATTGATGTGAAGTGGGTTTATAAAGTTAAGTTGAATCTATAAGGGGAAGTAACCAGACATAAAGCAATACTTGCAACCAAAGGATTTCTTCAGAGAGAAGGTATCAATTTTGATGAAATCTTTGCACCAGTTGCTAGGATCGAAACAATCAGGCTGGTTGTTGGTCTAGCAAACATGAATAACTTGTATATGTGTCAGATGTATGTGAAATATGCATTCCTAAATGGCTCATTGGATGAATAAGTTTATTTTACACAACCAGTTGGGTTTGTGAAACAAGGACATAAAAGCAAGATATACAGGTTGCATTAAGCCCTGTATGGACTCAAGAAAACTCCAAGAGCTTGAAATAAGAAGATATATAATTTCCTAAGAGAAAAGGAATTTGTAAAGTGAATATTTGAGCATGGAGTATATGTAAGAAGAAGAAGGAGTGAATTTCTTATACTATATCTCTACATCAATGATCCGTTGATAACAGGTAGTTGCAAAAGGGAGATCAAAGACTTTAAAGGTGATTTGAGCATGGAGTTTGAAATGTATAACCTAGGCAACATTTCATACTTCCTTGGTATTGAATTCTACAAGAGTAGTAGAGGCCTGATGATGCATCAAAGAACAAATGCAAGTGAAATACTCAAGAGATTTGAGATGGAAGACTATAATGCAACTTCGACACTTGCTGAACCAAGACTACAACTATCGAAGGACTCTGATAAAGATAATATCGATCCAACTCATTATAGAAGAATCAATGAATCACTAAGATACCTTTGTCACACAATACATGACCTAGCATACAGTGTAGGTATGTTGAGTAGATTCATGCAGAAGCCAAAAGTATCACACCTTGCATCCACAAAGAGGATACTGAGGTATATCAAAGGAAATCTTGACTATGGAATTTGCTTCCTACCGCAGATGAAGGAAAATAATTAAAACTAGTGGGTTACACCGACTCAAGTTGGTATGTTGATGTTGAGGATATAAACTCCATCGTTGGGTATGTGTTTATGCTAGGTGGTGCATCATTTGCTTGGAGTTCAAGAAAGGAACCAGTAGTAACGATGTCATCATGTGAGACAAAGTGTATAGTTTCCTCTCTCTGTGCATGTCAAGCAACGTGGATGGTGAATCTGTTCGAGGAGATTTTAGGAGAAGACCATAGAGCAATGACCATGAAGATCGACAATATGTTTGATATCAATATGACGAAGAACCTGATAGCACATGGAAGAAGTAGACACATCGAAATAAGGTTCCATTATCTTAGAGAGAAAGTAGCAAATATGGAGTTGAACTTAGAGCACTGCAAAATTGAGAATCAAATTACAGACATCATGGCAAAGTTTGGGCAAGTCTAATTGTTCAATAGATTAAGAACAATGATGAATGTGGATAACTTAGACAAAATGAATTATGTGGTGTGTTAAATATGTAATTTTTCGTGTTAAGCATGCTTGTAAGATTTGAAAGAGTCGAAGTTAAATGTATTCAATAGTAGTCGAAGTAGATAGTTGTCGAAGGAGTTAACTTTGAAAGAGTTAAACTTGACATTTATCTTATTAGTTAGTTAGAGATTACTTGATGTGCAAGTAATCTCATATATAAATAGGGAGGTACCCTACTATTTTAAAAGAGAGTTGAATAAGAGAAAGTTAATTAGAATAAATGTATAGAGAAATTCTGCAGAATTTGATCCATCTTCTTTCTTTTCTCCCACAATCCTAATTTCTCTTTTTCTTCCCCAATTCACTTTCACGAATTTCTTTTCTTCTCAAATCATTGTCTAGCGGAATCATCTTGCAACCAAGGTGTGATTGAATCACTCAAATGAAAAGTGAGTAACGAGAAGAATGATCAACCGAAAAGATTGATTCTCGTTCAATCAAGATTGATTTAGATTATCTTCAAGATTGAGGTTTAATTCCAACCGCTTCGAACCTGAGATATCCCAAATTGTTCACCTTTAAAAGTGAATTTTAGTCACTAGACTATTTAACCAAAAAGAAAATTAACTTACTAAAACTACAAAATATTATAATTACATTAATAAAATCATAATAAACCCATTTTATTGACCATGTTATAGATTCAATTCTTCTTTTCATTATAATAAAGTATACATAATATTTAGACATATATCTTTTCAAATAATGATTAATGATATTGTGCTGCATAGCATAGTTTCATATAATTAAATAAACTAAAAGTTAAATACCATTTTCATGGTTCACAAGAGCTTAAACTACAATTTAAATCTAATAATAATGTTTTTGAAGCTGTTGAGTGACTTGAGTCCATGTCATTCTGAAATTGGCTATTCAAGTCTAACAGTTCGGACAGCTTTACTTTCTTCAACTTGTTCCCATTAGATGAATCATCGGGCTCAATCATATACGACGCAGACATCAGACACGAACACGACACCGATGTCACAGTTGAATGCTCATTCCTTAATGGCAATTCAAATGAATTAGTATCAAAATTTTCTAAGTTTCCAATTTCTTCTATTGAATTTTTCTCTTCTTTTCTTTCCGAGCTTTCAGAAGATGTTAATGAACTTTCCAATGAACACATAGTTCCATTTTTCTGTTTCCTCTCACCACATTCTAAACTTAATCCTCTTGACTCTGTTAGTTCTGAAATTGAAGAACTTGGACAAGTATTGTTTAGCATTGCAACCAATTGAGAGAGTTCATCTTTTGTGAATTTTATACCAATCGAAGAAGAATTGAATCCGGAAAGTGTATCTTGAGCCTTCTTCAATACTGATTGTAAATATTTTCCTTGAGCTTCGATTCGAAGTTGCAAACGTTTTTGCACCTAAACAAACCATCAATCAAATCGATTAACGCATCCTCATTATATGTCTAGATTTGACAAAATCACATCTGCCAAATCACCGTCAATCCAAACATGTCCGAAGAAATTTTAATCACGATCACATAATTTTTGTTACCTCAATTTGTTCATAAAGTTTTTTCTCTACTTCCATTTGCATTTCAAGAGCTTGAGCTATCTCAATGTTTCTGAAAATAAAAAATAAAAAATAAAATTTCAAAATAAAATCTCTAAAAAAGAAAATAATCAAATGTTTAATAATAAATTTCTAATGATTACTCAGTGATTTGATTCTGGTCCACAAAACTAATTTCCCTGCCACAATTTTCATCACTGCTCTTAATTTCTGTGAAATCTGCATCACAAGAAACATCAATAAGAAATCACATTTACACAAAAATCAAAATCAAAATTTAACCGATCTCGGTCGTTATTTCGAGATTATAAAGTCGAGATTGGAAAACTCCGCGACCACAGAGATTCTTATACAACAAAACTATTTCCCAACAAGTCACCTTGTTTGTTGTCAGAACATGTTTCTAGATGTTGTTGGCTTTTCCCAAGTCTATATTTCTATAACAAGAAAAAAAACATGAAAAGTCACAAATATTTCTAATATCATATTTCAATAAACAAAAATAATTAATTATACTATACAAAAGGGAAATAAATGCCTGTAAATGGCTCTTGAGATGGTACAAAGTAAGTCCTGGAATTTGCATCACTCTCATAATACTCTTTGGTGTTGCTTCTGTCATATGAATAGTTCAAATTTAACAATGGTCTCAAAAAATAGTACTATAAGGTAATTTAATTATTGAGTTTGTTTTATAGTACTTACTTTCTGCACCTCCAAGTTGATTAATTGCATCAATGAATCTTTGGTGAAGTTGATGAGTCCATTTGAGCCTTGGTTTTGCATGAGTTGATAGAACAAAATGCATACTTTGATTATTCTTCATCTTTTGATTCTCTTAGATTTGCATCAATAAATGGAAGGTATATAGTTGTTGTATGAGGAAACACTAGTGGGGTTATGTTGGGGGAATATATATGTTATAAGACATTTCATAACTACTTTTTTTGTTGAAGATAAAATAAAATTATTTCTACACTTTTTTCTTTGACTTAAATGGGGTGAAGAGAATCTATGATGCAACAATAAGATAGAAATTTTTGAGTCTTGAAAGGAGAGAAAAAGAAGGAAAGTGTGAGGTTTGTTTTTATTTTCTTGTTTTCCCACTTTAACTCTATGTAAGGTTGATTCCATAGGATGAATTAGATGGGTCCACTATAATGAATAATAGGTTTCTACTTTCTACTTTCTTGATGGCTAGAGAAGATTTGAGGTGAAAATAATGATGGAAATGCTCTTGTGGATATTTTAATCTTAAAGTTGAAAATATTCCAATCTATTTCTTTATAGAAAAAATTATTATTCTAAACTATCTTCAAGAATTTATGAAAATAGTGGTTTTTATAAAATTGTTTATAAGTAGTTTTTAGTTTATTATCATAAAATTTTGAATATAATTGATAAAAGTAAATTATAGTATTCTTTGAAACTATTTAGCTTTATTTTGAGTCTGTTTATATTAATTTATTTGAATTTATTTAGTAAAAAAAGTTATGACAATATTTGAGAGATCTTATCAAAATTGTTTAGGCACTTTTTTCATAAATTTTTTAATTTATTTTTATAAAAGTTTTAAAATAATTTATGAAAATAATTTATAACATATATAATTTGTCACATCATCCTTTTTCTTTTTTCTTTTTTATTCAATAAATTATCTTTACTAAAAAACTATATTATATATCAAAATAATTTATATTTTATTTAATTTTTTATTACAAAAATAACTCATCTAAATTTATTAATAAATATTTATGTTATAAACTGTAAATAAATTGTTTAACAAATATACTGTTTATCTTTTGTAATTGAAATAATTTATACATAACATGAGTGTTTATTATACCAAATGCTTGTAATATAAGTCGCAAATAATTTATTTTTTTCAAACCGGACGCATATGCTTTTACCTATTTTCTTGACGAGTGTGAAAATGTAATCACTTATCTTTGAATTTCTAACCCAATCTTTGATTCAAACGTGAATTTAGCTTTTTCTTGTATGAGAAGATGTGTTTGTTTGTGGTGTAATTGGCAGGTTCCTTTTGTTTCATGCGAAGTTAGAGGAATCAAAGAATCTAAGGACTAAATATTTGGTCCCATGCCTTCATGTTTCAACAAAGATAGTAATACAAACATGACAGAAAACTACTCAGCAGTATTTTTAATTTTAGATTAAGATGCGAGTTCCTATCAAACTTACACTAATAGAATATTGAATACGTGCATTTTCAAGACACTTAATAATTTATTACATTATCCATAAAAAAAGAAATGCAATCATAAAGTTATTCAAAAGGGACCATCTCACACCATAAGAACAGTTTAGTGCTTGTCATGACATAACTAAGCACTAATTCAATCAATTTGTAGGGTCATGTATATTAATATTATTACTTAATATAATCCATTAATTTTAAAGCTGTATTCCATCAAGGATTTGGTTGGATTGAACCATAATATGAGTCTATATATTGCTATTGAGAATCAATTTCAATCTTTAAACAATATCAACTTTCTACTATAAGTTAGCTCAATAGCTAACATAACCTATGATGTGAAGTTGTGTTTCTAAGATTAGTGCAAAACAACCATTAGTATATTCATATGTATTGCAATTTCTTTCCTAGAAAAACATAAATTGTACAACAAAACCATATAGTATTAACAATATTAATGATAGCGTCGAGAATAACCTTTTTGCTTTGCAAAGACCGAGCCTTATCACAAATATGAAGAATACTATTAGTCATATAGATAATATAAATTTGGATCTTAATAATATAGGATACCCAACCCCAAAACTTAGTTGTGAAATGAAAGTTATTATTGAGATGTTTACTAGTTTCCACACGACAATAATGTAAATTGCACCAATAACAATACAACAATTATATCTAGGGTGCTATCCATATCATTAGCTTTGATCCATATTAGAATTCATTTTTGCTATCTAGCTACTTGGTGGGGAGTTCGACAAGCAAAGGACCGGAAGTGTCAATAAACTAAATGTTTTGACACCACATATTCACCAAAAATCTTAAGGCATTAGGGACATAAGTCATTTCTCTTATAAATTAAACACTTCATCAATTTCTAGTAATGTGGGTGACTCACAGTTGTGGAAGACATTGTTGGGATTCAAGTGAGAGTGAATAAGTCTCACATCGACTAAAAATGGAGGAAATGTTGAGTTTATAAGAGAAATGATTCATACCCCTTAAGATTTTGAGTGGACATGTGGTGTCAAAGTCTATTGGATCCATGAACATTTAGTCCATTGACACTTGCACTGCTTCACTCGTCAGACTCTGCAATAGTGGTATTAGAGACATGGTTAGGCTTGAGAGGGGGAGCAAAAGTGGATTCTAGTATGGATCAAGGCTAGTGATGTGGGTGAATAAAACTTATAAGGAGGTTGTTAGGATTGAAGTGTTAATGAATAAAGTCCCACATCGAATAGAAATGGAGGACATGTTGAGTTTATAAGAGAAATGACTCATACCCCAAATGCCTTAAGATTTTGAGTGGACATGTGATGTCAAGGATCCATGAACATTTAGTCCATTGACACTTGTGGTGCTTCGCTCGTTGGACTCTCCAACAAGTGATATCAGAGTCATGGTTAGACTTGAGGGGAGAGCGCAAGTGGATTCTTGTATGGATCAAGGCTAGTGATGTGGGTGAATCAAACTTATGGGGGGTTGTTGGGATTGGAGTGTTAGTGAATAAAGTCCTACATCGACTAGAAATGGAGGAAATATTGAGTTTATAAGAAAAAGAACTCATACTCTCATTGCCTAAAGATTTTGGGTAAATATGTGGTGTCAAGGTCTCTTGGATCCTAAATGTTTAGCCTATGGACACTTTCGATTCGCCCCGAACTCTTCAACACTTCTCATGAGTTGTTCATGAATAATAAGCTTATTATGCAACAAATGCCAAATAAGTAAAGATTTAGAAGGTGGAACTCCATTATGCCAAATTAGTTTAGCCTAAGAAATGTGAAGATATAAGGGTCGATAATAGAGATAAGCATCTTCAGAGAGTAACTCACCCGAAGATGAGTTTTCCAAAGCTAATGATCATCACAATCAAATGTCAGAATAATAATTTTAAGGGTGGAAAACAGGAACGCCCTCCCCGCAAAATATGGGACGGAGCAGACATAGTTAATGGTGTGAGCCTAAAACTTTGACCCGCCCCGCACTAAAAGTGAGGGCGGAGTAGAACGGGACCACAGACACTGTAACACCCTAAAACTCCCACTCTAAATAATACGGAATAAATCAATTATAAACAACTATTTGATATAGGATGTCACACAAACTCCACAATCAACCTGCTTTGTAATACTTATTAAAATAAAACATTTAATTCAAAACACTTGTCATCACATGCTCACATTTACTTAGGCTCTTCGCAATAAAATTAATCATTAAAAACAATTACTCAGTCAAATAAGTTCAAATATAAATTTTATTTAAAACTAAACTCAATCAAGAAAATATGCTTTCAACATCAAAGCAACCCAAAACCAGGAGTCATAACATTTAATCTCGTAACAATGACTCAAAATAAAACAAAACTTAATGTTCGTCTGCCCATTGTTACAAATCATAACAACGATAATATAAAATGCATAAAATTGGAAAGGAAGAATAGCTTCAACTTCGTCCTTCAGCTCTAAAGCAACTACTCATCTACCTGTTTACCTGTACCCCAAGAAGGAGCACAAAGCACCATGACAAAAAAAAGGGTAAGAATACGCTCAAAATATATAATAGACTAGGGCTCTTAATACATTAGGTATCTTAATATATTATTAGGCTTCTTAATTGACTAGTAACAACAATTTTTAAAACCTTCAGTTTTGTATTACATAATCGATTATCCATGTGGCATAATCGATTATGATCTTTAAAAGGTCATGGGTCCTTTCCTTTTTGAGCCACATGTTGTCCTATAAATAGAGGGCTTCCCTTAATTTCATTTAACACCAGAAAAATATATTCTGATACCTTTCTCTCACTCTTTTATTTTATTTTCCTCACTCATCCCTAGTGTGTTTGAAAGCGAATTGTTTTATCTGTGAGGTGCTTGAAGATCAAGAGATCAAAGCTCATCTTTTAAGGAAAACACCTTATGTTAAGAAGTGTTCGGTGGAGTCAGTGAAGATCTCTACTCAAGTTGTTTATCTAATGATCGTGTCTATCATAAATAATTATATCAAGCCTGATCATAAAGAATATTCAGGGTTTCAATGAAGTGTTAAAGTCAATGATATTATAGCCAGAAACCTAAAGCTTTAGAGTTGTGAAAGATAAGATGTGTGAAAGCTTATTGTATATGTATCGAGTGACACACACACACACACACACACACACACACACACACACTTTTGAATAATCACAAAGCCTTTTGTATTTTATTAAATAATTGGAAAATGATTTTGTGCCTAGATAATGGTTTAGAGACTCATTGTAATCAATTAGAAGGGGTTTTCCCTTGGCATAATCTATTAGTTCATTAGGGTAGTCGATTGTAACTTTTATGAACCCTAATAATCGATTATTAGGTATCTTAAGCCACTAGTAACAACACTTTTAAAAAAACGTCATTTTTTACTACATAATCGATTATTTGTGTTGCATAATTTATTATGAGCTTGAAAAGGCACATGGATCCTTTCCCTTTTTAGCCATCTTTTATCCTATAAATAGAGGACTTCCCCTCATTTAATTTTACACGAAAAAATGGATTCTAATACCATCACCTCACTCTCTTATCTCTCCTTTTATTTTCCTCACTTTTCCCCAGTGCTTTTGAGAGTGAATTCTTTTATATGTGAGGTGTTTGGGTTTGGTGTAGAGTAATTATTATAATATCTTATTGGGAGAAGTTTATTCTGGTTGTGAGTTAAACCAATTGAAAAGCTCTTCTTTATGTTGTTGATGTGAACCTAATAAAGCCTCTGTTTGGTCGGGAGGTGTTCATATTTAAAACTCTAATTTGGTTCATGAGCTTAGCCTGATGTTAAAAGCTTTCAATTGGTTCGAGATTGTCTTGGTTGTAAAATTTATTGGTTTTGAGGCCTCCATAGTTAAAACTCTTGTGTTTGGATGGGAGAAAAGCTATTTAAATGAACATGGTTTAACTCCAACCACTTTATACCCAGAATATCTTCGAGTTGACTCAGAGGCAAACAAGTCAAGTCAACCCCAAAGTCTTTATCATAAATAGTCAAATAACAGTTCCAACAAACCAACGAAGTAGTCACCAAACCATTGGTCGGGGTATCAATGAGCATACCTCCCTTCATAGGAGACACTACCAAATTCAACTTGAACACACAATCATAACAAATGCATTTCACCTGTATCAATGATAGAAACTAAGAGACACCATTAATAAAACACGTACCTTGAATCAAATTATCTGATCTTGAGACCTCCACAACTGGAACAAGTAAAAACTGCATCCTTGCACTCTACGACACGATGTCCCTGCTTCCCACACTTGAAACACTTGGGGCCTATGCTTTTACACTCAGCAACATGATGACCTAACTCTCCACACTTGAAACATCTCAGAGAAGAAGAAAGTCCTTCACCACTTGTTCCACTCCCACCTGCAGACTTCTGCTGGAACCTCTGATTTCCCTTAGCAACCAGAGTCATATATGGATTACCATGATTCTGACTCCCACTCTTCTTCTCACTTATTGATCGGAAAAATAGCAAGTGTACTATTTTGCCTGTATAGTAATAATGGGGAAAGTTTCCCGAATGTCGATCTCAAGGACTGCTCACAAATATTGAGTTAGAATTGTTGCTCAATTAAAAAAAAACTTGTGTTGGGGGTTTTAAATTCAAATTTATAAAAACAATGACAAATAAAATAAGCAATGATGTAAAAAGGGTTTTCAAGGTAAAGGAACATGCCAGGGAAAGTGTGTGATTTGTCCCTGTAACAACTCTAAGTCATTATTGCATCAACAAATATCAATTAATTACTACCAGTTATCAATGGTGTTTTCTCCCAAGGCCTTGGTGAGAAAACCTTGAATCATTCAGCCCTAATCTCTATGTCCATAGAAAATTACTGGTGAAATTAAGCCTTAATATATCGAGAATAATTTGGTTCCTACAGGGTATCCCTAGTCCTAGGTGATATCTACTATAGAATAATCTTATGAAATCATTATTCATGGAGGTCCAACCTAATTGATAATCATACAATAATCTCAATTGTTTTGAAAGAGAAAGCATTAAACTCAAAGTCATCAAAAGATTAAGGTAATTCTGAAAAACAATATTGTCATTGCAAATGTAAACTCAAAGTCATTACAGATTCAAATCAGGGACACCCTTTAGCATTGAGGGGTTTAGCTACTCATAATATTCAAGCAAATAAAAATATAAAACGGAGACATTACAAGTATTCAAATGAACTTTGATCTTCAATTGCTTCCGCTTATGAAAGATCGCGTTTCTCCCCAAACCTTAATTTCTCTAATTCTAAATCGTAGCAATTCTTGTTCTATACAAAGGTCCCATTCTTGTCTGAAAATTTGCCCTCTTATAGAAAAGTCTTTTCTTTCTTCAAACAGATCCACAAAAATCCATCACATCTGCCTCGCAATTGACCAAAAGGCCCCTCACTTAGGAGTGACAACAGAAAAGTCAAAATTTGACTTTTTTCACAGATGTCTTCTACGGCCCGTAGCTGGTGCTACGGGTGGCTATAGCAGGCCACTACTTGAGAAGTCTGGTGCCATGTCCTCTGTTATGGCCCGTAGCAGGTGCTACGGGTGGCCGTAGCAGGCCACTGTTTCAGTGGATGTTTGCCTCTTGTGCCAAGCCCCCTGCTACGGCCCTTAGCAGGTGCTACGGGTGGCCGTAGCAGGCATACTGGACTATGCAAATATCTTCCCGATTATGTTCGCTTCTTCTTGGTTTCTACCTTCGATCCTGCTTGAGTACCTACTTGAACCAGAAACGCAGAACATGTACACACCCAAAGCATAAAATGAGACAAAAAATAGAAATTATACTAATAATGATGAAACAGTAAAATCAGTTATTGGTTAAATAAATAGACTCAACAGAACATTAATTCAAACAAAGTAATACAAGTTACCTGGATTTTCGCCGAATAAGTGACAAGATACATAGCATAAAACGGTGAATGATCACAACCCCAAACTTATCTCATTGCTTGTCCTCAAGCAATTTTCAAGACAATTTTTTTTACCTCATGTCACCCCCAAATATAGTTGAAGATTCAACTTTTACCACAATACTGCTGAGATCTTTCACAACTTACTCATTCTTCTTCTTTTTGGGTCCCCAGCTTTCCGCAATTATTTGTTCCGCCACACTTCAACATAAGAGTACTACTTCACTTGTCAGCTTATTTCACACACTCGCCTAGACTCTCGGGGATATATTGTTTGCACTCAGGATTTCATAGTATGCAATACTGACTTGTAAGCTTGAATGAATTCTCCTTTCATCTCACCTGCTCAATACATACACTTTCGAGGTCTTTCATGTTATAGCGGGGCTTGGGTTAAGGTGGGATATCAAAGCGGTATAAATGGTTTTTGGATTCAGAGTCAATGTCATTATTCTTTTCACTGTGTTTGTTCTATCATACCATTGACATTTCTTTTTCTTTTTCATCTTCTTTACTCAGTTCTTATTGTTTTTGGTTTTATACCCACTGAGTGTTTCTCATTTGGCGAGTGCTTTTTCTCCGTTCCATCAAATTTCTCTTTTCTTTTCTCTTTCTTTTGTTTCCCTCTTTTTTCGATGGTCGTTTTTCTTATTTTCTCCGCACTCACCTTACTCTCAGTTTCTTACGGGGCTACCCCAAACTTAGAATCAAACACAACTTCAAGAACATAAGACTTTCTCTGAATAGGGTAAGGAAGTGTTTGGGTCACGAGTTACATTCATGTGGTGATATATACAAACAAAGGGATACAAGCTCAAATTGGGTGAACGAAGGGTAATAATTAACAAGGTTGGCTTGAAAGGCTTAGGTTTCAAAGAAAAACTTGCCTCAGTGTGTATACTAATACAGTGAAATTCGAAGAGAACTTACGCAAACTATGAGTGATAGACACATACCTGAATTATCTGTCATGATGAATCTTGTGTTTGGATTTTAATTCTCACCATTTTTGATAAAGCTAACAAATTCCTTAATACCTCTAGTGTGATGCAACTTCCCTCTTAAGTTGGGATGTACATGGTTCCTCTGTTGGTCGAGCTCAAGAAAGTTGTGTCCGATCATCTTTAACAGTATCAACATTTTCGGGGGTACTTCCTTGGCCGTAACCAATCATCTGTTTTCACTAACCTTCGTCACTTATTCAAGCACTGAATTCCAGCAACTATGTATTACTTGACAACACTTAAACAAAATAAACAATCAAAATAGTAACAAAAACAATAATAAAAAGAAACTAGTAAACCTTCCCCAAACCTAAACTAAACATTAGCCTCAATGTTTCAGAACAAAAAAGAGAGAGGGTGGACTTACAGTGCCCTCATTGAGGAGGTGGAGGAAAATGAAACATCAACTGTTGCATCATGGATTGTATTTCCTCCAACATGGCTCCTTGCCAAACCTGCTCAACTCCTTGCCGAGTTTGCTCGACTCTCAAATCTCCGAGCTCCACTTGCATCCACATCCACTGGTCCTGATTCATAGAGAATGATGCGGGACCTTGTTGTGTTAGCTCTTGATTTGGAGGTACAAACTATTGCTGGTAGGTGGCATCTTCCTCCATTGTGTCACCTATAACAAAATCATCCATATTATAGTCGTCCTTCTCATTGGGTGCGACACTCACATATAACCAATTAGAATGATCAATAATACTTACCATGCTAGGGGCAGGTAATTCCAGGACAAATTGGCCTCGACTCATCAGTGAGTAACTGTTATGAGTAACAGCAATCATCCCTTGGTGAATGAGGGATTCCATGTTAATCTTCGCTTTACCTGCAACAGGGGTGTCAGAGGATAGATTGAGGGTATATCCGAGATGCTATGAAATTTGGGTAATCATACCCCCCAGAGAAATGCCTCTGGTGGGTGCACGAACAACTCTGCCCAAATAATTAGTTGCAAAGGCAACAACATTAAGAATTTCATTATTAGCCATAACATGCAGAAAAAATAACTCCCTCTGGGTGTCCACCTCGGTACTATCACCCCGGCCAAAAAGAGTGTAGGCTAGGCCCTTTTGGGCGTACCAGAAGCAGGGGTTCTGAATCATCGATGCCTTGGCGGTTGTGGAACCGTACCAAGGACTACTGTGGAACCGTACCAAGGACTACCTGTAATTTCTGACATAAAATGTTTCACCGGAAAGTCATCCGGCACATCGCATGGCCCGTAGATGGGAAGCTTAAGGATGTTTCTGAGTTCCTCAACAGTTAATTCATGATATTCATTAAAAATGCGAAATTTGAGGGTACTAAAGTAGTACCTCACATTTCTAAGCCATTTTCTGCGTAGCTGAAAATCCAGTGTACTCAGAAATTCAAGAGTTATGCGCTCAAAAGTCGGCGCTTCAAAATGCATGAACTCCAACAATCAAATAACATGAAAGATTCTATCTACCTCAGATTTTAACCCTAAATCAGTAAGAGTTCATTCACACATGTACCTAGAGGGCGTAATTTTATACCATGCGAGCACCAAGTGCCTTTTGGCTTGCTCCTCGTCCTCGAAAATAATGTTGTGAGGGTTTGAGCTACGAGCACTACGCTTTCTACATTGGTTCTTTTTGGAGGCATCTTTGAAAAAATATCGATTGAAAAATTGAGTTACAGAGAAGTTTGTAGCCGAAATAATATTTAGGATGGGATTTTATGAAGGTTTAATGAAGGGAGTTTGTAGTTTTTAGTGGTTTTGTGGAGAGATTTGAGAGGTTTTGGTGATGGCAACAATGGGTTTTTTTGTGAGAAGTTGGAGAGAGAAGTGGTGAAGATGGAAGGTTTTGAATGAGAAAGAGAAGATAAAGGTAATAATTTTGGGTAATGATGAGATATGATTGGTGGTTAAAGGGATCTAATGAGATATGATGGCATTTGATTGGGTAATTAGTGGTGGGTGGGCCCAAGGTGAGAGAAGGTGGAGGGTTTCAAAATTCTTCATTTTTATCCGCAGACTCGCTACGGGCTGTAGTAGCTGCTACGGGTGCCCGTAGTGAGCTTCTGACTTTGCACCACTACCAGTATGTTGCCTGCTATGGGTCGTAGCCTCTACTACGGGCGCCCGTAGTAGGACTCTATTTCAACCCAGCTATTTGGAGGTCCTGTCTGTTACGGGTCGTAGCCTTTGCTACGGCCGTCCGTAGTAGGGTTTTGTTACCATGTTTCTTGATTAATTTCCTAGAGGATTTGTTCTTCCTGCTACGGGCCATATCCACCACTATGGGTGGCCGTAGTAGGCCTCTGGTACTTCCTCTAGAACTCGTTTTTTTTTTCACTCTGTGGTTTTTATATTCCGAGTACCTTTCTCTGTATCGATTCTTCTTTAATTTCATGTATCTCCTTCTTCCTCCTCGTATTGAGGGATTGTATATCACCTGACTAAAAAACAAAATAAATAACGAAAATGAAAATTCATTAGTAAGTAAAAGCATGGGTTTCCTCCCACGAAGCGCTTCGTTTAACGTTGCATGGCTCGATGGTTTACTACACTATACATATAGATAACAATTCTTAACCAGACCAATTCCTCGTCTTTGAGGATAAAGCCTCTCCTTATTTCTTTTTGCTTTTGGACTGGAACCATGAATTTTTCATTTGGAGTTGCTAATGGAGGTGGTGGTAGTTGAGAAGGCCTTCTTGCGTCTTTTTATGATGTTGGTATGTTACTTTGCCTTTTCACATATATCCTAATCATGCCTACTTGATAGTGATATTCTTTTTCTACCTCTAGCTTCCTGTTTTCAATAACATTCAAGGTTATTTCATCATCATAAACTTTTAAAGTTAAAGTGCCCAGGTCCATGTCGAGATTGCATCGACCTGTCCGCATGAAAGGTCGACCAAGAATGATAGGTGTATCTTCATTTTTAGCTATGTCTATGATCATAAAATCAACAGGAAAACTCAATTCCCATATTGTCACCAGCACGTCTTCTTCTATGTCATATGCATTCTTTATCGAGTGATCTGTAAACTTCAGATTTGTCCTTGTATCACTGACATTTTCAAAATCCAGCCTGTGGTAGATTGATAATGGCATCAGACTCACACTAGCTCCAGAATCAATTAGTACCTTTTTGAAGGTTCTCTCTTTTATAGTGCATGAGACTGTGCTCACTCTAGAATCCTTCTGTTTGTTTGGAATTCTCTTACCTAGTGTAACACCTCAAAATTTGCCCTCCTCTTCTTGGGACTAGTTTAGCATATTGCATTTCATTTTTTAGGACATTAGGCATTGCATATTTGCATATCATGTAAATAATAAGACATGTCATCCTCTAAGGTCTTGTCAGAGATGGAGAAGTTGTGTGGTTCAAGCCTGAGGGTCTTATTGAATTTGATCTCCAACCATCTGAGGGTTTGTGCTTCAATTAGGGTTTCTTGGTCCTTCAAGGAGTTTGAGCATTATCTTATTGGCAAGGGTACATCATCATCATCATGGTTATGACATCATCAAGGGGTTCATTGTTCATGCACAGGTTCCTTAGGATTAGGGTTTTGACCTCTAGTTAACCCTAATCAATTGCTTTCTTCCAACCAGGGATTCTTAAGGAGAAGAGGTATTCTATTGATGATGAAGATCACATGGTTATGTGGAAAATATTATTGGAGCTAGGGGTTCATCTCTGAGCCATCTCCTCAGATGGTAGAGGTTCAAAGTCTACAGTGCATTTTCAAGTCATCTGGAGCCCATAAAAGTCAACAGAAAGTCAACTGAGGGCTAGGAGGTGGAGAAATGAGTTTCAACATCTCATTCATGTTCAAGAGAGGCTTATTCATCATGTCAAATGTATATCTTGAAGAATTTGAGGTCAGATCAAAAGTTTCCAAAAATGGAAAGTGACCTGTAATTGAAAGTTTCCAAAAATGGAAAGTTTTTGGTTCAAACTCAACTTGATCTTACATCATCAAAGAAGCTTCAAATGAATTTTTGTTGAACATGAAAGTTGAAGATCTCTCTCTCCCATTTCCTAAAAGTCCAAGATCATGAATTTATGATGAATGATTGAGGAGATATGTCCAAATGATCATCAAGTATGCTTGGAACTTCAAAGTGCCATAACTTTTGACTCATAACTCCAAATTGAGTGCCTCTTTTTGCACTTTGCTCCTCATGACATATATTTTCCAAATCATTCACGGCATTGCATGAAATTTCATCATGTGATCATGTGCTAATTCAAGGGCATTTTGGAGGGAAATTGAGAGATTCAAATTTGGTGCATCACATGAGTAAAATTCCACTTGCATTATGTTTATGAGATGGTTTTAAGTGAATGTGAGCATTTGCATGCTACTATTCACGTGGTGCATGGCCATGATACATCATTTTCCATTCTTTGCATTCCATTCCAATTATCACTAATCCTAATTAACCATTACAAATTAGGATTAGCATGGTAATTAACATGGCCTATAAATAGTAAATCATAACAGAATTTTCAGTTTACACATTTTCTAGATCTAGAATTTTCTCTTCCCTCCAAATTTTTTCTCTCATTGGAATTCAAATTTTCTCCACACAACCACACATTTTCTTGATAGATCCATCATCTGCATGGAATTTGGAGCATGAATCAGTCATTTTTTGTGGAAATTGGTGAAGAATTGTGCATACTCCATACATGAACATGAAGATGGAAATGACAAATTAATCAAGATCTAGTTCGTTTCAAGCTTCAATTTCAACTTCAGACTTCATAACATCAATATAGGAGTAATTCTGGAGCTTGCAAGGTCTTGAACACGCTGCTGCAATTGATTGATCTTCAAGAGGTTGGAAATTCGAATCTCATAAATCTTGATTTTATGTACATAGACTTGTAGATCCTTGCATGCTGGTTATTCTGATATAAATTTCACGAAATTTGGATGAAAAACGAAGAAGTTATGTTGATTTAAAGTTTAGATCTAGAAACTTCTTTGCTTCGATCCAGAAAATATATTATGAATTAGGCTTAGATAATATGATATTTGAATTCTACACTGAAAGACCTTTCCAACGGTATATAGTTTGTAAAATTCTGGAAAATGTTGAAGCTCGTGCTACTGTTCATCTTCTTCTTCGTGAAGAAGATGAAGATCTTCAGCCATGCGTCGACCATACAGCAAGGTTGCGTCGACCGTTCGACAGCTTTGAGTCGACCATAGCTGGCCTTGCGTCGACTCCTCTCTGGTTAGGTTTTCTGTGAAACGGCGTCGTTTCACCTTGGCGCCACTTTTTGAATGTTGACATAGTTCGAATCCTGGCTAAGGCAGATTTTCAAAATGCTTTCATATGTTCATCTTTTCCCTCCACTTTGCCATGCTTTGATTTGTATTTTTCTTCCAACTTAGAAAAATCATAATAAATTGAAAAATGATCCAAATCACTCCCAATTTTTTGCACCTTGATCCTTGTTCTGTCTAGTTTTTTATGATCATCATTTCCAAATTTGTGCACGGCTGGATTTTATTTGGTGCTAGGTTATGTGATCATGTATCCATTTTTGACCTTGCCTTGCTTATCCCTTTGTGAAATGCTTGTTTCTTATCCAATGAATATGAAATTTTGCATGCTAATTCTAGACCCATTGGTGGACATGTTGGCTTTGGTTTGATATTTTTCCCATGCACCAATTCTGTTTTATGATTGTGCTAACTTGGTGTGACAATTTGTGTCACACATTTGGTTGTCTGTTTTGTACAATGTGATTGACAAGCCTAATGATGTCCAATGCTTCTGATTTTTTGTGTGATGGATGTTACAGATGTCTTGTTTGCTCATGAATTTTTCCGGATTTATTTGAATCATTTCTGTTTTGATTTGAATTTTTCATTCATGATGATTACATATGAACTTTGAAATTGCCTTTGACTTCACTTGATCACGAAATGCATTTGGTTAATGATTTTGATGTGAGCCTTTTTAAGATATGTCAATATGTGTTTGAAGTTGCTTTGTGTCAAGTTTGAGGTTCTGTTTTGAATTTTTTCTTCATCTTTGACCCTAGGCGTTGACCTAGTGGTTTGTGGCTTACATGTGGGCTTTGATTTCAGGTTTAAGCATCCAAGTCCATAGTTGATGATGCTTCCTCATTTGAGTATTGATGTTTGTTTTTGATTACTAAAACTTGTGTGTTTTGTAGGTTGATGCTAACTCATTTTAGTTTGCCTTATGGCTTGCACATTGTACATTGTCTGTCTGCTTGTTATTAACTGTTGATTGTTTGTGTGTACAGTTGAACTGATTGGTTTAGATGTTTCCACATGTACCTAAGTTGCTTTAAGTTCTTTTGAACTTTGCTTGGCTAGCTTATGGTTTGCATACCACTGAGGTATAATCTCTTGACTTCATGTAGTCTGGAAGACCTGTCCTGTTATGTGGGCAGGCACCTGTCTGAAGCCCTCCTTAAGAGGCAATGCTTGTGTTTGTTTAATTTTGTGCCAAGCAGGTAAAGACCTCTTAAGAGGCAATTGGCAGATAAAAGGGATGTGCAATCCATCCCCTGCTATTCAGTTGTGTCATTCACTTTGCTCACACACCATGTGTTGGTGCATTGTGAATAAGAACCCAAGATCTTGTTGTGTCAGTCATCTGTGGAGAAGAGTTCCTACATTCTGAACTCCCACACTTTCTATTTGAGTCAAGCTCTCCCAGGCCAGGGATAAGAGCTGTGAGGTCTTATCCTCACTTCCCATTTCATCTGCTTCACCCTAACTCTCAATGTTAGGGTTAAGAGCTAACCATACCCCATTCCAGTTGGCTTGTTTGTCGAGGTTGACATGACCCCTTGACTAAAGCCTAGCCTTGTATGAGCCCAATTGCTTGCATATAGTGTGTGTGATTGCCTTATTGTGCTTGTTTGTTTGATTTGCTGTTTATCTGCTGTTTCAACTTGCTGCCTGTGCGAGTTAGGATTGTTCAGATACCTCAACCTAGGGCTATTGTGGATGCATGACAACTATTAGGCTCGAGTCAGTCTCCCTTCTAGTTTGCTATTCCCCGGTCTCTGGTTAGGAGAAAGTTTCTCCCCTATTAAGGGGAACTACGTTGCCCTGATCCTCATACCAAATGAGGTACGTAGGCAGGAGATCGTGCGAGATCTCTCCGGGCACCCTTTTCCTTTTTTGTGTGTGTTTGCTTGACAAGCTAGCAGGCTCGAGTACCAGACTCCCTGTTAGTTTGTTTGTTCAACTTTTTTGTTGCTTTTGACGACTCAGCGTCCGGTTAACCTCTTGTTTGCTTGGGAGTCTGACGTAAGTCCAGCGATTGGCAGTCGGTTTCCTGTGTTTGTTTGTGTGGAGTCTGACGTAAGTCCAGCGATTGGCAGTCGGTTTCCTGTGTTTGTTTGTGCGTTTGGAGTCTGATGTAAGTCCAGCGATTGGCATTCGGTTTCCTTGTTTGTGTTTGTTGTTAGGAGTCGGACGTAAGCCCAACCATTGGCAGTCTGTTTCCGTTTGTGTGTGTCTTTTGACGTCTCAGCGTCTATGCATGTGTTTTGTTTCGGCATGCGTGAGCCGAACTACGGTAGCTCTGATTCTCATTCCAGATGAGATACGTAGGCATAGGATGCGATATCCTAGCGAGCCCGTTCCCCTTTTCTTCCATCTATGTTTTATTCCAGTGTGTGTGCATTCTTTTGAGTAGTGTTCAACAACCTTATTCTTTTCTTTTGAGCGTGGATCCCGTTGAGTACGACGGACGTGAGGGGTGCTAATACCTTCCCCTTGCGTAATCGACTCCCGTACCCTGTAATCTCCGGTCGTAAGACCATTTCCTTTCCAGGTTTACTTCGAGCGTTTCCTTTCCCTCCTTTGGGATAAATAACGCACGGTGGCGGCTTTGTTTGTTTGTTTTTCCCGCCGGTTGTTTTTCGCGGATGCGACAGCTGGCGACTCTGCTGGGGACATAGAAGTTGACCTCTTGCTGGTCCATCTTCCCTAAGCGAGTCTTTCCTAGAGCTCTCTAGGATAGTTTAGGTTGCTTGTGCTGTTGTATTTATTGCATTTATGATTATTATGTTGTGTATATATTTGCATAAATGTTTGCATGCATCATACTATCATTGTGCTGACTCTATACAGGTTGGTTCCTTTGAGTTGGGGGAGGGTGTTCTGAGTGGGGCTAAAACCCAGGCCCGAGTATACACCTAGGATTAGTGTGGTCTCACGTTTCCTCACATGTTGTATCAGCATGTTGTTGCGACGTGACATACCACAAGCCGGACGAGGTTCATCTGAGAGAGTCCTTCCGGGTGGAGTTATTCCACTTAGGTTGGGTTATCTCATCTGAGCTATTGACTTCGGTGACCGTTCTTTCCCGGATCTTTGGTTTAGATGATCTTAAGAGAGCTGCAACGGCACACCCGAAAGGGCAAACCCGTTGAGTATCTTTGCCCGATTGTCGAGACCATTATTCGCCTTAGGATGACCTGATTAGAATTCACCTGTGAGGGGAGGGTTGATTCTTACAGATGCATGTTCTGATGGTGACTTTGATGGTGACTAATGATTCAGTCGTTAGTCAGAGTCTTATTTATAAGTCGGATTCATGGATATTTACTTCTGAGACGCCGGAGTTCTGTCAGTGGTATTTATCAGTGGGGATCCGTTTATTTCAGGATTCCCTGGGCTGGTTTAGAGGATCTGGTGGTTATCTGTTCAGTGATTTCCCAGTGATGATGGTGATATATCCTCAGGTTCCGTTTATTTCGGAACCCTAAGTCGGAATTATGATTGCTCAGTACCTCAGATGGTTGTGATCAGTGCAGAGGCCGTAACTCAGTGCAGTGGATGTTTAGATGACTTGGAGGATGGCACAGTGCATTGCATTCATACATCAGCATCATTCACATTTTGCATTTATCTGCATCTAACTCATGTTTATCCATATGCAGGGGACATTCTTGATCGAGATCCTGGTTGAGAGACTTCTTTGTTCCAGACATGAGGACCGGCTTGAAAGATGACGTCGTCTACAGTTTCTTTAATCCAGAGATTGATGTGTTGAAGGATATGATAGCATTGATTACACCTGACCATGTGGGGATGTTCCGTGAGGATTATGGTGGTATTCTAAAGGTGGTTTTCAGGCTTACTGATACAGATAAGAGTGCCCTCCACACTTTTCTCCAGTTTTATGACCCGGGCTTGAGGTGCTTTGTGTTCCCAGATTACTTATTGGGACCTTTGATGGAGGACTATGCCAGCATCCTGGGTCTTCCGATCAGGGACCAGATTCCGTTCTACGTCACTAAGGATGAACTTGATCTTGCTGAGATTTCTCGTGCTCTTTATTTGAGCCCAGAAGTGACTAAGGGAGGTTTGAAGGAGAAGGGAAAGTTGCCCGGTTTTCATCTGAGTTTCTTGGAGGCTAAAGCCAAGGAGCATGCTGTTGTGGGTAATTGGAGGGCCGTTTATGCTTTGATTGCTGTGAGCATCTATGGGATCATCTTGTTCCCTAATCAGAAGAACTTTGTGGACATTAATGCCATCCGGGTGTTTGTGCAGAGGAATCCCATTCCTACCTTGGTTGGGGATGTGTATTACTCGGTCCATAATCGGAATGAGAAGCGGCGTGGGGGATTGATTAGATGTTATGCTCAACTGTTGCACAGGTGGTTCATGGGATATCTGCCTTCCAGAGGTGCTTTTGTTTCTCTTGATCCTACGGTTAATTGGGCGACCAAGTTGATGGGTTTACGGACCAAAGACATAGCTTGGATTCACAATGGTGTAGCTGGGCGAAATTTCATTTACAGTTGTGGGAGCTTTCCCAATGTGCCTCTCATAGGAGTTCAGGGTTGCATCAATTACAATCCGACGCTTCTTAGAAGACAAATGGGGTTTGCCATGGAGTTTCCTCCTCTCAAGCGAGAGATTCAGGAGTCTTTCTACTTCCCAGCTGAGGGTAATCCGTCACAGTTGAGGCAGGTGTCCGGGGCATGGCGCAATATTCAGAGGAAGGGCAAGGTTCCTTTTGGTAAGGTTAATAGCAGGTCTTTTCCTCCATTTGATGATTGGCTTAGGAAGAGGATTGAGCTCACGCATTTACCATTCCCTGGGGGTGATCCTTGGTGTCCTTTGATTGAGGGGCCACATTCTTCTGCCAGCATGGAAGAGTTTCTTGAGATGAAGAAAGCCAGAGATCAGCTGCAAGCAGAGAAGATTGAATTGGAGATGAGTGTTGCTAGGATTCAGATGGCTAATCAGGAAATTAAAGGGAAAATAGAAGACCATGGTAAGAGACATGCTCTTGTGGTGAAGCGTTTTGAGATAGACACCACTTATTATGGCAAGGTCATCCAAGCTTTGGAGTCATCTATGAAGGAGCACGACATCACCAAGGAGAAGTTGGCTAGAGCTTGGAGGGTTATTGAAGATGAGAAGAGGAGGCAGATCCTTGTGAAGACTTAGAGGGAAGCTAGAGCCAAAGTCCTTACCACAAAATGGGAAGCGGAGAAAGCGAAGATTATTGCTAAGAGAGATCACTATCTTGCCGAGAGGGATCATTATTTTCGTCAGATGAAGATTCACCAGAAGGAGGTAGGGAGATTGCAGCAGGAGAACACTGAGCTCAGGTTTGCTGTGAAGTTTACCAAGATGGTTGATGATGCAGAGCCTTCTGTGGGGCCTTCTTCAGTGTAGACTTTTGTTATCATGTGTTGAATTACCGTCAGGCCTGTTGACGGACTTCACTTGCTTGTATTTTCTTTCTGGTTCTGGAGAATTGTAATTTGATTTGTATCAACCTGATGTGTGACTCTTGCACGTATAGTGCACTTTTGATATACAGTGGTTATTATCATTCAGTGGTTGATCTTCAAGCTTTATTTGCTTTCTTGTACGCACTCACGTAGCACACACATGGTCGGGTGATATCTCTGCTAAATCATAACTCTCTGCTCTGTATGGTGAAACCAGACGATTGATGTCATAATGTTGCTGCCGAATTATTATCTGTCTCGATGAAACCAGGATCGAAAGACAAAGTGTTCCTCATATGGAGAGACATTGCATTCATGCGTGAGTCATAATAACTGTCTTCTATTTTGCAGGTGTCAGTCTCTAACATGTTTGATTGACACAAGAATGATGAATCCACCCAACGCCGACATTCTCGAATTGAAAGAGATGATGAGGGAGTTGTTCAATGTTGTGCAAGGGCTCGCCTTGGGGCAGAAAGAAATCGCCGAGAAGGTGGAGAGGATTGAAAACTGGCTGAGAATGGGGGAAATCCAGGGAGATGCTCTGTCGTCTGGAGTAAAGAAGCCCTCCGGCAATAGTCAGCACAAGAAGGAGGTGGAATCAAGTGATGTGCCTGCCAAAAGGGGTAGGGATCGTTACCACCCGTATGCTGCTGCAGTGATTATTCCTGCTGGTAATTCATCTGTACTACAACAACGACAATCACCCCAACAGAGAACACAGAAAGCTGGGTGCCAAGTGAGAAGAAGGACGACAGATCGTCATTTTAATAAGCCGCCCGTGACTTATGCCTTTCTGTTTAAAAGGTTGAAGGATCTTGGGTTGGTTCAGCCAAGGACTTTGGTTCCAGCGAGACCGGATCAGAGGCTTGCAAATTACGATGAGAATGTCAGGTGCGAGTTCCATTCTGGTGCACCCGGACATAGCATTGAGGATTGTAAAGCTTTTAAGCATGTCGTTCAAGATTTGGTGGATTCTAAAGCCATCAATTTTGCACCGACACCGAATGTTAATGCTAACCCCATGCCGGTGCATGGTCCTATGGGGGTGAACGTGATGGCGGAAGATAAGAGAAAAATAGAGGTGACAAACGTGGATCAACTGAGGACTCCAATGTTTGTGGTCAAGAGACATTTGATGAAGAGTGGAGTTTTCCCTGGCTGTGATAATTGTTGTGCTGCTTGCACTGTCACTACGAATGGGTGTGTAATGCTGAGGGAGACGATTCAGAGAATGATGGATGGGGGACGTCTCCGATTTGAGAAAGTTGATTGGGGGGAAGAAGATATCTTTGTCAACCAACTGTCATCGTTAAAATATGTTGAGATGGACGATGAAAAATGTGAAACACCATGTCAGGCAGTTGAAACCGTCAAGGTGGAGAAGGCCATCTGCACTGAGAAAGAGAAGAAGTTGTCCATTTCTTCTTACAAACAGGCCGTGAAGGTGGTGAAGAACGGAGAAGCCCTAGGCTGGGGAAAAATCATAGACATTGTGGTAAAAGCAGATATGTTCGGGGTTGACTATCAGCCAGACCAAGACTCGTCGGGGCAAAATAGAAGACGCCGTCAACCGTTCACATTCATCAGTGCCGGAGTGCTGGATCCAGGTCATGCCTATGCGGTGGGTGAAGAGATTGACAGTGACTGCGAACTTGACTCGTGGATAAAATCGTGCATACCAGGGAACTGGACGGTCTCAAAGATCATCACTGTCACTCATCGTGAAGAGTAATATTTATGTTTTTCAATTCTGTTTGCATGAAAGCCATACGTTTTGCCCGAAACGTAATGGTCCATTGTAAGGGCCACCTCATGTGTTTCATTTTGCAACATTTTGCATCATTAATAAATGGATGTTTTTATAGTAAAAGCGGTATTCCCTGTTTTTCATTTATTTTTGCAGTTTAAAAAAATAAAAATGGCAATGTTTGTTTTCATTTGTCTTCCTTTTGATTTGTCTCGTTCCGACTTCAAAAAAATAATTCTACAGATCTCATGGATAACAATTCGGTTACACCTTTGTATGACTTCGACAATTCGATCTATTATACCGAAGAAGAAGGAGAAGAAGATTGTGATCTGCTGGAATTAGCCAGGTTATGGAAACAAGAGGAGAAGGTGATTCAACCGCGTGAGGAGCGAGCGGAGATTGTTAATCCAGGCACCGAGGAGGTCAAAAGGTGCAACTTGGGGCCGCTTCAGAGGTAAATGTCAAGAGCAGAATGGTAGCACTGTTGAAAGAGTGCATTGATATCCTCGCCTGGTCTTATCAAAATATGCCAGGGTGGAATATCGATGTTGTGGTGCACAAGCTACCATTGAGAGAAGACTGTCCTCCAGCGAAGCGGAAGCCAGTGCTGAAAAAGGATGAGAAGGTGAGAATGTGTATGGACTACCGGGATTTGAACAGAGCTAGTTCGAAGGGGAATTCCCAGTACTTCACATCGATGTATTGGTTGATAGTACAACTCATTTCGGTGTTTTCCTTCATTGATGGTTTTTTTTTTGCTATAATCAAGTTGAAATGTCGCCAGATGACATGGAGAAAATAGTGTTCATCACACCATGGGGCACCTTCTGGTTGCTATAGGTGATGCCATTCAGTCTCAAGAATGTCAGTGCTACCTACTAGAGGGCCATGGTGACTTTGTTTCATGATATGATTCATCGTAGAATCGAATGCTATGTTGAGGACATGATAACAAAGTCCCAAACTAAAGAGGGGCATCTGGCAGATCTGGCTAAGTTGTTTGACCAGTTGAGATAATTCAAACGGAGGTTGAATTCAGATAAGTGCACTTTCAGGGTGCGGTCCGGTAAGTTATTGAGGCTTATTGTGAGCGGAAAAGAGGAATCGAGGTCGATCCTGCTAAAAAAAAAGAAGAAAGAAAAAGTAATACAAGAAATGCCTGAACCGAAAACAGAGAAAGAGGTTTGTGGTTCTTAGGTAGATTGAACTGCATTTCACGGTTCATATCTCATCTAACTGCCACGTGTGAACCCATATTCAAGCTGTTAAGAAAAGATCAAATGGTCAGTTGGAATAATGATTGCCAAGCGGCATTTGAAAAGATAAAAGAGTATTTGCAGGAGCCTCCGATTCTGATGCCTCCTGTGGAGGGACGACCGTTAATCCTGTACGTGACGGTCCTCGAGGGGTCTATGAGGTGTGTACTGGGGCAGCATGACGAGTCTTGTCGAAAAGAGCATGCAATTTACCTTAGCAAAAAGTTTACCGACTGTGAAACAATATATTCACTGCTCGAGAAAACTTGCTGTACTTTGGCATAGGCTGCTCGCCGACTGAGACAGTATATGCTGGTTCATACCACTTTGTGAATGTCCAAGATGGATCCGATCAAGTATGCGTTTGAGAAGTCAGCATTGACCGGACGGGTGGCGAGAGGGCAAATGGTGTTGACTGAATATGATATTTAGTACACCTCTCAGAAAGCAATAAAGGGGAGTGTATCGTCTGATTACCTCGCTCAACAACCCAGTGAGGATTATCAACCGATGATGTTTGAATTCCCTGATAAGGACATCGAGGTTCTCAAATTGAAAGATTGTGAAGAACCGATCCCGGAGGAGGGCCTGACCCTGAATCCGAACGGATTCTGATGTCTGATGGGGCCGTGGTTGAGAATGATAGTGAAGTTGGTGCTGTTTTCGTTACGCCGAAGGGATCCCCACATTCCTTGTGCTGTCCAGCTAACATTTGAATGCACCGACAATGTGGCAAGTATGAAGCTTATATCCTGGGTATCGTACCTCGGTGCGTCTACTGGGGCAACACCTTCCTCGCAAGTGTATGAGAAGGAATCAGTGCTACTGTTTGAGGTCCAGATTTCATCATGGAGAGTCTTGGTGGGCGTAAAATTGCAAGAGGCTGAATGGGTAAGGACTCGGTACGAAGAGTTGAGCCTGATTGAGGAAAAGAGGCTGGCAGCCATTTGTCATGGGCAGTTGTACCAGCAGCGGATGAAGTGTGCTTTTGACCGAAAGGTGTGACCTCGGGTATACCACGTAGGTGATATGGTATTGAAAAGGATCCTTCCTCCTCAAAACGATCGAAGGGGCAAGTGGACACCCAATTATGAAGGTTCATTCGTGGTCAAGAAGGTTTTCTCTGGCGAAGCCTTGTTGTTAACGACCATGGATGGCGAGGATTTTCCGTCCCCTGTGAATGCGGACGCAGTTAAAAAATACTTCGTATAAAAGACCCGCTGGACGAAAAGAATAAAATAGTCCAGGCAAAAATGGGCATCCCGGCGAACCAAGGAAAAAAAAGAAGAAAGGTTCGGGCAAAAATTAGGGATAAAATGAAAAAATTGTACACCCGGCAAGTCGAAAACCTGAAAAGGCAGCTTGGGCAAGAAAGGGTATCCCGGTGGACTGAAAACCCGAAAGGGCGGTCCAGGCAAAAGAGGGTTTGAAACGAACAACTGCGTCTGGCATGATCGTTTGTACTTTGGATATGACATGGATAATCCCCGGCAGGGATCGGTCTGAAGCGTCTTGTTCAGAAGGCAGAAAGCACGGAAAGTCTGAGGACATATGGGGTGTAACCGAGTTGGAACTCGATGAGATCGCGGTTTCACATTGCCATTAGAATAGATTTTCCTTTTGTGCGCAATTACCTCTTTTCAGGAATTGCTTCTTTTGTATTGCTCGGTTTTGAGCTACCTTTTTCGATCAATAAAATGCATATTTAGTCAAATAATTTCGTTTTTGTTTTCATTACCGCTTTGATTGCAAAAACATCTGTTTATTTTGATAAAGAATCTTTGCATTTTGAGACATACAGGTCCCTTCCAATGCATGTTTATAAGATTAAAAGCTTGAAATCTTATTCGGAAGGTGGAGTGACCCAAGTGTTGAAATTTTGGCACGCCTGGGGCACGTTTTTATCTAACGATCTCTTTTGCAGGTGCTGTTAGATATTTTCACTCACTTGCAGGTTGTGATGTGAAGCTTTTTGACAAAGGATCCCCGTGGAGTCCAATCAGGGACAAGGGAGTGAAGAATGGTGAAAAGACGATGAAAGACGTGCGACGATCCTGGAGGGTTAATCAAGAAGACTCTTCAAAGTCTGAGGACTGGAAAGTTTGTGTGAATCCAGGGCGTTTGATCCCCGTGGAGTACGGAGAGGTCGAGAATACAAGGTGATGAATCAGAAAAGTCCAGACGAGTCTGGGAGCTCTCAAAAGTGGAAAGCTGATGTTGGGTTTAGATATGGAATGCCAGGGTTCGACGAGTCGACGGGTGTTCTGTGCCAGACTTTCCTTGTTTCCCCAAGCAGTGTCGGGATTGTTCTTCCCCAGCAATTCGAAGATTGTTGTTCCCCCCGTAGAGTGCGTCAGTAGCGGTTTCCCAGCGAAGTCCTCAAGTGGATCGGGTTTCAGTGGAGGTCGTCCCTGGTGAGGGTGGTCCTTTCCCCAGCAGTAGTGCTATTTCCCCAGCAGGGTGGAGATTGGAGCGTTAGCGAGTTCCTCAGCAGAGTGCCTCGAGCTCCCCAGTAGAGTCCCCTAAAGGGGGATACCTTGTATACATTCATCATTTAGAAGAGCATAACATATTGCATAATAAATTGCGTAGCATTTCCATGATTATGGAGCATTACGCTGAAAAAAAATCATGCATCATCATTGCAAGCATAAGCTAGTCTCAAGCCGTGGTTACCGTTTGAGATTTGGTTTCGCCAGTGGGTGAAGATGCTACTCAAGCCGTGGTTACCGTTTGAGAAGCGGTTTCGCTAGTTGGAAGATCAGCATCAGCGTTGCAAGCATCAGTTACTCGATCCGTGGTTACCGCTTGGGAGTTGGTTTCGCCGGATGGTGAAGATGTTACTCTGAGGAGTTTAGCATCGTGACGTTGGGTCAACGGTATTCCCCAGTAGTGCGATACTGGAGGAGATTTCTGTCGTGCGAGATGGAAATTTGAAGATGTTACTCTGAGGAGCTTAGCATCGTGACGTTGGGTCAACGGTATTCCCCAGTAGTGCGATACTGGAGGAGATTTCTGTCGTGCGAGATGGAAGTTAGAAGATGTTACTCTAAGGAGTTTAGCATCGTGACGTTGGGTCAGCGGTATTCCCCAGTAGTGCGATACTGGAGGAGATTTCTGTCGTGCGAGATGGAAATTTGAAGATGTTACTCTGAGGAGTTTAGCATCATGACGTTAGAGCAACAATGTTCCCCAGTAGCGCGATATTGGAGGAGAATTTTCCGTCGGACAGAGATGGAAATGAAGATCAGAGAATGTTATGCGATCAGCGCGAAAGCCGGGGTTCAAATGCGGTGATCCGGGATCATCCGTGTGGAAGAAACATATTTGTTGTGAGGTTCAAAAAAAAAAACAAAAGGTTTCGGGGTTCAGGAAAAGCAAAAAACATAATAATCCCCATCAGAGCGCAAATTGTTCGTCTGTTCTTGGTATTCAATCACTCTTCACCCTGATCATCTGAAAGCTGAGGCTGTTCATATCGACAGGTTCACAGTGGATTGAATAGGGGCAGCTGTAACACCTCAAAATTTGCTCTCCTCTTCTTGGGACTAGTTTAGCATATTGCATTTCATTTTTTAGGACATTAGGCATTGCATCTTTGCATATCATGTGAAAAATAAGACATGTCATCCTCTAAGGTCTTGTCAGAGATAGAGAAGTTGTGTGGTTCAAGCCTGAGGGTCTTATTGAATTTGATCTCCAACCATCTGAGGGTTTGTGCTTCAATTAGGGTTTCTTGGTCCTTCAAGGAGTTTGAGCATTATCTTATTGGCAAGGGTACATCATCATCATCATGGTTATGACATCATCAAGGGGTTCATTGTGCATGCACAGGTTCCTTAGGATTAGGGTTTTGACCTCTAGTTAACCCTAATCAATTGCTTTCTTCCAACCAGGGATTCTTAAGGAGAAGAGGTATTCTATTGATGATGAAGATCACATGGTTATGTGGAAAAGCTTATTGGAGCTAGGGGTTCATCTCTGAGCCATCTCCTCAGATGGTAGAGGTTCAAAGTCTATAGTGCATTTTCAAGTCATCTAGAGCCCATAAAAGTCAACAGAAAGTCAACTGAGGGCTAGGAGGTGGAGAAATGAGTTTCAACATCTCATTCATGTTCAAGAGAGGCTTATTAATCATGTCAAATGTATATCTTGAAGAATTTGAGGTCAGATCAAAAGTTTCCAAAAATGGAAAGTGACCTGTAATTGAAAGTTTCCAAAAATGGAAAGTTTTTGGTTCAAACTCAACTTGATCTTACATCATCAAAGAAGCTTCAAATGAATTTTTGTTGAACATGAAAGTTGAAGATCTCTCTCTCCCATTTCCAAAAAGTCCAAGATCATGAATTTATGATGAATGGTTGAGGAGATATGTCCAAATGATCATCAAGTATGCTTGGAACTTCAAAGTGCCATAACTTTTGACTCATAACTCCAAATTGAGTGCCTCTTCTTGCACTTTGCTCCTCATGACATATATTTTCCAAATCATTCACGGCATTGCATGAAATTTCATCATGTGATCATGTGCTAATTCAAGGGCATTTTGGAGGGAAATTGAGAGATTCAAATTTGGTGCATCACATGAGTAAAATTCCACTTGCATTATGTTTATGAGATGGTTTTAAGTGAATGTGAGCATTTGCATGCTACTATTCACGTGGTGCATGGCCATGATACATCATTTTCCATTCTTTGTATTCCATTCCAATTATCACTAATCCTAATTAACCATTACAAATTAGGATTAACATGGTAATCAACATGGCCTATAAATAGTAAATCATAACAGAATTTTCAGTTTACACATTTTCTAGATCTAGAATTTTCTCTTCCCTCCAAATTTTTTCTCTCATTGGAATTCAAATTTTCTCCACACAACCACACATTTTCTTGATAGATCCATCATCTGCATGGAATTTGGAGCATGAATCAGTCATTTTTTGTGGAAATTGGTGAAGAATTGTGCATACTCCATACATGAACATGAAGATGGAAATGACAAATTAATCAAGATCTAGTTCGTTTCAAGCTTCAATTTCAACTTCAGACTTCATAACATCAATATAGGAGTAATTCTGGAGCTTGCAAGGCCTTGAACACGCTGCTGCCATTGATTGATCTTCAAGAGGTTGGAAATTCGAATCTCATAAATCTTGATTTTATGTACATAGACTTGTAGATCCTTGCATGCTGGTTATTCTAATATAAATTTCACGAAATTTGGATGAAAAACGAAGAAGTTATGTTGATTTAAAGTTTAGATCTAGAAACTTCTTTGCTTCGATCCAGAAAATATATTAGGAATTAGGCTTAGATAATATGATATTTGAATTCTACACAGAAAGACCTTTCCAAAGGTATATAGTTTGTAAAATTCTGGAAAATGTTGAAGCTCGTGCTACTGTTCATCTTCTTCTTCGTGAAGAAGATGAAGATCTTCAGCCATGCGTCGACCATACAGCAAGGTTGCATCGACCGTTCGACAGCTTTGAGTCGACCATAGCTGGCCTTGCGTCGACTCCTCTCTGGTTAGGTTTTCTGTGAAACGGCGTCGTTTCACCTTGGCGCCACTTTTTGAATGTTGACATAGTTCGAATCCTGGCTAAGGCAGATTTTCAAAATGCTTTCATATGTTCATCTTTTCCCTCCACTTTTCCATGCTTTGATTTTTATTTTTCTTCCAACTTAGAAAAATCATAATAAATTGAAAAATGATGCAAATCACTCCCAATTTTTTGCACCTTGATCCTTGTTCTGTCTAGTTTTTTATGATCATCATTTCCAAATTTGTGCACGGCTGGATTTTATTTGGTGCTAGGTTATGTGATCATGTATCCATTTTTGACCTTGCCTTGCTTATCCCTTTGTGAAATGCTTGTTTCTTATCCAATGAATATGAAATTTTGCATGCTAATTCTAGACCCATTGCTGGACATGTTGGCTTTGGTTTGATATTTTTCCCATGCACCAATTCTGTTTTATGATTGTGCTAACTTGGTGTGACAATTTATGTCACACATTTGGTTGTCTGTTTTGTACAATGTGATTGCCATGCCTAATGATGTACAATGCTTCTGATTTTTTGTGTGATGGATGTTATAGATGTCTTGTTTGCTCATGAATTTTTCCGGATTTATTTGAATCATTACTGTTTTGATTTGAACTTTTCATTCATGATGATCACATATGAACTTTGAAATTGCCTTTGACTTCACTTGATCACGAAATGCATTTGGTTAATGATTTTGATGTGAGCCTTTTTAAGATATGTCAATATGTGTTTGAAGTTGCTTTGTATCAAGTTTGAGGTTCTGTTTTGAATTTTTTCTCCATCTTTGACCCTAGACTTTGACCTAGTGGTTTGTGGCTTACATGTGGGCTTTGATTTCAGGTTTAAGCATCCAAGTCCATAGTTGATGATGCTTCCTCATTTGAGTATTGATGTTTGTTTTTGATTACTAACACTTGTGTGTTTTGTAGGTTGATGCTAACTCATTTGAGTTTGCCTTATGGCTTGCACATTGTACATTGTCTGTCTGCTTATTATTAACTGTTGATTGTTTGTCTGTACAGTTGAACTGATTGGTTTAGATGTTTCCACAGGTACCTAAGTTGCTTTAAGTTCTTTTGAACTTTGCTTGGCTAGCTTGTGGTTTGCATACCACTGAGGTATAATCTCTTGACTTCATGTAGTCTGGAAGACCTGTCCTGTTATGTGGGCAGGCACCTATCTAAAACCCTCCTTAAGAGGCAATGCTTGTGTTTGTTTAATTTTGTGCCAAGCAGGTAAAGACCTCTTAAGAGGCAATTGGCAGATAAAAGGGATGTGCAATCCATCCCCTGCTATTCAGTTGTGTCATTCACTTTGCTCACACACCATGTGTTGGTGCATTGTGAATAGAACCCAAGATCTTGTTGTGTCAGTCATCTGTGGAGAAGAGTTCCTACATTCTGAACTCCCACACTTTCTATTTGAGTCAAGCTCTCCCAGGCCAGGGATAAGAGCTGTGAGGTCTTATCCTCACTTCCCATTTCATCTACTTCACCCTAACTCTCAATGTTAGGGTTAAGAGCTAACCATACCCCATTCCAGTTGGCTTGTTTGTCGAGGTTGACATGACCCCTTGACTAAAGCCTAGCCTTGTATGAGCCCAATTGCTTGCATATAGTGTGTGTGATTGCCTTATTGTGCTTGTTTGTTTGATTTGCTGTTTATCTGCTGTTTCAACTTGCTGCCTGTGCGAGTTAGGATTGTTCAGATACCTCAACCTAGGGCTATTGTGGATTGCATGACAACTATTAGGCTCGAGTCAGTCTCCCTTCTAGTTTGCTATTCCCCGGTCTCTGGTTAGGAGAAAGTTTCTCCCCTGTTAAGGGGAACTACGTTGCCCTGATCCTCATACCAGATGAGGTACGTAGGCAGGAGATCGTGCGAGATCTCTCCGGGCACCCTTTTCCTTTTTTGTGTGTGTTTGCTTGACAAGCTAGCAGGCTCGAGTACCAGACTCCCTGTTAGTTTGTTTGTTCAAATTTTTTGTTGCTTTTGACGACTCAGCGTCCGATTAACCTCTTGTTTGCTTGGGAGTCTGACGTAAGTCCAGCGATTGGCAGTCAGTTTCCTGTGTTGATTGTGTGGAGTCTGACGTAAGTCCAGCGATTGGCAGTCGGTTTCCTGTGTTTGTTTGTGTGTTTGGAGTCTGATGTAAGTCCAGCGATTGGCATTCGGTTTCCTTGTTTGTGTTTGTTGTTATGAGTCGGACGTAAGCCCAGCCATTGGCAGTCTGTTTCCGTTTGTGTGTGTCTTTTGACGTCTCAGCGTCTGTGCGTGTGTTTTGTTTCGGCGTGCGTGAGCCGAACTACGGTAGCTCTGATTCTCATTCCAGATGAGATACGTAGGCATAGGATGCGATATCCTAGCGAGCCCGTTCCCCTCTTCTTCCATCTGTGTTTTATTCCAGTGTGTGTGCATTCTTTTGAGCAGTGTTCAGCAACCTTATTCTTTTCTTTTGAGCGTGGATCCCGTCGAGTACGACGGGCGTGAGGGGTGCTAATACCTTCCCGTTGCGTAACCGACTCCCGTACCCTGTAATCTCCGGTCGTAAGACCATTTCCTTTCCAGGTTTACTTCGAGCGTTTCCTTTCCCTCCTTTGGGATAAATAACGCACGGTGGCGGCTCTGTTTGTTTGTTTTTCCCGCCGGTTGTTTTTCGCGATTGCGACACCTAGTGATATTGTACTACATTTCTCCTTCAAGGCTACCGATCCCTCTCATGTTGGTCTATTTTCGGCGATTACCTCTTCCATGAATTTTGTGTACATGGGCATCCGCTCGAGTGCTTCAAAAAAAGGCATATGACTCTATATCTTCTTGAACATTGTCATGAATTTCTCAAAGTCTGTCTCTCTAGGTTCCTTCTTTGTTGCTCTCAGAGGATATGGTAACTTAATCACATGTTTAGTCTCCTTTTTATTTTTCTCTTCAGTTAGCTTTCCGGGTGGTATAACTTTTTCATCTTTAGTATCCTTCTTACTTCTCGTCGTGATAACGTTAACATTCTCATGATTTCTTGGATTTTGTACTGTTTCACTTGGTAAGGAACCTGGTATTCGAGAACTTGCAATTTATTGTGCTATCTGAACCATCTGAGCTTCAAGATTTTTGATGGAAGCAGTCATGTTCCTGTGATTATTTCTTTTTTCCTCTTGGAACTGGGAATTTTGAGCAGCCATCTTTTCAAAGGAAAGTTCCCATTCAGCATTTTTGGGTGCTTGTTGCTGATATTGTTATGGGTATGGTTGTAAGTGTTTGTACTGCTGTGGTTGGTTCTGGTATTGAATGAGGCCCTGCTTTGGAACATTCCCTTGTTGATCTTTCTAGGAAAAATTTGGATGATTCTTCCATCTTAGATTATAAGTGTTTAATTAAGGGTTGTTCTGCTTCAGAAATTTTATCTCTTCAATTTGTTGCACGGTTGCAACATAGTATACAGTCAAATGAGGTAATGCACAAATTTCACAGTTTACATTCTAGGCTGGCTGAATTTGAACTATATGCTGGGTACCAATATTCATAGCCTTTAGTTTCTTCTCCACTTCTACAGCAATTGTGTCTTTGATTCTTATTTTATTGGTTTCAAGCTTCAGATTAATAGTTCCTTCAGATTTGCTTGAACACATATCATATAACTCCAAGTGGTCATTTGCAGCTATTGCTTCAATGATCTTTTTAATACCTGTGGCTGTTGAAAAGTTTGATGAGCCACCGACTTATGTATCAATCAGTTGTTTAGTTTTCAGTCGGAGACCATTGACAAATATCTGCATTTGCTCTGCCTGATCCAAGTCGTGTGTAGGACAAGCAACAAGTATCCTCTTAAATCGTTTGTATGAATCACCAAGTGTTTCACCTTCTTTTTGTTTGAAGTTCATGATGTCGTATCTTTTTCTAAGGAAAACTGAGGCTGGAAAATACTCATTCAGAAAAGAGGTTTCCATTTGTTTCCAGGTGGTAATACTCCCAGCAAGTAATGAGTAGAACCATTCTTCCACATCTTCGGATAGGGTGAACGGGAACATTCATAGATTATTTGCCTCTTCTGTGTGCCCCTATATTTTAAGAGTGGTGCTCATAGTTAGAAACCTTTGTAAATGCTTGTTGGCATCTTTGTTGATCTTTCCCGAAAAAGGTTTCCTATCAAGTTGATTAATAGTGTTAGGATGCAGCTGAAAGTTTGGCACATTCACCGGTTGGTTCACAATAGTTAGCCTACCGCCCGGTGCACTTGTCATCCCATAGTCACCTAACAGTCTTTCCGGTGGTGGTGGATTTTCACCCATCATTTCGGCCTCTCTTTCTGCCTCTTTTTCCGGCTCTGAATATGGATTTGAATGAACGGTTGGTTGTTCTTTGTCCGATTCCAGCTTTACTAATCTAGCTTGTCTGACTCTTGTACGCAAAGTTCTTTCGATTTCCGTGTTAAAAGGAAATTCAGCTGAGGTCTTACCTCACATAAAATATCAGAGACAAATTAGTTTATAAAAGTCGAAATAAATTAAATGACAGAAATAAAATTTTAGTTACAGAGCAACAAAATTTCAATTGAACTAAATTTAAACTCTATATTTTGGAAGTCCCCGGCAAATGGAGCCAAAAACTTGATCAGAAAATAACAAATAACAACTACTCAATCAAACTAGTCTCGAAAGAGGAAGACAAAGCTCAAACAAATTATGAACACAACTAAAGCAAGCAAAAAGTTATCAAACCAAAATGGGCAGCAACATCACATTTAAATAAACACAAGGACATATTTTATAGCCCCTAAAGATCATGCATAAATGGTTTAAGCATCAAAAAGTTCAAGGAAAGCACACAAATAGGCATACTAGCAAGCAACAATCCTAATGTGTCAAGTATACAAACAAACATGACACGAGAAGAGTGAAGTTAAGGGAGGGGGATGATAATTCATATGAGGAAGTAGCAAACACATCAAAGACATATCATCATCACCTAAGAAAACTTGAGAAGGATTCTCAAACAAATCATACAAGGAAAAACACCCACATAACCATAAATGGACATAAGTCCTTATACAATGCTAACAAGTAGAACAAGTAAAGAGAAGGGATTTATGGAAGAAGGAAGAGACAAACATAGACATGTTATTAAATTAACAAAAGTCTCAAGATCAATAATAAATTCACATAGACATTGAATCCATGGTATAATCACCAAAGTACACAAGCATCATTCAAAGTTGTAAAGGGAAGTGAACACAAGTGTGAACAATTGAACATGGCAAAGTACATAAAAATGAATGAGACCATAATCATATACATGATGTCAATATACATAATAAAACTCAATACATCACCAATGAATCATATCAAAGCACACTCAAAGATTGAGATAAGTAATGAGCAAAATCAAGCCCTAGTCATGCTCCTAAAGGCAAATGCATTTCAAGCAAGTATAGATGAAGTAAGATTATGGGAAAAAAGGTGTACGACCATATAAGTCAAAATTAAATAACATATTAAACTCCACATACAAGTCACTCAAGCATCATGAATGAATCACAAAAACTACGTTCAATAGATAGGCCAAAAGATAGGCAAACACTCACACAAGTTCAAAGAAGCTTAAGCAAGAAGTAATCAAATAATGAAGGTGCACACATGACATCAAGGGATGTGTGTATTATGCAATAATTTAAACTCAAGATGAGGTTCAAGAGCAACAAGAGAAGTCATCCCAACTTCACACACAATTCAAAGTTAAGTAACTTGGTAAACAAGTAAAGATATCATCCTAGAAAAGGAATCCTTTATCAAAATTGAAACAAGATAAACAAAGATCAAAATAGGGGTGCTTATAGCTCATGGGATAATAGAAAAGCAATATTCAAAGCCTCAAATACAACCACCAAACTTCAATAGGTATCAACAAGCAAACAATCTCAAAGTTCATGTATAACTAGCAAGTCAAAAGGGTGAACATCATCCAAGTAAGGAGTCCTCTGTCCAATCAAAGTAAATGGGCAATGTAAAATGAAATTGAGACATAAAGAAATGAAATGAGAGCAACATCACACTACACAAAGATGTATCCCAAGGTCCTAAGAGCTTCACCATCCACTAAACTAAAAAATTAGGTCAAGAAAAGAATAATGTAGCTCCTAAAGTGTCATCATGATGAAATGGAAATGGAATACCATTCAAATAATCATAAGATAAAAGTAAAAAGGTACCAAGACCAAGGAAGTCAGAAGAAAAACAAGAAGAAACAAATCCAATTGGACCCAATAGCACTCAAGTTGGAATGCACAAGACAAGATCCAAACCATGATCTCACAAGCAAACAAAAATTACTCAAGACAACCAAACAAAGAAGCATCAATTGGAGATACCTAAAATGGCCCACATGAGTGAATTTAGGACTCCTAAAATGATGATTAAAAGGTCAAGAAAGAATGGGAAATAGATCCCAAATGGTTGCACAAGTGCATACCAAAACAAACAACTAGGTGCAAATGTGTCACAAGAAATAAGCATACTTTGAATAATTCAAGAAAAATGGTTAGAAGCATGGAAAAATTATGAAAATTTAGACATGGAAAGGTGAAGTCAGAAACTCAATTTCTTCTAAAGATGTGTTTAAAATTAAGTGGAAAAGATGTTCAAACAATTCAATCATTTAAGCAATGCACAAATAATTGATCACACCAGACAATCCTCAACAATAGATTCAAATATGATCCAAAAGTGATAACCAAAACAACAAATGAAATTTCAAAGGACCTATATACATGTGTCTACACGTGTATAAAAATTTGGATCAAAATCAACAAGGGAAAATAAAAAATTAAACCCTAACATTTAAAACTAGGTCAATTAAACACATTTAGTTATAAAAATCAAAATAAATATTAAAATAAATCAAAAATGAAATTAAAAAATAAGAAGAAAAAAATAACGTGCAAAGTATCATCCATGATTTTTTTTGGGATTTTTGGATAAAAGGAAGTATTTAAATAAAAAAAAAAGAACAATAAACAAATAATAAAGAAAAGAAATAGGGGGCATGCTAGCAAATTGGATAAAAGGCAATTAGTTGTAATGAAAATGGGACAAAATAAGGGGGTGGGGAAAATGCAAAGACACGCGGCCCTGTCCACAAACTAACAGAAAAATGAAAATGAAACAAAAATGGACAATGTCACATTTTCACATGTGGTACATTTATCAACCTGTCACCTTTTATTTTAAACACAAAAGGACAAAATCAAACACAGCCAATCACAGGCTGACACCTACTCGTCTTCATCCTAGGACATGCACAAAAACCCTAAACAGAACCCTAAACCCGATCCTAACATGCTCACTTCTACCTCAAATATCTCTCGCATTTCTCCACCAAATCAAACAAAACTTGAATCAAAATTGTAGTACGCAATTAGTAGAACAACACGACACCTTCAGTTTCCATAAATAAATAAAGGATCATGGAGAAAAGTAAGTAAGAACATACAGGTTCAACATGTTTAAACATTATTCAATCAAAACTGTATACAAGAATGTGAGCCTAGATCCATGGTCTACTCAAGAGTAGATCTTCCAGATGCATATGCATGAGCTTAATCCTAGCTAATAACTAAGTATGAAGAAGAATAAGGTGGATGAGAACTTACCTAGTGGAGAGTGTCCACTGCACCTTTGGTTCTTTGAGAAAGAAAAAGAACAAGATCAAGAGGAAGATAATGAACAAGGGTGAGCAAAATAAATACTCTGAAGATGTCTTCAAAATGGAGAAAAATGAATGAGAGTGAGTAATGCTTCAGATATGCTTTTTTTGCCTCTTTCCAACGTGTCCCCCTAGGTTTAGAGAATGAGAGTGAGTTTTATTTGAGCTCTAGGTGAGGCAGAAGGGCCAGTACATGCCATAAAGTTGGTTATTTCAATTTGGGAAAAAATGAAGGTGAGAGAAAATATGGTTGTGTGATGCGTTTGGAATGATAATATGGTGAGTTTTGTGTCGTTTTGGAAGCTGAAAGATGGTAGAAAAAGGGGCAGAACTCGTGGGACTTGGGAGAGAGTGGAGAAAGAAGGAATGTGCAAATGGAATATTTCCTCATTTGGCCAACTGGAGACATGATTTGCATGCATGAAAAATGCATGTGTTTTGGTCATAAGAGGCAAGGAAGAGGTGTAGTGTGCGTGTGAAGTGGCCATGCTACAAGCAAATGGTGACAAAATGCACAAAACCAATAACACTCGTGATAATGGAAGTTAATGATCAGTTATGCTTAAGCTATCACATCTCCATGGTTTCTTGACCAAATGAAACAAACTTGGGCTCCTTGGAAAGAGGGAAGGGAGATGATCAAGTTTCATGTTGGAGGAAAATTGAGATAAGGCCTAGAAGTCCATTAAAATAGCCACGAAAGTAGCAACATAAAACTGCATGCATGGATGTAAATTATAGGTCCTTTGGCAAATGAGAAACTTTCTGAAGCTAAAATGAAGAGGGGAATGTGATCTACAAATTTCATGTTGAAGTTGTTTTGAAATTATAAATCCAATTACAAATTTAAGGTCATGACTTTGAAAGGGAATAACTCGATTTTTATAAAACCAAATGAGGAGTTCTTGGAACCATTGGAAAAAGGAAACTTTATACAACAATTATAATGTTGAAGTTGTCTTGAAATGGAGCTTGCATCTGGGTGAAACATTGCCATGAAGTTGACTAAAATTATTTGTAAACTAGCCAAAAATAGTAACCCTTTTTCAAAACCCTAATTTCCACTTTTGGGAACTTTTCATAATCTTTAATTTTTGATAAATCTCTTGACGTTTCTTGATAAAATTTCTACCATAGACCATATTTGACTCGTAGAACACAATTTTGACCCAAAAAAAATCAAGAATTGACTTTTTGATCTGCTCAGTTGACTTTTCCCCCAATTAAACCAAATTATTGATCATCTGAGCAATTGAACCTTTTCTGATTAAAATTGATTGCCAATTTTCCACACATAGACACTTAGGGACACACAGAATACCATGAGATCAATTCTTACTCAAAAAATAAGAAATAAATTGATTTTATCACAAACCCTAATTTCAGTCCAAAAAGATAAGAGAGTGTGATCAACTTCAAAACCGTGATTCTTCTAGGGAAAGGGGAGAAACTTTTGAACAAAGATGTCTTGTATAATGATATGATGAAAATGTTTCAAAATTATGTCCATGGGTATGCCACACACTTGAGATAATCAACACTCCTAGCTCAGGGCCTAAAAGATAAGAGAGTGTGATCAACTTCCATTCCCTTGTAACTTTCCATCAACTGATGAAGTAATGGAACATTTGAGATATATTAGGGCATAAGGAACCCCTTGTAGCTTGAGTGATCATTAAGTTGAGGATATCTCACCCTCCTTACACTGATTGTCACCTCTCTCTCTTCTAAAGCTTGAAGAAGGCCAAAAGAGAGATACCTTGATCTCATAACCATAGAACCAATGATATGCATGAATGTGCATGATGATAAAACATAATCCAATAGTGTTGAAAAGAAGAGGGTAAATTTTGGGGTACAACACCAGGGAAAGTGTGTAATTTGTCCCTGTAACAACTCTGAGTCATAATTGTATCAACAAATATCAATTAATTACTACTAGTTCTCAAGGGTATTTTCTCCCAAGGCCTTGGAGAGAAAACCTTTAATTATTCAGCCATAATATTTATGTCCATAGAAAAGTACCGGTGAAATTAAGCCTTAATATATCGAGAATAATCTGGTTCCTATAGGGTATCCCTAGTCCTAGGTGATATCTACTGTAGAATAATCTTATGAAAGCATTATTAATGGCGGTCTAACCTAATTGATAATCATACAACAATCTTAATTGTTTCGAAAGAGAAAACATTAAACACATCAAAATATTAAGGTAATTCTGAAAAATAATATTGTCTTTGCAAATGTAAACTCAAAGTCATTACAGATTCAAATTAGGGACACCCCATAGAATTGGGGGGTTTAACTACTCATAATATTCAAGCAAATTAAAATATAAAATGGAAAGATCGCATTACAATTACAAGTATTCAGATGAACTTTGATCTTTAATTGCTTCCGCTCATGAAAGATCGCATTTCTCCCAAAACCTTGATTTCTCTAATTTTGAATCGTAGCAATTCTTGTTCTATGCAAAGGTCCCCTTCTTGTCTGAAAATTTTCCCTCTTATAGAAAAGTCTTTTCTTTCTTCAAACAGATCCATAAAAGTCCATCACATCCTCCTCACAATTGACCAAAATGCCCCTCACTTAGGAATGACAACAAAAAAGTCAAAATTGGACTTTTTTCACGCATGCCTGCTACGGCCTGTAGACGGTGCTACGGGTGGCCGTAGCAGGCCACTATTTCAGTGGATGTTTGCCTCTTGTGCCAGGCCCCCTGCTACGGCCCGTAGCAGGTGCTATGGATGGCCATAACAGGCATACTGGACTATGAAAATCTCTTCTCGATTATGTTTGCTTCTCCTTGGTTTCTACCTTCGATTCTGCTTAGGTACCTACTTGAACCCGAAACACAGAACATGCACACACCCAAAGTGTAAAATGTGACAAAAAATAGAAATTATACTAATAATGATGAAACAGTAAAATCATCTATTAGTTACAGAAATAGACTCAACAAAACATTAATTCAGACAAAGTAATACAAGTTACCTGGATTTTTGTCGAATAAGTGACAAAATAGATATCATAAAATGGTGACTGATCACTCTTCAACTCCACCATTATGATTCTAATTTGCATGCAATGCTTCATTCTCTTGCACCATCACATGATCCATCGTCTCGAGAGCATTAGCAATCGCACGATCGTTTCTACCCGCCATTTCATTCTGCACAACCAGCTAAGACAGTTAACTAACCGTAATAGTAAAGATAATAACTATTATAAGAACCAAACACATCCATAGTGTTTAACACACATGTTGCATATAAGGATATAAAAAAATTCACAAAACCTAGGCCAGATGAACCGACCTGCTATGATACCAACTATGTAACACCCTAAACCCCAAACACTTATTTTATAAAAACAAATATGGATAATTCACTCAACAAAAGGGTGTCACATTTTTTTAGCATAAAGCAACTTTCTCAATTAACATATTATGGTAGAGAAAATAAATAATAACAACTTAATTTCATTGGTCTCATAATCCAAAATCAAGAGAAATAGTGCAACAACTCTCAGAAACACAAAATAGAAAGGTAACATATCCCAATGACACACTATCAGAGCGACACACGAAAAACTAAAATAAAATCAAAAACGATAAATAACGAAGAAGGCTAGTATGCCATCCTCCAAAACCCAACAACATATAAGGCTCCTCTACCTGAGTATCTTCACCACAGGAGTAAAGAACAACACAAACAAACAAACATGGGTGAGAAATATATTCATATATGTAGTGGTGCATAAAACAACAAGGATAGTTCAAATAATATCATTTATCGATCACATAAATCATCCACAACAATAATCAATCATAATACGATTATGTATGAAATGTATCTCAACTCATCTACTCCATTACATTGGGTACCAAAGTTTATGGATATCAGAGGTATGTTATTGATTTATCCACTTGTCACTGGTTCCTCTTTGGACCATCGGGCTTGTCATATGTTCCATCTCTGAACCTGAGAATCGCCACTGGACCAAAGTTTGTCACACTTGACCGAAGTTTGTAACCATCAAACTCATCACAAGTCCCCTTTCTAAACATGAGATCCGTCACTGGATCGAAGTCCGTCACAGTGGATCGATGCCTGTAATCATCAGACTCATTACAGATGCCCTCTCTGAACCTGAGACTCGTCACTGGACCAAAGTCTATCACCTATCACCGATATACATGATGCATGCAGCAAACAAATGCAAATAATCATCTCAAACCTCCAACTCTAATAATCGTAGTTTATTCCTCTTTGAACCAAATACTCCTCATGAACATCACAAATATAAGGCCATAAAAGTGGTTCCTCTCTGAACCACACATCTCAACACCACACAACATTTTAATCAAAACTCATCATGATAACTAAATTATTTAGTTTCTCATAAAACTCACAAATATTCATCAACAACATCAAAATAACATTGAATAATCATCAAAAATAGAATCTACTCGAAAAATCAAGTCAACGACCAAAACCTGGTCAACCAAGGGCATGATGGTCAGCCCCTAGGGCATGACGCACATCACCCAACTTGTCACCACTATCACTCACCAAAATAGTGATCAAACTGACGTATGGGAGAGAACTCGCTCCTGAGTTCTATGATGGGTGGCCCATCCTCGCGCTGACGCCCATCAGCTCATCCAAAGTAGTGACAGTTGGCCTGTTACGAAGGTGACGCTCGTCACTGCTATACAGAACTCAAAATATGCATTTTCACCATTTGAGCAATTTGAAAGCTTCGATTTTGATCCTAGAAAACCCAAAACTCATAACAAGTCACATACAACATTTATACTTTAATAAACACGTCAAGTTTACACATAATCATCATTTATATCATCGATTGATCATAAATTCATCAACATGTTCGTCAATTTAAAGCATATCATCAAGAATAACAAAACTTCAAATTTCACATATAATTTCACACGAAAATCAGACATTTACAAAGCATGAATTTAACATCAAATCATAGCAACCTAAAGAGGTTTTGCATAAACCCTTTTCAAGATTCAAGAAATTCATCAATGGAGAAAATAAAAAGAAAAGAGAAAGAGGATAAGAAATTCTCTCTATCCTTATGCCCTAAACACTCATATCATGAACAACCCCTCCTACCTCAAATCTGCAGCAAAGGTTGAAACTTTTGACAATGGAAGTGTAAGACCCCAATTTTGACCCTAAGATCCCTCATGCTATCTCATCATTTGCATTGGCTTTGGGATCACACCTTGGCATCCTCCTTACCCTTCATTCATTGGGTTTGCATTGGGAGAGATCACCAAGCACATTTGATTGTAATACTTTATTTTTCTTTGCTTACTAACCAAAATTCCAAAAATATGTCTATGTATAGCTTTGTTTCTTTTGTAGGTAGTGTGTGCATCCACCCATGCCTCATCAAGCTCACAATTAGGGTTTCAGACCCTCAGTGCAAGGAGATCAATCAAGATATGGTTCATACTGGTTCTAGACATCATATATGGGTCCCCATGATCTTCATTTATCATTTTGATCAAGAATTCATGAAGAGTTTGAAGCTTGTTTGCCTTGGAAGCCCTAATTCATCTGGGTATCTTGTGTGACTTCCTCAGCAAGTTTCTTCAACATTTGATAAAATATATCAAGGGATACTTCATTATACATCATCTTATGCATATATAATCCTCCACGAGTCCAAAATATCAAGAGAACTTCAAGTTTTCAAGTTTGTTCGAAGAAGCTGACCAGAGAAAGTCAACTGGTCAAAAATTGGGGATCACTAGACCCTATCTCCTACAATTATTGTCATATGAAAATGATTCCAAGAGAAACTTTGCTCCTTATGACATCACAAACAACTTTCATGTTGAAGTCAAGAGCTAGTTTTGCTTGTAAAGTCATTTTTTATGGTGAAAGATTATAGGTCATTTTGTTTGTGCCCTAGTTAGGAGGTCTACTTCCAAGGACCATAACTTGCTCAATTTTTATGCGACGAAGGACATCCAAGTTTCATTATCAATTTCAATATGTCCTCTCCAAAATTTATTCTTTGATAAACTTCAAATTCAACTTGAAAGGGCATGTTCCAAGAGGAAACATTATAGGTCATTTTGGGCCATTACCATTGAACAAACAATTTTCCTCAACTTCTAAAATGCATAACTCCTTCATGCCAAATCCAAATAAGATCAAATTTGTGACCAAATTGAATAGGTTTGAAATAGACACGACTTTCATGAAGGAACTTTTTCCATTTGAAGCTCATAGCAAAAGTTATTCAAGGTGGAAGAAATGAATATTTGACTTGGTACTTGGAAAAATTTCAATTATGTTTGATTTTCCAAAGTTCCACCTAAAAGTTCATCATGATCCAAGCTTCAAATGGAAATGTTTTCAACATGAAACTTGTTCCCCTTGATCTCACCTTTCCAAAAAGTCCAGAATCACTTCATTTAGCCAAGGTTTGAATAAATTGCACATGGGTGTAATGCATGGCCCCATTTGGAAAGATTTGTGACCAATTTTCATTTCAACATTGCATGGTCCCTTGATTTTGTTTCAGCATCATTTGGAATTGAGTTTGAACCCTTTGAAATCATTGATTAGGCTTTGTACATGACCATGCAAGCATGCATGATATCATTGCTATTTTTGGATTTTGAATTGAAGTGTGCAAAAAGAAATGAGCAAGCCTATAAATACAAGTGCCTTAAGCTCATAAATGATCCCTCTTGCGCAAGCTTCGTCCCCATTCTCTCCCAAACCCCATTGAAAGGATAATCTTGAAGATTTGTTGAGAAATCGAGTTTCAATTCTCATTATGTTTTTGAATTGAAACTCCAAGAGTCCAAGCTTTTGAACCATCCAAATCATCTTCTGCAAGCTTCTAGAGTCAAGCCAAGCCAAATTAGAAGCAAGATCAAGCCAATTCGAAGCTCCTCGAAGGTGAAATTTTAGAAACTTTTCTTCTTCGGTTCTCTCTTATTTCTCATCCATTATGATTGATTGTTGGTTTGCTGAAGTCCTACCAATGTAGACAACAAGATTGAGTTGCTTTGAGGTCAAATCGAGGCAACTCAGATCATGATCCTCAAAATTCAAATCCCTGTATCTTTCAATATACTTGGAATTGGAGAGAATTGAGGCTAGATTCGAGCTCCTGAGCATTTTTCCTTCAAAATCATGTCCTTGTTTTTCATTCTGGTGATGGTTGTTGGTCATCCAGTCCGGCGAGGCTCACCGGAGAAGATGACCGGAGCCCTAGCTCCGGTGGTGTGGTGGCGTATTCTCAACCATTTGATCCATCCAAAATATTTTAATCCTGACCTTTTCTTCTGATTACCAAGCCTACAACGTATTGACTAAGGCATATGGTGGAACGCGCGCGCTTGGCCATCAGATCTGCTACCTCAATTAATGAGGGAGATCTGATGACCCTTGTTTTTTTGAATTTCTTTTTATTTTCTGAGTTTTCATTTAATCTCTTTATTTTGTTTAATTCATATTAATTTCATTTTTAATCCAAAAAATATGGGACTTTCACCAAAAATATTTAAATATTTTTTTCCATATTCTGAATTAAAATTATTTTTTGGATTAATTTTGATATTTTTCATGAATTAAATGTTTTTGTGCATATTTTTAATTGTTTAAAAATACTTCTGACTTTTCAAAAATCATGAAATTTTTTGTCTAATGTCCCTTGACCTTGTTTGACCTATGATAAATCCCTTGGCCATTTATTTGGTGTTTTGAAGGGATTTTAGGTTTTGACCAAATTAAAATGTATTTTAATTCATTTTTAAATTAATTTTTAATTGATTAAATGTTTAAAAATATTGTTGAGCCATTTTTATGGTCATGTGATGTTTGACTTTCTGTTTGGGCCTTGGTCAAGGTTGATTTGACTCTTGTTGGATCAAAACCATTGGATTTAGGGGATTGATGAAATGTACATTTCATCTCCCAAAATGAATGGATGGTTTTAATTTGATGAAAGTCCTCCCATGATCAATTTGTGTTTCTATCTTCCCCTCCCTCTTCATCTTCATCCCTATTCTTTCCCATTCCATCATTTGACCAATGAAATCTCTAATGTCTAAAGGCTAATTGATTCATCAATGACCTTGTGTCAGATGAATCAATACAAGTGTGACTGAGATAGGTCCCTCCCTTTTGATCTTTTTCTTTTAGTGTGTGGTATGTTTTAGGCGTTTGGTTCTTCATACCAAATCGCTGACATGCATTAACACCTAAATTTTTATTGCCCGACCTCAGATAGTTGTGACTTCTATATAAGTCTAATTAGATTGCTTAATATAGAGCTAAATTTGACCTTCAAGGCATATCATTCTAGTAAGTGAGATTGTAAGTCTCCCATTCTTCATGGTATTGTGTGGAGACTTGACCTTTTTTCCTTTCATGAGAGCTAGTGGCATACTTGTTGAATTATCCAAGTTGAAGTCCTTCTCATGGAAGATATCTTGGTTTAAGGATTTATACTTGTGAATGAATGGTTGAGTGTTCTCCAAAGAATGACTTAATCAATTAAAATCACCATTAACACTTGACTAACTTTTGACTAACTCTTGTTAATATTGATTTACTTTCAAGTCATTTACTATTATGTAATTTAAATTTCAGTCATTTATCATTCATTGCTATTTACATTTCATATAACTTGTTTATGATTATGTCATTTTCACTTTGCTCATTTGAGCCATATCTTATGATTGTACATATATTGTTTGTGTGTTTTGGTTTTATTTGTGGTCTTAGGACCTTAAAATACTTAATAACAAGAAAAAACCCTAAAAAAACATTGGGTGGACTGTTGAACTTGATCTGAATTTTTGGACTTAGGATTAGGCAACATTCCCTGTGCTAAAAGGACTTCGCCAATGCCAACATCTTGAGACTGAGTTATTTTGAACTGTGTCTTCATCTGATGCAAGACTTGAGAATTGTTTGAATTCATCTGCTACTCTGCCTGTATGCTTAATTGTTATTTTGATTTTGTATCAAATGCTTTATTCTGAGTTGATCAAGGAATATTTCATCTGATACATGGGAAGACAATGAAGACTACTAGCTATTGGAATGCTTGCTTGGATGTGGCTATCTTTATTTGATGCCTTGATCTTCATGATGTCTGGATATTGCTCATTGCTTATTAATTATTGCTTGATTAAAGTCCAAAAGAAAATGGGTTTATATATGACATTCTTGTTTGTTGGATTGCATCCCATTGGTCAGATCCTTTCAACTCTTAACTTTTAAATTTGTGCTTAGGATAACCTCTTCATCTCCCCCCACTTCTTAAATTTCAAAATCTCTCCCCCTTTTCAAAAACTTTCTTTGCCTGTGATTTCAAACTTAGACTTTGTTTTTATAATTAGAAATTTTGGCCTTATGCCATTGAATTCTCAAACTCTTTCTTAAATCAAATTTTTAAACAAACTTAATCATATTGACTTAAATTTCAAAAAGACAAAAAGAACTAATAACTCCATTCAAACTTTTGGTCATTTGTGCCTTTTCTTATTAAATTTTGTTAAAAGCAATGCACAAACTCATTTGAAACTTTTACCACGAACTATGAGGTTTTGATCCCTCATTTTTATGTTGGTACGTAGGCACAAGATCGAAGGTCTTGTCAAACACAAAAATATAATCAATGAATTCTTTTCTCATCCCCACACTCTATTTTTTATCAAACATCATTTATACCAAAAACATATGCACACATAAAAAAGGGCTTCCTAGGAGTACCTAGGACACTTTGGGTGCTAACACCTTCCCTCTGTGTAACCAACCCCCTTACCGGTAATCTCTGGCATTTTATTAGTTTTGATTTGAAAACTTCTTATCTTTGGGTTTTGTTCGTAATTTTCTCTTTTCCTTTGGAAATAATAAAAGCGCGTCGGCGACTCTAGTTTTATTGACGTTAAGCTTATCCATAGCTTGATGGTCATGAATTTACCGCTGCATGAAACTCTCTTCTCTCCTCCAAAATTTCTCCTAGGGTTTTTGCCTCCATTTCTCGCAACTTATACGTACCAACTAAAACTTCCAACTTTTCTATCATATATAAATAAAACCTAATTTCTAGTTTTATTTTATTTAGCTCCACATCCACCCGTCAACTCTCACTAATTTACCCTTTTCCTTATTTTTAATAAAAGCTCTAATTTCTTCCCTAAAACTCAATTTCTCATTGTTTTCTCTATTATTTAAATAATTAAAAATTAATAATTTTAATAAAATTCTACCCAACCTCAATAATCCCGATAAAAAAATCAGAGCATTCAAATAAAATAATATAAATTTTTTTATACTAAATTAAATTAAATAATCAAAACTGGGGTGTTACATAATGTATCCTATCTCGGCGCGATACTAACTGTCGAGGACACAATGCTGTTTTTTCAACTGACACATTTTTTTAAATTATTAAAAGCATCGTTTAACCACTTTTTTCAAGGGTTTCGAATTCCAAGATTGAAAATGACTGCAAGAGAGATTTTGGTACTTTTGGAGGTAATTGGAGAGCATTTTCTTCAGTGATCTTTCATGTACTTTGAATATAAACTCATGGCATATTTATTTTATACTATGAGTGGCTAGATTTCCCTTAGGTTAGTTCTTTTTGTATGATGAACCTATTTTTATTCTATTGGAATATATGGTTAGATGATGTTAATGTTATTGTTTTGACATATTGTTATTATTCAGTTATCGCTTGTGATCATTGTCTATTGCATGTTACGACCAACAATTTGATATAGGTAAGTAATGACATATTGAATGTATGGTTGTTTATCGGAAATGGGATAATTTTTTTATTATCTAATTAACTAGGGATAGTCTAATTAGGAATTGCGACTTAGGGATTAACGCACTCTAGAGCCTAGTCTGACGTTTCAATTAACCTGAGGGATCAGGAAATTAACACTTAGACTAGTGAGCTACACACCAAGGGATTGAGTGCAATGGCAGGGTTAATTTATCGTGTAACTCTTATGTCTTTACATGTCTGTTAAAGCACATTTCATCATTTGTTCACAGATAAATCACTTTACCTTCAACTCACTTTTAGTCTGAATCAATTTTATATAATCACTTCCCTGAAAATCAATTTTATTCACCGTATAATCGAACACTTACTTAAAGTGTTGGAAGTTTAAACATAAACTTGTGCTTTCTTTTGCACACATCTCATCAAAAGAAGATAAAAGGAAAGGAATAGAAATCAAGTAGAGAGAGAATTAAGGGAAACTTTGAGAGAATGGTGATAAATAACACACAAAGACATTACATTCATTAAGGAGAAAAGCTACATATTTATACTAGTTTCCCGTACATGATTTAGCATTCACTAGTCCCTTAAACCCTAATTAACCACTTTAGAACAACCTCTAAATTTCATAACTAACATAACATTAAATTCAAAATGCTAACTACCATAATAACTTTATGCACAAGCTAACTAGAAATAGTTAATTTGAATTAACCAAGCCCTGAACACACAATTTAAATTCATGTTGGCCAATGAAATTAAACTCACAATCTTCTTAAACATTTCATATATGAATCCCTTTTTTAGTAAAACCATACACTTTGTATTCATTTTTCAAATGCTCCAACTTTAGCCTTTTTTATCATCATTTATTTTTTCAAGTAGTGAAACTTTATCTCTATGTGCTTGCTTCTTTCATATGCAATGAATTCTTTGTCAAGTTCATTAAAGAGATGTTGTCCATCTTCAATGTCATAATTTCAATTTTTCATTGGTAAGCTCTTCAATTAAACTCATCATCCAGATTGCTTGACTTGCACTAAGTGACACTGTTATATATTTAACTTCACATGAGATTTGGCCCTCATGTGAAATTGAATACATAGCAGTATCACTTATTGGTTACTTCATTGAACACCAAGAGAATGGTCATCCTCGTACCAATTTCATGTATCCTACAATGAAATTTCTATCATCTAGATCCTCATACTAGTTTGAATATGAATATCCCATCATCTTGTATCTTCTGCCTTCATCTATTATTGGAAACAAGATTCCACTATCAATTATCCCTATAACCTACCTCCAAAAAATTTATTGTCATTGCTAGATGAAATTTCTTAAGCATCTCCATGATTATGTTCACAATTCATACACTATATGCAAGAGCAAGTCTTGTGTTAAATAGATACCTCAATGATCCAATAAATTTGTATTTAGTTGAATCCACATCACCCTTTTTTTACATTCTTTAACATATGAAACTTTGACTCAACATGTGTTAGTATAGAGTTACAATGTTCCATCTCAAATATTTTGAGGATTTCAATAACATATTTACTTTAATGCAAATAACATATTTACTTTAATTCAAATAACATATTTACTTTAATGCATTAGCAAATCTCTTCTACTTATTGTAAATTCAATACCAAGGAAGTATGAGATGTGACAAAGATCAGTCATCTCAAACTCCCTCATCGTATCACTTTTGAATTTACCAATATAACTTTAGTTACTTCAGGTGATTAGTAGATCATTCACATAGAGACATAATATGATCAATCATTTTTTTTATCTTTCCTAATGTACTTACCATGTTCATATACACATTTTGCAAAGCCAATTTCACTTAGGAACTCATTGATTCTCTTGTTTCATGCTCTTAGTATATGCTCAAGAACATACAATGCTTTACTCAACTTGTATATTCTTGATACCTAATTATTCATCTTAAAACCAAGAGGTTGTGAAATAAATACATCCTCATCTAGAAGAACATTTAGAAATGTTGATTTCACATCCATATGGTAACTGTACCAATTATTGATGTTGGTTATGACAATAACTACGCAACTTGTGCAATGACTTAAAAGTTAATATCTTCTCTTGGAAGAAATACTTTTGCTACAAGTCTAGTCTTATATATAATCAACTCACCTTAAGGATTCATCTTTACTTTGTACACCCATTTCACACCAATTTTTTTCTTTCCCGATAAAATATCAATTAGCTCTCAAGTTTGGTTGTTCTCAATTGATTTCAATTTCTTCTTCATTGCATTCATCCATTTAGGATTATTCAATGCAATTTTTCCTTCTGCTAGTTGAGATTCTCCAAAGAATGCAACAGAAACAAGTTACATTCTTCAGTTACCTCATTGTCTATGGTATTCTCACAATCTTAGAATATTGCAGGAACATTTATTTATCTCTATGCTCTTCTTGAGTTAGATTGAATTGATACATCATTATTTAATTTGACTCCCATCTTCATTTCGATGTATCAATATCATTCCTCCTTCTCATCAATAATCACATCTCTACTTATCACCACTTTCCTGTTCACATAATTATATAATTTATAGCCACCATTAAATGATACGCTACAAATATCATTTGATCTCCTTTATTAGCACTCGTAGCTACTTAGGGACACTTACATGCAATTGAATCAAACACAACTTTTTATAAAAAAAGAAAATTAAAGCGGAAAGAAAGCCAAATTTCTTTTAAAATTCTTTAAGTAAATTTTTTCCCTAATTCACGAGAATAACTAAAAAAGAATTATTATATAAAATACTATTAAATATAACTAAGTTTGAAATAAATGTGCAATTTCATATATTCCACAACAACTAAAGGAGATTCCATAATATGATGCTATTGTTAAAGCCAAAGGGACCTTCGGTTGGAGAAGGTCAAGTGAATGTCAAAAGTCATTTAAGCAAAAGTAGTTTCATATCAATTATTACTCTTTCAATTTCAAAGGAAAGATCTCACAGATCCAAAAGCGGTTAAAGTTAAGATGAGAAGAATATATGTGGCCAAAGGAATCACAAAAAGAGAAGCAAAAGGAACTTGTCAACATCCACCATAGAATAATTGAAATTTCATTTAACTTAGGAAAAAAAATATAATGTCAATCTTGGTCACTTATTAGAGAAAATGATGTGAGCATTATGTCACTAAGTGAATGAAGTATTTATTTTCAAGTAAGGATAAAGATAGAGTAGACATGAAGCAATGTGTTTAATTTTTTGTACGCATATGCTTAATTTAATGCTAGTGAAAACATACTCCGGACATATAGGAACTTGAAAATTATGTATCAAGACCTATAAAGATCCATAATTGTGTATGTTTCAATCGTTGAAAAATTATGTATCAAGACCTATAAAGATCCATAATTGTAATTGTGTAGGTTTCAATTGTTGAGGTGTGTGAGGACTTGAAAGGATAATGTTCGTCCCGTTTAGGTATATTTTTGAAAAAATCCGCATAAAAATGAGGTGGGGGAAGAACATGCATAATTGAATGTGTGAGTTTAAAATCTTGACTCCTACTATAAAATAATGAAAGAGACACAAACCCGTGAATACTACATATTTTAAATTTATAAATACAAAAATTTATGTTAATACCCGCATTCGTAAAAGCCAACGAAAAATGAGGCGGATCAAAGTGGTCACATTAAAGAATGCATATTTAAAATTTTAATTTTCTCCGCAAAAATACATGGATAAATCGAACATATCCGATCAACCGTTTTGTGACCTTACTTGAAAGCCTACTTTGAAAACTACCTCAACACTATCTAGTGTACTTAGGTGGTTATTTATAAACTATTGAGAAGAGTTTATTGGAATAAATTAAAATTGATTATAAACATATTATAAATAATATTTTGCAAGATTGTCCAAAATTTATTATAAATATGTATGTGGAGTAACTTCAAATTAATTCTAAATAATCGAACTAAGTGGTTATCAAAGAATATGAATAATGGAATAATGATACAAGGGAATCAGATATTGAGTTCATCAACAACAAAAAAGGAGAATCAGATATTGAATTATAAACTAATTGGCAAGTTGCAATTGGATTTGCTAACAAATAATACAGCTTGTCACCTTATCTTCAAACTCCAATACGGCTACCGGCTACAGCTGTTAAACATTTGAATATAATTTTTTTCTAATTAAAATGTGGGTCAAAACCCATGATATACACGGAGAATAGGTATTAAAATGAGGTGGAAAAATGCCAAAACCTCAAACCTAGCAAATTTTAAAATTAAAAATATTTTGTTTGTTTTTAGTAAAATCCAAACTACATTGGTATGTATCTTATCTCACCATGTATAATTAGTAACGAGTAGAAAAAAAAAGATTTCTGAAGTGCTCGATTATATGTGTTGAAGCTATTCCTTAGCTTCCAAGGCATCCCAAATGATTTACTGAAAGTAAGTACAACAAGTTTTGAATCAATCCTCAATCAAAGTCGATTCCAATTTTGATTCAAAGCATATTCCATCGCTAGAATGACTCTCATTAATTTTGGGAATTAAGCGTTTTCTTGACCAAGGTTTCACGCAAAAATACTAAAGTGATCACCATTGCGATTCTTGAAAATTCCACGGCAAGCAGCCAACAAAGGGGTTCCTCCCGAAGCCCCGTCAGTATTCACTTTAATCCAATTGGGGGAAGGAAGGAACCACTAAATCTCCTTGTAAATATGAGGCTTAGGGGGATGAAAAAACGTTGGAGTTCTTTAAAATCACAAAGTCTTGAATATATGAATTTGTGCATTTGGACTGTTGTTGTTACACAAAGCAGTTTGCGACACGATTGAAGCACATGCAGACTTCCGATTGGTACAAGAGTTTTGAAAACGAAAATTGTTTTTAGCAACCCAAATACTGTTAACAATATTAATAACTACTGATGTAACAACCAGTTGACTTTGTAGAGAGCTTCTGTTGTAAAATATTTTACAACAATCCACTACATAATTAATGTGAGGACGATTTATCATTTCCACCAGCCAATTCCATAATTTAAAAGCGTAATTGTAGTCAAAAGAAAACGTGTTGCAACATTTCCTTAGAATTTAAGCACATACTACATATTGACGAAAAATGCATACCCCTTAGACTTAACTTATTGTTCAAATGCAGTTTACCATTAATCAGTCTCCAAAACATCAATGACCTTGATGGTGGGATTGTCGTATTCCAATTTTTTTACCCCACGGGACAGATTGATGATGACGAGTGATGTGATAATAAGCACCCTAGATTGTCATTTGTCTACTGGAAGTCGATTTTTTGTATTAATGAATATCTTGGCAGCAAGTTGAGGCAGAAAATGACATAATTGCATCAAACTTGGAGGAATACAGACTAAGGAATTCTGAATAGTTTCTTTCAACTTTTCCTTAAGGTTGTCTTGAAGTGATGAAGGGACATGCAAAAGATCAACTAAGATGTGACCATGTCGGTTATCAAGCCAAACATCAATACTCTCTTCATTTCCCACCGTCCAAGCTAAATTCTGATCTACTTCAGGAACAAGAGCTTTGATGATAGTCCTAATGGATTAGAACACATGGTACTTAATTTTCTTACCATTTTTGAAGACCCTTGATCTTAACACCTTTGCCCAATCTTTTGTAGCAGTCTGAATGCACCAACATTTCTTAAAATCAGTGGCTTCATTCAATAAAGTAAGAGATATTAAACCTAGAGGATCCTGAGGCCGAAGAGGGCAAGGACTGGTCTCCCAAATTCACATAGGAATGAGAGGATCCTGAGGATGTGTAAGTATGGGGACTACATGGTTGAAGGAAGACTTATAAGGATTGATTCTTACTACCAATACCAACAATATGCATCTTCTTTTTGGTGGTCTAACAAATAAGAACTCCATAGTTAGGTGTGCTTGACTTGGAGTAGTATTTAGATGGGTGACCTTCTGGTACGTTTCTTGGAAAACATGCGAGTGAGGACAAAACATACTGAAAAGACATGTGTTAGTTTGTGGGGTCAGTCAGTAATCCTGAAAGCAATCTGGGGTGTTACAAATTGTATAAGAGGAGATTTCTCCAAGTGTGATGTGGTTCAGGGACGAACTAAGCGGAAGTTGGTGGGCATGTAACACCCTAGGCCGAAGAGGCATGGGAATGGTTGTAACACTGGAGATCGAAGAGGGTGAGGAGTGGTCAACTGAGTTCACATTGGAAACGAGAGGATCTTGAGGTTGTGCAGGTACAGAACCGCATGGTTGAAGGAAGGCTTATAAAAATTGGTTGGTACTACCTATACCAACAAGATGCATCTTTTTTTGGTAGCCTAAAAAATAAGAACTCCATAGTTATCGTCCTTTACTTGGAGTAGTATTTGGATATGTGACCTTCTGGGAAGTTTCCTAGAAAGCGTGTGAGTGAGGACAAAACATGATGAAAAGACTCGTGTTGGTTTATGGCGTCAGATGGTAATCTTGAAAGCAGTCTATGGCGTTACACGTTCCCTAAATGAAACCTTTATTCTCCTTAGAATTATGTTAGGTAACATGATGATAGCCCATCATTGCAGATATTTAGTTGAAGAATCGAAGAAATACAAGTGAAAGTTGATCTAAAATGAAGAAGAATGACCAAAGAATGAGGAAAAAATGGCTAAGTGTGAAAACTATGGACTTAGTGAAAATTAGAGTGAAAAAAGGAGCAAAAGCGTGTAGCTATTGGAACAATCATGCACACCATCGTGCAACATCAAGCACGCGAAATGGAATTTAAATCTGCATCGCACGTGTCTTGTAGTGAATCACGCGCGTGATGGTCACTTTTATGGGGTTTTTTCTGACACATTTTGGTCCATTCTGACGCTTTTAAAATGGGATTTTCTGCACTTTCACAAGGGTTACGATTTTGGGAGATTGGAGCACGATTTTGAGGGTACAAGTAGAGATTTTTGGAGCATTTAAAGCCATTGGAGGCCATCTTTTCAAGGGACTTCTTGTGTTATCTTTGTCTATCAATTATGGTATTTTTATTTGCACTATGAGTAGCTAAATTCTTCTAGGTTAGGTTGTGTTAGGATGAACCTATTTTATATTGTTGGATTTTATTTTGATTTGACAATTGTATGAACCTATTGATCTATAATCTTATTCATTTACTTCTTATTCGTAATGCTTTTCATGTGAGAGACTCTTTTAGTCTGATTTTGGGCACATAGAGAATACTGGCCATTTGTCTATGTGTTGGACATAGGGAAATTGTTGTACTTACGCTGGTTGAATAGGGACATGAGACCCCAAGTATTGGCATAGAGAATTAACGTTTTATACATCGCCTAACCCTGCTTACGTTGGCAGAATAGGGATAGAAAGCTCTGAGTAGTGGTTAGTGAGTTATTTCGTGAGGGATCAACTATAACGGATTTGTTAATTCATTGCGATATTATATTAATTAGATCATTCATACATGGCATTAAACATCAATAATGGAGGAATAAGGGATTCTACAACACAACTTGACCACGTTCGTGACATTGTGTACTCGTTTATTTACTTTCCCCACTGAAACTCGAAACTCCCCCCTGCTTTTACTAGTATTTATAAATTACACACATTTTTTGTTGCTTGGAGGCAGTCCTTGTGGATTTGATCTCTTTACTACTTCGACATTATCAGTACACTTGCCGAGAGTTCATCAAGTTTTTGACACCGTTGCGGGGGACTGTTGATTTTTCAACAAGGCGACATTTGTGAAATTATTTTTATGTTTAGTTTTTTTAATTTTTGTTTTAATTTATTGTTTATCATAGTGATACTGAGGTATTTTTTGTTTGTGTATGTGCTGTTCAGGATCACCATTAATACCATTGGATCCAAAAATTGAAAGAATCACATGTGCTCTCAGAAAAGTAGTTTGAGAAGAAGCTCTGGATGGAGGAATACTAGAAGAAGAGCAATTATCAGGTTCTTATGACTTTGAAGAAAAAGTCATGGTAGCTGCAAAACACCTCACTATGGGGGACTACTGTAAACGAACTGGTGAAGGACAAGTTTCTAGGGGGTTTGTACTGGCAAACCCTGTTGACTTTGATATTTAAATCTGATCGGTCACCATTTCCATTGAATTCCCACCGTTAATCCGACATATTTTCATCACTTTGGTAAGATTTATGTTTGTTTATAGTTGTTTCAGAGTCATTTATCATGTTTTGTTGGTTTGGTATCGCATTGCATTTTATTACAAGTTTATGTCAAAAAGGTCTCGTTTACGCTTCGTTTTGGTAGTGTTATTGTTACAGGCCATTACACAGGTTTAAAAGCACTAATAGTGGAGTTGTGGATACTCAGAAAGGCAAAAATATAGAGAGACAGCAGGTCAACAAGGGCCCCAGTGTGCTACAACACTGCCCGTGTTGTTGGTCAGGCAAAGCAAACTTGGAGAAGAAAAACAGAGAGCAACACGGGCACCCGTGTGGTGACACACGGCCGTGTTATTTAAAACAGTGCATTAACACGGGCACCCGTGTGTAGGAACACGGCCCGTGTTGTTACCTCTGTAGCTTGATTTGAAAATGCTCATGTTGGAGAGCACACACGGGCACCCGTGTGTACACACACGACCCGTGTTGTTGGGCGCGACTTAGAAACTTCAATTTTTGCCATGTGAACCTATTCTGCTCATTAAGGGTAGTTTGGACTTTTGGCTTGAGAAAAATCCATCTGAAACTATTAGAAGGCTTGGGAGAGAGAGGAGAAGACACTTTTTGACGTGCGAAGAGAAACATTGCACCGGAGAAGATAGCTACTATGGAGGATTCGAAGACGGCGAGATTCAAGGGCATCACCCATTGAAGATCAAAATCTCCTAATTCTTTGTAATGTTTAATTTCTATACTATGATTTCTTTGAATACTATGAGAGGCTAAACCCCTAATGCTAGGGGGGTGGTCCTGATTTGATCTGATGTTATGAATTCTAACTTATTACTATGTTACGAATTTCAATTCAATTGTGTGATGTGCTTATGCTGTTGTATCAGACAAATACAATTAGATCTATGGCTATCAATAACAGGATTGTGATTGTTAGGGTTTTCACACAATTGGGTTTATAATTGCATCACCTAGGACTAGGAACTTTTGTAAATCACCGTAAACCTTGATATTGTTTATGATTAAAACCAATGATTAATTGAATGGACATTTGAGTAAGAATTGGTAGTTTAATAGTTTCTTCCTTAAGGACTTAAGGAAGAACATTCTGAGGTTATGTGATTGAATGTTTCATGTGTATTAAGGAAATCTTGACTGAATTCATAACTGGTTAAATCAACCACTCACCCTAGCATATTTTATCTTAATCAATTATTTCTATTATCTTTTTGTGTTTATTAGTATAAATTCACAAAACCAACTAAACCCTTGTCTTTTTGTTCAAATAGAATCAGAAGTAAAATAAGTATTTCCTATGCAATCCCTGAGATCGATACTTGGAAGTAAAACTCCTTATTACTACATCGGTAAAAATAGTACACTTGCTATTTTTCTGATCAAGTTTTTGGCGCCGTTGCCGGGGATTTCCAAAATACCTATTTTAATTTTTATTCTATTGAAATTTTGTTGCTCGTCAACCAAAATTTTATCTGTTACAATCTTGTTATTCAAGTCTAATATTTGTCTAACTAGTTTATGCGAGGTAAGGCCTCAACGGATTTTTCTTTTGACGCAGATCGAGAAAGAACTCTTCGCGCTAGACTGAGACAAGCCAAGAGAGAAAAACTGGAATTAGCAGAGAAAGCAGAGGAGGAAGTTGTTTCAGTGCACTCAGAGAATTCAGATTCAGACGCGGAAACAGTTCCTGAAATCATGGCTGCAAACCCACCACCACCACCACCACCAGAGAGACTTCTCGGTGACTATGGTGGAACCAACACTCCGGATGGTCATATAACAATTGTCAACCAACCGGTTAATGTAGAACAATTTCAGCTGCATCCCAACACAATTAATCAACTCAAAAGGCGGTCCTTTTCTGGAAGAGTGAATGAAGATGCCAATAAGCATCTCCAAAGGTTTTTGACTATGAGCACAACGTTGAAAATGCCTGGACATAACGAAGAAGCAATAAGGCTTCGTATGTTCCCATTCACTTTAGCAGATGAAGCCGGAGAGTGGTTCTATTCCTTACCGGTTGGCAACATCACTACATGGGAGCAGATGGAAACAACATTCTTGCAGGAATATTTTCCCGCATCTGTGTCATTGAGAAAAAGATACGAGATCCTAAACTTCAAGCAGAAGGAGGGTGAGTCACTAGGAGATGCCTATAAAAGATTCAAGAGAATCCTAGTGGCTTGTCCTACTCACAACATGGATGAAACTCAGCAGATGCAAATGTTTGTTAATGGTCTCCGAATTCAAACGAGACAAATCCTGGATTCAGCAGCTGGTGGCTCAGCTAACTTTGCAACAGCCAAGAGTATGAAGAAGATAATTGAAGCAATTGCCTCAAATGAGCATATGGAGTTGTACGATAAAGTGTCAAGCAAGTCTGCAGTTATTGATTTGAAGCTTGAAACAAACAAACAGGTGAAAATTGAAGAAGCAGTTGCTGCGGAGGTAGAGAAAAGGTTGAAAGCACTAAACATAGGTTCTCAGAAGGTGGCTCAGGTGCAACAAGCACCAAACGATGTGTGTGGCATTTGTAATGGACCACACAATATTGTTCATTGCTTTGCAACACCACAGCAGATAGAAGATATCAAGTTTTTAAAGCAAAACAATCCCTACTCCAACACATATAATCCGGGGTGGAAGAATCATCCCAACTTTGCATGGAAGGATCAGAAAGGGAATGTGCAACAGCAAGTACAAGGCCAATATCAAAACCAATATCAGCAACAGCAACAACAAGTCCCAAAGAAGGCAGATTAGGAGGTTGCAATTGAAAAGATGGCAGCTCAAAATGGGCAATTTGAAGAAGAGACTAGAAACAATCAGAAAAACACCGCTGCATCCCTAAAGAATCTCGAAGTTCAGCTGGGGCAGATAGCCCAGCAACTGGCAAGTTCTCAAACACCAGGTTCCCTACCAAGTGAAACAGTTCAAAATCCAAGAGGTCAGGAGAATGTTAATACTATCATGACGACATAGAAAAAGGCTGCTAAAAAGAAAAAAAATTACATCCCCGAGCAAGCCGGCTCAAGAAGAAACTACAAAAGGAACTAAACCGGTGATTAAGTTGCCTTGCCCTCAGAGAATGACAAAGAAGGAACCTAGTGAGTCAGAATTGGAGAAATTCATGACAATGTTTAAAAGGATTGAGGGTCATATGGCTTTGTTTGAAGCACTTGAACGGATGCCCATGTACAAGAAATTCGTGGAAGAGGTAATGGCTGAAAAGAAACCAACCACTGAAGAACAGGTATCCGGTAAGGAATAATATAATGCAAACTCCCTGGAGCAGAACATTCTTAACAAACAAAAGGATCCAGGAACCGTCACAGTACCATGCACAATCAAAGAAAGAACCTTCAAAAAGGTATTAATAGATTCTGGAGCTAGTGTGAATCTGATGCCATTATCGATCTATCACAGGCTGGGTATTGGAAATATCAGTGATATAAAGACCAATCTGAAGTTTGTGGATCACTCAAGAAAAGATGCTTATGGTATGGCTGAAGATGTGCTGGTAACAATAGAGGACTTGACTTTCCCAGTCGATTTTGTAATCCTAGACATACCTGAAGACAATGAGGCACTCATCATTCTAGGTAGACCTTTCATGAAGATGAGTCGATGCATGCTCGACATGGATGAGTGCACGTTAACCTTGAAAGTTCACAACAAGGAAATAACATTGATTGCTATTGAAGACCAGGAGATGGAGGAAGATACAAAATCTCAGTATCAAGTAGGCTTAATCAGGACATTGAATACTATCAAAGTCTCACCACTGCCAGTAGCCACCCTAAATGAGAAGATTCCTAACATCAAAAGGAAGGTTAAAAAGGAATCGTGGCACAAAGGAGTCAACACTGATAAAAGAGACAACGTCTGAGTTATAGACAAGAGGTGCAACAAGGTTTTGAACCTGAAAGACCCCCCATGATAAGGGAAATGAACCGTCGAGCCATGCGACGTTAAACGAAGCGCTTCGTGGGAGGCAACCGACGCGTTTGATTTCTAATTTTTTTCATTTTTCTTTTTCTTTGTGTGTGCTAAAATTTTGTTGTAGGGGAGGAGGAGAATTAGAAGGGCAAAGTCACAAACACCTCAAAATGGAAGGAAACCGCACAAGTGCAGTAAAACAACAGTAGTCGCTGTGAGTCCCCTTTGTATCTGGATTTAAACATTGAGGTCAATGTTTAGTTCAGGTGTGGGGGGGTTTTTCCTTTCATGTTTTAGTTCGTTTTCATTTTGTTCATGTTTTCCTTCATCGTTTGTTTTTATTGTTTACCGGTGTGTACAGAGTGATGAGAAATTATGGACGAATCCGGGATCGGTTGTAGTGGATGAAAGACACCCCTCAGACTTGTTCTATTAAGGTATCCCGGAAGTTGATGCAACCATGAGAAAGTTAAAGTCGGACACAATTTGGTGACACCGGACCAAGAGAGCGGTATGGTAAAACTGAATCGGAAAAGAAACCACATGACACTAGGAGGCTTCAGAGCTTGTAAGTTTAACCAACATGGTGAGAATACAAAGGCCAAACACTAAATATCATGAGAGTTCAGCCAGGTATGACTCTATCACTCTGATTTTACGTATGTCCTTTTGACACTTCACAGTATGACAACACACACTGAGGCAAGTTGTTTGTTTAGCCAGGGTCTTTCTTGCTTCCCCTATCTGTATGTTTCCCTTCGTAAACCCCGTTGAGCGTTAGCCATTTTATTCATCATAAACCCCATGTAAACCACTCATCATTCATTTCTTCCATCACTCGGTATGATTGTTGTGAGTTGCAAGATGTGCATAAAGCTAAGTTTGGGGTGGTAATCTTGAAAGATAGGGAAAGTGCATAATAAGAGATCATACAAAAAGACAAGAATTGTGTATGTCCAACAAGAAAAAAAAAGAGAAACAAAAGAGAAAAATGCACTTGCCGAGACTTAAGACTCTAACACCTATAAAATGCTCGCAAAAAAAAATTGAGTAGAAAAAAGAGTCAAAAGAGTGAAATTAACCCCCAGAGTATACGTGATACACGAGAAAAAGATAAAGAAAAATCACACAACATGATTGTCGAGTTCAAAACCCTTTGTTGTCCATTTTTTTTGTTCATCCCACCGTACCCAAGCCCCGTTACAACCTAAAAGACCTCGTAAAGTGTGTGGAATCTGCTGTTGTCGTGAAATTAGAATGTATTCAAATTTAAGAGTTGGGTATTGCATACTGTGCTGTGAGTGTACACACCCTAACCATGAGAGATGTTGTGAGTGTGTGAAAAGCTTGCAGGTGACGAGGCTTCTGATGTGGAAATGTGGAAAACTGCCTGAGTCGGAGATACCTGAAACTTGATTGGAAAGGAATAACACAAATTGTGAAAGACTAGGTTGCATTTTGGAAAATGAATTCGTGGGTGACCTTTGTTTGAACTCAATACATCACTTGAGGACAAGCAATGAGACAAGTTTGGGGTTGTGATCGGTCACCATTTCCATTGAATTCCCACCGTTAATCCGACATATTTTCATCACTTTGGTAAGATTTATGTTTGTTTATAGTTGTTTCAGAGTCATTTATCATGTTTTGTTGGTTTGGTATCGCATTGCATTTTATTACAAGTTTATGTCAAAAAGGTCTCGTTTACGCTTCGTTTTGGTAGTGTTATTGTTAAAGGCCATTGCACAGGTTTAAAAGCACTAATAGTGGAGTTGTGGATACTCAGAAAGGCAAAAATATGGAGAGACAGCAGGTCAACACAGGCCCCCGTGTGCTACAACAATGCCCGTGTTGTTGGTCAGGCAAAGCAAACTTGGAGAAGAAAAACAGAAAGCAACACGGGCACCCGTGTGGTGACACACGGCCGTGTTATTTAAAACTGTGCATTAACACGGGCACCCGTGTGTAGGAACACGGCCCATGTTGTTACCTCTGTAGCTTGATTTGAAAATGCTCATGTTGGAGAGCACACACGGGCACCCGTGTGTACACACACGGCCCGTGTTGTTGGGCGCGGCTTAGAAACTTCAATTTTTGCCATGTGAACCTATTCTGCTCATGAAGGGTAGTTTGGACTTTTGGCTTGAGAAAAATCCATCTGAAACTATTAGAAGGCTTGGGAGAGAGAGGAGAAGACACTTTTTGACGTGCGAAGAGAAACATTGCACCGGAGAAGATAGATACTACGGAGGATTCGAAGACGGCGAGATTCAAGGGCTTCACCCATTGAAGATCAAAATCTCCTAATTCTTTGTAATGTTTAATTTCTATACTATGATTTCTTTGAATACTATGAGAGGCTAAACCCCCAATGCTAGGGGGGTGGTCCTGATTTGATCTGATGTTATGAATTCTAACTAGATTTCCTTATTACTATGTTATGAATTTCAATTCAATTATGTGATGTGCTTATGCTGTTGTATCGGACAAATACAAGCAAGCAACTTCATAGTCTTCTTCTTAAACTTCCATGTACCAGATGACATACTCCTTGAATAGCTCAGAAATAGGCATTAGACACAGTTTCAAAGTAACATTTGCATCAAGACCATGTAAAAGATGAACTCAAAAGGGATCTCAATACTTGCATCAGATGAAAGTTCAATTCACAATGACTTGACTTCAGAAAAGTTGACATTGTCCAAGTCCTTTTGCATAGGGAGTGTTGTCTAATTCTAAGTCCAAGTCTCAGATCAAATCCAACGGTACACACAAACATTTTTTAAGGGTTTTTGTTGTTATTATGTACATTAAGGTCCTAAGACCACAAACACAAACAAAATACACAAACAAGTATATACAATCACAATATAAACACAATATATGGCTCAAGTGAGCAAAGTAAAAATGGAATTAAAATGAACAAGTTAAATGGTATGTATAATGGAAAATGATAAAATACTTGTATTTAAATTGCATAAAGTAAATGACTTAAAATTAAAAGTTAGTCAAACGTTAGTTGGTTAGATGTTAGTATTGTTTTTGCTTTTCAATTGTTTAAGTCATTCTTTGGAGAGCACTCAACCCTCTATTCACAAGCATGGATCCTTAAACCAATACATCTTCCAAAGGAAGGAAAAAAGGCCAAGTTTCCACACAATACCATGAAATGGGGGAGACTTACAATCTCACTTACTAGAATGCTATGCTTTTGAGTCAAAATTTAGCGCTATGTTAAGCAATCGTAATTGGACTTATGTAGAAGTCACAACTATCTGAGGTCGGGCAATATAAATTTTAGTGTTAATGCATGTTAGAGATATGGTATAGTTAACCACACTCCTAAAACATACCACACTTAAAAAAGAAAATGGAAAAAGGGTGGACCTAATCTCATCCACACTTTTATTATTTTATGAACCAATTAGCCTTAGGATATAGAGATATCATGGGTCAATGGAATGGATGGGATAGAATGAGATTGAATATGAAAAGGGAGGGGAAATGAGACAAACCCAAATTGATCATGGGAAGAATTTATCAACTTAAAATCATTCACTCATTTTGGAAGATGAAATGTACATTTCATTAATCCCCTAAAACCAATGATTTTAATCCAACAAAGTCAAATCAACCTTGATCAAGGCCCAAACACAATAGTCAAACTTCACAAGTAAATAAAAATAGCTCAACACAATTTATTCACAATTAAACAATTAAAAATCAATTAAAAATGCATTAAATTAAATTATGTTTGATCAAAAACCTAAAACCTCTTCAAAACACCAAATACATGGCCAAAAGATTTATCATAGGTCAAACAAGGTCAAAGGACCTTGGAGAAAAAATTTCATTATTTTTGGAAAGTTAAAAGTATTTTTAAACAATTAAAGATATGCACAAAAACAATTAAATCATGAAAAATATTAATGTTGATCCAAAAAATAATTTTAATTCAGAAAATGAAAGAGAAAAATATTTGAATTGTTTTGGTGAAAATCTCATATTTTTTGGATCAATATTAAAATTAATATGAATAAATGAAAATAAAACAATTAAAATGAAAATCAGAAATTAAAAAAATACGTGGACCATCTGATCTCCCTCATTAATTGAGGTGGCAAATCAGATGGTCCCTAGCGCGCGTACTATGTGGTCTTGAGTCAACAACACAACAGGCATGATAATCACAACCAACGCGTGAGATTAAAACAAATTGGATGGATCATGTGATTCAGAGACTTGCCAATGCATCGCCGGAGCCAGAGCTCCGGTCTTCTTCTCCGGTGGACCTAACCGGACTGGTCCACCTTCAACCATCACCAAAATGAAAAAGCAAGACATGAATTTAAAGAAAAAATGCTCAGGAGCTCGAATCTGGCCTCAATTTTGTCTAACTCCAAGTATATAGGAAGATACAGGGAGTTGAATTTTGAGGATCATGATATGAGTTGCTTCAATTTGACCTCTAAGCAACTCAATCTTGTTGCATACATTGGTAGGACTTCAAACAATCAAAAATCAACAAGAATAATGGAGAAATAAGAGAGAATCTAAGAGTGAAAAAATCTGGAAAATCACCTTCAATGGAGCTTCAGATTGACACGATCTTACTCTTAATTATGCTTGGCCTTGCTTCAGATGTTTGATGGAGTAGAAATGAATCAATAAAAGGGATGCACTCTTGGAGTTTCTCTCTAAATATTTTGATCTTCATAATTATCGTAGAATCAAAACAAATTGTATTGTCCACACTTTCAAGCATTATATCAAGTTTGATGTCATTGGTAATGACAATTTTTGTGGAATCAAGCACAATTCTTGACAAATATCTTTTTATATATTAATAAAATATATGTAATGATAAATTTAAATTTACATCGAATTTAAAGAAATATTATAATATTAAATGATGTTTTGCCTTTGTTGAATTCTATTTTAAAGTATAATTTCTTTCAATTTTTTGACAATGCTATTTAATATTAAATTACTTTAATTGCTTTTTATTTTTAAATCTTATTTTAATATAACATAATCAACAAAGTTGAAAGTAAATGTTAAAAAAAATGTTAATAATTGTATATTTTAGCAATTGGAATTTTGGAAGTTAATTGAATATAATCAAACATTAATATATGCTCAGAGCAATCAAAACTAAAGCTTAATTAATTAAGATTAAAATATTCTTACAATTACTTTAATAATTTATACTATTTTTTTAATTTTATAATAATATATACTATAAATTACAAGCTTTTTTTGAGATATATTCATTAATATCTTTTGTTTCGAAAATGTAGACATACTTTAACATTAATACATCAATTAGAAAAACAAACTTTTGTCTTACTTATGTCGGTTTCAAAATTAATAATTATTTATTTGTTAGTTTTATTTTTATACATTTTCGAGAAAAATTCTATATGCTTTCAAGATCAAAGGGTTAGAAGCTGATTCTATAGGTGTTAATGTAAAATATCACGTCAATGGTTGACATTATTAAATAAAGGAGTCGATTAGTGGCCGACGACATACGACTTTAAGATGGGTTTTCTCCCTAAATACTTTGATCTTCATAATGCCTGTAGAAATAAAACAAAGTGTATTGTCCACACTTTCAAGTATTATATCAAGTTTGATGTCGTTGGTAATGACAATTTTTGAGGAATAGAGTACAATTCTTGACAAATATCTTTTTATATATTATAAAATATATGTAATGAGAAATTTAAATTTATATCGAATTTAAAGAAATATTATAATATTAAATGATGTTTTGCAATTTGTTGAATTCTATTTTAAAGTATAATTTCTTTCAATTTTTTGATAAACTTGTGCTATTTAATATTATTATTTAATATTAAATCACTTTAATTGTTTGTTATTTATAAATCTTCCTTTAATATAATATAATAAACAAAATTGAAAGTAAATGTTAACAAAAAAAATTTATGTTAATAATTATATATTTTAGCAATTGGAAATTTGGAAGTTAATTGAATATAATCAAACATTAATATATGCTCATAGCAATCAAAAGTAAAGCTTAATTAATTAAGAGTAAAATATCCTTACAATTACTTTAATAATTTATACTATTTTTATTTTATTTTATAATAATATAGACTATAAATTACAAGCCTTTTTTCGAAATATATTCATTAATGTCTTTTGTTTTGAAAATGTGGACATGCTTTAACATTAATACATCAACTAGAAAATCAAACTTTTGTCTTACTAATGTCACTTTCAAAATTTATAATTATTTATTTGTTAGTTTTGATATCACACATTTTCGAAAAAAATTCTATATGCTTTCAAGATCAAAGGGTTTGAAGTTGATTCTCAAGGTGCTAATGTAAAAAATCACATCTATGGTTGACATTATTGGATAAAGGAGTCGATTAGTGACCGATGACATCCGACTTTAAGATGTGTTTTCTCTCTAAATAATTTGATCTTCATAATGTCTGTAGAATCAAAACTAAGTATATTGTCCACACTTCAAGCATTATATCAAGTTTGATATCGTTGATAATGACAATTTTTGTGGAATTAAGTATGATTCTTGACAAATATATTTTTATTTATTAATAAAATATACATCTATAATTAAATGTTGTTTTGACATTGTTGAATTATATTTTAAAGTATAATTTCTTTCAATTTTTTGACAGACATGTGCTATTTAATATTAAATCACTTTAACCTTTTTTTAAATCTTCCTTTAATATAATACAATCAAAAAAATTAAAAGTAAATATTAACAAAAAAATAATATGTTAATTATGATATATTTTAGCAATTGCAAATTTGGAAGTTAATTGAATATAATCAAACATTAATATATGCTCAGAGCAATCAAAACTAATATTTAGTTAATTAAGATTAAAAAATTCTTACAATAACTTTAATAATTTATACTAATTTTATTTTATATTATAATAGTATATACTATATATTACAAGCCTTTTTTCGAGATATATTCATTAATGTCAATTGTTTTGAAAATGTAAATTACTTTGATCTTCATAATTCCCATAGAATTAAAGCAAAGTGTATTGTCCACACTTCTAAACATTATATGAAGTTTGATGTCGTTGGTAATGATAATTTTTGAATCAAGTAAAATTCTTGACAAATATCTTTTTATATATTAATAAAATATATCTAATGAGAAATTTAAATTTACATCGAATTTAAAGAAATATTATAATATTAAATGATGTTCTTTCCATTGTTGAATTCTATTTTAAAGTATAGTTTCTTTCAATTTTTTGACAGACATGTTTTATTTAATATTAAATCACTTTAATTGTTTGTTGTTTTTAAATCTTCCTTTAATATAATACAATCAAAAAAATTGAAAGTAAATGTTAACAAAAAATAATATTTTATTATTATATATTTTAGCAATTGCAAATTTGGAAGTTAATTGAATATAATCAAACATTAATATATGCTTAGAGCAATCAAAAATAATATTTAGGTAATTAAGATTAAAATATTCTTACGATAACTTTAATAATTTATACTAATTTTATTTTATTTTATAATATTTATACTATAAAAATTTAAAATTAATAATTATTTAGTTTTTAGTTTTGATTTTACACATTTTCGAAAAAAAATTCTAAATGCTTTCAAGATCAAATGGTTTGAAGTTAATTCTCAACGTGCTAATATAAAAAATCACGTCTATGGTTGACATTATTGGATAAAGGAGTCGATTAGTGGTCGACGACATCCGGATTTAAGATGAGTTTTCTCTCTAAATACTTTGATCTTCATAATGCTCATAGAATCAAAACAAAGTGTATTGTCCACACTTTCAAGCATTATATCAAGTTTGATGTCCTTGGTAATGACAATTTTTATGGAATCAAGTACAATTCTTGACAAATATCTTTTTATATATTAATAACATTCATAAAGTATACACAATTAATATAACATGGTACAAGAAACATTCTCAAGCTATTACACCCAATTAATTTATCAATCTATTGTAATCAAGATTTAGGTTAACATTTATTCATTGCATAAGTATTCAATAACAAAATCCTTGGCCTAGTGGTAAGGTTTGTACCATACCAATGAGGTCCCGAGTTTGACCCCTGTTGGTTGCATACTTTCATTTTTCAAGGAATTAATGGTTCCAACTAACAAGAGATAGAGTACGATAAATTGTCCGATGTGGGACTCTTAACACACCCCTCACGACCAGGACTGGACATCTGGAGCATGGAAATAAATGGTGGGGCCATGTTAAGAAGTGTGGTTGGGCCTAACTCAACCCTACAAAATTAACCACTAAGTTACATGAAATCTAATCATAACGCCTTGTCTTAATTTGGATAATCAACACTCTTCAAATCTTCACTCTTTAATTGTGACAACTTTATAATCCATCTAGTGATATCCTTATCAACTTCATTTGGTCTGATACTATTGTAAAAGGGAAAAGTATGAACAAAACCCAAGGATAAGAAGTTTTCAAATCAAAACTAATAAAATGCCATAGATTACAGGTAAGGGGGTTGGTTACACAGAGGGAAGGTGTTAGCACACAAAGTGTCCTAGGTAGTCACAAGGAGCTCTTTTTGTGTGCATATGTTTTTGGGTATAAATGATGTTTGATAAAATATAGAGTGCGGGGATGAGAAAAGTTTCATTGATTAAATTTTTGTGTTTGACAAGACCTTCGGTCTTGTGCCTACGTATCAACATAAAGATGAGGGATCAAAACCTCGTAGTTCTTGGTAAAAATTTAAAATAGGTTGGTGAGTTGATTTTAACAAAACCTTAAATGAAAAGGGCACAAAGAGGCCAAAGATTTGAATAAGGTGTTAATTTTTTTTTGTCTTTTTAAGTTTTAGTCAATATGGTGAAGTTTATTTCCAAATTTTTATTTAAGAAAAAGTTTTAAAATTCAATGGCATAAGGCCAAAGTTTCTAATCACTAAAACATGTTTAAGTTTGAAATCACAAGCAAAGAAGATTTTTAAAAGAGGGAGAGATTTTGAAATTTAAGAAGTGGGAGGAGATGAAGAGACTACCCTAAGCAAAAATTAAAAGTTAAGAGTTGAAAAGATCTGACCAATGGGATGCAATCCAATAGACAATAATGTCATATAGAAACCCATTTTCCTTTGAAATTTAATCAAGCAATAAGTAATAAGCAATGAGCAATATCCAAACATCATAAAGATCAAGGCATCAAATAGAGATAACTAAATCCAAGCAAGCATTCCAATAGCTAGCAGTCTTCAGTGTCTTCCCATTTAGCAGATGAAATATTCTTTGATCAACTAAGAACAAAACATCAGACATAGACAAAAATAAGACAAATAAGCACAGAGACAAAGTAGCATATGAATCAAAGACATCCAAAGTCTTGTATCATATGAGAGTCACCGTCAAAGATAGCTCAGTCTCAGATGTTGACATTGGCCAAGTCCTTTAACACAGGGAATATTGCCTAATCCTAAGTCCAAAAGTTTAGATCAAGTCCCAACCGTCAACCAAATATTTTTTTAGGGTTTTGTTGTTATTAAGTGTTTTAGGGTCCTAAGACCACAAACAAAATCAAAACACACAAACAAATATGTACAATCATAAGATATTGCTCAAATGAGCAAAGTGAAAAGGACTGAAACATAAACAAGTCATATGAAATGTAAATGGCAATGAATGATAAATGACTAAAATTTAAATTGCATAAAGTAAATGATTTGAAAGTAAAAGCACAATGAATAAGAGTTATTAACTGTTGTAGGGTCCTAAGACCACAAACAAAATCAAAACACACAAACAAATATGTACAATCATAAGATATTTCTCAAATGAGCAGAGTGAAAAGGATTGAAACATAAACAAGTTATATGAAATATAAATGTCAATGAATGATAAATGACTAAAATTTAAATTGTATAAAGTAAATGACTTGAAAGTAAAAGCACAATGAATAAGAATTAGTCAATGGTTAGTCAAATGTTAGTATTGAGTTTTAATTGATTAAGTCATTCTTTGGAGAACACTCAACCATTCATTCACAAGTATGAATCCTTGAACCAAAACATCTTCCATGAGAAGGGCTCCAACTTGTATAATTCAACAAGTACGCCACTAGCTCTCATGAAAGGAAAAAGGTCAAGTCTCCACACATTGCCATGAAGAATGGGAGACTTACAATCTCACTTACTAGAATGCTATGCCTTGAGGGTAAAATTTAGCTCTATGTTAAGCAATCATAATTGGACTTATGTAGAAGTCACAACTATTTGAGGCGGGAAATACAAATATAGGTATTAATGCATGTTAGAGATTTGGTACAAAGAACCAAACTCCTAAAACACACCACACACTAAAAGAAAATGGGAGGGGCCTATCTTAGTCATACTCGTATTGATTCATCTGACACAAGGTCATTGATGAATCAATTAGCATTTATACATTAGAGATTTCATTGGTCAAATGAGGGAAATGGGGAAGAATAGGGATGAAGATGAAGAGGGAAGAGGAAATAGAAACACAAATTTATCATGAGAGGAATTTCATCTGATCAATACCATCCATTCATTTTGGGAGATGAAATGTATATTTCATCAATCCCCTAAATCTAATGGTTTTGATCAAACAAAAGTCAAATCAACCATGACCAAGGCCCAAACAGAAAGTCAAACATCACAAGACCATAAAAATGGCTCAACATAATTTTCAAAACATTTAATCAATTAAAAATAAATTTAAAAATGAATTAAAATGCATTTTAATTTGGTCGAAACCTCAAATCCCTTCAAAACACCAAATAAATGGCCAAGGGATTCATGGTAGGTCAAACAAGGTCAAAGGACCTTAGACAAAAAAATTCACAATTTTTAGAAAGTCAGAAGTATTTTAAAACAATTAAAAATATGCACAAAAATATTTAATTCATGAAAAATACCAAAGTTAATCCAAAAAATAATTTTAATTCAAAATATGGAAGAGAAAAATATTTAAAGATTTTTGGTGAAAGTCCCATATTTTTTGGATTAAAAATGGACTTATTATGAATTAAACAAAATAAAGCTATTAAATGAAAAATAAAAAAATACAAAAAAACAAGGGCCATCAGATCTCCCTCTTTAATTGAGGTGGCAGATCTGATGGCCAAGCGTGTGATATCCATGATGCGCTTCAGTCAACGCGCCACACACATGGTAATATGAACCAAAGGTTGTGATTAAAACATTTCAAAGGGATCTGGTGGTTTGGAAGATGTCAACGCACCACCGGAGCCCTAGCTCCGGTTATCTTCTCCGATAGACCTCATCAGACTGGTCCACCATAAACCATCATAAAAATGAAAACCAAGGATATGATTTTAAAGGAAAAATGATCAGGAGCTCGAATTTGACCTCCATTTCATCCAATTCCAAGTATATTGAAAGATACATGGATTTGGAATTTGAGGTTCATGATCTGAGTTGCTTCGATTTGACCTCAAAGAAACTCAATCTTGTTGCCTATGTTGGTAGAACTTCAGATAACCAATAATCAAGCAAAATAGTTGTGAAATGAGGGAGAATCGAAGAAGATAAGTTTGAGAAAAATTACCTTCGGCTAGCTTTAATTCAGCTTGATCTTGCTTCTAATTTGCCTTGGCTTGACTCTAGAAGCTTGCAGGAAGTGAAATGGATCAAAGAGAGGCTTGGATTCTTGGAGTTTCAATCTCAAAACAGAAGGAGAATTGAAACTCGATTTCAATTGAAATCTTCAAGTTTATCCTTTAATGGAGGCTAGGGATGCAAGGGTTCAAAGCTTGGGCAGAAGGGATCCCCATTCTAATCACAATGGTCATGTATATATAGCCTAACAACTTGCTTTTCACACACTTTGAAACTTTGCCAATTTTATCAACTTTGGTGCATGGGTGCATGAGCAATGATTTGGGCCCAATTCATGATGTTATCACACTTCAATTCTTGTATAATTCATCCTGCAACAATAACATGTAAGCATGCAAAAGGAAATGGACAAATGAATTCAAATCTTACCAATACAAACCTTTGAAAGGAACCATGCGCAAGTCCCTCAAATCTTGTCCAAATGAGGTGATCTTAGACGTTTGGGAAAGGTGACATCAAGGGGAATAACTTTTATGTTGAACACTTTTCCATTTGAAGCTTGGATCATGATGAATTTTGAGGTGGAAGTTTGAGAAATCAAACATATTTGAAAATTTTCTAAGTACCAACTCAAATGACCATTTCTTCCACCTTGAATAACTTTTGCTATTAGCTTCAAATGGAAATGGTTCCTTCATGAAAGTTATATATATTTCAATCTTATTAAATTTGGTGACAAATCTGACCTCATTTGGATTTGGCATGATGGAGTTATGGATTTTAGAAGTTGCAGAAAATTGCTTGTTCAATGGTAATGGCCCAAAATGACCTATAATGTTTCCTCTTGGCACATGCCCTTTCAAGTTGAATTTTACATTTCTCAAAGAATAAAATTTGGATAGGAAATCTTTAAATTGATCATGAAACTTGTATGGCTTTCACATCATAAATATTGAGCAATTTATGGTCCTTGGAAGTTGACCTCCTAAGTAGGGCACAAACAAAATGACTTATAATATTTCACCATAAAAATGACTTTCCAAGAAAAACTAGCTATTGATGAAAACATGAAAGTTGTTTCTATTGTCATAAGGGGTAACTTTTCTCTTGAAATCATTTTCATATGACAAAAATTGTGGGAGATAGGGTCTAGGGAACCCCAGTTTTGACCAGTTCACTTTCTCTGGTCAACCTCTTTGAACCAACTTGCAAACTTGAAGTTCTCTTGATCTTTTGGACTCATGGAGGATCATATATGCATAATATTATGTTAAATTAAGTATCCCTTGATATATTGGACCAAATGTTGAAGAAACTTGTTGAGGAAGTCACACAAGATACCCAGATGAGTTAGGGTTTCCAAGGCAAACAAGATTCAAACTCTTGATGATTTATTGATCCAAATGATAAAAGAAGAACATGAGGATCCATATATGATGTCTATAACCATTGTGAATCATCTCTTGATTGATCTCCTTGCACTGAGGGTCTCAAACCCTAGTTGTGAGCTTGATGAGGCATTGGTAGATGCACACACTACCTACAAAAGAAACAAAGCTATACATGGACATATTTTTGGTATTTTGGTTAGTAAACAAATAAAAACAAAGTATGATACAATGAAATGTGCTTGGTGATCTCTCTCAATGCAAACCCAATGAATGAGGGGTAAGGAGGGTGCCAAGGTGTGATCCCAAAAAGCCAATGCAAATGATGGGATAACATGAGGGATCTTAGGGTCAAAATTGGGGTCTTACAACTATATGCTGCAAGCGTCTACTCCTAATGTTTCATTTCTCTCGTACTACTCCAATAGAATAACACACTTAGCACGAGATTGTCTCACTTTTATTCCTACAATTAACTATCTCTTTGATCCTCTATAAATTTCACTGATCCTCTAGAAATCCATATAATAAAAAGAGTACATGGAGGAGTGCAAATTCATATATCTTGACCCAATGGAAGATAGAAAACACAAACTCGAACCTATAAAAAATGTGAAAAGATCGATACATTAGGTGATGGATTAATTCGACAAATGTACATAATTGTTTCCAAGTCTAATTTTTAAATTCAACAATTAGTAATTTACGTTTGTAGTACAATTGGGAATAAACATATGTTGTAGGATGTGATAAGTGATAAAATATGTAAAATTCATAAGCACTTATTAAGTTCTTTTACAAGTAATCAATGAAAAAACACCAATTTATAAGGAAAATATGATAAAACACCTGTGCGAACTTTTTAACTATGTAAGTATCAAGTGCATGCAAGAAGGACCAAGAAAACACCAAAATCAGACAAAACACACCATCCATGCATCAATGCCTACATAGCTAAGGACCATACCTTGCTAAGCGAGAAATAAGCAACAAATGTCAAACAAAACTCAGTCATACACAAAAACTCGCTAGGAGGTGCACTAAGAGAGGTATGGTGTGTTAGAAAGATTCAAGGTTAACTTACTTCAAGGAGAAGAAAGGCTTAACTGCTAAATGATATATATGAGTGCTAAGTGAGATTAAGGCGTCCAATACCACATGAAGATGAGTTGGCATTTCTTAAGGATGAATTTTGTAAGCGAGCAAAACAAGGTTCAGGGCTCGCTTAGCGAGAATGGAAAGTCAGACCACTACAAATAGGGGTTCATGTAGTTCTTTTGGAGTATCTTGTAAAATATTTTGAATATATTATAGAAGTCTTGTTAAGGCCTCGTGTACTTATCTCAATACGGAGTGAGAAACACAACTAGAGAGGAAAAGAGAGGGAGACTGCTAAAAGAAGCACTATTTGAAGAATTTTTAATAGATGATTCTCAACATCTTTCTCATAGAGCTTAAGTGTAAGGGTACGATGAGTAAATGTAACTAATTTTCTCTTTAGTTGAGGTTAGATGATGTTTTCCTAGTACTCGTGTTTTGATCTCGGTCATGACGTTTTATGTAATTCTTCTAAAGATTTAATATTGATGAATTCTTTGTTTTTAATTATTTTTTTAGATTAGCTACCTAAAACATGTTTTCATGGTATGACTTGATATACAAAAGGTATTGGTCATTACTAGATCCAAACTTTTCATCTATTGGTTATGCTAAAGTCTAAACATAAATTTAAGTTCAATATATGTATAAACGGTTGAAACATAATGTTGTCATATTGGTTAATATGTTGATAGATCATATATCAGATAATACGATTGAACTCACATCTTTGACTCAGACATGTGTTGCGCTGAGAGCTTTAGACAGTAATATTAATAGATGATTATAATTACATATTACTTATCAATGATGCTACATGAGAATAGGTCAATGTAATCTAACCCTGACAATTTTTCTTAATTGTTAAACATCAAAGTTTATTTTACTTTATGTTATTTTAATTTATGTATTCACAAACAAATCAAACAGCTGATAAGCCATAGTTAATGTGAAGAAGATAAAAATTGCATTGTTATTTGCACTGCAATAAGTTGTAGAATGAAAAATAAAACACGTGAATAAAATCAGTAGGAAAACAAGATTAGATCATTAGAATAATCTCTAGTATCACTCTTTGGCAATCATTGTCTAATTCATATGATTACTGGTCTAGAATCACGACAAATTAGCAAAGTAGGTTATGACCAATGTCTTGGCTCAAAGCTCCATCATTCTCTAACACAAATCACTAATGTCTCAGGAAAATTAATTTTATCGAAAGTTTTAACCCGAGCTAATTTCTTAATCACAACATATTACTCAATATGTCTAAAGTTGTTATTTGTTGAATAGTTATCCTAGGTCTTGTTCCAACATCCATGGTTAATGGTAAATTGTTGTTTAAAACAAATTTATATATCCGCTAATATATAAAAGTAATGCACACAAGTATAATTGAATAATTCTAAATTTATAATTATATAAAAAAGTATCACTATATAATCTAAAGAGAATTAACTAGACATAACATAAGTGTGTAATTGACCTCATTTTCATTATTTGTTTTGCACACTTATTAGCTTACTTACAGGGAAGTAACATGTAAAACCTCTAATTTATGTTTATATTGAACATTATCTGATAAATATGGATTGGATATTTTAATTTAATAGGTTTGATGGGTTTAAAATTAATAAGAAAGGATCAAAAACAAGGGGAACCAAAATATTGAGGGCCAAAGTCAAGGTAAATGTAATGGGAGAGTTTCCCTCGATCAACAAATATGAGGTTGAGAGTTTAGATGGTAAAACAAAGAAAATTCATTGGGCAAACCACATTTCATCTATAAAATTTAGGGCAGTTCAAGAGGTTTCTTGGGTGTGAAGGAAGCTAAAAAGTGAAATTTGGTGGGTCAACTACATTTTACCCAACAAATAAAGACAAAGTTAAAGCTCATAAGTAGTCATTTGAAAATTCATTCACTTTTGTACATATTCTGATTTCACATATATAGTTTTTATTTAGTTATATATTTCAATTATAGTATCAATGATAGATATCTTGAATGTTTATCAAGTCGAAGTCTTATCGATGTGGAGTTAGCTGAAGACTGAGAGATCAATCAACGTGGTTCTGATTCTACACTTTCAATCCTTCTACCATAATTCTGAGTAGATAAATTCTCTCTTGTTGGTGTTAAGTTTTTATATCAATATGACTTATATGTATTTGATGTGATCGTGTTTTTAAGCTCGTTATAGTAAATAAAACATATTTGATTTTTACACTTTTTTCCAATGCTTGCTATATTTGTGTCATGCCTGTGAACATATCTTCCATTGAGAGATGATTTTAAGTTTATACTTAGGTAATCATCTATCAAAATATAGAGTCTAGAGATTGATCTAGATCTGGTATACACATATAATGTTTAAGCTTAATATTATCATATTATTTGTTAGGATGAGAGATCGTCGGATAAATAATATAATTGATATCATGATGTTATTTTTAGACATGGTTAGCATTGTTGAAAAATAGGTGATAATATGGATTGATAGCTAAAATATGTATACTTTATCATTGATGATCATATAGTCATAGTAATTGCAATCTAACTCTAACATATTCCTTCAAACTCACAATGCATGAACGTAAAACATCAAGAATTTGATAAACAATAAACAAAAACATACTCCATAATAAATAATATAAATCTAAAACTATAACACTCCTACTTCCAGTTAAAGTATTATAACCTTTAAACTTTATACAAATTAACCACAAAATAAGACAATAACCAAAGAGATGAATATGAGACAAAAAAATTATATTAGTTCTCCTTATCAACCAAAAGTATATCTATCCCCTTCACGCCCCATGAATGATTTTACTATGTTAGATCTTTGTACGATATCACACCAAGACTATCATACAATCTTCTAACATGTCAATACCAAATTTATGGTGGACTTTGAATCAACCCAATTCAAAGGACCTCTTTCACAAACCATCAATCACTATGCTGATTCTCACATAAACCAGAAAACATACAACTTTTTGTTTATAACACTTAGAATGGACACAACTTTCTATTAAAAATCAAGTCACCACACATTTGGTGATCAAATACTAGTCTTGAACGAATATGAATATGTAGTTATTCTAGAATCAATTCTAATACAGAATATTAACCTTTTCTTTCAATGTATAATTGTAAGACCTCAATTTTAATCCTAAGATCCCTCATGCTACCTCATCATATGCATTAGCATTGGGATCATACCTTGGCATCCTCCTTACCCCTCTTTCATTGGGTTTGTTTTGGGAGAGATCACCAAGCACCATGTGATTGTATCATACTTTGTATTTTGTCATTTACTAACCAAAATACCAAAAATATGTCACTACAACAAACAAGACCTTAGACAGCGCTTTTTTTAGCCTTAGACAGCGCTTTAAAGCGCTGTCTAAACCTCCGCTGCTAAAGGTTTAGACAGCGCTTTTTTAAATCTTAAAAGCGCTGTCTAAGCCCCCCCCCCCCCCCCCCCCTTAGACAGTGCTTTGGCCAAAAGCGCTTTGTAAGACCCTCTTATTTTAAATTTTTTAGGTATACCTTAGACATCGCTTTTGAAAAGCGCTGTCTAAGCCCCACCCCCTTAGACAGCGCTTTGGCCAAAAGCGCTTTCTAAGACCCTCCTATTTTAATTTTTTTAGGTATACCTTAGACAACGCTTTTCAAAAAGCGCTGTCTAAGCCCCCCCTTAGACAGCGCTTTTGCCTAAAGCGCTTTCTAATCCCCCCCTTAGACATCGCTTTTTACAAAAGCGCTGTCTAAGGTATACAAATTTTTTTGAAGCTTTTGTTTTAAACCACATTTTTTCCAGGTTTATAAACCAGAATTTCTACCTGTTTTCAACCAGATTTTGACAGACAATTATCACATTTTATATATGCCATTTTGACCTTTTTTCTACCAATTTTTGGCTAACAAATATATATATATACCAATTCAAACCAATTTTGCCTTAAATGTATCAAAATATATACAAATTTATGTACACATTTACAAGTCATTACATATACTACAAATGTACACATTAATTACACAAATTTATGAACAAACATTGAGCTCTAACATGAATTGACACCACTCCTCTTTGATTTCGTCCACTTCATCCTTTGTATAAAATGCACACTTGAATTCCTCAAAGTACTACATAATAATATAACATATTTTGAATTAATTCCAACTATTTAATTATATGAGATATGTGTAAATATAAAAATAACTCATAAGTTAGAAATACATACATCGGTGGGAATCTTTAATCGGCCCAAAGCAAGAGTATCTCGCATAAACCTCAACATGAAATACCCGCAATCTATTTGATTACGTTGTTGAGGACACTACATATGAAAAAAAAAATATGAATTATAAATCCTAAGTTTTATCAAGTGTCATCACTAATATAATAAAAAATGTGGTAATTAAAAATATACCGCCACTTTAATCCATGTAATGGAGTTGGCGCCCCTCCTTGAGGTTTGGATAACTCGTTGGGCCCGAAAAGCTTGTAGGACGCTAATAAAATAAAAATGAAGCAATTAGAACAATTCACATAAACTAAGAAATTTTTTGAACATTCTCACTTACGTGTCAATTAGGACCTTCATATCCGGGTATGTTGTCCAATCATTTCCTAACGAGTCAAGATAATACACAATTTCTCGGATAGGATTGATTGCGAGCAATAACCAATGTCCACTGTAATGATTAGGCAAATGTTAGATGGTAACTTGAAAAATAATTATAATAGATGAATTTAGAATGAAATGCTAACCCGGTATTAAACGGTATAAAAAACAACTTCTCCGCATCTTTATTGTCCATGAGGATCCGAAGAACGTACTCCGTCACGGTATCCGGTCTACTTAAGATTAAAACTAAGTTGACGGTCGCGGGTGCTAAGAATCCGAATGACACGTCCAAACCATTGGGGCGCATCAATTTGTCATACAAAAACCTAATATAAAAACATCATTAACACCTCTTTTGAAACATAAAGTAAACCGGATTAACATAAAGTAAACATCATTAACATAAGTTGTTTAATTAATAAAACAAAGTAGACCGGATTTACCTAATATATGTATTGACAACGTTGACGCCGATTTCTTCATGACTAAAAACTTGCATGAAGTCTTCATTACCAATCATTTGGTCGTAATCAAAGCCGAAAATCCCTACCTCCATATGTAGGGTCCGAACACCTCCGGTCGGTATATCGGTCATCTCTAGAAATGTCCTGAGGCACGACCTATACTTGGTGGTAGTTTTTTTCCTAGCTACGGTCTTCTTAGCACCAGAACTTTTTACCCGTGCGGAGGCGTTGCTAACCTCCTTTTTTTGTTGTGCGGAGGCATTGCTAACCTCATTTTCTTGAAGCTACATGTCATATAAATAGTTAGATCAAATTAAGAATGTAACAACTTCCATGAATATATGTCATATAATTGTATATTACCTCTTTTCTTGAAACCGTGGACTCGGTATGCCGTGGAATCGCATTATCTTTTGATTTGGATTTTGTGGGAGTCTATTTAACATAACCAAGGAAATATGTAAGTAAAATTTTAAGCATAAATTTTAAACTTTGAATATACACATTAAAGTTAACATAAGTTTTAAGCATACCTCATATCCTACGCATATGAGGTTTGTCGGCCATGCAACAAACGAACCTACTGCTTCGTGCACCGTTGTTGCATCCGAATCATCGCTAGGATATGGTAATGCTGCATTCGGCTCAACTGCAATATCAACTGATACCTTCAAACATCCAGCAGGGAGCTCTCTAGTGTGGAGTAATACTCCGCTAACGTTATGCACTTTTCCCTTGCCAACCATCCGATAGTATGGTGACGACAAATACAGCTGACAATGGGAAATGCCCTAAAACCAATAATAACAAGAAATCGTTAATGTGTATATATGTCAAATACATAATTTAAGCAAATAGTTCAATTTAAGACAATTATATGTAATTACCTCTGGAATGTTCGGCTGAAAGGTACAGTTGATACTGTTTTTGTCCGAAGCATCTCTGTATACTGTTGAGGCGCTAGCCTCTCTTTCTCTCCTCAATGCATCAAGCTCAGCTTGCATGACTTCCAATCTTGCATGAAGCTCCCGATTACTAGGAGCCTTTCCTTTTTTAATACTCAGGGAGGTCGGAGTGACTCCAAATCCCTTACCCCTCACCCGACCAGAATACTCAGGGACATCTAATGCCCGACTAAGTATGCCCTTAGTATCATCGGGAGATAAAGACTGAGATAGCTCCTCCTGAAAAATCAGATGAATACCGTATACTTGTCAAATATTTGTGTATAAAAATGTTATTCAATTAATGAAAAAATGTTATACTTACACATTTCTGGTATACGTGTAAAACTTCTTCTTGAGGAACTCCAGATTTGCCCACACGGGCTTCCTTCCACAAAACATGTGCAGGAAGAGATGTTTCTGAACTTTCCTCCTTCTGCAGCTACACATTAAGTCATACAATTTGATCAGATAAAACTAATATATGATGAACAAATTTGTTATCGCAATTTATAAATATTTACCATGGATTGTTCTAAGCGTCCATATCCGACACGTCCTTTTCGGTACGGATATGCGGGACTTGATGCTCTTTCCCGATTTGTAGCACTTATTCTTTGAAAAACCGGGTCTTGTCTTTTGGATTTGAAAGCTTCCCATTCTTCAGCTGATATCAAACTTTCATATTTTTTAGGAAGCTCCGCATCCACAAAATTACCATCCGCATCCTTAAGGAACTTGGATGATAAAAATGTACGAAACCCTCTTAGAAGCTTTCCGGCCAATTTCATACAAAAACCTCTTCTTTCTTCTTCGATGTTAAAACATCGCTAAGAAAAACATACAGATTGATAGTTAGTATCGGTAATTGAAAAAACATAATTGATACCGTATAATTAAGGGCCAAATGATTGTACCTTTATCTCACTCCAAATTTTTTCTTTGGACTCATTCAGCTCTTTGTTTCTCCAATCATCACATGTAATGGGAATTTCATTCCTTACTAGTGCACCGATAAACTAGTTAAGGTATGCCCATTAGGTTCTATAAGCTGTCCCTGGTTGTTCCAATAGACATCTAGTATGATGCCTCGAGATCTTCCTTGGACCACCCTTCTCATTACTGTGATGCCTCTTCGAATTTCTTCTTCCGCGGATACTTTTTTACTAACTTCCTCATGTTGGTCATCAACCATGTCTAACCTGTAATAAACCAAGGAAACCATCAAATATCAAATATAACTTATAATCAAAGCAATTGAAAACAAAAAAAAAGAAATCATGCATTATCAGATATAACTTATAATCAAAGCAATTGAAAACAAAAAATAATGAAATCATGCATTATCACATATAACTTATAATCAAAACAATGAAAAAAATAAAAAAAAGAAACCATGGATAATTTACCTAAGTCACTAACATCTCTTTCTTTTCTTTGTTGGAATATTAATCACTTGTTTCTTAGCAATGCGTACGGATGAATTGATCCAAATTCCCTCATTATGATCGTTTCTTATATATGACTCATCCGGTATAAGATCCTCAACTTCATCATTTCTATTCAACTCATTCCGTCTAATGCATGACTCATTCTCAACATCAATATCACATTGATCGACACCGCTATCATCAGTCACTTTGTTAGAGAAAAGCACTATAGACCATTTTGTACTCTTCGGGTCATTCACATAGAACACTTGTTTAGCTTGAGATGCTAGAATAAAAGGTTCATCTTTGTACCCCACCCTAGTAAGATCAACTTGCAAAAATCCAGACTTATCCATTCGTATGCCACTACTATTCACCCACTTGCAACCAAAGATGGGAATCTGAAACTTCTCGTAATCAAACACCCAAATGTGCTCAATAACTCCAAAATATGACAAATTTGCATATTTGGGGTTTAAGTCCTTCATACTTGATATATGCATTGCTTCAGCTAGCACGGTGACACCACTATTTTGCATAGTACTCTTATCATCTTGTTCTTTGGTATAAAATGTGTATCCATTAATTGAATATGCGCTATGAGAAAACACATGCAAACTTGGACCATATGCCAAACATCTCAACATTTCTGTTACCGAAGAAGGATCTGAAGAGCGCTTCAAATAAATATGATCCTTCAACCATTGTATGAAACTTTGATTGTGCTCTATAACTATCCAATTTTCATTTCTGTTCGGATTTAACCTTCGGAGTACATCCTTGTGCATTTCAACATATGGCTCAACCTCATTATTATTGTGCAGAACATACAAATGAACTTGATCCCGTTCATCCCTTGATATTGTCACAATTTTATTCCCAATTAATTTTTTACCTTCCATTTTATCGAAAATCTGAGCTCTGGGGAGTCCAATCGATTGAACGTTAGACAAATATTCAGTACAAAACTCAACAGCTTCTTCAAAATGTATCGTTCAACAATACAACCCTCTGGTCGACTTCGGGATTTCACGTACCCTTTTAATATTTTCATATACCGTTCAGCAGGGTACATCCATCTCATATAAGCTGGTCCACACAACTGTGTCTCTTTCACAAGATGAACAACTAAATGAACCATTATGTCAAAAAAAGACGGAGGAAAATGCATTTCAAGCTCACACAAGGTAATTACAATCTCTTTTTGTAGTGTTGGTAAGATCTCGGGATCGATCACCTTACTACAAATTGACCTAAAGAAAAAACACAATTTAGTTATGGCACTTCTTACTTTTTCTGGCAAAATAGAACGTATACCTATCGGTAGAAAATGTTCCATTATAACATGGCAATCATGTGTCTTCAAATTCTTCAACTTGAGGTCTTTCATAGAAACAAGTCTTCTGATATCAGATGAGTATCCTTCTGGAACCTTAACTTCACTCAGAGACTTACACAAATTTTTTTTCTCCTTTCTAGATAAAGTAAAAGCAGCAGGTGGTAGATATGTTCGTCTTCCTTTCTTCACGGGTGCTAATTCAGTTCTCATTCCCATTTTTAACATGTCCTCCCTTGCTTTAAGGCCATCCTTAGACTTGCCTTTTATATTGAGTAATGTACCGATAACACTTTCAAATACGTTTTTTTCAATATGCATAACATCGAGAAAATGTCTCACGTACAAAGACTTCCAATATGGCAATTCAAAAAATATCGACCTTTTCTTCCACCCACCTTTCACAATCTTATGTGCAAAAGGCTTGCCAAACTCAGTACGCACATCTTTCACCTTTTCAAAAACTTGTTCACCTGACAATGCGGGTGGAGCTCTACGATGTTCGGTGTCTCCATTGAATGCTTTTCTCCACCCACGGTAGTGATGTTTAGAATGTAAGAATCTACGATGACCGAGAAACACATTCTTTTGGCAAAGTTCCAATCGAATCGTATCGGTTCCGTCTTCACAAACAGGACACGCACGTTGACCTTTAATGCTATACCCAGATAGATTCCCGTATGCTGGAAAATCATTAATTGTGCCAAACAACATCGCCCTCAAATTGAAACTTTCTTTCCTATATCCATCATAAACCTCCACACCGTTCTCCCACAAAATCTTTAAATCTTCGATCAGAGGTGTCAAGTATACGTCTATGTCATTCCCTGGTTGTTTAGGCCCAGAGATTAACATAAATAACATCATGTACTTACGCTTCATACATAGCCACGGAGGTAGGTTATAAATCATAAGAATCACAGGCCATGTGGTATGTGAGATACTTTGAAGACCATGTGGGTTCATTCCATCAGTAGATAATGCCAATCGAAGGTTTCTTGCTTCTGATCCAAACTCAGGATAATCATTATCAATCTTCGACCACTGTGGTGAATCAGCCGGATGCCGATACTTTCCATCAATAATTCTTTCATCTGCATGCCAAGTAAGATGTCTTTCATCGGTTTCACTACGAAACATGCGCCTAAATCTCGGAATTATCGGAAAATACCATAAGACTTTTGCGGGAGATAATCTTTTCTTATATCGAGACAAACCGCATTTAGGGCACTCAGTTAACATTACATATTCGTTACGAAACAAAATGCAATCGTTAGGACAAGCATGTATCTTATCATAGCTCATGCCAATAGAGCACAACATTTTTTTTGCCTCATAGGTTCGATTAGGAAGAACATTATCATCCGGTAGCATTTCTCTCATAAGGGCCAACAACTCTGTGAAACTTTTATCCGACCATCCATTGCCCGCCTTTAAGTTGTACAACTTTAATACCGCAGAAAGTCTTGAGAATTTAGTGCAACCTTTGTACAACGGTTTCTCTGCATCGCTTACCATCCTCTCAAACATTTCAGGACAATCATGAAGATCTTCTTCCAGTGCTTCTACAATCTCTTTAACTCGATCACAATCGTATGTTTCCATGTCTTTGTCGTATGAAGCATATGTCGTATTACTTTTTCCACTCGATTCAACATTCTCGTTAATTTTCTCACCATGAAATATCCAACACTGATAACTTTGATCAATTCCATGCCTCAGCAAATGCGATTTCAATCCATGTGCGTCAACCTTACCAATATAACAACAACGCAAGCAAGGACAATGCATTCGTCTGGGGTTTTCAGCGTGTTGAACAACATACTTAACGAATTCCAAAACCCCACTCTCGTACTCTTTGGTCATTCGATCGGCACAGATCCATGTTTTATCCATGGTTTTCCTACTTATTAAAGTAAACAATTAATCCAGACGAAAATATAAGGGGATAAAGGGAACTTATAGCCATTACACATCTTCATATTAAGGAAGGTTGTAGATTGTAGATTACAAAAATAGTGATTTGCTCAAATTCCGCTATGCCACTAAAACGCTATAGCGCCCCCAATAACAGCCATTTGACAATACTTTGTACTAGATAGTGCATCGCGGAACAAAAGTGGTTTGTTTAAATTCTGTTATGCTATGTCACTACTACAGCCCCAGTTGACAATACTAACAAGTCTAAATGCTAAGGAAAATAGTACAGCTCTTACTAAACTGTAAAATTTGGTCCAACCCCCAAGTTGCTAGGTCAGATTATGAACTGATTTGGTATTAGCAATCAAAACCAAATCCTAAACAAGCAACTTTCAAACTTTCTGATTCATTTCAAGCATTTAAAATGCATTAAAACCCCACATTTTAGAGGAAAAACACATATTTCCATAAAAAAAATTGAATTTTTCTACATAAACAAGCAAAATTTAGAAGAAAAAACAGAAAATCAAATAATTAAACACCCACAAAGCAAGCATCCAACCTCCCAAATCTTGAGATGACTAATAATCAGCAGAAAAATCAATCTTTAACAGAAATCAAATTCCAAAAACACATACAGATCAATGAACACAGAGAAACACCTAAAAAGACCCAAAAAATTGAGGATTGGAAGATGAAACTCATGAGAAAATAGGTACCTTGTTTGAAAGAGAGAGAGTACAGTCTTGTCAGTGTGGAAAAGGGTGTGTAGTCATTCAGCGAAATGGAAGAAGAAGGAAACCCTAGAAGCTTAAACAACGAAATGGGTTGCTCTAGATTTGGTTTAAAGACAAAGACACTAAATAGAGAGAGAAACAAAGAGTTATTTTTTTCGCTGTTATGGTTTTCGCGCTTTTGTGGAGTCTGAAATTTTATTTTAATTAGACCTTAGACAGCGCTTTTGTGGAAAGCGCTTTCTAAGATATGCCTTAGACAGCGCTTTCCAAAAGCGCTTTCTAAACCCCCCCTTAGACAGCGCTTTTGGTTTTTTTTTTTTTTTAATTTAAAGACTTTAGACAGCGCTTTATCAAAAGCGCTGACTAAGGTCTATATTTAAAAGCGCTTTCTAAAAGTGCTGTCTAAGGGGGGGTCTTAGACAGCGCTTTTAGAAAGCGCTGTCTAAGACCCCCCCTTAGACAGCGCTTTCATTATTTTTTTGGAACATTTTCCGTGTTTTATTTTAATTTTAACCTTAGACAGCGCTTTCTTTTAAAAGCGCTGTCTAAGATGCGCTGTTAAAAGTCATTTTTGGCGTAGTGTGTCTTTGTATTTGTCTAACTCTTTTGTAGGTAGGGCATGATCACCATTGATCTATCAAGTTCACATCTAGGGTTTAAGACCCTCATTGCTAAAATCTCAACCAAGAAATGATCCACAATGGTTCTAGGCATCATATATGAGTCCCCATGATCTCTACATGTTATTTTGATCAAGAATTCTTCAAGAGTTTGGAGTTGGTTTTCCTTGGAAACCCTAGTTCATCTAGGTATCTTGAGTAACTTCTTCAACAAGCTTCTTCATCCATTGATCAAATACTTCAAAGGACACTTCAAATTTCATCATCTTATTCATATATTATCTCCCATGAGCCTAAAAATCAAGAGAGTGGCAAGTTAGGATGTGGTTGATGGTGGTTGGCCAGATGAATTCATCTGATCAAAATTGGGTTCCCCTAGACCCTATCTCCTACAATTTTCATCATATGAAATGATTCTAAGAGAAATGTTACTCTAAATGATATTCCAAACAACTTTCATGTTAAGGTCTAGAGCTAGGTTTGCTTGGAAAGTTATTTTTTATGTTGAAAGATTATAGGTCATTTTGTCTAAACCCTAATTTGAAAGTCAACTTCCCAATGCCATAACTTGCTCAATTTTTATGAGATAGAAGCTTTCCAAGTTTCACAATCAAATTCAAGGTGTCTATTTCAACTTTGATGTTTGGAGGAAGAGATAAATCAACCTTTATGACCATGTGATATGAGGATATATTATAGGTCATTTTGGACCAATACCATTGAACAAGTAATTTTCCTCAACTTCAAAAACAGATAACTCATTCATCCATAATCCAAATGATGTCAAATATGTGACCATTTTGAAGGTTTTTGAAAGAGCTACAACTTTGTTGAAGACACTTTTCTCATTTTAAGCTCACATAAAAAGTTAGCCAAGGTGGAATAATTGAATATATGGCTTGACACTTAGAAAATATTTTGACATGTTGAAATTTCAGAACTTCCACCTTAAAATTCACCATGATACAAGTTCCAAATGGAAATATGTTCAACATAAGAGTTATTCCTCTTGATCTAACATTTCGAAAAAGTCCAAACTCATTCGTTTTGGACAAGGTTTGAGGGGTCTGCGCATGGCTTGAACAATCATGTATCAGTTGGCAAGAATCATTCTTCAAACATCAAAACATCTTTGCCTTGCAATCCAATTCTCATACAGACTTCATTTCACTTGCATTTGGACCTAATTGAGTTGCTTTATGGGCCTGTACATGCTCATGCAAGCGTGCACTTCACATTGCCAATTTTGGAAGAATTTTCAAGTGTGTAAATATCACTTACCTTTTTCTATAAATAGAGGTCCCTTGCATCAGTTTGAAGGACCTTGCGCGCCAGCTTTGCTTCAAACCATTGAAACCCTCACAATTCAAAGGAAAACATGATAAATTTCACTTGAAATTTGAGTTTGAATCTCACTATTTGGAGATTCAAGAATTCCAGGATCCAAAGCCTTGTGGCATTCCTAGTATACTTCTGCAAGCTCCATAAGCAAGATCAAGCACGAATTGAAGCAAAAGAGATCCAGTTCTGCACAGTATTGAAGGTATTTTTCTAGATTTTTCTTTTCTTCGATTCTCCCTCAATTCTCATCAATTCTCTTGGATCCTTGGTTGTCTGAAGTCCTACCAATGTAGGCAAGAAGATTAAGTTGCTTTTAGGTCAAATCAAAGCAATTCAGTTCATACACCTCAAAATTCAACTTCATGTATCTCTTAATATACTTGGAGTTAGGTTAAATTGAGGTGATATTCGTGACCTACGCCATTTTTTCTTTAAGATCATGTCCTCTTTTTTCATTTGTGTGATGGTGATGAGTGGACCAGTCCGGCCAAGGTCGCCTGAGAAGACGACCGACGCTTTGCTCCAACAATGAGGTGGCGTGGTCCAGAGCCATCTGATAAATTCAAATCGTTTTAATCTTGACCGCTCATTGTGAATACAAGACGTGTGGTGCGCTGACTCAAGAGTATCATGGAACGCGCGTTTTCCACCACTTGATTTGCCACCTCAATTAATGAGGGAGATCAAGTGGTCCACGTTTTTCTGATTTATTTGATTTTCATTTTATTCCTTTTATTTTCATTAATTCATATTAAATTTAATATTGATCCCAAAAATATGAGAGTTTCACCAAAAAAATTTAAATAAAATCCTCTTTCATTTTCTAAATTAAAATTATTTTTTAGATCATTATTAATATTTTTCATGATTTAATTGATTTTTGTCAATTCTTTTAATTGTTTAAAAATGCTTTTACGTTTCCAAAAATTTTGAAAATATTTCTCCAAGGTCCTTTGACCTTGTTTGACCTATGATAAATCTCATGGCCATTTCTTTGGTGTTTTGATGAGGTTTTAGGGAATTTGACAAACAATATTTTATTTAATGCATTATTTTTATTATTTTTAATTGATTAAATGCCAAATAAATTGTGTAGAGCCATTTTAATTGACTTTGTGAGTTTGACTTGTGTTGTTGGGCCTTGGTCAAGGTTGATTTGACTTTGTTAGGTTAAGATCATTGGATTTAGGGGATTGATAAAATGTACATTTCATCTCCCAAAATGAATGAATGATTTTAACTTGGTAAAAGTATTCCTTTGTCCAATTTGTGTTTGATCCATTTCCCCTCCCTCTCCATCTCATTCCCATTCTTTATGCATTCATGTCATGGACCTATAATGTCTCTATATCTTAAGGCTAGTTGATTGCAAAATCAACATAAGTATGGATGAGATTAGGTCCCCCACTTTGCATATTCTTTTTGTGTGTGGTATGTTTCATGAGCATAGTTCATTATATTATGTCTCTAACATGCATTAACACCAAAATTCTATTGCCCGACCTCAAATAGTTGTGACTTCTACATAAGTCCAATTACGATTGCTTAACATAGCGCTAAATTTGTGACATAAGAGGCATATCATTCTAGTTAGTGAGATTGTAAGTCTCCCCTCTTTCATGGTATTCTATGGAAACTTGGCCTTTTTTCCTTCCTTTGGAAGATGTCTTGGTTCAAGGATCCATGCTTATGATAAGTGGGTTGAGTGTTCTCCAAAGAACGACTTAAACAAAAGCAAAAGAAATACTAAATTCTAACTCATTAACAACTAACATTTAATTTCAAGTCATTTACTTTTAATGCACTTTAATTTTTAAGCTTTATTCATTTGCCATTATTCATACCATTCAAGTTGTTTATGTTAATGTCATTTTCACTTTGTCCACTTGGACCATATTTTTTGTGATATATTGTGTTTGTGTATATTGTGATTGTTTTGTGTGGTCTTTTGACCTTAATGTACATAATAAAAACAAAAAACCCTAAAAGATATGTGGTGTGGACTGTTAGTTTGATCTGAGACTATTGGACTTAGAATTTAGGCAACACTCCCTATGCAAAGGACTTGTCCAATGCCAACTTTCATGAGACCAAGTGTTTGTGAGTTGAAACTTCATCTGATACATCATTGAAGATTCATTTGAGTTCATCTGCAACATGATTATTGTGAAGCTGTTATTTTGAACCTATGACTTATGCCATCTTGGAAGTCATCCTATACATGGGAAATGTTGAACAAGATCATGGAGTTGCTAAGTTTGGCTGTGGCTATCTTTATTTGATGTCTTGCTCTTCAATTTGCTACTTGTGTATTGATATTGCTTGATTCTAAAGTCCAAGGGAAATTTGGCTTTCTATATGATATTTTTGTCTATTAGACTGCAGCCCATTGGTCAGATTTTTTCAACTCTCAACTTTTAATTTTGTGCTTAGGATTAGTATCTTCATCCCATCCATATTTCTTTAAATTCAAAATCTCTCCCTCCTTTTAAGATCTTCTTTGCTTGTGTCTGTTTTCTAAACTTTGACCTTATTGCAAACTAGAAACCTTGGCCTTATGCCATTGCATTTTTTTTTTTAAATCTTTTCTTAATCAAACTTGTAAATAAATTTAACTATACTTGACTTAAAATTTCAAAGGCCAAAAAGAACTAACACTTATTCAAACCATTTAGGCCCTTGTGCCTTTCAAACTTAAATTTTTGTTAAAAACAATGCACCCACTTTGAAATTGATACCACGAACTACGAGGTTTTGATCCCTCATTTCTATTTTGGTACGTAGGCACAAGTCCGAAGGTCTTGTCAAACACACAAATATAATTAATGAATTCTTTTCTCATCCCCCCATTCTATTTGTTTGCAAACATCATTTGTACAAAAACACACATGCACACAAGAAAGGGCTCCCTAGGAGTACCCAGGACACTTTGGGTGCTAACACCCTCCCTCTGTGTAACCAACCCCCTTACCTGTAATCTCTGGCATTTTATTAGTTTTGATTTGAAAACTTCTTATCTTTGGGTTTTATTCGTACTTTTCCCTTTTCCCTTGGAAACAATAAAAGCGCGGTGGTGACTCTGGTTTTATTGACGTCTAGATCATCCATAGCTTGATGGTCATGAATTTACCGCTACAGAAATTAAGTGGCGACTCTGTTGGGGAGTAGTCTCTAGTGGGTTTAGCTTACTTTTTTTGTGTATATAATTGTATATTTGATGTATGTATATTTGTTTGTATGATATAATCTTCTTGTTGTACTTGTTGATATCTGAGTGGTGAGATAATTTCTAACCTGAACTTAAGTGCAATTAAGATAGGAGGATGGTATAGTCATGTTCGACTTGTGTGGAGTAGTCCTTAACAAGTCGGCTTGAGATCCATCCACTAAGTGGAAACCCTTTTTGAGTTAGGAATGTCACACAAGTATTTGTGGTTAGGAATTACTATCTCTGATTTGGAGTCCGAGAAGTTGAGGACCGTAGAACATTTAACCCAGCTTGGCCTATTTAGGACGTAGTGCAGAGACTGTTCAGGTGTAGACCTGATAACAGTTGTTACGTGATACTACATTCAGACAAGTTTCTCTTGAGAATATTATGGGTTGATGAGTCAGTCATCTTAACCTATAATATCTGATAGATGGAATTAAGACACTGAGAACTTTTTAGAACATGATCTACAGGTTTTTATCCTTAGTACACTCCTTTGATGGTTCTTACCCAGACTCCATGCTCGTGACTCACAACAAACCCTTGATTCTTGGTTGATCCAATCAAGTCTTGTCAATATCAATGGAACTTGGGTGTTGATAAGGTGTAAACCATAATCCACCAAAATGGATGATTGATATTGACAATGACTTGATTCATCCCTTGACCTTTGTTTGTTTGCCTTGTTTGTGATCCCTTATTTGTGACTGTTGCATTCATGCATTCATGCGCATCATAACATTCATCACACGAAAATTTCAAGGAATTGAGGTATTATTTGCGAATATTTTCAGATCATGGATTATGGACGAAGGAACACTAAGAAGTACAGTTTCAGAAGTCCCGATTTGAAAGAGTTAAGGATGCTAGCATCTTTTGTATTAGATCCCTTGGACTTCAAACAACACCATGAGAAACTTCTGTCTATCTTATTTGCTGATGTAATTAAGGACTTCTGAGTGTGTTGGTTCAGTTCTATGACCCTCTCTACCGTTGCTTCACTTTTTTTGATTATCAGCTTATGCCTACGCTGGAGGAGTATGCCCATCTTTCGCGAATGCCTATTTCTAACAAAGTGCCCTTTAGTGGATTGGAAGAGATTCCCAGATCTCATCTTATTGCTGAAGCCCTTCACTTGAAGAAGTCTGAGATAGAGGCTCATTGGGTGAAGAAAGGAGGATTGTTTGGGTTGAATTTTGAGTTCCTCATCAAGGAAGCTATTGTCTTTGCTCAAGCCGGTAGTGTGGATGCTTTCAAGGCTATCTTTGTGTTGCTCATTTATGGCTTAGCCTTGTTCCCTAACATTGACGGTTTTGTTGATGTTAACGCCATTAGAATTTTCTTGATTGGGAATCATGTGCCTACTCTGTTAGGTGATATGTACTTCTCTTTTCATCTAAGGAATTCTAAGGGTGGTGGAACTATTGTCTGTTACATTCCTCTTTTGTACAAGTGGTTTATTTCGCACTTGCCTCAGACACTTGCTTTTGTGGAGAATAAACAATGTCTAAGGTGGTCTCAGAGACTTATGTCTCTCACCAATGATGATATAGTTTGGTATGATCCTTCATTGACTAGTGTGGACATTATTGATTGTTGTGGTGAATTATCTAATGTGCCTCTCATTGGTACATATGGAGGAATCAACTACAACCCTGCTTTTGCTCGATGTCAACTTGGGTTCCCCTTGAGAGACAAACCTAAAACACTTTTTTAGAAGGTCTTTTCTATCAAGAGGGTAAAGATCCCCAACATTTGAAGCAAAAGATTGTGCATGCTTGGCATAATATGCATAGGAAAGGAAGATCCGAGCTTGATCCATGAAATTGTGTAGCCTTGGAAGCTTACACTCTTTGGGTGAAGAAGAGAGCTATGGAGTTGAAGATGCCTTATCCTTGTGAGAGACCTATGTCTATGGTTGTGGTTGAGCCATTAACTCTCCCTAACCAAGATGTAGAGGAGTTAGAAGACGCACTCGCCAAGATGAAGCAAGAGAAGGATATGTGGGAAGAGCGTTTCCATGCTTTGAGCAGAAAGCATGAGGAGTTGCAGCCTGAGTCTAAGGACAAGGATACACTCATTGAGATTCTTGAAGACCGAGTGACAAAGAGACAGAGAGAGCCAAAGGTTCCATCTTTCTCTAGTATTCCTCAGCGTTCCGTTGATTGGAAGAAGATTGTTGATCAGCTTGTCCTCGAGAAGACTCGGATGAAGGCTTCTTTTGAGACCAAGATCCGACACATTCGAAGGAAGTACGCGCCTGCCGCCAGGTCTTCTGATGTTGTTGTTAGGGATCCTTAGGATGACTAGTCTCCTTTTCTCTTGTATTTTGTATTTTTGTTTTTTGAAATTGTACTCAGTGTAATCCTTCCAATTATATAAATAAAAGAGATTTTATGGTCATATCAAATTGTTGCAATTATATATATATATATATATATATATATATAATATATATATATATATATATAATATATATATATATATATATATATATATATATATATATATATATATATATATATATTTGAAAATAATATAGTAAGTTCCTTGAAACTAAAAACAATCAAGCATTGCATTTCATGCATCATTTGCATACATGTTTCTCTTTCGCCAGATGTCTTATTGGTATTTCTTTTGTGCTTCAGCCAAGCTGACTCATCGATACAATACCTATGCCAATCACTCAAAGATTATGGAGCATCTAGAGCAAGAGAACAGAGACCTAAAGGATAAGATTGCTCGTCTGACTGCCATGATGGAGTCAGTCCTAGCTGCTCAGAGCCAGTCTTCTGCAACGCCTGCGACTCCTCCTCCTCAGAGGACTGTCATTTCCGAGGTTGCTACCTCTACCATTCCTTCAATTGCTGCTTATTTTTCACCCAACATGCCTGCCGGATTCCCATGGGGAATGCCTCCGAATTTTGTGCCTGAAGGCTTTGCGCCTACTTTTGCTTCCATGCCGGCATCTAGCCCGGTCATGTCTATGCCACCACCTGTTGAGAATACTCTACCCCATGTAGAAGACACCATCTATCATTTTGAGCCGTCTGAGGGCCCCAATATGTATGAGAAGATGGATAAAATGAAGGACCAATTCCTTGAGCTGCGAAAGGAGTTGAAAACGTTGAAGGGTAAGGATCTGTTTGGGAAGAGTGCTGCAGAACTTTGTTTGGTTCCAAATGTCAAGATTCCGGTGAAATTCAAAGTGCCTGACTTTGAAAAATACAAAGGGAATACCTGTCCACTCAGTCATTTGGTGATGTATGCCAGAAATATGTCTACTCAAACGGATAATGATCAGCTGTTGATCCATTATTTTTAAGACAGCTTGACCGGTGCCGCTCTGAGGTGGTACATGGGATTGGATAGTGTGAGCATCCGCACGTTCAATGATTTGGGCAAAGCATTTGTGAAGCAGTATAAGTACAATGTTGATATGGCTCCGGATAGAGACCAGTTGAGGTCATTGTCTCATAAAGATAAGGAGACATTCAAGGAGTATGCTCAACGATGGAGGGAGCTTGCTGCTTAGATTACCCCTCCTTTAGAGGAAAAGGAGATGACTAAGATTTTTCTCAAGACCTTGAGCTCATTTTACTATGAGCGGATGATTTCCAGTGCCCCCAGTGATTTTAGCGAAATGGTAAACATGGGGATGAGGCTCGAGAAGGTTTCCGAGAAGGACAATTGTCTAGAGAGGAAGTGTCATCCAGCAAGAGGTATAACAACCGTTTCAGCAAAAAGAAGGAGAGTGAAGCTAATGCAGTTTCAGTTGGGAGGCAAAGGAGGCCTCAGGTAAGAAGAAATCAACCACCCTGTCAACATCATCATCAAGTATCATCAGTCATTCCGGTATTTTCAGCAAATCAGTCAGTACCAATTCAACAACAATAACGTCAACAACAACAACCACATCAAAGAACAAACACCTATAACAACAACAATACCAATAATCATCAACAACAAAATTGTGAAAGGAAGAAGGTCTCTTTCGACCCAATTCCAATGTCATATGCAAAGCTATATCCGTCTTTGGTTCTCAAGAACATGTTACAACCAAGAAATCCTCCGCAAATTCCCGAACCACTTCCATGGTGGTACACACCAGAACTCCGTTGTACTTTTCATCAAGGAGCCCTAAACACGATATTGAGAATTCCTACCCCCTCAAGTATGAAGTTCAGAAGCTGATAAAGAGTGGAATGGTGTCCTTTGAGGACTGTGCGCCAAATGTTAAAGTTAACCCACTACCTGCCCGTGGAAATTCATCTGTTAATATGGTGGACGGTTGTCCAAGGGAGTTCAAGGTATTCAATGTACGCTTCATTAGAAGGTCCTTGGTGACGATGCACAAGGATATTTGCTTAGTGAGCGATTGTGAGCATGACCATGATGGTTGTGTTATCTGTAGTGTCAATCCTAGAGGTTGTGTGGTTGTGAAGAGAGACATCCAAAGGTTGATGGATGAAAGCTTGATTCAGATTATTCAATCCCGTCATGTAGATGACGATGTCAATGTGATAGTACCAGTTTTCAAAACTCCTGAGAGAGTGGTTATTCAATATGATAGCAGTAATAGTAACAACGTCAGTAATCAATCGGTATCGTCGTTGGTTATACGGTTAGCGGGTCCAGTCCCGTATGCATCAGATAAAGTTGTCCCGTATCAGTACAATGCTACTATGTTGGAGAATGGTCAAGAGGTTCCTTTTCCTACGACTAGTTCTGTTGTAAGCATAGCTGATGTTACTAAGGTGACCCGCAGTGGTCATGTGTTTAGGCCAGTGTTCCCAAAGAATATAGAAGATTCAACTGTCAGTAAGAAGGTGGATGTGCCTGTGATAGAATTAGTTAGTGCTCTATGGTGTCAATCTATGATCCAGCGGCTTGAAGCCTAATGACGATAATGAGGTGCTCGGGCTAATTAAGAAAAGTGAGTTCAACATGGTATGTGGAACATGATGTTACAGTGGATCAATTCGATCATATTGTGACTAACATCACATCCTACAATAATCTCAGTTTCTGTGATGAAGAACTCCCCGAGGAGGGAAGGAATCATGATTTGGCTCTGCATATTTCAATGAATTGTAAAGATGATGCTCTGTCAAATGTGTTAGTAGACACTGGGTCTTCATTGAATGTACTTCCAAAGTCAACTTTGTCCAGGTTGTCATACCAAGGAGCGCCTATGAGATATAGTGGCGTGATCGTCAAGGCTTTTGACAGTTCGCGCAAGACTGTGATTGGAGAGGTGGACCTTCCTATGAAGATAGGTCCGAGTGACTTCCAGATTACTTTTCAAGTAATGGATATCCACCCGGCCTACAGTTGTCTATTGGGAAGGCCCTGGATTCATGAGGCAGGAGTCGTTACTTTAACATTGCACCAGAAGCTCAAGTTTGTCAAGAATGGGAAGCTTGTCATTGTTGGCGGGGACAAGGCGTTATTGGTCAACCACCTGTCATATTTCTCTTATGTTGAAGTTAAGGATGAGGTTGGAACTCCGTTCCAAGCCTTATCTATTGCCGTTGAAAAGAGAGTTGGGGCACCTATGTCCTCATTTAAAGATGCAAGGAAGATTATTGAAGATGGTCAGTCTGATCAGTGGGGGCGGATGGTAGAGGTCTTCGATAACAAGAGCAGAGCCAATTTGGGGTTCAAACAAGGTTCGTTAGGAGTCAGATCTGAAGATGTACAACTCAGTTTCCGTAGCGGAGGGTTCATTCATGGCAATGAACAACACTTAGCTATTGTGCTAGAGGGTGATGAAGAGGAAGATTCACCAATTTTGTGACGCATGGAAAGGCTTGTGACAATTGGACTGCTATTGATATTCCTATTATTATGCATCGATCTAAGTAATTGATTTTATTTGTTTTTTAAAATCCTTCTCCTATGCCTAAGGGAGAAGTGAATATTGTTGGGCATTTTCAATTCGATCATCAATAAAATATAATTCTATTCATCCACATCTATGATGTTTTGTTTTTACTTTTTGCTTCACTCTGAAAATGGTAATCACAAAAAACATAAATAAATAATATAATTGTCCACCTGCATAATATTTGGTCACAAATTCACTTCTCTAAAATCAAAATATCAAATCATTATGCAGGTTGGTTTCTAAGCCCATTGAATATAATGATCCTTCTCCTTCTCCAAATTTTGAATTCCCTGTGTTTGAGGCTGAGGAGGAAAGTGATGAAGAAGTGAGTGATTAATTGTCTTGTCTTCTTAAGCATGAAGGAAAAGCCATCCAGCCATTCGAAGAGCAGATTGAGCTAGTCAACTTGGGTTCCGAGGATGACGTGAAAGAGGTCAAGATTGTGTCTCGACTGTGTCCTGATGTTAAGAAGCGGTTTGTTGATCTTCTCCGAGAGTATTCATATGTGTTTGCTTGGTCCTATTAAGACATGCATGGGTTGGATTTTGAGATTATTGAGCATAGATTGTCGTTGAAGCCAGAATGCCCGCCAGTCAAGCATAAGTTGAGAAGTGTCGCATCGCGCGAAAAACCGGCGGGAAAAAGAAAGAAACAACAGAGCCGCCACCGTGCGTTATTTATCCCAAAAGAGGGAAAGGAAACGCTCGAAGTAAACCTAGGAAAGAACATGGTCTCGCGACCAAAGAGGATGGGTTCGGGAGTCGGTTATGCGAAGGGAAGGTGTTAGGCACCCTACGCATCCGTAGTACTCTACGGGATCCACGCACAAAAGGAAAGAAAATGGTTGCTAAACACTGCTCAAAACTCACACACACAACTGGCTGAAAGAAAAGCGGGAGACTGACTGAAACTGAACTCGGCAGGATGTCGCATCCTGGGCCTACTTAGTCTATCAGGCATAGACATCAGAGTCCAAGTAGTTCGGACTGGGGAAACGACACATGCTCGCTAGGATGTCGCATCCTATGCATACGTATCTTCTCGGACGAGAGAAGAATCAGAGCATTCGTAGCTCGGCTGACACGCACACAAACAAACAAAACACAGGCAAACATGGAGCCTGAATGCCAATCGCTGGACTTACATCAGCATCCGAACCAAACAAACACAAAGATAAATAGGGAGTCGGGGACTCAGCCTACAACTGTCAAACACACAAACAGACAGACAGCAAATGCTAAGGAGTACGAGGACTCGAGCCTAGCAAAGGTCAGACAACACACACAAAAAGAAAGAAAAAGGCGCCCGGAGAGATCAGCTCAATCTCCTGCCTACATACTTCATCTGGTATGAAGATCAGGGCGATGTAGTTCCCCTACGCAGGGACAAGGATCTAGCCTAACCAGATAACAGAGGGAGACACAACTCTAGGGAGACTACGACTCGAGCCTAGATGTTGTCATGCAAAGTCAACCCTAAGTCAAGGTTTCTAGCTAAATGGCACACGGGCCGACCTATCCTAGACACGGCTTGCACAGGAAGCAAGGGTCTCGATTGCAACTAGGGCAAGAGAAAGGGAAAGTCTCGATCGCAACGAGGGCGAGAGAAAAGAAGAGATCTCAATCACACAGGGGTGAGAGAAAAGAGTTAGTGTTAGTGGTTAGTCAAACTCGGCAAGACATCGCATCTCGTGCCTACGTATCTCATCTGAACATGAGAATCAGAGTTGCCGTAGTTCGGCCGAACAGCTCTAAGCGTGGCTCACACAGGGAGCAAACCACACAGACTTGACTTGCACAGGAAGCAAGTCAAGCACAAACCTACCTTGCACAAGGGCAAGTCTAAGCTAAACCTAAAGAGGCAAAGCAAACAGGCAACCACAATCACAAGAAGCACACTCTATATGCATACAAGAGGCTCAAGCAAAAGGTTAGGCACTAGGGCCAACTGGAATAGGGTAAGTGTTGCTCTTAACCTTGCCATTGAGAGGCTAAGGTGAAGCAGATGAAAGGAGATGAGGGGTGTGCCTCATTGCTTCTATCCCTGGCCTGGGAGAGCATTTGACAAGAATGTGTGGGTTCAGAAAGCGGGAACCCTTCTACACATTTAAACTGACTCAACTGTGCAATTGCACAAGATCTTGGGTTTTTATCTGAAGTGCATCAACACAGTGGTGTGAGCAAGACAGAAGACACACTGAATAGTGGGGGATAGATTGCATATCCCTACCTTCCACCAATTGCCTCTTCACTTAGGAGGTTTTTGACTCTGTACAGGGACAAAGTAAACATACACAGGCATTGCCTCTTAAGGAGGACTTCAGACAGTTTGCCCGGTCAAATAACAGACCGGGTCTCCAGACTACATGAAGAAGAAGTATTTATACCTCAAAAGCAAATGCTAAAATAGCAAAGCAAGCAAGTTCAGAGAACTTAAGCAACTAAAGTACCTGAAAAAGTCAAAACCATCAGCAAACAGTTCAAAAGTTTAAATCAAAAAGAAATGGATAGACAGTCAACCACAGAAGGTCAACTGTGCAAAGCAAGACTCAAGTTACATGAGTCACCTACAAAACAAAAGGTTAGCATGGGATAAACAAATCAAATTCAAACAAGTTTGAATGATCTTTGAAGCATTGTGCTCAACCTGAAACAGATGAACTCAACATAAGTCCAAAGGACCACTAGGACTAGCTTAGGGTCAAACATGAAAGAAAAAGTCAAGGCAGCAAGGAAAAGTCAACTCAAAGTCAAAGTCAAACATTTGGGAAGCTATCACACTTGGGCCCACATTCAAATCATGCATCATTGTCATTTCATGAATATTTGAAGTCAAAGCAAGGCAAAGGGAAGCATACAAAAGTCAACAGAATGACTTGCATCAAAAGTCAACCTAAGCAATCTCAAAAATCACGAAATAAATCACATTCAATCCTAACATCTAACATGGTAGACATGTAAAATTTCATGGCATTTGGATGAGAGGAAGGCATTCAATTAAAATCATGAGGTCATACCAAATTCAAGTAAGCATGGTGAAAGTCAACAAGCATACGTCAACTTCAAAAAATCATATCAATTTGAAAACAGAAGAGAAATGAATGAGATTAACACCAGTGCAAAACTCAAAGAGTCTAGATATCACATATGAAATTTCATGGTCATGTGATATGGTATGAGGATTTCACAAAAGATTTGGCAATGCATAGCACAAAAAGTCAACAAATGACCAAGTATGGAAGAAAATTCTCAAATAAATAGAAAACAGCATGATTAATTCCAAGAAAATTCATACATCAATTAGACATACAAGGGATCATTCATGCAAAATTTGGAGTCATTTGGATGTGGGGAAGTGTGTGAACAAAATTTGTGAAAATACATGATCATGGTATGACACCCAATGCAATACACAACTTCAAAAATTCATAACTCTCAATCCACCAATGATAAATGCACAAAGTCTATATGGAAATGAAGGTCAAGGAGTCTATTTTCACCACAAAAAATCTCAAAGGCATTGGATATAACATGAATATTTCACAATTGAAATGGTGAGATGTATCATTTATGCACATATGTTGGGAAAATAATTTCCATAAAAAATCCAGCCAATGGAAAAATCATTAAAATTCATAATTAAATAATAGACTCAAACAAGAACATCATGGAAAAAGAATCAGAATTTTTGGGTGAAAATTGAGGGAGAAATGAATTATTGAAGTTAAGTGAATAATTGAGCAAAACATGAACAAATAATATGGATTAAATGATTATTTTTAAAAAAAGTAAAAAGAAGAAGAAGAAAAAAGAAATGCATTCTGCGCACTAGTCAACAGGTGGGACCCACGGCCAAATGGATGCAGCATACTGCGCCTCCAATCATTGCTTCTCAGACAGTCAAATTAATGAGGGCGCAGGGCACATGGCAAAATGAATGAAAACAAAAAAAAAAGCTGCAACAACAGTGGTTGTCGAGCAGAATTAATGGGATTTCGGTAATCCCTAGGCCAAATGCACCCACGTCTGGCCCACTGTCACAACCGACAGTATGTCTCCTCAGATAGAGCCAGACAAGCGCAGGGCATTAAATGAAGCCCAGAATAAAACAAAAAAAAAATAGCAACCAAACCGTGCCTGCATTTCAAAATTGGTGGAATTTTCGGTAATCCCAGTAAGTGGGCCCACAACCAATGGCAATAGTGAACCGTAACCCCCATGACCAATTAAAAAAACCCTTCAGCAAACCCACATGCAGCAAAAATACACAGTCACAGCAGGGGAAAAAATCAATTAATTAAAATATACCCTACCAAATAAATAGCAAAGTTAACAGTATGAAACAAATCCCAGGAAGAAAAAATGCAGCAGAGCAAAACACTTGGTATCCACATTCATCACCATAATTTCCAGTAAGAATTAACTCAAATAGCATGGCATGGTATTGGTATGTAACCACAAGCAACAACACAAAACAAACACATGAGAATTCTCTGGGCAGCTTAAGGTTTAACAGCAGCAAAATGCATTCATGTAATCACATCATAAACAAAATTTGACCAAGCATTCTACAGTCACCAGCAGCAATAGTGTCCAACGCATATGTATGTATGCAACAGGCGGGCAAATGTGACAGGATTCATGAACAGCACGGCATTATCTTCATGTTCATTAACAGATCAAAATTAAACAACAGCATGGGAACCACATGATAACACACTCATGATGCTCAACAGCAACCAAAACATACATGAGCTGGATTTCTTGGAAAAATAACAGGGTGTTTGGTTTGAACAGCAGCACGCATATATACATTCATGAGTTTAAAACAAAATGCACAGAAACAATAAATGAGCATTGCAATGTGATCCTTAAGCATCAAATACACATAGTCCACTGTTCATTTTCATCAAAGCACATAAACAAGCTGGATTCGAACAAAAACACATATGAACCCTAAACTTCAAATCAGCATATTTCCAGAAATACTCAACCATTTTTACAAACTCATAGCTCAAAATGATCAGCACAAGAAGATCCACATGATACATAGCATGGTTTAGACAAATAAGAAAGTCGAAAATCTTACTTGGTTCGTAGAACTCGATGATGCAGTGTTGTTTTGGTTGATTCGAGTGCAAACAGGTGCTCACAATGTTATGGAATGATGGAACCTCGAAGGAAACGCACTCAGTAAGGCTTTGAAGCTTCCAAATCTTATTTCACCATTAAAGGTTCTTTGCGAAACAGAGCTTGAAAATGTCTATCCAGCTGGGATTTTTCACGTGGAAAGCCACTTACAATGATGATGGATGATGAGAAAAACAAAGGAAACTCGAGGGTTTGAAGCTTTGGGCAGAAAATCTCAATCGAGCCAAAATGCAAGATGAGAGAGTAAGAGTATTTTTCTGTATGGCTGCAGCTTCTAGGGTTTACAAATGAGCAGAAACATTGCTTTATACTTCTGTTTAAGTTCCACTAATGAAAGGCTAAACCAATTTTTGTCTTAATGAAGCATTTTTTGCATTTTGCTAATTTTCACCTACATGGAATGGAGGGTGTATGCTTGTGGTCGAAGGGGCTTGAAACAGGCTGTATGCAGACCAATACAAATGCTGTTTTGTGTTGCCTAACAATTGTTGTACTTGCCTTGCTCATATGCTCCTATTTGCAAAATTGCCAAATTGTGCTTTTGGTCCAAAATGGTGGTGGAATGATGGTATGGACATGAATTTGGGATTGGAGCAAGTCACAAATATGGTTTAAAACATTTCCCAATTGGCCAAGTCAAGAAAAAGTCAAAGAAGCAAAAAGTCAACTTTGGGTCAAACTTTGAATTTAAATGAAAAAGGTCCAAAAATGCCATTTTGATTGGTGTGGTTTTAGGTCATGAAATTTATATTTTTGGAAAGAGGATGAAAAATGTGGTTTGTAGGAAAAAACCCCACCAAATTTGGCCTTATGGTTTGGGAGATATGCTCAGTTGAAGTTCAAAATTTGGTGAAAATGATTGGATCATATCTTGACAACCATACATGGGATTTGAGAGTTCTTGGACTTTTTGAAAATGGGAGAACAAGACCTTCAACTTTCATGTTGGGCACAAATTCATTTGAAGCTTGTATCATGATGCAAGTTGAGGATCAAGAAGCTTCCATTTTTGGCAGTTGAAAATACAGGTCCAGTTTCTATTTTGGGAAATATTCTGATTGGCTTCAAATTCTTCCATGATGTTGATTGCCATGACATATGAGACATATTAGGACATGAATAAGCTCCCTCAAACCATTTCCATCCATCAAATCCAAAGAATCAACCACAGTTGACCAACTTTGACTTTCTAGGGTTTTGGACTTGACTGTGCACTTCTGATGAATTCCAAACCCTAATTCTTTGAGACCTTGACTTCAAATGATGTCCCAAGACATATGAACTCTTGATGATTGATCATGGTGCCCAAATTCCACTAGAATGGCCACCATCCACTGCTTTGATTTGACTGTTGATTGTCTAGGGTTTTCTGCTTGCCTGTGCATTGACTGATGACCTCTGAGCCTTCAACCCTTGACTTGAACACTTCAAATGAACCCTCTAGTCATGTGAACTTGTTGGACAAAACCTAGGGCTTTGATTCCTTGAGAAACAACTTTGCTTGATTGGTTGACTGATCTCCTGATCAGTTTGACCTAATTCCTGACTGGCTCGTTCTTGAGGCAACTGAAGACAATGCAAATGTTATGCAATGGAACATGATATGCTATGACCTAATATGAAATGGTATGTACAATGATAGGTGCAAATTTGAGGTGCTACAAGAAGGACTCATCCTGATATGGAAGTGAAGATCAAAGAAGAAGTGCAAAAGCAAATTGATGCTGGTTTCCTTGTTACCGCTGAATATCCGCAATGGGTGGCCAATATCGTACATGTTCCGAAGAAGGATGGAAAAGGCCGTATGTGCGTTGATTATAGAGATTTGAACAAAGATAGTTCGAAAGATGATTTCCCTTTGCCACACATTGATATGTTGGTAGACAATATAGCTAAATTCAAAGTCTTTTCGTTTATGGATGGATTTTCCGGATATAATCAGATCAAGATGGCACCTGAAGATATGGAGAAGACCATATTCATTACACCCTGGGGAACATTCTGTTATAAAGTGATGCCTTTCGGTTTGAAGAATGCTGGTGCAACTTACCAAAGAGCAATGCCTACTCTTTTTCATGATATGATGCATAAAGAGATCGAAGTATATGTTGACGATATGATTTCTAAATCCATTGATGAAGAGGAACATGTAGAGCATTTGTTGAAGTTATTCCAGTGTTTGAGGAAGTATAAACTCCACTTGAATCCTAATAAGTGTACTTTTGGTGTTCGTTCTGGTAAGTTGTTGGGCTTTATTGTAAGCGAGAAAGGTATTGAGGTTGATCCAGTTTCTATTTTGGGAAATATTCTGATTGGCTTCAAATTCTTCCATGATGTTGATTGCCATGACATATGAGACATATTAGGACATGAATAAGCTCCCTCAAACCATTTCCATCCATCAAATCCAAAGAATCAACCACAGTTGACCAACTTTGACTTTCTAGGGTTTTGGACTTGACTGTGCACTTCTGATGAATTCCAAACCCTAATTCTTTGAGACCTTGACTTCAAATGATGTCCCAAGACATATGAACTCTTGATGATTGATCATGGTGCCCAAATTCCACTAGAATGGCCACCATCCACTGCTTTGATTTGACTGTTGATTGTCTAGGGTTTTCTGCTTGCCTGTGCATTGACTGATGACCTCTGAGCCTTCAACCCTTGACTTGAACACTTCAAATGAACCCTCTAGTCATGTGAACTTGTTGGACAAAACCTAGGGCTTTGATTCCTTGAGAAACAACTTTGCTTGATTGGTTGACTGATCTCCTGATCAGTTTGACCTAATTCCTGACTGGCTCGTTCTTGAGGCAACTGAAGACAATGCAAATGTTATGCAATGGAACATGATATGCTATGACCTAATATGAAATGGTATGTACAATGATAGGTGCAAATTTGAGGTGCTACAAGAAGGACTCATCCTGATATGGAAGTGAAGATCAAAGAAGAAGTGCAAAAGCAAATTGATGCTGGTTTCCTTGTTACCGCTGAATATCCGCAATGGGTGGCCAATATCGTACATGTTCCGAAGAAGGATGGAAAAGGCCGTATGTGCGTTGATTATAGAGATTTGAACAAAGATAGTTCGAAAGATGATTTCCCTTTGCCACACATTGATATGTTGGTAGACAATATAGCTAAATTCAAAGTCTTTTCGTTTATGGATGGATTTTCCGGATATAATCAGATCAAGATGGCACCTGAAGATATGGAGAAGACCATATTCATTACACCCTGGGGAACATTCTGTTATAAAGTGATGCCTTTCGGTTTGAAGAATGCTGGTGCAACTTACCAAAGAGCAATGCCTACTCTTTTTCATGATATGATGCATAAAGAGATCGAAGTATATGTTGACGATATGATTTCTAAATCCATTGATGAAGAGGAACATGTAGAGCATTTGTTGAAGTTATTCCAGTGTTTGAGGAAGTATAAACTCCACTTGAATCCTAATAAGTGTACTTTTGGTGTTCGTTCTGGTAAGTTGTTGGGCTTTATTGTAAGCGAGAAAGGTATTGAGGTTGATCCTGCCAAGGTCAAAGCAAAACAAGAGATGCCTGCGCCCAAGACTGAGAAGAAAGTCAGAGGTTTTCTCGGTCGCTTGAATTATATCTCAAGATTTATTTCACACATGACTACCACATGTGCGCATATATTCAAGCTTCTTCAGAAAGATCAGTCTTGTGATTGGACCGAAGATTTCCAGAAAGCTTTTGATAGTATCAAAGAGTATCTGCTTGAACCTCCGATTCTGTCTCCACCTGTTGAAGAAAGACCATTGATCATATATTTGACCGTGCTTGAAGAGTGTATGTGTTGTGTTCTAGGTCAGCAAGATGAGACTGGAAATAAAGAGTTTGCTATTTACTACCTCAGTAAGAAATTCACCGATTGTGAGACTCGGTATTCTGTGCTTGAAAAGACTTGTTGCACATTGGCTTGGGCTGCTAAGCGTCTGCGACAATATATGTTGAATCATACTACTTGGTTGATATCCAAAATGGATCCAATCAAGTATATATTTGAGAAGCCAACTTTAACTTGGAGGATTTCCCGTTGGCAAATGTTGTTATCCGAGTATGATATCGAATACCGATCTCAGAAGGAAATTAAAGGTAGTATCTTGGCTGACCATTTGGCTCACCAACCAGTCAGTGCAGTATGATTTCCCTGATGAAGAGATCTTGTACTTGAAAATGAAAGATTGCGATGAACCATTTCTTAAAGAAGGGCCAGAACCTGGTTCCCATTGGGGCATGGTATTTGATGGAGTTGTTAATCAGTATGGTAATGGCATTGGGGCAGTGATTATTACTCCTCAAGGCACACATTTTCCGTTTAGAGCCAGATCGACTTTCAAGTGTACAAACAACATGGCTGAGTATGAAGCTTGCATTATGGGGCTTGAAAAGGCCATTGATCTCAGAATCAAGTATCTTGACGTCTATGGAGATTCAATGTTGGTTGTGAATCAGATCAAAGGTGAATGAGAGACAAATCAACCCAGTTTAATACCATATATATGATTATGCGAGGAGGATTTCAACTTTATTTACAAAGGTTGAGTTTCATCATATACCTCGGGATGAAAACCGGATGACAGATGCTCTTGCGACATTGGCTTCAATGATCGTGGTAAAATATTGGAATGAGGTTCCCAATTTGATATTGATACGTCTTGATAGACCAGCTCATGTGTTCTCTATTGAAGAGATCAAAGACAAAAAGTCGTGGTATTACGACATCAAGTGTTTCCTCCAAATTCAGATTTACCCGTCTGGGGCATCCTTGAAAGATAAGAAGACTTTGAGAAGATTAGCCAGCAATTTCTACCTAAATGGTGATGTATTGTATAAGAGAAACTTCAATATGGTTTTTCTCAGATGCGTGGATAGACACGAAGCAGACCTGTTGATGACTGAAGTCCATGAAGGTTCCTTTGGTACTCATTCCAATGGACATGCAATGTCGAAGAAGATGTTGCGAGCAGGTTACTATTGGTTGATAATGGAATCTGACTGTTGTAAGTTTGTGAAGAAATGCCACTCGTGTCAAATATATGCAGATAAGATTCATGTTCCTCCGACAATGTTGAACGTCATTTCCTCCCCATGGCCCTTCTCCATGTGGGGAATCGATATGATTGGCATGATTGAACCCAAAGTGTCGAACGAACATCGTTTCATTTTGGTGGCTATTGACTACTTCACAAAATGGGTTGAAGTGGCATTGTATGCGAATGTAACCAAGCAAGTTGTTGTGAGGTTTATAAAATCTCAGATTATATACCGTTATGGTGTGCCAAGTAAGATCATTACTGATAATGGATCGAACTTGAATAACAACATGGTGGAAGCTCTTTACAAAGACTTCAAGATAACACATCATAATTCTTCTCCCTACAGACCTAAGATGAATGGGGTTGTTGAAGCTGCAAAAATGAACATCAAGAAGATTATTCAGAAGATGGTTGTAACGTATAAGGATTGGCATGAGATGCTCTCATTTGCTTTGCACGGGTATCATACATCCATCCGCACTTCAACAGGGGCAACCCATTTCTCTCTTGTATATGGTATGGAAGTTGTGCTCCCGGTAGAGGTTGAGATCCCATCATTGCGTGTGCTAATGGAAGCCAAGTTCACTGAGGCTGAATGGTGTCAGACCAGGTATGATCAACTGAATTTGATTGAAGAGAAGAGATTAACTGCCATGTGTCATGGTCAGTTATATCAGTAGAGAATGAAGAAAGCATTTGATAAGAAGGTCAGACCTCGTGTTTTCAAATAAGGTGACCTTGTGCTCAAGAAGATTTTATCTTTCAAGATAGATTCTAGGGGAAAATGGACTCCTAATTATGAAGGCCCATATGTTGGTAAGAGAGCCTTTTTAGGCGGTGCTTTGATTCTTACAACTATGGATGGTGAAGAGTTCACTCGTCCTGTGAACACATATGTAGTCAAGAAATACTTCGCCTAAAAAAGAAAAGAACAGTTGGGTAAGTTGAAAACCCGAAAGGGCGGCTTAGGCAAAAATGAGCGTCTCGGTGGATTGAAAACCTAAAAGGGTGATCCAGGAAAAAGTTAGAGACATAAAACAGGAGATGGTTATCCCGATAAATTGAGTACCCCACCTTGGGGAAATTTATGCAAAAATTAGGGAATATGGCAAGTAACTGCATCCTGCTGATCTTCAGACTTAAAGATGTTCTTGAGCACAACGGTCGGTCTTGATTCATCGTCCCTAGTAGTAGCCAAGAGCACAGTGGATATCAAGAGTTGATAGAAGGATTAGAAATCATTGTACTCAATGTAACCATTTTTCATGTAAATTACCATTTTCAACTTTGTAATGATCTATGGAGTCTTGTCATTTACAGACTACCATTCCATTAAATAAAATTGAGCTTTTATCCAATTGTTTCTACTCTTATTTAATTCAGCCAAATAGTTTTAAATTTTATTATGATCATTTTTGAATATTTAATTTTTTTAATCGAAATCATGTTTTTCTAAAACATATAAAAGCATTAATTTTAGGCAATTGATTTCATTTAAAAAGAGGAATATCAACAGCGGTTTGAAAGCAGTAAGCCCTAAATGTGGAGCATTATTGGTTCTCCCCAGGCAGTAGGCGTGATTTATCTTTCATCCCCGGCAGCATTATTCAGTACCCGGTGTTTGTTGATTTCTCCAGACGGTTATTTCTCCGTCATCCCCAGCTGAGTTGGTTGATTATTCCCCAGCCAAATTTATACTTGGTCTCCAGCAGAGTTAGAACATTTCATGGTTCCGGCAGGCCTTTGTTTCCTCACTAGTCGCCATCAGATTCGCTCCTAGTCAGAGTTTCCTCTTGGTTTCTGAGCAGTTATTTGTGTTTATCCTCTGCATTAGTTGTCTCCCATTTGATATGGTGTTGACCTAAACATCCCCGTAGAGTTGATAACACTTTTCCTCAGCAGATCTCCTCCTTCCCCTGTTAGGGTTGAGCCTTTGGGATGTTGATCTCTCTTTTCTCCAGCAGTTGTTTCCCTCTTTTGTGGATTGGTCGAGAATTGTATCGATGATTCAAATCTGCGACATTTTGTATCCTTTGTGATTGTTTTGTCAGCATAATCATCATATATACATATACACTCATATAATTTCATTGTTGCATCATTGCGCTTTGATACTCATTCCTGTAATTCTTATTCTCTATTATGGTGGTACTTTATCCCCATACAAGTCTGGTGTTTGTCCTCCTTTAATTGTAGAGTGTCATCCCCTTAAATAAAAAGACTTTACCTTTCTCCTTTCCCCATTGAGTTATTTCCTCGTGGATAATGATCGCTTCAGCTTCCTCCCGAGTTGATTATCTGGATGGAACCGCTCCCCTTAAGTTATATCCTCACTGGGAAGAGTCTTGATTGATCGTTTCCTTCTAGATGTTACCTAGATTGATATTTTTGGTCCCCTAGGAGTTTATTACCCAGTAACTGGTAGTATTCTCCTAGGTTGGCAGTTCGTTACTTCTTGCCCAATACCCGGCAAAAAATAACCTTTTTTCTCCCCAGCAGATTCGTTTTCACGTTTCCCCAGGAAGTGTATCCTTGATATGTTCATCCTAACCGAAGACAAATATTTTCTTCCCTTGCTTTGAGTTTAACCTTGATATGTTCATCCTAACCGATGACGGATATTCTCACCTTTGGTATTCTACCCAGTAAAAGGTTGTTGTAATCCCTATTTTTATTCCCCAGAGAGTTAATCCTTGATATGTTCATCCTACCCGATGACAGGTTTCCTCCTCTTCTCGGTCTTCTGCCCAGTAACCGGTAGTTGTAAATCATGCTTTTCTCCCCTTACAGAGTTTATCCTTGATATGTTCACTTTAACCAGTGACGGATATCCTCTTTTGTGGTCTTCTATCCAGTAACTGATAGATGTAATCCCTATTCTTCCCCTCGGAGTCTATCCTTGATATGTTCATCTTAACTGGTGACAAATATTTCTATTTGATGGTATTCTATCCAGCATTCGATAGATATAATTCCTACTTTTTGTTCAGGTGGTTTATCCTTGATATGTTCATCTTAACCGATGACGGGTATCCTCCTTAACATCCCCAAGTAAGTCTATCCTTGATATGTTCATCCTAACCGGTGATAGATTTTCTTTCCTTTGAGTCTATCCTTGATATGTTCACTTTAATCAGTGACGGATATTCTCTCCTTTGTGGTCTTCTGCCCAGTAATCGGTAGTTATAAATCCTATTTTCAGCTTTTCCCCAGCAAGTCTATTCTTACTCAGTAACCGGTAATGAATATGTCTCCTGGCGGCCCTCAGTAAGTCATCCTTGATATGTTTACCCTAACCGGTGACTGATGTCCTCTCTGTCATATTTTTATTATCCCCGTACACAGTAACCGGTAGTGGATAATAGATTTTTGCTCCTATTGTGTTGAAGTTTATTTCTTCCCCAATTGAGTTGAGTGCGTATTCCCTTAGTGAAATCGCTTTTCCTGCATGAGTTGAGTATTTCAGTTTTATGTTGATCTACCTATTTCCCCTGCAGGCGTCCTTTGTTTCCTCGGCTGAGTCTTTCCATTTTCATGGAATTCCTCTAGTCCCCCAGTTGTTTTAAGTCGTAGTCTGGCCTACGCACAACCCTTTTCCCCCCAGAGTCTTTGTCTCCCCAATGAGTTTTTCTTAGGGAAATGCATTATACTCCTGTGGACTTTCAGTCACTCCGGATTCTTTTCCTTTGTGGTAACATTTCCCCACAAAGATTTATTTTAACATTCATATCATATGCATCATGAGGTCTCTTAGGGACCAACATTTGTTTCTATATGTTGTTATTTAAGCCCATTCTACTGAGTCGATACGAAGATTTTAACCTTCACCTCCTCAGTTAGAATGTCCTTAAATAGGGGCAACTGTAAGACCCCAATTTTGACCCTAAGATCCCTCATGTTACCTCATCATATGCATTAGAATTGGGATCATGCCTTGGCATCCTCCTTACCCCTCTTTCATTGGGTTTGTTTTGGGAGAGATCACCAATCACCATGTGATTGTATCATACTTTGTATTTTGTCCTTTACTAACCAAAATACCAAAAATATGTCTTTGTATTTGTCTAACTCTTTTGTAGGTAGGGCATGATCACCTTTGATCTATCAAGTTCACATCTAGGGTTTAAAACCGTCATTGCTAAAAACTCAACCAAGAAATGATCCACAATGGGTCTAGGTATCATATATGAGTCCCCATGATCTCTACATGTTATTTTGATCAAGAATTCTTCAAGAGTTTGGAGTTGGTTTGCCTTGGAAACCCTAGTTCATCTGGGTATCTTGAGTAACTTCTTAAACAAGCTTCTTCACCCATTGATAAAATACTTCAAGGGACACTTAAAATTTCATCATCTTATGCATATATGATCTCCCATGAGCCTAAAAATCAAGAGAGTTTCAAGTTAGCAAGTTGGTTGATGGTGGTTGGCCAGATGAATTCATCTAATCAAAACTGGGTTCCCCTAGACCATATCTCCTACAATTTTCATCATATGAAAATTATTCCAAGAGAAAAGTTACTCTAAATGATATTACAAACAACTTTCACGTTTAAGTCTAGAGCTAGTTTTTCTTAGAAAGTCATATTTTATGTTGAAAGATTATAGGTCATTTTGTCTAAACCCTAATTTGAAAGTCAACTTCCCAAGGCCATAACTTGCTCAATTTTTATGAAATAGAAGATTTCCAAGTTTCACAATCAAATTCAAGGTGTCTACTAAATCAACTTTTATGAGCATGTGATATGAGGATACATTATAGGTCATTTTGGACCAATACCATTGAGCAAGTGATTTTCCTTAACTTCAAAAATACATAACTCATTCATCCCAAATCCAAATGATGTCAAATGTGTGACCATTTTGAATTTTTTTGAAAGATCTACAACTTTATTGAAGACACTTTTCTAATTTTAAGCTCACATAAAAAGTTAGCTAAGGTGGAATAATTGAATATATGGCCTGACACTTAGAAAATTTTTTGACATGTTGAAATTTCCAAACTTCCACCTCAAAATCCACCATAATAGTAGTTCCAAATGGAAACGTGTTCAACATAAGAGTTGTTCCTCTTGATCTAACCTTTCCAAAGAGTCCAAATTCATTCATTTTGGACAAGGTTTGAGGGGTCTGCGCATGGCTTGAACCGGGCTGTATCAGTTGGCAAGAATCATTCTTCAAACATCAAAACATCTTTGCCTTGAAATCCAATTCTCATTCAGACTTCGTTTCACTTGCATTTGGACCTAATTGAGTTGCTTCATAGGCCTGTACATGCCCATGCAAGCGTGCACTTCACATTGCCAATTTTGGAAGCATTTTCAAGTATGCAAATATCACTTACATTTTGCTATAAATAGAGGTCCCTTGCATCAGTTTGAAGGACCTTGCACGCCAGCTTTGCCTCCAACCATTGAAACCCTCACAATTCAAAGGAAAATCTGATAAATTTCACTTGAAATTTGAGTTTGAATCTCACTGTTTGGAGATTCAAGAACTCCAGGATCCAAAGCCTTGTGCCATTCCTAATATACTCCTGCAAGCTCCATAAGCAAGATCAATCACAAATTGAAGAAAAAGAGATCCAGTTCTGCACAACATTGAAGGTATTTTTCCATATTTTTCTTTTCTTCGATTCGCCCTCAATTCTCATCAATTCTCTTAGATCCTTGGTTGTCTGAAGTCCTACCAATGTAGGCAAGAAGATTGAGTTGATTTAAGGTCAAATCGAAGCAACTCAGTTCATACACCTCAAAATTCAACTTCATGTATCTCTTAATATACTTGGAGTTATGTTAAATTGAGGTGATATTTGTGATCTACACCATTTTTTCTTTAAGATCATGTCCTCTTTTTTCATTTATGTGATGGTGATGAGTGGACCAATCCGGCCAAGGTCGCCTGAGAAGACGACTGACGCTTTGCTCCGGCAATGAGGTGGCAAGGTCCAGAGCCATATGATCAATTCAAATCGTTTTAATCTTGAGCGCTCATTGTGAATACCAGACGTGTGGCGCGCTTACTCAAGCGTATCGTAGAACGCGCATTTTCCACCACTTGATCTGCCACCTCAATTAATGAGGGAGATAAAGTGGTCCATGTTTTTCTGATTTATTTGATTTTCATTGTATTCCTTTTATTTTCATTAATTCATATTAAATTTAATATTGATCCAAAAAATATGAGAGTTTCACCAAAAAAATTTAAATAAAATTCTCTTTCATTTTCTGAATTAAAATTATTTTTTGGATCATTATTAATATTTTTCATGATTTAATTGATTTTTTTAAATTCTTTTAATTATTTAAAAATGCTTTTAAGTTTCCAAAAACTCTGAAAATTTTTCTCCAAGGTCCTTTCACCTTGTTTGACCTATGATAAATCTAATGGCAATTTTTTTGGTGTTTTGATGAGGTTTTAGGAATTTGACAAACCATATTTGATTTAATGCATTACTTTTATTTTTTTTAATTGATTAAATATCAAATAAATTGTGTAGAGCCATTTTAATTGAATTTGTGAGTTTGACTTGTGTTGTTGGGCCTTGGTCAAGGTTGATTTGACTTTGTTAGGTTAAGATCATTGGATTTAGGGGATTGATGGAATGTGCATTCCATCTCCCAAAATGAATGAATGATCTTAACTTGGTAAAAGTCCTCGTTTGTCCAATTTGTGTTTGATCAATTTCCCCTCCCTCTTCATCTCATTCCCATTCTTTATGCATTCATGTCATGGACCTATAATGTCTCTATATCCTAAGGCTAGTTGATTGCAAAATCAACATAAGTATGAATGAGATTTGGTCCCTCACTTTGCATATTCTTTTTATGTGTGGTATGTTTCATGAGCATAGTTCATCATACTATGTCTCTAACATGTATTAACACTAAAATTCTATTGGTTAGCCTCAAATAGTTGTGACTCTACATAAGTCCAATTACGATTGCTTAACATAGCGCTAAATTTGTGACATAAAAAGCATAGCATTCTAGTTAGTGAGATTGAAAGTCTCCCCTCTTTCATGGTATTGTGTGGAAACTTGGCCTTTTTTACTTCCTTTGGAAGATGTCTTGGTTCAAAGATCCATGCTTGTGTGGTTCAAAGATCCATGTCTTGGCCTTTTTTCCTTCCTTTGCAACATGATTATTGTGAAGTTGTTATTTTGAACCCGTGACTTATGCCACCTTGGAAGTCATCTGATACATGGGAAATATTGAAAAAGATCATGGAGTTGCTAAGCTTGGTTGTGGCTATATTTATTTTATGCCTTGATCTTCAATTTGCTACTTGTGTATTGATATTTCTTGATTCTAAAGTCCAAGGGAAATTTGGCTTTCTATATGACATTCTTGTCTATTGGATTACAACACATTGGTCATATCTTTTCAACTCTCAACTTTTAATTTTTTGCTTAGGATTAGTCTCTTCATCTCCTCCCCATTTCTGTAATTTCAAAATCTCTCCCTCCTTTTAAAATCTTCTTTGCTTGTGTCTGTTTTCTAAACTTTGACCTTATTGCAAACTAGAAACTTTGGCCTTATGCCATTACATATTTTTAAAAATCTTTTCTTAATCCAACTTGTAAATAAATTTAACTATACTTGACTTAAAATTTCAAAATTCAAAAAGAACTAACACTCATTCAAACCATTTTAGGCCCTTGTGCCTTTCAAACTTAATTTTTTATTAAAAACAATGCATCCACTTTGAAATTGATACCACGAACTACGAGGTTTTGATCCCTCATTTCTATGTTGGTACGTAGGCACAAGTCTGATGGTCTTGTCAAACACAAAAGTATAATTAATGAATTCTTTTCTCATCCCTCCATTCTATTTGTTTGCAAACATCATTTGTACAAAAACACATATGCACACTAGAAAGGGCACCCTAGGAGTACCTAAGACACTTTGGGTGCTAACACCTTCCCTCTGTGTAACCAACCCCCTTACCTGTAATCTCTGGCATTTTATTAGTTTTAATGTGAAAACTTCTTATCTTTGGGTTTTTTTCGTACTTTTCCCTTTTCCCTTCGAAACAATAAAAGCGCGGTGGCGACTCTGATTTTATTGACGTCTAGCTTATCCATAACTTGATGGTCATAAATTTACCGCTACAATAATACAAATATAATAACCACAAAATGCTCAAAAATGTTTTGTAATGTGTAAGACCCCAATTTTGACCCTAAAATCCCTCATGCTATCTCATCATATGCATTGGCATTGGGATCACATATTGACATCCTTTTCACCCTTCATTCATTAGGTTTGTATTGGGAGAGATCACCAAGCACCATTTGATTGTATCATACTTTTTATTTTATCATTTACTAACCAAAATACCAAAAATATGTCATTGTATAGTTTAACTCTTTTGTAGGCAGGGCACATGCTCACCATTGATCTATCAAGCTCACATCTAGGGTTTAAGACCCTCAGTGCAAGGAGTTCAATCAAGAATTGGGTTATTTTGGCTCTAAGCATCATATATGAATCCCCATGATCTTCACATGTTATTTTGATCAAGAAGTCATCAAGAGTTTGGAGTTGGTTTGCCTTGAAAACCCTAATTCATCTGGGTATCTTATGTGACTTCTTCAACAAGCTTCTTCAACCATTGATCAAATATTTAAAGGTATAGTTCAAATTTCATCATCTTATTCATATATGATCCTCCATGAGCCCCAAAAGTCAAGATATTGTCAAGTTAGCAAGTTGGTTCATGGTGGTTGACCAGAGGATTTCAACTAATCAAAACTGGGGTTCCCTAGACTCTATCTCCTACAATATTTGTCATATGAAAATGATTCCTAGAGAAACATTACTCTAAATGACATTCCAAATAACTTTTATGTTGATTTCTAGAGTTAGTTTTGCTTGGAAAGTCATTTTTTATGGTGAAAGATTATAGGTCATTTTGTCTAAACCCTAATTTGGAGGTCAACTTCCCAAGGCCATAACTTGCTCAATTTGTATGAGATGAAAGCTATTCAATTTGCATAATCAAATTCAAGATGTCTAATTCAAAATTTATGTTTGGAGGCATTATAGGTCATTTTGGACCAATGCCATTGAACAAGTGATTTTCCTCAACTTCTAAAATGCATAACTCCTTCATGCTAAATCCAAATGAGGTCCAATTTGTTACCATTTTGAAGCTCATATAAAAAGTTAGCCAAGGTGGAAGAAGTGAACATATGGCTTGACACTTAGATTTTTTTTGATATGTTTGATTTTCCAAACTTCCACCTCAAAATTCATCATGATCCAAGCTTCAAATGAAAAGGTGTTAAACATGAAAGTTGTTCCTCTTGATCTAACTTTTCAATAAAAGTCCAATTTTATCCCATTTGGACGAGGTATGAGTGACTTGCGCATGGCTTAAAGTTGGATCACCATTTGGCATAAGTGAACTTGCATCTCCCATACACAAATGCATGGCTTGCTAACATGACTTCAGCAATGTTTGTACACAATTTTGGACCTGATTGAATGATTACTTGGTCCTATCACATGCCCATGCATACATGCAAAGCAAAATTACTATTTTTGGAGTTTTGAAAGAAGTGTGCAATTAACAATGCTTTGGCTATAAATAGAGACCCTTGCATTCAGAATTGAGGACACTTGCACGCCAACTTTGAATCCCTAGCCCCAAACCCTCTCATTCAAAGGATAACCTTGAGGATTTCCATTGGAAATCGAGTTTGAATCTCCACTATTTGGAGATTCAAATCTCCAAGAGTTCTACTTCCTTTTTGATTCAATTCTACTCTATCAAGCATCTAGGGCAAGGCTAAGTGAAGTTGGAAGCAAGATCGTGGCCATCTGAACCTGCAGTGGAGGTAATTTTCTCAATTTTTCATCTCTTCGATTCTCACTCAATTCTACATAATTCTTCTGGATTTTTAGTTGTCTGAATTCCTACCAATGTAGGCAAGAAGATTGAGTTGCTTTGAGGTCAAATCGAAGCAACTCAGATCATGACCCTCAAAATTCAACTCCATGTATCTTTTAATATACTTAGAGTTAGATGAAATTGAGGCCAAATTCAAGCTCCTGAGCATTTTTACTTTAAATTCATGTCCTCCTTTTTTATTTTGGTGATGGTTGAAGGTGGACCAGTCCGGTGAGGTCCACCGGAGAAGAAGACCAGAGTTACAGCTCCGGCGATACATTAGCATGTCTCAGACCATAGGATCCTTGCAATTTGTTTTAATCTCACGCGTTGGTTTGGATTACCACTTGTGCAGCGTGTTGACTTGAGTCCATTGTGGAACACGCGCTGATATCCACTTAATTTGCCACCACAATTAATGAGAGAGATCAAGTGGTCCACGTATTTTAGCATTTTCTGATTTTCATTTTATTTTTTATTTTCATTAATTCATATTAATTTTAATGTTGATCCAAAAAATATGAGACTTTCACCAAAAAAAAATTAAAAAAATCGCTCTTTCATTTTCTGAATTAAAATTATTTTTTGGATCATTATTAATATTTTTCATGATTTAATTGTTTTTGTTCATATTTTTAATTGTTTAAAAATACTTTTAAGTTTCCAAAATTAAAGAAATTTTTTCTTCAAGGTCCTTTGACCTTGTTTGACCTATGATAAATCTCATGGCCATTTATTTGGTGTTTCGATAAAATTTTAGGATTTTGATCAACCATGATTTAATTTAATGAATTTTTTAATTGATTTTAATGGTTTAATTGAAAAATAAATTGTGTTGAGCTTTTGATATTGACTTGTTGAGTTTGACTTGTGTTGTTGGGCCTTGGTCAAGGTTGATTTGACTTTGTTGAGTTAAAATCATTGGATTTAGGGGATTGATAAAATGTACATTTCATCTCCCAAAATGAATGAATGATTTTAATTTGATAAAAATCCTCCTTTGACCAATTTGTGTTGATTCCATTTCCCCTCCCTTTTCATCTCAATCCCATTCTCTTCTCATTCATTTCATGGACCTATGATATCTCTATATCCTAAGGCTAGTTGATTGCAAAATCAACATAAGTATGGATGAGATTAGGTCCACCCCTTTTGCATTTTCTTTTAAGTGTGGTATGCTTTAGGAGTATGGTTCATAATACCATATCTCTAACATGCATTAACACTAAAATTTCTATTGCCCAATCACAAATAGTTGTGACTTCTACATAACTCCAATTACGATTGCTTAACATAGCGCTAAATTTTGACACAAAAGGCATACCATTCTAGTAAGTGAGATTGTAAGTCTACCCTCTTTCATGGTATTGTGTGGAAACTTGGCCTTTTTACTTCCCTTGGAAGATGTCTTGGTTCAAGGATCCATGCTTGTGAATAGTGGGTTGAGTGTTCTCCAAAGAATGACTTAAACAACAAAAGCAAAAGCAATACTAACTTCTAATCAACTGACATTCAACTAACATTTAATTTCAAGCACTTCACTTTTATGACTTTAAATTCAAGTCTTTATTCATTTGCCATTATTCATACCATTTAACTTGTTTATTTTAATGTCATATTCACTTTGCTCACTTGAGCCATACTTTGAGATTATATTGTGATTGTATATACTTGTTTGTATTTGTGGTCCTTTGACTTTAATGTACATAATAGCAACAAAAACCCTAAAATACATTTGTGTGGACTGTTGGATTTGATCTGAGACATTGGACTTAGAATTAGGCAACACTCCATATGCAAAAGGACTTGGCCAATGCAAACTTTTCTGAAACCAAGTGCTTGTGAAGTAGACCTTCATCTGATACAAGTATTGGGAACCCATTTGAGTTCATCTGCTACATGATCTTATTGAAGTTGTTACTTTGAACCTGTGACTAATGCCTATCTCTAAGCCATTCAAGGAGTATGTCATCTGATGCATGAGAGATTATGAAGAAGATCATGGATTTGCTAAGCTTGGATGTGGCTATCTTTATTTGATGCCTTACTCTTCATCTTGCTATTTGTGTTGCTTGATTCTAAAGTCCAAAGGGAAATTTGGGTTTCTATATGACATTCTTGTCTATTGGATTGCAGTCCATTGGTCAGATCTTTTCAACTCTTAACTTTTAATTTTTGCTTAGGATTAATCTCTTCATCTCCTCCCCACTTCTTAAATTTCAAATCTCTCCCTCCTTTTAGAATCCCCTTCGCTTGTGTTTTTTCTAAAACCTTGACTTTATTGCAAATTAGAAACTTTGGCCATATGCCATTGCATTTTCAACTCTTTTCTTAATCAAATTTGTAAATGAACTTAATTATACTTGACTTAAAATTTCAAAAGACAAAAAGAACTGACACTCATTCAAACCTTTTTAGGCCTTTTGTGCCTTTGTTAAACTTAAATTTTTGTTAAAAGCCATGCATTCACATTGAAAGGTAATGAGGGTTGGACCTCATAGCTCTTGACCCGGGCATGGGTGAGCTTCAATCAATGAAAACGTGGGGGTCTAGAATGAGGAACCCTATTCCACTTGACTGACATTGTACAAGATATGGGGGACATGTCCAAGAGCATCAGCACGTAGTGCGAGCATAATGGATGACTCAACGATTAACAGGGGACTGACTGCTAGTCCCTTCTATCTGTCAATTGCCTCTTCACTTAGGAGGACTTAAGTATCCATGCCTCGACAAGGAGGTCTTTAGCACAAACATAAACAAACACAGTCATTGCCTCTTAAGGAGGACTTCAGCCAAATGCCTGCCAAAAGAAACGACAGGGCTTCCAGACTACACGGAGTACAAGAGTGCTTACCTAGGTGGTATGCCAACCACAAGCAAAGCAAAGCTCAATTAATGAGATAAAAGCGGCTAAGGTACCTGTACAAAAGTCAAAACAATCAGTAGGGTATTCAGACAAACAACCAACAGACTACAACAGTGGTTCCTCAATATGTACACAATACAAGTCAACAACTCAAGTGAGTTCATCTCCAAGGGACCTACAACACAACAAAGGTTAGTGGACAAAGCAAATTTGCATCTCAAGTCATGATATAGCATCAACCACTAGAGCTAATAGCTTGAACCTGAAATACAAAGCTCAAAAGATGAGTACAAACCACTAGTACCAAGACTAGGGTCAAAGGCAAAGCAAAAAGTCAAAACAACATCCAATATTCAACATGAAGCACATTTACTCAAGTAAGAACATATCCTAAAAAGGACCAAACTCAAATCCTAAGGAAAATCCATCTAATGATCATGCTAAGGCAAAGGCAATCACAAAGCACACAATTGGACATCAAGAGTAGAAATTCCATATTAAAACAGAAATGAATCAAATAACCATGGAAATTTTTATGTGCACCCAACATGTTAAACACAAACATCATTCAAAAAATTGGAATCAGAAAAGCTCAATTGACATGTATATGAAAATGAACAAGAGCAACATCAAAATGTGTGACACACATTGTCACACCATACATCCATGTGTCCCAAACAGAGATGAAAAATGCTAAAAATGCCAAATAAAATCTCACAAGTCATGTATCATGTTAGGAATCAGCATATCAAATTTCATGGCAATTGGACAATGTATGAGCATTCCACAATTAATTGAATGAAGCATGGTAGATTTGCATACATGTTCAAACATCAGTTCACAATCAAAAATCCAGAACCATTCAATTCACACAAATGACATCTAAAAATAAAAGACATCAATACAAACAATTGAAAAAAATTTGGAAGCAATTTGGATTAATTTCCTATTTTTAATGATTTTTGGAATTTGGATGAAAATATTGAAATAAAATGAAGAAATATGCATGGCCATTTGAAGGGAAATGGAATATTATGCTGAAGTTTGAAAAAGTGTTGTCAGTGGGAATCGAACCATGTTCACATGAAAATAGAGGCACTGGACAAAATAAAATTCACAATTGTTGTGGCCAGGAATCGAATGGAGGTTCAGAGCGCATGGAATCAAAACACAGCACTCCATTAATTGAAGTGGCGTCCCAGTCAGCAAGTCCAAGGCCACGCGAGCGAGTCAATGGAGCGAGAGCCAATGGTTTGGCCAACAGGCGCATGCGTGGCGCCAGCTAGGAACAAACCCTAACAACTAATTACAGACGGCGGCTGGTGAAGGAGCTCAACCTTCTTCTCCGGCGAGACCGGCGGAGAAGCTCAATTTTTTTTCCATAAATAAGCAATATATACATCAATGGAAAGGTCTCGTCGCGAGGATTTCAAATATCATAAAAGCTAAACCTAACTCTCCATGAATTGGACGGATCGAAGACAAACATATTTACACATCAAACTTTAAATCAACACAACTTCATCAATATTCATCCATTTTCAAAACTATTTATATCAGAATTCTCAGCATCAAAAGATCTATCTAATCATGGCAATGAATTGACGAAACATGAGATTCGAAATTTCACCAACCTGAACTTGCAGTGACCAAAATCGTGTGCTACAACTTCCACCAGCTCCAGATCCACTCCTCTATGATTGCTTTGAAGCTTTGAATAGAAATTGACACTTGAATTGGTCTGGATCTAGCTGAAACTCAAAACTCCATGTTCATGTTCATGTGTTGATGCAACTTGTTTCTTCACCAAAACCTTCAATCCAGCACTTGATTTGCACTTAATGATGATCAATGAACACGATTATGCAGTAAAATTGAGGTGTTATGTGAAAGAACTTGAAATTTGAGATAAGAGCAAAAATGGAGGGAAATCCAAAATCTAGATCTAGAATGTGTGAAACTGATCCAATTCTGTTATGATTAGCATTTATATTCTGTCCTAATCACCTTGCTAATCAAAATTTGCATTGGTTAATTGAGATTAAGAGAAAATGAGGTGTGTGACCAAATTGGAAAAATGTGAGGTGCATGGCCAATTGTACACGTGAACAATGCATATGCAAGATGTAATTTCACTTAAAATCATCTCATGCACATAATTGGATTGGAATTAATCATGTATGATGCACCAAATTTGAATTTTCAACTTTCCCTCCAAAATGAACATGCATGAACAAATGATCATGTGATTAAATTTCATGCAATGCAATGATGGATTTGGAAAATATTAGTCACAACAAGCATTATGCAAAAAGAGTGGCTCAAATTGGAGCTTTGGATCAAAAGTTATGGCTTGTTGAACCTCCATGTGCACATTGCAATTATTTGGCCATATCTTCTCAACCATTCATCAGATGCTCATGATCTTGGACTTTTTGGAAATGGGAGAGAAATATATTCAACTTTCATGTTGGACAAAATTTCATTTGAAGCTTCTTTCATGTTGGAAAGTCAAGTTGAAGGTGGTCCAAAAACTTGCCATTTTTGGAAACTTGAAATTACATGTCACTTTCCATTCTTGGAAACTTTTGATTTGGCTTCAAATTCTTCAAGGTATGCGTTTGACATGATGAATAAACCTCTTTGGAACATGAATGAAGCGTCTCAAACCATTTTTCCCCCTCCTAGCCCTCAGTTGACTTTACAGTTGACTTTCAGGTCTTCAAATGACCCTGACATGCTCTAATCAGCTTGAGCTCCACCACTTGAGGAATTTGCTCAGAAATGAACCCCTAGCTCATGTAAGCTCAATATGATACTCATGTGATCTTTATCTCAATAGAGTACCTCTTCTCCTTGAAAATCCCTGGCTGGAAGAAAGTCAGTATTGATTAGGGTTGACCAGGAGTCAAAACCCTAATCCCAAGGAACTGGAGCAAGAACAATGAAGCCCTTGAGGATGACATAACCATGATGATGGTGACATATCCTTTCCAACAAGATAATACTCAACCTCTTTGAGGAATCAAGAAGCCCTGACTGAAGCACAAACCCTCAGATGGTTGACAATCAATCCATGAAAGCCTCAGGCCTAAACCATGTAACTTCTCCATCTTCTGAAAAGACTTTGGAGGATGACTTCTCTATTGTTTCCACATGAAATGCAATATGCAAATGCCTAATGTCCTAAAACATGAAATGCAATATGCTAAACTAGTCCCAAGAAGAGGAGGGCAAATTTTGAGGTGTTACAGCTGCTCCTATTCAATCCAATGCGAACCTGTCGATATGAACAACCTCGACTTTCAGATGATCAGAGTGAAGAGTGATTGAATACCAAGAACAGCAGAACAATTTGCGCTCCTTTGGAGATTATTATATTTTTTTTGCTTTTCTTGAACCCCACAACTTTCTGATATTTTTTTTCTTTTTTTTTTTTCACTTTTCTTGAACACCGGAACATCTTTGATTATCATTTCCATCTCCGCCCGACAGAAATTTCCTCCAGTATCGCACTACTGGGAAATACCGTTGACCCAACGTCACGATGCTAAACTCCTCAGAGTAACATCTTCCATCTTCCATCTCGCACGACAGAAATCTCCTCCAGTATCGCACTACTGGGGAATACCGTTGACCCAACGTCACGATGTTAAACTCCTCAGAGTAACATCTTCCAACTTCCATCTCGCACGACAGAAATCTCCTCCAGTATCGCACTACTGGGGAGTACCGTTAACCCAACGTCACGATGTTAAACTCCTCAGAGTAACATCTTTCAACTTCCATCTCGCACGAAAAAAATCTCCTCCAGTATCGCACTACTGGGGAATACCGTTGACCCAACGTCACGATGCTAAACTCCTCAGAGTAACATCTTCCAACTTCCATCTCGCACGACAGAAATCTCCTCCAGTATCGCACTACTGGGGAATACTGTTGACCCAACGTCACGATGCTAAACTCCTCAGAGTAACATCTTCCAACTTCCATCTCGCACGACAGAAATCTCCTCCAGTATCGCACTACTGGGGAATACCGTTGACCCAACGTCACGATGCTAAACTCCTCAGAGTAACATCTTCCAACGTCCATCTCGCACGACAAAAATCTCCTCCAGTATCGCACTACTGGGGAATACCGTTGACCCAACGTCACGATGCTAAACTCCTCAGAGTAACATCTTCCAAATTCCATCTCGCACGACAAAAATCTCCTCCAGTATCGCACTACTGGGGAATACCGTTGACCCAACGTCACGATGCTAAACTCCTCAGAGTAACATCTTCCAACTTCCATCTCGCACGACAAAAATCTCCTCTAGTATCGTATTACTGGGGAATACCGTTGACCCAACGTCACGATGCTAAACTCCTCAGAGTAACATCTTCACCATCCGGTGAAACCAAACTCTCAAACGGTAACCACGGCTTGAGTCACATCTTCAACGTCATGATGCTAAACTCCTCGGAGTAACACCTTCACCATCCGGTGAAATCAACTCTCAAACGGTAACCACGGCTTGAGGCTAGCTGATGCTTGCAATGCTGAGGCTGATCTTCCAACCAAATAAACCGATTCTCAAACGGTAACCACGGCTTGAGACTAGCTGATGCTTGCAATGCTTATGCATGAGTTTTTTTCAGCGTAATGCTCCATAACCATGGAAATGCTACTCAATTTATTATGCAATATGTTATGCTTCTCTAAATGATGAATGCATAAACAAGTATCCCCCTCAAGGGACTCTACTGGGAAGCTCGAGGCACTATGCTGAGGAGCTTGATACCACTCCACTCTCCACCCTGCTGGGAAATAGCACTGCTGCTGGGGAAAGAACAACCCTCACCAGGGATGACCTCCACCGAACTCGATCTGCTTGGGGACTTCGCTGGGAAACAGCTACCGACGCACTCTGCGGGGAAAACAACAATCTTCGACTTGCTGGGGAAATAACAACCTCCACCCTGCTAGGGAAACAACCTCAGGCCTGGTTGTCGAAGAAACACCGACCTCGAACCTGCTGGGGAGAACAACAACCTTCAGGCCTGGATGCCTAAAAAACATCGATCTCGAATATGCTGGGGAGATACGGCATATCTGATACGGAACACCTGTCGACTCGTCGAACACTGGCATTCACTATCTAACCACAGTGTCAGCTTTCCACTTTTGAGAGCTCCCAGACTCGTCTGGACTTTTCTGATTCATCACCTTGTATTCTTGACTTCTCTGTACTCTACGGAGATCGAACCCCTCAAATTGGTATCAACTTTCCAATTCTTCAGACTTTGAAGAGTTTTCTTAATTAACCCTCAAGGATCGTCGCGATTCTCTCGCCGTCTTTTCACCACTCTTCAATCCCTTATCCCTGACTGGACTCCACGGGAATCTTTTATCAAAAAGGCTTCACATCACAACCTGCAAGTGAGTGAAAATATCTAACAGCACCTGCAAAAGAGATCGTTAGATAAAAACGTGCCCCAGGCGTGCCAAAATTTCAACACCTAGGTCACTCCACCTTCCAAATAAGATTTCCGGTTTTCAATCTTATGAACATGCATTGGAAGGGACCCCTATGTCTTAAAATGCAAAGATTCTTATCAAAATAAACAGATGTTTTTGCAATCAAAGCGGTTATAAAAACAAAAACAAAATTATTTGACTGAATATGCATTTTATTGATTGAAAAAGGTGGCTCAAAACCGAGCAATACACAGGAAGCAATCCCTGAAAAGAGGTAATTGCACATAAAAGGAAAATCTATCCTAATGGAAATATGAACCCGTGATCTCATCGAGTTCCAACTCGGTTACACCCCATATGTCCTCAAGACTCTCCGCACTTTCTGCCTTTTGAACAAGACGCTTCTGCCCGATCCCTGTCGAGGATTATCCTGGTGTCATAACTAAAGCACAAATGATCATGCTAGACGCAGTTGTTAGTTTCAATCCCTCTTTTGCCTGGACCGCCCTTTCGGGTTTTCAGTCCACCGGGATACCCTTTTTTGCCCAAGCCGCCCTTGTGGGGTTTTCGACTTGCAGGGTGTACAATTTTTTCTTTTTATCCCTAACTTTTTCCCGAACCTTTTTCATTTTTTTTCTTGGTTCGCCGGGATGCCCCTTTTTGCCTGGACTATTTTATTCTTTTCGTCCAGCGGGTCTCTTATACGAAGTATTTTTTTAACTGCGTCCGCATTCACAGGGGATGGAGAATCCTCTCCATCCATGGTCGTTAACAACAAGGCTCCTCCAGAGGAGACCTTCTTGACCACGAATGGACCTTCACAATTGGGTGTCCACTTGCCCCTACGATCGTTCTGAGGAGGAAGGATCCTTTTCAACACCATAACTCCCACGTGGTACACACGAGGTCACACCTCTCGGTCAAAAGCCCGCTTCCTTCGCTGCTGGTACAACTGCCCATGACAAACGGTTGCGCACCTATTTTTCTCAATTAGGCTCAACTCTTCGTACCGAGTCCTTACCCATTTCGTCTCTTTCAATTTCGCGTCCATCAGGACTCTCAATGACGGAATCTAGACCTCGACTGGTAGCACGACTTCCATCCCATACGAGTGGGAAAGGCATTGCCCCAGTAGACGCACCGAGGTTCGATACCCAGGATACAAGCTTCGCACTTAGCCACATTGTTGGTGCATTCAAATGTTAGTCGGGCAACAAAAGGAATGTGAGATCCTTTCGGCGTAACCAAAACAACTCCAACTCCACTACCATTCTCATTAACGGCCCCATCAGACATCAGAATCCGTTCGGATTCAGGGTCAGGCCCCTCCTCCGGGATCGGTTTCTCATAATCTTTCGATTCGAGAACCATGATTTCCTCATCAGGGAACTCAAACTTCATCGGTTGATAATCCTCAAGGGGTTGCTGGGCGAGGTAATCAGACAATACACTCCCCTTGATCGCCTTTTGAGAGGTATACTGGATATCATATTCGGTTAAAATCATTTGCCATCTCGCAACCCGTCTGGTATATGCTGGCTTTTCAAACATGTACTTGATCAGATCCGTCTTGGAAATCCATAACGTGGTATGAACCAGCATATACTCTCTCAGTCGGCGAGCAGCCCATACCAAAGCACAACAAGTTTTCTCGAGCAGTGAATATCTTGTTTCACAGTCGGTAAACTTTTTGATAAGGTAGTAAATCACATGCTCTTTTTGACCAGACTCGTCATGCTGCCCCAATACACACCCCATAGACCCCTCGAGGACCGTCAAGTACAGAATTAAAGGTCGTCCCTCCACAGGAGGCATCAGAGTCGGAGGCTCCTGCAAATATTCTTTTATTTTTTCAAATGCCGCTTGGCAATCATTATTCCACCTGACCGTTTGATCTTTTCTCAACAATTTGAATATAGGTTCACACGTGGCTGTTAGATGAGATATGAACCGTGAAATGTAGTTCAATCTACCTAAGAAACCACGAAGCTCCTTCTCTGTTCTCGGTTCAGGCATTTCTCGTATTGCTTTTACTTTAGCAGGATCAATCTCGATTCCTCTTTCGCTCACAATAAACCCCAGCAATTTATCGGACCGCACTCCGAAAGTGCACTTATTCGGATTCAACCTGAAATACAAAGCTCAAAAGATGAGTACAAACCACTAGTACCAAGACTAGGGTCAAAGGCAAAGCAAAAAGTCAAAACAGCAGCCAATATTCAACATGAAGCACATTTATTCAAGTAAGAACATATCCTAAAAAGGAACAAACTCAAATCCTAAGGAAAATCCATCTAATGATCATGCTAAGGCAAAGGCAATCACAAAGCACACAATTGGACATCATGAGTAGAAATTCCATATTAAAACAGAAATGAATCAAATAACCATGGAAATTTTCATGTGCACCCAACATGTTAAACACAAACATCATGCAAAAAATTGGAATCAGAAAAGCTCAATTGACATGTATATGAAAATGAACAAGAGCAACATCAAAATGTGTGACACACATTGTCACACCATACATCCATGTGTCCCAAACAGAGATGAAAAATGCTAAAAATGCAAAATAAAATCTCACAATGAAGCATGGTAGATTTGCATACATGTTCAAACATCAGTTCACAATCAAAAATCCAGAACCATTCAATTCATACAAATGACATCTAAAAATAAAAGACATCAATACAAACAATTGAAAAAAAATTGGAAAAAATTTGGATTAATTTCCTATTTTTAATGATTTTTGGAATTTGGATGAAAATATTGAAATAAAATGAAGAAATATGCATGGCAATTTGGAGGGAAATGGAATATTATGCTGAAGTTTGAAAAAGTGTTGTCAGTGGGAATCGAACCATGTTCACATGAAAATAAAGGCGCTGGACAAAATAAAATTCACAATTGTTGTGGCCAGGAATCGAATGGAGGTTCAGAGCGCATGGAATCAAAATGCAGCACTCCATTAATTGAAGTGGCGTCCCAGTCAGCAAGTCCAAGGCCACGCGAGCGAGTCAATGGAGCGAGAGCCAATGGTTTGGCCAACAGGCGCATGCGTGGCGCCAGCTAGGAACAAACCCTAAAAACTAATTACAGACGGCAGCTGGTGGAGGAGCTCAGCCTTCTTCTCCGGCGAGACCGGCGAAGAAGCTCAATTTTTTTTCCAGAAATAAGCAATATATACATCAATGGAAAGGTCTCGTCGCGAGGATTTCAAATATCATAAAAGCTAAACCTAACTCTCCATGAATTGGACGGATCGAAGACAAACATATTTGCACATCAAACTTTAAATCAACACATTTTCATCAATATTCATCCATTTTCAAAACTATTTATATCAGAATTCTCAGCATCAAAAGATCTATCTAATCATGGCAATGAATTGAAGAAACATGAGATTCGAAATTTCACCAACCTGAACTTGCAGTGACCAAAATCGTGTGCTACAGCTTCCACCAGCTCCAGATCCACTCCTCTATGATTGCTTTGAAGCTTTGAATAGAAATTGACACTTGAATTGGTCTGGATCTAGCTGAAATTCAAAACTCCATGTTCATGTTCATGTGTTGATGCAACTTGTTTCTTCACCAAAACCTTCAATCCAGCACTTGATTTGCACTTAATGATTATCAATGAACACGATTATGCCGTAAAATTGAGGTGTTATGTGAAAGAAATTAAAATTTGAGATGAGAGCAAAAATGGAGGGAAATCCAAAATCTAGATCTAGAATGTGTGAAACTGATCCAATTCTGTTATGATTAGCATTTATACTCTGTCCTAATCACCTTGCTAATCAAAATTTGCATTGGTTAATTGAGATTAAGAGAAAATGAGGTGTGTGACCAAATTGGAAAAATGTGAGGTGCATGGCCAATTGTACACGTGAACAGTGCACATGCAAGGTGTAATTTCACTTAAAATCATCTCATGCACATAATTGGATTGGAATTAATCATGTATGATGCACCAAATTTGAATTTTCAACTTTCCCTCCAAAATGAACATGCATGAACAAATGATCATGTGATTAAATTTCATGTAATGCAATGATGTATTTGGAAAATATTAGTCCCAACAAGCATTATGCAAAAAGAGTGGCTCAAATTGGAGCTTCGGATCAAAAGTTATGGCTTGTTGAACCTCCATGTGCACATTGCAATTATTTGGCCATATCTTCTCAACCATTCATCAGATGCTCAAGATCTTGGACTTTTTGGAAATGGGAGAGAAAGATCTTCAACTTTCATGTTGGACAAAATTTCATTTGAAGCTTCTTTGATGTTGGAAAGTCAAGTTGAAGATGGTCCAAAAACTTGCCATTTTTGGAAACTTGAAATTACAGGTCACTTTCCATTCTTGGAAACTTTTAATTTGGCTTCAAATTCTTCAAGGTATGCATTTGACATGATGAATAAAGCGTAATCCAAGAATGGAAACTTGAAATTACAGGTCACTTTCCATTCTTGGAAAATGAATGAAGCGTCTCAAACCATTTCTCCCCCTCCTTGCCCTCAGTTGACTTTACAGTTGACTTTCAGGTCTTCAAATGACCCTGACATGCTCTAATCAGCTTGAGCTCCACCACTTGAGGAATTTGCTCAGAAATGAACCCCTAGATCATGTAAGCTCAATATGATACTCATGTGATCTTTATCTCAATAGAGTACCTCTTCTCCTTGAAAAGCCCTGGCTGGAAGAAAGTCAGTATTGATTAGGGTTGACCAGGAGTCAAAACCCTAATCCCAAGGAACTGGAGCAAGAACAATGAAGCCCTTGAGGACGACATAACCATGATGATGGTGATATATCCTTGCCAACAAGATAATACTCAACCTCTTTGAGGAATCAATAAGCCCTGACTGAAGCACAAACCCTCAGATGGTTGACAATCAATCCATGAAAGCCTCAGGCCTAAACCATGTAACTTCTCCATCTTCTGAAAAGACTTTGGAGGATGAATTCTCTATTGTTTCCACATGAAATGCAATATGCAAATGCCTAATGTCCTAAAACATGAAATGCAATATGCTAAACTAGTCCCAAGAAGAGGAGGGCAAATTTTGAGGTGTTACAATCGCGTCTCGTCCCTACGTATCTCATCTGAACATGAGAATCAGAGTTGTCGTAGTTCGACTACATATGGGTTAAGGGTTGTCATCTGAACATGGACTTACAAAGGAGGACACCAGTTGTATCAAAGGAAAGTGGGCAATGTGTTCACGTCCTAGCAATAGGTGTCGCAGCTCGCTGAATCGAGTCTTAGGCAGTTACCTTTTTGCAATAGAACGGACTGACATGCCACAAGATCGGAGACGCACGGAAGGTCTAAAAGTGGGGAAGCTCTGCCCTAGAGTTGTCATGCAATGTGAACCTATGTGTTAGTATTTATAAATGGGAACATCTACCTAATGTTAGCATGCAAAGAATGAGGGAATTCTACCTATGTTATCATACAAAAGAATGAAGGAATTCTACCTATGTTATCATACAAAAGAATGAAGGAATTCTACCTATGTTATCATACAAAATAATGAGGGAATTCTACCTATGTTATCATACAAAGGGTTCTACCTAATGGGTGCTACCTAAACGGAATAAGAGTCGACAGATGGAGCAAGGAGATGAGTGGGATAAAGGGTAGATGGTGATGCCTGAAGCAATCGACATACAAGTGGTAGATGGCGATGCCTGGAGCAATCGACTTACAAGAGAAATGGCGATGCATGAAGCAATCGACTTACAAAAGGATGGATGAATACGTGCTGGTTCTGTTAAGTTTTGAAAATGACTACTCGACGTTGGATCGAGCTTTTGATCTTGTTTTGAAATGGTTATCGTATGTTCGTTTTAATTCTTGTATTAACAGATGAATAAATAATGAAAGAATAAACATTATACACTTCATGGGAGAGGGGTATATTTGTTATGAATGGGGGTTGTTCATGGCAATCGAACAATAAAAATATATGCGTCATACACCATACAAGTAGGCAACAGTTAATCAAACAGATAAGATAAACAAACATGTATATAATCAAATCAAATAATCAAAGAATGAAATGAAGGAGTATTAGACAATGCATGAGAAGTATAAACATGTTAAACAATCAAACAATAGAATCATGGATGAAAGAAACAAGTATAAAAAATATCAGATGAATCAGACAGATGAAACTATGCACATAAATGATCACTGAATAATTTAATCGGGAAATTATGCAAGGATCAAATAAAATCAAGATGAAAGGCCTTTAATACATGGCATATGAGATGAACAAGGGAGGATCAAAAGATCTCTTCAATTTCCGTAAGCAATCCCTAAGTCAAACATCGATCATAGAAAAGTCAACCGAAAAGTCAAGTCAACTTAAAAAATATGGAATAAATAGTAAATTAATCAAGAAAATTATGAAAAATTAAACTAAGTAAGGTGGGGTCAGGACATCATCATCCCCCAAAAATATTTCAAAAATAATGAGAATTGGTGTATAAATTAATTGAAATAAAACAGAAGTCAAATGAAAAGTCAACCAAGCAAACTAGGTCAAAAATAATTCCAAAATAAATTGAAAAAGGGAAATAGAATTCCAAGAAAAGGGTCAGGTTGACCATGAGACATTGGTCAACCCTCATCCCAAAAATCAGAAGTTAAAAATAAATTTAAGCTATGAAAATAAAATTAATAAAAACAAGTGTGTCAAAATGAACCATTTAGAATAAAAAATTAAAATGAAATATTAACATTAAATAAATATGAAAATTAAAATTAAAATAAATTAAATAAAACATTAAGAAATGTGAAAAATATTTTTTGGTATTTTTATGAATAAATAAAATATTTTTATTAATTAAAAACGAAATAGAAAATAGAATGAATAAAAAAATGGAAATGAAAATAAAATGGAGTGTTTTGGTAATGGGCCACGCGTGGGAGGTGTAGGAAGCAAACTGTGCAAGCCCAGTCCAGAATGAAAATTCCAGCGTGACATTATTAAAGTGCACGTTTTATTTTAAAGATGCATGTGACATACATCGATTAGTCAATGGCAATTTTAAAACGCTACAGGACAAAAGGAAGCCAGCGGCCAAGATCATAAGGTGAACGCGTGATCCAGCGGCTTATAGAGTGACACGGCATTGTCTCTTTCACAAAGTAAAACCCTAATGCCATGCATAGTAACAACACGATAATCATGCAGCGATTTCCTCCATTTTCAACAACAAAATGCAACTAACTTAGTGCATCAAATGACATGGTATAAAAAGCAAAGTTCAAGTGCAAAATGAGTAGAACACCATGGTATCTTATTTCATTAAAAATAGTGACTTGAACATGAAGAAAAATGAACAGCAAGAGGGCCATATGCACACAGATATGAACAACAAACAACATCACATATTCAAACTTAATAGCAATGCCTCATGTTGAGGGCTTCATAAATGAACATAGCATAACATTAACATGGAAAATCAACATGAAACAAGCATGGCATAATGGAAAACAATATGAAGTAAGCATGGTAAGCATGAAAAAACAAGTAATGAACAAGTATGAATGAGCATGAGCAAGGCCATGGAAGAGAGTAGTAAAGGTACCTAGTGGAAAACAGTCCACTTCCTCTTGATAGTGGAGGAATGGAAGGAAATGAGATGCTCTTGGTGCTTCAATGCTTGTGAAATGGAAAAGGAAAGAAATGGATCTTTTGCTCCTTGCCTTGCTTGCTCTTGCTTAGCTCAAAAATAGTAGCATCCACCACCCTTCAGATTAGGGTTTATGTGCCTTAAATATGTTGGATGTGAAGTGTCTAATGGGCTTGCCAATGTTTGTTTTGTTTATGTGCAATATGATACAAAAGGTGAGGTGGTGAAAGCAAGTTGTAATTGTGGAAAAACTTAAGTGGGTGGACAACAAAAGTACATGACCAAATGAGGAAAAGCATGTGGCTGGTCGATTTTATGGTCTGGCTGCAGCAGGGCATGGCTTGAAATAAGTTCAAGAGGGTGACTTTATGACTATGTATCTTGATGAATATATGACCAAATGGCAAGGAAATGCAAACAGTAGGAAGAGTGTGTGGAGCTTAACATCTTTCATGTTGAACACAAGTTGAAATGATGAGTGGAAAGAGGTGAAAAATGGCCATGAAATCGTGTCTCATCATCTGCAAAATGGCTGGGCCAGTTTGGCCTAAATGCTGCATAAAAATTCAGTTCATGATGCTAACTTTAGATGAGTGCATCTCTCAAACCAATGATCCAAATGGGATGATTCCAAAAGTATATGAAATAGGACATGGCAAGGTACAATTGTCATGAATAAAGTATTTTCAAAAGATGTCTTGAAATGCAAGAAATCTGGCCAAGAAGTCTTGACAAATTTTGCAGATTTTGGACTTAGAAAATTTTCTAAGTGTCCTAGATTAATGTCTCACTTTAACCAAGTATAACGTTTTCAATCTTGATCCAAATAGAGAAAACTTTATATCTCTAGAAAGCTTGGAACAAGAGGAACAACTTTCATGTTGGAGAAATATTCAAATGGAGCTTGAATCTTGATGGAAAATGGGCTTAAAGTGGATGCAACAACCATGAAAACTTGCCTTAAATGGAAAGTCAACTATTTCCAAATTTAGTAACTTTTCTAACTCCTGATTAAATGATGAATCCATGATCCAACCTTGATCAAATTTCACATGTAGGCTCCCTTAGGCATGAATTTTGAGATTCCACTTTCAAAATATCTGGAGTTGACTTTTCTGGCCCCACAGTTGACTTTTCCCAAACTGTCTGATTCCTGATTCCATTGATCAATTGAAGCACCTCTGGCTCAAATGAAGAGCTGATTTTTTGTATATAGACCCTTGTGGACATATGGAGGGCCATGGAAAAGAGTTTTACCCAAGGAATCAGAAATAAACTGATTTTATATCAAACCCTAGTTTTAGGACAAAGTGATCAAAAACTGATTGCACTGATTGCCAATGGATCTTCTTGAGATAATTGTGAATCTTCCTAGGCCAAGATTCCTCTCCAATCATAATATGGATGAGCCATCCTTACTTCCAACCAAACATTGCCTGTTGCAGGTAGCCATGAAACCCTATTTTCTGATTAAATCCAGATGCACACTCTGGGAGCTCTGAATCCTCCATTGATGAACTGTAGACCACCATAAGATACCTGGACCACCTTGAGACTTGTATATTTGGAGAATGAAGTTCAATTCTGAGTCTTGCTTTGTGTGGGCTCCCTCTGGTTAAGGAGTGGTCAATCAAACCCTGATTTCCAAGTCACTAATGCAGTATGCAATGAGTATGACCTAGTATGATGCTAATGAAATGTAAGACACAATCCCATGCTTCCAAGAAAAATGAAGAGTAAATTGTGGGGTATTACACCTATGTTGGAGGAGTATGCCCATCTCTTGGGAATACCTGTTTCTGACAAAATTCCATTTAGTGGATTGGAAGAGATTCCCATATCTCACATTATAGTTGAAGCTCTTCATCTGAAGAAGTCTAAGATTGAGGATCATTTGGTGAAGAAAGGAGGACTCTTTGGGTTGACTTCTGAATTTCTCATTAAGGAAGCTATTGCCTTTGCTCAAGCCGGTAGTGTGGATGCTTTTGAAACTATCTTTGTGTTACTCATCTATGGGTAAGCTTTGTTCCCTAACATTGACGGTTTTGTTGATGCTAACGCCCTTAGAATTTTCTTGATTGGGAACCCTGTGCCTACTTTGTTGGGTGATATGTACTTCTCCTTGCATCTAAGGAATTCTAAAGGTGGTGGAACTATTGTCTATTGTGTTCCTGTTATTTACAAGTGGTTTATTTTGCACTTTCCTCAAACGCCTACTTTTGTGGAGAACAAACAATGTCTAAGGTGGTCTCAGAGACTTATGTCTCTCACTAATGATGATATAGTTTGGTATGATTCTTTATTGGGTAGCTTGGAGATTATTGATTGTTGTGGTGAATTGTCTAATGTGCCTCTCATTGGTACACAAGGAGGAATTAACTACAACCCTGCTTTGGCTTGTCGTCAACTTGGGTTCCCCTTGAGAGACAAGCCTTACAACACTTTGTTAGAAGGTCTTTTCTATCAAGAGGGTAAAGATGTACAACATTTGAAGCAGAAGATTGTGCATGCTTGGCATAATGTGCATAGGGAAGGAAGATCTGAGCTTGGTCCACGCAACTGTGTAGCTTTGGAAGCTTACACTCTTTGGGTGAAGAAGAGAGCTTTGGAATTGAAGATGCTTTATGCTTGTGAGAGACCTATGTCTATGGTTGTGGCTGATCCATTAACTCTCCCTAACCAAGATATAGAGGAATTGGAAGACTCACTCGCCAAGATGATGCAAGAGAAGGAGATGTGGGAATAGCGATTCCATGCTTTGAGCAGAAATCATGAGGAGCTGCAGCTTGAGTCTAAGGATAAAGATGCATTTATGGAGCTTCTTGAAGACCGAGTAGTGAAGAGATAGAGAGAGCCAGAGGTTTCATCTTCCTCTAGTATTCCTCAGCCTTCTGTCGCTTGGAAGAATACTGTGGATCAACTTGTCCTTGAGAAGACTCAGATGAAGACTTCTTTTGAGTCCGAGATTCGACGCATCCGAAGGAAGTACGCATCTGCAGCCAGATCATCTGACACTGTTGTTAGGAATTCCTTAGGATGACTAGTCTCCTTTTCTCTTGTATTTTTGTATTTTGGTTTCTGAAATTATACTCAGTGTAATCCTTCCAATTATATAAATAAAAGAGATTTTTATGGTCAAACAGATTGTTGCAATTGTTATTGTTATATATTTGCAAATAAAATAGTGTGTTCCCTGAAAATAAAAAACAATCAAAACATCGCATTTATGCATCATTTGCATAGCAGGTTTCTCTTTCGCCAGATGTCTTATTGGTTATTCTTCTGTGCTTTAGCCAAGCTGACTCATTGATACAATACCCACGCCAATCATCCGCGAATCATGGAACACTTGGAGCAAGAGAACAGAGACTTGAAGGACGAGATTGCCCATCTGACTGCCATGATGGAGTCAGTTCTAGCTGCTTAAAGTCAATCTTCTCCAATGCCTGTAACTCCTCCTCCTCATAGGACTGTCATATCAGAGGTTGTTTCTTCAACCATGCCTGCCACTCAGTTCACTCCTGCCATGCTTGCCGGATTCTCGTGGGGAATGCCGCCCAACTTTGTGCCCGAGGGTTTGGCACCTATTTTTGCTTCCATGTCGGCATCTAGCCCGGTCATGTATGTGCCACCACCGGTTGTTCACACTTTGCCTCGTGTTGAGGACACCATCTATCATTCTGAGCCGTCTGGAGGTCCGGATGTTTATGAAAAGATGGATGAAATGAAAGACCAATTCCTTGAGCTGCGAAAGGAGTTAAAGACCTTGAGGGGAAAAAATTTATTCGGTAAGAGTGTTGCGGAACTTTGCTTGGTTCCTAACATTAAGATCCTGATGAATTTCAAAGTCCCTGACTTTGAAAAGTATAAAGGGAATACTTGCCTGCTCAGCCATCTTGTCATGTATGCTAGAAAGATGGTGACGCAAACTGATAATGATCAATTACTGATTCATTATTCCCAAGACAGTCTGACTGGTGCCGCTCTGAGGTGGTACATAGGTTTGGATAGTGCGAGTGTCCGTACGTTCAATGATTTGGGTGAGGCTTTCGTAAAGCAGTACAAGTATAATGTGGATATGGCGCAAGTTAGGGACCAGTTAAGGTCATTGTCTTAGGAGGATAAGGAGACGTTCAAAGAGTACGCTCAGCGATGGAAAGAGCTTGCTGCTCAAATTACCCCTCCTTTGGAAGAAAAGGAGATGACTAAGATTTTTCTCAAGACCTTGAGAAAATGATTGCCATTGCCCCCAGTGATTTTACTGAAATAGTAAACATGGGGATGAGATTAGAAGAAGGAGTCTGAACGGGACGGTTGTCTAAAGAGGAGGTTTCGTCTAGCAAGAAGTATGGCAATGGGTTTTCCATAAAGAAAGAAAGCGAGACTAATGCAATATCTGTTGGGAGGCAGATGAGGCCTTATGTCAGAAGGAATCCACAACCCCGTCAACATCATCATCAAGTATCATCTATTATTCGAGTATTTTCCAACAATCAATCAGTGTCTGTTCAACAGCAACGTCAACAACAGCCGCAACAAAGAACAAACAACTACAACAACAACAATACTAACAATCATCAACAACAACAAAACTTTGAGAGGAAGAAGGTCTCTTTTGACCCGATTCCTATAACTTATGCTGAATTATATCCATCCCTAGTTCACAAGAACCTTCTACAACTAAGAAACCCGCCACAAATTCCAGAACCACTTCCATGGTGGTATAAGCCAGAGCTTCACTATGCCTTTCACCCAGGGGCTCCTGGCCATGATATTGAGAACTGTTAATCCCTGAAGTACGAAGTCCAGAAGTTAATCAAAAGTGGGATGGTGTCCTTTAAGGACTGTGCGCCTAATGTCAAAGCTAACCCACTACCTACTCATGGTAATCCTTCTGTTAACATGGTAGATGGCTGTCTTGGGGAGTTAAAGGTATATAATGTTCGTTTCATTATAAGGTCCTTCGTAAGAATGCACAAGGATATTTGTTTGGTGAGTGATTGTGAGCATGACCATGATGGTTGTGCAATTTGCAGTGTTAACCCCCGAGGTTGTGTGGTTGTGAAGAGATATATCCAGAGGTTGATGGATGAAGGTATGATCCAGATTCTTCAGTACTGTCACTTGGGTGACGATGTGAATGTCATAGTTCCTGTGTTCAAGACACCAGAGAGAGTGGTGATTCAGTTTGACAGCAGCAGCAGTAACAATGTCAGCAATAGATCTGTATCGTCGTTGGTTATACGGTTAGCAGGTCCAGTCCTGTATGCATCCGATAGAGCTGTCCCGTACCAGTATAATACGACTATGTTAGAGAATGGTTAAGAGTTTCCTTTACCTACGACTAGTTCTATTGTGAGCATTGCTGATGTTACGAAGGTGACCCGTAGTGGTTGAGTTTTTGGGCCTGTGTTCCTAAAAGGTGTAGAAGATGTATCTGTCAGTAAGAACGTTGAAGTGCATGCAGTTGATCCGATTAGCACTCCAAAGTGTCAGTATGGTGAATCCAGCAGTTTGAAGCCTAATGATGATAACGAGGTACTACGTTTGATTAAGAAGAGCGAGTTTAATATGGTGGAGCGGTTGCTCCAAACTCCTTCCAAAATTCCAGTGATGTCTCTGCTTATAAACTCTAAAGGGCACAGAGAAGCATTGCAAAAAGTGTTGGAGCAAGCTTATGTGGAACACGATGTTACGGTGGATCAGTTTGATCATATTGTGGCTAACATCACTTCCTGCAACAACTTGAGCTTTTGTGATGAAGAACTCCATGAGGAGGGTAGAAATCACAATCTAGCATTGCACATATCAATGAACTGCAAGAGGATGCTTTGTCAAATATGTTGGTTGACACCGGCTCTTCATTGAATGTACTTCCCAAGTCAACTCTGTCCATATTCTCATATCAAGGAGCTCCGATGAGATATAGTGGTGTGATCGTCAAGGCATTTGATAGTTCTTGCAAGACTGTAATTGGTGAGGTCCTGTGAAGATAGGTCCGAGTGATTTCGAAATTACTTTCCAAGTAATGGATATCCACCCGACTGTCGCAACCTGAAAAATACAGTGCGCGAAAAAACAACCGGCGAAAGAAAATGACAGAAGAGTCGCCACCGTGCGTTATTTATCCCAATGGAGGGAAAGGAAACGCTCGAAGTAAACCTGAAAAAGGAAAGGACAAGACGGGGTCTCGCAACCAAATCTTGGGTTCGGGAGTCGGTTATGCGAAGGGAAGGTATTAGCACCCCTACGCATCCGTAGTACTCTACGGGATCCACTTTTGTAGTTCTTGTCTAAAGGGTGTGGGTTTATCTTGTGTTGTTTGCCAAAAAAAAGGGTTAAATGAAAATGACTCGCGCGGATGTCGCATCCACTGCATACGTATCTCATCTGAATATGAGAATCAGAGTCTTCGTAGCTCGGCTACCTATGGGTTGGGGGGATGTGTGCTCGCTAAGACATCGCGTCTTATGCCTACATATCTCATCTGGCCTGAGAATCAGAGCAAAACGTAGTTCGGCTAACTATGGGGTTATGGATTGGGTTTTGGACGAACGACGTCACTACGCAATCTACCGGATGCTCGACCTTTGGAGACTTACTCGCCTGTAGTAGAAGGAGTTAACGTGTTGCTTTGGGTTTTAGGGTTTGGGATGCTCAAGGGCAAAAAGGCAGTCCTTGATGAAGGAACCGCGCTACCTGCAGGGATACGAACACATACAAAACAAACATGTATAAAGTAAATGTGCCAACAAGGGGCTCAGAAGTAAATAAACAAAAGAAAACAAATGCCTCCTATCGAGGTCTTCCAGCTAAGAAAGCGATAAAATGCGGAAAAGAGGTAAAAGTACCACACGGATGAAGATCCGAAGTAACAACAATTAAAGGAGTAAGAAACCCAGGGACCTCCCAAGCTAATGCCATCAAAGAAAAGTGAGTCAGTACAGGTAATCGGAATGAACCTCCAAGGGGTATCCCACAAATAAAGTGGGAAAACCACGCAAACCATCTCTGCAAGAGTCTGTGAGCCCTCACAAAAACTCAACAAAAGGGTTAGTGAAACATGATAAGCATTTTTTTCATGAATAACAGTATGGTTTCAGAAACCTCAAACCCTGTGGCATACATTTCAGAAATCATGTGATTAAACATTCAAGGCATAGGTTTCACCCATTCATGCATAATTAAACCCGTGGGCAAAAACATAACGAAATTCATCCATCATACCTCATACATTCAGATGATCCAAATTAAGAGCATAAAATCATGGGAATGAGGCAAACCTGATGGGAGAGACCGGTTGAAATCAAATGGCACGGCTGGGTTTGCAAGGCAATGAAAGTGTGTGAGTCAGATTGAATTTTTCAGAGCTGCCTGGGGGTTACTCTGAGTTCTCTGTCAGGTTTCTCTCCAGGTTTTGTCAAGGGTTTTGTTTCAAGGAAACCTCAGAGTATTTTGCTTCTCTTCCTTTTTCTCAAGTGAAGCCTTGGTATTTATAGACTGAATTTCATGGTTTTGTGGGCTCAAATGAGAGAGACCCAAGTCCAAAATTTTTTATTATATTTTATTTATTTATTATTATTATTTTTATTTATTTATTTATTTTTGTAAAAAAATCATTTTTTTTTTCGTTTTTTTTTTCCGGATCTAATTCTGATTGACATGATGAAATGCAATATGAAATGAATGCATGAATGAGGAGGGCAAATTTTGGGGTGTTACAGCTGCCCCTATTCAATCATCAGCTAAACCGAGTAGGATGAAAGCGAACAGCTTATCAGACAAACGGGGTGAGCTGTGATTGAATACCAAAGATAGACCGAAAATTTGCGCTCCGAGAACACCACAAAAACGCGGAAATACACCGCGCTGTTTATTTTTCTTCTGATCCTCTGGCTTAATCTGGAGTTTCGATCCTCTGGCTGGATATTAATTTTGATCCTCGGGCTGGATACGATTTTGATCTTCTGGCTAGATCTTCTTCGATCTTCTGGCTAGATCTCCTTCGTTTCGATTCTCTGGCTGAATCTATTTCCTTTGATTCTCTGGCTGAATCTACTTCGATCTTCTGGCTAGATCTGAATTGTTTCGATTCTCTGGCTGAATCTATTTCCGGTCTTCGGGCTAGACCTGACTTCGATCTTCTGGCTAGATCTGAATTGTTTCGATTCTCTGGATGAATCTATTTCCGGTCTTCGGGCTAGACCTGACTTTGATCTTCTGGCTAGATCTTCTTCGATCTTCTGGCTAGATCTGGATTGTTTTGATGATAAATTCCCATCATTAGGATCCCGCATCTGAGGCATGCGCTGGTTGACCCTCTTTTGAAATCTACACCCAACCTTCATATTAGATATTCAGCTTCGAGCATATTCCACTTTTGGGCTTCGTACATATTCTTCGGGCTAGAACATGTTGTAACGACTCCTCAATTAGACTTGCTGGGGAAATAAAGCTTGTAGGCGACTTCATTGGGGAATCTTCGAAATGACCCTCAGGCTGAATCACTGGAACACGATTCTCAGGCTGAATCTTCGAAATGACCCTCAGGCTGGATCACTCACGCTTGATCCTCTGGCTGGATCTCATGACCTTGGTTGTAAAGTAATTCTTCAGTCTGCTTGGAAGAACCTGTTTATCAGCTTATGTGTATGCTTGATATGATATGCATGCAAATGCAAATGTTATGCATGGTGTAAAAAGAAATCTGCTTGGGGAAGCAAACTCCGGTAGGGAACAGATCGCTGTATCAATCCTTGAATGCTCTGTGGGGAATGATCCGTCTGCAGGGACCAATGAGCCACCAAAAATAAATTGGCTGCTTGAAAAGTTGACCTTGCGGGGGGAGTATCAACTATGGAAACTTTGTTTGGCGAGGCTCTGTGAGGAGAGTCTGTGGGGAAAACACTTCCTGGGGAAATGTCGTAGGAAACGACCTTTGCTGGGGATATGAACTTGCTAATTGTCCTCAAGCTGGGGATTAGAACAAATCTGTTAGAAATAATCTGCTGGGGATGAGATGAACACTGGGAACACCACCCTCTTGTCTGTTGGGTATGCAACCACTCCGTTGTTGCTAGGAAGATACAGTCTGACACTGTCAACTCCGCTGGGGATATATAGTCTGGATACTGTCAACTCTACTGGGGATAGACAGTCTGGATACTGTCAACTCTGTTGGGGAACATGCTCTGCTGAGGAGAGACTTTGTCAACCGCTTGGGGATGAGGATTCATGACTTGGCATCCGGTTCCTGTGACCTGCAACCAAAAATACACGTATGCCTCGAGGGAATTACTCGGTTTGAATTCACCGTTCGGGATTAAGCACATTCAAAGCAATTTTAAATGTTTTCCTGTGCAAATCATCTGCAAAAGCCACCATTATGTTCATATGCAATATGTTTTATCAAAAATTCGGACATTTTTGCAAACAAACTGATAAATGAAAAATAAAGAGGCTCTTTAACTGAATTATTCGACTCTTACTGGGGAGAAAATTTGTGCCAGGAATAGGCGAGGGTATCAAGAAGCTGATCCCTGAAAAGAGGTGATCGCTATAAAAAGAGAACTATCCTTATGGCAATGGGGATACGGGGTCCCACTGAGTTTCGACTCTGCTATGACTCGTATGTCCTCAAGACGCTCTGCTCATCTTGCTTTCTGAAGTGGATGATTAGTCGATCTTTAACCTTCGAAGATTGCCGCATTGAATGAAACGGTGATATAACACTGATGAACTCAGATCACAGTCATTCGCTTATTCCCTAACTTTTGCCTGGATCGCCCCCTTTTCGGGTTTTCAATCCATCGGGATACCCATTTTTGCCTGAGCCGCCCTTTTGGGTTTTCGACTCACCGGGTGTACTCTTTTTTTTTATATCCCTAATTTTTGCCCGAACCTCTTTATTCTTTTTTTTTGTTCGTCGGGATGCCCTTTTTTTGCCTGGACTATTCTTTTTATCGTCCAGCGGGTCTATTTTATGCGAAGTATTTTTTTTTAACTGCGTCTGAGTTAATAGGGGACGGGAATCCTTCGCCATCCATGGTTGTTAGCATCAAAACTCCGCCATAGAAAATCCTTTTAACCACGTACGGACCCTCATAGTTCAATGTCCATTTGCCCCTGTGATCTGTGTTGGGAGGAAGAAATATTTTGAGTACCAATTCACCGACTTGATACCCCCGAGGGCGCACTTTCTAACCAAATGCTTTCTTCATTCGTCTCTGACCGAGATACGTCAATTCTGGGTACGTAGTTCCAGCATAGCACCATTTCCCGTTGGTTTGATTGATGACCAAAGTTGAATCCCCGTATACATCCAGGGTTTTAATCTGTATATTGACGGCTTCCTCAAGTCTTAGGATACAAGCTTCGTATTCGGCTTCATTGTTGGTGCAGGGAAAAGTTATTCTGGCACCAAATGGCATATGAACCCCCTTCCGGTGTGATCAACAGTACACCAACTCCGCGACCATTGACGTGGACCGCCCCATCAAACATCATAACCCATTTGGATTCAGGGTCAGGCCCCTCCTCCGGGAGTGGTTCCTCTCAATCTTTCGATTTGAGAAACATGATGTCCTTATCAGGAAAGTCAAATCGGTTGCTCTGCAAGGTAGTCTGACAAGACACTTCCTTTGATGGCTTTTTGTGAAGCGTATTGGATGTCATACTCTGTCAGTACCATTCGTCACCTAGTAACCTTTCCGGTAAGTGATGGCTTTTCAAAAATATACTTGACTGGATCCATTTTTGATATCAATAGAGTCGTGTCAGTCAACATATACTGTCTTAGTCGGCGAGCAGCCCATGCCAAAGCGCGGCAAGTTTTCTCGAGCAATGAGTATCTTTGTTCACAGTCGGTAAACTTTTGCTAAGGTAGTATATTGCATGCTCTTTTCGACCTGACTCGTCATGCTGACCGAGCACACAACCCATTGACCTTTCTAACACAGTCAAGTACATGATCAACGGTTTTTTTCTCTCGGCCTGTAGACTGGCCTCGATCTTGATTTCTTTCTTGTCGTCTGCGGTACCGATGTTGACGGTCTCAATCACCTCCTGATAAGGTGTAATAGCTCGGTCCTCCTGTTTCAACAATCTGGCTAACCCTTCAGGCAATTCACAATCTTCCTCAGCCCCTTCTTCGGCTTGATAGATAGGATTGTCGAAGTCATACTTGGCCATAGCAGTGTCGTTAGCAGTGAGATCCGAGTGGTCGGCTCTGCATGATGGAGGATCATGCTTTACCTTAGAATGAGAGATTTTTTTTTGGAAAGAAAGGAAAAACGAAAAAAGAAACATTGCCATTTTTTTTTGTAAAAGTAAAAAACTGAAAGAAAGAGAACACAAAATTGTTTGCAAAAGCCGTCCTTTATTGATGATAAAAATAATTGCAAAATGTAACTAAATGGATGGCCCTACAAATGAGCCGTTACACCTTGGGCAAAGTGTAAGACTTTATTATGCATGTAATAAAGGAAAACAATAAAAATCACTCTTTCAGTAGAGTAACCCAGACGGTTTTTTCAGACGACCAATTGTCGAGCTTTTCTCCCGGGACACACGGGCGAATCCAGTTATCTAAGTCACAGTCGCTGTCAGCCTTGTCTTCATCTGCAGCATTGAAAATGTGGGGGGAAACCAAACCCCAGCTGGAGAGAGTACCGGTTTCATTCTTCTGAGATCCTGGAGCATACCCCAATCCAAACTTGTCTTCTTTGATGACTGGCTCCACAAATTTGCCCCAGCCTTGGGCATTACCAGCTTTAACCACTTCGATAGCTTGCTTGTATGAAGAGATAGAAGTCCCGACCTTCTCAAACTCAGGTGAAAAGACAGCTTCGGGCGCGACCTCATTGATGTTTGTAGTTTCGAAGCCCTGACACAGCATCTCATGCATCTCGCCGTCCATCTCTACATACTTAAATGTAGACAGGTGGCTAACAAAAATATCCTCTTCACCACATACAGTGACGATCTGACCTTCTAGTTCATATTTGAGCTTCTGGTGGAGGGTAGAAGTAACAGCACCGGCAGCATGAATCCAAGGCCGACCTAGCAGACAGCTGTAGGCAGGCTGGATATCCATCACATAAAAGGTGCTCTTAAACACCTGCGGTCCAATCTTAACTGGCAACTCAATTTCGCCAAAGACAGCTCTCTTAGAGCCATCAAAAGCCCTCACAACTAAGTTACTTGGCCTCAGGATGGTGTCATCGCAATCCAACTTCATTAAGGCTTTCTTTGGAAGAACATTCAGAGAAGAGCCTGTATCAACCAAAACATGGGAAAGCACCACCCCTTTGCACTCCATTGTGATATGCAAGGCTTTGTTGTGATTCCTGCCCTCAGGTGTCAGGTCATTATCGGTGAAACCTAGCCCCCGGCTAGCATTTACATTGGAAACTAATGACTCCAGCTGGTTAACAGTTATCTCCGGTGGAACATAGGCCATATTCAGTACTTTCAACAAGGCTGCTCTGTGCGCCTCAGAGCACAGCAATAGTGAGAGAATGGAGATCTTTGAGGGTGTTTTATTTAGCTGGTCGACTACCTTGTAGTCACTTTTCTTGATAATCCTCATAAACTCATCCACTTCCTTCTCGAATGCGGTCTTAGGAGGATCTTCCTCAGTAGTAACCTCTTCGGTGGATACCTGTTTCCCTTTAGCCTTGGCAGCTGCCTCGGCTTCAGTATTCGCGCGTAATGTTGATGGTGCAAATAGGCGTCCACTGCGAGTGAAGCCACCAACCCCTCCAACATTGTCTACAGCGGAGCTACCAATGTCAATGTCTTCTTCGTTAACTTTCTGCCCCTGGCAGTAGATATTAGCCCCATAGTGCCACGGGATAGCACTGTCTTTCTCATACGGAACAGGTCCTGGTACCGTGATGGTGATTGGACCAACCAAAGTCGGTTGAGGGCTGTCAGAGTAAATTGCGACTGGTGCTGAACTTTCGATGTTCACCGCTGCTGGTTCTATACTTTCTGGGAAATATATTATTGTCGGAGCGAGTCTCTCGGGAACATATATTTCTTCAGGAGTGAAATAAAACGTCACCGTCGATACATCATTCTTCACTGGACGGGCCTGATCAAACTGAAGACAACCTTCATCTATCAGTTGCTGAATACCCCTTCTCAAACTGTCACATCCGTTTTCGGCAGCTTGACAATTTCTGCATTCTTCCCCACAGCCCGGGAAAATCTGTCCTTTCAGAAGTCGGTCTTTAACCACCGATAGCGAAGTCTTCACCTTAGTCACATCAGAAACCAAATTCAAAGTTTCCCCACTATCAACAGCATTAATCCTCTGCCCGCCGTGAGCCGGCATCGGGTTCTGGATAACATTAGGCATCGGAGCAAAATTGATAGCCTGGGCATCTCTCAAATCTTGTACTTTTAACTGGAGAGCCTTGTAATTATCTGTAGTATGGCCAGGTGCGTTGGAGTGAAAAGCACATCTGGCGTTGACATCATAACCTCTAGGCAAATTATTGGGATCGATTGGTGGGGCCAGAGTTCTCAACGTAACCAGATTCATGTCAATCAGCTTGGAAGTAATACTGAATAAGGCATTGGGATTGGCTCGATGACCCGGTCCGTCTGCCTTGGACGTTGTTGATAGTGTCTTTGCTGACCCGGATTACCTCCTTGTTGTTGATTGTTGTACCTGGGTTGTTGTTGCGGATGATATTGCGGTTGAGGAACAGGTGTTGGAATAGTGACCGCGGCCACTTGATCTTGATAATAATTAGGGCGTCCTCTACCCCTGCCTCTGCCGGCATACACAACGCTTGCCTCGCCTTCTTTTCTTCGCTGACCGTTACCAGCAAACGGTCTCTTGGGACCTGATGAGTTGGAAGCACTATTGTCTTGAATTCGGCCCATCTTCAACAGACTCTCGATTCTTTCTCCAGCAATTACTATCTCTGCAAAGCTGATTAACGGGCAAGCAGCCAATCTCTCAATATAATTGCCTTGAAGAGTGTTCATGAACATGTCCGCCATCTCCCTTTCAGACATAGGGGGTTGGACGGACGCAGCAATCTGTCTCCAACGCTGAGCATACTCTTTAAAGGTTTCCTTGGCAGTCTGAGACATACCTTGCAACAAGGTCCGATTTGGAGCCATGTCCAAGTTGTATTGATATTGCTTGATAAAAGCCTCTGCCAAGTCTTTCCAGCTCTTGATGGTAGTACGAGACAAATGAGAATACCATTCACGAGAAGCTCCAGTTAGACTGTCTTCAAAATTGTACATCCACAGCTTTTCATCTTCCGTGTGAGCTCCCAACCTTCCCAAATAAGATTGGAGATGAGTGCGTGGGCAAGAAGCCCCGTTGTATTTCTCAAAAGTAGGGGGTTTGAACTTGTGAGGAATCCTTACTCCCTGAACCAGACCAAGATTTGTGACATCAAAGCCTAAGGAATTTTGAGACTCCAAAGATTTGAGCTTCTCAGAAAGCTCATCCATACGGCGAGTGGTCTCGAGGGCCTCGTCGTGCAAAGAAAATTGATCACACTGATAATCTTCAGTAACGGGGCGCCCGTTAATCCGAATTCCTTGATTCACATCGTATCTTCCGCCAATACCATTTCCAACATTCCCTGTGTTGCCAACATTACCCGGGTTTCCATCAGCATTTGCGTTACCCACGTTACCAGTGTTCACAGGGTTATCAGCGTTCCCAGGGTTACCAGGGTTTCCCTCAGCATTTGGTATCTCCACCTCCGGATCGGGTCTCGGTTGCTCAACCAATTCCCTCAGCTTTTCCTGGCCTTTTGCCATACCAGTCATCTTTCTGTACTTGGTCCATCGCTAGTCGTGGATGGTTTTCCTTTGTCGGGTACCTATGGACTCGCTTGGGACCAATAACTGCCTGATACAGGGAACAAACATTAGACACTACGGTGACACCTGCAAAACAGACAAGGGTTAATATGCATGGTATGCGATGCACTGCTTGTTCAGTTTTAAGGCACCCCCGTTTTGAAAGGGAATACCCTGCAAATGAATAAGCATGAGATGTTCGATGCAAATATGCAGATGATGTTATGCAATGCAATGGCATGTCAATCAGAATTGATGGATCCGCTTGAACATCTGTCAGGTTGCACTGCCTGGAGAGAAATTCACTGAGGAATATAATAAAAGACCAAAACTCTGCTCCAGAAAACCGGGTTGGTTGGAGGTTAAGGTTTCCTGAATTTAGCCCACCCCTCACTGGTAGGTTCTAAGAACAGAAGTTCGTCAGCTTCAGCCCTTCAGTCGCGAATAATACGTTTACCACTGAAGGTTTGGCATTATTACGGGATAAAAGACCTCCACTGACTCCCCTCAACAGGACATCCTAAAGCAAGTTCCCAGTCTCGGGGTCCTCGGATTGATCAGCGAGAATGCGCCCACCAGAGCTAACATAATCACGTCTCGGAGGAGAGGCCTCGACTGAGTTCTCGAGAAATGGTCACCAGAGTCGACGATTTCTAAAGGAACACCATGTCGTTACGGAACATTCGTAGGACATAATATATCCAAAAGAAACCTCGTCTGGGTGTGGTTCTTCACGAACGACTTAACGTAGCAACATGCCACGCAAGCCTCATGATCATCCACTCTAAAACCTGTGTGTACACTCAAGCCTGGGTAATGGGCTTATCTCTCATAGAACATCCCATCCCAACAAACAAACAAACAGATCCAATAGATACAACAGATGCATGCAAGCGGGTAAGCAAATAAATGTACAAAAGCATGAACACCTAATAAACAAGAAATCACACAAGCTAGGAGGGACTCGCTTAGGGAAGATGGACCAGCAAGAGGTCAACTTCTTAGGATCCCCAGCAGAGTCGCCAGCTGTCGCAACCTGAAAAATACAGTGCACGAAAAAACAACCGGCGAAAGAAAATGACAGAAGAGTCGCCACCGTGCGTTATTTATCCCAATGGAGGGAAAGGAAACGCTCGAAGTAAACCTGAAAAAGGAAAGGACAAGACGGGGTCTCGCAACCAAATCTTGGGTTCGGGAGTCGGTTATGCGAAGGGAAGGTATTAGCACCCCTACGCATCTGTAGTACTCTACGGGATCCACTTTTGTAGTTCTTGTCTAAAGGGTGTGGGTTTATCTTGTGCTGTTTGCCAAAAAAAAAGGGTTAAAGGAAAATGACTCGCGCGGATGTCGCATCCACTACATACGTATCTCATCTGAATATGAGAATCAGAGTCTTCGTAGCTCGGCTACCTATGGGTTGAGGGGATGTGTGCTCGCTAAGACATCGCGTCTTATGCCTACATATCTCATCTGGCCTGAGAATCAGAGCAAAACGTAGTTCGGCTAACTCTGGGGTTATGGATTGGGTTTTGGACGAACGACGTCACTACGCAATCTACCGGATGCTCGACCTTTGGAGACTTACTCACCTGTAGTAGAAGGAGTTAACGTGTTGCTTTGGGTTTTAGGGTTTGGGATGCTCAAGGGCAAAAAGGCAGTCCTTGATGAAGGAACCGCGCTACCTGGAGGGATACGAACACATACAAAACAAACATGTATAAAGTAAATGTGCCAACAAGGGGCTCAGAAGTAAATAAACAAAAGAAAACAAATGCCTCCTATCGAGGTCTTCCAGCTAAGAAAGCGATAAAATACGGAAAAGAGGTAAAAGTACCACACGGATGAAGATCCGAAGTAACAGCAATTAAAGGAGTAAGAAACCCAGGGACCTCCCAAGCTAATGCCATCAAAGAAAAGTGAGTCAGTACAGGTAATCGGAATGAACCTCCAGGGGGTATCCCACAAATAAAGTGGGAAAACCACGCAAACCATCTCTGCAAGAGTCTGTGAGCCCTCACAAAAACTCAACAAAAGGGTTAGTGAAACATGATAAGCATTTTTTTCATGAATAACAGTATGGTTAAAGAAACCTCAAACCCTGTGGCATACATTTCAGAAATCATGTGATTAAACATTCAAGGCATAGGTTTCACCCATTCATGCATAATTAAACTCGTGGGCAAAAACATAACGAAATTCATCCATCATACCTCATACATTCAGATGATCCAAATTAAGAGCATAAAATCATGGGAATGAGGCAAACCTGATGGGAGAGACCGGTTGAAATCAAATGGCACGGCTGGGTTTACAAGGCAATGAAAGTGTGTGAGTCAGATTGAATTTTTCAGAGCTGCCTGGGGGTTACTCTGAGTTCTCTGCCAGGTTTCTCTCCAGGTTTTGTTAAGGGTTTTGTTTCAAGGAAACCTTAGAGTATTTTGCTTCTCTTCCTTTTTCTCAAGTGAAGTCTTGGTATTTATAGACTGAATTTCATGGTTTTGTGGGCTCAAATGAGAGAGACCCAAGTCCAAAAAATTTTATTATATTTTATTTATTTTTTATTATTATTTTTATTTATTTATTTATTTTTGTAAAAAATTGAGATTGGAACTCCGTTCCAAGCTCTATCTATTGTAGAAGAAAAGAGAGTCGGGGAACCTATGTCCTCCTTCAAAGATGCACAGAAATTTATTGAAGACGGTAATTCTGATTAGTGGGGCCAGATGATAGAGGTCGCCAAGAACCAGAGCAGAGCCGGTTTGGGTTTCCAACAAGGATTGTCTGTAATTAAGGATGAAGATGTGCAACCCAGTTTCCAGAGCGGAGGGTTCATTCATGGTAATGAACAACACTTAGTTGTTGTGATCGAGGGTGATGAAGATGAAGACTGCACCAATTTTGTGACGCATGGAAAGGCTTGCAACAATTGGACTGTTGTCGATGTTCCTGTTATTATGCATCGCTCTAAGTAATTGCTTTTATTGTTTTTGAAATTCTTCTCCTATGCCTCAGGGAGAAGTGAACATTGTTTGGCATTTTCAAATTTGATCATTAATAAAATTCAATTATATTCATCCACATCTCTGATGTTTTATTTTTACGTTTTGCTTTTTTCTGAAAATGGTAATCACAAAAAACATAAATAAATAAATATAATAGTCCATCTGCATAATATTTTTTCACCAAATCACTTATCTAAAATCAAAATATCAAATCATTATGCAGGTTGGTTTCTAAACCCATTGAATACAATGATCCTACTCCTTCTCCATGCTTTGAATTCCCTGTGTTTGAGGCCGAGGAAGGAAGTGATGAAGAAATATCTGATGAATTGTCTTGTTTACTTGAGCACGAGGAAAAAGCCATTCAGCCATTCAAAGAGCAGATTGAGTTAGTCAACTTAGGTTCCGAAGATGATGTGAAGGAAGTCAAGATTGGGTCTCGACTGTGTATAGAAGTTAAGAAGGGGTTAATTGATCTTCTCCGAGAGTATTCAGATGTGTTTGCTTCGTCCTATCAAGACATGTCTAGTTTGGATTCTGAGATTGTAGAGCATAGGTTGTCGTTGAAGCCAGAATGCCCGCCGGTCAAGCAGAAGTTGAGGAGGACTCATCCTGATATGGCAGTATAGATCAAAGAAAAAGTGCAGAAGCAAATTGATGTTGGTTTCTGATCGTGTCAATTCGCAAGTGCACGAATCGCGTCAAAGTAATATAAAAGAATATTGATTCCACAGAGACCAAATCGTCAATCTATCGATTACTATCGTTACAGTGTTTATCTAAGGCGGTATAAAAGAGATATTGGGGTTGCAAAATAACGATAAATAATAAATGCAGTGCAGATAAAGACAGGTTTGAATGTATATCATGTCAGTTAAGTGATGTTTCGATTGTCTAAATAGAACTACTTATGAGGCAATATTTTCTACTCTTGAAAAGAATCCATTTAACAGGAACTGTCGCTTTCGCGTATTCAGAACCGAGTTTACCCTTATATTAAGGTCTTTTATTGTCACTTATAAAAGGTGCGCAGAATGCTAAAGTAGTAAACTTATTTTTAAGAAATAAGAATCGTAAACTTAGTTGAAAAGTGATTTTTATTTGGAAAGTTTTACCCAAGGAGTTTCCAGATATTAAATCTATCAACGCGTCCGAAAACAGTTTCAAAAATCGTTTTTCCAAAAGTGATAAAAATTCCTAGTTAACTAAGCCAGGGTGCTTTCGCACTTCTTGAATAGTTAAAACTAACCAAGTTTGTTTTAGAAAACTCAAGTTAAAAATCAAATCAGCCTTTAAGTATTTCTACATATTCAATATGTGAAACATCTCTTTAACCGCGATCCTTACATTCTAACCTTTAAAAGATTTAGCCGGACATGGTAACACAAACAAACACAATAGTATCGATCGTGATGAAAAGTTTGTTTTAGAATGTAAGGCGTAAAGAATGAGTAAAGCGCATAAAATAAATAAAATAAAGCATATACATAAAGTAAATAAAGTAAAGCGTAGACAGAAAGTAAATAAAATAAAGCGTAGACAGAAAGTAAATAAAATAAAGCGTAGACAGAAAGTAAATAAATAAATAAAAGCGATAAATAAGAACCTGCTCCAAACGGAGGCTTTAAATCTGGTACAAGGAAAATAAACCTCCGACTCTGAAGCTAAAGACGACATCAACTCGAAGTGACCCAACTCAATCTCACTAAGGTGCGATAACCCCCCGATGTGACGGATTACCGCTTTTACAAATGATAAATATAGGCTTAGTGTTGTAAACTAAGTTGGATGATTTGAAAATGAAATGGAACAAACTATTTATAGAGGATTTCAGCAGCTTGCAAAGACCATGGTGCCCTCCAACTTTTCCTTAGTGGGAACGTGATTTGCAAAGGTGGCGCCCGCCATCCCTTCATGGCGCCCGCCATGTGTGAAAATGGGAAAGATCATGGGAACGTGGCGGTAACCTCCTGGTTGAGGGCTGATGAGTCATGGCTTCTCCTATAGCGGCCGCCATGTGCAACGCCATGTGTACAATATTCGTCGAAAAACCCTAATTTTAGGTCTTTTTGCTTCGTTTCTTCTCAAAGGGTCCCGAAAGAGGTAAATATCTGAAAACAACATAAAAGAGAGCATAATACAAACAAAATGATAATAAAGTCCTAATAAACATGTGAAATCCGAGTCAAAAACACGGTGTAATTCAGTGTGATCAAATTCTCCCACACTTAAACCTTTGCTTGTCCTCAAGCAAAACTCTTTATAGTTTATGCAAGAAAAACAATATCAACTAGAGTTAATTCAAGGCAAAAAGACTTATAAGTTCATTCAAGGAATGTATTGATAGGTACTAACGAATCGAACTAAGGATATTGTAGTGACACTTCCCGCAAATGCGGTCGTAGGCTTCGTTCCTATACAAATCAATCCACATTACCCCACCATACCTAGGCCTTCTTTTCGTTTTCTTCAAGTCCTTTTCATTCAGGTGCAATCACATTAAGCTCGTTATCCGTACATACTCATAGTAAGGTGACCGGTTAGTGATTATGATCTTAAGCATGAGGTCTGGTACATAAGTTGGTGTAATCCTTTTATTTAACCCAATTTGCAGTTGTGGGGGATTGGATCGTAATCCATCCTACCAAGTTCAGCACTAGATAGCTCTGAACCAACCAACAAATAGGCTTATTTTATTTTATTTTCTAAGCATGGGGCTCTGGTACATAAGTTGGTGTAACCCCTTTATTTAACCCAATTTGCAGTTGTGGAGGATTGGATCGTAATCCACCCTACCAAGTTCAGCACCAGATACCTCCGAACCAACCAACAAATAGGCTTATATATATATATATATATATATATATATATATATATATATATATTATTTTTCTTCTGCATGTTTCGCATATGTCTTTATTTTGTTGGGTTAAATGACCGTGTGAGAGTCACCTAGCCCGGATTTTCATACGACTTGAGAACAAAGCAGGAATTTTTGTGATCATTCACTTATTTTCATCGGTCCCCTACGTAGAGCATGCTTAAGCCGGAGCTGACTGCAAGGATAAACTACTTAAGGACTAATTTGGAACAAAAATTAGGGCCACAACATATGGGGTATCGGGATCGACTCTTATAATCGTGAAGCCTACTGTGTTAAGACAATACCGATTTTTAGAAAAAGTTATCCCAAGTCTTTTACATCCCGTCATAAACCTGTCTTACAGCATGAATATTCAAGATGTATTGTTTTCTTTGCTCAAAATATTTTTTTGGTAAGGTTAAAGAAATGAGAGAAATACGGATACACTACACAGATGACTCATCAGACACATGTTATTTTATTGAAAGGAAAAGCAAACAACTAAAACACACAAAGCATACTAAAAATGAAGGAAAGCGATAAAAAGCGATAAAAATAAAGGAAAGCGATAAAAAGCAATAAAAATCTCCTCCCACACTTAAACCGAACATTATCCTTAAGTTTCGATAGGAGATAGGGTAGGAGTAACATGGAAGAGAGAGAGAGAACTATGGATGATCATTGGTATAGTGTTGAAATTCTCCATCCTGAAAAGTTAGGTTAAAAACAGAGGACACCTGAAATCGCAAATATTGTAAATGTTGGTCTAAACATAGATATACATAAAACAAATGAAAATGTAAATTGAAATAGTAAAAGTATATAAAAAGAAAAGAAATCATGGGTTGTCTCCCAGGCAGCGCTTGTTTAACGTCGTTAGCTTGATGATTCGAACTTTATATATTAGAGGTAGGAACTGGAGGGTCGATCAGAGTTTGGTCATGGAATTCTGTGGGGATGTTACCTCCTTGGTATTGCTTCAGTCTTTGTCCATTTACCACAAACGGATTACAGGAATTGTTCCGGATTTCAACTGCTCCTGATTTTAAGATTTTGGAAACCTCAAAGGGGCCTGTCCATCTCGAACGCAGCTTACCTAGAAAAAGTTGTAATCTCGAATTGAAGAGGAGAATAGAGTCGCTTATATTAAATTCCTTTTTCACAATCCTTTTGTCATGCCAAGCTTTGGTTCTTTCTTTGTATATAACGACATTCTCATAAGCGTTCTGGCGGAGTTCCTCCAATTTGTGGATATCAAGGATTCGCTTCTTGCCAGATGCTAGGTAATCCAAATTCAGGGTCTTGATGGCCCAATATGCCTTGTGCTTGAGTTCAAAAGGTAAGTGGCATGACTTCCCATAGACCAACTGGTATGGTGTAGTTCCAATAGGGGTTTTGTAAGCAGTTCTGTAAGCCCACGGTGCTTCTGTTAGCTTTTTAGACCAATCTTTTCTGGATATTGAAACAGTTTCACCAAGATCTGCTTAATCTCTATGTTAGATACTTCCACTTGACAATTAGTCTGGGGGTGATATGGTGTTGCTAATCTGTGTTTTACTCCATATTTCCTTAAGAGTTTAACAAATATCCTGGATGTAAAATGTGATCCACCATCACTTATGACAAGTCGTGGTACTCCAAATCTGGGAAAAATATTATTCTTGAACATCTTGATGACTACTCTTGCGTCGTTGGTGGGTGCGGCTATAGCTTATATCCACATGGACACATAGTCAACGACTACGAAAATGTACTTGTTTCCCAACGAAGATGGAAATGGTCCCATGAAATCAATACCCCAAACGTCAAATAGTTCTACTTCTTAGATGTTCTCCAAAGGCATTTCGTCACGTCTTGAGATGTTTCCAGCGCTCTGGCACCGGTCACATTGGACAATATAAGTATGGACATCACGCCATAATGTTGGCCAATAAAGACCAGCTTGAAGGATCTTAGTGTATGTCTTGGATGTGCTTGAATATCCACCATAGGGTGAAGAGTGACAATGCTATATGATATTTCTGACTTCTTCTTCCGGGACGCAACATCGAAATATGTTATCCGTTCCTCTTTTGAAAAGGAGTGGTTTGTCCCAATAGAAATGTCTTATATCTTTAAAGAACTTTTTCTTCTGTTGATAGTTGAGGTCAGGTGGTATGATATCAACGACTAGATAGTTCACAAAATCAGCGTACCATGGTACTCTGCTAATTTCTGAAATCGTCCCAAAGTTGTCTCTATCATATTCAAGGGGAGAGGTATCTATCTTAGCTATCAGTTTGTCATAGATAAAATCATCATTTATAGGTAAATGGTCTGGCTTTAAATGCTCTAATCTGGAAAGATGGTCAGCAACTACGTTTTTTGTTCCTTTTTTGTCTCTAATATCTAAGTCGAATTCTTGTAGCAAAAGGATCCATCTAAGTAATCTAGGTTTCGCATCCTTTTTGCTTAGAAGGTAACGGATAGTTGCATGGTCTGTATAGACTATAATCTTAGATCCTACAAGATAAGACCTAAATTTATCGATTGCGAAAACTACAGCTAGGAGTTCCTTCTCTGTTGTTGTATAATTTAATTGAGCGACATCTAGGGTTCTACTAGCCTAATATATTACGTGTAGTTTCTTATCTTTTCTTTTCCCTAAAATAGCTCCTATAGCGAAATTGCTAGCATCACACATTATTTCGAAGGGTTTAGTCCAATCCGGAGGTTGTAAAATAGGTGCTGAAATAAGCGCTTGTTTTAACTGATTAAAGGCTTTGATGCATTTTTCATCGAAAATGAATTCAATGTCTTTCATCAGAAGGCCGGTCAGGGGTTTTGTTATTTTAGAGAAGTCTTTTATGAAGCGTCAGTAGAAACTGGCGTGTCTAAGAAAACTACGGACTTCTCTAACTGTCTTAGGTGGGTTAAGGTTTTCTATAACTTCTATCTTTGATTTATCAACCTCAATGCCTCTTTCAGATATTATATGTCCTAACACTATGCCTTCTTTAACCATAAAGTGGCATTTCTCCCAGTTTAACACAAGGTTAACTTCTACGCATCTCTCTAGGATTTTCTCAAGGTTAACGAGGCAATCTTCAAAGTCTAACCCACACACCGAGAAATCGTCCATAAATACTTCCATAATTCCGTCGAGATAATCTACGAAGATGGACATCATACAACGTTGGAAAGTAGCCGGCACATTACAGAGTCCAAACGACATTTGTCTGTAAGCAAACGTTCTGTAAGGACAGGTAAATGTTGTTTTCTCTTGATCCTCGGGGTGTATGGGTATTTGGAAAAATCCAGAATATCCATCAAGATGACAAAAGTAAGAGTGTCTGGCTAGACGCTCAAGCATTTGATCTATGAATGGAAGGGGGAAATGGTCTTTCCTAGTTGCCTTATTTAGCTTCCTATAATCTATGCACACACGTCATTCGCCTTCTACGCGTTTAGCGACATGCTCGCCCTTATCGTTCTGCACGACTGTGATGCCTCCCTTTTTGGGTACCACATGTACATGACTTACCCATTTACTATCAGAGATCTGATAGATTATACCAGCCTCTAGCAATTTAAGGACTTCCTTCTTAACTACCTCGCTCATTACAGGGTTGATTCGTCTCTGATGTTCCCTGGAAGGTTTTGAATCCTCCTCGAGTGAGATCCCGTGCATACACATGGATGGGCTTATACCTTTTAAATAAGAGATGTTGTACCCTAAGGCAAAGGGGTATCTTCTTAAAACATTCAAGAGTCGATTCGTCTCGTCTTGGTTTAAGGTGGCACTAACTATTACCGGGCGGTTCATTTCTTTTTCCAAAAACTCATATCTTAGGTTCTTGGGTAGTTCCTTAAGTTCTTGAGCTGGTTTTTGGGAATTTGGTGAAAGGTCTGGAGTAAGGTCCAAACATTCGTGAGGTTCCGTTTCTTCTATCTCGTCATCCTTTTCATTCGGGTTTGAAAATGGTTCGATCACGTGTTCTCCTCGATCAAATTCTCTTATGCACTCATCTATGATATCGATCGCATAACATGCGTCTCCAAGGATTGGTGTCATTAGGAACTTTGAAAGAATAAACTCGATATTTTCATCCCTTACTTCGAAAGTTAACTTTCCCCTTTTAACATCTATTATAGCTTCAGCTATTGATAAGAATGGTCTACCTAAAAGGATAGGGATATCACCGTCTTCCTTGATATCCATGACTACAAAGTCTGTTGGGATATAAAGTTGACCGATCCTAACTGGGATGTCTTCTAGAATACCTACAGGATACTTAACAGACCTATCGGCTAATTGGAGGGACATCTTAGTTGGTTGCAATTCTCCTAAGTTTAACCTTTTACATACAGCTAAGGGCATTAAACTCACACTAGCGCCTAAGTCTAGGAAAGCTTTGTCGATCACATGACTCCCTAAAATGAAAGGTATAGAAAAACTACCAGGGTCTTTCTCTTTCTTAGCGAGTTTATCCTCGGAAATAAAATTGCATTCCAAGGGTTTTGGGTCGTCAAGCCTACGCTTGTTGGTTAAGATGTCTTTGAGGAATTTGGCGTAAGACGAAATTTGAGTGATAACTTCGGTGAAAGGAATCTCTACATGAAGCTTCTCTATTACTTTTATAAATTTTTAGTATTGGTTGTTGATTTTGGTTTGTTTAAGTCTTTGCGGATATGGGATTGGCGGTTTGTACGGGGGTGGTGGTGTGTAAGTTTTACCCCTGGCTTCTCCTTCTTGGTTGGTTTGTTTCTCGGGTTCCACTGGTTCCTCTTCTTGGTTGGTAGGTATATTTTCCTTAGAAGTTTTGGACTCGCTCATTGCTGGGTTATGAGGCCCTTCGTAAGCGGTCTCACTTCGTAACGAGATAGCGTTAGCTTGCCCTCGAGGGTTTGGTTGAGGTTGTCCAGGGAATTGGCCTCCAGGTGTAGTCTGTGGGGCTTGGTTTTGTGCTACCTGTGAGATTTGGGTTTCAAGCATCTTGTTGTGAGTGATTATCTGATCAACCTTGGTTCCTAATTGCGTTATAAGTTCGTTTACGTGAATGTTCTGGTTTAGGAATTCTTTATTTTGCTGAGTCTGGCCCGATATAAAGCTCTCCATGATCTTCTCAAGGTTAGACTTCTGAGGCACAACTTGCATAGGTTGATTTGGTTTTTGGGCTTGATAACCTTGCGGTCTCTGAGGTGCATGATTTTGGATAAGGTTATGGGTTTTATAGGAAAAATTCGGATGATTCTTCCATCCAGGGTTGTAAGTGTTTGAAAATGGGTTACCTTGGGCATAATTCACTTGGTCGGTGTTTAGATCGTTCAACAGGTTACACTCTGCCAATTCGTGTCCTTTAGATCCACAAAGTTCGCACTCTGTGTGGACTACTGCTGTGGTGTTAGTGTTTGTAGACATATGTTCGATCCTAAGGGCTAAAGCGTCCATTTTCGCCTGCATCATGTCTAGAGAGCTTATTTCATGTATTCCACCTTGGGTCTCCTTTTTCTCTATTGATGCTCGTTCAGTTCCCCATTGGTAATGGTTTTGGGTTATATCATCAATTAGGTCACAAGCTTAAGGATAAGGTTTGTTCATCAGCGTGCCACCTGCGGCAGCGTCGATGCTCATCTTGGTGTTATAATGGAGTCCATTGTAGAAGGTATGAACGATCAGCCATTGTTCTAGGCCATGGTGTGGGAAGACTCTTAATAGCTCTTTATATCTCTCCCAAGCTTCAAAAAGTGATTCTCCTTGGTTTTGAGTAAATCTAGTTATTTGGTTTCGAAGAACAATAGTCTTACTAGGGGGAAAATATCTAGCAAGGAATACTCGCCTAAGGTTTTCCCATGTAGTTATTGAATTAGCTGGAAGTGAATCTAACCATGAACATGCTCTATCCCTGAGGGAGAAAGGAAATAATCTCAAACGTATCGCATCCGGTGAACCGCTGTTGGATTTAAAGGTGTCGGCTAGTTGGATAAAAACTTTTAAATGTTGATTTGGGTTCTCAGTAGCGAGACCCGTGAATTGGTTCTGTTGTACTAATTGCAACAAAAACGGTTTTAGTTCGAAATTGTTAGCAGTAATAAGGGGGTTTACTATACTCAAACTAGGTTCCTCGTCAGAGGGTCGGCCAAATTCCTTAAGAGGTCTCCGGTCGCGATTCTCGGCCATAGCTTTCTTAATTTAGATGAGTAAAAGGGGTGTACGAGTGTAACGTTTGGGTTCCGCTAAAGGATTTGCTAAATTTCCGGTACTACGGGTTCTTCGCATTTACCGGCTAATAATTCCTTAGTCTAGACGGTGTAACAACAGGGTACGAAATTTAACGAAGTTGGTCCCCGACAACAGCGCCAAAAACTTGATCGTGTGAATTCGCAAGTGCACGAATCGCGTCAAAGTAATATAAAAGAATATTGATTCCATAGTGTAGCACCTCAAATTTGCACCTACCTTTTGTACATACATTCTCATATTAGGTCATAGCATTAACATGGTCCACTGCATAGCATTGCATTGTCCCTTTTGCCTCAAGTGCAAGCCAGTCAAGAGAATTAGGTCAAACTGATCAGGAGATCAGTCAACCAAGCAAGCAAGCACAATTTCCAAGGAGCCAAGGCCCTGGGGTTGGTCCAACATGTTCATATGACTTGGGGATCCATTTGAAGTGTTTAGGTCAAAGATTGGATGCTCAGAGATCATCAGTCCATGCACAATCAGTCAGAAACCCTAAAAAGTCAAACTTGGTCAACTGTGATTGATTTTATGGTTTTGATGGATGGATTTGGTTTGAGAGAGCTTATTCATGTCCAAATAGGCCTCATATATCATGGCAAACATCAACATTGAAGAATTTGAAGCCAAATCAGAAATTTCCAAAAATAGAAACTGGACCTGTAATTTTAACTGCCAAAAATGGAAACTTCTTGATCCCAAACTTACATCATGATACAAGCTTCAAATGAATTTTTGCCCAACATGAAAGTTGAAGATCTTGTTCTCCCATTTCCAAAAAGTCCAAGAACTCTCAATTCCCATGTATGGTTGGCAAGATATGATCAATTCATTTTCAAAAATTCTTGAACTTCAAAAGGCCATATCTCTCAAACCATTTGGCCAAATTTGGTGAGGTTTTTTCCAACAAGTCATATTTAACCTCCTCTTTCCAAAAATGTGACTCTCATGCACCAAAACTCTATGGATCAAAATGTCCTTTTTGGACTTGCATTAATTAATTTCAAGTGTGGTGCAAAAGTGATTTTGTGAAATAACCAATTTTAACACATTTGGCCAATTGGAATAAGTCTGAAATGATATTTGAAACTTGCCCATGGCCCAATTTCGCAGCATTTGCTCATGTACCATGCCCTTAGGCCAAAATGCTCCAATTAGCAAAATTGCTCATTAAACCAAATCATGATTAACACTCCATTAGCCAACACTAAACAGAAGATATATAGCACATTTTTCTGCCATTCCAACCCTAGCAGCCAACATTACACAAACAGAAACTCATCCTCTCAAAAAAGTCTCAAATTATTCATTTTGGATTTCTGATCAAAACACCAAAGAAGCACGAATTTGCTTGTTTGTTCCCTCCTTAACCAACACATTGGAAGCATTTTATGGCCATGAATCCCAACTGGAAGCTCATTTCGAGTTCTGTTTTCTCCAAGCTCCATCAATGGTGATTTTCGATTTGAGCATTTTCAAAGGCTGTTGAGCTACAAGTCACTCTCCATTCATCATTTCCAACCACAAGGAGCATCTGTTTTGGCCTCTTGCAACCAGAAAACCACAATCCAACTCAGCTCTTCAAATCTGGTAGGTATTTCGAATCTCTCATTTCTTGAAATGATGCTATGCACTGTGTAGATCTTACTTAGCTGGTTGTTTTAAGCTTTGAATCATGTCAAATGGTTGCCTATGCTAAAAGATATGTTGACTTGAAATCTGATGTGTGAATGTGTTTATCTTCGATTCATGATTGTTAGTGTGTTTTAAGGAAAATGAATGATGGATTCTTGATGTGTGTGGTGTACTGGTTCTAGTGATATGTTGGATTCCAATTTCTGGGCATTTCGAATTTCACGAGTTTGGGGAAGGAGATGATGATAGCACTGTACATGATGAACCCTAGAATTTCCAGATTTTCTTTCCCTGTTCACGTGCTGCATGAGCCTCACTACTGTTTCATTGGCATGGGCCAATCAGAACATTCCATTGTTCTACCTTAAACGCGGCGTTTTATTAAGTTGTCCAAGATATTACAAAAATGCCATCGGTCCTATTATTTTAAATTAATTCATTTATTTGTTTCAATGTTTATTTCATTTTGGTTCAACAACTTACAAAAATCATATCATCATCATCTTTGATCCAAATTTCATGAAATTTTTTGCATTATGCTCTGCTTGATCTCTCCTTATTTATCATGATTTTTCCAGAATTTTTGGATGAGTGGATTTTTTATTATGCTAGGGTTTGTGACATGTATCCATTTTTTGTACATTTTGCCAAATCATTTGTGAAATAGTGATGACTTATCCTATGGACTTGAAACTTTTTGAGCACAAACTAGACACATTCATGTTTATTTTAATGTAGAGTTTGTGAATTTATCTTATCTGGATTGTGAGTTGTGAATTTTTGAAGTAGGGTGTGACAATTTGTGTCACACCATTGATGTGTAACTTGATGATTTTTGATACCATGCTTCTTGACCTCCAATTGATCTGAATTTTTGCATGAACCTACTCTTGTATGTCTAGTTTGCATATGATTGTTTTGTGGATTTGTTTATGGCATTTTCCATTTGTTTGAGATTTTCTCCCCTGTTTGACCAAAATGTTGACCTTATGTGATGCATGTGCCCATTTGTTTAGTGAAATGCTCATACTTTATTAGATGGACATGAATTTTTACATGAGATAACTAGACATCCTAAGCTTTGCCATGGTTTTAGTCCCATTCATTTATCATATGCCATCTCCGATTTATGAATTTTTCAAGTTGATGCATGTTTGGTTGACTTCTTTGAGCATGTTCAAAATTGCTTTGACTTTCTGATTTTCATTGACTGCCTTCCACTTGTCCAAATAAGATGAAATTTGACATGCTTACCATGCTATGTGTTAGGATTGATCATGATTTACTTGATGATTTTTGGAATTGATTATGATTGTTTTTGAGTTAAGTCTTGCTGTTGACTTCTATGAGCTCTCATTTGCCATGCTTTGACTTCTTTTGCTTATGAAATGATGATGATGCATGATATGAACATGAAACCAATTGGGTTTGCTTCCTAAATGTTTGAATTTGATTTTGATTGGACATTGCTTGCTGTTTTGGCTTTCTCATTCATTTTTGACCCTAGGCTTGTCCTAGTGGTCCTGTGGCTTATGTTTGAGTTCATGTTTTCAGGTTAAGCTACAAATGCTTCAAAGAGATCACTACAATTTGATTGAGTTCATTTGATTATCATGAGCTAACCTCTTTGTTTTGTAGGTTGCTTGGCTCATATGCCTTGAGCTTTGTGCTTTGCACATTTGTCTGTTTGTTTTGACTGTTGATTCCTACTTCCTGTTGCTTTAACTTTTGAATTGTGTACTGATCTGTTTGACTATTTCAGGTACCATTAGTTGCTTAGTTCTTTGAACTTGCTTTGCTTTGCTTTAATAGCAATTTGCTTTGAGGTATAATCCCTTTTTCTTCATGTAGTCTGGAAGACCTGGCCTGTTACTTGGCCAGGCAACTGTCTGAAGTCCTCCTTAAGAGGCAATGTTTGTGTATGTTTAAATCTTGTCCCTGTACATAGTCAAAGACCTCCTAAGTGAAGAGGCAATTGGCAGAACCCAAGGGATATGAAACCTATCCCCTGCTATTCTGTGTGTCATCTGCTTTGCTCACACCACTGTGTTGATGCATTGCAGATACAAACCCAAGATCTTGTACAATCGTACAGTTGAGTCAGTTTTAAATGTGTAGAAGGGTTCCCCCTTTCTGAACCCACACATTCTTGTCTTAAGCTCTCCCATGCCAGGGATAAGAGCTGTGGAGTCTTATCTTCACTCACCTTTCATCTGCTTCACCTTAGCCCTTCAATGGCAAGGTTAAGAGCAACATCTACCCAATTCCAGAGGTTTGTTTGTTGAGGTTGATGTGACCCCTCGATTAAAACCTAACCTTGATGTTTGAGCCCCTTATTGGTGTGTTTATTTTATGCTGTGTGTGCTTGTGTGGTGTGATTGTATCCCCTAGGTTTGCTAGACTCCGCGTAGTCTCGTTTGCATGTCAATTAAGGTAGCACGGTTCCTTCGTCTAGGACTTCCTTTCTTGCTTGGCCTTTCCTAAAACACAAACAAACATTATCCCCTCTTAAGGATACGTCAACTCCTTCTACTACAGGTGAGTAACTCTCCAAAGGTCGAGCATCAGGTAGATTGCGTAGTGACGTTGTCCACTTAAAAAACACAAACCAACGGGAATAGTTTAGCCGAACTACGGCAACTCTGATTCTCATGTCCAGATGAGATACGTAGGCACGAGATGCGATGTCTTGTCGAGTTTGACTAACAACTAACACTAATTCTTTTCTCTCGCCCTCGTTGCGATTGAGACCTCCCCTTTCTCTTGCCCTAGTTGCAATCGAGACCCTTGCTTCCTGTGCAAGTTAGGTTAGGTGTGGCTTGCTTCCTGTGCAAGTCATGTTTAGGATAGGCTGGCTCCCTGTGCCAGTTAGCTAGAAACCTTAACTTAGGGATGATTTTGCATGACAACATCTAGGCTCGAGTCGTAGTCTCCCTAGTGTTGTGTCTCCCTCTGTTATCTGGTTAGGCTAGTCCTTTTCCCTGCGTAGGGGAACTACGTCGCCCTGATCCTCATACCAGATGAGGTACGTAGGCAGGAGATGAACTGATCTCTCCGGGCGCCCTTTTTCTTTTTCAACCCTTTTGTCTTCAACCCCTCTGTGTGTGTTGTTGTGTGCTTGGAAGCTGATGTAAGTCCATCGAGTGGCATTCGGGTTCCAGTGTGGGTTTGTTTTGGTTCGGATGCTGATGTAAGTCCAGTGATTGGCATTCGGGCTCCATGTTTGCCTTTGCCTGTGTTTGTTTGTGTGCGTGTCAGCCGAGCTACGAATGCTCTGATTCTCCTTCGTCCAAGGAGATACGTATGCATAGGATGCGATATCCTAGCGAGCATGTGTCGTTTCCCCAGTCCGAACTACTTTGACTCTGATGTCTATGCCTGATGGACTAAGTAGGCCCAGGATGCGATATTCTGCCGAGTCAGTCTTGTCTGTTTTCTTGTGTCTCTTTCAGCCAGTTTGTGTGAGTTTGAGCAGTGTTTAGCAACCATTTTTCCTTCCTATTGTGCGTGGATCCCGTCGAGTACGACGGATGCGTAGGGGTGCTAATACCTTCCCTTCGCATAACCGACTCCCGATCCCATTCTCTTTGGTCGCGAGACCATGTTCTTTCCAGGTTTACTCTGAGCGTTTCCTTTCCCTCTTTTGGGATAAATAACGCACGGTGGCGGCTCTGTTGTTCTTGTTTTTCCCGCCGGTTTTTCGCGTAATGCGACAGCTGGCGACTCTGCTGGGGATAGTAGAGAAGTTGACCTGTGCTGGTCCGTCTTCCCTAAGCGAGTCTCTCCTAGCGCTCTCTAGTTTAGGGCTTTGGTTGCTTTGTGCTGTTATTTATTGCATTCATTTGTATATATTTGCATTTACTGTTTGCATTTATTGTTTGCATTAATGTTTGCATTCATTCATATTCATCTGCTGGTTGTGCTGTGTTTCTCTGTTTGGGGTGGGAGTTACTCGAGGTAAAAGGCCCAATACCCAGGCTATGAGTGAAATCTAGGAAACCTAGGAATAGAGTGATTCATGGGAAGCGGGTGGTGTACGCCACTTAGCGGAACATTGATATCACGAGCAGTTCAGACCCTGGTGGGATATTATCGGTGCATACATCGGGTGTGCACAGGATGATATTCTGCGAAAGGTTATTTATGCTGCGTTTCTCTCGACCTTACCCTGGCCTAGATGACACCCGTGAGTGGGGAGGGAATGATCATTTTAACAGGTACAGTTGGTGACTCCTGGTACTGATAGTGACTACGAGTTATATTTCTGGACGCCGGAGGTTTGACCCTGGTATTTATCAGAGGGTTCCGTTTATTTCGGATCCCTGGGCTGAATTTGAGGGTACTCGCCCAGATGGTGACTCAGTGCTCCAGACTTGGGTTCAAATGCCAGCTCCTCAGATGACTTTGGGGTTTCAGATGGTTCCTCAAATGCCAGTTCCTGCCAGTCTTGGCTCCATCATTTGCATCATAGCATGTTTATTTTCCAAAAAAATAGTAATGCATGAAAATGAAAAAAAAAGTTAACTCGCAGACGCATATCCTTTTCAGGATCATTCATGATAAAATAGCATTCGCATCATACGCATATCATGTACATATCATCCTTGCATTACAGACATGTTTGGAGACGTGACTTCTCACTTTGGGTTTTGACTGAGACAGGATTGTTGATCACCGTCCGCACCGCGACCAGACTCAATCATCAAAGAAGTATGGATCAGGTTCAGACTGAGTTGGCTGAGATGAGGGCGAACATGGCCCAGTTCATGAACATGATGCAAGGGGTCGTTCAGGGGCAAGAGGAGCTGCGTGCCTTAGCCCAGAGACAAGAAGTTGTGATTCCAACTGCCAACCGTGCTTCACCAGTGGGTGTTCCTGTGGATGATAATGCTGCTGCTGCCGCTCCCGCCAGTAACTTTGATGGGGTTGATGAGTTGGGGGGCATCAGAATCAATGGACAACCTCTTGCTACAGCGGTCAATGCCAGAGCTACCCGGGCTCCGTTTCGTCATCCAGCTCCGTTTGTCGACCAACAAGAGGACATGTTCACGTTGCTGAGTGAGGATGATGAAGTGGTCAGAATTGAGGATAGGGATCGTAAAGTTGATGCCCTGGCTGAGAAGATCCGTGCGATGGAATGCCAGAACTCCCTCGGATTTGATGTTACAAATATGGGGTTGGTAGAGGGTTTGAGAATCCTGTACAAGTTCAAGGCACCCTTATTCGAAAAGTACAATGGTATCTCCTGTCCTCGCACCCATGTGCAAGCTTACTTCAGGAAAATCTCTGCTTATACTGATGACGAAAAGATGTGGATGTACTTTTTCCAAGACAGTTTGTCTGGAGCGTCTTTGGACTGGTACATGGATCTGAAGAAAGAATCAGTCAGAAGCTGGAAAGATCTGGGTGAAGCCTTTCTGAGGCAGTACAAGCACAACATGGACATGGCGCCAAGCCGAACCCAATTGCAGAGTTTGTGTCAAGAATCCAAGGAAAGCTTCAAAGAGTATGCCCAGAGGTGGCGTGAACTAGCCGCAAGAGTGCAACCTCCGATGTTGGAGAGAGAGCTGACTGACATGTTCATTGGAACCTTGCAAGGTGTATTCATGGATCGCTTGGGAAGTTGCCCGTTCAGTAACTTTTCAGATGTTGTTGTCTGTGGGGAAAGAACTGAGAGCCTTATCAAAGCAGGAAGGATACAAGAAACTGGCTCTTCAAGTTCCTCGAGTACTAAGAAGCCATACTCTGGGGCACCCAAAAGGGGAGAGGGTGAAACAAATGCTGTGTGGGTTTGTTTTGGTTCGGATGCTGATGTAAGTCCAGTGATTGGCATTCGGGCTCCATGTTTGCCTTTGCCTGTGTTTGTTTGTATGCGTGTCAGCCGAGCTACGAATGCTCTGATTCTCCTTCGTCCAAGGAGATACGTATGCATAGGATGCGATATCCTAGCGAGCATGTGTCGTTTCCCCAGTCCGAACTACTTTGACTCTGATGTCTATGCCTGATAGACTAAGTAGGCCCAGGATGCGATATTCTGCCGAGTCAGTCTTGTCTGTTTTCTTGTGTCTCTTTCAGCCAGTGTGTGTGAGTTTGAGCAGTGTTTAGCAACCATTTTTCCTTCCTATTGTGCGTGGATCCCGTCGAGTACGACGGATGCGTAGGGGTGCTAATACCTTTCCTTCGCATAACCGACTCCCGATCCCATTCTCTTTGGTCGCGAGACCATGTTCTTTCCAGGTTTACTCTGAGCGTTTCCTTTTCCTCTTTTGGGATAAATAACGCACGGTGGCGGCTCTGTTGTTCTTGTTTTTCCCGCCGGTTTTTCGCGTAATGCGACACACAGAGACCAAATCGTCAATCTATCAATTACTATTGTTACGGTGTTTATCTAAGGCGGTACAAAAGAGATATGGGGGTTGCAAAATAATGGTAAATAATAAATGCAGTGCAGATAAAGACAAGTTTGAATGTATATCACGTCAGTTAAGTGATGTTTCGATTGTCTAAATAGAACTATTTATGAGGCAATATTTTCTACTCTTGAAAAGAATCCATTTAATAGGAACTGTCGCTTTCGCATATTCAGAACCGAGTTTACCCTTAAATTAAGGCCTTTTATTGTCACTTATAAAAGTTGCGCAGAACGCTAAGGTAGTAAACTTAGTTTTAAGAAATAAGACTCGTAAACTTAGTTGAAAAGTGATTTTGATTTGGAAAGTTTTACCGAAGGAGTTTCCTGATATTAAATCTATCAACGCGTCCGAAAACAGTTTCAAAAATCGTTTTTCCTTAAAGTGATAAAAATTCCTAGTTAACTAAGCCAGGGTGCTTTCGCGCTCCTTGAATAGTTAAAACTAACCAAGTTTGTTTTAGAAAACTCAAGTTAAAAATCAAAACAACCTTTAAGTATTTCTACATATTCAATATGTGAAACATCTCTTTAACCGCAATTCTTATATTCTAACCTTTAAAAGATTTAGCTGGACATGGTAACACAAACAAACACAACGGAATCGATCGTGATGAAAAGTTTGTTTTAGAATGTAAGGCGTAAAGAATGAGTAAAGCGCATAAAATAAATAAAATAAAGCGTAGACAGAAATTAAATAAAGTAAAGCATAGACAAAAAGTAAATAAAATAAAGCGTAGACAGAAAGTAAATAAAATAAAGCGTAGACAGAAAGTAAATAAAATAAAGTGTAGACAGAAAGTAAATAAAATAAAGCGTAGACAGAAAGTAAATAAAATAAAGCGTAGACAGAAAGTAAATAAATAAATAAAAGCGATAAATAAGAACCTGCTCCAAATGGAGGCTTTAAATATGGTACAAGGAAAATAAACCTCTAACTTTGAAGCTAAAGATGACAGCAACTCGAAATGACCCAACTCAATCTCACTAAGGTGCCATAACCCCCCGATGTGACGGATTATCGCTTTTACAAATAATAAATATAGGATTAGTGTTGTAAACTAAGTTGGATGATTTGAAAATGAAATGGAACAAACTATTTATAGAGGATTTCAGCGGCTTGCAAAGACCATGGTACCCTCCAACTTCTCCTTAGCGGGAACGTGATTTGTAAAGGTGGCGCTCGCCATCCTTTCATGGCGCCCGCCATGTGTGAAAATGGGAAAGATCATGGGAACATGGCAGTTACCTCCTGGTTGAGGACTGATGAGTCATGGCTTCTCCTATAGCGGCCTCCATGTGCAACGCCATGTGTACAATATTTGCCGAAAAACCCTAATTTTAGGTCTTTTTGCTCTGTTTCTTCTCAAAGGGTCCCGAAAGAGGTAAATATCTGAAAACAACATAAAAGAAAGAGAGCATAATAAAAAAATGATAATAAAGTCCTAATAAACATGTGAAATCCGAGTTAAAAACACGGTGTGATTCAGTGTGATCAGTTTCCTTGTTCCCGCTGAGTATCCGTAATGGGTGGCCAATATTGTGCTTGTTCCGAAGAAAGATGGAAAAGTCCGCATGTGTGTTGATTATAGAGATTTGAATAAAGCTAGTTCGAAAGATGATTTCCCTCTGTCACACATTGATATGTTGGTAGAAAATACAATTGAATTCAAAGTCTTTTCGTTTATGGACGGATTTTCCGGATATAATCATATCAAGATGGCACCCGAGGATATGGAGAAGACCACATTCATTACACCCTGTGGAACATTCTGTTATAGAGTGATGCCTTTCGGTTTAAAGAATGCTGGTGCAACTTACCAGAGAGCTATGACTACTCTTTTTCATGATATGATGCATAAAGAGACTGAAGTCTATGTTGATGATATGATTGCTAAATCCATTGATGAAGCAGAACATTGTTGAGCATTTGTTGAAGCTATTCCAGCGTTTGAGAAAGTACAAACTCCGCTTGAATCCCTATAAATGTACATTTGGTGTTCGTTCTGGTAAGTTGTTGGGCTTTATTGTGAGCGAGAAAGGTATTAAAGTTGATCCTGCCAAGGTCAAAGCAATACAAGAGATGCATGCGCCCAAGACTGAGAAGAAAGTCATAGGTTTTCTCGGCCGCTTGAATTATATCTCAAGATTCATTTCGCATATGACTGCCACATGGCGCCTATATTCAAGCTTCTTCGGAAAGATCAATATTGTGATTGGACCGAGGATTACCATAAAGCTTTTGACAGTATCAAAGAGTATCTGCTTAAGCCTCCGATTCTGTCTCCGCCTGTTGAAGGAAGACCGTTGATCATGTATTTGACTGTGCTTGAAGAGAGTATGGGTTGTGTCCTTGGTCAGCAAGATGAAACTAGAAAGGAAGAATATTCTATTTACTACCTCAGTAAGAAGTTCACCAATTGTGAGACTCGGTATTCTATGCTTGAGAAGACTTGTTGCACATTGGCTTGGGCTGCTAAGCGTTTGCGTCAATATATGTTGAATCATACCACTTGGTTGATATCCAAAATGGATCCAATCAAGTATATTTTTGAGAAGCCTGCTTTAACTGGGAGGATTGCCCATTGGAAGATGTTGTTATCAGAGTATGATATCGAATACCGATCTCAGAAAGCAATCAAAGGTAGTGTCTTGGCTGACCATTTGGCTCACCAACCGATTGAAGATTACCAGTCAGTGCAGTATGATTTTCCTGATGAAGAGATCTTGTACTTGAAGATGAAAGGTTGTGATGAACCATTGCTTGAAGAAGGGCCAGAACCTGGTTCCCGTTGGGGCATGGTATTTGATGGAGTTGTTAATCAATATGGTAATGGCATTGGGGCAGTGATTGTTACTCCTCAAGGCAAGCATTTTCCATTTACAGCTAGATTTACTTTCAAGTGTACAAACAATATGGCTGAGTATGAAGCTTGCATTATGGGTCTTGAAGAGGCCATTGATCTCAGAATCAAGTATTTAGACGTCTATGGAGATTCAGCTTTGGTTGTAAACCAGATCAAAGGTGAATGGGAGACGAATCAACCCGGTTTGATACCATATAAAGATTATGCGAGGAGGATTTCAACTTTCTTTACAAAGGTTGAATTTCATCATATCCCTCGAGATGAAAACCGGATGGCAGATGCTCTTGCAATGTCGACTTCTATGATTATGGTGAGGTTTTGGAATGAAGTTCCCAATTTGACTGTGATGCGTCTTGATAGGCCAGCTCATGTGTTTGCTGTTGATGAAGCCAAAGATGAGAAGCCGTGGTATTTTGATATCAAAAGTTTCCTCCAAAGTCAAATTTACCCGTCTGGGGCATCTTTGAAAGATAAGAAGAGTTTGAGGAGATTAGCCGGCAACTTCTACTTGAATGGTGATGTATTGTACAAGAGAAACTTCAATATGGTTCTGCTCAGATGCGTGGATAGATACGAAGCAGACTTGTTGATGACTGAAGTCCATGAAGGGTCTTTTGGTACTCATTCCAATGGACATGCTATGGCAAAGAAGATGTTGAGAGCAGGTTACTATTGGCTGACAATGGAATCTGACTGTTGCAAGTTTGTGAAGAAATGCCATAAGTGTGAAATTTATGTGGATAAGATCCATGTTCCTCCGACACTATTGAATGTCATTTCCTCCCCATGGACCTTCTCCATGTGGGGAATTTATATGATTGTCATGATTGAGCCTAAAGCTTCGAATGGACATCGTTTCATTTTAGTGGCTAATGACTACTTCACAAAGTGGGTTGAAGCGGCATCGTATTCGAATGTAACCAAGCAAGTTGTTGTGAGGTTTATCAAGAATCATATTATATGCCGTTATGGTGTGTCAAGTAAGATCATTACTGATAATGGATCAAACTTGAATAATAATATGGTGGAAGCTCTTTGTAAAGACTTCAAGACTGCCACCACAATTCTTCTCCCTACAGACCTAAGATGAATGGGGTTGTTGAAGCTGCAAACAAGAACATCAAGAAGATTATTCAGAAGATGGTTGTAACGTACAAGGATTGGCATGAAATGCTCCCATTTTCTTTGCATGGGTATCGTACATCCATCCTCACTTCAATAGGGGCTACCCCTTTCTCAATTGTTTATGCCATGGAAGTTGTGCTCCCGGTAGAGGTTGAGATCCCATCATTACCCGTCTTGATGGAAGCCAAGTTGACTGAGGCTGAATGGTGTCAGGCTAGGTACGACCAGTTGAATTTGATTAAAGAGAAGAGGTTAACTGCCATGTGTCATGGTCAGTTATATCAGCAGAGGATGAAAAAAGCATTTGATAAGAAGGTCAGACCTTATGTATTCAGAGAAGGTGACCTTGTGCTCAAGAAAATTCTATCTTTCAAACCATATTCTAGGGGCAAATGGACTCCTAATTATGAAGGCACATATGTTGTTAAGAGAGCCTTTTCGGGTGGTGCTTTCATTCTTACAACTATGGAGGGTGAAGAGTTCACACGTCATGTGAACGCTGATGTAGTCAAGAAATACTTTTCCTAAAAAGAAAAGAACAACTCGCTAAGTTGAAAACCTGAAAGGGCGGCTTAGGCAAAAATGAGTGTCTCGGTGGATTGAAACCCGAAAGGGTGATCTAGGCAAAAGTTAGAGACATAAAACAGAAAGAATTATCCCGATAAATTGAGTACCCCACCTTAGGTAAATTTATGCAAAAATTAGGGATCATGGCAAGTAATTGTGTTCTGCTGATCTTTAGGTTTAAAGACATTCTTGAGCAAGTCGGGCATTCTGATTCACCATCTCCAGCGGAGACACCAAGAGCACAATGGATACCAAAAGTTGGTAGAAGGATTAGTGATCATTGTATTCAATGTATCCCTTTTCCATGTAAATTACCATTTTACAACTTTTGTAAAGATCTATGGAGTCTTGTCATTTATAGACTACCATTCCATTAAATAAAGTTGAGCTTTTATCCAATTGTTTCTACTCTTATTTATTACTCAGCCAAATAGATTTAAATTTTATTATGATCATTTTTGAAATTAAATTTTAAAATTAATATCATGTTTTCTTAAATATATAAAAGCAGTTACTTTAAGCAATCGATATCATTTAAAGGAATATCAACAGCGGTTTGAAAAGCGGTAAGCGCAAAATGTGGAGCATTATTGGTTCTCCCCAAGCAGTGGACGTGATCCCTATTTCATCCCCCTCAATTTTTCAGCAACCAAGTTTTGTTGGTTTCCCCAGCTGGGTTTGTTGGCCTCCCTTGAGTTGTAGGCGCATTATTTCAGCAGTTTGCATGGATTCGACAGAATTTTGATTCCCCGCAAGGTTTATAGCAGTTTCCTCAGCGGGTCCTCTCCTTGTGCTTTCCCCAGCCAGGATTGGGCCTTCGAGACGTTTGATCTCTCTCCAGCAGCTGTTTCTCTCCTAAGGATTGGCTAGGAGTTGTATCGATGATTCGAACCAGTGATATTTGTATCCTTTGCGATTGTTTTGTCAGCATAATCATCATATATACATATACATATACATATACATATATATATATATATATATATATATATATATATATATATATATATATATATATATACATATATATATATATACACTCATATAATTGCATTATTGAATTATTGCACTTTATGATTCATTGTTCATTTTGATCCTCTGCTATGGTGGTATATTTTTCCCCCATGCAGATTTGGTTTGTCTGTCCTCTTTCAATTGTAGAGTGTCAGCCCATTAAGCAGAAAGACTTTAACCTTTCTCTTTCCCCACTGAGTTATTTCCTCGTGGATGATTGTCATTTCAGTTTCCTCCCCAGTAGATTATCTAGATGGAATCACTCCCCTTGAGTTATATCCTCATTGGGTTGAGTCTTTGATTGACCATTTCTTTCTAGATCTTACCTAGAGAGATGATTTTGGTCCCCTGTGTAGCGGGGTATTCGTTATCAATAGAGATATTGACTAAATCCAAGGTAAACCATACAAGTCGAGTCGCCACCGCACTTCTATTTATCCAAAGGAATGGTCAGAAAGCGAACAAAAACCTAAAAGTTTTATCAAATCAAAAACTAGTAAAAATGTCAGAGATCTGGGTAAGGGTGTTGGTTATGCAATGGGAAGGTTTTAAGCACCCAAAACATCCTAGGTACTCTTAGGGAGCCCTTTTCACATTTGTTGTAAGGTTCGTATTTTTGTGAAAAATTATTTGTGTAAACATGATTGAAGATATGAGAAGAGAATATACAAGTTATTTACATTTTTTGTGTTTGGATGGATAAACCCATTGCCTACGTACCATCTTAAAAAAGATTAGGATCAAAACCTCGTAGTTCGGGGTAGAAATCTCAAAAAAAGTTGGTGAATTGATTGGTCCAAAAGCCTTAAGGTCTTTTGTTATCCAAGGGAGGATAGCTTCAACAAGCTAGTGAGGGGTTAACCCTATAATAAGCATGGAAGACTCATTGTCCATCACTAAGGATATAGGTGTTGAAAAGTATATCTTCGGCAAATATTTTTATATCGTATCCACAGAGATTGGTTGTTATTACCGCCGTTCTATAATCCAAATTGTTATAAGTTTAGAAAGTAACAAAGTTGTTTGTTTGGAAAGTTATCTTTTGAGTAAAATGTCACTAAAAACAGAAAAATGGTTTTAATCAAATGTAAAAGCTTGGCAAGATTGGAGTTCACTATTCCAAGTGCTTATGATTCTTTATGATATCTATATAGATTTAAGATTATCGATGATGTTCAAGTATCCTCTCAATGTCATTTATGTCTAAATGATATTGTGATAATCACTATATTGATCCTTAGACGATCTCTCCACCTAACTATCAAAATAGCAATGTTTAATGATTGATACCAAAGAAGAGTAATGAATAAATCTATCTCTACAACTTATTCACTACTTAAAAATCTATTTTATGTCAAGACTCAAATAATCTCTTTCAACAACTACTCAAATCTGATTTTCAACTTAGGGCAAAAATAACATTCAATACATCAACAATCTTTTATCATATATATAAATCAAATGGAATACATAAACAAATGAGAATAGCTACTACCTCCAATCTTGACAAAATGGGGTTTAGCTCCTCGTCGTCATTTTGGAAAGCAAAATGCAATGGAAGAAAACTCTGTTTTTCTCTCTTACAAAATATCCAAGTATGAATGTGTGAATGTGTTAGAATGTGTATCACTTTCCATTCTGACTTTCTAAAAGGGTTGACATTTCCTAAAATGATCATTTCTCACCTAAGGCAGAAAAGCTCCCCCCAAGGCAGCACCAAAATGGCAAAACCAGCTGGTCATGAAAAACAACACCCTTGGCCCAAAAGCAGCTTGCTGGATTCGCAGCCTTCGCGGTGCGAACTGAAGCTATCTCAGCTTCCTTGCTTTGCAAGCTTCATCCAAAGTCTTCCAAGTGGTATTCTTCCAAAATTAGGCTTCCAAATTGCATTCAACACTTCTTTAAAATTGTGATTGTGCATTCCAAAGCTCTCTTGCCCAAAAATTCTACAAAACTAACAAATATGTGAAATAACTATTCAAAACAAAATAAATTAAACCTAATTGCATTTATACAAATTAATGAGAATAAAAGTGTGTAATTACATCAAGATTTGGTAAAAAGGGCCAATAAAATGATATAAAAAATAGTACTAATTGGTCCCTAATAATAGGTGAGTATTACATCTACCTCAAGGATAACTCAAACCTAATAGCTAAAGGTTATGAAAAATTTGATTAAGAAAGTGGCCATTGAAACCACAAAAAGACATTTGAATGGGTTATATTTATCAAGGAAAAGTATTTACAAAATATGGTCAAAGTTGACTTAAAGATTCAGTTCAAAATAAGTGTTATGAAAAGAAAGTTTGAAAATCAAAAGCATAAGGCTTAGGTTTCTAATGTTGAAAACAAGTGTTAAATGTTTGCACACAAAGTTTTGGCTTGGGTTAGAGTGGAGGGAAGAAGAAGAATGGCTAAAGTCCTAATCATACAAGAGATAAGGGATAAGAAACAAGACCACAAATGGAGTTCCTCTCTTGAGATAATATTGATGATCCAAGTAGCTCGCATCCTTTGGAATATGCAAGAAAAATAATAGTAAGCTCAAGCAACAATCAAACAAGTCTCTCAAGAGATCCTCAATGCATCTTGTATCTTCCACTTGGGATGAACATGGTAATGGTTCTTCAATTTGAGCTCTCATAGGATTCCCTAGCCCAAGAGCACACACATCAAAAGTTTTATGAAACAAATCAAGAATGGACAAGAGTGAGTTTAGAGGCATGGTCCTTCTAATCCATCTTCAATATCTAAAGCATTCTAAAGGCTCAAATTGCCTAGTTTCTCTTTGACTCCAAATTTGCATAGGGTAAGTCCTAAGATCTAAGTCCAATTGTCCATTTCTTTGCATTTTGGTCCACAACAATCAAAACAAAAGCACAAGCACAATAATATATACACAATTATGTGCTCAAGTGAGCAAAAGGCAAATTGCATTAACATAAACATGTGCTCAAGTGAGCAAAGGGGAAAAGCAAATGAATAATATGTATAAAGATAATAAATTGCATAAATGTAAATTGCAAGAAGTAAATGTTAATGGTTAATAGTTAATGTTAGTGGTTAGTGTGCCATAAGGCAAATTTAGCGCTATGTTAAGCAATCATAATTGGACTTATGTAGAAGTCACAACTATCTGAGGCCGGTCAATAATAATGTAGGCAACAACACAAGTTAGAAGTCTTGATTAGTGAACCAAGTTCCAACAACTTTCCATCCCAAAAAAGAAAATGAGAAATGATCTTGTATTGGTTTAAGTCCTTTACATGATTTAGAAAGCAACCTATCCTTAATGCAAAGCCATTCACTTGATCATTTGATCAAGATGAATTAGATTTGAATCAAGGAATATTAAACCTCCCTAATTAATGCTAACTTATCAACCTTTAAGTCATTGATCAAATACAAAAGAAGGAGAAGAAGAAGAAGAAGAAGAAGAAGAAGATGGATAATGGAAATGGAGAAAATTAAAGTGCATTAAAATGAAATGGAATGTACCAATCAATCAAGGGTTGACCGAAGACATTGAGGATCATGGTCAAACAATCAAAACAGAAGTAAGATGAAGATTGGATGTCAAGAAATAAACAAAATATTTTTGGCATTTTTAATATTTGAAAATAAACTTGAATTAAAATATTAAAGAAAGGTCAAACTTCAAATTCACTTCAAATCAACTTTGAAAAGTCCAAGTGAATTATCCTAAGTTCAACAAGGTCAAACAAAGTTTGACAAAAAATTTCAGCATTTTTAGAAGTCCGAAACTATTTTTAATCAATTAAAAATGAAGAAAAATAACCTAATTGAACTAAAATCTCAAATAAATCTCAAATCAATTAATAAATTGATGAGAATATTTTTCATAGATCCATCATCATTCAAAGAGGTTGAGAAAATATTTTTGTATTTTTTGAATATCAAAAACTATTTAAAATGAATTAAAAATGACCAGAAAAGAGAAAATTATTAAAAAATAGCAAATGACAAAATAAAAAAATATTAAAAATCATTTTTAGAAACTAGAAATTAAAAGAGAAATAATGCAATTGGTCCCATATTTTTTGGAATTAAAATGAGAGAGTTATGAATTTTTGAAATAAAATGGAATTAAAGAAAATAAAACAGAAATTTAGAAAATGGCAAAAATCAGGAAGCGTTGGATGACTTTATTAATTGACGTGGCAACATCCAATGGATCAGGAGCGCGCGTGTACCATAGTCATTAGTCAACTGAGAAGTACAATGCATTAAATAAAGTCATAACATCCAAGTGTGGAGATTAGATCTGGTGATTGAGATCAATGGCTCACAATCAATCTAGCAATGAGACGGTGGCCAGCGCCACCGTCTTCTCTGGTGAGCTCCGGCGAAGATCAAAAAATGTAGAGATTCAAATGCTCACTAAAATGAACGATCCAGGCACCATTCGAAAGGTGAAGTGATGTACATCACTCCTATATCACTCACTTCCACTCTAGATTCCTATTAAGAGAGAAATTAGAGATGGAAGTTTGGTGATGTTCAACTGAACTTGCTCGATTTCAACAATTAAGCACTCAATAATAATGCCTCTATAGAGAGGACTTCAGACAACACAATATCAAGGCCAATGGATCAAAGTATAAGGAGATTCGAAGCAAAAAACAGTTGATCAAAACCTTTGGATTATGAAGATTTGAGTCCCTTTCCTTGGTTCCTTTTGCAAAATAGAACTTCAATAGATCAAATGATGAAGGTCTAGGAACTTTAGATCTGAAAATTCAACCTAATGCAATTGAATTTCAGATCTGAATTTTTGAAGAAAGATGAACTTTGTTCCTTTGGTATGGTTAGGGATTCACTCTTGCAGCATTTCAAGCGTCTTTAGGTTGGAGAATTATGAAGCATAGCACATGTATTTATAGCTGGAAAGGGCTGAGTGCATGAGTTTACTCGTGTGCATGGCAAATGGAATTTTCATTGCATGGGCTTGTGTGATAATGTGGAAGGCCCAATGAAGACTGAAATGACCTACTGAGTTCATGTGAATTGCAAATGGACGTGTACATTAAGTATAAACAGCTCATGCATGGCAATTTGAATTGATTTTCACAAAATGCACTTAATCTTCATGCCTTCGAAAATGGTGTTTCTAAACTCCAAATGCTACCTCATGAGTAATGGTTAAGAAGCTTGTTGCATAAGGAACAAATGATATGTTGATCAAAATTTCAATTGGGCCTTGGAAATTAGTGAATTTTGAGTTTAAAGTATAGGGTGCAAAACATGCATAAGTGAAGTTTCCAAATTTGGCCAATGTTCAAGCCCTTCTGTCTCAATGATACAAGCTCCAAATGACAAAACCTTCAACATCAAAGTTGTAGATATTTTCAACACGATCAATTTGGACTTATATTTTGCATCATTTGGATTTTTAATGAAGACGTTATGGGCACTTGAAGTTGGACTTTTTTCCATTTCAATGCATTTGGCCCAAAGTGACCTATAATATTTTGCATTATCACATGTATTTATTTTGAGATTTTGAAATTTTTCTCAACATAAAATTTGAAGTAGACACAATAAGATTTCCAATGCATTTGGTTCCACCTCAAAATCATAAAAAATGAATGAGTTATGTTCTTGGGAAATTGACCCAAAATTAGGGTTTCAGTCAAAATGACCTATAATGTCTTGGAGTGGATGATGATCTTCCAAGCTTCAAATACAATTTTGATGAACATGAAAGTTGTTCATATTGGCCTTAAGAACATTTTTTATCTTGGGATCATATCCATTTTACCAACACATAAAAAGTTAGGTCTCAGTGTATTTCAAAATAGTTAGATGAATTGATTGATCAACTTCTCAAGTCCACCACTCATATCTTGATGAATTGATGATTTAGGGCACTCAAATGAGTTCAAATATGCATGGAATGATGAATTAAAGAACTTACCTTGATGGTATTTGACCATGGGATAAGGTTGCTTCATGAGCAAGGCATTGTTGATGATCAGATGAATTAGGGTTTCCTTAGGAGGCAAACCTCAAACCTCTTGACTTGCTTTGATCAAAATGATGAATTGAGATGCTAGGGAGGCATATTTGATGGATGAGATATTTGGTAACCATTTCCATGCTTGCTTTCATCTCCTCTTGACCTTATAATTGCACAAAGGATCTTTTAGGAGCTTTTAGACCTTGTGATTGCTCAAGCTACAAACAAGAAATGTTAGTGACATATTTTTGTGTTTTTGATTGGTAAATAAAATGATAAAAGCAATGATATACAATTCAAGCATGCTTGGTGATCTCAAACCACTCACAAGAGGTCCCACCTAAAGGCAAAGGAAACCCAGATGCTCATGATCCTTGAGGCTTTGCAAATGCAATGTTATGATGTCATGAGGGATCTTAGGGCCAAAATTGGGGTCTTACACCCTGAGAGCCTATTATCCAGTAACTGGTAATATTCTTCTCATGTCTTTCACTTTTGCCCAATACTCGGCAAGAGTAACTTTTTTCTCCCCAACGGATTCGTTTTCACGTTTCCCCAGGAAGTATATCCTTGATATGTTCATCCTAACCGATGACGGATATTCTCTTCCCCTGCTTTACGTTTATCCTTGATATGTTCACTTTAACCAGTGACGAATATTATCTTTTTGATATTCTACCCAGTTAAAAGGTAGTTGTAATCCCTATTTTGTTCCCCAGGGAGTTAATCCTTGATATGTGCATCCTAACCGGTGACGAGTTTCCTTCTCTTTGCGGTCTTCTACCCAGTAACCGGTAGTTGTAAATCCTGCTTTTTCCCCTTTTGCAGAGTTTATCCTTGATATGTTCATCCTAACCGATGAAGGATATTCTCTTGGTGGTATTTTATCCAATAACTGATAGATGTAATTCCTATTTCTCCCCTCTGAGTCTATCATTGATATGTTCATCCTAACCGATGACGAATATTTCTCTTTTTGGTATTCTATCCAGTATTCGATAGATGTAATCCCTACTTTTTTAGGTAGTTTATCCTTGATATGTTCATCTTAACCGGTAACGGATATCCTTCATAATTTCCCCAGGAAATTCTATCCTTGATATGTTCATCCTAAACGATGACGGATTTTCTTTCCTTTGAGTTTATCCTTGATATGTTCACTTTAATTAGTGACAAATATTCTCTCTCTTTTGTCTTCTGCCTAGTAAATGGTAGTTGTAAATCCTATTTTTGGCTTTTCGTAGAAATTTATTCTTACCCAGTAACTGGTAACGAATACACCTCCTGGTTGCCCGCAGCGAGTCATCCTTGATATGTTTACCCTAACCGGTAACAGATGTCCTCCCGGTCAAATTTTGTTATCTCCTTACCCTGTAACCAGTAATGGATAATATATTTCTGCTCCTTCTGTGTTGAAGATCGTTTCTTCCCTAGTCGAGTTTGAGTGCGCATTTCCTTAGTGAAATCGTTGTTTCCTGATTGGTTCGAGTATTTCAGCTTTGTTCTGATCTACTCGTTTCCACCGCAGATGTCCTTTTATTCCCCGACTGAGTCCTTCCATTGATTTATTTTCATGGAACCCCTCAAGTCCCCCAATTGTTTTTAAATCATAGCCTGGCCTACGCATAACCCTTTATCCCCCCAAAGTCTCTGTCTCCCCAAGGAGTTTTCCTTACAGAATGCATTATACTCTGGCGGACTTTCGGTCTCTCTGAATTCTTTTCCTTTGTGGCAGCATTTTCCCCACAGATATTTATTTTTAACATCCATATCATATGCATCGTGAGGTCTCTTAGGGACCAAAATTTGTTTCTATATGTTGTTATTTAAGTCCATTCTACTGAGTCGATACGAAGATTTTAACCTTCATCTCCTCAGCTAGAATATCCTTAAATAGGGGCAGCTGTAAGACCCCAATTTTGACCATAAGATCCCTCATGCTATCTCATCATATGCATTGGCATTGGGATCACACTTGGCATCCTCTTCACCCTTCATTCATTGGCGTTGCATTGGGAGAGATCAACAAGCACCATTTGATTGTATCATACTTTGTATTTTATCATTTACTAACCAAAATACCAAAAATATGTCATTGTATAGTTTAACTCTTTTGTAGGTAGGGCACATGCTCACATTTGATCTATCAAGCTCACATCTAGGGTTTAAGACCCTCAGTGCAAGGAGTTCAATCAAGAATTAGTTTACTATGGCTCTAAGCATCATATATGAATCCCCATGATCTTCACATGTTATTTTGATCAAGAAATCATCAAGATTTTAGAGTTGGTTTGCCTTGGAAACCCTAATTCATCTAGGTATCTTATGTGACTTCTTCAACAATCTTCTTCAACCATTGATCAAATATTTCAAGGGATACTTCAAATTTTATCATCTTATGCATATATGATCCTCGATGAGCCCCAAAAGTCAAGAGATTGTCAAGTTAGCAAGTTGGTTCATGATGGTTGACCAGAGGAATTCAACTGATCAAAACTGGGGTTCCCTAGACCCTATCTCCTACAATTTTTGTCATATGAAAATGATTCCAAGAGAAAAGTTACTTTAATGACATTCGAAATAACTTTCATGTTAGGGTCTAGAGTTATATTTTCTTGGAAAGTCATTTTTTTTATGGTGAAAGATTATAGGTCCTTTTTTCTAAACCCTAATTTTGAGGTCAACTTCCCAAGGCCATAACTTGCTCAATTTTTATTAGAAGAAATCTATTCAAGTTGCATGATCAAATTCAAGATGTCTAATTCAACTTTAATGTTTTGAGGAAGAGAAAATTCAACTTTTAAATGCATGTGATATGAGGAGACATTATAGGTCATTTTGGACCAATGCCATTGAACAAGTGATTTTCCTCAACTTCTAAAATGCATAACTCCTTCATGCTAAATCAAAATGAGGTCAAATTTGTGATTATTTTGAAGGAATTTGAGAGATACAACTTTGATAAAGGAACATTTCTCATTTGAAGCTCATATAAAAAGTTAGCCAAGGTGGAAGAAGTGAACATATGGCTTGACACTTAGAATTTTTTTTGATATGTTTGATTTTCCAAACTTCCACCTCAAAATTCATCATGATCCAAGCTTCAAATGAAAAAGTGTTCAACATGAAAGTTGTTCCTATTGATCTAACCTTTCCAAAAAGTCCAATTTCATCCTATCTGGACAAAGTATGAGTGACTTGTGCATGGCTTAAAGTTGGATCACCATTTGGCATAAGTGAACTTGCATCTTCCATACACAAATGCATGGCTTGCTAACATGACTTCATCAATTGTACACAATTTTGGACCTGATTGAATGATTACATGGGCCTATCATACGCCTATGCATCCATGCAAAGCAAAATTACTATTTTTGGAGTTTTGAAAGAAGTGTGCAAGTAACAATGCTTTGGCTATAAATAGAGACCCTTGCATTCAGAATTTAGGACACTTGCGCGCCAGCTTTGAATCCCCAGCCCCAAAACCTCTCATTCAAAGGATAACCTTGAGGATTTCCATTGGAAATCGAGTTTGAATCTCCACTATTTTGAGATTCAAATCTCCAAGAGTCCTGCTTCCTTTTTGATTCAATTCTACTCTATCAAGCATCCAGAGCAAGGCTAAGTGGAGTTGGAAGCAAGATCGTGGCCATCTGAACCTGCAGTGAAGGTGATTTTCTCAATTTTTCATCTCTTCGATTCTCACCCAATTCTCCATAATTCTTCTTGATTTTTGGTTGCCTAAAATCCTACCATTGTACGCAAGAAGATTGAATTGCTTTGAGGTCAAATTGAAGCAACTCAGACTATGATCCTCAAAATTCAACTCCCCGTATCTTTCAATATACTTGGAGTTAGATGAAATTGAGACTAGATTCGAGCTCTTGAGCATTTTTACTTTAAATTCATGTCCTCCTTTTTTATTTTGGTGATGGTTGAAGGTGGACCAGTCTGGTGAGGTCCACCGGAGAAGAAGACCGAAGTTACAGCTCCGGCAATGCGTTGGCATGTCTCAGACCATAAGATCCTTGCAATTTGTTTTAATCTCACGCGTTGATTTGGATTACCAGTTGTGCAACACATTGACTTGAGTCCATTATGGAACGCGCGCTGAGATCCACTTGATCTGCCACCTCAATTAATGAGGGAGATCAAGTGGTCCACGTTTTTTAGCATTTTCTGATTTTCATTTTATTTGACTTATTTTTATTAATTCATATTAATTTTAATATTGATCCAAAAAATATGAGACTTTCACCAATTTTTTTTTAATAAATTGCTCTTTCATTTTCTGAATTAAAACTATTTTTTGGATCATTATTAATATTTTTCATGATTTAATTGTTTTTGTGCATATTTTTAATTGTTTAAAAATACTTTTAAGTTTCCAAAATTAATGAAATTTTTTCTCCAAGGTCCTTTGACCTTGTTTGACCTTGTTTGACCTATGATAAATCTCATGGCCATTTATTTGGTGTTTTGATGAAATTTTAGGATTTTGATCAACCATAATTTAATTTAATGCATTTTTTAATTGATTTTAATGGTTTAATTGCAAAATAAATTGTGTTGAGATTTTGATTTTGACTTGTTGAGTTTGACTTGTGTTGTTGGGCCTTGGTCAAGGTTGATTTGACTTTGTTGAGTTAAAATCATTGGATTTAGGGGATTGATGAAATGTACATTTCATCTCCCAAAATAAATGAATGATTTTAATTTGATAAAAATCGTCCTTTGACCAATTTGTGTTGATTCCATTTCCCGTCCATCTTCATCTCAATCCCATTCTCTTCTCATTCATTTCATGGACCTATGATATCTCTATATCCTAAGGCTAGTTGATTGCAAAATCAACATAAGTATAGATGAGATTTGGTCCACCCTTTTTGCATTTTCTTTTAAGTGTGGTATGCTTTAGGAGTATGGTTCATAATACCATATCTCTAACACGCATTAACACTAAAATTTCTATTGCCCGACCTCAAATAGTTGTGACTTCTACATAAGTCCAATTACGATTGCTTAACATAGCGCTAAATTTTGACACAAAAGGCATAGCATTCTAGTAAGTGAGATTATAAGTCTACCCTTTTTCATGGTATTGTGTAGAAACTTGGCATTTTTTTCTTCCTTTGGAAGATGTCTTTGTTCAAGGATCCATGCTTGTGAATAGTGGGTTGAGTGTTCTCCAAAGAATGACTTAAACAACAAAAGCAAAAGCAATACTAACTTCTAATAAACTAACATTCAACTAACATTTAATTTCAAGGACTTTACTTTTATGCACTTTAAATTCAAGTTTTTATTCATTTTCCCTTATCCATACCATTTAACTTATTTATTTTAATGTCACCTTCACTTTGCTCACTTGAGTCATACTTTGAGATTATATTGTGATTGTATATACTTGTTTGTATTTGTGGTCCTTTAACTTTAATGTACATAATAACAACAAAAACCCTAAAAGACATTTGTGTAGACTGTTGGATTTGATATGAGACATTGGACTTGGCCATTGCCAAGTTTTCTGAAACCAAGTGCTTGTGAAGTAGACTTTCATCTGATACAAGTATTGGGATCCCATTTGAGGTTATCTGCTACATGATCTTATTAAAGTTGCTACTTTGAACCTGTGACTAATGCCTATCTCTGAGCCATTCAAGGAGTATGTCATCTGATACATGAAAGATTATGAAGAAGATCATGGAGTTGCTAAGCTTGGATGTGGCTATCTTTATTTGATGTGTTGCTCTTCATCTTGCTATTTGTGTTGCTTGATTCTAAAGTCCAAAGGGAAATTTGGGTTTCTATATGACATTCTTGTCTATTGGATTGCAGCCCATTGGTCAGATCTTTTCAACTCTTAAGTTTTAATTTTTGCTTAGGATTAATCTCTTCATCTCCTCCCCACTTCTTAAATTTTAAATCTCTCCCTCCTTTTAAAATCCTCTTTTCTTGTCTTTTTTTAAAACCTTGACTTTATTGCAAATTAGAAACTTTGGTCTTATGCCATTGCATTTTCAATTATTTTTTTAATCAAATTCGTAAATGAACTTAACTATACTTGATTTATAATTTTAAAAGACAAAAAGAACTAACACTCATTCAAACCTTTTTAGGTCTTTTGTGCCTTTGTTAAACTTAAATTTTTGTTAAAAGCCATGCATTCACTTTGAAATTGTTACCACGAACTACGAGGTTTTGATCCCTCATTTTATGTTGGTATGTAGGCACAAGTCCGAAGGTCTTGTCAAACACAAAAATATAATTAATGAATTCTTTTCTCATCCCTCCATTCTATTTATTGCCAACATCATTTTTGTACAAAAACACATATGCACACAAAAGAAGGCTCCTTATGAGTACCTAGGACACTTTGGATGCTAACACCTTCCCTTTGTGTAACCTACCCCCTTACCTGTAATCTCTGGCATTTTTTTAGTTTTGATTTGAAAACTTCTTATCTTTGGGTTTTGTTCGTACTTTTCCATTTTCCCTTGGAAACAATAAAAGCGCGGCGGCGACTCTGGTTTAATTGACGTCTAGCTTATCCATAGCTTGATGGTCATGAATTTACTGCTACATAATGATATGAAAATTTATGCAGAAAAAGTTTCAAGGTTTTGGATGAAGAAAAACTATTAAAATAGATTTGAATTGTAGTTTTAAATTGAGTGAAAGATCTAATTTGAAATCTGGATTTTTTTGCTATAAATACATTGGAAGATGCCTCTAGAAAGAGTGACAATGTTTGAAAAATGTTCATGATTAATTGTAATGGTTTGAAAAAAAAAATCATGAACATTTGAAAAATCAAAAGGTTTAATATTGGTTCATATTTTTCCAAAAATTTACAGATGTAACATGTTGCAGTTTTAAGTCAATTAGTTACATTGTCTGCAAAATTCAAAAAATTTGAAACAGAACTTAAAAGCAATCGGTTGCAGTTTTATGTCAATCGGTTTCACTTTTAGCATCTTTCAAAATACTTAGTAAAAATATTGAAGCAATTTATTGCATATAATGTAACACATTGCACTTACGTAATTTTTGAAACTTTGCCTTTTAAAAGGTATGTTTTGATACAATGTGTTATATGAATGATTGGGAAATCTTTAAAGAATATGAGATGGAGTTTCTTAAGCATATAAAGATGATATAAACCTATGAATTTCCATTAGAGTATCTTCACAATAATTTTGTGTCAATGTTGATATCAAAGGGATGTTTTTCAAATCATCTTTAATCAAATGAAAGTTTAATTCTACCATATCATATAGTCTTGTATCTTGAAAAACCATTCTTAATATGACAAAATTAGCACATGGTCTTCAAGAACCTGCAAAAAGGATTAATAGTATTTTATAGGTACCTAATATTCTTTGGGTCCTTTTGGATTAGTTCCCTTCCTTAGTCATACATACTCATCATAAAAAACACCATAGTTTATTATGTAGCAAGTATTAAGAGTGTGACCTTTTGTATTACAATAAAAACATGTAGATCTAAAAACATGATTCCTTTTATAGACATAAGAATGATTTATATCATAAGGAGTTTTAGGATGATTTACAACATGAACTTTCTTTGATTCCACATTGTTGAATTATGTGTTAGTTTTAACAAATATGGTTTTACTTATGCTTGGTTTATTAAAATTTGAAAAGTCAAGCCCATATTTATAATTTGAATAACTTTGTATACTTAGCACATCTAATTTGATATTTTTCATATTTCTTTATAACTTGGTTTAGTTCAACAATTTTGGATTCATGTTCTTGACATTTATTACATGCATAATTTTTTACCTTCTTTAATTCAACATTAGTGTCACTAGCCTTGCTTTCTAGAGATAAAATTAGTTTCTTTTATTTTGAATTTTTTATAGAAAGGTTCAAACATTCCTCATGTAATTCATGAAAGTCATTTTTTAATTCATAGTATGAAGGTAAATCATTAATTTCAAAATCACCAACCTCATTTTTTTCATCATCAGAATGGTGTGAAGCCATTAATTCCAAGTTTCCTTCTTCATCTAAAGATGAGCTTATCTCATTGTCTTTCCATGCCACATATGCTTTCTTTGGCATTTTCTACTTTTTGCTATTGACTTTGTTCTTATTTAGAAGTTTAGGGCATTCACTTTTGACATGTTCTCTTCTTCCATATTCAAAATAAGTAACCTTTCTTTTTGAATTCGGTGCTTCTTTTTGATTAGTTTCCTTTGTCGTTTCCTTTTTTAAGAATATTTCGAACTTCTTGATTAATGCATCATCTTCATCACTAGTGGATTAAGATTCATATTCTTGTTGACTATCATTATCTTTGACAATAGTTTTTAAGAGAAAACTTTTGGGTTTCTTTTATGGATTTTCATGACTTTCTACCCTCTCAAGTTCTATTTCATGTTCTTGAAGTTTACCAAACAATGCGGTCGAAGAAATTTGGAGAGACTTTTCATTTTGATATTGCCATCACCTTTGGTTGCCATGCTCTTGTCAACAATCTAAGGAATTTGAGAATCAAATCATCATTTGTGAATGTTTTTTCAAGAGCCATCCAATGATTTGTCAAATGTGAAAATCTCTTTTGTAAGTCAAGAATAGTTTCTCCAAGTTGCATTTTAAACATCTCATATGCTTGTGATATAATGATTAGTTTAGATCTCTTTACTTCTATTGTACCTTTATGAGTCACTTCAAAATTATCCAAAATATGTTTTTCTATTTTACAATGAGATACACCATTGAAGAATGTTCTTTGCCCTTTTATCAAATAGAGTTTTCTTCTTGTCATCTTCATTCCAAGAGTATATCACTTTTTCTTATTCTACATTATTGGTGAACTTCTTAGGAACGTATGGAGCATTTTCAACATAATTCATATTTCTTCTCCTTGTGCTTCTAGATACTCTTGCATGCGAATTTTCCAGAAGTCATAATATTCACCGACGAAACATGGAGGTTTGTTGTTACTGTCACCATCTCTAAAAACGGGATTAGTGGAAGCCATATTTCTAGATAAAGGAGTAAGTTGCCTTAACCAGTTTTGATGTTAATTGTAAGTATAAAGTGAAACCTAAGAGGGAGGGGGTGAATTAGGTTTTAAGACATTTTCAGAGTTATTTTGAAAATTATATAGTTCTTTTATTTTGTTAGAATGATTATGAAGAATGTATGAAGGAAAGTGCAAAAAAATTAAAAGTGCAGTAAGTAAATGAGACACAAGAAATTATACTAGTTCCCCTTATCAACAAAAGATACATCTAGTCCCTTCACACCCCGTGAATAATTTCATTATATTAGATCTTTGTACAACCTCACGCAAAGACTATCCTACAATCTTCTAACATACACACACCAAAGCCATGATTGACTTGAATCAACGTAATTGAAATGACCTTTTCAGAAACCATCAATCACTATAATGATTCTCACATAAACCAAAAAACACACCATTTTCTATTTATAACACTTAGAAAGCACACAACTTTCTATTAAAAACAAGTCACCACACACTTGGCGATCAAATACAAGTCTTGAACGAATATGAATATGAAGTTCTTCTTGAATCAATTCCAATACAGAAAATTAACCTTCTCTTTCAGTGTAAAATTCAAATATGATAATCATAAAATGCTCAAAAACATTTTGCAATGATATGAGAATTTATGCCGAAAAAATTTCAAGGTTTTGGATGAAGAAAAACTGTTAAAATGGATTTAAATTGTAGTTTTGAGTTGAGTGAAAGAGCTCATTTGAAATCTGATTTTTTTGCTATAAATACATTGGAAGATGCCTCTAGAAAGAGTGGCAATGTTAGGAAAATGTTCATGATTTCACACAGACGAACACGAACAGACAAACTTTCACATTTCCTTTCTTTTACAAATCTGAAGTTTCAAGTCTTGACATCGTTATCTTTGAGTTTAGCATCACAAATAACCTTGAATCTTCTAGTTTGATGAGGCTTAAGATATCTTCAAGTTGATTACCATCATCTAAGAGTTGAAGGGTCAAACCATTGGCGAACCTTGAAACTGAAGTCTTCATTTGAATGTCGTTTGACAACCACGATACTGACTTCAAATATATGACTTGATCTTTAAGAACATCTTCCACAAGATAGCTCGATGAGCACATGTTGAGAATCTTTGACCGCTTGAGCTAACTTCTAGAGATAGGGACTTCCTTAGATGTCACTTGATATCATGTGTTGTCAATATCAAAACCAAACAGCTAATCAGTTGATTGTAACTTTACTATCAACAAAATTCACCATCTCAGTTCACCTTGATAGTACCTATAAGCACATAGATCCACAAAATTCATACATAAGAACCAATAGAGAGAGGAGTAATCAAATAGAAGAACCAATATAGGGAAAAATAACCAAATAGAAAAATCAAAAGAGAGATGAGTAATCAAACAAAAGAACCAATATCGGGAAAAAAAACAAATAGAAGAACAAGATTAAATCATACCAAATCAACGTGGAAAAGATCTCCCGAAACCATATGATCCGATCTCAATCTTCAAGCTCATAAAGTGGGAGACGACAAAGAACAATTAGCGATTAAGTGATATTGGTATTTTTTTCTTCTATAAAAACCATCATATAAATTAAAACAAATAGATTCCCAAAAATTAGGAAACTCAATAGCAGAAACAAGAATTAGTTTAAGGATCGAAACAAATTCTAAATACCATATTGACAATATAGATGGTAAAATAGAGGGAAAAAAACTAAAATTTCAATAATGTAAATAGCATAACAAATAAAAAATAAAATTACAAAAAAGAATATAATAAAATATAAATTAATTAAAATACCTTTACCTAAACTATAACAAAACAATTATTACATATATCTAACTGATGTAACTTCCAACAAGATCATTGTTTTGTAATTAATTAATTATCAAATAAATATCTACAAATCTTGGGGAAGTTTAAGAGTGGACATCTGGAAACATAATTCAAGTAACCTGCATAGTCTTTTATAAATAAATAAAAGATTATAAATGTGAGACTCTTATCACTCTTTTTTTCACTATCTCTCATATTTCAAATAATATTCTCTCTTTTTGTAAAGTCCACCAAAGTTAATCTTTCTCTATCCGTCCACACCTTCCTCAACACCATATTTAAGTATTTTTTTAATGCCAAATAGAATACAATATAAAAAAAGGGTGAATAATCACCACTATAAAAAAAAAAATTCTAAGCACAAGAAATGCCAAAAGGCAAAAAAAACAAAAACAAAAACAAAAAATAAAGAAGACAGCAAAAACAACCCAGCCAATGCTCCTCATAAAGAGATTCCAAATAGAAGATAAAATTCTAAATTCATTATGAGATGGTACCAATATTTATCCTGATTTACTTAAAAATTATTTTCAAACAAAAAAAATACGCTTCTCCACCACACTTAAGTATCATTTGTCAAGATTGGCGAAAAAAAAAACACTGAAGAAAATAAAAAATTTGACTTTTGAGAAGTGAATAAGTTAATAAAGCAACTATTCAGTAAGCTATATATTTAGTGAGTTAAGTGCTTATTTATAACTGTTGAGAAGAGTTAATTGGAATAAATTAAAAGTGAATATAAACCTATCATAAATAATATTTTGCAAGATTGTCCAAACATTATTATAAATATGTATGTGGAGTAACTTCAAATTAACTCTAAATAAATCATTGAGTGCTTTGAATAATCGAACTAAGTGGTTAACATAGAATATATGAATAATGGAATAATGATACAAGGGAATCAGATATTGAGTTCATCAACAACAACAAAAAAGAGAATCAGATATTGAATAAGATCCCATTGGCAAGCTGCGATTGCATTTGCTAACAAAGAATATAGCATTGTCACCTTATCTTCAAACCCCAACACGGCAACATATATATATATATATATATATATATATATATATATATATATATATATATATATATATATATATATATAATTCAATATCATTTGAAATGCCGGGCTAGAGGAAGATTCATTTGTCACAAAAATTTCCATGATTAAAATGTTACTCTTTTTCAGTTAAGATAAGATATACTATAAAAATACTCATGCATTCGTACAAATTTGTTTGTAGTTGATATATAAGACATGATAGATATATTGTTTTGGCCGAAGACATGCGCAACAATATTCATCTATTGTATAAATATCACATTATGGGCAATAAAAAGGTAGAATTCAGTCTATAATTCTCTTTATTCTCTTTATTTACAAATTGATTTAGGCGTTGGAGTGATAATTTTGCAGATTCACCATGCACAGCTATATTGGAGCTATATTGGAGCAGTTCGCACCATCATATCAAGAACCAACACCAATAATTATGGTTTTAGAATGGAACATTGGTTTTGTCAGTGAAAATCAACTTCTAATTCTACAAATTTCCACAATAAGATCTTTCTTGATTCAATCAGTTTTCCTCCAATTCTAACCTCAAACGCTTTAACCAATAAATTAAGATGGAAGAAGTTTCGAATATCCTTCCAAAGATCCTTCAAATTCTCCAGATCAAGTTCTTCTTCAACTTTCACCATAGACACGATTGATGGAGATCCATTCAGACTGGTAGAGCCTTAGGCGCGAGGATCTGTTAAAACAGCCTCTCTAAACAAGAAGTAAAAAGATGATAGACCAATCCTAGGGTTCCGGGATCACGAGAAGGTGGATAGGGCTCCGAATGCAACACTTTCGCTGATCATTATTGTTACCATCGATAATCAGTTTGTCTCAGGGATCCTCGGAGATGACGGAAGTTCATGCAATCTGTTCTACTTTAGAATTTTCATTGAGCTTGGCTCAAGGAAACAAGATATAGGGTCGTGCAAAGGCAGAGCCTGTCAGAGTTCGATGATTCTTCTACTCATCAATGTGGGCAGGTATACATATTGATCTCCTTAGGAAAGAGAAATTACAAGAGGACATTGAATTTTTGTTTCTTATTTATTACATGCAAAAGTGTTTACAACAGCATCCTCGGTCGACCATTCTTGGTGGCTCTAGACGTAGTAGCCTTTCTCAACCACTTGAAGATAAAGTACCATAATGATTTTGACATACTTGTTGCAGTCAAACCCAAACTTCATGGAGCACGCCGAATACAAGAAAAAGTATTGGAGAATCCCTTGTCGGGAGCCATCATTATTTAAGAAAGAGGTCGGGAAGTTGATGGGGTGTTAGGGGTCGCCGGCCTCTATGTTCGCGAGGAGATGAGCTAGATCCCTCGACAAATATTCATATTGAATTCCTAAAAGAGGGGTTAGTCAAATGTTTGAGGGCCAACGCTGATCTCTTCGCCATATCTCCCCATGAAATTCCAGACATAAATCCTAGTGTAGCATGTCACCAATTAAACATTTTCTTTGCGTCTGATACATGTCCTAGAGGAGGAGGTGGTTGTCTCCCGATAAGGTCGAGGTGGAAGCAAAAACGGTTCAAGATTTATTAGAAGCTAACTTCATTTGTGAAATAAAATATATCGAGTGACTGTTAATGTGGTGCTAGTTAAGAAAGCTTTGGGAAAATGTAGAATATGCGTCAATGATACCGATCTTAATAAAGTGTGTCCCAAAAACTCATACTTGCTCCCAAGCAAAGACAAATTGGTCGAAAAATCGGTTGGGTACAAGCTTTTTTCGTTTATGGATGCATATTCCAGTTACAATCAAAATCCAACATATGAGCCAGACAGGGAGACAACTTCTTTCATTACTGAGCAAGCCAACTACCGGTATAACGTGATTCCCTTTAGTTTAAAAATTAATAAGCTACATATCAAAGAATAATGAATAAGGTCTTCAAAGAAGAAATAGGAAATACATTGTAAGTGTACATGGAAGACATGATCGTTAAGTCCAACAAAGAAGAGCTACACAACATACATTCTGCCAAAGTCTTCTGAAGAGTTCAGTAGTACAATATGAGGCTCAATCCAAAAAAGTGTACCTTCGGGGAGAGGGCCAATAAGTTTTTAGATTGTTACTTGAAAAAGAGGGGCATTCAAGAGAATCTGGACAAATGCAAGGCGATCATACGATTGGAGGCACCTATAACAAAGAAGGAATTCATGAAGTTGAACGAGATGCTAACAACTTTGAACAGATTCATTTCGAGATCAACATATCATTCTCTCCCCTTTTACAAATTGTTGAAGAAGGAAGCACTTTTCAAATGGACCTTAGAGTTGTAACAAGCGTTCATGACCCTAAAGATGTCCCTATCAACTCCACATATGTTATACCAAGCTACAACAGTAGAGTCTTTGTACCTTTATCTGGTCATGTCCGAGGAAGTGGTTAGCGATGTACTCATAAGAGAATCACATTGTCACAAATGCCCGATCTACTTCATCTCCAAAGCCTTGGCCGAACTAGAGACACAATATTAAAATATAGAGAAGGCGGCTCTGGATTTAAGGAAGAAATCCAAAAAGCTACGACATTATTTCCTGGAACACGTCATAATTGTCAAACCGGCCTACTATTGAAGTAAGTACTCCGTTGACCTGATCTAGTCGGGAGACTAGCAAAATCGTCCATCAAAATGTCCAAATATTATGTTTCTTACAAATTAATGAAATCCTTGAAAGTACGTGTGTTTGTAGATTTCATAGAAACAATTACCCCAGGGGTACTATAGTTAGCTTATACCTGGGTAGAGTATTTACATATTAGTCGTTCAATAGTCATGGAAGTGGATTCTGAGTCATTCTAGATAGCGAAGCCATTCCGATAATCGAAATATATATATATATATATATATATATATATATATATATATATATATATATATATATATATATATATATATATATATATATATATATATATATATACGTTTTGAGTACCCTACCACTAATAATCAAATCGAGTATGAGATACTCATCGTCGATCTTTCTTTTTTCATCGATATGGGAGAAGATAAAACCTAAGAGGTAGGATAATTTAAATAAGCGATAATGCACGACCATCTTGGATAACGCCATTGCAACATACATCGAGTAGGGAGTACTACCTAATGATTTAGTTGATGCCACCCTCGTAAATAGAAGTTCCCATTCTTACTCCTTGATTGAAAGGACTTATACCAAAGGAGACTATCGACCTATATTTTGAAGTGTCTAGAAAAAGAAGAAGTTTTCTATGTTCTCGCCGAGGTGCACAAAGGAATGGTCGAGCAACACTTGGGTGCTTGAGTGCTTGCCAAGAAATTTCTCAGAGCTAGATATTATTCGCTAACCATGGTCCAAGATGCTAAGGAGTATAAAAAAAGATGTAACTAATTCCAGGGACATGTAGACATTCATAATGTTTCCCCGTCTAAACTGCATGTCTTGACATCTGTCGCGATGCGGAAAAATACCATAAGCGTTCGCACGCTCGAAATGATAGCAGGGTCACCACCAAAGTTTATTTATTCCAAAGGTAATGGGAAATTATCTCTAAAACCCTAAAAGAAAAAAGAAAATGGTCGTCGCAACCAAATCTGGGTTCAGGAATCGGTTACGCGTGGGGAAGGTATTAGCACCCCTCGCATTCGTTGTACTCAACGGGGACCATTTAGTTAGTTTTGTGAATAAGAGTGTTAGCTTTCGTTTGTTTCTCCTAATTATTATGCGCTGTGCCAAAATAGATAAAGGACTAAATTTTTTATTTATTTATTAAGGTGTCTAGCCAGTCGTTGAATCTCGCTCCTACGTATTCATAGGTGCGATGAGGAACTCAATGCTACGTAGTTCTGACAAGAAAAAGATATTTTTGGATTTTTTATTATAGTGTTTGATGTAACATCCCGACTTAATTATCCTTTTATTTAGTTATTTATTATTTAATTATTTATTTATTTGATTTAAGTGATTAAATTATTTAAATAATTATTTTGTGTGATTTTCGATGGTTTGGCCGGTGAGTAGTAAATTCGGAGAGTTATGTTTAATTAATTATTTAAGTACGAATTAATTAATTAAAATAATTAGAAATCGATAGAATATGTAGGGTTGAGTTATTTTGTGAATTGAGAGAATTAGGTGGCTAGTGGAGAGAAGCTTGGATCTAATTGGGCCAAAAACTAAATTATGAGAAGTTAATTAGAATATTATATATTCAATTTTTTTATAGAGAAAATAAGGGTTATTGAGATTTTTGACAGTACGTGAAAAAGACGAGAATGGAGAGGAAGATGAGAGCTAGAGTTTTTTGGAGAGAAGACCATAAAAGGTTACTTTTGCTGGAATTACAATGTAGGGAGATTATTCATCTAAGGGTGCCTAATTATTTGGTGAATTATATGAATGTAATTATGTTTTATGCAATGAATCAATTGAATTCCATGCTCTGTAATTTTGGTGATTGTTGTGTATGCTAAGCTGTTCAAAAACATGATGTTTGGGATGAAGTTAAGGGTTTTATAGAATGGATGAAATTATGACTTTTGAGGATTAATTGATAGGATAACATGTTAGATTAATGGGAAATAACATGCTAATATATGTTAATCAACTATGTATCAATTATGGACTGTTTGGAAGTATTTCATATTGATTTGGGTGTGCTTTGAAGGTTCTATAATGGTAGAACGCGTTTTTGTTTCTGTTAACATGCTGACGGGCGTCACTTGCATGACAACCTGGGCGTCATATGAGTCGAGATGCTGACAAGCGTCAGTTGTTTGATAAGGAGACTGTCATGGTCTCCAGGCAAGCGTATGCCTTACCGGTTGTCACAGGGTGACGATTGAGGGATGGGGGTGATGACAGGCGTCACCCTGGTGACGGGTTACCTGTAATCGTGTCAGTGGGTGCGTTGTGACCTGCTAAGTTGGATTGTTTAGATGGTTTTATTGTGTGGTCAATGTTTGGCTATTGTTTGGTGTATTTTGACGAATATTAGTTGGTGAGTTAAAGTATATAATTAAATAATTGTTGTTAATTGACATTATACATAAATGAGTGTTATGTGTAATTGTGATTATATGTGGTGGAAATACAAGTATGATGTTGTGTGAATTTTTGTGCATACTTGTTCATGAGTTATCGAGGTGCGTAGTTCAAAGTGATAACTACTAGAGATACAGTGAATGCATAATTTGGTTATAGCCAGAGTGTGGTTGTATTCATTGTTTTGTTGTTGTGTGATTATGTACAGTCTGAGTGGGATGTATTTGCATTGTTATATGTCATGCATCATATGTTGTTGCTGTTGTGAAAGAGGCATGTTCGCTAGTTTAGAGTGGGAACTAGTGACTTGTCTCAAGCTAAGAATGGGGGCTTAGAGCTAAGAGTGGGGGCTCAGGGTTTGGAGTTGATTGGAACTCGGTTCATATGAAGAACCAAATGTTGAGTCGGTATCGCATGCATATAGAGTTGAGTTGTGAGTCCGGTTCGGAGTGGGGACCGTGACGAGCAAAAGTTGAGTTGATGTTTCATTGCATTACCTAATGGTTGTGCAAATGAGATGTTTGTGTAATGATGAATACTCTTGTATGATTTATGTGAGTTGATTGTGATGTGGGTGTAATGTAAGTACATGATTTTGAGATGCTTATTGGATATTTGTATGACTCTTTAGTATGTGAATCTATCCTTATTATTTTGTGCACCATTTATTATTTGAAAGTATTCTCGCCCCCTTTTGTGTTGTTGCGTTTGTGCTCCTTTAGAGTACAGATAATCAGGTACCTAAATAGGAGCTTGATGTAGAGGATGGTGTGCGCCTCTTTAGTTACTTGTTGATCGATTCATATAGTTGGAGTCGCTTTGATATGTAACACGGGGGGTAGGTTGTTCTGTTACTCATTTTTTTTATGTTGCATATCTTTTCTTAAATTGGCTATTGAACAACGTTTCAAACTTATTATTGTTAGAGATTTTCATGCCAACTATTTCATAATTCTGCTGCTTATTAAATGAATCAAGCTTTATTATTATGTGGTTGCACGTTGTATTGATGTTGAGTATTATCCTGCTTGGATGATATTCGTGATATACATAAGTTTATTTAATTAATTGTCGAGTCGGGAAGTAGGGTGTTACACTTGACGAGATGTTGAATGTTGTTCCTACGTATCCTCTGGTGCGATGAGGAATTCAAAGCTACGTGGTTCTTGGTAGAAAATGTTTATTTGTTGGCCGATTTTAGCGAAAGGTATTTAGTCACATTCGAGTGGAAAACATTACTTACTACCCAAACATGGAGAAGTGAACATTTGCATCGCGTCAGAATGGACAACATAATCCAGATTCGCACAGATTTATGTTCTTATCCATTCGAGTGGAAAACATTACTTACTACTCGTGCATGGTATGAACGAAGAGTTGTTTGCATTATCTCGGAATGGACAAAGCATCTTTCATTTATGAAAAGGTTTTGCGTCGCACTAAGGCGGAAAAAGATTTGGTTGGTTGAGATTGTTTTTAAGAGGATGACAAATACTTGAGCAGTGAAAGGTATGCCACCCATTTATTTATTCTATGAGTAGAAGGATATGCATCCCCCATTGTATTTTCATCCAAGTTTGACTAAAGTGTTTTATTTGGAAGACGAATGTTAGAGCAATATGGTGTGCGTCGGCCACTCACTTATTCGAGGAGCAGAAGGATGCGCATCCCTCATTCCCTTTTTAACCGGTTTTATTGAGAAAAATATTTTCAATGCGATTTTGATTAAGTGGTAGAAAACCTGAAGATAATCAGAACCCAATCCTTACACCAAGATGTTACTCAACATGTGTAGAACCTTGGACTGAACAAATCTTCTTAGAAATACAAACAATCATGCTTAGATTTCTTCATGAAATATAGCTAACAGACTGAGGCCATATTCTGGAACATATGTTGGAACATTTTATTCCACATGTTGCCTCTATACAAAATACACCTTGTACGTACTTTTTTTTACCTAATGTTGTTAATCATATAGAATAACAACCCCCCTTTGGCACATTTTGGATAAAACAACTTACAAGATGTGATCTTCAAGAAGTAGCACATTCAAGAAGTAGCGCAAGTAGCATACCATATTACACATCAGAACAAACATATAAAATAGCAGCAGTATAAGTAGCACAAAAGTAATGTGGTTGCTACACATCAAGAGATCAGATCAACACATACACAAAACATCATGCTGGAACATGTTGTCCCACATGAACATTAATCCCCATTTTTTGCATAATTTTCCAATAATATGGAACGAATTACAAGAACATTCAGGATCCAGAACAAAAGCTTGACAGGAACAACAACCAACCATACCAGCAATCATAATAGTGGTAGCATAAATCAATGGCATAGTCAAAAGTCAAATCATTTGTTACACACATCATTGCTCCATAACAAGCAGTCGTGCAATTACAATGTCAGTCATGCATGAATACACAATTAGTAGTTAAGTCATAATCAACATTAGATACTACTACCACAAAGATCATTACACAGAGTTAAGGGCCAGATGGCAGGCCATATGCTTTAGCAGGTTTGCTCTCACAAAACCATAACAGCTAGTACCAAACACATTAGTTAGTACCATTCACACTAAAGTCAGTAACATACATCAGCACCACACCACATAGTAAATAGATTCATTAGTCTGAACACACTATCCTATACACCAAAATATCAGTGGCAGTAACAACTAGTTAAGGTGAAAAAAAGCTCCAACATTTCTTCATCAAACTCCAGATCAAATTTATCAACTGGTACGCAGATGTTAGACATTAATGTCTGAGACATATTACCCAAATAAAAAATTATAATTGAAGCTCAACAACCTATGATAAATACCATAATTCTTAGCCTTAACATGTTCCAACATTCAACATTGTCTTCAACAACTGAGCATCACTATGAAGCTCCATAAAATTATTATACATCAGTGTTTCAAAAAATTCTTTTGCATCCTCATCTGTAGTATCTTCTTCTTCCTCAGCTCCTTTTTCCTTGGTCATAATCTTATCAATAGTGGGAACCTTTCTTTTGCCCAATTAATTAACAATTGGTGGTGAAAGCTTCAAGCATTTTCCTCTATCATACACCTTTCTATACTCCTTGACTAAATTTTCATATCCATGATCAACATCAGTAACAGTCTTCATTAGCCCAACAACTTTCATGATTTCTTTGTAATCAAGAGATGCGATCCTTATTTGAAAATGATACTTCCACTTTTGCACACTTGTTTCAGCATGGAATGACACATTATCCATGTGAGCAGAGGTGACATTCTCAGGTATTCTCTTCCCACCAACCTTTTTCCTTAAGGTGGACACAATGTCTTGGACATTTGCTTCAACACCTATTTCAGATTCACTTGTTTGAACAAGCTTTCTATTCACTTTAGAATTAACAAGGACAACTTGATCATCCTTTCTATGATTTGAAAACAAAGTCACTAACATGTCATACATGTTGTCTGGCAGATCCTGGTTGACATCTTCATTACCATCTTTAGTGACATCTTTGAGCATTTGGTTACTTTACAACAATTTATTGCAATTAATTCACCTATATACCTTGGGAATCAAAGGTGTAGTCCTTCATTTGCTTCACTTTCAAAATTATGAAAGTAGGTAACATCTCCTACAATGCTCAACTCAAATTCAGAATGCATTTGACGAGGAAAATGCTCCACCATCTTGTTTAACATGTTGTCAACATACATGTGAACTCTCATCATGACATCCTCCAGCAGTTGAACAACCTCTTCAAATGTCAAAGCGTCTTTTGATCGCTTTGTTTCAAGGGTTATCCCTTATGATATAAATACTTCCACTTCAACACACTATCCTCTTAATGGAATGACATATTTTCTAAGAGAGCAATAGAAACATTTGTGGGAATGTTCTTATCAGTCCATTTTTAAGACCAACATCTTTAGTAACACCTTCATTGATAGGAGCATACCCATCATGAACTTCATTGTTCTTAGGGATATAATCCTTATCAATACCGACATAATCATTTACAACATCATCAATGTTATCACTCACATAGTTCACCATATGATCATTTTATTGAGTAGCCTTGTCCTGAGACTTGGTTATATTCTCCACGATTTTATTCATTATGTTGGCAAAAGGAATCTCATTAACTTCCACATAATCATCCTTCTTATTAACACCATTCTTGTTAAAGACATAATTCATAACATCCTGATTGACTTTCACATGTAAGTACCTATTGAGGAAGGCATTTTTCACATCCATTGGATAAAGTTTGAGCTTCATAATACATGACAGTCTTGGTATCAATATGCTAACTCTAAGACAGGCAATAGGCGCAAAAGTTTCAGAATCATAAACATTTCCATATTTTTCAACAGACAGTAGAATGTGTCTTGTTTTGACAGCAACATCAACACCAATGAGATCTTCATCTTCATGGGGAGTCATTTCAGTTTGAACATCATCTCGGGATTGTGTGTCCTAGGTAAACAATTTATACACCTTTCTATTAATAACACAACCCAAAAATATGATTTCATGCATATCTTCACATAATGTCTCAACCTTTTTCTCCACATCTTTTGCTGCATGATCCTTCTTTCCTTTTGATGGAGATTTTCTTTTATCATCATGGTTACTAACAACACCAATATGGTTACAACAATATCAACCACAACATATTTATTTACATAATCATCATCACTCATAGAATTATTCTCAAAGGTCACATCATCATTCTCCTTGTGAATTTGAGACTCTATCAACATATCAGACAAGATGTCTAACGCATCTTGAATTTCCATATTAGTTTCCTGGGTCTCCTTACCAAAAGACTTTTGAATGAGACAATGATTTCTCATAGGCCCATACATGAGTGGGGCGTCAAGATGACATCTTGGTTTTCTACTCAAGTTGACTAACTTAATAAATATTTCCTTCTTCAATTTTCAGATCAGTACACATATGACAAGTTTCTCTGTAAAACCCCCAAGCTATATGTACCATAGCTTAGTTTAAGATTATAACATGTCTTCCATGATGTCTGAAACATGATCTTCAAAATTCTGCTTTACAGTGGCAGCAACTATCTTCATCTTAACAAATTTATTTCTCTTATGGTTGTCAAAGAATGAAACATAGTTTCTTTATTCTATCCATTATCTATTGTAGCTACTTTCAAAATAACAATCTTCAAAGAGAATACCTTGTGAGAGGAGTAAGCAATATGAACAAGAATATTACGTTTAACAAGCCAAACTTGTTGATGATTCCTTTGAGACTTCTCATTCCATTGAGGATCCATATGTTGATGGTGTGGTTGTCTACTATACAAATTACAATAGTACAAGGGAATAAAGTAGACAAACTTATTGCACTGGTAATCATGTGTGACAGGATGTTAAGACATGTTACCTGATAATCTACACTATGTTTTCTGAAAAAGAATGATACACTTTCAATTTGATGGCTCACCAGTATCTATAACCTCTTTCATGTCTTTGACGGTCACAACATTGTTTCCTTCATTACATCCAACTTCTTCATTTATCTTATCCTTAGTGACATGATAGATTTTTCTTTGCTTCCTTGAAAAACTAGATCATCCAACTTGAATATGTCCAAAATCTTTGCATTTAAGACATTGGATCCCTTTGCACTTGTAAGAATAGTTGAGATTTTGTCTTTCACCATCCTTTTTCTTTATGCTAAATGTTCTTGACATTGGTAGGGACATTATTCCCAGATCTCATGTCAAGTTCTCTTAAGACTTTACTAAAGATCTTATCAAGCCTGCGATTACATTCTACTTGGTCCTCACAATCTTCATAACTTCCTTAGACTCTATTCTTTGGAGGATAAATAATCTTTGATCTATGAATTGCTCCTCCTTCATTGAAATTATCCATCTTGAACAAAATAAGAACCCTGAAACTAACTCAAACAGAACATGGTGCCAACTCTGATACCGATTGAAATTTTGTTCTCAGGAGGACAAATATTGAACCAGATGCATGGGACAACGTGTAAAAGCTAGTTTGTGACAAATAACAAATTATGGGGACAGATGTCAGACATGATGTCTGGGACAGTGTATACCAGAAAGTAAAAACCAGTTACATAAATTTTTTATAACATATTAACTTATACAAGATGATGAAGGAGAAAAATAATAAAGAACACAAAATATTGTTATCCCAGTTCGGTGAAACTACACCTACGTCTGGGGAGCACTTTACCTAATAAAGGAAATTCACTACTTAGAATTATAGGAACACTAACCCCATGGTGTTCAATTCCTCTTCCTAATCCTAGCGACTTTGTATTTAGGACTCTCCCTAAATATGATAACCCTCATGACTTTCTCTAAATCCCTAATCCCAAGTGATCAACTTCAATAACAACGATATTGAATGTTGAATTTACAACTCAATAACACGCCGCCAAGTGCACGATTGTGCAAAGTAGTAAAAGATTATCGAACCACAATGTTCAATGAGTTGAATACCGAACTTCGTTCTATCGATGTATATCTATAGAGATCAAGTTAAGGTTTTGTAAAATAGCTTATTTAAAAAGCATTTATCAGAAAATCAACCTAAATGAGAATCACTTAAATTATAATGAAACAAACAGGACTTAGGGTCACGATTCTTACTCTGACATATTTGTATGATCTGATTCATTTCTATTACGAGAATTCTTACATAATTTATAGAAAATAGATAAATGTGGATAACACCTGCTACCGATACATATCCTTTCAGACTACGAGCGGTACTTGAGAACTCTTTACTTTCATACAAGGGTTGAAATGTATGGACCCGTGTATTAAAATAATTACGATAAAAGACTCTCGTAATCGATTTGTGACAGATCATAAATAGTCATGAGATAACCCTCATGACCCTTAGTCCCTAGTGGTCTACTGACTTATGGTGAGGGATGACATAGTTAAAAAAGCAATATTTATAATCAAAATCATAATAAATAATTGAAATAGAATATATATATATATATATATATATATATATATATATATATATATATATATATATATATATATATATATATATATATATATATATCTTTTATCCTATATCTAAGAAAACTCTATTCGTGGTATCTTGTCATTACTTGCACATTTTGACTTTGAGTGGCATCATATAGATGTGAAAACAACATTTTCTTAATGGTGATTTAGATGAGAAGGTTTATCTGAAACAACCTAAAGGTTTCTCCTTTAATAAAGGTGAGTATTTGATTTAAAAATCTATATATTATTTAAAACAAGTCTCTCGTAAATGGTACCTTAAATTCTATTGAAACTTTCTTCATTCGGATTTGTTAAGAATCCAAAGGATCAATAAATATGCTACAAGATCAGTGGGAGTAATATTTATTTTCTTATTTTGTATGTGGATGGTATATATACTATTTAGAAACCAATGACGAGCTTTTTATACATGAGGTGGAAAAATTCCTCTCTAAAAATTTTAATAACTTTAATATGAAGAATATGAGTAAGGCATCTTGTGTCATTCATGTAACTCTTGTTTTTAAGAAAATATATTTCATTTGGACACAAAATAAACATTGATTTATGCATGAAATTTGTTAACATATTGGAGTATACTTGAAAAAGAAACATATTGTATATTGTAATACATAAATGCTAATACTCTTTTTTAGATGAATTATTGCTATGATTTTAGTATTTGTTTCTTTAGAAAGTACTGGGTGGTACGGTTTTCAAAGGCTCCTAATTCTTGATGGTATAATCAATTCTACAAATAACTTTTGATATCAAAACTTAATCTTAATATATTATTCAGTAATTCACCATCTATATTGAATAAGAGATTGAAAGAATAAAAAATAATGCACTCACAACATTGTAACAATGGTTGGAGATAAAATGTAATTATATTTTTCTTGTTTATTTATCTTCTTGTTATTTTAATATGATTAGCATGAGATCAACTAAAATTAATCCTAATGATGTTTATTTAGTGGGTGACTTAATCTTAGTAGTTAGACTAAGAGCTGTTTAAATAGATTTATTTAAATTATCTATTTTATAAGTTTTGTGACATTGTTGAGTTTATTTTTTAGTTTACTTTCATATATTTATGAAAATATCTTATAGCAAATAAAAAACAATTTTATTTTACTTTATCTTACGTTATAGAAATAATTTAAAATAAGACTTTTAATTTGAATAATTTGAACGAAAAATTATTTTTAGATAATAGGCTTGTTTTAATGAACAATTTTTTTAGAACTTAAAACACAAAGTTTATCAAAATAAACACTTATGACAAAAAAAACCTAACAAAAGATAAACTAATTTTAAATTATCTTTAGAAAAAGTTTGCATAACCTATTTTTTTAACAAAAGATAAATTATTTTTTAATTATTTTTTTATGTGTTGTATATTATTTTAGTAAGTTATTTTTGAGAATTTATAAAAATAAATTCAAAAAAGTTTATAATAATATTATAAATTGTTTCAATATCACAAATCTTATGAAATAAGATAAGTTCAAATAAATCATTTCAAACATGTCCTAAATACAAGAGGCTAAATCATTAAAAGAAAAAAAAATTATGAAGCAAAATGTATCGGGATAGACAAAAAATTAATAGTGTATTTCAAATTCAATCCACTTGTTTTATGTTTTAATTTTAAAATATATTATAGAAAATATCTTTTTTTAAAATGTATTTTGACAAAACAACATTATCAAAATATATCTTTTCGATAAATTCTCATATATTTTTAATCAAAATAAATAAATTTGTGTATTTTTTGGGATATGTCAAGAATCTTTGGATATTTTAAATTTTTTGGTATATCGGATATTTCACCTACTGTAAAAAAATATGGTAGTTCAGAATGTTTAATTTGTGTGGTTCAGATCCTGAAGGTTTCCCTGCAGATTTTACACAATTTTTCACTATTGATGTTGTATGTTTTACTTACATGTTTTCTTTTTAAATTGTTCAAAAATTAATAGGCTTTCAGTATCTTTGACATTATATGTTGTAAATGAGATATATTTCCCTCCCAAACTGGCGTGTTAGCATAGACACATTTCATTGGTAAACAACATGGTATTATTGTTGTTACTATTTGTTTGATACCGCAAATGAGATCAAAGGGAGAAAAGATAAGTTGACTATAGGTTGTGAGAAAGGAGGATACTACAAAAGGTAAGAATTTCTATGAAGGCAGTTATAGTACGAAAGGTAAATGTCCGCTTATGCTTTGATCTGTGCCAAGTGGTAGCGGTTGGAAGGTTATGGTTAGGTGTGAGTTTCACAATCATATGCTAGTTAAGGACTTAGATGGTCATGACGTATTAGGTCATTTAAAAGATGATGAAAGACAGTTTGTGAATGACATGACCAAATACAATATGACTCCCAAATACATAGTTAATATTTGAAATATAGAGATCCAGAAGTGGATGGCGATTCTAGATATGAGTTACCATATTACTTCTAGATACAATGTCATATTGGTCTCGTTATCCAAGAACCTTAACATCACATTATTCCCATTAGTGATAACTCCACGCATAGTTGTGTGTCGACACAAAATTGTTGCAGTTAGTTTTATTAACAACAGTCATTGGGTTCAAATGAAGTTGAAATTCAATTGTCCATCGCCTCTAGTCACAAATCGATGGAGATATAACTATAGTGAAGATGCAAGAGCATGGGAAACAGCATATGCGGGACATATTAATCATTGGGAAGAAGTTAGAAAATCAACATAATTTGCTTTGTATTGATATTGTAACATTTTTTTGCATTATATGTATATATTTGATCAGGTATATGTTGTTAAAAATGTCAAAAACTTAAAGATTTTTTAAAACTATCGAATTTTTCAAAATATCCAAAAAAATTGGTATGTACGGGATTTTTCAAAATATCCAAAAAAATTGGTATGTACGGGATTTTTCAAAATATTCGGTACATATTATAGGGTTATCATATTTTTTAAATGAATTGGTATATATGCACCGAACTTATCTAAAAACTGAAATTTCTTCAACCATTTGCAAAAAACCATCGACAATTTTGGAAATATTTGATATTTCATCAAAATTTCTCAAAATATTTGTTTTTTTTTCAAAAAATCCGATAATTTATGACAAAAAAATTCAAAAAAATTTAATAAATGCATAAAAGCAATAACAACCCTCAAGTGACTAAGTCAGGTCAAACTCGGAGGATGATAAGATAAATCCTTGAATCATTCCATGAAACTGAACTTAGGCCAATGAATTAGGACTAAAGTGGTGGCAGTACAGAAGCATGGTCAAATAAATTTCTAACGTTGTAATTATATTTGTGAGTAAACTTTTTATAAAATCAATTTAATATAAATAATTTAGGGAGTATTAATATAGAGACTTTTAAGAAAAGTGTGTTATTTTATATTTCTTTAAAAAATAGAATTTGTATTTCTGACTTCTATTAAAGTATTTTTTTTAAGTTAATTTAAATAACTATTATTTTTAGTATAAAAATCATTTTTAACAATGGTGAAGTAGCATTGGCTACCCAATTTTTTTAATTTTTTAATATGTTCTATTTACGAAATTAATCTCTCTATTTTATTTTTAAACAGTTTTTGTGAATTTTTTTTCAAAATAACCATTTATTTCAAAAAAAATTCTAAAATAACCAATTATTCAAAAAAAAAACCAAAATAACCAGATTTTGTAGAGGATGCGCCAGATGAATTGCCGCATCCACAATGCAGGAAGAGGAGGCGCCAATAGCATTGACGCATGCATTGGGCTCCTCATGAGGAGGTGTCAATGTTAGTGGCGTCTGCATTGTGCCTCATGAGGAGGCGACAATGCTCTTGGCGCCTAGGTGCATTTGGTTGGTGTATGCGTCAATTCATCTGGCGCATACACCCCTTGTATTTTTTTAATTTTTTTTTAATTTTTTTAATTTTTTAGTTTTTTAATTTTTTTTAATTTTTAATTTTCATTATTTAATAAATAATAAATAGTAATGGAAAATAGCGTTGCTAAGTTGTTCATCTGCACAACATAAATAACTTTAATGGAATTGAATGCATTGGTAAGTTGTTCATCTGCACAACATAAATAGTGTTGCATTGCTAACTTGGTCGTTGCATTGATAACTTGGTCATTGTCTGTACAGACTTGACCATGCATGCAGTAGAAAGAATCAAACATGCAGAGAAAAGAGTGACAAGAACACACATGTGCCAGGGAATCAAGGAATCTCTGTACCCTGAGCCCTAATATTCCCACCTAGGCGCCCATTCCCTAGGCGCCATAAAGTAACTGGGGCGCCAACAGGATGGGCGCCTCTTCACAAAAATTGTACTTAGGCGCCACTAGGAAGGGCGCCCCTTCCCATTGCCCTACACTAAGGCGCCAAGAGGAAGGGCGCCTCTTCCTTGCATGTGAAGAATCACATGCAGGCGCCAAGAGGAAGGGCGCCTCTTCCCTTGCATGTTGATTCTTCACATGCGCCTAGAAGAGAGATTCCTCACATGCTTTCTAAAGTTTGTCATTCCCTTGTCTTCTCTTGCCATTCCATGCAACCAATCACATCCATCTTAGGTTGCAAACCTACTCACTCATTCATCTATAAATAGCCTCTCATATCAACAATATCAAATCATCTTCATCAATACTCAATTGTATTCTTCTACCACACTTGTTTCCTCTACCACACTCAAGCTTTGCAAAAATCAAATCATGTCTTTGTTGACTATGGGCGATGAACACAGAGGCACACTCAAGAATATCTCGACATTTGTATGTTTTCTCTGTCTCTTTACTTTTTCCATTTTTAGTCTTATACCTTTGTTATCTATGTTTTTCTTACTTCTTATAGAGTTGTGTTTGTTGATTATGCATTTCTTCTTCTAATTGTATTTTCTTACTTTTTTGTTATTAGGATCCGAAGCGATTTAGATTTCGTGTACATGAATATGTACCCCATGATCCTTTAATAGAATCATATATTAGAGGATGTGGATTTGGAAATCTACTCAACATTGTTTCGTACTCGATGGACTACAAGTTCATTCTGGCTTTGTTGGAGAGGTGGAGACCCGAGACCCACACATTTCACCTTCCGATTGGTTAGTGTACCGTCACACTTGAGGACGTGTACATGTTGTTGGGTCTCCGTATAGACGGAAAGGCAGTGAATGGTCGAGTTAACCAAGACAACAATATCTGCAATGAATTATTGGGTGCCCCTTTGTTAGACGACGAAACTGAGGGAGACACATTCGGTCAAGCAAGTGGGCAAGGTATAAATTTAAAATACCTTAAACAATATTATGTCAGTATAGTATTGTCCGGCGATTCAACCGAGTATGAGAAAATAATAAAAGCTCGGTGTTATATTATGATTTTATTTGATAATTTTTTATTTCCAGAAAGTACATGTAATTCTGTAAATATAATGTATTTACCGTTATTACGCAACATTAATAAGGTAAACACTTATAGTTGGGGTTCAGTTGTGTTGGCCCATCTATATAGTGCAATGTGTAGAACTGCAAAAAAGAATACCTATACTTTTTTTTCATGTGCGTATTTGCTTCAAGCTTGGGGTTGGTCAAGAATGTCGTCGCTCGCCCCAATAAATGAGCGCCCATTCGTGTTCCCGTTTGCAACCAAGTAAGTTTAACACTTTACCATTCACCATTTAGTTAATTATATTTTATATTATAATTAACAGTAAATAATATTTTTCATTTCTTTTTTATCTTAGGTGGTCAGTAAGGGGAATGAACTACAATAGGTGTCTGAAACACGCTATTGTAGTCTATCGCAATCTATTGGACCACATTGGACATGACAATGTAATAATCCTACCTGTAAGACCCCAATTTTGACCCTAAGATTCCTCATGGCATCATAACATTGCATTTGCATTGCCTCAAGGATCTTTAGCATCTTGGTTCCCTTTGCCTTTGGGTGGGACTCCTTGTGATTGGTTTGAGATCACCAAGCATGCTTGAATTATACATCATTGTTTCTCTTACTTTTGTTTACTAACCAAAAGCACAAAAATGTGTCACTAACATCTTTTGTTTGAAGCTTGAGTATCATCCAAGACACTTTGTGGGTTCTATTTAGATGATCAGTCAACACAAGGGAATGGCTTGACATACTTCCAACAGGTTCAAATGGGGTCTATTCGTCAGTCAAAACGTTAATCGTGAAGGAGAAAAAGTTTGTTCATGAGCTGTCATGCTCGCTAGGCGAGCAGAATGGGTCGCCTAGCGAGTCCCAAGAAAAGCCACCAGAATCACCTACGCTCAGAGGAATTTCTTGAACTGTCATGCTCGCTAGGCGAAGCCCTCGTGTTTAAAAAAAAATAACGAAATAAATAAATAAATAAATAAATAAAACAGAAATTTTTTGGACTTTAGCCTCTCTCATTTGAGCCCACAGGTCCACAAAAATCAGGTTATAAATTCAGAGTTTCAGTGAAACAAAAGGCCATTCTATTCTTATTACCCTGGCAGGGAAAAAGATAGTGAGAGAAGAGCTAACAGAGTTCAGAGCAACCTCCAGAGACTGAAGGGAACTCATCGGCAAAGAACCAATTCCCTCTCATATAAACCCTCAGATTGCTTTGCAAATCCAACCAGACAATTCAATTTCATTCGATCTCTCCAGTCAGGTTTGCCTTATTCCCATTACTTTATGCTTTTAATTTGAATGCTCTGAATGTATGAGGTATTATGGGTGAATTTGATACCCTTTTGATGCATGCGTTTGACAAGAGGTTTAGGCCTCATACCCTTGGTTGCTTTTTGTGAGCTTTTTGTGAATTTTAATGGCATGATTCATGTGGTTACATTTTGATTTGGGGGCAACTCTTGATTACCCTATCTTGTTTCTCTAACCTGTTTGTTGAGTTTTTGTGAGGGCTCACATACTCTTGCAGGGATAGCTTGCTTGGTGTTCCACTTTATTTGTGGGATACCACCTGGAGATTTATTCCGATTACCTGTACTAACCCACTTTCTTTGATGGTGTTTAGCTTGGGAATCTCTGGGTTTCTTATCTATCTAATTGTTGTTACTTCGGATCTTTATCCGTACGGTAGATCTCTCGATCCCTTTACTTTTCCCGCATTTTACCGCTTTCTTAGGTTTCGTATAGCCTCTCGTGGCATGTCATTTAAGGTAGTGCGGTTCCTTCATCTAGGACTGCCTTTTTGCATGAGCATCCCTAAACACCCCAAACTCATTGATTTTTCTTCTCCTAAGAACACGTTATCTCCTTTTACTACAGGCGAGTAAGTCTCCAAAGGTCGAGCATCCGGTAGATTGCGTAGTAACGTCGTTCACCCCAAAACACAACCCTTGCCCCATAGGTGGTCGAACTACGTTTTGCTCTGATTTTCATCCCAGATGAGATACGTAGGCATAAGACGCGATGTCTTTGCGAGCACACTCCTCTTTAACCCATAGGTAGCCGAGCTACGAAGACTCTGATTCTCAGATTCAGATGAGATACGTATGCAGTGGATGCGACATCCGTGCGAGTCATTTTCTTTTGACCCTTCTTTTAGTAAGTAGTACATTAGATAAACATACACGATTTTCTCATCCCTTCAATCATGTTTCCACAAATAAATTTTCAAAAAAAAAAAAAAACAACAACCTTTGCAACAAATGTGAAAAGGGCTCCCTAGGAGTACCTAGGATGTTTGGGTGCCTAACACCTTCCCATTGCATAACCAACCCCCTTACCCAGATCTCTGACATTTTTACTTGTTTTTGATTCGATAAAACTTTTAGGTTTTTGTTCGCTTTCTAACCATTCCTTTGGATATATAGAAGTGCGGTGGCGACTCGACTTATATGATTTACCTTGGATTTAGTCAATATCTCTAATGGTAACAAATACCCCGCTACACTACCCAACTATATTTTAATTTAAAAATACTTCTCAAATTATTTTCCATCTAATCGTTTCGTATTGTTTTACAGTTTGTCTGGAGGCCATATCTGGGTCTGGATCATGATGTGAACCATGCTGATGCTGCAGTCTGGACAGCGAAGCTATACTGTCCCCAATTTGGGAAACTATACCATCCCCAATTCACCCAACCCCAACGCCCTAACTATGATGACATGGGCACCGAACTCCATTACGGAGGCGTCGTTGGCTAGAGCCCCTCCGGATATTGGGAGCAAATGATGACACATTTGTCAAATACCACTGGAACTTCCGCCGGACCTTCCAACCAGCCATCGCACGATCAGGTCAGCACACAAAGACCCCAAACACCTCAAGAAAATCGTGGGAGACCTCGGAGACAAACTAATGCACCGGGTTATTGAATAGGGGGACGTTATAATCGGACCAGTCATTAGTTTATTGTCAATCCAATGTAACCAATTGTTACATCATCAATGATTTTTTTTTCATTATTATTTCTTATTTATTAATTAATAAAAAGTAAATATTAATAATTAAAATAATTAAAAAAACTAAAAAATTAAAAGAATTAAAAAAAAATTAAAAAAAATAGCAGGGAGTGTATGCGCCAGATGAATTGGCGCATACACCAACCAAATGCACATAGGCGCCACTAGCATTGGCGCCTCCTCATGAGGCCAGTGGCGCCTCCTCATGAGGAGTCCAATGCATGCGCAATGCTATTGGCGCCTCCTTTTAGTGCATTGGGGGTACGCCAATTCATCTGGCGCATCCTCTAAAAAACCTGATTATTTTGGTAATTTTTTTGAATAATTGGTTATTTTGATTTTTTTTTAAATAGTTATTTTGAAAAAAAAAATAGTTTTTGTCTCTCATCCTAAATTTTAGTAAAAAAACGGTAAGGTGTAAAAATTATGTCTATGTGATATTTTTGTTGATGTGACATGAAACATATTATTATTTTATTTTCGAGGTAATTTTAAAAATATAACTAATAGTTAATATTATTTTAAAAGTTTTTTTTAGAAATTCATTTGGAATTTTGAAAACTAATTCATCAATTATTAATTTTTAAAAACACATTAATGGGGCTGAAGGCCCGTCACTACAATCCACATATTTATATATACATTTAAATTAACTAGTTTCCAAATGATGTGAGACTTGGTCTATTACATATGCTTCGTTCAGGCAACCGACACAACTGAGTTGCTTTTCTCTTTGGCACTCAAGTATATCTCTACAAGATATCTTCGAAAAAGATAAAAATATGTCTCTTTCATGTCTCTTTCCATACCTATTTATTGTTTAGCTATTGTGATTGACTTAATTGTTTTTGTGTTTGAGGCAACCTCATTAGGAAGAGCTCTTATCCCTTTAACACTTAATCATGTAAGAGTTAAAGATTTTTGAGAAAAACATATTTGATCATAAAAAGGATAACAATGAAGAAAACAACACTTCTTACTCAACCAAGTCTCCTATGTTTGATGGAGAAAGATTTGATCATTGGAAAGACAAGCTTTATATGTTATATATCTTCTAGTGTTTAGATCTATTAAAGCTAGTGTGAAATGCTTATGAACATCCAAAAAATATTGAAGGGAATTATATTGATTCTTTCTCGATAGATGATGCTCAAATGAAAACTTACAATATGCACTAAAGCTTAATGTCTAGGTAGAAAAATCAGATGATGATGAACTTTCCTTTGTCTCCAGGCAAGTTTAATGTCTACGGTCCATAAGGAAGAAGAAATATTCCAACATGGATTTCAAGTGATCCAAGGATTCAAGAGACAAGAATGAGCCAAACAAGAAGGTCATTTTCTAGGAATGCAAAGAAATTGGACACTTTGTAAATGAATGTCTCAAGTTGAAGAAAGAGATCCAAGAAGAGTAGATTTAGAGAAAAAATAAAGGACTAATTTAAATATTTTTATGAAGAAGAAATGCATACAAATATTTCTCTTACGACTTCAACATCCTATAGCATGGAACCTGAAGATACAACAAATGATGATGAAGTTGAGACGTTTTCTAACTTATATCGTGATGAAATTATTATTACCTTCAGTGAGTTGCTTGCTAAAATTCAAAGAATTATTTTCAAATAGTGAGGTCTCAAAAAGGTTTATGAAATATCATTATCACATCATGAAACTCTAGAACAAGACATTGATGCTTTCAAAAATGAAAACTTATCTTTAAAAATTCAGTAGTCTGAAAACTCCATATATATATAAAAGCAAAATGGTTGACTAGTCATCATTTTTATTATTTTATCTAATTATTTTTATTTAATTTAGTTAATATATTTTACTATTATTTTAAATTGATTTAGTAGAATTTGAATATTTTAATTAAACTAACGATTTTCATGTTACTTTCCCATTTTGGATGGTTTTGACGTATTTTGTAGGTCTCGAGAAGCAAAAGAAATGACCAAAAAATAAATGTGGTGAACTTTTAGAAAGACTCACATTTTTATTTTTAGCACATTTTACACCATGATCATATATAGTATTTTTTGATCATATCTAGAAATAGTGAGAAAAATTAATACGCAATTACAATACTTTAGAATATTCTCCCAATCCTAAAAGGCCACTATCAACTTCTCCTTAAAGAGAAGAAATACAAGGGTTAGGATCAATAATTTTTTATGGCAAGATACCCTTAAGCACAACGAAACACATTAGGATTCACTATAACAAGTAATCAAGCATTATTGTTCATGTATGGTTTATGTTGAAATATATTTAATGCTTTTTACTTTTTTACTTTTTTACTTTTTTGTCAATTGTAAACTTATTTAGATTACTTGTTAGAAAAGAGTTTCAACTAATAAGCTTGATGAAAATATTCTTACTAGTTATCACATATGCATAAGGATAACACCTTGTAACTGTAATCTTTTCTGCAAATAAATACTTAGTTTTATTTGTAATTCACGAATGATCATAGAGGGTTAATTTAGGATTAAAAATGTGTTCACAAATAAATTTTAGGGATAAATAATTAGGGAATAAAGAGTCCTACTGAATAGTAGGAATCAACAATAATGTCAATTTATTGTACACAAGGAAAGAAAGGAAAGAAAGGTTAGTCTCATCCTTGACACATTTTATGAGCTTAATTTTGTAATCAATTAAATTAAATTTCAGCTTAGATTTTAGAAACCAACCCAATTAAACTAGCATGAATTTTTTGTTCATCAAAAACTTAACGATAAACTTGATAATCATAAGTTGTCTTTGAATTCAACACTCGATACTTTTTGATTTTACTACTTGCCCAATTTAATCCTCTTGCTAAAATGCAATTAATGGTCCCTCTAAGATATGGCGTAAGTAGGATTAGTCAGGAAGGACTAGGATGTGTTGATCAACATATGATTGAAACTCATAATCCCAAAAATTCTATGTTCTTTCTATTTTAAAGGAGAAACAAATCAAGAAAACTTATCCTAAAACATGGAAAAACAAGAAACCTCTTGGAATTAACAAAAGAGGACCAAAGAAGATTTGGGTATCTAAAAAATTGTCTATATTGCATATATCTTTAGCAACGACATTAAAACACCAATATTAATACATGAATACTGGATGCTCACGACACATAATGGAAGAAAGGTGTATATTTCAAAGTCTCAAAATGAAGGAATGAGGTAATATTTATTTTAGAGGAAACTCGAATGGAAGGATCATAGGATCAAATACAATAGTAATGGATATTTCCATATATCAGTATTGTAATTTTAATTGAATTAATGATGCATAATCTATTGAGAATAAGTCAATTAATAGACAAATTTTATGATGTTGTCTTTAATCAAAACTCCTTAAAGGCTATTAACCAAAACGATGGTTATATCTTTTTTTTAGTGGAACAAGGAGAATAAACATTTAAAATCAAGTTGTCTGACCATTTAAAACAAGAGGCGAAATGTCAATGAAGAACACTAGATGTGACACAAAAATATTAAGATACGCTAGTTTGATATTAATCTCAAAGCTTAATAAGTTTGAGCTTGTGAAAGGTTTTCCTAATATAAAGTATCAATAATATTGAGGCATGCCAAAAAGGAAACTTATTAAAACCTTTGTTTTTCATTTCAAAAACATTGTTTCCTCCTCTAGCCCACTAATGCTCTTATATATTGGTTTGTTTGGGCCAGTGAAAATTACGTCAGTCAATTATAAAATATATGGACTAGTTATAATTGATGACTATAGAGAACAAACGAGGGAAAAATTCCAAAGACATAATAAGTCTCATTGTGTGTTCTCGTTTTTTGAAAACAAATGCAAGTTAAAAAAAAATACTTTTTTTATAAGATTAAAAAATACTTGAAAATTGTAACCATTAAAACTAATCATGGAGCAGAATTTAAAGATAAACCATTTAAATTTTTTAAGAAGAAAATGGAATTTCTCATGATTTCTTTTGTCCTAAACTTCAAGAGATGGACAAAAACATGATGAACAAGAATTGTTTTACAAAACACTTATGGGAAGAAGTTTAAATACCTCATGCTATATTAAAAATAGAATTTATATTACATCTATATTGAACAAGACTCCTTTTGAATTGTGGAGAGGTAGAAAATCCAATATTTCATTTTTTCATCAATTTGGTTGTACTTTATTTCTGTTGAATACCAAAGAATACCAGTAACAAATTTGATTCCAAAGCAGAAATATATATCTTGTTAGAATACTCTGAACGCTCTTGAGATGATAGGGTGTATAAAATTAAAATCTTAGTTATTGAAGAACCAATTCATATAAGGTTAATAACAAAGAGCTTGACTTTGATACGTTAAAGCTCATTGAACGAGTTTTAGATATCTAAATAGTGTAAAAGACAATAAACTTCATCTGAAAAAATATATCAAAACGTCTACAACTTAAAAGCCTGTAACAATCAAGACTCTAGATAAATACAAGATTCTAGTCAAACAGACTATGGAGAATCAGTTGATGATGCTAGTGACTTTGGCCTAATCATCAATGGACGTATAACTCTTGAAACCCAAAAGAAGTTACCTTGGGGTGCAAGGAAAATCTAACAAAAACTATATCATCACTCAAATGACACATGTAACCAGAAAAGAAATAAACCTATTCATCCATCTAATAACTATTTTCGTAACTGGTTGGAGAGTTTTTTCACTACGGAGCATTGAACATTGTGTGACTTCTTTTTTTTAGAGCAACATCTTTGTGAGAGATACACTACATATTCACCTAAAATCTTAAGGTGATAGGTGGGTGAGTTCTCTCCCTTATAAATGTTCAAGTCTCCACATTTCCAACTAATGTGAGACTATTATCCACACTACTCACACTTAGTACATTCTCAACAATAACCTGATCATTCAAGAAACGCCATGATTATATCGTGGTTGTACAAATTTTAGTTTCTACATACTATCACTCCTAGTATCATCATATGTTTCCTGTATATCATTGATGATTCATTTTCAAGGATGGTGCATGGACCAGTATCAGCAGTTTTATTTATCATGTTCCAATTTCATGTATTTAATGTTTTCATTATTCATCTCACATGAAAATATTTTTAAAATCACCTCACTACCATTCTTCACTTTAAATACCTTAAACTTCTTAATTTCTTTTATCCATTTCTTAAACTCTAAAACTTATTTTATTCCGGTAAAACTCGTCTTTTTACGACATCTCAACAAATAACATAAGAAGTTTCTAGAGAACTAACATCTATTTGTAGAGATGAAGACTTCACCAATTTTATTAAGCATGTGGTTAAATTTGCAAGATTAACTATCACTTTATTTGACATTCAACCTTGATTTAAAGTAGTAAAATGGTCTAAATAGTCAAAAAATAAGCCTTTATTTATCGATCTTATCAAGGAATTCTGGTTGCATTCCATAGTGGAAGACAAATGCATCACATCTTTCGTTCAAGGAAAATCATTAATAACTGCTAGAGATCTAGATGACTATACAAATACAAATTACTATAGAAAGGTCATCCTAAAAGGCTATGAAAATTCCATCAATATTCGTGAGGCAATCCTTTCTTTGTTCACCTATGACAAATATGCTCACAAATCTAAAACCATGAAAGATCACTTAAAAATGGTTTTTCAAATCATTTTCAAGAGGAGCTGTGTTGAGAGGTGGCCGGAAGTCTATGGTGGTTTAAAGCTTAGTGGAGGCTGGCGGTTTTGATAGTTGAGCAGGCGGTTGGTTGTTGGAGAAAAAAAGAAGGACGAGGGTGTGGTTTTGAGGGAGTACGTTGTTTGAGTGAGTACGAAGGTAGGGCGGAGTTTTCAACAAGGTTGGGGTTTTGTGGTAGTTGTGCTATCCACCGGCGGTGGCTGAAGTATGGAGGATGGAGTGATTGTTGTTGTATCAAGGAGTATGAGATGTTGGCACGTGAACAATAACATTTCGTGTTTAGTGTTTAGTAAGGGAGATATGTGTTGGTATTGCGTGGTTGTTTACGCTGAAAAATGGTAAATAACTGTTGGTCTCCAAATTCATGGGTTACTTGCACGATAAACCACTGAATCTTAGGACATAGTTCTTAAGACCCTAGTTATTGTTAATTTCTTTGTATCTTAAGGCTACTCATTCAGACTAGGTCGAAAGGAATGTGTGAAACTGATATTATGATGAATGTCTCGACTTCTTGCAAGAAAGTATAAATAAGGAACAACAATGTTGAATATACTTGAATAAAAGTAAAGACTGGAAAAAAGATGAAGATGCAGAAAGCAATGTAAATCGAATAATTTAAAAAACTTTCCATTGAAAAATAAACATTGTGTGTCATCTCCACTTACATTCTCTCAGTCATTTTCTCGTTTCTCTTAACGCTGATACTTTGAGTTTTCAGTGAGATTTTTGTAATACATTGAATACCCCTAATTCAGCCTAATGAACTATTATATATACAAGCATACAATAACTACCCCTTAACGTTCATTTCTCCCGGGTTCGCCACACGCACTTCTGCATGCAATTTTCCTTCTAACTTCCTCCATGTGTCCTTTTGAGATAAGAATCCAATCAGTTATCAAAATTTGAACGTGACCTAATCGCGCCTAAACAACCGCTTCTTCGACCAACATTACTTGCGACACAACGCCTGCATGGTCGAAGCAATTGGTGTTGAACTTCTTATTTCAACAACCAAAGTTCCTCTAAGTCCCAGAGCATGGTCGAACCATAACTCTTCCACGACTTTCCCTTGTTTGTTGGGTCATCCTCATTGGTCGAAAATCCCAGCTAAAATTTTTTCTCCAAAAAAGGCCTCCTTCGAGACTTTTATTGGAAATAGGGGCATTTTTTACTTAACTGTTCACCTAGTGGGATGCAATCGTCTCATCATGACGTTTCTTTTCAACTGTTACCTCGAGACCACGCGTTTTCCCACTTCCCATACTTCTCATTATCATGACGCCGGATAAATAAGATAGGGTCAGCTATGTGCAGTAACCTACCAACTGCCACTCCCACTTTGGCGACACGTCACTCCAATCTTCTGTACAGCTAAACAAAGGAAACTGATGGGTTTTTTCCTCATTTTCCCCTATAAATAGGTCATCTGTAACCCTTCAAACACGTTTCCCCCATTTTCTCCTCATATCTTCAACTATGAAGAAAATCTTCATATAACTTTCTTCAAACTTTTTTCATTAAAAACTTGGATTCTTGCAATGGCACCCTCTAACAAAAACGCTCCAGTAAAAGAACCTGTTCCTCAAGCTTATGCATTAGACCATGTCACTACGGTTGGAAACCGGGAATACGTACCAGAACCTCCTAATCTTGAAGAAAAATTCAGGATCTTTAAATCCTAGATACTCATCCCTTTTACTTTCTCTTGTAATAAACACTCTCTGATGGGTACCATTCTTGAACCTAAAGAGGAGTTTCCTAAATGTAAAAACTTATTCTCCTCATATCATAGGACTAAGCTTGTGATAAGCATTAAGAAATAACTAGATTTAGACTACCAAGCTAATGACTTGCGAGTTTTCCGCTCTGCTCCCCCAAACAACAATAGTGATTCTATCTCTTGGCTGGAAAATATAGAAACCCAGATGGGCAATACTTGGAAAGAAATGGGTATCTTCCACCTTATTCAACTGCCAAAAATTGGCCCAACATATTGCCAAAATATGTTTGTCACCTTAGTTAACTAGTGAGAGAGTAAGACCAATACTTTTAAACTCCCATGTGGAATGTTGACCCCCACACTTTTTGACGTGGCCATAACTGACCTTCACCTTGATGGGAATGACTTCGACCCGACCGAACTTGACAAGGACACCATCGACTTTGACGACAGTCATGTTGGTTTCACGAAATACATTGTAGACCTCCATGTTAATGACAACCCCGAAGTGACTATGGAAGAACACATCGCCTTTCTGGCTTTATGGTTATCCATGTGTGTTTTCTATTGTAAATCTCTGAAGGTAGGAAAGAGGTACCTAACTCTCGCCAATCAGTTGCATGAAGGGAGAAACGTTAACCTTGGCCAACTGGTTTTAGGATCATTATACACCGCACTAGGCAAAACGACTGAGGCTTTGAGGAATATTACCCCTCAAGATAAGTTCTTGCTTGTTGGACCCTTCTGGCTCCTTCAGTTGTGGCTTAATGCCACTTTTGAGACCTCATTAAAAATTCAACATCCTGGTGATGATGACCCCAGTTATTAGCGAACAAAGATGTGAAGGCATTCGACTGAAACTCCTTACTCCAACTGACAAAAGTAGAGCGGATCGGGAGGCATTCACCCAATACATGCTGATGTTTTCCAAGCGCCACAATTTTACTCCAGCCATAGCTCCCTTCGCCAAGAGGACTCATGGTCCTGAGTGGTTTACTCGAACGCTCATAGGAAATGGTGACAAAGATAAATAAACCAAACAAATATGGTCGTCTTTTCTAACACCTAAGCTCCTCTCCATTCTCCTCGAGTCCATCCGAGAACACGCGAGGATCGTCGTCTACCAACCCAATTTGGTGTCACGCCAATTTGGTATATTCCAAACCATTCCCCGTCCATTTTATAAGAATAAGAATGAACTTTGTATGAGTATCGTTATTTACTCTGAGGATGACTGGCTGCAACGATTTACCCATCACGCTGATGGTCGACCTCATCTCAATCCTTTTATATTTGAGCCCGACCATTATTGCACCTCTGCATTCGACACTTGGTGGAAGGATTATTACACCAAAGAATTTTTGGATGTTGCTACCATAAGACTATATCTTACTGATGCTTTCGCTTTCTTACATAAGAAGTTCAACAAAGGTAGATTGGCTCAAATCAAAGATATGGCGAGTAAGGAACGACTAGGATATGTTGATCAACATATGATTGAAACTCATAATCCCAAAATTTTTATGTTATTTCTATTTTAAAGGAGAAACAAATCAAGAAAACTTATCCTATGTTGAAAACATGGAAAAACAAGAAACCTCTTAGAATTTATAAAAGAGGATCAAAGAAGATTTGGGTATCTAAAAAATTGTCTATATTGCATATATCTTTATCAACAACATTAAAACACCAGTATTAATACATGAATACTGGATGCTCACGACACATAATGGAAGAAAGGTGTACATTTCAAAGTCTCAAAATGAAGGAATGAGGTAATATTTATTTTAGAGGAAACTGAAATGGAAGGACCATAGGATCAAACACAATAATAATGGATATATCCATATATCAATATTGTAATTTTAATTGAATTAATGATGCATAATCTATTGAGAATAAGTCAATTAATAGACAAATTTTATGATGTTGTCTTTAATCAAAACTTCATAAAGGCTATTAACCAAAAGGATGGTTATATCTTTTTTTAGTGGAACAAGGGAATAAACATTTAAAATCAAGTTGTCTGACCATTCAAAACAAGAGGTGAAATGTCTTATAATAATAAATGAAGAACAATAGATGTGACACAAAAATATTAAGATATGCTAGTTTGATATTAATCTCAAAGCTTAACAAGTTTGAGCTTGTGAAAGATTTTCCTAATATAAAGTATCAATAATATTGAGGCATGCCAAAAAGGAAACTTGTTAAAATCTTTTTTTTTTCATTTCAAAAACATTGTTTCCTCCTCTAGCCCACTAATGCTCTTACATATTGGTTTGTTTGGGCCAGTGAAAATTACGTCAGTCAATTATAAAATGTATGGACTAGTTATAGTTTATGACTATAGAAAACAAACGTGGGTAAAACTCCAAAGACATAATAAGTCTCATTGTGAGTTCTCGTTTTTTGAAAACAAATGCAACTTAAAAAAATTACTTTTTTTATAAGATTAAAAAATACTTGAAAATTGTAACCATTAAAACTAATCATGGAGCAGAATTTAAAAATAAACCATTTTGAAATTTTTTAGAAGAAATTGGAATTTCTCATGATTTCTTTTGTCCTAAACTTCAAGAGATGGACAAAAACATGATGAACAAGAGTTGTTTTGCAAAACACTTATGGGAAGAAGTTTAAATACCTCATGCTATATTCAAAATAGAATTTATATTATATCTATATTGAACAAGACTCCTTTTGAATTATGGAGAGGTAGAAAATCCAACATTTCATATTTTCATCAATTTGGTTGTACTTTATTTCTGTTGAATACCAAAGAATACCAGTAACAAATTTGATTCAAAAGCACAAAAATATATCCTGTTAGAATACTCTGAACGCTCTTGAGATGATAGGGTGTATAAAATTAAAATCTTAGTTATTGAAGAACCAATTCATATAAGGTTAATAACAAAGAGCTTGACTTTGATACGTTAAAGCTCATTGAACGAGTTTTAGATATCTAAATAGTGTAAAAGACAATAAACTTCATCTGAAAAAATATACCAAAACGTCTACAGCTTAAAAGCCTGTAACAAACAAGACTCTAGATAAATACAAGATTCTAGTCAAACAGACTATGGAGAATCAACTGATGATGCTAGTGACTTTGGCCTAATCATCAATGGACGTATAACTCTTGAAACCCAAAAGAAGTTACCTTGGGGTGCAAGGAAAATCTAACAAAAACTATATCATCACTCAAATGACACATGTAACCAGAAAAGAAATAAAACTATTCATCCATCTAATAACTATTTTCATAACTGGTTGGAGAGTTTTTTCACTACGGAGCATTGAACATTGTGTGACTTCTTTTTTTTAGAGCAACATCTTTGTGAGAGATACACTACATATTCACCTAAAATCTTAAGGTGATAGATGGGTGAGTTCTCTCACTTATAAATGTTCAAGTCTCCACATTTCCAACTAATGTGAGACTATTATCCACACTACTCACACTTAATACATTCTCAACAATAACCTGATCATTCAAGAAACGTCATGATTATATCGTGGTTGTACAAATTTTAGTTTCTACATACTATCACTCCTAGTATCATCATATGTTTCCTGTATATCATTGATGATTCATTTCCAAGGATGGTGCATGGACCAATATCAACACTTTTATTTATCGTGTTCCAATTTCATGTATTTAATGTTTTCATTATTCATCTCACATGAAAATATTTTTAAAATCACCTCACTACCCTTCTTCACTTTAAATACCTTAAACTTCTTAATTTCTTTTATCCATTTCTTAAACTCTAAAACTTATTTTATTTCGGTAAAACTCGTCTTTTTACGACATCTCAACAAATAACATAAAAAGTTTCTAGAAAACCAACATCTATTTGTAGAGATGAAGACTTCACCAATTTCATTAAGCATGTGGTTAAATTTGCAAGATTAACTATCAATTTATTTGACATTCAACCTTGATTTAAAGTAGTAAAATGGTCTAACTAGTCAAAAAATAAGCCTTTATTTATTGATCTTATCAAGGAATTCTGGTTGCATTCCATAGTGGAAGACAAATGCATCACATCTTTCGTTCAAGGAAAATCATTAATAACTGCTAGAGATCTAGATGACTATATAAATACAAATTACTATAGAAAGGTCATCCTAAAAGGCTATGAAAATTCCATCAATATTCGTGAGGCAATCCTTTCTTTGTTCACCTATGACAAATATGCTCACAAATCTAAAACCATGAAAGATCACTTAAAAATGGTTTTTCAAATCATTTTCAAGAGGAGCTGTGTTGAGAGGTGGCCGGAAGTCTATGGTGGTTTAAAGCTTAGTGGAGGCTGACGGTTTTGATAGTTTAGCAGGCGGTTGGTTGTTGGAGAAAAAAAGAAGGACGAGGGTGTGGTTTTGAGGGAGTATGAAGGCAGGGCGGAGTTTTCAACAAGGTTGGGGTTTTGTGGTGGTTGTGCTATCCACCGGCGGTGGCTGAAGTATGGAGGATGGAGTGATTGTTGTTGTATGAAGGAGTATAAGATGTTGGCACGTGAACAATAACATTTCGTGTTTAGTGTTTAGTAAGGGAGATGTGTGTTGGTATTGCGTAGTTGTTTACGCTGAAAAATGGTAAATAATTGTTGGTCTCCAAATGTATGGGTTACTTGCAGGATAAACCAGTGAATCTTAGGACATAGATCTTAAGACCCTAGTTATTGTTAATTTCTTTGTATCTTAAGGTTACTCGTTCAGACTAGGTCGAAAGGAATGTGTGAAACTGATACTATGATGAATGTCTCGACTTCTTACAAGAAAGTATAAATAAGGAACAACAATGTTGAATGTACTTGAATAAAAGTAAAGACTGGAAAAAAGATGAAGATGAAGAAAGCCATGTAAATCGAATAATTTAAAAACTTTGCATTGAAGAATAAACATTGTGTGTCATCTGCACTTACATTCTCTCAATCATTTGCTCGTTTCTCTTAACGCTGATACTTTGAGTTTTCAGTGAGATTTTTGTAATACATTGAATACCCCTAATTCAGCCTAATGAACTATTATATATACAAGCATACAATAACTACCCTTAACGTTCATTTCTCCCTGGTTCGCCACACGCACTTCTGCATGCAATTTGCCTTCTAACTTCCTCCATGTGTCCTTTTGAGATAAGAACCCAATCAGTTATCAAAATTTGAACGTGACCTACTCGCGCCTAAATAACTGCTTCTTCGACCAACATTACTTGTGACACAACGCCTGCATGGTCGAAGCAATTGGTGTTGAACTGCTTATTTCAAAAACCAAAGTTCCTCTAAGTCCCAGAGCATGGTCGAACCATAACTCTTCCACGACTTTCCCTTGTTTGTTGGGTCATCCTCATTGGTCCCAACTAAAAAATTTTCTCAAAAAAAGGCCTCCTTCAACACTTTTATTGGAAATAGGGGCATTTTTTACTTAATTGTTCACCTAGTGGGATGACATCATTTCATCATGACGTTTCTTTTCAACTGTTACCTCGAGACCACACATTTTCCCACTTCCCATACTTCTCATTATCACGACGCCGGATAAATAGGATAGGGTCAGCTATGTGCAGTAACCTACCAACTGCCACTTCCACTTCCGCGACACGTCACTCCAATCTTCTGTACAGCTCAACAAAGGAAACTGATGGGGTTTTTCCTCATTTTTCCCTATAAATAGGTCATCTGTAACCCTTTAAACACGTTTCCCCCATTTTCTACTCATATCTTCAACTGTGAAGAAAATCTTCATATAACTTTCTGCAAACTTTTTTCATTAAAAATGTGGATTCTTGCAATGGCACCCTCTAACAAAAATGCTCCAGTAAAAGAACATATTCCTCAAGCTTATGCATTGGACCATGTCACTACGGTTGGAAACCAGGAATACGTACCAGAACCTCCTAATCTTGAAGAAAAATTCAGGATCTTCAAATCCTAGATACTCATCCCTTTAACTCTCTCTTGTAATAAACACGCTCTGATGGGTACCATTCTTGAGCCTAAAGAGGAGTTTCCTAAATGTAAATACTTATTCTCCTCGTATCATAGGACTAAGCTTGTGATAAGCATTAAAAAATAACTAGATTTAGACTATCAGGCTAATGACTTGCGAGTTTTCCGCTCTGCTCCCCCAAACAACAATAGTGATTATATCTCTTGGCTGGAAAAGATAGAAACCCAGATGGGAAACACTTAAAAAGAAATGGGTATCTTCCACCTTATTCAACTGCCAAAAATTGGCCCAACATATTGCCAAAATATGTTTGTCACCTTAGTTAACTATTGAGAGAGTAAGACCAATACTTTTAAACTCCCATGTGGAATGTTGACCCCCACACTTTTTGACGTGGACATAACTAACCTTCACCTTGATGGGAATGACTTCGACCTGACCGAACTTGACAAGGACACCATCCACTTTGACGACAGCCATGTTGGTTTCACGAAATACATCGTAGACCTCCATGTTAATGACAACCCCGAAGTGACTATGGAAGAACACATCGCCTTTCTGGCTTTATGGTTATCCATGTGTGTTTTCTGTTGTAAATCTCTGAAGGTAGGAAAGAGGTACCTAACTCTCGCCAATCAGTTGCATGAAGGGAGAAACGTCAACCTTGGCTAACTGGTTTTAGGATCATTATACACCGCACTAGGCGAAGCGACTGAGGCTTTGAGGAATATCACCCCTCAAGATAAGTTCCTGGTTGTTGGAGCCTTCTGGCTCCTTCAGTTGTGGCTTAATGCCACTTTTGAGACCTCATTAAAAATTCAACGTCCTGGTGATGACGACCCAGTTATTAGCGAACAAAGATGTGAAGGCATTCGACTGAACCTCCTTACTCTAACTTACAAAAGTAGAGCGGATCGGGAGGCATTCGCTCAATACATGCTGATGTTTTCCGAGCGCCATAATTTTACTCCAGCCATAGCTCCCTTCGCCAAGAGGACTCATGGTCCTGAGTGGTTTACTCAAACACTCATAGGAAATGGTGACAAAGATAAATAAACCAAACAAATATGGTCGTCTTTTCTAACACCTAAACTCCTCTCCATTCTCCTCGAGTCCATCCGAGAACACGCGAGGATCTTCGCCTACCAACCCAATTTGGTGTCGCCCCAATTTGGTATATGCCAAACCATTCCCTGTCTATTTTATAAGAATAAGAATGAACTTTCTATGAGTATCGTTATTTACTCTGAGGATGACTGGCTGCAACGATTTACCCGTCACGCTGATGGTCGACCTCATCTCAGTCCTTTTATATTTGAGCCCAACCAATATTGCACCTCTGCATTCGACACTTGGTGGAAGGATTATTACACCAAAGAATTCTTGGATGCTGCTACCATAAGACAATATCTTAATGATGCTTTCGCTTTCTTGCATAAGAAGTTCAACAAAGGTAGATTGACTCAAATCAAAGAGATTCAAGCTTTCCATAAATACTTTGAAACTATATACGAACCAAATGATCTTAGGCGGACGATCCACGAGGCGACTATGACTCTCAAAGATAAATTGATGGCGAAGCTTCTAGATTTGAAAATTCCTACTTATGTCAAAGATAGGTATACCTTTGCTCTCAAAGATTATACTCCAAAATTTCCCCCTCTACCGACTAGAGATATGGCTCTTGCCTTCACCCCTCCGTTTCCATAGTGGTTCGTTTGCGGGGAGTTTTTAAAGATACACAAGAATGAATTTCTGAAGCCCGCGCAGCGCGTGACTCTGACTAAGCTCGATCTATACTGTTTCAAAGGTCACCTTCATGTCGACATAAAAAATGTCAGGGTCAAAATGAAGGAGAAGAGCGATCTAAAATGCAGCGGAATTTAAAATTTCTCCTTTAGTGATCCTTACGAATGGGCATGATCAGTGATAGAATCGTTACCTCTTGTGGCGATTGCTACCTTTGATGCAGATCTACGGAGCGATCACGAACGTTGAACGATGATAACGCTTCTACTCAGTCCACACGAACAGATTCCTTCAATCTTAGTGCTAGCTGCTACGAATGAAGGCTTTGAGTGAGAGAGAGAGAGAGAGAAAAAACGAAATTGCAACTGCTCAAATGCTTCTACACAAGGGTTCTATTTATAGAACCACTTGTGTGGACTACAAGCTAAAAATCCCACTCAAGTGTATGTGGCCCATATCTTATAATATGCCAAAATCATTTAAGCGCGTGGTACCTTACCATATTTTGTATTCTACTTAAGTACACCGTACCTTACGATGTTCTACAATTCACTTAAGGGAATCGTACATTATGGTATTCCTTAGTTACTCTATCTCTTATCAATCCGTCCTTTTGTGTGTGACCCTGTAGGTTTTCGCGGCATTGGCAATTATATTAAATCACGTATTTAACATAATAAACAATGAGTGGTATCTAGCAACACATCACTGCTACCCAAGACACGAAAATGTCATGTGATCTGACAAATCCTTTTGTGATAATACTTATGTGTACAATTACCCTTTTTCCCTTATGTCTATTTTGAACACAAGGCACAGTCCGTGTCATCCTTGTCCAGTTCAATATTTGGCCCATAGACATTTATCCTGTTATGCAGGATGGGAAAATTCCATCTAGGTCACTCATGTCCCTTAGCATGCTTCGTGGAGTACCCATCAACTGTCTTTATGGTCATCCAGTTACGGACAATGTTTGATCAGCAATAAGGCACTCAACTTTACATCTAGGGTCCATAGTAGTTTCAGGTCGAAGGGTGATATACACCATTATCACCATGAGAATAACTTATGACACTTTGCATAACATTCTATATAGTATTCTCATAGCGGGTCAATCCAATATAAATATTACTCTTAATATTCATACCTATGTTTAAACGGACTATCTATTCTAGGGACTTTATTAGACAAACATAATAAAGAAAAAGTCTTTTATTATTAATAAATAACTCGATACAAGTACTAAAAGTATTGGCCTCTAGGGCTTACACCAACAATCTCCCACTAGCACTAGAGCCAATCAGGCATACCCCTAATGCCCATAGATCTAGTATGGCCATCATGCTTCTGCTGTGCAAGAGGCTTTGTCAGTGGGTTAGAAATATTGTCAAGTGTAGGTACTCTGCATATTTTCATATCTCCTCTATCTATTATCTCTCGAATGAGGTGATAACGCCTAAGTATGTGTTTGGATCGTTGGTGAGATCTAGGTTCCTTAGCTTGTGTGATAGCACCATTGTTATCACAATAGAGACCAATGGGATCCACAATGCTAGGAACTATGCCAAGTTCACTAATGAACTTTTTGATCCAAACAACTTCCTTTGCTGCACTTGAGGCAACAATATACTCGGCCTCAGCTGTAGAATCAGCAACTGTATCTTGCTTTGAACTTTTCCAACTCATAGTGCCACCGTTTAAGCAAAACAGATAACCAGATTGCAATCTAAAGTCATCCTTATTTGTCTGGAAGCTAGCATCGGTGTATCCAATTACAGTCAGCTCTTCCTGACCTCCATATATCAATAATGAGTCCTTAGTCCTTCTCAAATACTTAAGGATATTCTTAACAGCTACCCAATGAGTATCACCATGATCAGATTGGTACCTACACATTGCACTTAAAGCATACGAGACATCTGGTCGAGTACATAACATGGCATACATGATAGATCCTATTGCAGATGCATATGGAATCTTATTCATGCGATCCCTTTCTCCCTTAGTTGAAGGGGATTGTGTTTTTGATAGACACATGCCATGTTACATAGGTATGAATCCTTTCTTGGAATCATGCATATTAAAGCGTCTCAGCACTTTGTCTATGTACGTACTCTGACTTAGGCCAAGTAGTTTTTGTGATCTATCTCTATAGATTCCGATTCCTAATATATAGGTTGCTTCACCTACGTCCTTCATAGAAAAGCATTTCCCCAACCAAGAGTTTACTTGTTGCAGGGTAGGGACATCGTTTCCAATGAGTAATATGTCATCTACATATAATACCAGGAAAACGATCATGCTCCCACTAACCTTCTTGTAGACACAAGGCTCGTCTTCGTTCTTGATGAATCCATATTGTTTTACTGTTTCATCAAAACGAAGATTCCAGCTTCTGGAAGCTTGCTTCAATCCATAGATTGATCTTTGTAACTTACATATCTTTTGGGCTTCTTCTGGTATGTCAAATCCTTCAGGTTGTGTCATGTACACATCCTCAAAGAAGATTCCCATTAAGGAAAGCAGTTTTGACATCCATCTGCCATATTTCATAATCATGATATGCAACGATAGCAAGTAAAATCCGAACAGATTTAAGCATTGCAACTGGTAAAAAGGTTTCATCATAGTCAACCCCATGAATTTGTTTATATCCTTTTGCAACCAGTCTTGCCTTATAGGTATGTACCTTACCATCCATGTCAGTCTTCTTTTTGAAGACCCACTTGTATCCTATAGGGTTAACTCCTACAGGAGGCTCTACCAAGGTCTAAACTTGGTTTGTGTACATGGAATCCATTTCAGATTTCATGGCTTCTAGCCACTTCTCAGACTCGGGACCAGTTATGGCCTCTTGGTAGGTCACATGCTCATCTTGATCCATGAGTAATACATCACCTTGATCAGTTATGAGATATCCATATCTCTCAGGTAGGTGACATATCCTGCTTGACCTATGCTGGTCTTGTTCTACTTGAGCAGGTTGCTCTTCCACAACTACTTGTGTTTCCTGCTCTAATTCCTCCATAGGTGTATCAATGCTTTGTGATTCTTGAATTTCTTCAAGCTCTACTTTCCTCCCACTGATTCCTTTGGAAATAAAATCCTTTTCTAGGAAAACTCTAGTTCGAGAGACAAACACTTTGCCCTCAGAAGGATTGTAGAAGTAATACCCTCTTGTTTCTTTAGGATACCCCACAAATAAGCATTTGTCAGATTTGGGCTCAAGCTTAGTTGAAATTTGTCGTTTCACATAAACTTCGCAACCCTAAATCGTCATGTAAGACATATGTGGTTTCTTACCACTCCATATCTCATATGGTGTCTTCTCAACCTTTTTGGATGGAACACGGTTAAGTGTGTAAGCTGCTGTCAATAGTGCATGTCCCTAAAAGGAGTTTGGAAGATCGGCGTGACTCATCATAGATCGGACCATGTCTAACAGGGTTCAATTTCTTCTCTCAGATACACTATTCCATTGGGGTGTTCCAGGAGGAGTAAGTTGGGATAGGATCCACAACTCTTTCAGATGGTCATCAAACTCTAGGCTTAAATACTCACCACCTCGATCTGATCGAAGAGTTTTAATATTCTTACCTAGTTGGTTTTATACTTCATTCTTGAATTCCTTGAACTTTTCAAAGCACTCTGATTTGTGTTTCATTAAATACACATAACCATATCTACTGAAATCATCAGTAAATGTGATGAAGTACTGAAACCCTCTTCTGGCTGGTATGTTCAGTGGTCCACATACATCAGTATGTATGAGGGCCAAAAGATCATTAGCTCTTTCACCTTTTCCTGTGAATGGAGACTTTATCATCTTTCCAATTAAACAAGATCTGCATGTCTCATATGATTCATAATCAAAAGAGTCCAAGAGTCCATCTTTATGGAGTTTGGAAATGCGTTTCTCATTTATGTGGCCTAATCGACAATGCCAAAGGTAAGTTGGATTTAACTCATTAGGTTTCATCCTTTTAGTATTAATGTTATAAATAGGCATTTCAAGTTCAAGGACATATAGTCCATTGTTCATTTGTGCAGTAGCATAGAATATATCATTCAAATAAATTGAGCAACAATTATTCTTTATTATAAATGAAAAACCAAACTTGTCCAAACAAGAAATGGAAATAATATTCCTGCTAATTGCAGGTGCATAATAACAGTTCTCTAACTAAATTATTAAACCACCAGGTAAAGTCAATACATAAGCTCATACGGCTAAAGCAACAACCTTTGCTCCATTGCCAACTCGTAGGTCAACTTCACCTTTTTCCAAATCTCTACTCCTTTTTAGCCCCTGCACATTGGTACAAATGTGAGAACCGCATCCAGTGTCTAATACCCATGATGCAGAAGTAGATAAGTTAATTTCAATAACAAAAATACCTGAAGTTGAAGTCTCTACTCCATTCTTCTTATCTTCCAGGTGCTTTGGGCAGTTTCTCTTCCAGTGTCTGGTCTTACCGCAATGGAAGTAGGTGTCTTCCTTTGCTATGCATCCACTAGGCTTCAAAGCAGCAACAGTAGGTTTGGGTTTGGGAAATTCCTTGCGTTTCCCTTTATCACCCTACTTGGCGGGTCTTTTGTTCTGTCTCTTTCCATTTCCAATCATCAGAATGGACTTCCCTTTTGACTTCAGATTCTGCTCAGCAGTTCTTAACATGGCTAGCAGTTCAGGAAGAGATTTATCCATATCATTCATATTGAAATTTAGGACAAATTGACTGAACCTATATGGCAACGATTGCAAGATCAAATCAGTCGCAAGGTCCTTTCCGAGGGGAAAACCCAATCTCTCAAGGTTTCCACATACCTAATCATCTTGAGCACATGGGGACCTACATGGGCTCCCACAGCTAACTTGCCTTGAAAAAGGGCTTTTGAAACTTCAAACCTTTCATTCCTTACTTGCTCTTGATAGAGAATCTTCAGGTGTTCGATCATATCAAACATTGCCATGTTCTCATGTTGCTTTTGTAACTCTGAGTTCATGGTAGCTAGCATGGGACAAGCAGTTTCATTGGCATTGTAACACCCTTCTAAAATACCCCAAATATTTAATTAAAATAGCAGTATAACATCAGAGTAATTATGCCCTTAAGGGTGTCACACAATCATTTCACACCATATTCCAAAATATCCTGTCATGCTCATTTATTTAATCAAAATAAAACATTCGCATAATACGCAGCGGATACAAACTAACAATATTCAAACCATGTAATACATTACATGTAAAATTGTTCAACAATCAAATGAAAACATAATAAAACATCCCGTCCCGATGTTACATCTACCAGAGCATGACCCACTAAGGAACTACACTAGACTCCAAGGACTAGCTTCTACTCAATCACTGCTCGTTACCTGAAAACATAGTTGTAAGGGTGAGTTCCTCAATCGATATAATAAGCATTATAAATTAACATGTAATGCCAAGTAATTTCACACATTCATCACCCTAATCAGATCATACATTCAGCAACGTCAACATCAACTAAAATCATACTCAACTCAACCACCAAACACACGTATAATATTGGAATACATCCATTCATATTATACGCCATACAATACAAATGCAATGAGACTCCATGCATGCGGTACCGACTATTTGTGAACATATAGTTCACCTCACCGTCCAAATCCAGGCACGGCTACCAAGCCCACTAGTCCCACTCATTTGAGACCTAGTGACTCACTCACTAATTCCTCACCATGGGAATTAGCTACCACCCCTCAAGGGCTATGCTATGCACACTAATTCACCTAGCATGCAAACATCGACAACAGTCCATAATGACTAACTCACTAATTCCTCACAATGGGAATTAGCTACCACCATAAGGCCACAATATGCATGCTAATCACCTAGCAATGCTACATCATCAACAACAAATCAAGAATAGACATATGCTCACACTCTAAGACATAAAACAGTCTATTCACAAATGCACACATAACTGATACATTCACAGCATCATGCATATCATCACACATCATCAGTATTTTATCACATAAGCATATCAGATCATGCCAAAGAACAACCATAGTATTAGCACACTCTACCAATACCTATACTACTCAAATCAACGGGAAATGATCCCTAAGATATCATACATCAGCTGAATTACGTTACTCAGCTGAACAGTGAAAAGCTGCATAACAACAGCTCAGGAAAATCACAATCCTGCCCATACGCGTATTGCCTATTCCCATACGCGTATGGCCCATCTCCTGACCAAATCCCATACGCGTAACACCATCTCATACGCGTATGCTACGCGTATCACTTCCCCATACGCGTACCAACAGAGACCAAACCACGTTCAAAACCTCATCTTCCTCATCCATACGCGTATTGCCTAGTGCCATACGCGTACCAGGCCATCTCATACGCGTATTGCCTAGTGCCATACGCGTATGACCAGAAACCAGAATTTCCAGATCTGCAATGGCTTTCTCTGCTACGAGATCTATCCAATTCAACCTTCCACAGTCCAATTTTACCCATTATTCGTTCATATCATCTAACACAAATCATATCTTATTCAATCTCACAAATCCTAACACTATTGCATCTAATTCCTACGAATTTCCTTCAATTTTAAATCCAGATTCGTTCATCCCAAAAGTTCACAATTTTCAGCACAATTATTCCAATTAGAGGTAAATCAATGGTTTATCACTACCCATTACATATTATCCCATAATACCCATTAAACGATGATAAACCCCCCTTACCTGAGTTAATCCGGCAAATCCTTCAGCTTCAAGTTCTCCCTCTCTTCAACCCTTGTTCTCTGGTTCGCTTTGCCCTTTTTTTCCACTTTTCTGTCTCTTTTCCCTTTTCACGTGAAAATAACTCTTTTTACCAAATGGAACCTTTTTACTGATTTCTACTTTTATTCCAATAATAATAATAAAAATAATCCAATAATAATAATCCCAATAATATTCCAATAATTATTATTCCAATAATAATAATAATTCCAATTATTTAAGTAAATTAATAAATATATTATTAACTCAATTTAAATAATTATCTTATTTTATCGGGGTGTTATAACTCTCCCCCACTAAAAGAGTTTTCGTCCTCGAAAACACACCTCAAGTGAATATCTCAGGATAAGACTCCTTCATCTGACTCTCAAGTTCCCAAGTCACATTGCCACCTGCTGGTCCTCCCCAAGCTACCTTCACCAAGGCAATCTCTTTACCCCGCAACCGCTTCAACTCTCGATCCTTAATCCTCATAGGTGATGTTTCAACAGTCAGGTTATCTCTCACCTGTACATCATCTACTTGGACCACATGCGACGGATCATGAATGTACTTCCTCAACTGAGACACATGAAAAACCTCATGCAAATTCGCAAGTGACGGCGGTAAAGCGATACGATAGGCTACTTCCCCTATCCTCTCCAAGATCTGATAAGGACCAATAAATCGAGGTGTCAACTTCTTCGACTTCAAAGCTCGACCAACCCCAGTTATCGGAGTGACACGGAGAAACACATGATCTCCCTCTTGAAACTCAAGTGACTTCCTCCTCTTGTCGTGATAACTCTTCTGACGACTCTGAGCAATTCTCATCTTCTCCTGAATCATCTTAATCTTTTCCGTAGTTTGTTGAACAATCTCCGGTCCAACCACAGCACTCTCACCGGACTCATACCAACATAAGGGTGTCCGACATCTCCTACCATACAAAGCTTCAAACGGTGCCATACCAATGCTCGAATGAAAACTATTGTTGTAGGTAAACTCAATTAAAGGTAAATAACAATCCCAAGCACCTCCCTTTTCCAAAACACAAGCCCTCAAAAGATCCTCTAGTGACTGAATCGTCCTCTCAGTCTGACCATCAGTCTGCGGATGATATGCAGAACTCAATCTCAGCTTAGTTCCCAAAGCCCTCTGCAAACCTTCCCAGAACTTCGATGTAAATCTAGGATCCCTGTCCGAAACGATACTCGACGGGATACCATGCAAACTTACAATCTTCTCAATATACAACTCAGCTAATCTCTCTAACGGATAATCCATTCTGATCGGAATAAAATGAGCTGATTTCGTCAATCTATCAACAATCACCCAAATAGCTTCAAAATTCTTACTTGTCCTCGGTAAACCAGAAACAAAATCCATACTGATACTATCCCACTTCCACTCTGGAATAGCCAACGGTTGCATTAGCCCAGACGGCTTCTGATGCTCAATCTTCGACTTCTGACAAGTCAAACAAGAATAAACAAAACTCGCAATTTCTCTTTTCATTCCCGGCCACCAAAATAACTTTTTCAAATCATGATACATCTTCGTAGCTCCAGGATGAATACTCAGGCCACTACGATGTCCTTCCTCAAGAATACTCTTCTTAAGTTCGGTAATATCCGGAATACACACCCGATTACCAAATTTCAAAACACCATTCTCATCAACTCTGAATTCACCACCTTGACCTTGATTCACTAGAGTCAACTTATCAACCAAAAGCACATCGGATTTCTGACCCTCTCTAATCTCATCCAGAATACCACTCGTTAACTTCAACATTCCCAATTTAACACTATTGTGAGTACTCTCACACACCAAACTCAAGTCTCTAAACTGCTCAATTAAATCCAATTCCTTAACCATTAACATAGACATATGCAATGATTTCCGACTCAATGCATCAGCCACTACGTTTGCTTTACCCGGATGGTAATTCAAACCAAAGTCATAATCCTTCAGGAACTCTAACCATCTCCTCTGTCTCATATTCAGCTCTTTCTGATCAAACAAATACTTTAAACTTTTATGGTCACTGAAAACCTCAAATCTTGACCCGTATAAGTAATGCCTCCATAACTTCAGAACAAATACCACAGCTGCCAGCTCTAAATCGTGTGTCGGATAGTTCCTCTCATGAACCCTCAATTGTCTCGAAGCATAGGCTATAACCTGCTTATTCTGCATTAACACACCACCTAAACCCAACAATGAAGCATCACAGTAAACCTCAAATGGTTCCGACGAACTCGGTAATATCAGAATAGGAGCAGTAGTCAACCTTCTCTTTAACTCTTGGAACCCTTCTTCACATTTTGAATCCCAAACAAACGCTTGCCCCTTTCTAGTCAACATCGTTAACGGTAACGCCAGCTTAGAAAATCCCTCAATGAACTTCCTATAATATCCTGCAAGTCCAAGAAAACTCCTTATCTCAGAAACTGACTTCGGAGCTTCCCACTTAGCTACCGCTTCTATCTTAGAAGGATCAACAGCAACACCACCTCTTGAAATCACATGACCAAGAAAACTAACCTCTTCTAACCAGAATTCACACTTAGACAGTTTAGCAAATAACTTCTTTTCTCGGAGAACTTCTAAAACCATTCTCAAATGTTCAGCATGTTCTTCTTCAGATATCGAATACACCAAAATATCATCAATAAACACCACAACAAACTGGTCTAGATACGGATGGAAAATCCTATTCATATACTCCATAAATACCCCAGGCGCATTAGTCACACCAAAAGGCATTACAGAATACTCATAATGTCCATACCTTGTTCTGAAAGCAGTCTTCTGAATATCCTCAGTTTTCACACGTATCTGATGATACCCAGATCTCAAATCTATCTTGCTGAACACACTCGCACCAACCAACTGATCCATCAAATCATCAATCCTCGGCAAAGGATACCGATTCTTGATCGTCACTTTATTCAGTTGCCTGTAGTCCACACACAACCTCATAGTACCTTCTTTCTTCTTAACCAATAACATTGGTGCACCCCACGGCGACACACTCGGACGAATAAATTTCTTATCCAACAGATCTTCCAACTGATTCTTCAATTCAGTTAACTCAACAGCAGACATACGGTACGGAGCCATCGATATCGGCCTAGTACCAGGTACCAAATCAATCGAGAACTCAACTTCACGCTCTGGCGGTAATTCGTTCACTTCTTCCGGAAACACGTCAGGAAAATCACACACCACAGCTAGATCGCCAATCACCAGTTTCTCTTTAGCCTCCAAAGTCGCTAACAGCATAAACAACTCTGCCCCATCTGCTACTTCCTCATTCACCTGCCTTGCTGATAGAAACAAACTCTTTCCTTCCTCAATCTCAGGAAAAATCACAGTCTTATCAAAACAATTGATATAAACTCGGTTAAACACCAACCAGTTCATACCCAGGATAACATCAATCTGTACTAGTGGAAGACACACTAGGTCCATCCCAAAGTCTCTACCAAAAATACTCAAAGGACAATTCAAACAAACTGAAGTAGTAGTCACTGAACCCTTCGCAGGAGTATCAATCACCATACTACCATGCATCTCAGATATCTCTAACTTAAGTTTCACAGCACAATCCAAAGATATAAAGGAATGAGTCGCACCTGTGTCAATAATAGCTACAAGAGGAAAGCCATTAATATAACACGTACCTCGGATCAAACGATCATCTGCAGAAGTCTCAGAACCCGATAAAGCAAAAACCTTGCCTCCCGACTGGTTCTCTTTCTTCGGCTTAGGACACTGTGGACTGATATGACCCACCTCTCCACAGTTGAAACAAGTCACAGTCTTCAACCGGCACTCTGCAGCCAAATGACCACCTTTTCCACACTTGAAACACTTCTTCTCATTACTGGTACATTCATGGATACGATGTCCAGCCTGACCACATCTGAAACACTTAGCAGGGGCACTGGAGTCTCCCCCACTAGGCCTCTTCATCCCACTATGTCTCTGGAAACCCTTGCCAGCTGCATACGGTTTCCCACGATCATTCTGATTCTTGCCTTTCCTATCAACCCTTTGCTGATAGCTCTCTGCTCTAGCCTTGGAATCCTGTTCAAAAATCCTGCAACAGCCAACCAAGTCAGAAAACACTCTGATCCGCTGATACCCAATAGCCTGCTTGATCTCGGGACGTAACCCGTTCTCAAACTTCACACACTTTGAAAATTCCCCAGTAGCCTCGTTATAGGGAGTGTAATACTTCGACAACTCTGTGAACTTAGCAGCATACTCAGTAACAGACCGGTTACCCTGTTTCAATTCCAAGAACTCTATCTCTTTCTTTCCTCTAACATCCTCTGGAAAATACTTCCTCAGAAATCTCTCTCTGAACACTGCCCAAGTAATCTCAGCATTCCCAGCAGATTCCAACTCAGTGCGGGTAGCAACCCACCAATCATCTGCTTCCTCTGACAGCATATGCGTACCGAACCTGACCTTCTGGTTATCGGCACACTCAGTCACTCGGAAGATCCTCTCGATCTCCTTCAACCACTTCTGAGCACCATCTGGATCGTATGCTCCCTTGAACATTGGAGGATTATTCTTCTGGAACTCACTCAGTTGACGAGCAGCTCCCATTCCCACAACATTCGGATTTCCTCCAAGTACTCCAGCTAGCATACCCAGAGCCTCAGCAATCGCAACATCGTCTCTAACTCTTCCAGCCATCTCTATTCTGAAAACCCAACAAGCTAAACAATAAGTACTGATAGGGTTACACAACACCTATCCCGTACAGGGAAACAGAGTAATTACGACTCGACTCGACCGACTATGCTCTGATACCACTAATGTAACACCCTTCTAAAATACCCCAAATATTTAATTAAAATAGCAGTATAACATCAGAGTAATTATGCCCTTAAGGGTGTCACACAATCATTTCACACCATATTCCAAAATATCCTGTCATGCTCATTTATTTAATCAAAATAAAACATTCGCATAATACGCAGCGGATACAAACTAACAATATTCAAACCATGTAATACATTACATGTAAAATTGTTCAACAATCAAATGAAAACATAATAAAACATCCCGTCCCGATGTTACATCTACCAGAGCATGACCCACTAAGGAACTACACTAGACTCCAAGGACTAGCTTCTACTCAATCACTGCTCGTTACCTGAAAACATAGTTGTAAGGGTGAGTTCCTCAATCGATATAATAAGCATTATAAATTAACATGTAATGCCAAGTAATTTCACACATTCATCACCCTAATCAGATCATACATTCAGCAACGGCAACATCAACTAAAATCATACTCAACTCAACCACCAAACACACGTATAATATTGGAATACATCCATTCATATTATACGCCATCCAATACAAATGCAATGAGACTCCATGCATGCGGTACCGACTATTTGTGAACATATAGTTCACCTCACCGTCCAAATCCAGGCACGGCTACCAAGCCCACTAGTCCCACTCATTTGAGACCTAGTGACTCACTCACTAATTCCTCACCATGGGAATTAGCTACCACCCCTCAAGGGCTATGCTATGCACACTAATTCACCTAGCATGCAAACATCGACAACAGTCCATAATGACTAACTCACTAATTCCTCACAATGGGAATTAGCTACCACCATAAGGCCACAATATGCATGCTAATCACCTAGCAATGCTACATCATCAACAACAAATCAAGAATAGACATATGCTCACACTCTAAGACATAAAACAGTCTATTCACAAATGCACACATAACTGATACATTCACAGCATCATGCATATCATCACACATCATCAGTATTTTATCACATAAGCATATCAGATCATGCCAAAGAACAACCACAGTATTAGCACACTCTACCAATACCTATACTACTCAAATCAACGGGAAATGATCCCTAAGATATCATACATCAGCTGAATTACGTTACTCAGCTGAACAGTGAAAAGCTGCATAACAACAGCTCAGGAAAATCACAATCCTGCCCATACGCGTATTGCCTATTCCCATACGCGTATGGCCCATCTCCTGACCAAATCCCATACGCGTAACACCATCTCATACGCGTATGCTACGCGTATCACTTCCCCATACGCGTACCAACAGAGATCAAACCACGTTCAAAACCTCATCTTCCTCATCCATACGCGTATTGCCTAGTGCCATACGCGTACCAGGCCATCTCATACGCGTATTGCCTAGTGCCATACGCGTATGACCAGAAACCAGAATTTCCAAATCTGCAATGGCTTTCTCTGCTACGAGATCTATCCAATTCAACCTTCCACAGTCCAATTTTACCCATTATTCGTTCATATCATCTAACACAAATCATATCTTATTCAATCTCACAAATCCTAACACTATTGCATCTAATTCCTACGAATTTCCTTCAATTTTAAATCCAGATTCGTTCATCCCAAAAGTTCACAATTTTCAGCACAATTATTCCAATTAGAGGTAAATCAATGGTTTATCACTACCCATTACATATTATCCCATAATACCCATTAAACGATGATAAACCCCCCTTACCTGAGTTAATCCGGCAAATCCTTCAGCTTCAAGTTCTCCCTCTCTTCAACCCTTGTTCTCTGGTTCGCTTTGCCCTTTTTTTCCACTTTTCTGTCTCTTTTCCCTTTTCACGTGAAAATAACTCTTTTTACCAAATGGAACCTTTTTACTGATTTCTACTTTTATTCCAATAATAATAATAAAAATAATCCAATAATAATAATCCCAATAATATTCCAATAATTATTATTCCAATAATAATAATAATTCCAATTATTTAAGTAAATTAATAAATATATTATTAACTCAATTTAAATAATTATCTTATTTTATCGGGGTGTTACAGGCATCATCGACATGCTTCTTGTAAGCATCTCTTTCTGCCTTAGGTGCATAACTAGGAGGTTCCTCTTCAGGAACAGGTTTCTCTAAGACATACAGCTTTCTATCATGTTTGAGGACAATCCTCAAATTTCAGTGTCAATCCAGAAAATTTGTCCCAGACAATTTTTCCTTGTCAAGGATTGATCGCAAAATGTTGTTAGAGGTGTTTGTTGTCATGGTAATCTACATGAAAATAATGAAAATATAAGTATCAATAACATATTTAATTAGGCCTTTAATTAAATATGCTCCCACTATTTTACTCAAAACAAATGACCCTCACCATTTGATTCGGAAAATCCCGTTGGAAGATTTTCTAGTGGGTCGAGATCCACATTTCACTTTGTTTTATGTCCGCGTAGACGGATTACACAAAATTAGGTTATTTAGGTAGGAACTCCTTCCAATTGTATCTGATCCAACTCTCGAATATTTTAGTTGGGTGAATAACTCCTTATTCCAATCCATCACATGGATCATTTCCAACTCTTGCTTCTAAAGATATATAATCTTATTATAACTTGTTTAGTTAAGTTTGACCCATTGTTTTAGCAATTGGATATTATAATTATCCCATCGCACCTTACTAATATAGAACATGCACCTCGCGTAGGCGAAACCTACATTATCCGATACTAGTCTTGATGAGTGCTAAAACTTGGAAAGCATAAACTTAATATTTAATTTGAGGGAATTTGCAATTATTCTGATCTCACTGGCTTATTTATCATATCAATCGTCTCTCATATGCATCAACATACATTCACATGTATCAACATTCATAATGAAACAATTATGGCCCCTAGCGCAATTGTTCTCCCAAGCCAATGAGAGAACCTAAGCTAACCTAATAACGATCTAAGCTTCTCCAAGCAAGATCTTCAAGGTTGTACTCCTTTGATATTGAATACTTCTCTTTCTTCATAACATTACATTACATAAAAGAAACTCGTTTTACATACGAGGGAGTGAGATGAGAAAAGAAATTACATTAAGAGATTAAAAGAGAGGCACGACACGCATGTCGTATTTTAAAAACCCAAAACAAAATAAAGGAAAACTAAGGCCATAACCGATCACCACAAGAAAATAATAATAAACACATTATTAGTATTAATTTTAATTCTTTTAATTAATTAAAACCAAATTAAATTTCGGCGACCGATCATACTACGCAGAGCTAGCCGGGGGTCCGCTGCCCGGTCAGCGGGACGGGGTTTCCGCTGACCGATCTTTTAATTAATTTTTAATGAAAAATTCATTTGAAATCGACTTCATTTTTCGCATCAACACTTGATACTTTAAAGCACAACTCGTGCACAGTCACAACCCTAATCGCATAACTCTTTGACAACACAACCCTTGTGCCGTCATTAACCCTAATGCACAAATTTCAGACCGTCAAACACACCTCGATTGTTGATTCAGTATGATTGATCAACACGTCATTGCTTCACCATACTAATGTCGGATCAAAAAGCAAACGACCATTGATCGCTCAAAGAAAAACAACCATTAAGTGTTTGAATGAACGAAACAGAAACAATATATCATATATACTGTATTTTGCATCAGGATTACTTATATCATATACATAACTTGATCGATCTCAATTGCATAACCTATGGACGATCGATGTATCGCTGCTTCACCATACTAATGTCGGATTCCGAAGCATAGTCAACATCAATCATCCAAATCGTACACACATGATGCCAAATTTAATTACTTGTTTATTCTTTGATTCATTCTGTCTTTTAATCGTATTAATACAGAAAATACAGAAAATAAACAGCTATCAGATGCATGGTTTCGTAAGTGGCTCTGATACCACTGAAGGAGAAGAGTGATCCAAAATACAGCAGAATTTAAAATTTCTTCGTTAGTGATCCTTACGAATGGGCATGATCAGTGATAGAATCATTACCTCTTGTGGCGATTGCAACCTTTGATGGAGATCTACGGAACGATCATGAACATTGAACGATGACAGCGCCTCTACTCAGTCCACATGAACGGATTCCTTCAATCTCAGTGCTAGCTGCTACGAATGAAGGCTTTGAGTGAGAGAGAGAGAAAACGAAATTGCAACTGCTCAAATGCTTCTACACAAGGGTTCTATTTATAGAACCACTTGTGTGGGTTGCAAGCTAAAAAGCCCACTCAAGTGTATGTGGCCCATATCTTATAATATGCCAAAATCACTTAAGCGCATGGTACCTTACCATATTTTGTATTCTACTTAAGTACACCGTACCTTACGATATTCTACAATTAACTTAAGGGCATCGTACATTACGGTATTCCTTAGTTACTCTATCTCTCATCAATCCGTCCTTTTGTGTGTGACCCTGTAGGTTTTCGTGGCATTCACAATTATATTAAATCACGTATTTAACATGATAAACAATGAGCGGTATCTAGCAACACATCACTGCTACCCGAGACACGAAAATGTCATGTGATCTGACAAATCCTTTTGTGATAATACTTATGTGTACAATTACCCTTTTGCCTTATGTCTATATTGAGCACAAGGCATATACCGTGTCATCCTTGTCCAGTTCAATATTGGGCCCATAGACATTTATCCTGTTACGCAGGATGGGCAAATTCCATCTAGGTCACTCATGTCTCTTAGCATGCTTCGTGGAGGACCCATCAACTGTCTTTATGGTCATCCAGTTACGGACAATGTTTGATCAGCAATAAGACACTCGACTCTACATCTCGGGTCCATAGCGGTTTCAGGTCGAAGGGTGGTTTACACCATTATCACCATGAGAATAACTTCTGACACTTTGCATAACATTCTATATAGTATTCTCATAGCGGGTCAATCTAGTATAAATATTACTCTTAATATTCATACATATGTTTAAGACTTGATAACTCCTTATCCATGATCCATGAGATGTGATCATCAGTCTATATACATAATAGTCTTAATGCTTTAATGTTATCCCACTTCACAATAAAGCTCGACTATGGATACTTTAAGAATAGTGTCCTTATGTTTAATGTGATCTCATGATTAAGTCACACTAGATACATTAAACGGACTATCTATTCTAGGGACTTTATTAGACAAACATAATAAAGAAAAAGCCTTTTATTATTAATAAATAATTCGATACAAGTACCAAAAGTATTGGCCTCTAGGGTTCTTTTATCAATCTTACTCCATATTACTTCTCAACTTCTAACCTCTGGGTTCTTTGATAGTTTCTTCTTAAACCAACAGTTGTCGTAGTTAAGAAAAGGACCAGAGAAAATGCCAAGGATGAAACGCTTCTCAATCAATCCAATGATGAAGGGACCTCAACTAAACCTCCTAAGGTATATAGGTTGCAACCATCATAACCCTTGATATTTCGCTACATTTTTTTTACATTTACTCAATATTTTTTCAACACTTTGTTTTGCAGGTCGATGATCAAGCTGCAGACGGCGGGTCTGGCCCTACGACTACTGATCCTGGTAACGCAGAAGATTCTTCTCCGCAGCGTTCTTCTCAGAAGAAGAAAAGTAAAAGTGCTGGGTCGAGGAGAATCCCCGCTAGTCCGAAGGTAGCTCCTATTCCCAAAGTGAAGCAAGGGAAAAAGATCGCCACTAGTACTGTGGTGAGAACTACTCTGGCTGTTATAAGATTGGTGTCGAATGAGAGTGTCAATTCTAGTCCTGATGGCGAAACCCTGAAGGTACTGCTGGTTTTACTTTTCTTAATACTATTTTTGTTAGGTCTATGCTTTTATGATTGGCAGCAACTTTGTTAAAACATGTATCACAACGAGATGTTGAGGAAGATGTCGTGACATGTTAATCAAACATCTTTGCAGGTTTTGTTTTACTTCTTGGAAGACTTATTTTATTATGAGATATATGAATATTCTCTGAATATTCAGCTATCATATCTGACTCTCCAAGAAGGTTTATTTTAGGAACTCTTGTTTCGTTTCAAACTGTGCACTTGTTTCATAAAAAGGGATGTTGAGATATTTTAAAGAAACATTTGATTTGATTCTGCAGAAGATTGTGCAGACTAGATGTCGAAACAATTAAGGAAACATCATATTTGATTATGCAAAATGGATGTTGAAACATTTAAGGAGACATCATATTTGATTTTTCAAAATGGATGTCAAAACATTTAAGGAGACATCATATTTGATTTGATCAAATATTATGCAGAACAAATGTTAAAACATTTAAGGAGAGATCATATTTGATTTGATCAAATATTATGCCGAACATATGTCAAAACATTTAATGAGACATCAAATTTGATTTGATCAGATTTGATTTGATTTGGTTTGTTTTGATCTGCTGTTTTTTTAGCCTGAAGCCCATGCTTAACAAAGGTTATTTAAAGAGGACGTTACTAAACATAATTGACAGAAGAGACATTTATGCTGAAAATTGTTATTGTTAGAGTTTAGTTGTTGTTGTTATTTGTGAGCCATTCTAGTATCTCTTTGATACTTGAATTGGATTGCGTTTATTGAGTTGTAATTATGAATCACTCATAAGCATTTAAGAAAGAGTGTATTTTGTTTCATTGGAAGTGCGTCTTTTTTTCTTTGATTGTTTTCAGCTGTTATCACTGCTATGTGATTGAAGGGAAGTGAGAGGGGTCTAATATCCAGGAGAGTCTTAGATGAAAAATTCAAGGGTAGTGATTAGGTGAGAAGTTTGTAAAACCAGAGGTTGTTTAGAACTTCAAACTAATACTATTATAATGGATTTCCTTCCTGGATTGGATGCCCCCAGATGTAGGTGACATTGCACCGAATTGGGTTAACAATTGACATGTGTTATTTACTTCCTGCCTTTAATATTGTAGTTGGTTCTGGTGTGACATGTTCTGAACCTGGTGTCGTGAGATCGTATACGACATTTGTTATCAGTATAATTGTTTCTGGTGTGACATGTCCTGATCTTGGTGTTGTGACATCGTATACGACATTTGTTATATGTTTACTGTTATTGTTGTGTAAAGTCCTGATATTAGTGTCATGACATCACATACGAAATTCGATATCTGCGTACTAGAATTTTCACTTTTTTTATTAACTTGCTAATCAAGTACCTTGTTTCGCAGGAACAACAAGCGGTGCAACCCAAGACAACCTCGACTGCCAAACCTACGCCAACTAGTAGTTCTCCCATCCAACAACCTACTACTACTGAAGTCGCTCTGGGTGAGAATGATAAACCCATCAATATTGACGACACCAATTTTCATCAATCCACCAGCAAACTGTCTCTCACTGATTTATCCTCTTCTACTTCATCTGAAGAAGGATATGACCAAATGAACCTAGTTCATGAATCTGTAGAACCCAATCCTGCTAACGAACCACCCCTATCTATTGCTGACAAAATTCAAACAAACTTAGAAGGAGAAATGCTTCACCAGGGTGCTGATATATCTCAAGGTGACAAGGTTCTTGACCCCAAAACTGCTCCTGATACTGATACGGAGAAGCTTGATGACTCGAATGCCAAAAAAGCCTCTCCAAACAATAATCCTCTTTCGTAAGAAGAACTGGGCGCACTGAAGACCAAGGATCCCAAAGCATATGTAAAATTAATCTTAAAAAGCCAAGGCAACTCTACTGAAAAGGGTCCCATTTCTTCAACAGTGTCTGGTGGCACCTCTGGCCCTGAGTCCCTTGATTCCGTCCTCGAGAAATTGAAGACTCTTGTTGGGGATGTTGATCTCTTTGCAGTTCTAGAGAGAGAATTCATCTATGGATATAACATCCAAACTCTCTTAAAGAAACTGGATGTACCTGATGCCCCTACTGAAATTGTCAATTTCTTGGTTGCCTTTATTCCTCTTTTCGACCATATGCAAGCTGACTACTAATGCCTCCATGACACAAAGGTTAATAGGGAGCCTAAGGAAACTGAGAGAACCAAGGCATGAACCCTAGATAACGATTCAAATCAACATGCTGAAGAACTCGAGGCCAGCCTTCGTCTGGAGAATAACATTCTCACAACTTTGGACAAGAAGATTGATGAGTGGAAGAAGAAAGTTGAGGTGCTGCAACAGAAAATCCAAGATGCTGAAACTGAGAAGACTAATCTATAAAGGTTCAATAAAATATAGCTAGAGGAAGAGACTAAGAAAAGCATCCAATATTTAGAGACAGTCGATGCCTTTGATCTCAAGCTCTCTGGTTATAACTCAACTGTCTCGCAAATTGAACACCAAATCTGCTCATCCAAAGTCCAATATGAGAGAATCAAATCATATTTTCCTTTTTAGGATATCGGTTCTACTCTTCTTATCTATTTATCTTCTGCCGCCTGCGGTGATGTTTTGAAATTTGATGTAATCCTCTTGATAATGCCTTCCAAGGCACTTTTAACTATGCTAAAGGCATCACCTTTTGGAGCCTTCTTAATTTCTAAATTTTTATTTATTCTTCTGCGTCTATGTGTATTTCCTGCAAAGCAGGTCAATATAACTTTAAATACTTGCCATTTATTCGCAGGGTTCGACCTCTCGAGGTCAACTCTTCAATTTCATACGCATTGTTTGAAAATGTTTGTAATGTTTTGTAAGGTCCCTCCCAATTTGGGGACCATTTGCCCCATAGCCTATCTTTTCGATCTATATGCAATATAACCTTCCAAACCAAGTCGCCTTCATTAAACGCTTTAGGCTTCACTTTTTTATTGTAAGCCTTAGCGACCCTTTCTTTTTTTCGTATAAAAATATCAAGCGCAACTAATCTATCTTCGTCCAATTGATCCAACTCATCAAACATCACTCCCCAATAAAACTCAGTTGGGATCTCAAATTGCCTCTGAATCCTGACCAATTGCAGGTAAATTTCCAAAGGCAACACGGCATCGTGTCCATACACCAATCGAAATGATGTGGAGTTAGTCAATTCCTTTGGGGAGTTACGACATGCCCATAAGGCTTGGTTTAGGGTCTTATGCCAAATTTTCTGCGTTTTTCCCTACATGTTTCTTAATCAGTCGAGTCAATATCTTGTTGTCCGCTTCGACTTGACCATTGTCCTGAGTATTATATGGTGTCGATGTTAAGAGTCTGAACCCTACCGTTAAAGCAAATTCCACCATCTTACTGTTAGTTGACAAATTTCGGCCAAAGAAGGCAAACCCACTCGACTAGGAAGCCCGTCGGAATATGAGATCGACAAGAAGCTGGACAATCCATGGGTCGACACCAAGAGTTCCGGTCGAAGTCGAAGGGTCTCCATGGCAAGAGTAATCGTGGGCGGCCAAAGATCGTGGGCAGTTATCTACATACATGGGAGAAGTGGGCCAACACGTGTCATCTCAAGATAGGCTCGTAACACCCTGATGGTTACTTTTTATTAGTATTTAACCAAGGGTTAGGGATCATTTTAGAGGTGACATTTTTAGCATTTGCAGTAGGAGTACACTTGAAGTACCAAAGTGTTTACGAGAAAAGAGTCATCTCCCTACAAAAAATGTACCTTTGCCTCCATTTACATTCATAAGTCATTTAAACTTACTAAATCATCTTTACTTTATTGCTTTACTTTCAATATATTTTCGCATGTCATTACTTTTCATTACCTTTCTAACTCATCAAGAGTTATATTTACTCCTTTTGAACATTTCAAAGTCATTGCTTACCAACACACCATACGCTCAAAAACTAAGTCCAGGACTTTGTAGCCAGTCCTGCAAGTAACCCTCTCATAGGAAGGCTAGAGATTATTGACGAAACAATAAATTGGCACACCTGGTGGGACTTCGACAACGTTAGGTGTATGCGATTGCACAGTGGCAAAATGACGTCTCCTCAATCACACAAAGAAACATCTTTGGCAGGAGACACAACGACGTCCCATGCGACTGTTGTCAGCTCTAGCACGGCGTCGATGGTTTCGAGAATGTTTGTAGGTCCAATTCTGACACCGTGTCAGCCACAAACACCGACACCAACAATAATGGGAACTTCTGGGCAACATATGCCCAGTTTTACGGTCCCCATGCACAAGACGTTGGGAATGCCGAATGAGATTATGGCAAGTATGCATAACCTTGGTTTGACTTACATCGACACCTCATCATCACCATTCCCTCGTTACCAGGGGTTAGGACCTTTGGCAACCCCATTTGGTCGACCCCAGGTTTTGGACTGACATCCCAGTCAGTCCCAACTTTTACGTCAAGTTCTGTCGTCGTTATGAGACAACAGATGGACGAGACTAATCATGAAATGATGCATATGCTAACTTAGAAAATAGGTACCATTTTGAGGCCTTTGATCCAAGATTCGACGCAAAGTTACCAGCAATTTGCAACTCAAATGACAAGGATATGGGACTTTTTTGAAGCCCTAAGGGCTCCGGCCCGTTAGAATTCTACGCCTCCTCCTCAACCGGAAACACCGGTCTGACAAGAGGAAATGACGAACGATGCTGTCGAACAAGAATATCAGGAATTCTAACAGATCCCAAGGGTGGAACGAAGGCCCCCTGTGGTAATAGTTAACCATAACCAGGATCCCGACCAAGTGGTCAGGAAAATTCGATACGAGGCGGTCATTGTGGAACAAAAACTAGAGGCTATCGTCGAAGGGATCATAGTACGAAACATAATAAGTCCCTGCTTGCAGCGGCCGACTTACTCTTCACCCTTGCCGGATTTTATCTTATAGACAAAACGGCCTAGGGGATGGAAAGTCCCGAAATTTACCAAGTTCGCTGGGGATACTGAGGAGTCCACCGTTGAACACTTGGCCAGGTATCATACTAAGGTTGCAGACATAGCAAACAATAAAGATTTGAAATAAAATACTTCCCAAGTTCTCTTACGAAGAATGTGTTTACGTGGTTCACAATGCTACCTCCACAGTCGATCTAAACATGGACACAGTTGGAGAGATTGTTCCATGAACAATTTTACATGGGGCAATCAATGATTAGCCTCAAAGAACTTGCTAGCGTTAAGCGGAAAGTTGTTGAGTCGGTTGATCAATACCTAAACAGGTTTAGACTATTGAAAGTGCGATGCTTTACTCAAGTCCCTGAGCATGAGTTAGTCAAAATAGCTTCTGGGGGTTTAGATTATTCGATAAGGAAAAAGTCGGATTCTCAGTATCTTAGAGATATGGCCCAATTGGCCGACAGAGTTCGACGCATCGAACGCCTGAAAGCTGAGAAGTCAAAGACGGATCGATATCATAAGAAAGAAAAAATATTTTATTTCGTAATCGAAGGTTGTTCTTCCGACGATGAAGATATAATCGACAGAAGTGAGGTCAACGCGGTGGAACTTAAGCCCGGACCTCTATATGCGTGTAAGGTTTTAAATCCTTCGAATGGGAAGAACCCAATCGAAGTCGAGAAAACAGATAAATACGTAGCTAAGACATATACGTTAGATGTGTCTAAGTGCTAAAAAATCTTTGATCTGTTAGTAAAAGATGGTCAGATTATCGTCCCTTAGGGTTTAAAGGATCCCCCCTAGAATAAAAGAAGAAAAGGGGATTCTGTAAATTTCATAATTTCCTTGGTCACAAACCTCACCAATGTGTTCTTTTCAGTGATTTGGTGCAAAAGGCTTTGAAAGAAGGAAGACTCCAGTTTGACGAAAAGCCAAAAATGCAGGTGGACTTTGATCCTCTGAAGGTGGAAGAAGCTTTATATTTGGAGCCTCTCGAATGCATGTTGGTCGAGACTACTGATAGTCTTGTGGAGGCCTCCGAAGTAGTGTCCTTAGCTGAATCTTTTGAAGTGCTGATGGTCGAAACTACTGAGGGTTTCGAAAATAAGGTCGAAAGGAAATCTTAGTCGGCCTACTCCCAACCAGGAAAAAGTTTATCAAAATTCCAAGAGAAGTGCAGAGTGAATGGGTCGAAGGCTCTATTATGCCCTAAGTGCAGTACGGTGTTCAACGAGAAAATCACCGAGAAAATGGAGGCTGATAGCAAGGCTCTTAAGGAAGAGAAAATGGTTGTTCCATGATTTGTGTTTGACAAGCATGGAGCACCTCGACGGAACGAAGAGTACAAAAGGTAGTTCCAACGTCCCCGACCAAAGACTTTCATTCCGCCGACTGACATTCCACAAGAAAATTGGATAGAGTCCATCAACCAAAAGGGGGGCAAGAAACCAAAGTGGAGATTGTTAGAGAAGGAAACAACATCTCAAGAGAAGAAAAGGGGCTACATAGTATCTCCTAACTACAAAGCAAAGAATCCAATGGTCAGGACACAATGGAGACGTTACCAGCGGAACAAAAAAGCTGGGAGGGATGTCACCACTCCACATTTGAAACCCGTGGAAAACTCTGGACAAAAGAAGTAGATACCAAAGGTATTGGGTCTTGGACAAGGAAAAATGGTGGCTAACCATAAAATGGCCATGATCGTCGACTCAACAGGGAAGAAAGCGGTGGTAGCCTCTCAAAATGTGGAATGTTCGTTAGAGGTCGAAAAACAGCCATAAAGCGGGGGAAAATCGAAGGAAGAAGAACCTGAGTACTCCCCTCAACCAGAGGAAGGAGAGCCTGAATACTCCCCCAAGTCCGACGAGGAGTTTGACGAAGACATGTACGACGAAAACAATGATGACATTTATGGTGATGATTTCATTGTAAACTGTGGCATCGTATCGGTGTTGCGAGCTGAGTATGACATGGCATCCGAAGTATCTGAAATAAAAGAAGATTTTGTGCCAGATGAAACGGATGAAGGGAAACCTTTATGCTACTATGTCATGAACAACGAAGTGGTGGAAGAGCATAAGGCCATGTTTGAAAGACCCAACCCATGATGATGTATCATCTAAATCCATTGTTCATCAGGGCGAAGGTCGATGGAATAGCGGTAAACAAGGTTTTTATCGACAGAGGTGCTGCGGTTAATCTGATGCCACATACTCTATTTAAGAAAATGGGAAGGGTGATGAAGACCTTCGACAGCATAACATGGTCCTATCAAACTATGAAGGGAAAACCAATAATATAATGGGTGTTGTCCAGGTCGATCTCATTGTAGGCACAACAACACGCTTAACACTATTCATGGTAATAGACTCCAAAGTTAATTTAAATCTACTCCTGGGTCGAGAATGGATCCATGGGATAAGAGCGGTATCTTCGACGGTTCATCAGAGACTTATAATCTGGCCCAAAGACGACATCGTGGAGAACATTGAGGCTGACCAAAGTTATTACCGCACCGACGACAGGGGTTTTAAGAGGTCTTTCGACCAAAACTTGGCGAATATAGCGCCATGTAATGATAAATCGGGTTCCTATACTTCCTTCAAAACTGGTCAAGTTCTGAACTTAGACCCTGATCATGGTTTCATTAGGGATAATGAGGAAGACACAGGATCAGAGAAGGGAATTCCACCTATGGGGTGGCCTGCAGTCGATGAAGATGACTGTTGAGTCAAAAAGTTTGGCTCGAATTTTGGCCTATTTTGCAGAAAATAAGAGAAAGACAATTCTGGAAAAGGAGAGGCTTCAGAATTTGGCCCGTGAGGCCGAAGGTTTAGACAATGGTCGACAAGACAAAACAACAGCTTCAGAAAGCCGGAGGCTTGATTGTATTTATGACAACGAGCCTTTGGGGTTCGACAAGAACCCATCAGATGAATCCCAAAAGATGCAAGCACAAGACCCCCTCGAAGAGATCGATCTGGGGGATGGGATCGCGAAAAGGCCAACCTACATAAGTACTAAGGTAGGGTCAGAAATGAGGGAGAAGTTGATTGAAGTATTGACCGAATACAGAGACTATTTTTCCTGGGATTATTATAAAATGCCAGGTTTAAATCGAAGCGTGGTGGAGTATCGACTTCCTATCCAACCTGGGAAAAGGCCAATGAAGCAACACCCTCGACAATTTGCTCCAGAAGTCACCTTGAAAATTAAGTAGGAGATCGAAAGACTCCTCAAAATTCGTTGCGAGGTACGTCAAATGGTTGGCCAACATAGTGTCCGTCATTAAGAAAAACGTAACTCTTAGAATTTGTATAGATTTTAGAGATCTGAATAACGTCACGCCAAATGATGAATACTTGATACCCGTGGCAGAAATGTTGGTCAATCCGGACGCATGTTTTGAATACCTAAGCATGCTTGATGGTTACTCTGGCTACAATCAAATTCTTGTAGCTGAAGAGGATGTCCCCAAGATAGCATTTTGATGCCCTGGAGCTTTTGGGACGCGCGAATGGGTCGTGATGCCGTTTGGTTTAAAAAACGTAGGAGCAACCTATCAAAGGGCTATGAATGCCATATTTCATGACTTCATTGAAAATTTTATGCAGGTGTATATTGACGACATCATGATAAAATCATCATCACAATGAGATCACTAAAACCACATTCGACGCTCGTTTGATAGAATGAAGAGATATGGATTGAAAATGAATCCATTAAAATGTGCTTTCGGTGTGCACGCAGGAGACTTCCCGGGGTTTGTGGTACACAAACGAGGCATCAAGATTAATCAAAACAAAACAAAAGCGATCTTAGACCTCGAAAGCCCATCGACAAAGAAGCAGCTCCAATCTTTGTTGGGAAAGATAAACTTCTTAAGACGTTTCATATCGAATCTAAGTGGTAAGATGAAGTTATTCTCGCCACTACTGAAAATTAAGAAGCAAAATAATTTTCACTAAGGACCAGAGCAACAAGAGGCTTTCGACGCCATTAAGGGCTACCTTATGAAGCCTCTTATTCTTGTATCTCCGAATAGAGGAAAAAATATGAGTTTATATATCGTTGCATCAGATACGACTATAGGAAGTATGTTAGCACAAGAGGATATTAGTGGTGTCGAGAGACCCATATATTACATCAGTAGAGTGTTAATAGATGCTGAAACTCGATACAGTCTCATCGAGAAACTATGCCTATGCTTGTACTTTGCCTGTATGAAATTAAAGAAATATATAAAACCAATTGATGTTTATGTTTCATCTCATTACGATATTATTAAACATATGTTGTCTAAACCTATTCTGCATAGCGGAATTGGAAAATGGGCATTAGCTTTAACAAAGTTTTCTCTGACATTTAAACCTTTAAAGGCTATGAAAGGCCAGATTGTGGAAGATTTTATAGTGGATCATGCCATGGTCGAATCATCTCTAAATGTGGTTGACACCAAACCATGGCGATTATTTTTTAATGGGTCAAGCCACAAGGACGAAACGGGAGTCAGGGTGATAATATTATCCCCACAGGATGGCCCGATGAGATTTAAGTGCAAGATCGACGAAAAATGTTCCAACAATGAAGCTGAGTACGTGGCCCTAATAATTGGTCTTCGACTCTTGAAAGGGTTGGGAGCCAGCCGAATTGAATTAAGGGGAGACTCGAAGTTGGTAATCAAGCAAGTCACACGAGAGTACAAGTGCATCAAGGAAAATTTGTTGAAGTATTTTGTGACGGAAACATAACTATTGGAATACTTTGAGGTTGCGGAAATAAAACATGTGCCGAGAAACGAAAACCAAGAAGCCAACGATTTGGCCCAGATCTCTTCTGGGTATAAGATGTCTAAGTCGAAATTCCAAGATACGATTGAAGTTCGAAAAAAGATGGTGTCGAACGCACTGCCACTAACGGAAGATATCCTCGATAGGAATGGCAGTCGTGATGAAGGGTTCGACGAAGAAGGTCAGGAAGTTTGTGGGTTCAAGTAGTCCTTGGGACATGGAGTTTTCATTGTCAATAGTTCATCACCAACGGACTGGAGAAAACCAATCATGGAATATTTAGAGAATTCAGTCGGAGGCACGGATAGGAAAATCAAATACAGAGCTTTGAGCTATGTGTTATTTTAAAAAGAATTACTTAAGAAAACACCAGAAGGGATATTACTTAAATGTCTGGGAGATACTGAAGCATATTTGGCCATATCTGAGGTACATAGTGGAGCCTATGGCGCGCACCTTTAAGGCCATAAGATGAAGTGGTTGCTATTTCAACAAGGTGTTTATTGGCCCAGTATGGTGAAAGATTGCATCGAGTTCACCAAGGGATGCCAAGAATGCCAGGTACGTGCAGGTGTTCAACACATGCCAGCAAGTGAGTTGCATGCGATCATCAAGCCATGACCCTTTAGGGGGTGGGTGTTAGACATCATTGTAAGACCTCAATTTTGACCCTAAGATCTCTCATGAAATTTCATCATATGCATTAGCATTGGGATCATACCTTGGCATCCTCCTTACCCCCTTTTCCATTGGGTTTGTTTTGGGAGAGATCACCAAGCACCATAAAATTGTATCATACTTGTATATTATCCTTTTACTAACCAAAATACCAAAAATATGTCTTTGCATTTTCCTAACTCTTTTGTAGGTAGGGCATGATCCCCATTGATCTATCAAATTCATATCTAGGGTTTAAGACCCTCATGGCTAAGAGCACAACCATGGAATGATCCACAATGTCTTTAAGCATCATATATGAGTTCCAATTATCTCTACATGTTATTTTGATCAAGAATTTCTTCAAAAGTTTGGACAACATTGAAGTTATTTTCTAGAATTTTTCTAGAATTTTTCTTCTCTCTAATTCTCACTCAATTCTCTTGGATCTTTGGTTGTCTGAAGTCCTACCAATGTAGGCAAGAAGATTGAGTTGCTTAGAGGTAAAATCGAAGCAACTCAGTTGACATACCTCAAAATTCAACTCCTCATATCTTTCTATATATTTGGAGTTAATTGAAATTGAGGTCAGATTCGTGCTTTACGCCATTTTCTCTTTCAGATCATGTCCTCTTTTTTTATTTTTATCATGGTCATGACTGAACCAGTCCGACGAGGTTCGCTTGAGAAGGTGACCGACCATTTGCTCCGGCAACGAGGTGGCAAGGTTCTGAGCCATTGATCCAGTTTAAATTTTTTTAATCTCACGCGTTGGTTTGGATGACCACATGTGCAGCGCGCTGACTAAGTTCCATCATGGAACGCGCGCTTGTGGCCACTTGATCTGCCACCTCAATTAATGAGGGAGATCAAGTGGTCCACGTTTTTTTGTAATTTTCGATTTTCATTTTATTCCTTTGACTTTCATTAATTGAGGTGGCCACTTTCCTTTGGAAGATGTCTTGGTTCAAGAATCCATGATTGTGATAAGTGGGTTGAGTGTTCTCAAAAGAATGACTTAAACAAAAGAAAGCAATAGCAATACTAACTCCTAACTCATTAACAACTAACATTTATTTTCAAGTCCTTTATTTTAAATGCACTTTATTCTTTAAGCTCTATTCATTTACCATTATTCATACCATTCTAATTGTTTATGTTAATGTCATTTTCACTTTGTCCATTTGGACCATATCTGTGTGATATATTTTGTTTATGTATATTGTGTTTGGTTGTTTGGTCTTTGACCATTAATGTACATAATAAGAACAAAAACCTTAAAAAATATCTTGTGTGGACTGTTGGATTGATCTGAGACTGTTGGACTTAGAATTTAGGCAACACTCCATATGCAAAAGAATTGGCCAATGCCAACTTTCATGTAACCAAGTGCTTGCAAATTGGAAACTTCATCTGATACATCATTGAAGATCCATTTGAGTTCATCTGTAACATGGTCATTGTGAAGTTGTTATTTTGAACCTGTGACTTATGGCATTGAGGAATTCATCTGCTCCATGGGTACATTTGAAGAAAGATCATTGGAGTTGCTAAGCTTGGATGTGGCTATCTTTATTTGATGCCTTGCTCTTCAAGTTGATATTCTATGCATTGTTTGTTGCTTGATTCTAATGTCCAAGGGAACTTGGGTTTCTATATGACATACTTGTCTATTGGATTGTAGCGCTTTGGTCAGATCTTTTCAACTCTTAACTTTTAAATTTATGCTTAGGATTAGTCTCTCCATCTCCTCACCATTTCTTTAATTTCAAAGTCTCTCCCTCCTTTTGAAAAACTTCTTTTCTTGCACTTGTTTTCCTAAACTTAGACCATTTAGCAAACTAGAAACTTTGGCCTTATGCCATTGCATTTTCAAACTCATTTTTCTTAATCTAACTTGTAAATAGACTTAACCATACTTAACTTAAAATTTTCAAAATCCAAAAAGAACTAACCCATTCAAACCATTTTTAGGCCTTTGTGCCTTTCAAACTTAAATTTTGTTAAAAGAAATGTACTCACTTTGAAAATTATACCACGAACTACGAGGTTTTGATCCCTCATTTTTATGTTGGTACGTAGGCACAAGTCCGAAGGTCTTGTCAAACACAAAAATATAATTAATTAATTATTTTCTCATCCCTCAATTCTATTTGCTTGCAAACATCATGTGTACAAAAACACATATGCACATCATGTGTACAAAAACACATATGATCATGAATTTACTGTTACAGAAATTAAGTGGCGACTCTGCTGGGGAGTAGTCTCCAGTGGGTTTAGGCTACTTTTTTATGTGAATATAATTGTATATTTGATGTATATATTTTTTTTTGTGTGATATAATCAGCTCGTTGTGCTTGGTGATCTATGAGTGGTGAAATAAGTTCTAACCCGAACTTGAGTGCAATTAAGATAGGAGGATGGTATAGTCATGTTCGACTTGTGTGGAGTAGTCCTTAACAAGTTGACTTGAGATCCATCTACTCAGTGGATACCCTTTTGGATTTAGAAATGTCACACAAGTATTTGTGGTTAGGCATTACTATCTATAATTTAGGGTCCGAGTAGCTGAGGACCATAGAACATTTAACCCCTCTTGGCCTATTTAGGACGTAGTGCGAAGACTGTTCAAGTGTAGACTTGATAACAGTTGTTACGCGATACTACACTCAGACGAGTTTCTCTTGAGAATATTATGGGTTGATGAGTCAGTCATCCTAACCTGTAATATTCGATAGATGGAATTAAGACTCTGGGAACTTTTTAGAACATGATCTACAGGTTTTTATCCTTAGTTCACTCCTTTGGGATGGTTCTTACCCAGACTCCATGCTCGTGACTCACAACAAACCCTTGATTCTTGGTTGATTCAATCAAGTCTTGTCAATATTAATTGAACTTGGATGTCGATAAGGTGAAAACCATAATCCACCAAAATGGATGATTGATCTTGACAATGACTTGTGTGTGATCCCTTATCTGTGATTGTTGCATTCATGCGCATCATAACATTCATCACACAAAAATTTCAAGGAACTGAGATGTTATTTGCAAATATTTTCAGACCATGGATTGTGGACGAAGGAATACTAAGAAGTACAGTTTCAGATGTCCTGACTTAAAAGAGTTAAGGAAGCTAGCATCTTTTGTATTAGATCCCTTGGACTTCAAACAACGCCATGGGAAGCTTCTGTCTATCTTGTCTGCTGATGTGGTTGAAGGACTTTTGAGTGTATTGGTGCAGTTCTATGATCCTCTCTACCATTGTTTCACTTTTCCGGATTATCAGCTTGTGCCTACGTTAGAGGAGTATGCCCATCTCTTGGGAATACCTGTTTCTAGAAAGGTACCTTTTAGTGGATTGGAAGAGATTCCCAGATCTCATCTTATTGCTGAAGCTCTTCACCTGAAGAAGTCTGAGATTGAGGCTCATTGGGTGAAGAAAGGAGGATTGTTTGGGTTACCATCTGATTTCCTCATCAAGGAAGCTACTGCCTTTGCTCAAGCCGATAGTGTGGACGCTTTTGATGCTATCTTAGTGTTGCTCATTTATGGATTAGCTTTGTTCCCTAACATTGATGATTTTGTTGATGTTAATGCTATTAGAATCTTCTTGATTGGGAATCCTGATGGTAGAACTATTGTCTGTTGCATTCCTCTTCTATACAAGTGGTTTATTTCGCACTTGCCTCAGACGCCTGTTTTTGTGGAGAACATACAATGTCTACGGTGCTCTCAGAGACTTATGTCTCTCACTAATGATGATATAGTTTGGTATGATCCTTCCTTGAGCAGTTTGAAGATTATTGATAGTTGTGGTGAATTCTCTAATGTGGCTCTCATTGGCACACAAGGGGGAATCAACTACAACCCTACTTTGGCTCGTCGTCAACTTGGGTTCCCCTTGAGAGACAAACCTAATAAAAATTTATTAGAAGGTCTTTTCTATCAATAGGGTTCCCCAACATTTGAAGCAGAAGATTGTGCATGCTTGGCATAATGTGCATAGGAAAGGAAGATCCGAGCTTGGACCGTTCAACTGTGTAACTTTGGAAGCTTACACTCTTTGGGTGTAGAAGAGAGCTTTGGAATTGAAGATGCCTTATCCTTGTGAGAGACCTATGTCTATGGTTGTGGTTGAGCCATTAACTCTCCCTAACCAGGATGTAGAGGAGTTAGAAGATGCACTCGCCAAGATGAAGCAAGAGAAAGATATGTGGGAAGAGCGTTTCCATGCTTTGAGCAAAAAGCTTGAGGAGTTGCAGCTTGAGTCTAAAGACAAAGATGCTCTTATTGAGCTACTTGAAGACCGAGTGACGAAAAGATAGAGAGCGCCGGAGGTTTCGTCTTCTAGCATGCCTCAGCCTTCCGTTGCTTGGAAGAAGATTGTTGATCAGCTTGTCCTCGAGAAGACTCAGATGAAGGCTTCTTTTGAGACCGAGACCCGACGTATTCGAAGGAAGTATGCACCTACAGCCAGACCTTCTGATGTTGTTATTAGGGATCCTTAGGATGACTAGTCCCCTTTTCTATTGTATTTTAAATTTGATTTTTGAAATTGTACTCAGTGTAATCCTTCCAATTATATAAATAAAAGAGATTTTTATGGTCATATCAAATTGTTGAAATATAGATATATTTGCAAATAATATAGTAAGTTCCTTGAAAATAAAAATAATCAAACATTGCATTTCATTCATCATTTGCATAAGCAGGTTCCTCTTTTGCCAGATGTCTCATTGGTGTTTCTTCTGTGCTTCAGCCAAGCTGACTCATCGATACAATACTCGCGCCAATCACTCCAGAATTATGGAACATCTTGAGCAAGATAATAGAGATTTGAAAGAGGAGATCACCCGCATGAATGCCATGATGGAGTAAGTTCTAGCCGCACAAAGTCTGTCTTCTCCAGAACCTGCAACTCCTCCTCCTCAGAGGACTGTCATTTCAGAGGTAGCTACCTCTACTGTTCCCGCAACTGCCGCTCATTTCGTGCCTGCCATGCCTGCAGGATTCCCGTGGGGAATGCCGCCGAACTTCGGGCCTGAGGGTTTTGCACCCACGTTTGCTTCTATACCGACATCTATAGCCGGTCATATCTGTGCCACCGCCAGTGTATACCTTACCTCGTGTGGAAGACACCATTTATCATTCCGAGCCATCTGAGGGCCCGGACGTTTATGAGAAAATGGATGAAATGAAAGATCAATTTCTTGAGCTGCGCAAGGAGTTGAAAACTTTGAGAGGTAAGGATCTATTTGGGAAGAGTGCTGTTGAGTTATGTATGGTGCCTAATGTGAAGATTCTAATGAAGTTCAAAGTGCAAGACTTTAAAAAATACAAAGGAAACACATGTCCGCTCAGTCATTTGGTGATGTATGCCCGCAAGATGTCTACCCAAACAGACAACGATCAGCTGTTGATCCACTACTTCTAAGACAGTCTGAACGGTGTTGTGCTAAGATGGTATATGGGGTTGGATAGTGCGAGCATCCTCACTTTCAACGATTTGGGTGAAGCATTTGTAAAGCAGTACAAATACAACATTGGTATGGCTCTCGACCGAGATCAGTTGAGATCAATATCTCAGAAGGACAAGGAAACGTTCAAAGAGTGTGCTCAGAGGTGGAGAGAGCTCACTGCTCAAATGAACCCTCCTTTAGAGGAAAAGGAGATGACCAAGATTTTTCTGAAGACCCTTAGCTCATTTTATTATGAGAGGATGATCTCCAGTGCCCTCAGTGATTTTACCAAAATGGTAAATATGGGGACGAGGCTAGAAGGTGTCCGAGAAGGAAGGTTGTCTAAGGAGGAGGTACCGTCTAGCAAGAGATATGGCAGCAGTTTTGGTAAGAAGAAGGATAATGAAACCAACACAATTTCCAGTGGGAGGCAGAGAAGGCCTCAGATCAAAAGAAGTCAACCACCCCGTCAACATCATCATCAAGTATCTTCCATAATTCCTGTATTTTCAGCTAGTCAATCAACACCAGTTCAACAACAACAACGTCAAAAACAACAACCACAATAATGAGCAAACACCTACAACAACAATAATACCAATAATCATCAACAACAAAATTTCGAGAGGAAGAAGGTCTCTTTCGACCCGATTCCGATGACATATGCAGAGCTTTACCCATCATTGGTTCTCAAGAACCTGTTACAACCAAGAAACCCTCCGCAAGTACCTGAACCACTTCCCTGGTGGTACAAGCCTGAACTCCGATGTGCTTTTCATCAAGGAGCACCCAGACATGACGTTGAGAACTTCTATCCACTCAAATATGAAGTTCAAAAGCTGGTTAAAAGTGGAATGGTGTCCTTTGAGGACCGTGCACCGAACGTGAAAGCTAATCCACTGCCTGACCATGGAAATTCATCTGTCAACATGGTAGACGGCTGCCCTGGGGAGTCCAAAGTGTTTAATGTCGGTTTTATTCGAAGTTCATTGGTGACGATGCATAAGGATATTTTCTTGGTAAGCGATTGTGAGCATGACCATGATGGTTGTGCTATCTGCGGTGTTAATTCAAGAGGTTGTGAGATTGTGAAAAGGGACATCCAATGGTTGATGGATGAGGTTATGATTCAGATTTATTCAATCTCGTCACTTAGATGACAATGTGAATGTGATTGTTCCCATGTTTAAAAATCCCGAGAGAGTGGTGATTTAATATGATAGCAGCAACAGTAACAATATCAGTCAAATATCGGTATTGTTGTTGGTCATACGGTTGGCGGTCTAGTCCTGGACGCATCCGATAAGGTCGTTCCTTATCAGTATAATGCAACTATGGTGAAGGATGGTCAAGAGGTTCCATTACCTACGACCAATTTTGTCGTAAGCATTGCTGATGTTACTAAGGTGACGCGCAGTGGTCGAGTGTTTGGGCCGGTGTTCCCAAAAGATGTAGAAGATGGTTCAGTCAGTAAGAAGGTGGAAGTACCTGCAGTAGATTCGGTTAGTGCTTCAAAGCGTCCGTCTGGTGAATCCAATAATTTGAAGACTAATGACGATGATGAGGTTCTTCGGTTAATAAAGAAAAGTGAGTTTAATGTGGTGGATCAGCTGCTCCAAGCCCCCTCGAAGATTTCAATACTGTCTCTGTTAATGAATTCAGAAGCGCAGAGAGAAGCACTGCAAAAGGCCCTTGAGCAAGCGTATGTGGAACATGATGTTACGGTGGATCAGTTCAATCATATTGTAGCTAACATCACTTCCTGTAATAATCTCAGTTTTTGTGATAAAGAACTCCATGAGGAGGGTAAGAATCATAACTTGGCTTTGCATATCTCCATGAATTGCAAAGATGACGCTTTATCCAATGTTCCTGTTGACACCGGATCATCGTTGAATGTGCTACCTAAGTTAACATTATCGAAGTTGTCATATCAAGGAGCGCCTATAAGGTATAGTGGCGTAATCGTCAAAGCTTTTGACGGTTCACGCAAAACAGTGATAGGTGAAGTGGACCTTCTAGTAAAGATAGGTCCGAGTGACTTCTAGATTACTTTTCAAGTAATGGATATCCACCCGGTCTATAGTTGTATGTTGGGAAGGCCATGGATCTACGAGGCGGGAGCTGTTACCTCCATGTTGCATCAGAAGCTCAAATTTGTGAAGAATGGCAAGCTTGTCATTATTGGCGGGGAGAAGGCGCTGTTGGTTAGCCACCTGTCATCTTTCTCTTATGTTGAAGCTGAGGATGAGGTTGGAACTCTGTTCCAAGCCTTATCTATTGCTGTTGAAAAGAGAGTTAGGGCACCTATGTCCTCATTGAAAGATGCAAAGAAGATTGTTGAAGAAGGAAATGTCGATCGGTGGGGACAAGTGGTAGAAGTCTCCGATAACAAGAGTAGAACCGGTCTGGGTTTTTAGAAAGGATCGTCAGCTGCTAGATCAGAGGATATGCAACTTAGCTTCTGTAGCGGAAGGTTCATTCATAGCAATGAACAACACTTAACTGTTGTGCTAGAGGATGACGAAGAGGAAGACTGCACCAATTTTGTGACGCATGGAAAAGCTTGCAACAATTCGACTGCTGTTGACATTCCTGTTATTATGCATCGATCTAAGTAATTTCTTTTATCTATTTTTTTTTTAAAATCCTTCTCCTATGCCTAAGAGAGAAGTGAACCTTATTGGGCATTTTCAATTTGATCATCAATAAAATTAATTCTATTCATCCACATCTATGATATTTTGTTTTTACTTTTTGAAATTCTAGTTATCAGACTTTGGATGTCACACAGGTTGTTATGACATCCAATTCTGCACAGACAGGGATTATGCAGAACTTAATTATAAGTGCAGTAAATAACACAAGTAATTGTTCACCCAGTTCAGTCCAACATGACCTACATCTGGGGGCTACCAAGCCAGGGAGGAAATCCACTATTAGTAGTATCAATTCAAAGCTAAACTCACCCGTTTACAACTTATCACTTAATCCCTACCCAATGCAATTTCAATCTTAATCTAAGATCAGAGTTCCTACTCACTCCCCCTCAATCACCTCAGTGATATTAAAAACACTTTGAAGTCACACTTCAAAAACAACTCTTGGTTATGCTTCACAGCTTAAACCAAGATACACAGCACTCACGCTTAAAAGCTTTGAGTGACACAACACTTACAACTCAATGAACACCCTATGCCAAAGCAATCATCTATTTGATAATGACTTGGCTTACAAGATACGTCTAATTCTAGACTCACAAAAATACAGCAGTGAAGTAAGATGGACACACTAAATCTTCACGCCTCAAAATCCCTGAAACTGAATGGAGGAATGCCTTCCTTTTATATTGCAGCACCTGGGCTTTTGCACCTGTATTTTCCTGAATTTTAGGTCACATACGTTCCCTCAAATTCAATATTTAGGTTGCTAACAAATAGGCTATTTGTTAGGTTCATTGAATGTAGCTTGGTTGTTGATTTCCTGGATTTTCTCTGAGCTGTTGACTTCCTAAAGAATAGCCTGAGAAAGCTGTAACAGAAAACTGAACAACCTACAATTTAGCATATGCTGTCAGGCATGAATGTCACGACATTCAGCTTGACATCAAGGTCCATATGCTGAGTCTGTTTTCCCAGAAAACAGACTGTACAAATCTGCTGACCTGTACATGATCAATATGACCATACTACAGTACCAGCTTACATTAGTAAATGTCAAAGTGTCCAACTTAACATTTACACAATTGGCCTTAAGTTAGTTCTGCTATTCTCTTGAATAACAAACTAAGTAAAGTGCTGAAGTATAGCAGAACACCACTCTGCCCAATCTTCAGTAGCTGCTGTCAATGATGAATGTCACAACATCCAGTTTGACATTCAATCAGTAGGCCTTATGCCAGGTCTGGTTCTTCCTTGATAACCAGACTGCAAGTGAATACTAAGTTCTAACAGAGCTTCTGTTCCTTAGTATCTGTTGACAGGTATGAATGTCACAGCATTCAATAATCCTGTGTTAGCTAGTCCTGCAATAACTACAATGTAGTTACATATACATGTCATGACATCAGTCAAGACATTTGTGTTTTACCATACAATGCAGCCAATTAAACACCTACAAACTCCCCCTTTGGCAAATTTTTGGCTAAAACACTTTGATCCCCATAACAGAGTTCATGGCAGCGGAATAAAACTAGCTAATACACTCAGAGTGGCAGCACACTCACACACATGGAAGTTAAATAAAACTTCACATAGCAGCACACATATATTCGAAGTTGCACCTAAACTTCAACATCAGCTGCAAGGGGGGAGGGAAGTTAAATAAAAACTTCACACACATATCAGCAAACACACAGAGGCATACAACAGTGTGCACACAGAAGTTAACTACACACTTCAACACACAGCAGCTGTAGTAGGGAAAACTTCAATCTGTTATGAAAGGGTACCTGTTTTAATACTAAAGTTTAACAATGTAAACTTCTGGGGTATCACTTGTCACTCCCCCTTTTTGTCAAAAATGTTGCCAAAGCAACACTTTAATATACAGACCCACAAAATAAATATGAATTACACACATAACAAAAAAAACAGCAACAAAGGGATTAATCCTCTGCCTCATCATCAGCCTCCTCATCAGCCTCCTCTTCAGAGCTGGCCTCTTCCTCCCCCTCAGCCATTTGCCCTTCAGCTCCATCCGTGTCCTCAGCAGTAGACTCCAGCTGCAAGATGAGCTGTTCCAGTGCATTCTTTCTAGCTCCCAGCTCTTTGCAGGTCTCCTTGAGAACTGCAATGACATCAGCTTTGTCTGGTTGGTGGCTAGTTTTGGAAGTCTCTCCCGATGTCACGACTATGTCCGGGACATGCTTGCCCAGGAACAGCTTGTAGCTGAAAGCCAATGGACTTTCCCTTCTCCTCACAAAGTCATTATCTGTCAGGATGTGTGGAAATTGATTCAGCACAATTCCACATATTAGAGAGGGGAAGGCAATGGGACCCTTTACACTGAAGCTCCCAGCATGCTTCATTGTCTGATCAAATATGTAGGCACCATAGTCCATCTTAGCTTTGGTTCCCACTGCATAGATGAACTTCTCTAATGCCACAGACACAGTTGACTTGTGGTTAGTGGGTACCCAGTTGGCTGATCCAACTTTGTGCAGCATTGCATACTTGACACTTAGTTGACTGGCTACTAGCTTCCCTTTGAGAGGCCATTTTCGGACTTGCTTTGCTGTGATGACTTGACAGATTGTATTGTCAGTCACTTCAAGCTCAGGTTGCTCTTCATCCGCTCTTCCCAGATACTGATTTATTACAGAGGGGGAAAAAGTCACACATTTGCCGCGCACATAGACCTTTCGAAATTCCTTGGATCTCCCATCGGCACACTCCTCTGACAGATTTACAATAAACTCCTTCACCAAGGTCTCATAGCACTTAGGAAGTTGTGACACTGTTCTCATCAGCCCTGCCTCCTTGATGAGATCCACAATCTCTTTACAGTCCATGGCATTCTGTGCCAGTTCTCTTTCCAATGCCAGCCTCTTGTGGTACACATACTTCCACCTGTTAACACTGGAGGCAAAGTGGAAGGACACATTGTCAATGGGAACTTCTGGGACACTGGTTGCCAACCTACTGGAAGAGGGCTTCTTCCTGGACATGGATGTTGTGACATCACATGGGGCATCAGATTCAGATTCCGCCACCACAGCTTTGGTTTTCACCTTCTTAGGCACCTCTTTGCTCCAAGCTTTTGTAGGTCCATAGCTTTTCCTCTTGTGTGTGCTTTCTGACTCTGGTTTCTTGTGAGGGTTTGGTGCACCAACTTCCTTGGAGGGGGACTTCAACTCCACGGCCTTTTTCTCCCTTCTGGTCCTGACTCTCTTGGCTATCCTAGGAACAACTGTAGCCAGAAGATCATTGTCTGAGAGTTCTTCCACGTTAATCGTCTCAGCCCTAGACTTGTCCTCAACATTTTGAGTAACCTTGGCCTTCTCACTTATCACCTTGCCTGAGGGTTTTTCAACCTTTGATCCCTCATGAGCATTTGGTTGCTCAACATTGTCAGTGACATTTTTGCTCAACACAACAGCTTTCTCTTGACATGCAGCAATGTCAGGAATGATTGTGTTCAAGGGAACAGAAACCCCAGGAACATCTCGATTGCCAGATAGTATCTAAGTGACGATAGTTGCAATGGAGTTATGTACATACCTTGACCCTTCCCTTGTGTGTTCATCAAGAGCGATTTCTGATGAAAACCCAGTGACCGTTTCCTTAGGTCTTCTTGCATGGGACGAAGTTGCTGCGTCCACAACTGGTTCCTCCCGGGTAGGGTGGTGAGACTCGGTGCTGTGAGAATCAGACATGGTGGTGTACGAGGAGGTGTCGGATTGACGAGCCATGCTGAAAATTGGAGAGGGAAGATGAATCGTTTCTTTGGACGAGGGTTTGCACGAGTGGAGAATGAAACGACTGAATGTGAAACGCTTTGTGCAGGAGTAAGGTCTATTAGATTTTGACCACTCAGCGCTCACCATATGTTTAATAATTTGACTTATTAAACAGTAGCTAACTAACTTCATTAGTTTCTATAACTTTTCAGATGCACACCTTCCCTTTTTGTCCTTACTGTACAATGTCATGACATTCTGTGTGACATTGTACTCTGTCTGCATCAGGTTCCTCCAAACTGGAGGTGACCACCTGCCTCCATAGGCAAGGTACTGAGTTTCTGCAGACGTCAATAACATGCACCTCTGTCTATCCCTCGCTGTCATATCAGTTATATGATGGCCAAAGGTAACCAAGGGCTCATTACTTTTGAGCAGACACTTTCCATAGTATGTCCTTTTATCTAAGGACAGATATGAGGCTCTTCTCATAGTTCCCTTGGAAATGCTCTTCTTCACTCCTTTTACCTGAGGTGCATCAAGTTTTCCATGTCCCACCTTCCCTTCCTGATCTCCCTTGGTCAAAGGACACTTGGGGGGGTTGATAGAGTCTTTAGATTTCCATAGATAGCAATTATCTTTGGATCTATCTCCTCTCATCACTTCTTGATTGCCCCCATTCAACACCACACATCCTCCCTTGGTAAATTCCACCTTATATCCTTGGTCACACAGCTGGCTTATGCTTATGAGGTTCACAGTTAGTCCTTTTACTAACAATACATCACTCAATTTTGGAGCTTCTGGACAGTCCAGCTTCCCAACACCCATGACTTCTCTTTTAGTTCCATCACCTAATGTCACAGACTTGGTGTGAGAGGGATGTAGATTCACCACTAGGTAGTTCATCCCAGTCATATGCCTTGAGCAGCCACTATCAAGGTACCAATCTTGTTTGATATGTCCTCTTGAAGAAGTGTGAGCAAGGTTAGCAACACACTGTTGATTCTCAGGAGAGAAGTGCATCTTAGATGCCAGCTGCTTAGGATTGACCTGAGGTGTCTGCTTAGCCGCCCATGTTGGTTTCTTAATGGGAGCATTATGAGTAGACACCTTTTTCTTGGGCCTACCTTGAGGGGTCTGGTTTGGGTAACCATGCAGCCTGTAGCAGAATGGTTTTATGTGACCGAATCTACCACAGTAATGACATTTCCATCTCTTGAATTTCTTCTTCTGATGGTTGTTCATTCTGGTTCCTCGATGTTGTGACTTTGAATGAGACATCCCTTTGGACTTCTGAACTTTAGCCTTTGGGCGTTTGCGTTCAGTTGAGGATCTTTTCCCAAAGCCTAGACCAGATGTGTTTCCAGACTTCTGTCCTGTCTTCAGGATTTCTTCCAAGATGTCAGATCCCTTATTCAACATTTTGATGGATTTGGTCATTTGGTCTAGCTTAGAGATTAGCAACGAAATCTCACTCTTCAGACCCTCTATGACTTTCAGCTGCTCTAGTTTCTCAGCTTCTAGTTCTTTGATGAGTTTCTTATGCTTTTCTCCTTGGATGCAAACTTCTGCACTTTTAACACATAATTCTTTATATGAAACAGCAAGCTCATCCAATGTGAGTTCATCTCCACTTGAGTTATCCTCTGAGGCACAAACACTAGTCAGAGCATTGACTTGTTTGGCCGATTCTCCTTCAGATTCACTCTCAGAGGCTTCTTCTGACCAGGTGACAGATAACCCTTTCCTTTGCCTCATGAGAAGGGTAGGGCAGTCATCCTTACTATGACCACATCCTTCACATCCATGGCACTGGATTCCCTTGCCTTGGTTGGCCTTTTCTTTATGAGTTGATCGTTTCTTTATGTCAGATGGGATGTTCTTAACATTAGATTTACCCTGTTGATCAACTTTCTTTATGAGCTTGTTGAACTGTCTCCCAAGCATGGCTAAGGCTTCTGATATACTTTCATCTCCTCCAGTATATCCTTCTCCTATAAGGACTATGCTTTTCTTCTTCTCAGCATACTCACCTAAGCCCATTTCAAAGGTTTGGAGAGAACCAATGAGCTCATCTACCTTCATATTGCTGATGTCCTGAGCCTCCTCTATGGCAGTGACCTTCATAGCAAACCTCTTAGGCAAGGACCTGAGAATCTTTCTTACGAGTTTCTCTTCAGTCATTTTCTCACCTAGTCCACCAGAGGTGTTTGCAATTTCAAGAATATTCATGTGAAAGTCATGAATAGTCTCATCCTCTTTCATCCTCAGATTTTCAAACTTGGTTGTCAACATCTGAAGTTTTGACATCTTCACCTTGAAAGTACCTTCATGAGTTACCTTGAGGGTATCCCAAACTTCCTTAGCTAGTTCACAATGGTGCACCAGCCTGAAGATGTTCTTAGTGATTCCATTGAACAGTGCATTCAAGGCTTTGGAATTTCCAAGAGCTAATGCCTCTTGTTCCTTGTCCCAATCTTCTTCAGGAATCTGCACACTGACTCCATCTTCACCTGTCCTCATTGGATGTTCCCATCCTTTGTTGACAGCTCTCCAGACTTTGCTGTCTAGAGACCTTAAGAAGGCTATCATACGAGGCTTCCAGTCATCATAATTAGAGCCATCCAACATGGGTGGTCTATTTGAGTGTCCTAAATCCTTGTCCATGGTACTAGAAAGTAACTTCCCTAGATCTCACCCAGAACTTCACAGGCAGGGTGCCTGCTCTGATGCCAATTGAAATTCTAGTTATCAGACTTTGGATGTCACACAGGTTGTTATGACATCCAATTCTGCACAGACAGGGATTATGCAGAACTTAATTATAAGTGCAGTAAATAACACAAGTAATTGTTCACCCAGTTCAGTCCAACATGACCTACATCTGGGGGCTACCAAGCCAGGGAGGAAATCCACTATTAGTAGTATCAATTCAAAGCTAAACTCACCCGTTTACAACTTATCACTTAATCCCTACCCAATGCAATTTCAATCTTAATCTAAGATCAGAGTTCCTACTCACTCCCCCTCAATCACCTCAGTGATATTAAAAACACTTTGAAGTCACACTTCAAAAACAACTCTTGGTTATGCTTCACAACTTAAACCAAGATACACAGCACTCACGCTTAAAAGCTTTGAGTGACACAACACTTACAACTCAATGAACACCCTATGCCAAAGCAATCATCTATTTGATAATGACTTGGCTTACAAGATACGTCTAATTCTAGACTCACAAAAATACAGCAGTGAAGTAAGATGGACACACTAAATCTTCACGCCTCAAAATCCCTGAAACTGAATGGAGGAATGCCTTCCTTTTTATATTGCAGCACCTGGGCTTTTGCACCTGTATTTTCCTGAATTTTAGGTCACATACGTTCCCTCAAATTCAATATTTAAGTTGCTAACAAATAGGCTATTTGTTAGGTTCATTGAATGTAGCTTGGTTGTTGATTTCCTGGATTTTCTCTGAGCTGTTGACTTCCTAAAGAATAGCCTGAGAAAGCTGTAACAGAAAACTGAACAACCTACAATTTAGCATATGCTGTCAGGCATGAATGTCACGACATTCAGCTTGACATCAAGGTCCATATGCTGAGTCTGTTTTCCCAGAAAACAGACTGTACAAATCTGCTGACCTGTACATGATCAATATGACCATACTACAGTACCAGCTTACATTAGTAAATGTCAAAGTGTCCAACTTAACATTTACACAATTGGCCTTAAGTTAGTTCTGCTATTCTCTTGAATAACAAACTAAGTAAAGTGCTGAAGTATAGCAGAACACCACTCTGCCCAATCTTCAGTAGCTGCTGTCAATGATGAATGTCACAACATCCAGTTTGACATTCAATCAGTAGGCCTTATGCCAGGTCTGGTTCTTCCTTGATAACCAGACTGCAAGTGAATACTAAGTTCTAACAGAGCTTCTGTTCCTTAGTATCTGTTGACAGGTATGAATGTCACAGCATTCAATAATCCTGTGTTAGCTAGTCCTGCAATAACTACAATGTAGTTACATATACATGTCATGACATCAGTCAAGACATTTGTGTTTTACCATACAATGCAGCCAATTAAACACCTACACTTTTTGCTTTATTCTGAAAATGGTAATCACAAAAAACATAAATAAATAAATAAACTTGTCCATCTGCATAATATTTGGTCACAAATCACTTCTCTAAAATCAAAATATCAAATCATAACGCAGGTTGGTTTCTAACCCCATTGAATATAATGATCCTTATCCTTCTCCAAATTTTGAATTCCCTGTGTTTGAGGCTGAGGAGGAAAATGATGAAGAAGTAAGTGATGAATTGTCTCGTCTTCTTGAGCATGAAGGAAAAGCCATTCAACCGTTCGAAGAGAAGATTGAGCTAGTCAACTTGGGTTCCGAGGATGATGTGAAGGAAGTCAAGATTGGGTCTCGACTGTGTCCAGATGTTAAGAAGGGGTTGATTAATCTTCTTCGAGAATATTCAGATTTGTTTGCTTGGTCCTATCAAGACATGCCTGGTTTGGATTATGAGATTGTGGAGCATAGATTGCCGTTGAAGCCAGAGTGCCCGTCAGTCAAGCAAAAGTTGAGAAGAACGCATCTTGATATGGTAGTGAAGATTAAATAAGAAGTGCAGAAGCAGATTGATATCGGTTTCCTTGTTACTGTTGAGTATCCATAATGGGTGGCCAATATTGTGCCCGTGCCAAAGAAAGATGGAAAAGTCCATATGTGTGTTGATTATAGAGATTTGAATAAAGCCAGTCCAAAAGATGATTTCCCTTTGCCACACATTGATATGTTGGTAGACAATACAACTAAATTCAAAGTCTTTTCGTTTATGGATGGATTTTCCGGATATAATCAGATCAAGATGGCACCCGAAGATATGCAGAAGACCACATTCATTACTCCTTGGGGAACATTGTGTTATAGAGTGATGCCTTTCGGTTTAAAGAATGCTGGTGCAACCTACCAGAGAGCAATGACTACTCTTTTTCATGATATTGTAGCGGGGTATTCGTTACCATTAGAGATATTGACTAAATCCAAGGTAAACCATACAAGTCGAGTCGCCACCGCACTTCTATTTATCCAAAGGAATGGTTAGAAAGCGAACAAAAACCTAAAAGTTTTATCGAATCAAAAACTAGTAAAAATGTCAGAGATCAGGGTAAGGGGGTTGGTTATGCAATGGGAATGTTTTAAGCACCCAAACATCCAGGGTACTCCTAGGGATCCCTTTTCACACTTGTTGTAAGGTTGGTATTTTGTGAAAATTTATTTGTGCAAACATGATTGAAGGGATGAGAAGAGAATATACAAGTTATTTACATTTTGTGTTTGGATGGATAAACCCATTGCCTACGTACCATCTTGAAAAAAGATTAGGATCAAAACCTCGTAGTTCGGGGTAAAAATTTCAAAAATGAGTTGGTGAATTGATTGGTCCAAAAACCTTAAGGTCTTTTGTTATCCAAGGGAGAAAACTCAACCTAAAACCACAAATCCACCATGTGAGGATAACTTCAACATGCTAGTGAGGGGTTAACCCTATAATAAGCATGGAAGACTCATTGTCCATCACTAAGGATATAGGTGAGTATTACATCTACCTCAAGGATAATTCAAACCTAATAGCTAAAGGTTATGAAAAGTTTTTGATACGAAGTGGCCATTGAAACTACAAAAGCATTTGAATGAGTTATATTTACCAATGAAAAGTATTTACAAAATATGGTCAAAGTTGACTTAAAGATTCAATTCAAAATAAGTGTTATGAAAAGAAAGTTTGAAAATCAAAAGCATAAGGCTTAGGTTTCTAATGTTTGAAAATAAGTGTTAAATGTTTGCACAAAAGTTTTGGCTTGGGTTAGAGTGGAGGGAAGAAGAAGAATGGCTAAAGTCCTAAACATACAAGAGATGGGGGATAAGAAACAAGACCACAAATGGAGTTCCTCTCTTGAGATCATATTGATGATCCAAGTAGCTCCCATCCATTGGAATATGCAAGCAAAAATAATTGTAGGCTCAAGCAATCAACATAATCAAACAAGCTCTTTTGAAGATCCCCAATGGCTCTTGTATCTTTCACTTTGGATGAACATGGCAATGATTCTTCAATTTGAGCTCACATAGGATCCCCTAGCACAAAAGCACACACATCAAAGAATTCATGGAGTAAATCAAGAATGGACAAGAGTGAGTTTAGAGGTTTAGTCCTTCTAAATCCATCTTCAACATTTAGGTCCTTTTACTCCAATTTTGCATAGGGGATGTCCTAGAAGCTAAGTCCTTTTGTCCATTTCTTTGCATTTTGGTCCACAACAATCAAAACAAAACACAAGCACAATAATATATACACAATTATGTGCTCAAGTGAGAAAAAGGCGAATTGCATTAACATAAACATGTGCTCAAATGAGCAAAGGAAAAAGCAAATGAATAATATCTACAAGAATATTAAATTGCATAAATGTAAAGAGAAAGAAGTAAATGTTAATGGTTAATGGTTCGAGTTAATAGTTAGTGTGCCATAAGGAAAATTTAGTGCTATGTTAAGCAATCGTAATTGGACTTATGTAGAAGTCACAACTATCTGAGGCCGGTCAATAACAATGTAGGGAACAACACAAGTTAGAGATCTTGATTAGTGAATAAAACTCCAACAACTTGCCATGCCAAAAAGAAGATGAGAAATGATCTTGTATTGATTTAGGTTCTTTGCATGATTTAGGTTCTTTGCATGATTTAGGAAGCAACCTATCCTTAATGCAAAGTCATTCACTTGATCCATGATCAAGATGAATTAGATTTGAATCAAGGAAGATTAAACCTCCATATATCAATGCTAACCACCAATCCTTAACTCATTGATCAAAAAGAAAAAAGAGAAAAGAAGAAGAAGATGAAGAATTAAACTGCATTAATGGAAATGATATGTATTAATCAACAAGCATTGACCATAGATAGAGAAGATCATGGTCAAACAAAAGAAAACAGAAGCAAAATGAAGATTAGAAGTTAAGAAACAAATAAAATATTTTTGGCATTTTATAATATTGAAATAAAACTTGAATTAAAATAATAAAGAAATGTCAAACTTCAAACTCACTTCAAATCAACTTTGAAAAGTCCAAATGAATTATCCTAGGTTCAACAAGGTCAAACAAAGTTTGACAAAAAATTTCAGCATTCTTAAAAGTCAGAAACTATTTTAATTCAATTAAAAATGCATAAAATAACCTAATTGAACTAAAATCTCAAATAAATCTCAAATCAATTAATAAATTGACGAGAATATTTTTCATAGATCTATCATCATTCAAAGGGGTTGGAAAAATATTTTTGTTTTTTTTGGATATCAAAAACTATTTTAAATGAATTAAAAATAACCAGAAAAGAGAAAATTACTAAAAAATATCAAATGATGAAATAAAAAATATTAAAAATCATTTTTAGAAAGTAGAAATTAAAAGGAGAAGAATGAAATTGGTCCCATAATTTTTGGACCAAAATGAGAGAGATATGAATTTTTAAAATGAAATGGAATTAAAATAATAAAATGGAAATAAAATCAGAAAATAGAAAAAAGAGAAAAAGCGTGGAGCGTTGGATGATCTTTCATTAATTGACGTGGATCATCACACAGCCTAGAAGTGCGCGTTCACCATACACCTTGGTCATAACAATGGACGTGTGTGATTGCATCTGGAAAACGCAATGGACGGATCTGATTGAATTTGGAGACCAGATGGTGGCCAGCACCATCGTCTTCTCCGGCCAAAATCCGGCCACATCGAAAGTTGCAGAAATTAAAATGGCAACCAAAATGCATGATCCAGGCATCAATCGAGAGCTGGGGTGAGGTAGATCACCCCTGTACCACTCAATTCCATTCTAGATCTCTATATTGAGAGTAATCAGAAGTGGAAATTATGTGGTGTTCATATGAACTTCATGATTTTCAAAAATTGAAAGCATAGCAATGTTGCCTTTATGAAGAGGACTTCAGATCACACAACAACAATGAAAATAGAGCACTATACAAGCTGATTCGAAGCAAATAACAATTGAAGTAAACCTTTGATTTGCAAGGCTTTGAGTCACAATCTTTGGATGCTTTTGCTTACAGTAGACACTATGGATCAAGAAGAGAAGGTTTAGGAACTTTGAGATCTGAAGATTGATCAATGAAATCAAAATTCAGATCTGAAAAATTTGAAGAAAAATGGATTAGTTCCTTTAGTGATGGCTAGGATTTCAATTCAGCAGCAATTGGGGCGCCTTAAGGTTGCTAAAATGAGAGGCAATGTCATTGTATTTATAGCTGAGCAAGGCTGAGTTGCATGAACAAATCATGTGCATGGATGGAAAGGGCCTCCATGCATGGGCCTGTACAGGCGCATGGAGGGTCCAATTCCACTTGGATTTGCAAGCTTAGGCCAAAGGGAATGAGAATGGACGTGCAGAATGAGTGTGCAGAGCTCATGCAATGTAAATTTAATAGATTTTCAAAAATGCACCAACATGTTCATGCTTTCGAAAATGCCATGTTAATACTTGAAATGCAACCTTATGAGTAATGGTTGGAAAGCTTATTGCATAAGGAACAAATATCATGTTGATCAAAACTCCATTTGGGCCTTGGAAATTAATGAAAATTGAACTTGAAGTGTAGGGTGCAAAACATGCATATGTGAGATTTTGAAAATTGGCCAAAGTTCAAGCCCTTCTGTCTCAATGATACAAGCTCCAAATGACAAAATCTTCAACATCAAAGTTGTAGATCTTTCAAGACAATCAATTTGAACTTAAATTTTGCATCATTCGGTTTTTGATGAAGAAGTTATGGGCACTTGAAGTCGGACTTTTTTCACATTTCAATGCATTTGGTCCAAAGTGACCTATAATGTTTTGCATTATCACATGTATTTATTTTGAGATTTTGAAATTTTGCTAAACACAACATTTAAAGTAGACATCCTAAGCTTTCCAATTCATTCGGTTTCCCTTCAAAATCATAAAAAATGAAGGAGTTATGTCCTTGGGAAGTTGACCTAAAATTAGGGTTTCAGTCAAAATAACCTATAATGTTTTGGAATGGATGATAACCTTCCAAGCTTCAAATAAATTTTTGAAGAACATGAAAGTTGTTCATATAGTCCTTAAGAACAGTTTTTCTCTTGGGGTCATCTCCATTTGACAAACACATAAAAAGTTAGGTCTCAATACATTTCAAAATAGTCAGATGAATTGACCGATCAACTTCTTAAGTCCAAACCTCATATCTTGATGAATTAATGATTGAGGACACTCAAATAAGTTCAAATATGCATGAAATGATGAATTAAAGAACTTCCCTTGATTGTATTTGACCATGGGTTGAGGTTGCTTCATGAGCAAGGCACAGTTGATGAACAAATGAATTAGGGTTTCCTTGGGAAACAAGCCTCAAACCCTTTGATTTGCTTTGATCAAAATGATGAATTGAGATACTTAGGAGGCATATTTGATGGATGAGAGCTTTGGGAACCATTGCCATGCTTACTTTCATCTTCCCTTGGCCATATTAATGCACATAGGGTCTCCTAGAAGCTTTAGACCTTGTGACTGCTCAAGCTACAAACAAGAGATGTTAGTGACATATTTTTGTGCTTTTGGTTAGTGAATAAAAATGAGAAAAGAAATGATATACAATTCAAGCATGCTTGGTGTTCTCAAACCAAATCACAAGAGATCCCAACCCAAAGGTAAGGAGCCAAGATGCTTATGATCCTTGAGGCAATGCAATTGCAATGTTTATGATGCCATGAGGGATCTTAGGGTCAAAATTAGGGTCTTACAGATATGATGCATAAAGAGATTGAAGTTTATGTTGATGGTATGATTTCTAAATCAATTGATGAAGAGGAACGTGTTGAGCATTTGTTGAAGCTATTCCAGCGTTTGAGAAAGTATAAACTCCGCTTGAATCCTAATAAGTCTACTTTTGGTGTTCGTTCTGGTAAGTTGTTGGGCTTTATTGTCAGCGAGAGGGGTATTGAAGTTGATCCTGCCAAGGTCAAAGCAATACAAGAGATGCCTGCGCCCAAAACTGAGAAGCAAGTCAGAGGTTTTCTCGGCCGCTTGAATTATATCTCAAGATTCATTTCACACATGACTGCCACATGTGCGCCTATACTCAAGCTCCTTCGGAAAGATCGGTCTTGTGATTGGACCGAAGATTGACATAAATCTTTTGACAGTATCAAGGAATATCTGCTTGAGCCTCTGATTCTGTCTCCGCCTATTGAAGGAAGACCGTTGATCATGTATCTGACTGTGCTTGAAGATAGTATGGGTTGTGTTCTAGGTCAGCAAGATGAGACTGGAAAGAGAGGATTTGCAATTTACTACCTCAGTAAGAAGTTCACCGACTGTGAGACTCGGTATTCTATGCTTGAGAAAACTTGTTACGCATTGGTTTGGGCTGCTAAGCGTCTCCGTCAATATATGTTGAATTATACCACTTGGTTGATATCCAAAATGGATCCAATCGAGTATACTTTTGAGAAGCCTGCTTTAGTTTGGGAGGATTGCCCGTTGGCAGATGTTGTTATCATATTATGATATTGAATGCCAAACTCAGAAAGCCATCAAAGGTAGTATCTTGGCTGACCATTTGTCTCACCAACCAATTGAAGATTACCAGTCAGTGCAGTACGATTTTCCTGACGAAGAGATATTGTACTTGAAAGTGAAAGATTGTGACGAACCATTGCTTGAAGAAGGTCCAGAACCTGGTTCCCGTTGGGGCATGGTATTTGATGGAGCTGTTAATCAGTATGGTAATGGCATTGGGGCAGTGATCATTAATCCTCAAGGCATGCACTTTCCTTTTACAACTAGATTGACTTTCAAGTGTACAAACAATATGGCAGAACATGAAGCTTGCATTATGGGGCTTAAAGAGGCCATTGATCTCAGAATTTGGCATTTAGATGTCTTTGGAGATTCAGCTTTGGTGGTAAATCAGATCAAAGGTGAATGGGAGACGAATCAACTCGGTTTAATACCATATAGAGATTATGCGAGGAGGATTTCAACTTTCTTTACAAAGGTTGAGTTTCATCATATCCCTCGAGATAAAAACCAAATGGTAGCTGCTCTTGCAACGTTGGCATCAATGATTGTAGTGAAATATTGGAATGAAGTTCCCAATTTGACTGTGATGCGTCTTGATAGGCCAGCTCATGTGTTTGCTGTTGAAGAGGTCAAAGACGAAAATGCGTGGTATTATGACATTAAGTGCTTCCTCCAAAGTCAGATTTGCTCGCATGGGGCATCTTTGAAAGATAAGAATACTTTGAAATGATTAGTCGGCAACTTCTACCTAAACGGTGATGTGTTGTACAAGAGAAACTTCGATATGGTTCTGCTCAGATGCGTGGAAAGACACGAAACAGACCTATTGATGACTGAAGTCCATGAACGTTCCTTTGGTACTCATTCCAATGGACATGCAATGGAAAAGAAGATGTTGCGAGCAGGTTACTATTGGCTGACAATGGAATCTAACTGTTGCAAGTTTGTGAAGAAATGCCACAAGTGTCAAATATATACAGATAAGATTCATGTTCCTCCAACACTGTTGAACGTCATTTCCTCCCCATGGCCCTTCTCCATGTGGGCACCAGGGATACCGGTTACTGGTCATATGATAGGTGACCGACCAAGCGTGAATTGGGGATTATTTCCAAGACACTCATCATCTGAAAAGGGGGCTAAAAAAAAGCAAACTCGATTACAGGATGAGCATTCGACTCCGCAAAAAGGGAATACGAATCTTACTCGACTGGGGAAGAGCAAAAGACTTCGACCAAAGAGCGCATGAGATATATTATCTATTACCGTCAGAACGTAGATAACATACTCGCATGGAAGATTATCCACAACCGGTTACTGGGTTAATAAAGGATAAATCGACCGAAAGAAAAGGGCATCGGGATACCAAATACTAGGTATAAAATGATGACCAATCAAAGGGAGAAATAATCATTGCCGACAAAGAGCAAATGAAAGATGACTCGCTGGGGATATATTGACAAAGGCAATGATCAAGGAGATATATCACCGGTTACTGGGAGACATGCTCAAAAAGGTGAAGGAAAATCAATACCGAATATTGGATAAAGATAACCGTCAAAGAGGGAATTACATCTACCAATACTAGGTAGAAAACCACGGAAGAGTAACCGTCATCGGTTAGGATGACCAAAAATAAGGTTAACTCTGCAAGGGGATAAAATAGGGTTTACAACTACCGGTATAAGGGTAGAAAACCACAGAAATAGGACTTATAACTATCGGTATGAGGGTAGAAGGCCACAGAAATAGGACTTATAACTACCGGTATGAGGGTAAAAGGCCGCAGACTCCATCGGGGAAAAGAAGGACAATTACTCGTGACTGAGCAATCATTCATCTAAGCTACGGGGAAATGCAGGGAAAATCTCAAGAAGCCAATCTAGGAACAAACTAGAGAGGCGCGATGAAACAAGACTCATTCCTATGAGGATATAACTCAGGGGGAACTCCATCCCAATATATGTGTCGGGAGGAAACAGAAACAACTATCATCCACGAGGACATAACTTAGTGGGGAATATGGAGGAAAGGATAAGCACTTTCTACTTACGGGGCTGACTCTACATGGGGAGATCAGACACAAGCATCTGTTTGGTGAAAAACGTATCACTGAATAGCAGGAGACAACAAGCAAAGGTATTTATGGAAAATAATGCGACATGAATATTTGAATGTTAAAATTATGCATATATGTGTGGTTTATGTATGATGAATGCTGACAAAACAGACATATCTAACACAAACAGGTCCACAAATTAATGAACGAACATCCGGTACTACATCTCGAGAGAGAAAGCCGGGCCCACTGGAGGACATTCAATCTGATGGGGCAAAAGATACCAGGAACCAAAGATCGCTGCAAGGGGAAGGATCATCAACCATTCCAGCTAGGGACAGGATCAACACACAGATAAAATCCTCTGTAGAAGCAACTTTACTGAGGAAATTATCAGAGGGGAGGGTGGAACTCTGTGGGGAACAAACACCAAATCAGAAGTTTCCAGGGTCATCACCATATATGCTTCACTACCGGAGAAATAACATCTACTGAGGAAGAAGGATCATCGCTCTGCTGAAGGAAAGAGGGATGAATACCCTTACCAACCACTCTACTCGGGAGGAAAACACAAACAGGCTCTGAAGGAAGAGAAAACAAGCATGATGGGAATATGAACAAATGTCTTACCCTGTTGGGGATCATACCATTTTTGGGAGAGCACTGAAGACTTCCCAAATATCCTTTCGTCATTGTGAATGTTCACTTTGTTTAACAACAAATTTATGATTTTTTTTAATTTAAAACAATGATATTTCTCAATTAAAACATGCAAAACATTTGTTGAACAGAAACAAATAAGAGTGGAAAGAAGTGGATAAAGGCTCAAATTTATTTGATGGGATGGTAGTCTGCAAATGGCGAGACTCCATGGATCTTTACAAATTTGAAATTGGTGATATATATTGGAAAAGGGCTACATTGAACATAATGACCATTTCTCCACCAACTTTGAATCTGATGTATTTGAAGCTTCAATTGACGATGACTGAGTGAGGATTTTTGACAAATGACAGCTTGTAGAACAAAGTCTTGTCAGGATGCAATTACTTGCCAAATCCCTAATTTTTGCCTAGATTTCCCCAAGGTGAGGTTCTCAATCTAGAGGGATACATATTCATTTTTTATGTCTCTAACATTTGCCTGGATCGCCCTTTCAGGTTTTCAATCCATCGAGACGCTCATTTTTTGCCTAAGCCGCCCTTTCGGGTTTTCAACTTAGCGAGCTATTATGTTTTTATTTTTAGGCGAAGTATTTCATGACTGCATCTGAATTCACAGGACGAATGAAATCCTCCCCATCCATAGGTGTAAGTATCAAAGCACCGCCTGAAAAGGCTCTCTTAACAACATATGGACCTTCATAGTTTGGAGTCCACTTGCCCCTGGAATCGGGCGCGAAAGACAAAACTTTCTTGAGCACAAGGTCACCTTCTCGGAATACCCGAGGCTTGACCTTCTTATCAAAGGCTTTCTTCATCCTTTGCTGATATAACTGACCATGGCACATGGCAGTCAATCTCTTCTCTTCTATCAAGTTCAGTTGGTCATAACGACTCTGAACCCACTCAGCATCAGTCAACTTGGCTTCCAACAAGACTCTCATTGATGGGATCTCCACCTCTACTGGGAGTACAACCTCCATGCCGTAAACAAGAGAGAAAGGGGTTGCCCCTGTTGAAGTGCAGACAGATGTACGATACCCATGTAAAGCAAATGGCAGCATCTCATGCCAATCTTTGTACGTAACAACCATCTTCTGGACAATCTTCTTGATATTCTTATTAGCAGCTTCAACAACCCCATTCATCTTGGGTCTGTAAGGAGAAGAATTATGATGTGCAATCTTGAACTCGCTACACAACTCTTTCATCATCTTGTTGTTCAAGTTAGATCCATTGTCAGTAATGATCTTATCCGGCACACCATAACGGCATATGAGTTGATTCTTCATAAACTTCACAACTACCTGCCTGGTCACATTTGCATATGACGCCGCTTCAACCCACTTGGTGAAGTAATCAATTGCTACGAGAATAAATCTGTGACCGTTGGACGCTTTCGACTCTATCATGCCAATCATGTCAATTCCCCACATGGAGAAAGGCCATGGTGATAAAATCACATTCAGAAGTGTCGGGGGAATATGAATCTTATCCGCATAAATCTAACACTTGTGGCATTTCTTCACGTATTGGCAGCAGTCAGAATCCATTGTCAGCCACTAGTAGCCTGCCTTCAACATCATTCTAGCCATGGCATGTCTATTGGAATGAGTACCAAACAAACCCTCATGGACCTCAGTCATTAACAGGTCTGCTTCGTGTCTATCCACGCATCTGAGTAGAACCATGTCAAAATTTCTCTTATAAAGCACTTCGCCATTGAGGTAGAAACTGCCTGATAATCTCCTCGAAGTCTTTCTATCTTTCACAGATGCTCCAGGCGGGTAAATCTGGCTCTGAAGAAAGCACTTGATATCATAGTACCATGGCTTATCATCTTGCACTTCTTCTAATGCAAACACATGAGCTGGTCTGTCCAAGCGCATCATAGTGATATTGGGAACTTCACTCCAGAGTCTCACCACGATCCTCGAAGCAAGTATAGCAAGAGCATCTGCCATCCGATTCTCATCTCGAGGAATATGATGGAAGTCAACCTCAGTAAAGAACGTTGAAATCCTCCTCGCATAATCTCTATATGGGATGAGGCTAGGCTGATTCGTCTCCCATTCACCCTTAATTTGATTAACAACAAGGGCCGAATCACCATAAACATCAAGATGTTTGATCCTAAGATCAATACATTCTTCCAATCCCATAATACATGCCTCATACTCAGCCATATTATTCGTGCATTTGAAAGTTAGCCTTGCTGTAAAAGGAAAATGTGTGCCCTGAGGAGTAATAATCACTGCCCCAATACCATTTCCATATTGATTTACAGTGCCATCAAACACCATGCTCCATCGGGAAACAGGCTCTGTCCCTTCATCGAGCGTAGGCTCATCGCAATCTTTCATTTTCAAATACAGAATCTCCTCGTCTTGGAAGTCATACTGAACTGACTGATAATCCTCAATTGGTTGATGTGCCAAGTGGTTAGCCAAGATACTACCTTTTATAGCCTTCTGAGCTCGATACTCAATATCATACTCAGACAACAACATCTGCCAACGGGAAATCCTCCCAGTTAAAGCAGGCTTCTCAAAGATATACTTGATTGGATCCATTTTGGATATCAACCAAGTCGTATGATTCAACATATACTGGCGTAAGCGCTTAGCAGCCCAAGCCAAAGCACAACATGTTTTCTCAAGCATCGAGTATCAAGACTCACAATCAGTGAACTTCTTACTCAGGTAGTATATAACATATTCTTTCTTTCCCAATTCGTCTTGCTGACCCAGAACACAACCCATTGAATCTTCAAGGACAGTCAGATACATAATCAATGGTCTACCTTCCACAGGTGGAGACAGAATCGGTGGCTCGGACAGATACTCTTTAATATTGTCAAAGGCTTTTTGGCAATCCTTGGTCCAATCATGAGACTGATCTTTCCGAAGGAGCTTGAATATCGGTGCACATGTGGCAGTCATGTGGGATATGAATCTGGAGATATAATTCAAGCGGCCAAGAAAACCTCGGACTTGCTTCTCAGTTTTGGGCGCAGGCATCTCTTGTATTGCTTTGACCTTCCCAGGATCAACCTCAATACCTTTCTCACTGACAATAAATCCCAATAACTTGCCGGAACGGACTCCAAATGTACACTTGTTCGGATTCAGACGAAGTTTATACTTCCTCAAATGCTGAAAAAGCTTCAACAAGTGCTCAACATGTTCAACTTCCGTTCTTGACTTCACAATCATATCATCAACATATACCTCGATCTCCTTGTGCATCATATCGTGAAACAAGGTAGTCATAGCTCGTTGATACGTGGCTCCGGCGTTCTTCAAACCAAAGGGCATCACTCGATAACAGAATGTTCCCCAAGGTGTGATGAATGTTGTCTTCTCCATATCCTCGGGTTCCATCTTAATCTGATTATATTCGGAAAATCCGTCCATAAACGAGAAGACATTGAATTTAGTTGTATTATCTACCAACATATCAATATGTGGTAGAGGAAAATCATCTTTTGGACTAGCTTTATTCAAGTCTCTATAGTCCACACACATTCGAACTTTTCCATATTTTTTAGGCATAGGTACAATATTGGCCACCCATTGAGGATATGTAGAAGTCACCAGAAACCTCGCATCAATTTTCTTATGAACTTCCTCTTTGATCTTCACTGCCATATCAGGATGGGTTCTTCTGAGCTTCTGCTTTATAGGCACGTACTCAGGCTTCAAAGGCAGAAAATGTTGCACGATATAAGTATCCAGACCAGGCATGTCTTCATATGACCAGGAAAAGACGTCGACATATTCTCGTAGCAGCTCAATCAACCCCTTCTTAACAGATTCTTCCAGGAGTGCCCCTATCTTCACTTCTCGCACACAATCTTCAGACCCCAAGTTGACTGTTTCCAGATTCTCAAGATGCGGCTGAATGATCTTCTCTTCATGCTCAAGTAGACGGGTAATCTCGTCAGGAATCTCTTCAATTCATCTTCTTCTGCCTCAAATACAGGGAACTCAAAGTTGGGAGATGGTGTTGGATCATTATGTTCAATGGGTTTGATCAACCTGCATAATGATTTTGGATAAAGAGATTTTAGAATTCATACAAGGCAAATCATTATGCAGATGAAAAGATTGATTTTATTCTTATTTTTTAGGGTTTTATGTGATCACCAATTTCATGCAAAAGAGAAAAGGGAAAATAATTGGAAAAACAAACATTTAACATGAACTTATTGAATGAAAATGTCATTGTATTTATGAGCCAACAATATCATCACTCCTCCTTTTGGCATGGGAGGAGGGTTTTTAAACACAATGAACATTACTTTGACTTATGGATAACTTTTGGAACATCCACAGAGACCCAATTATTGCAGACCCCTCCAGGGATGACAAAGTTGCCAGAATCCTCCTCTGCATCCTCTTCCACAATAGCAGCAACTTCCTCATCTTGACCAGTGTGGATGAATCCTCCACTCTTGAACAACCCATGCTTATTGAAGACGCCAGAAGAATACCTTATGCCAGCCCGAGATTTATTGTCCTCCAGCTTAATCATTTGCCCCAATCCAGTAGTTGTACCATGCTCAATGGCCACTACGCCAAACAAGACCTTAGACAGCGCTTTTTTTAGCCTTAGACAGCGCTTTAAAGCGCTGTCTAAACCTCCGCTGCTAAAGGTTTAGACAGCGCTTTTTGAAATCTTAAAAGCGCTGTCTAAGCCCCCCCCCCCTTAGACAGCGCTTTGGCCTAAAGCGCTTTCTAAGACCCTCCTATTTTAATTTTTTTAGGTATACCTTAGACAGCGCTTTTGGCAAAAGCGCTGTCTAAGGTATACCTAAAAAAATTAAAATAGGGGGGGCTTAGACAGCGCTTTTTGAAAAGCGCTGTCTAAGCCCCCCTATTTTAATTTTTTTAGGTATACCTTAGACAGCGCTTTAGGCAAAAGCGCTGTCTAAGGGGGGGGCTTAGACAGCGCTTTTCATAAAGCGCTGTCTAAGCCCCCCCCCCCCCCCCCCCCCCCCCCCCCCCCCCTTAGACAGCGCTTTTGCCTAAAGCGCTTTCTAAGACCCCCCTTAGACAGCGCTTTTTCCAAAAGCGCTGTCTAATGTATACGAAAATTTTTGTAGCTTTTGTTTTAAACCACATTTTTTCCAGGTTTATAAACCAGAATTTCTACCTGTTTTCAACCAGATTTTGACAGACAGAATCACATTTTATACATGCCATTTTGGCCTTTTTTCTACCAATTTTTGGCTAACAAATATATATATACCAATTCAAACCAATTTTGCCTTAAATGTATCAAAATATATACAAATTTATGTACACATTTACAAGTCATTACATATACTACAAATTTATGTACACATTTACAAGTCATTACATATATTACAAATATACTACAAAATTACACAAATTTATGAAAAAACTTTGAGCTCTATCATGAATTGACACCACTCCTCTTTGATTTCGTCCACTTGATCCTTTGTATAAAATGCACACTTGAATTCCTCAAAGTACTACATAATAATATAACATATTTTGAATTAATTCCAACTATTTAATTATATGAGATATGTGTAAATATAAAAATAACTCATAAGTTAGAAATACATACATTGGTGGGAATCACTAATCGGCCCAAAGCAAGAGTATCCCGCATAAACCTCAACACGAAATACCCGCAATCTATTTGATTACGTTGTTGAGGACACTACATGAAAAAAAAATATGGATTATAAATCCTAAGTTTTATCAAGTGTCATCACTAATATAATAAAAAATGTGGTAATTAAAAATATACCGCCACTTTAATCCATGTAATGCGGTTGGTGCCCCTCCTTGAGGTTTGGATATCTCGTTGGGCCCGAAAAGCTTGTAGGATGCTAATAAAATAAAAATGAAGCAATTAGAACAATTCACATAAACTAAGAAAATTTTTGAACATTCTCACTTACGTGTCAATTAGGAACTTCATATCCGGGTATGTTGTCCAATCATTTCCTAACGAGTCAAGATAATACACAATTTCTCGGATAGGATTGATTGCGAGCAACAACCAATGTCCACTGTAATGATTAGGCAAATGTTAGATGGTAACTTGGAAAATAATTATAATAGATGAATTTAGAATGAAATGCTAACCCGGTATTAAACGGTATAAAAAACAACTTCTCCGCATCTTTATTGTCATTGAGGGTCCGAAGAACGTACTACGTCACGGTATCCGGTCTATTTAAGATTAAACCTAAGTTGATGCTCGCGGGTGCTAAGAATCCGAATGACTCGTCCAAATCATTGGGGCGCATCATTTTGTCATACAAAAACCTAATATAAAAACATCATTAACACCTCTTTTGAAACATAAAGTAAACCGGATTAACATAAAGTAAACATCATTAACATAAGTTGTTTAATTAATAAAACAAAGTAGACCGGATTTACCTAATATATGTATTGACAACGTTGACGCCGATTTCTTCATGACCAAAAACTTGCATGAAGTCTTCATTACCAATCATTTGGTCGTGAGCAAAGCCGAAAATCCCTTCCTCCATATGTATAGTCCGAACACCTCCGGTCGGTATATCGGTCATCTCTATAAATGTCCTGAGGCACGACCTATACTTGGTGGTAGGTTTTTTCCTAGCTACGGTCTTCTTAGCACCAGAACTTTTTACCCCGTGCGGAGGCGTTCCTAACCTCCTTTATTTGTTGTGCGGAGGCATTGCTAACCTCATTTTCTTGAACCTACATGTCATATAAATAGTTAGATCAAATTAAGAATGTAACAACTTCCATGAATATATGTCATATAATTGTATATTACCTCTTTTCTTGATTTGGATTTTGTGGGAGTCTATTTAACATAATCAAGGAAAATATGTAAGTAAAATTTTAAGCATAAATTTTAAACTTTGAATATACACATTAAAGTTAACATAAGTTTTAAGCATACCTCATATCCTACGCATATGAGGTTTGTCGGCCATGCAACAAACGAACCTACTGCTTCGTGCACCGTTGTTGCATCCGAATCATCGCTAGGATATGGTAATAATGCATTCGGGTCAACTGCAATATCAACTGATACCTTCAAACATCCAGCAGGGAGCTCTCTAGTGTGGAGTAATACTCCGCTAACGTTATGCACTTTTCCCTTGCCAACCATCCGATAGTGTGGTGACGACAAATACAGCTGACAATGGGAAATGCCCTAAAACCAATAATAACAAGAAATCGTTAATGTGTATATATGTCAAATACATAATTTAAGCAAATAGTTCAATTTAAGACAATTATATGTAATTACCTCTGGAATGTTCGGTTGAAAGGTACAGTTGATACTGTTTTTGTCCGAAGCATCTCTGTATACCGTTGAGGCGCTAGCCTCTCTTTCTCTCCTCAATGCATCAAGCTCAGCTTGCATGGCTTCCAATCTTGCATGAAGCTCCCGATTACTAGGAGCCTTTCCTTTTTTAACACTGAGGGAGGTCGGAGTGACTCCAAATCCCTTACCCCTCACCCGACCAGAATACTCAGGGACATCTAATGCCCGACTAAGTATGTTCTTAGTATCATCGGGAGATAGAGTCTGAGATAGCTCCTCCTGAAAAATCAGATGAATACCGTATACTTGTCAAATATTTGTGTATAAAAATGTTATTCAATTAATGAAAAAATGTTATACTTACACATTTCTGGTATACGTTTAAAACGTCTTCTTGAGGAACTACAGATTTGCCCACACGGGCTTCCTTCCACAAAACATGTGCAGGAAGAGATGTTTCTGAACTTTCCTCCTTCTGCAGCTACACATTAAGTCATACAATTTGATCAGATAAAACTAATATATGATGAACAAATTTGTTTTCGCAATTTATAAATACTTACCATGGATTGTTCTAAGCGTCCATATCCGACACGTCCTTTTCGGTACGGATATGCGGGACTTGATGCTCTTTCCCGATTTGTAGCACTTATTCTTTGAAAAGTCGGGTCTTGTCTTTTGGATTTGAAAGCTTCCCATTCTTCAGCCGATATCAAACTTTCATATTTTCTAGGAAGCTCCGCATCCACAAAATTACCATCCGCATCCTTAAGGAACTTGGATGATAAAAATGTCCGAAATCCTCTAAGAAGCTTTCCGGCCAATTTCATACAAAACCCTCTTCTTTCGTCTTCGATGTTAAAACATCGCTAAGAAAAACATACAAATTGATAGTTAGTATCGGTAATTGAAAAAACATAATTGATACCGTATAATTAAGGGCCAAATGATTGTACCTTTATCTCACTCCAAATTTTTTCTTTGGACTCTTTCAACTCTTTATTTCTCCAATCATCACATGTAATGGGAATTTCATTCCTTACTAGTGCACCGATGAAACTAGTTAAGGTATGCCCATTAGGTTCTATAAGTTGTCCCTGGTTGTTCCAAGAGACATCTAGTATGATGCCTCGAGATCATCCTTGGACCACCCTTCGCATTACTGTGATGCCTCTTCGGATTTCTTCTTCCGCGGATACTTTACTAACTTCCTCATGTTGGTCATCAGCCATGTCTAACCTGTAATAAACCAAGGAAACCATCAAATATCAAATATAACTTATAATCAAAACAATTGAAAACAAAAAAATAAAGAAATCATGCATTATCAGTTATAACTTATAATCAAAGCAATTGAATACAAAAATATAATGAAATCATGCATTACCACATATAACTTATAATCAAAACAAATGAAAACAAAAAATAAAGAAACCATGGATAATTTACCTACTAAGTCACTAACATCTCTTTCTTTTCTTTGTTGGAATATTAATCACTTGTTTCTTAGCAATGCGTACGGATGAATTGATCCAAATTCCCTCATTATGATCGTTTCTTATATATGACTCATCCGGTATAAGATCCTCAACTTCATCATTTCTATTCAACTCATTCCGTCTAATGCGTGACTCATTCTCAACATCAATATCACATTGATCGACACCGCTATCATCAGTCACTTTGTTAGAGAAAAGCACTATAGACCATTTTGTACTCTTCGGGTCATTCACATAGAACACTTGTTTAGCTTGAGATGCTAGAATAAAAGGTTCATCTTTGTACCCCACCCTAGTAAGATCAACTTGCAAAAATCCAGACTTATCCATTCGTATGCCACTACTATTCACCCACTTGCAACCAAAGATGGGAATCTGAAACTTCTCGTAATCAAACACCCAAATGTGCTCAATAACTCCAAAATATGACAAATTTGCATATTTGGGGTTTAAGTCCTTCATACTTGATATATGCATTGCTTCAGCTAGCACGGTGACACCACTATTTTGCATAGTACTCTTATCATCTTGTTCTTTGGTATAAAATGTGTATCCATTAATTGAATATGCGCTATGAGAAAACACATGCAAACTTGGACCATATGCCAAACATCTCAACCTTTCTGTTACCGAAGAAGGATCTGAAGAGCGCTTCAAATAAATATGATCCTTCAACCATTGTATGAAACTTTGATTGTGCTCTATAACTATCCAATTTTCATTTCTGTTCGGATTTAACCTTCGGAGTACATCCTTGTGCATTTCAACATATGGCTCAACCTCATTATTATTGTGCAGAACATACAAATGAACTTGATCCCGTTCATCCCTTGATATTGTCACAATTTTATTCCCAATTAGAACATACCGCACTTCTATTTATCCAAAGGAATGGTTAGAAAGCGAACAAAAACCTAAAAGTTTTATCGAATCAAAAACTAGTAAAAGTGTCAGAGATCGGGGTAAGGGGGTTGGTTATGCAATGGGAAGGTTTTAAGCACCCAAAACATCCTAGGTACTCATAGGGAGCCCTTTTCAGACTTGTTGTAAGGTTGGTATTTTGTGAAAATTTATTTTTGCAAACATGATTGAAGGGATGAGAAGAGAATATACAAGTTATTTACATTTTGTGTTTGGATGGATAAACCCATTGCCTACGTACCATCTTGAAAAAAGATTAGGATCAAAACCTCGTAGTTCGGGGTAAAAATTTCAAAAATGAGTTGGTGAATTGATTGGTCCAAAAACCTTAAGGTCTTTTGTTATCCAAGGGAGAAAACTCAACCTAAAACCACAAATCCACCATGTGAGGATAGCTTCAACATGCTAGTGAGGGGTTAACCCTATAATAAGCAAGGAAGACTCATTGTCCATCACTAAGGATATAGGTGAGTATTACATCTACCTTAAGGATAATTCAAACCTAATAGCTAAAGGTTATGAATTTGTTTTGATAAGAAGTGGCCATTGAAACCACAAAAGCATTTGAATGAGTTATATTTACCAATGAAAAGTATTTACAAAATATGGTCAAAGTTGACTTAAAGATTCAATTCAAAATAAGTGTTATGAAAAGAAAGTTTGAAAATCAAAAGCATAAGGCTTAGGTTCTAATGTTTGAAAAGAAGTGTTAAATGTTTGCATAAAAGTTTTGGCTTGGGTTAGAGTGGAGGGAAGAAGAAGAATGGCTAAAGTCCTAAACATACAAGAGATGAGGGATAAGAAACAAGACCACAAATGGAGTTCCTCTCTTGAGATCATATTGATGATCCAAGTAGCTCACATCCTTTGCAATGTGCAAGCAAAAATAATTGTAGGTTCAAGCAATCAACATAATCAAACAAGCTCTTATGAAGATCCCCAATGGCTATTGTATCTTTCACTTTGGATGAACATGGCAATGATTCTTCAATTTGAGCTCACATAGGATCCCCTAGCATAAAATCACACACATTAAAGAATTCATGGAGTAAATCAAGAATGGACAAGAGTGAGTTTAGAGGTTTAGTCCTTCTAAATCCATCTTCAACATTTAGGTCCTTTTACTCCAATTTTGCATAGGGGATGTCCTAGAAACTAAGTCCATTTGTCCATTTCTTTGCATTTTGGTCCACAACAATCAAAACAAAACACAAGCACAATAATATATACACAATTATGTGCTCAAGTGAGCAAAAGGCAAATTGCATTAACATAAACATGTGCTCAAATGAGCAAAGGAAAAAGCAAATGAATAATATGTGCAAGAATAGTAAATTGCATAAATGTAAAGAGCAAGAAGTAAATATTAATGGTTATTGGTTAGAGTTAATAGTTAGTATGTCATAAGGCAAATTTAGCGCTATGTTAAGCAATCGTAATTGGACTTAGGTAGAAGTTACAACTATCTGAGGCCGGTCAATAATAATGTAGGCAACAACACAAGTTAGAGATCTTGATTAATGAATCAAACTCCAACAACTTGCCATGCCAAAAAGAAGATGAGAAATGATCTTGTATTGATTTAGGTTCTTTGCATGATTTAGGAAGCAACCTATCCTTAATGCAAAGTCATTCACTTGATCCATGATCAAGATGAATTAGATTTGAATCAAGGAAGATTAAACCTCCATATATCAATGCTAACCACCAATCTTAACTCATTGATCAAAAAGAAAAAAGAGAAAAGAAGAAGAAGAAGATGAGGAATTAAAGTGCATTAATGGAAATGGTATGTATTAATCAACAAGCATTGTCCAAAGATAGAGAAGATCAAGGTCAAACAAAAGAAAACAGAAGCAAAATGAAGATTAGAAGTTAAGAAACAAATAAAATATTTTTGGCATTTTTTAATATTGAAATAAAACTTGAATTAAAATAATAAAGAAAGGTCAAACTTCAAACTCACTTCAAATCAACTTTGAAAAGTCCAAGTGAATTATCCTAAGTTCAACAAGGTCAAACAAAGTTTGACAAAAAATTTCAGCATTTTTAAAAGTCAGAAACTATTTTATATCAATTAAAAATGCATAAAAATAACCTAATTGAACTAAAATCTCAAATAAATCTCAAATCAATTAATAAATTGATGAGAATATTTTTCATAGATCTATCATCATTCAAAGAGGTTGGAAAAGTATTTTTGTATTTTTTGGATATCAATAACTATTTTAAATGAATTAAAAATAACCAAAAAAAGAGAAAATTACTAAAACATATCAAATGATGAAATAAAAAATATTAAAAATCATTTTTAGAAAGTAGAAATTAAAAGGAGAAGAATGAAATTGGTCCCATAATTTTTGGACCAATAATGAGAGAGATATGATTTCTTAAAATGAAATGGAATTAAAATAATAAAATGGAACTAAAATCAGAAAATAGAAAAAAGAGAAAAGACGTGGAGCATTGGATGATCTTTCATTAATTGACATGGATCATCACACGGCCCAGAAGTGCGCGTTCACCATACACCTTGGTCAAAGGCAACACACTCAACCTTTAAATAAGTCATAACAATGGGCGTGTGTGATTGCATCTGGAAAACGCAATGGACGGATCTGATTGAATCTGGAGACCAGACGGTGGCCAGCGCCACCGTCTTCTCTGGCCAAACTCCGGCCACATCAAAAATTGCATAAATTAAAATGGCAACCAAAATGCATGATCCAGGCATCAATCGAGAGCTGGGGTGAGGTACATCACCCCTGTACCACTCAATTCCATTCTAGATCTCTATATTGAGAGAAATCAGAAGTGGAAATTTTGTGGTGTTCATATGAACTTCATGATTTTCAAAAATTGAAAGCATAGCAATGTTGCCTCTATGCAGAGGACTTCAGATCACACAACAACAATGAAAATAGAGCACTATACAAGCTGATTCGAAGCAAATAACAATTGAAGTAAACCTTTGATTTGCAAGGCTTTGAGTCACAATCTTTGAATGCTTTTGCTTACAGTAGACACTATGGATCAAGAAGAGAAGGTTTAGGAACTTTGAGATCTGAAGATTGATCAATGAAATCAAAATTCAGATCTGAAAAATTTGAAGAAAAATGGATTAGTTCCTTTAGTGATAGCTAGGATTTCAATTCAGCAGCAATTGGGGCGCCTTAAGGTTGCTAAAATGAGAGGCAATGGCATTGTATTTATAGCTGAGCAAGGCTGAGTTGCATGAACAAATCATGTGCATGGATGGAAAGGGCCTCCATGCATGGGCCTATACATGCGCATGGAGGGCCCAATTCCACTTGGATTTACAAGCTTATGCCAAAGGGAATGAGAATGGATGTGCAGAATGAGTGTGTTGAGCTCATGCAATGTAAATTTAATAGATTTTCAAAAATGCACCAACATGTTCATGCTTTCGAAAATGCCATGTTAATACTTGAAATGCAACCTTATGAGTAATGGTTGGAAAGCTTATTGCATAAGGAACAAATGTCATGTTGATCAAAACTCCATTTGGGCCTTGGAAATTAATGAAAATTGAACTTGAAGTGTAGGGTGCAAAACATGCATATGTGAGATTTTCAAAATTGGCCAAAGTTCAAGCCCTTCTGTCTCAATGATACAAGCTCCAAATGACAAAATCTTCAACATCAAAGTTGTAGATCTTTCAAGACAATCAATTTGGACTTAAATTTTTCATCATTTGGATTTTTGATGAAGAAGTTATGGGCACTTGAAGTTGGGTTTTTTTCACATTTCAATGCATTTGGTCCAAAGTGACCTATAATATTTTGCATTATCACATGTATTTCTTTTGAGATTTTGAAATTTTTCTAAACACAAAATTTAAAGTAGACATCCTAATCTTTCCAATGCATTTGGTTTCCCTTCAAAACCATAAAAAATGAAGGAGTAATGTCCTTGGGAAGTTGACCCAAAATTAGGGTTTCAATCATAACGACATATAATGTTTTGGAATGGATGATGACCTTCCATGCTTCAAATAAAATTTTGAAGAACATAAAAGTTGTTCATATAGTCCTTAAGAACAGTGTTTCTCTTGGGGTCATCTCCATTTGACAAACACATAAAAAGTTAGGTCTCAATACATTTCAAAATAGTCAGATGAATTGACTGATCAACTTCTCAAGTCCAAACCTCATATCTTGATGAATTGATGATTGAGGACACTCAAATAAGTTCAAATATGCATGAAATGATGAATTAAAGAACTTCCCTTGATTGTATTTGACCATGGGTTGAGGTTGCTTCATGAGCAAGGCACAGTTGATGAACATATGAATTAGGGTTTCCTTAGGAAACAAGCCTCAAACCCTTTGATTTGCTTTGATCAAAATGATGAATTGAGATACTTGGGAGGCATATTTTATGGATGAGAGATTTGGGAACCATTGTCATGCTTACTTTCATCTTCCCTTGGCCATATTAATGCACATAGGGTCTCCTAGAAGCTTTAGACCTTGTGACTGCTCAAGCTACAAACAAGAGATGTTAGTGACATATTTTGGTGCTTTTGGTTAGTGAATAAAAATGAGAAAAGCAATGATATACAATTCAAGCATGCTTGGTGTTCTCAAACCAACTCACAAGAGATCCCAACCCAAAGGTAAGGAGCCAAGATGCTTATGATCCTTGAGGCAATGCAAATGCAATGTTTATGATGCCATGAGGGATCTTAGGGTCAAAATTAGGGTCTTACAGATTAGATGCATAAAGAGATTGAAGTTTATGTTGATGGTATGATTGCTAAATCAATTGATGAAGAGGAACATGTTGAGCATTTGTTGAAGCTATTCCAGCGTTTGAGAAAGTATAATCTCCGCTTAAATCCTAATAAGTCTACTTTTGGTGTTCGTTATGGTAAGTTGTTGGGCTTTATTGTCAGTGAGAGGGGTATTGAAGTTGATCCTGCCAAAGTCAAAGAAATACAAGAGATGCATGCGCCCAAAACTGAGAAGCAAGTCAGAGGTTTTCTCGGCCGCTTGAATTATATCTCAAGATTCATTTCACACATGACTGCCACATGTGCGCCTATACTCAAGCTCCTTCGGAAAGATCGGTCTTGTGATTGGACCGAATATTGACATAAATCTTTTGACAGTATCAAGGAATATCTGCTTGAGCCTCTGATTCTGTCTCCGCCTATTGAAGGAAGACCGTTGATCATGTATCTGACTGTGCATGAAGATAGTATGGGTTGTGTTCTAGGTCAGCAAGATGAGACTGGAAAGAGAGAATTTGCAATTTACTACCTCAGTAAGAAGTTCACCGACTATGAGACTCGTTATTCTATGCTTGAGAAAACTTATTACGCATTGGTTTGGGCTGCTAAGCGTCTGCGTCAATATATGTTGAATCATACCACTTGGTTGATATCCAAAATGGATCCAGTCGAGTATATTTTTGAGAAGCCTGCTTTAACTGGGAGGATTGGCCGTTGGCAGATGTTGTTATCAAATTATGATATTGAATACCAAACTTAGAAAGCAATCCAAGGTAGTATCTTGGCTGACCATTTGGCTCACCAACCAATTGAAGATTACCAGTCAGTGCAGTACGATTTTTCTGACGAAGAGATATTGTACTTGAAAATGAAAGATTGTGACGAACCATTGCTTGAAGAAGGGCCAGAACCTGGTTCCCGTTGGGGCATGGTATTTGATGGAGCTGTTAATCAGTATGGTAATGGCATTGGGGCAGTGATCATTAATCCTCAAGGCACGCACTTTCCTTTTACAACTAGATTGACTTTCAAGTGTACAAACAATATGGCAGAATATGAAGCTTGCATTATGGGGCTTAAAGAGGCCATTGATCTCAGAATTAAGCATTTATATGTCTTTGGGGATTCAGCTTTGGTGGTAAATAATATCAAAGGTGAATGGGAGACGAATCAACTCGGTTTAATACCATATAGAGATTATGCGAGGAGGATTTCAACTTTCTTTACAATGGTTGAGTTTCATCATATCCCTCGAGATGAAAACCGGATGGCAGATGCTCTTGCAATGTTGGCATCAATGATTGTAGTGAAATATTGGAATGAAGTTCCCAATTTGACCGTGATGCGTCTTGATAGGCCAGCTCATGTGTTTGCTGTTGAAGAGGTCAAAGACGAAAAGCCGTGGTATTATGACATTAAGTGCTTCCTCCAAAGTCAGATTTGCCCGCATGGGGCATCTTTGGAAGATAAGAAGACTTTGAAAAGATTAGTCGGCAACTTCTACCTAAACGGTGATGTGTTGTACAAGAGAATATTCAATATGGTTCTGCTCAGATGCGTGGATAGACACAAAGCAGACCTATTGATGATTGAAGTCCATGAAGGTTCCTTTGGTACTCATTCCAATGGACATGCAATGGAAAAGAAGATGTTGCGAGTAGTTTACTATTGGCTGACAATGGAATCTGACTATTGCAAGTTTGCGAAGAAATGCCACAAGTGTCAAATATATACGGATAAGATTCATGTTCCTCCGACATTGTTGAACGTCATTTCCTCCCCATGACCATTCTCCATGTGGGGAATTGATATCATTGGCATGATTAAGCCGAAAGCCTCAAATGGACATCGTTTCATTTTGGTGGCTATTGACTACTTCACAAAGTGGGTTGAAGCGGCATCATATGCAAATGTAACCAAGAAGGTCGTTGTAAGGTTTATCAAGAATCAGATTATATGTCGTTATGGTGTGCCAAGTAAGATCATTACTGATAATGGATCGAACTTGAATAATAATATGGTGGAAGCTCTTTGCAAAGACTTCAAGATAGCACATCATAATTCTTCTCCCTACATACCTAAGATGAATGGGGTTGTTGAAGCTGCAAACAAGAACATTAAGAAGATTATTCAAAAGATGGTTGTAACATATAAGGATTGGCATGAGATGCTCTCATTTTCTTTGCATGGGTATCGTACATCCATTCGCACTTCAACAAGGGCAACCCCTTTCTCACTTGTTTATGGTATGGAAGCATTGCTCCCCATGGAGGTTGAGATTCCATCGTTGCGTGTGCTCATGGAAGCCAAGTTGACTGAGGCCGAATGGTGTTAGACCAGGTACGATCAATTGAATTTGATTGAAGAGAAGAGATTGACTGCCATGTGTCATGGTCAGTTGTATCAGCAAAGGATGAAGAAAGTTTTTGATAAGAAGGTCAGACCTCGTGTGTTCAGAGAAGGTGACCTTGTGCTCAAGAAGATTTTATCTTTCAAACCAGATTCTAGGGGCAAATGGACTCCTAATTACGAAGGCCCATATGTTGTCAAGAGAGCCTTTTCAGGTGGTGCTTTGATTCTTACAACTATGGATGGTGAAGAGTTCACTCGTCCTGTGAACGCATATGCAATCAAGAAATACTTTGCCTAAAAAAAGAACAGCTCGCTAAGTTGAAAACCCGAAAGGGCGGCTTAGGCAAAAATGAGCGTCTCGGTGGATTGAAAACCCGAAAGGGCGATCCAGGCAAAAGTAAGAGACATAAAACAGAAAGATTATCCCGATAAATTGAGTACCCCACCTTGGGGAAATTTATGCAAAAATTAAGGATTATGGCAAGTAACTGCGTCCTGCTGATCTTCAGTATTGAAGACACTTTTGAGCACAACGGTCGACGACCATTCATCATCCCCACTAGCGGCCAAAAGCATAGTGGATATCAAGAATTGATAGAAGGATTAGTGATCATTGTATTCAATGTAACCCTTTTCCATGTAAATTACCATTTTCAACTTTGTAAAAGTCTATGGAGTATTGTCATTTACAGATTACCATTTCATTAAATAAAGTTGAGCTTTTATCCAATTGTTTCTACTCTTGTTTATTTCAGCAAATAGTTTTAAAATTTTATTATGATCATTTTGAAAATAAAGTTTTAATCAAAATCATTTTTTTCTTAAACATATAAAAGCATGAATTTTAAGCAATCGATTTCATTTAAAAGGAATATCAACAGTGATTCGAAAGCAGTAAGCCCTAAGTATGGAGCGGTATTGGTTCTCCCCAAGCAGTAGGTATAATTGCTCTTTCATCCTCGACAGCATTGTTTAGCACTCGGTGTTTGTTGATTTCGCCAGACGGTTGATTGTTCGATATTTCCCAGTAGGTTAGCCAGCTGAGTTGGTTGATTTGGTCCCCTGCAGAGTGTTTATTCCTAAGCATAGTTAGTGTGTATTCCCCAGTTGAGAACGGTTTCCTCAATAGTTCTTGTGGTTGCGATAGAACTTTGGTTTCCCCACCAATCGCCACCATATTCGCTCCTAGTCAGAGTTTCCTCCTGGTTTCTGAGCAGTTATTTGTGTTTATCCTCTGCATGATTGTCTCCCATTTGATATGGTGTTGACCTAAAATTCCCCGCATACTCGATAACAGTTTTTCTTGGCAAATCTCCTCTTTCCTCAGGCTAGATTTGAGCCTTTGGGGATGTTGATCTCTCTTTTCTTCAGCATTTGTCTCCCTCTTTTGTGGATTGACCGAGAATTATATTGATGATTCAAATTTGCGACACCTTTGTATCCTTTGTGATCGTTTTGTCAGCATAATCATCACATATACATATACATGTACATATACACTCACATATTCCATTATTGCATCACCATTATTGTTGATTCACTCATGTGATTCTTATTCTTTGTTATGGCGGTACCTTATCCCCATACAAATTTGGTGTCTGTCCTCCCTCCATTGTAGAGTGTCAGCCCCTTTAAGTAGAAAGACTTTAACCTTTCTCATTTCCCCACTGAGTTATTTCCTCGTGGATGATTATTATTTTAGTTTCCTCCCCAGTGGATTATCTGAACGGAATCACTCCTCTTGAGTTATATCCTCATTGGGTTGAGTCTTGATTGGCCGTTTCTTTCTAGATCTTACCTAGACAGATGCTTTGAGTCCCCTAAGGGTTTATTACCCAGTAATTGGTAATATTCTTCTCACTCTGCAATTTGTCACTTCTTGCCCAATATCCGGCAAAAGTACCCTTATTTTCTCCTCAGTGGAGTCCTCGACGATTCATTTTTTATGTCTCCTTGGGAAGTATATCCTTGATATGTTCATCCTAATCGATGACGGATATTTTCTTCCCCTGTTTTGAGTTTATCCTTGACATGTTCATCCTAACCGATGACGGGTATTCTTATATTTGGTAAAAAGGTAGTTGTAATCCCTATTTTGGTTCCCTAGAGAGTTAATCCTTGATATGTTCATCTTAACCGATGACGGGTTTTCTTCTCTTTGCGGTCTTCTGCCCAGTAACCGGTAGTCGTAAATCATGCTTTTCTTTCCCCTTTGCAGAGTTTATCCTTGATACGTTCACTTTAACGGGTGACGGATACTCTCTTGTTTGGTATTTTATCCAATAATTGATAAATATGATTCCTATTTCTTCCTCGCAGAGTCTATCCTTGATATGTTCATCCTAACCGGTGACGGATTTTTCTCTATGATGGTATTCTATCCAGCATTCAATAGATGTAATTCCTACTTTTTGATTAGTTGATTTATCCTTGATATGTTCATCTTAAACGATGACGGATATCCTCCTTGACATCCCCATGCAAGTCTAACCTTGATATGTTCATCTTAACCGATGACGGATTTTCTTTCCTTTGAGTCTATCCTTGATATGTTCACTTTAACCGGTGACGGATATTCTTATCTTTGGTCTTCTTCCCAGTAACTGGTAGTTGTAAATCCTATTTCTGCAATTTCCCCCAGCAAGGCTATTCCTACCTAGTAACCAGTAACGAATACTCCCTCATGGCGGTTCCTAGTGAGTCATCCTTGATATGTTCATCCTAACTGATGACGGGTGTCCTCCCTGTCAGATTTTTATTATCTCCTTACCCAGTAGCAGGTAGTGGATAATAAATTTCTTCTCCTCCTGTGTTGAAATTTATTTCTTCCCCAGTTGAGTTGAGTGCGCATTTCCTTAGTGAAATCACTTTTCCTGCATGATTCAAGTACTTCAGTTTTATCCTGATCTACTCGTCTCCCATGTAGATGTTTTTGTTTCCTCGGCTGAGTCTTTCCATTTTTATGGAATTCCTCTAGTCACCTAACAGTTTTTAAAGTCGTAGCCTAGCCTATGCATAACCCTTTATCCCCCAGAGTCTCTATCTCCCCGATAAGCTTTCCTTACGGAATACTTTGTGCTCCTGCAGACTTTCGGTCGCTCTGATTTCTTTTCCTTTGTGACAATATTTCCCAACAGAGAATTTGCTTTTACATTCATATCATATGCATCATTAGGTCTCTTAGGGACCAAAATTTGTTTCTATATGTTGTTATTTAAGCCCATTCTACTCAGTCCATATGAAGATTTTAACCTTCACCTCCGCAGTTAGAATGTCCTTAAATAGGGGCAGTTGTAAGACCCCAATTTTGACCCTAAGATCCCCCATGCAATTTCATCATATGCATTAGCATTTGGATCATACCTTGGCATCCTCCTTACCCCATTTTCCATTGGGTTTGTTTGGGAGAGATCACCAAGCACTATGAGATTGTATCATACTTGTATATTATCATTTTACTAACCAAAATACGAAAAATATGTCTTTGCATTTGCCTAACTCTTTTGTAGGTAGGGAATGATCCCCGTTGATCTATCAAGTTCATATCTAGGGTTTAAGACCCTCATGGCTAAGAGCACAACCAAGGAATGATCCACAATGTATTTAAGCATCATATATGAGTCCGAATGATCTCTACATGTTATTTTGATCAAACATTTCTTCAAGAGTTTGGAGTTGGTTTGCCTTGGAAACCCTAGTTTGTCTAGGTATCTTGTGTAAATTATTCAACAAACTTCCTCACCAATTAATCAAATTTCTCAAGGAACACTTCAAAATTCATCATCTTATGCATATATTATCTACCATGATCCTAAAAAGTCAATAGAATTGCAAGTTAGCAAGTTGGTTGATGGTGGTTGGCCAGATGAATTCATCTAATCAGAACTGGGTCTCCCAAGACCCTATCTCCTACCATTTTCATCATATGAAAATGATTCCAAGATAAAAATTACTCTAAATGACATTCCAAACAACTTTCATGTTGAGGTCAAGAGCTAATTTTGCTTGGAAAGTCATTTTCTATGTTGAAACATTATAGGTCATTTTGTCTAAACCCTAATTTGAAAGTCAACTTCCTAAAGCCATAACTTGCTCAATTTTTATGAGATGAAAGACTTCCAAGTTGAACAATAAAATTCAAGATGCCTACTTCAACTTTTATGTTTTGAGTGAAAGCTAAATCAACTTTTATGAGTATGTGATATGAAGATACATTATAGGTCACTTTGGACCATTACCATTGAACAAGTGATTTTCCTCAACTTCAAAAATGCATAAATCTCTCGTTCTAAATCCAAATGATGTCGAATTGGTGACTATATCGAAGGCCTTTGAAATATCTACAACTTTGATGAAGACACTTTTATCATTTAGAGCTCACATAAAACGTTTAGTAAGGTGGAACATTGAAGTATATGACTTGACACTTAGAAATTTTTTCAACATGTTGAAATTTCCAAACTTCCACCTCAAACTTCACCTTGATACAAGTTCCAAATGGAAAAGTGTTCAACATGCGAGTTTTTCCTCTTGATCTAAGCTTTCAAAAGAGTCCTATTTCATTCATTTTGGATGAGATTTGCTAGGGTTGCGCGTGGTGTTAACAGGCTTGCATCATTGGTAAGAATCAAATTTCAAATGACCATTTCACATTACCTTGCCATTCAAGCTTCATTCCAACTTCAGAACAGATGCATTTGGATTGTAGTAAGTTGTTTTATGGGCCTGTACACACCCATGCAAGCTTGTGCATGACATTGCCAATTTTGGAAGAAAATGCAAGTGTGCAAATAACACTTCCAATTGCTATAAATAGAGACCCCTGAGCTCATTTCACAGGATCCCTGCGCGCCAGCTTTTCTCCCTATCTTCAAACCCTCACAATCCAAAGGAAAACCTGATAATTTTCATTTGAAAATTGAGTTTGAATCTCACTGTTTGGAGATTCAAACACTCTAGGATCCAAAGCTTCTTACCATTCCCAATCCACTTCTGCAAGTCATTAGAGCAAGATCAAACAAGAATTAATGCAAGGAAGAGCAAATTCTTCACAAAACTGAAGGTATTTTCCGGAATTTTTCTTCTCTTCGATTCTCACTCAATTCTCATCAATTCTATTGGATCTTTGGTTGTCTGAAGTCCTACCAATGTAGGCAAGAAGATTGAGTTGCTTAGAGGTCAAATCGAAGCAACTCAATTGACATACCTCAAAATTCAACAAGTCATATCTTTCTATATATTTGGAGTTAGTTGAAATTGAGGTCAGATTCGCTCTACGCCATTTTCTCTTTTAGATCATGTCCTCTTTTTTTATTTTTATCATGGTGATGACAGAACCAGTCCGGCGAGGTTTGCAAGGTTCTGAGCCATTGATCCAGTTTAAATTGTTTTAATCTCACGTATTAGTTTGGATGACCACATGTGCAGCGCGTTGACTAAGTTCCAGCATGGAACGCGCGCTTGTGGCCACTTGATCTGCCACCTCAATTAATGAGGGAGATCAAGTGGTCCATGTTTTTTTTGTAATTTCCGATTTTCATTTTATTCCTTTGATTTTCATTAATTCATATTAATTTTAATATTGATCCAAAAAATATGAGAGTTTCACCAATTTTTGAAAAATAAAATCCTCTTTCATATTCTAAATTAAAATTATTTTTTGGATCATTATTAATATTTTTCATGATTTAATTGATTTTGTGTTTATTTTTAATTGTTTAAAAATACTTCTAAGTTTCCAAAAAATTTGAAAATTTTTCTCCAAGGTCCTTTGACCTTGTTTGACCTATGATAAATCTCATGGCCATTTCTTTGATGTTTTGATGAGGTTTTAGGAAATTGACCAACCAAATTTAATTTAATGCATTATTTTTAGTATTTTAAATTGAATAAATGCCAAATAAATGTGTTGAGCCATTTTGATTGATTTGTGTAAGTTTGACTTGTGTTGTTGGGCCTTGGTCAAGGTTGATTTGACTTTGCTAAGTTAAGATTATTGGATTTAGGGGATTGATGGAATATACATTCTATCTCCCAAAATGAATGAATGATCTTAATTTGGTAAAAGTCCTCCTTTGTCCAATTTGAGTTTGATCCACTTCCCCTCCCTCTTCATCTCATTCCCCTTCTTTATGCATTCATGTCATGGACCTATGATATCTCTACATCCTAAGGCTAGTTGATTGCAAAAACAACACAAGTATGGATGAGATTAGGCCACCACTTTTACATATTCTTTTTGTGTGTGGTATATTTCATGAGCATAGTCCATTATACTATGTCTCTAACATTCATTAACACCAAAATTCTATTGTCCGGCCTCAAATAGTTGTGACTTCTATATAAGTCCAATTACGATTGCTTAACATAGCGCTAAATTTTGACACAAAAGGCATAGCATTCTAGTTAATGAGATGTCTTGGTTCAAGAATCCATGCTTGTGATAAGTGGATTGAGTGTTCTCCAAAGAATGACTTAAACAAAAAAAGCAAAAGCAATACAAACTCCTAACTCATTAGCAACTAACATTTATTTTCAAGTCCTTTATTTTAATTGCACTTTATTCTTTAAGCTCTATTCATTTGTCATTATTCATACCATTCTAATTGTTTATGTTAATGTCATTTTCACTTTGTCCATTTGGACCATATTTGTGTGATATATTTTGTTTGTGTATATTGTGTTTGGTTGTTTGGTGTTTGACCATTAATGTACATAATAAGAATAAAAACCTTAAAAAATATCTTGTGTGAACTGTTGGTTTGATCTGAGACTGTTGGCCTTAGAAGTTAGGCAACACTCCCTATACAAAGGACTTGGCCAATGGCAACTTTCAGGTAACCAAGTGCTTGCAAATTTGAAACTTCATATGATACATCATTGAAGATCCATTTGAGGTCATGTGCAACATGGTCATTGTGAAGCTGTTATTTTGAACCTGTGACTTATGGCATTGAGGAATTCATCTGCTACATGGGTAAATTTGAATAAAGATCATTGGAGTTGCTAAGCTTGGATGTGGCTATCTTTATTTGATGCCTTACTCTTCAAGTTGATATTATGTGCATTATTTGTTGCTTGATTCTAATGTCCAAGGGAACTTGGGTTTCTATATGACATTCTTGTCTATTGGATTGCAGCGCATTGGTCATATCTTTTCAACTCTTAACTTTTAAATTTATGCTTAGGCTTAGTCTCTCTATCTCCTCCCCATTTCTTTAATTTCAAAATCTCTCCCTCGTTTTGAAAAACTTCTTTTGTTGCGCTTGTTTTCCTAAACTTAGACCATTTAGCAAACTAGAAACTCTGGCCTTATGCCATTGCATTTTCAAACTCATTTTTCTTAATCAAACCTGTAAATAGACTTAACCATACTTGACTTAAAATTTTCAAAAGCCAAAAATAACTAACCCATTCAAACCATTTTTAGGCCTTTGTGCCTTTCAAACTTAAATTTTATTAAAAGAAATGAACTCACTTTGAAATTTATACCACGAACTATGAGGTTTTGATCCCTCATTTTTATGTTGGTACGTAGGCACAAGTTTGAAGGTCTTGTCAAACAAAAAATATAATTAATGAATTCTTTTCTCATCCCCCCATTCTATTTGCTTGCAAACATCATTTGTACAAAAACACATATGCACACAAGAAAGGGCTCCCTGGGAGTACCTAAGACACTTTGGGTGATAACACCTTCCCTATGTGTAACCAACCCCTTTACTTGTAATCTCTGGCATTTTATTAGTTTTAATTTGAAAACTTCTTATTTGTGGGTTTTGTTCGTACTTATCCCTTTTCCCTTGGAAACAATAAAAGCACGGTGGCGATTCTTGTTATTTGATGTCTTGCTTATCCATAGCTTGATGATCATGAATTTACCGCTACAATAATCGGGGAGATTCAGCCAGCCTCATCGAAGCAACAAAAGTTCATCCTAGTCGGGATAGACTACTTCACTAAGTGGATCGAAATTGTCCCGCTGGTGAAATTCGATCAGGAGGTGGTGATTGAATTCATCCAAAAACATATTATATATAGATTCGGCATCCAAGAGACCATTACCACAGATCAAAGGTTGGTGTTTGTGGGACAAAGGATGCAAGAGTTTGCTGGCGAAATGGGTTTCAGGCTGGTTACCTCAATGCCTTACTATGCATAAGCAAATGGCCAAGTTGAAGCGGCCAATAAAGTGATAATAAGTTTAATTAGAAAACATGTTTCCAAAAAGCCAAAGAATTGGCACAAGACTCTGGACCAAATCCTATAGGCCCGTCCAACGTCCCCAAAGGAACCAACAAATTCGACACCTTTTCGACTAACATTTAGGCATGATGCCATATTACCATTAGAGATCTGTTTGCAGTTCGTCAGAGTACAACGCCAGAACAATCTCTAGTTGGAACAATATTGGGAAATGATGTTCGACGAACTGGTCGATTTGGATGAAGAAAGATTGGCCGCAGTGGAAATACTGGCACGGCAGAAAGAACGCGTAGCCAAAGTATACAATAGGAAGGTAAGGGAAAAAACCTTTACGGTTGATGATTATGTTTGGAAAGTAATCCTACCTATGGATCATCGAGATCAAACTCTAGGTAAATGGTCTCCAAAGTGGGAGGGACCATTTCAGGTAATCCGAACATTTACCAACAATGCTTATGAGATCAAAGAACTTGGTATGGATCAAAGGGTCTTGAGAGTAAATGGGAAGTATTTAAAGAAATATAAACCTATTCTATAATAAATCCAAATCCAAACGTAACAAAATTCATTGATTCATTAAAGTGGCCCAAAATGCGTTACAAAAAATGGTCGATAGACCTTACAGGAGAAAAACAAGAAAAGGATCAGATAGGAAATCTAGACTTAAAGTCCTCAAAAGAGGTTATCTCATGAATAATCCTATTGTCTAGAGAAACCTACTTCCCACGCAAGTGTTTTAGGTCGGCCTTAATCTTGAGGGCTTTTCCCCCATGGGATATCCCCTTTAGAACCTCACAGTCGACAACCTCTTGCACTTGAATTTCCTTAGCCGTCTCCAAGGAAGCTTTTTGCGCTTCCACATCGGAAATCTTTCTGTTAAGTTCAGCTATTTGGGCTTCATAGTCGTAGATTTGATGGTCGAAGGCTTTCCGCTGACGAAGGCGTTCCTCCTTTTTATTTTCAAATTCATTGAGCTTTTGTTCACAGGCCTCACTGGAGTCCCATTCAAGCTTTGCCTCATTAAGTTTCATCTTGATCTGAAGGTTAGCATTTTGTCGAAGGCTAAGGTCCTTGACAAATTGGGTGAAGAAGGCCTCAAACTCGACAAAATACTTGACCATTGAGGCTGGAAGATCATGAAGGGAAAGTGAGTCGAGGAATTTAAAAATATCACGGGAAATCTCTTCTTATGTTTCAAGAGCACGTAGAAAGTCGCTCTCGAAAAGTGATGCCTTCAGTTGCTGAATGATGAAAACAACCTCAGCCTTTACCTCCGAGGGAGGAACGACTATCGAAGATGGAGGTGGCACATCACATGAAAGACGACAAAGTTATTGTAATTTCCGAAGGGCCTCAGCGGGGTTCCGTTGTTTGATAATCCTGATCTCTCTCGAAGTTAAAACACCTGTCAACGCACTTTCGTCAACAGCGTTCAGCGGATTTAGATTACATGGGGAGACATGATTTTGTTGAGCCGCTGGTGAGGAACTTTGGAACTCATCTTGCCGTTGTAGACTCAGGACAATGTCGACAGAAGGATGGTCGGTCTTATCTTTGACCACAGTTTTGACCGTAATTGGAGAGCCCACAAGTCCCTGAAAGATAGAAGTATTAGAGCACTTGAAAAGAAACCCATAGTCGGTGGAGATAAAGATGGATGAACACTTGAAAGGCCACAAGGGGTGGAGAAGCGGTATTAGTCCTCTCTGAATCACGAGGAATGATAGCTTCCTCGATGTCATCTTGGATTGTCATCTTGAAAGCTTCTTGGCCTGAGCCTTTTTCCTCTGCATAGGAGTAGGGGGCGTTTTGGCTGGTGCCTTCGACGTGGGAAAAATATGCGAGTACACACTTCCATTGGACTCCTCATTTTCCACTACAGGTACTTCTTCAGGTACCTAAATTTTAAGATGAGTGAAAAGGTAATGGGAATTACTAAGGTAAAAAATTTCATGATATTGATGCGCAATACCTTTGAAGTGGAGGTCTAAGGCACTCGTTGCTTCTTCGAAGGCTTGGCTAGAGTTGGCTCAGATGAGGGAATGACCCTATTTTGACACTGATAACAGAAATTGTTAGTTTTGTGCATCCACAGGAAAAAAGGAAATGGAATTAGTGACATATACCTTTTTGGGGGGCTTCATCGACTTGAGAAGTTTGGATTATTGGGTCGGGCGCATTAATGGACGGAGGCGGAGGCGGTATGTCGCCAGCGAGGGTGGAGAGAGTGTAAACAATGTTCTAGAGAAATTGGTCACTAGGGAAAGAATGAATCTGGTAGGAATACCTCCATTCATCGAAATCAATTGTTGTTAAAAAAGATTGTTAGAATTTGAACACCAGAAGTTCATAACGGTGAGTGGATTTACAGAAACGGAGACAAGCTTTGTGATCATCGGCATTTAATAATCGAACATACCATACAATATCAGTGACATGCGATACCAGAGGTTTCAGAACCATTTGGCTTAAACCAAACTGGTGAGCCACCAGATTGGGTTCATAGCTCATGAAACCGAACCCCTTCGACCCTGGCTCAATTCTGTAGGACAACAAGGTGAGAATAAAAAAGGCTCTCCATATTACGTTCGATTATGCTGCAGTCTATGGAGAGCCACCTGGAAAAGGATCTTTGAACCACTTTGGGCCGAAGGTTTGATCAGTAAATGGCGTCATACCAGAAGCAAATTTATCTGCTTCGATGAACATATTCAAGTACTTCATGAAGAGATGTGTGTTGGGAGTCTCTTGGAAGGTCCTCAAAGTCAACCCATCCCCTTCGATTGTTTGATCTTCATTTAGCCTCATGATGTGCTCCAACACGGGGTATCCCAGCTGATACTCAAAAGTGGCATTTAACCAATGTTGTAAAAGCCATAAGGGACCCGACAGATTCAGGTTCTTGGGAGTGTTGAAGAGGAATTTTAGTTTCAGGGTTGCCAACCTCAAATCCTGATACAAGGAGGCTATTAACATTTTACCTAAAGACACCTGTCGATCCTCATGAATCTGGATCTCCAGGGAAATGTAGGTTTTCGTTATCTGCAAAGAGCCAGGACAAAATACTTAGTAGGAAATCCATAAAGTAACAAAAGTTATATGTTCTTCATCGGACACTTCAGCGGAGTCCTTGTTGTAGTGATCTTCTATGTAATTCTGAAGACTGGCTCGACTGAACGAGAAAGTATTCTCCGTCGAAAGTGTTGGGTCAAAGACTTCCCCCAACAGCGAAAGACTGATGATTGCCGCCACATCGAAGAGTCTGGGTGCTAGCATTCCACAGGGCAACTGAAATGTGTTGGTAGAAACTTCCCATAAATATAAAGACGCCAGTAACATGTATGGATTAACGCGATGAGCATACCTCGATATTTGAATTAAGTCGAAGATCTCTGCGCTCCTCCATTGATCTTGGCGTTTTCGCTGAACCTTGTTGAGCCATACCAGGTACTCTTTGTTTCCAGGAGTAGGCATGAACCTGAAGACTCTGGCTTTATCCTCCATGAATCTGACATCAAGTGCAACGAATTTGTCAAAGGCAGGAGGAGAAGCAGGTTTATATCCAGGAAAAAAGTCCACAACAACTTTCGGTGAAGATTTCGACTCAGCGAGAGGCCCATGAAACGCACACAGTTTCTGATCAACCACGAAGGGAATCAACATATGGCCCTACCAGTTCTTCACCATTGCTTCATCAGAAGAAGTGGGTTGAGGGATACGGTTCATGCTTTCTTTGGCATAAAGTTTAAAGGAAATGGAGTTATTTCCGATAGCGTAGGAAGTGAGTTCTTGGACGTGGGAAGAAAAATCCATTTAGAGATGAAGCGAATAGGTTGAGTTTGAATATTCTGGGTGACAAATTGCACTATAAAAGTTGATTGAAGAAATGAGCAAGAAGAATGCACAATTATGGAAGCAGAAAAACCTTTGGGGAGGAAGAAAGAACTATTTGTAGGCTAGCAAAGTGAATAGTCGGGCACTGGTCGATTTACAAATGGCTAGAGAGGAAGTGGTGAGAGAGTTAGTGGGTTCGGTTGAAATCCCACGACCTAGGGATAGCTGCTAATGATGGTGGAGTGTCTGGGTAACTTTGCCGTAGGAAAATCATCATTACAGTTTAGGCCATTAATTAGCGATAAGAAGGCTGGCCGAAATTTAAAAAATCAAAAGGCAAGTTCCTCAATCGACGAGCTCAAGTCGAAACCATCTTTTTTAGGGGGAAATTTATTAGTTGACAAATTTAGGCCAAAGAAGGAAAAACCACTCGATTAGGAAGCCCGTTGGAATATGAGATCAACAAGAAGCTGGACAATCCATGGGTCGACACCAAGAGTTTCGATCGAAGTCGATGGGTCTCCATGGAGAGAGTAATCATGGATGGCCAAAGAATGTGGGTAGTTATCTACAAACATGGGAGAAGTTGGCCGACACGTATCATCTCAAGATAGGCTTATAACTCCTTGACGGTTACTTTTTATTCGTATTTAAGAAAGTGTTAGGGATCATTTTAGAGGTGGAATTTTTAGCATTTGCAGTAGGAGTACACTTGAAGTACCAAAGCGTTTACGAGAAAAGAGTCATCTCCCTACAAAAAATGTACCTTTGCCTTCATTTACATTCATAAGTCATTTAAACTTACAAAATTGTCTTTACTTTATTGCTTTACTTTCAATACATTTTCGCCTGTCATTACTTTTCACTACATTTCTAACTCATCAAGAGTTATATTTACTCCTTTTGAACATTTCAAAGACACTTCTTACCAACACATCATACGCTCAAACACTAAGTCCATGACTTTGTAGCCGGTCCTGCAAGTAACCCTCTCATAGGAAGGCTAAAGATTGTTGACGAAACAACACTTACGCCCTATAAAAATTGAGCCTTGATTAGTCATGATGGTTTCGGGGATCCCAAACCTATATATAATATGGTTTCGGGGATCCCAAACCTATATATAATATGGTTTTGGATAAAACTTATCACTTCCTCTTGGTTGACATTGGGTAAAGGGATAACCTCTATCCACTTAGTGAAATAGTCTATTCCCACCCAGATGTACCTATGTCCTTTTGACGAAGAGGGTTTGATCTTGCCAATTATGTCTAACGCCCATCCCCTAAAAGGCGATGGTTTTATTATTAAATGGAGATCACTAGCAGGCACGTGTTAGATACCTAAATGTTTTTGGCACTCCCGGCAGCCCTTGGCGAATTCCATACAATATTTTAACATGGATGGCCAGTATACTCCTAATCGACAAAGCAACCATTTCATTTTATGACCAGCTTGGTGTGAACCACACGAACCCTTATGAACCTCAGAAATTTCTAAATAGGCTTCGCTTTCGCCTAGGCATTTTAAGAGGATTCCTTCAGGAGTCTTCTTCAATAGTTCATTTCCCATCACCATATAGCTCAAAGCTCTATATTTGATCTTCCTATCAGTCATCCCTATTGGTCTCTACAGATAATCGACTACAGGTTTTGCAAGTTCTCGTCTTCCATCAAGTCAATGGTTAAAACTTCAAAGCTTAACTCTCTATCAATTTCTAATCCATATGTACTTTTTAAATCTTCATGCTCATATTCCCCCCAAAGTTTTGGCATTGATGAGATGTCATGGGCGTTATCCCCTGATACCACCTTTTCCTTGACTTCCACTAAGTCTTCTAATTGTTCCCTTGAAATTCTATCCCCTGAGGCTATTTGATCCAGGTCGTTAGCCTCTTGGTTTTCTACTCGAGGGATATGGTCGATCCAAACATATTCGAACTAATTCAATAAATTGTTGGCTTGTATGAAGTATAACATCAAATTATCTTTGATGCACTTGTATTCTTTCCATAGTTGTCGAATCATCAGTTCTGAGTCTCCTTTTATTTCGACTTCCCTTGCCCCCAAGTCTTGTAGGATCTAGAGGCTTGTTACCAAAGTCTCATATTCAACCTCGTTGTTTGAACATGTCCCATCGATCTTGTATCTAAACTTGATGGGTATGTTCTCTTATGAGACTATGAAAATACCTACTCCAGAGCTGTCTTTATGTATGGATTCGTCAAAATATAACTTCCAACGTCCCATTCTGACATATGCTTCCACTTTGTTAACCACTGAGTGATCAATAACGAAGTCTGCGACAACCTTCCCTTTTACTGCTTTCAAAGGACGATACGTCAAAGAATATTTTGTGAGCGCTACGCCCATTTCCCTATTAGACTGTGTAAAATAGGTTTGGACATCATATGTTTAATAACATCAAAATGCGAATAAATGTAAAGTTAAACTGGATTTATATAATGCTTTAATTTAGTACAAGAGAAGTACAAACATAAGCATAACTTTTCAATTGGGTTGTACCTAGTTTCCGCATCTATCAGGATTCGACTGAGGTAATATATGGCCCTTCCAACGCCACTATCACCCTCTTGCACTAACATATTGCCTATGGTAGAATCCGACGCGACTATATACAATTTCATGCTCCTATTCCTACTTTGAGGTGACAATATTGGAGGCTTCATCAGATATTGCTTGATGGTGTCGAAGGCCTCTTGTTATTTACTCCCCCAAATAAACTCATTACCTTTCTTGAGTCGAAGTAGTGATGAAAATTATTGGACTTTTCCACTTAAGTTTGAAATGAATATCCTCAAGAAATTGATCTTTCCCAACAAAGATTAGAGTTGTTTCTTTGTCGAAGGAGGCTTGAGATCGACAATTTCTTTTGCCTTGCTCTGGTTGATCTCTATGCCTTTTTTGTGCACCACGAATCCTAAGAAATCCCATGCACCAACACAAAAATCACATTTCAATGTATTCATTTTCAATCCATATTTCCTCATCCTTTGAAAGGACTGTCAAATATGGTCTAAGTGACCATCGCCCGAGGAAGATTTTATGATAATATCCTCTATATAGACCTGCACAGAGGTCTCGATGAAGTCATGGAACATTGAAATCATGGCACGTTGGTAATTTTCCCCTGCGATTTTAAACCAAAGGGCATTACTATCCATTCATACGTACCCAACACATCTGGGCATCAAAATGCCTTTTTGGGTACGTCCTCTTTGGCTATAAATATTTGATTGTATCAGGAGTACTCGTCTAACATGCTTAAATACTCATGATATGAGGGTGAATCTGTAAGACCCTAATTTTGACCCTAAGATCCCTCATGGCATCATGTTATTGCACAAGTGCATTGCCTCAAGGATCATAGCATGTTTGGCTCCTTAACCCTAGGGTTGGGACTTGTGTGAGTGTTTTGAGACCACCAAGCATTCTTGTATTATATATTATTGCTTTTCTTATTTTGATTACTAACCAAAAGCATAAAAATATGTCACTAACTCTTTTTGTTTTGAAGCTCAAGTGATCATGTGTTCCAATGCTCCTATGAGGCTCCTAAGCCCAATGATATGGCCAGATGAAGATGAGAACAAGCATGACAATGGTCCACAAAGCTCCTAATCATCACATATGTCTCCCAAGTATCTCAATTTTCCAATTTGATCAAGATAACCCAAAGGGCTTGAGGTTTGTTTCCCAAGGAAACCCTAATTCAACTGTGCTTTGACTGTGCCTTGCTCATGAAGCAACCTCAACCTATGATCAAATTTAATCAAGGGAATTTCTTTCATTCATTATTTTATGCATATATGAGCCTATGTTAGGCCTCTCAATCATTCATTCATCAAGATTTGAAGCTTGTCCTTGAGAAGTTGACCAGTCAAGTCATCTGATTAAAATGAGGATCACTAAGATACAACTTTTTATGTGTTTGTCAAATGAAGATGACCCCAAGAGAAAAACTGTTCTTACGAACCATATGAACAACTTTCATGTTCATCAAAAATCCATTGGAAACTTGGAAGGTCATTATTCATTTCAAAACATTATAGGTCATTTTGACTAAAACCCTAATTTTGGGTCAACTTCCCAAGGACCTAACTTCTTTAATTTTTATGATTTTGAGGTGAGACCAATTGAGTTCGAAATCTTAAGATGTATACTTCAAATGTTATGTTGGACAAAATTTCATAATCCTAAAATAAATACATGTGATAATACAAAACATTATAGGTCACTTTGGACCTAAGTCATTGAATTTGAAAAATGCCCAACTTCAAATACCCATAACTTTCTCATGAAAAATCTAAATGATGCAAAATTTAAGTCTAAATTGAAAATATTGAAAATATATACAACATTGATGTTGGAGGTTTTTCGATTTAAGGCTTGCATCATTGAAACAGAAGGGCTTGAAGATGCTTGCTTTTGGTAAAAAAAATTCAAAGGGGACCTAGACATGTTTTGTACCCAAACCTTCACAGCCAGTTTTCATAAATTTCCAATTGCCAAATGAATTTTTTCCCAACATTACTTTTGTTCCTTATTTCAAGGGCTTTCCAACCATTACTCACATTAAATTTTTGGACTTTCCATGAGTGAGTTTCGAAGAGCTTTATGTTTATGTCCATTTTGGCATTTCACATTATAACTTGGTGTGCAAGCTTGTGCAGCCCCTTGTGCACGTCCAGTTCACTTACATTTGATCTCAGCATGGATTTCCATTCATTCTTGGGCCCCACATGCGCCTGTATAGGCCCATGCAAGGAGATTTCAAACTTCATGCACACGAGCCAAGCATTGCCTTGCATCACATTTCAGCTATAAATAGAAGTACATTCTCATTCAAATGGTAACCAAGTGGAGATCTGAAGTGCTGCTGAATTGAAAACCAAACCCTCACTAAAGGAATTTTCAGTTTTCTATTTCAATTTCAAGCTTGAATTTCAACATCATTAGTTGATCTTCAAAGCTCAATTCCTTAACCTTGCATCATCATCACACTTCCAGATCAAAAGTAGATCAAGAGCTTGGAGAATTCGTGCTGTTTGAAGCTGCATTTTAGAGGTAGAACCTCAATTTTCTTTGATTCAGATCTTGCGTTATAATGTGAATTTCTTTGGTTTGTGCTGTTTTCTGAAGTCCTCATGCATTAGGCAGGCCAGTGGTGGTCTTAATTTTGCAAATCGTGCCATTTCAGTTCATGCACCATGATCTTCAAGTTCATGTTTCTCTCTAAATAAGAATTGTGAGGAGGATCCATGGTTACAGGGGTGATGTACATCACCTCAGATTTATTTTGATACCTCCATTTTTCATTTTTATTAACATTTGATTTCCTGCGCGTGGTGGCCGGATCTGGTTAGATCGCCGGAAAAGATGGTGGTTTCCACCACCATCCCCACGTGGGAGCTTCAGAGCCTTTGGATCATGATGAAACGTTTTAATCTTTGCCCTTGCTTGTATTGACTTATTTTAAATCATAGTGTTGTGCGTTTGACCAAGGATCATCATGTGATCGCGCCTTAGAACCACATGATCATTGCCACGTCAATTAATGAGATGATCCTGTGGCTGCGCATTTTTGCTATTTTCTTAGTTTTCTGTTAATTCCATTTAATTCCTTTTATTTTCAAAAATTCATAAATATTTTAATTGATGTCACAAAAATATGAGACTAATACCAAAAAAAATCTTGAAAAATCTAGTTTCATATTTTGATTTTTAATTATTTTTGTGACTTCATTTAATATTTTTTGTGAATTATTTGGTTTTTAATAGTTTTAATTCATTTTAAAATAATTTTTGATATTTGAAAAATCCAAAAATATTTTCCTAACACCTATGGATCATGACAAGTTAATGAAAAATAGTCTCATCAATTTCTTAATTGATTTGAGATTTATTTGAGGTTTTAATTCATATTGTGTTATTTTTCATTGTTTTAATTGTTTTAAAATAGTTTCTGATTTCAAAAATTGTTGAAAAAATTCGTCAAAGTTTGTTTGACCATGTTAGACCTATGAGAATTTAATTGGACTTGTTGAAGTTGATTTGAATTAAATTTGAGGTTTGACCATATTTTGTTCATTTTATTTTGCATTTTATTTTAATTCAAAAAAATATGTTTGACTTGTTGACTTGTAATCTTCATTTCTCTTCTGTTTAACATTGGTTGATGATGACTTGGTTCACATTTGATAAATTTAGTTTGATACTTGATTTATCTTTCTATTCATTTCATCTTCATCTCATTTTCTTTTTATTTTGGTCAATGAGTTAATGTCTTATGCTTAGTCTTGACAAATGAGAGGTTTAACCTTCTTTGATCCAAACCAAACTCAACTGTATCCAAGATCAAGTGAGTTGTTTTGTGTCCAAGATAGGTTGCTTCTTGGTCAAGGAAAAAACCTAAAGTCCATACAAGGCCTTTCTCTTTTCTTTTGGCATGGCAAGTTTTTGGAGCTTGGCTTACTAGTCATGATCTCTAACTTGTGTTTATTTGCCTATAGTTTTATTGATCGGCCTCAGATAGGTGTGACTACTACATTAGTCCACTTACAATTGCTTAACATAGCGCTACATTGTCTTATGACAAACTAACATAACCATACTAATTACTAACTTTAATTTGAGCATTTAATTTCTTGCCCTTTACTTTAATGCACTTTATTTCTTGCTCATTTATTCATATTGCCTTTTCATTTTGCTCACTTGAGCATATATTTTATGTTTATGTCATTTTCCTTTTGCTCATTTGAGCTTATTATTGTATATAAATATATTATTGTCTTGTGGTTGTTTTGGCTATGTTTTGTGTGAACCTAATGCAAAAGGAGAAAGGACTTAGAATTAGGACATACCTATGCTTAAAAGAGTTCAAGAGCAACTAGGCCTCATGCCTTTAGAATGCTAAATTTGTTGAAGAGCAACTAGGCCTCATGCCTTTAGAATGCTAAATCTCAAAGTTGACTTCAAAGGACTTCCTTTCCAAAACTTATTCTTTGTCCATTCCTCTTATTGTGTTGTAAACTTTTTGATGTTTGCTCTTGTGTGATAGGGATTCCATCTTGAGATAGTAAAGAGGACCATTATCATGAGTAGCCAAGTTAAGAGAGACAAGCCAAATAGAGATCCTAGGAGCTTGAATATATTTGTTTGATTGCTTGAGTGATTGCTAAGTCCAAAGGAAAGGAGCATCTTGAATCATCTCTATGATTTCAAGAAAAGGAACTCCAAGGGTTTTATCTTTTCTCTCTTATCTTTGTATGCTTTAGGACTAGCCCTTCTCTTCTTCTCCCCACTCTAACCCAAGCCAAAATCTTTTTCTTCAAACCTTGACTTTGTTTTAAATTAGAAACCTAGGCCTTATGCCTTTGAATTTTCAAAATCTTTTCATTAATACTCATTATGAATGAATCTTAATCCAACTTTGACTTCTTTTAGTAAATATATCTAACCTGTAAATATAACTCACTTTAAGTTACTTTTGTGGTTCCAATGACCACCTTATTAAAACCTTTTCATAAATATTAGTCATAGGTTTGAGTTATCATAGTGGTTGATGTAAATCTCACATCATCCTTAGTGATTGGACTATAAGTCTTCCATACTTATTATAGGGTTAACCCCTCAGTAGTATGTTGAAGCTCTCCTCACATGGTGGATTGTTGGTTTAGGTTGGGTTTTCTCCCTTTGATAACAAAAGACCTAATGGCTTTTGATCATATCGATTCACAAATCTTTGAGATTTTTACCCCGAACTACGAGGTTTTGATCCTACCTTTGTGATGGTACGTAGGCAATGGGTCCATCCATTCAAAAAACAAATTGTAAATATAATATATTCTATTCTCATCCCTCCAATCGCTTGCACATATCTTTTCACAAATACCAACCTACAACACATGTTTGCAAAAAGAGGTTCCCTTAGAGTACTAAGGATGTTTTTGGTGCGTAAAACCTTCCCATTTCATAACCAACCCACTTACCCAGATCTCTGACATTTTTATTAGTTTTTTATTTCATAAACTTCTTACTTGGCTTTTGTTCGCTTTTTAGCCTTTCCTTTGGACAAATAAAAGTGCGGTGGCGACTCAAATTGTATGTTTACTTTTGGTTTAGCCAATAAACCTAAAGGTAACATATACCCCGCTACAGAAAAGTGGCGACTCTGCTGGGGAAAAAAAGGCTTCCTAGTGGGTTTAGCCTACTTTTTGGTTGTATGTGTTGTATGTTTATATTTGTTGGTGATATATTTTTGTACAAATTTGGGATGATTGTATTGTTTGTAATGTATGAATTGCTTGATATATTAATTGCTTGTATGCTTGGTGGTTTCTTGTGAGATGAGTTCTATACCCGAACTCGAGTGCACTTATGATAGGAAAATGACATAGTCTTGTTGACTTGTGTGGAGTTATTCCTTAGCAAGTTGACTTGCAAGCCTATTCACTTGGTGAAGGTCTTGTTGGGATCAATAATGTCACACGAGTAGTCGTGGTTAGGCATTACTCTTTCCAATATTAACCTTAGAAGCCAAGGACCTTAGATACCTAGCCCATCTTGGCATATTTTAAGACGTAGCGCGAAGGTCGTTCAAATGTAAGATTTGATACGATTGTTACGCGATACTACACTCAAAGAGTCCCTCTTGAGAATATTTTTGGAGGACGAGTAGTCGTTTTATTCGATAATATCTGAAAGATGAGATGATGATTATGGGGAGCCTTTTAGAACATGATTGTCAGGTTTAACCATAGTACACTCCCGTTGGGTGGTTCTTAACCAAGACTCCATGCTCGTGACTTACAACAAACCCTTGATTCGCGGTTGAACCATTCTCATACATTCTCAATATCAATGGAACTTGGGTGTTGATAAGGTGTAAACCATAATCCACCAAAATGGATGATTGATATTGATGATGACTTGAGCCATCCCGTGACCTTTGCATGGTGTGACTTGCTTGATCCTTGAGTGTGATTATTGCATCCATGTATTCATGCATTCATTTGCATCCATATCATCAACAATGAAAATTTTCAAGGAACTTAAGAGGTCTATTTACAATTTTACAAACATGGATAAGCAAAGAAGGAATACGAAGAAGTACAATTTTCGACAACCCGACTTGAAAGAGTTAAGGAGTTTGGCATCTTATGTATTAAAGCCCTTGGAGTTCAAAGCTCGCCATGGGAAGCTTCTATCTATTCTTTCAACCAAGGTTGATGAAGGTCTGATGAGTGTGTTGGTGCAGTTCTACGATCCTCTGTATCGTTGCTTCACTTTTCCAGATTTCCAGCTTTTGCCTACACTTGAGGAGTATGCCTATCATGTGGGTATACCTATTCTTGATCAGTTGTCGTTCAGTGGTTTGGAGAGGATTCCGTCTTCTCAAGAGATTGTTGATATGTTATATATAGGTGTATCTGATATTAGTGATATGACTACCAAAGGTGGAATTCAAGGTCTCCCATCTTATTTTCTCATTGCCCAAGCTACTTTGTTTGGGAAGGCCATGAGTGAGGACGCCTTTGAAGCCATATTTGTACTCCTCATCTATGGGCTAGTGTTATTTCCCAACATCGACAATTTTGTGGATGTGAATGCTATTAGGATTTTCTCTTCTATTAATCCCGTTCCGACTCTGTTGGGTGACACTTATTTCTATTTGTATATGAGGAATGCTAAGGGTGGTGGTTCCATTGTGTGTTGTCTGCCTCTGTTGTATAAGTGGTTTATTTCGCACTTGCCTCAGACGCTCGCCTTCAAGGAGAACAAGGGATGTCTACGGTGGTCTGCGAGACTTATGTCTCTCACTAATGATGATATCTCTTGCTATAACCGTGTGTATGATGGCGTTCAGATTATTGACTCTTGTGGTGAGTTCTCCAATGTGCCTCTTCTTGGCATATGTGGTGGAATTAACTACAACCCTGTTTTGGCTCGCTGTCAGCTTGGGTTCCCCTTAAAGGATAAACCTAATAACGTTTTGTTGATAGGATTGTTCTTTCAAGAGGGTAAAGATCCCCAGAACTTGAAGGGTAGGATGGTCCGCGCCTGGCGCAAGGTTCATAGGAAGGGAAGGAAGGAGCTTGGTCCAAAGAATTGCATTGCTTTGGAACCCTACACCGTCTGGGTGAGGAGGAGAGCTCTTGAGTATCACATGCCATATGATTATCCGAGACCTACCCCTATGGTTATGGTTGGGCCTTCAACCCCCCCTAACCAAGGAGTAGAGGAGTTGAGATATGAAGACTGGTCGCGTGCATGGGTTCGTGAGCGAGGGGAACTTCTTCAGCAGCTCAAAGATAAGGATGCAATGATAGAATTTCTAGAGCATTAGGTTATTGATGAGCCTGATGATGTGGTTACTTCTCTTCTCCCTCATTCATCTAGGTTTTGGAAGAGGAAGTATGATCGGCTCGCTAAGGAGAAGGCTGATATGGAAGCAGCTTATGAGAGAGAGGTGAAGAGGCTTCGTGCAGCTTATCTTCCGATCTCGAGAGCTTTGGACGATTGTTTCTAGGGCTCCATAGGATGTTCATTCTCCTTCTCTCTTGTATTGTATTTGGTTACCAAAACTGTATTCCTTCTTTGGTGTAAAAAAGTTTCCAAATATTATGAATATTCCATATATGTCTTAAAAGATTAATATTTTCAAATATTTGCAAAATAGATCTCTATAAAGTTCCTCTGATAAAAAAACAAATCATATGCACAAATATTGCATGCATCATATGCATAAGCAGGTTTTGTTCTGAGCTCTTGATCGGTGGTCTAACTCTTTGCTCTTCATTTATTTCGAAGACAAGTTGATGCATCGGTATAAGACCAGAGCCAATCATCCGAAGATAATGGAGCATCTAGAGTAAGAGAGAAGGGACTTGAAAGAAGAGATAGCTAGACTGACTGCCATGATGGAGTCAGTTTTGGCCACCCAGAGCCAAGCTTCGCCAACTCCTGCAACTCCTCCCGCGAGGATGGTCATTTCTGAAATAGCAACGTCAATTGTGCCTGCTGCAACAACCCACTTTTCTCCGCCTATGCAAGTTGGGTTTCCTTGGGGAATGCCTTCCAATTTTGTACCAGAGGGTTTTGCTCCCACTCTCGCTTCTTTACCGACATCTAGCCCGGTTCTGTCTGTGCCACCTCCCGTTCTGCACACCCTTCCCCGTGTTAAAGACACCATCTATCATTCCGAGCCATCTGAGGGCTCAGACGTATATGAAAGACCAATTCCTTGAGTTGCGCAAGGAACTGAAGACTTTGAGGGGGAAGGACTTCTTTGGTAAAAGTGCTGCTGAGTTGTGCCTAGTGCCCAATGTGAAGATCCCTATAAAATTCAAAGTGCCTGACTTTGAGAAATATAAGGGAAACACATGCCCAGTCAGCCATCTTGTAATGTATGCTCGCAAGATGTCAACACAGACCGATAACGATCAACTGGTGCTGCGCTCCGGTGGTATATGGGGCTGGAGAGTGCAAGCATCCGCACTTTCAATGATTTAGGTGAGGCCTTCGTTAAGTAGTATAAACATAACGTGGATATGGCTCTAGACAGGGACCAATTGAGGGCGATGTCCCGGAAAGAGAAAGAGACCTTCAAGGAGTATGCCCAGAGATGGCGAGAGTTGGCAGCTCAGATAGTGCCACCCCTAGAAGAGAAGGAGATGACAAAGATATTCTTGAAGACTTTGAGCTCTTTCTATTATGAAAGAATGATTGCCAGTGCTCCCTCAGACTTCACCGAAATGGTGAATATGGGGATGAGATTGGAAGAAGGGGTCCGAGAAGGACGTTTATCCAGAGAAGACAGTTCCTCAGCAAAGAAGTATGGAGGCTTTGCTAGGAAGAAAGAGGGAGAGACTCATGTTGTGTTCTCTCATACTAAAAGAAGACCCTCTGTACGGAGGAAGAATGTGCGTCCTGCCATCAACCAACACCAAGTGGCTTATATAGCACCTGCTTTCAGAGAAGTTCGACAACAATAACAACAACAACATCGTCAACAACAACAGGCCTACCAGCCTCGCAACAATAATAACACCAGCACCAGCAACTACGAGAGGAAAAGGGTAACTTTTGATCTAATTCCGATGACTTATGTTGAGCTCTATCCTTCTTTGATCGATAGAAAGCTGATAACTCTGCGAGATCCTCCTGCTGTACCAACCAACCCTTAGTGGTGGTATAAGCCAGAGCTTCACTGTGTGTATCATTCTAGTGCTCCCAGACACGATGTGGAGAATTGTTACCCATTGAAGACCAAGGTGCAGGACCTTGTGAGGAGTGGGATATTGTTTTTTGAGGACGTAGGTCCAAATGTAAAGAAGAACCCATTGCCCGAGCATGGAAAGGCTGCTGTTAATATGGTCCAGGGATGCCCTAGCAAATACAAAGTTCTGTATGTGAATGACATAAGGCAGTCTTTGGTCGAGATGCATAAGCTGTTGTGTGAGCACAGCCATTACGAGCATGACCATGATAGGTGCCAGGTATGCACAGTCAATGAGAGAGGATGTCATCAAGTAAGAAAGGACATCCAAGAGATGATTGATTAGGGAATGATTGAAATACTTCAGAATCGTAATGAGGACGAAGTCGATGTTATCACCCTAGTGTTTAAACATCCTGAGCCTGTTGTCGTCAAGTATGATGGCAGCAAGAAGAAGGTATCTCCAGCTCTTATGATCAAGCCAGCGGGCCCTGTCCCGTATGTATCGGACAAAGCTATTCCCTACCGATATAACGCTATGATGCTAGAAGATGGAAAGGAGGTGTCGTTGCCCTCAACCTCTGTTGTAAGTATTCCAGACGTCAGTGGTGTGACCCATGGTGGTCGTGTTTTCTCGCCTCCGCCGAAACCCCATGAAGACATCATGAAGAGAACGGTTGTTAATTCCGTTCCTATTGTTGACCCTGTTGCTGTTAAGAACAATAACACTCCTATCCTAGTTGGCCAGTCTGGCATTTTGAAAGAGGATGGTGATGAGATGTTGAGGCTCATCAAAAGGAGTGAATATAATGTTGTTGATCAGCTGCTACAAACTCCATCCAAGATATCTGTCTTATCTTTGTTGATGAATTTCGAGCCACACCGTAAAGCTTTACAGAGGGTGTTGGACGTGGCATACGTGGACCACGATGTCACAATAGAACAGTTTGATAGCATTGTTGCAAATATAACCGCTTGCAACAACTTGAGCTTATGTGATGTTGATCTTCCCGAAGAGGGAAAAGACCACAATTTGGCTTTACACATATCAATGAACTGTACGGATGATGCCTTGTCCAATGTGTTGGTGGACACAGGATCATCACTTAATGTGTTGCCAAAATCCACTCTTGCTAAACTTTCATACCAGGGGCCTCCCATGAGGCAGAGTGGAATGGTTGTGAAGGAGTTTGATGGATCACGTAAAACTGTGATCGGCGAATTAGAACTCCCGATCAAGATTGGACCTAGTGATTTCCATATCACTTTTCAAGTCATGGATATTCATCCGTCTTACAGTTGTTTGTTGGGCAGACCATGGATTCACGAGGCAGGTGCCGTGACATCCACCCTACACCAAAGATTGAAGTTTGTAAAGAATAAGAAGTTGGTGGTGATAGGGGGAGAGAAGGCTCTCTTGGTTATCCATTTATCTTCCTTCTCCTATATTGATGCTGAGGATGTGGTTGGGACTCCGTTCCAAGCCTTATCTATTGTTGATCCTTCAAGGAAAGAACTTTCTTCATTTGTCTCCTATAATGATGCAAAGTTTGTCATTGAGCATGGCGCAACTACTGGTTTGGGGAAAATGATAAAGTTGGAAGATAACAAGTCCCGAGCTGGCATAGGGTATTCTTCCGGTGTATCCAATGAGCGTGGGTTGTTCCAGAGTGGAGGTTTCATCCACACTGTTGAAGATCAGGAAGCCGCTGCCATTGTTGAGGATGATGAAGAGGAAGACCTTGGCAACTTTGTCATACCTGGAAGAATCTGCAATAATTGGGTCGCTGTTGATGTTCCAATAGTTATCCATAAGTCAACATAATGTGTTCATTTTGAATGAAAACCCTTCTCCCATTACAATTTCTTAACATAGCGCTACATTGTCTTATGACAAACTAACATAACCATACTAATTACTAACTTTAATTTGAGCATTTAATTTCTTGCCCTTTACTTTAATGCACTTTATTTCTTGCTCGGTTATTCATATTGCATTTTCATTTTGCTCACTTGAGCACATATTTTATGTTTATGTCATTTTCCTTTTGCTCATTTGAGCTCATTATTGTATATAAATATATTGTTGTCTTGTGGTTGTTTTGGCTATGTTTTGTGTGAACCTAATGTAAAAGGAAAAAGGACTTAGAATTAGGACGTACCTATGCTTAAAGGAGTTCAAGGGCAACTAGGCCTCATGCCTTTAGAATGATAAATTTGTTGAAGAGCAACTAGGCCTCATGCCTTTAGAATGCTAAATCTCAAAGTTGACTTCAAAGGACTTCCTTTCCAAAACTTATTCTTTGTCCATTCCTCTGATTGTGTTGTGAACTTTTTGATGTTTGCTCTTGTGTGATAGGGATTCCATCTTGAGATAGTAAAGAGGACCATTGTCATGAGTAGCCAAGTTAAGAGAGACAAGTCAAATGGAGATCCTATGAGCTTGAATATATTTGTTTGATTGCTTGAGTGATTGCTAAGTCCAAAGGAAAAGATCATCTTGAATCATCTCTATGATTTCAAGAAAAGGAACTCCAAGGGCTTTATCTTTTCTCTCTTATCTTTGTATGCTTTAGGACTAGCCCTTCTCTTCTTCTCCCCACTCTAACCCAAGCCAAAATCTTTTTCTTTAAACCTTGACTTTGTTTTAAATTAGAAACCTAGGCCTTATGCCTTTGACTTTTCAAAATCTTTTCATTAATACTCATTATGAATGAATCTTAATCCAACTTTGACTTCTTTTTGTAAATACATCTAACCTGTAAATATAACTCACTTCAAGTTACTTTTGTGGTTCCAATGACCACCTTATTAAAACCTTTTCATAAACATTAGTCATAGGTTTGAGTTATCATAGTGGTTGATGTAAATCTCACCTCATCCTTAGTGATTGGACTATAAGTCTTCCATACTTATTGTAGCGGGGTATTCGTTACCATTAGATATATTGACTAAATCCAAGGTAAATCATACAAGTCGAGTCGCCACCGCACTTCTATTTATCCAAAGGAATGGTTAGAAAGCGAACAAAAACCTAAAAGTTTTATCGAATCAAAAACTAGTAAAAATGTCAGAGATCTGGGTAAGGGGGTTGGTTATGCAATGGGAAGGTATTAGGCACCCAAAGCATCCTAGGTACTCCTAAGGAGCCCTTTTCACTTTTGTTGCAAAGGTTGTTGTTTTTTTTTGAAAATTTATTTGTGCAAACATGATTGAAGGATTGAGAAAAGCGTGTATGTTTATCTAATGTACTACTTTCTAAAAGAAGGGTCAAAAGAAAATGACTCGCACGGACGTCGCATCCACTGCATACGCATCTCATATGAATCTGAGAATCAGAGTCTTCGTAGCTCGGCTACCTATGGGTTAAAGAGGAGTGTGCTCGCTAAGACATCGCGTCTTATGCCTACGTATCTCATCTGGGATGAAAATCAAAGCAAAACGTAGTTCGACCACCTATGGGGTAAGGGTTGTGTTTTGGGGTGAACGACGTTACTACGCAATCTACCGGATGCTCGACCTTTGGAGACTTACTCGCCTGTAGTAGAAGGAGATAACGTGTTCTTAGGAGAAGAAAAATCAATGAGTTTGGGGTGTTTAGGGATGCTCATGCAAAAAGGCAGTCCTAGATGAAGGAATCGCGCTACCTTAAATGACATGCCACGAGAGGCTATACGAAACCTAAGAAATCGGTAACATGTGGGAAAAGTAAAGGGATCGAGAGATCTACCGTACAGATAAAGATCCGAAGTAACAGCAATTAGATAAATAAGAAACCCAAAGACTCTTCCAAGCTAAACACCATCAAAGAAAGCGAGTCAGTACAGGTAATCGGAATAAACCTCCAGGTGGTATCCCACAAATAAAGTGGAACACCAGGCAAGCCATCTCTGCAAGAATCATATGAGCCCTCACAAAACAAAACTCAACAAACAGGTTAGAGAAACAAGTTAGGGTAATCAAGAGTTGCCCCCAAATTAAAATGTAACCACATGAATCATGCTATTAAAATTCACAAAAAGCAACCAAGGGTAGGAGGCCTAAACCTCTTGTCAAACACATGCATCAAAAGGGTATCAAATTCACCCATAATACCTCATACATTCAGAGCATTCAAATTAAAAGCATAAAGTAATGGGAATAAGGCAAACCTGACTGGAGAGATCGAATGAAATTGAATTGCCCGGTTGGGTTTGCAAAGCAATCTGAGGGTTTATATGAGAGGGAATTGGTTCTTTGCCGATGAGTTCCCTTCAGTCTTTGGAGGTTGCTCTGAACTCTGTTAGCTCTTCTCTCACTATCTTTTCCCTACCAGGGGAATAGGAATAGAATGCCTTTTGTTTCACTGAAACTCTGAATTTATAACCTGATTTTTGTGGACCTGTGGGCTCAAATGAGAGAGGCCCAAGTCCAAAAAAATTCTGTTATATTTTATTTTTTTATTTTTATTATTTTTTTATTTTTTTATTTTTAAACACGTGGGCTTCGCCTAGCGAGCATGACAGTTCAAGAAATTCCTCTGAGCGTAGGTGATTCTGTTGGCTTTTCTTGGGACTCGCTAGGCGACCCATTCTGCTCGCCTAACGAGCATGACAACTCATGAACAAACTTTTGCTCCTTCACGATTAACGTTTTGACTGACGAATAGACCCCATTTTAACCTGTTGGAAGTATCTCAAGTCATTCCCTTGTGTTGACTGATCATCTAAATAGAACCCACAAAGTGTCTTGGATGATACTCAAGCTTCAAACAAAAGATGTTAGTGACACATTTTTGTGCTTTTGGTTAGTAAACAAAAGTAAGAGAAACAATGATGTATAATTCAAGCATGCTTGGTGATCTCAAACCAATCACAAGGAGTCCCACCCAAAGGCAAAGGGAACCAAGATGCTAAAGATCCTTGAGGCAATGCAAATGCAATGTTATGATGCCATGGGGGATCTTAGGGTCAAAATTGGGGTCTTACAGATGCCCCTATTTAAGGTCATTCTAGCCGGAGAAGTGAAGGTTAAAATATTCGTCTCGACGGGGTAGAATGGGCTTAAATAATAACAAAAAGACGAATTTTGGTCCCTAAGAGACCTCATGATGCAAATGTAGGTATGAAAAATGGTAGCATTCTGTGGAGATATGTGTCCACAAAAGCAAAGAAATCAGAAGCCACTGATAATCCATATGAGCAATTCACTCCATGGGACCAAGACCCTGGGGACTCTCCTGGGGATAGAAAAGGGATAAAAATGCGCGAGCAGGTCACGACTCAAAGCGTGGGGAACAGAATTCCAAAGGGAAAAGATCCAATGGAAAGACTCGAGCTGACTCGAAGATGCATGTATTGGGGAATATGCCAATACAACAAAAAACTATCCACGGCGGATACTTCGGATAAAATCCAGATGAAAACAATCCACTAAGGGACTTCGCTGGGGATGTCCACAAGGACACTCCTGGGGAAGCAGCGGGACGAGGTATTACCGGTTACTGGGTAATAAGCTCAAGGAGACATGTGATCTGAACGCCAGGTATGAGGGTGAGAGATACAACATGCTCAGGAAGAGATGAATATCCAAGATCGGTATAAGGGTGAGAGATATCAAAACTTCAAAACGTCTGAGGAAAACCTAAAAGGTATACTTCAACTCAGGGATTCTGACTCCACAGGGGACAAAAAGTCATAATAGGGAACAGAGAGGAAGGAACACCAGGGATACCGGTTACTGGGCATATAATAGGTGACCAACCAAGGCGTGAATTGGGGAATATTCCCAAAACACTCATCATCCAAAAGAGGGCTAAAAGCAAACTCGATTACAGGATGGATATTCGACTCCATAAAGGGGATACGAATCTTACTCAACTGGGGAAGAACAAAAGGCTTCAGACCCGAGAGTGCATGAGATATACTATCTATTACCGTCAGAACGTAGATAATATACTCGCATGGACGATTATCCACAACCGGTTACTGGGTTAATAAAGGATAAATCGACCAAAAAGAAAAGGCATCGGGATACCGAAACTAGGTATATAATGATGACCAATTCAGGGGAGAAACAATCGTTACCAACAACAACAAGGTAGACGAGAGATGACCCGCTGGGGATAAATTGCGTAATCAGGGAAATTATCCAAGAAGATGAGGGGATATCATCACCGAATATTGGATGAAGATAACTGTCACCAATTAAAGATGAGCAAAAATAGTTACTCTGCAAAAAGGGAAGAAATAGGGTTTACAACTACCGGTATGAGGGTAGAGAAACACAGACTCTGCCGGGGATAATAATTACTAATTATTGAGCAATTATTCATTTACCACGGGGAAACAGGAGAAGAGTCTCAAGAGACCGATCTAGGATCAAACTAGATAGGCACACCAAATCAAGACTTGTCCCGGTGAGGATATAACTCAATGGGGAAAACCATCCCAGTATATGTGTTGGGAAGGAACAAAACCAATCAACATCCACGAGGATATAACCCGGTGGGGAATATGGAAGAAAGGATATACGCTTTCTGCCTATGGAGCTGACTCTATATGGAGAGATCAAACACACACGTCTGCTTGGGGAAGTATATCACCAAATAGCAGGAGACAGCAAACAACGATATATGGCAAAGAATGCAACATGAATATCTGAATGTTATATTTATGCATGTATGCGCGTGGTTTATGTATGATGTATGTTGACACACAGACATATTTAACACAACCAGGTCCAGGAGTCAACCACCCAGTACTACATCTCAAGAGAGAAAGCCAAGTTCACCGGAGAGTATCCAATTTGCTGGGGATCAGAGATACCAGGAAGCAAAGAACTCTGCAAGGGATGAATCATCAATCATTCCAGCTGGGGCCGAGAGTTATCACAGACAAGGTCCACCATACCAACAACTCAACTGGGGAATCTATCCGAGGAGATAAAGGATTTATCGGGATCAACCACCAAATACCGCTCTTGCCCAAAGAGATCCAAGCTGCTGAGGAAGAAAGATTGCTACTCTGCTGAAGGGAAGAGAGGTGACTGTCAACAAGCAATCCACTTGGTAGGATAGACCACAAGGGGTTCCAGAGGGAGGAGATACAGTCATGCCAGGAATATGGACAAAAATCTTACCCTGTTGGGGATCGTACCACCCTTGGGAGAGCACTGAGGATCTCCTAAGTATCCTTTCGTCATTGTGAATGTTCACTTTGTTTAAAAACAAATTATAAAAAATTTGATCGTTTAAAACAATGATATTTTCTTAATGAAAACATGCAAAACATTTGTTGAATAGAAACAGATAAGAGTGTCAATAATTGGATAAAAGGCTCAAATTTATTTGATAGAATGGTAGTCTGCGAATGGCAAGACTCCATAGATCTTTACAAATTTGAAATTGGTGATATATATTGGAAAAGGGCTACATTGAACATAATGACCATTTCTCCACCAATTCTGAATCTGATGTATTTGAAGCTTTGGCTGATAATGAGCAAGGATCTCTGACGGATGACAGTTGTGGAACAAAGTCTTGTCAGGATGCAGTTACTTGCCAAATCCCTAATTTTTGCCTAGATTGCCCCAGGATGAGGTACTCAATCTAACGGGATACATATATCATTATTATATATTTTTTGTGTCTCTAACTTTTGCCTGGATCGCCCTTTCGGGTTTTCAATCCACCGAGACGCTCATTTTTGCCTAAGCCGCCCTTTCGGGTTTTCAACTTAGCGAGCTATTCATTTTTTATTTTTTTAGGCGAAGTATTTCTTGACTGCATCTGAATTCACAAGACGAGTGAAATCCTCCCCATCCATAGTTGTAAGTATCAAAGCACCACCTGAAAAGGCTCTCTTAACAACATATGGACCTTCATAGTTTGGAGTCCACTTGCCCTTGGAATCGGGCGCGAAAGACAAGACTTTCTTGAGCACAAGGTCACCTTCTCGGAACACAAAAGGCTTGACCTTCTTATCAAAAGCTTTCTTCATTCTCTGCTGATATAACTGACCATGGCACATGGCAGTCAATCTCTTCTCTTCAATCAAGTTTAGCTGGTCATAACGACTCTGAACCCATTCAGCATCAGTCAACTTGGCCTCCATCAAGACTCTCATTGATGGGATCTCCACCTCTATTGGGAGTACAACCTCCATGCCATAAACAAGAGAGAAAGGGGTCGCCCCTGTTGAAGTGCGGACAGATGTACGATAGCCATGCAAAGCGAATGGTAGCATCTCATGCCAATCTTTGTACGTAATAACCATCTTCTGGATAATTTTCTTGATATTCTTGTTAGCAGCTTCAACAACCCCATTCATCTTGGGTCTGTAAGGAGAAGAATTATGATGTTCAATCTTGAACTCACTACATAGCTCTTTCATCGTCTTGTTATTCAAGTTAGATCCATTATCAGTAATGATCTTATCTGGCACACCATATCGGCATATGAGTTGATTCTTGATAAACTTCACGACCACCTGCCTGGTCACATTTGCATATGACGACGCTTCAACCCACTTGGTGAAGTAATCAATTGCTACGAGAATAAATCTGTGTCCATTGGACGCTTTCGGCTCTATCATGCCAATCACGTCAATTCCCCACATGGAGAAAGGCCATGGTGATGAGATCACATTCAAAAGTGTCGGGGGAATATGAATCTTATCAGCATAAATCTGACACTTGTGGCATTTCTTCACAAATTTGCAGCAGTCAGACTCCATTGTCAGCCAATAGTAGCCTACTCTCAACATCTTTCTAGCCATGGCATGTCGATTGGAATGAGTACCAAATGAACCCTCATGGACCTCAGTCATCAACAGGTCTGCTTCGTGTCTATCCACGCATCTGAGCAGAACCATGTCAAAATTTCTTTTGTAAAGCACTTCGCCATTGAGGTAGAAACGGCTTGACAATCTCCTCAAAGTCTTCCTATCTTTTACAGATGCCCCGGGCGGGTAAATCTGGCTCTGAAGGAAACATTTGATATCATAATACCACGACTTATCATCTTTTACTTCTTCTACTGAAAATACATGAGCTGGTCTGTCCAAGCGCATCACGGTGATATTAGGGACTTCATTCCACAGTTTAACCACAATCATTGAAGCAAGCGTAGCAAGAGCATCTGCCATCCGATTCTCATCTCGAGAAATATGATGGAAGTCAACCTCAATACAGAACGTTGAAATCCTCCTCGCATAATCTCTGTATGGAATGAGGCCAGGCTGATTCGTTTCCCATTCACCCTTAATCTGATTAATAACGAGGGCCGAATCACCATATAAATCAAGATGCTTGATCCTTAGATCAATACATTCCTCCAATCCCATAATACAGGCCTCATACTCAGCCACATTATTCGTGCATTTGAAAGTTAGCCTTGCTGTAAAAGTAATATGCGCGCCCTGAGGAGTAATAATCACGACCCCAATACCATTTCCATACTGATTTACAGCGCCATCAAACACCATACTCCATCTAGAACCAGGCTCTGGCCCTTCATCAAGTGTAGGCTCATCGCAATCTTTTACTTTCAAATACAGAGTTTCCTCATCCAGGAAGTCATACTGAACTGACTGATAATCTTCAATAGGATGATGTGCCAAATGGTCAGCCAAGATACTACCTTTAATAGCCTTCTGAGCTCGATACTCAATATCATACTAAGATAACAACATCTGCCAACGGGCAATTCTCCCTGTTAAAGCAGGCTTCTCGAAGATGTACTTGATTGGATCCATTCTGGATATCAACCAAGTCATATGATTTATCATATACTGGCGTAAGCGCTTAGCATCCCAGGCCAAAGCACATCATGTCTTTTCAAGCATTGAGTATCGAGACTCACAATCAGTGAACTTCTTACTCAGGTAGTAAATAGCATACTCCTTCTTCCCTGATTCGTCTTGCTAACCAAGGACACAACCCATCGAGTCTTCAAGAACAGTCAGATACATGATCAAAGGTCTTCCCTCTACAGGCGGAGACAGAATCGGAGGCTCAGACAGATATTCTTTAATACTGTCGAAAGCTTTCTGGCAATCCTCGGTCCAATCATGGGACTGATCTTTCCGGAGGAGCTTGAATATAGGCGCACATGTGGCAGTCATGTGGGATATGAATCTGGATTATATAATTCAAGCGGCCAAGAAAACCTCGGACTTGCTTCTCAGTTTTGGGTGCAGGCATCTCTTGTATTGCTTTGACCTTTGCAGGATCAACCTCAATACTTCTTTCACTAACAATGAATCCCAATAACTTGCCAGAACGGACTCCAGATGTACACTTGTTGGGATTCAGACGAAGCTTATATTTCCTCAAACGCTGGAAAAGCTTCAACAAATGCTCTACATGTTCAACTTCCGTTCTTGACTTAGCAATCATATCGTCAACATATACCTCAATCTCCTTATGCATCATATCATGAAACAAGGTTGTCATAGCTCGTTGATACGTGGCTCCGGAGTTCTTCAAACCGAAGGGCATCACTCGATAACAGAAAGTTCCCCAAGGTGTGATGAATGTTGTCTTCTCCATATCATCGGGTGCCATCTTAATCTGATTATATCCGGAAAATCCGTCCATAAACGAGAAGACATTGAATTTAGTTGTATTGTCTACCAACATATCAATATGTGGTAGAGGGAAATCATCTTTCGGACTAGCTTTATTCAAGTCTCCATAGTCCACACACATCTGGACTTTTCCATCTTTCTTAGGCACGGGCACAATATTGGCCACCCATTGAGGATATATAGCAGTCACCAGAAACCCCACATCAATTTGCTTCTGAACTTCTTCCTTGATCTTCACTGCCATATCAGGATGAGTTCTTCTGAGTTTCTGCTTCACAGGCACGCACTCAGTTTTTAGAGGTAAAAAATGTTGCACAATATCAGTATCTAGACCAGGCATGTCTTCATATGACCAGGCAAAGCCGTCAACATATTCTCGTAGCAACTTAATCAACCCCTTCTTAACAGATTCTTCCAGAAGTGCCCCAATCTTTACCTCTCGCACACAATCTTCAGACCCCAAGTTGACTGTTTCCAGATTCTCAAGATGCGGCTGAATGATCTTCTCTTCATGCTCAAGTAGTCGGGTGATCTCATCAGGAATCTCTTCAACATCATCTTCCTCTGCCTCAAATACAGGGAATTCAAAATTGGGAGATGGTGTTGGGTCATTATGTTCAATGGGTTTAGAAATCAACCTGCATAATGATTTTGGATATGAAAAGATTTAGAATTCAAACAAGGCAAATCATTATGCAGATGAAAAGATTGATTTTATTCCAATATGAGGTTTTATGTGATCACCAATTTCATGCAAAAGCGAAAAGGGAAAATAAATGGAAAAACAAGCATTTAACATGAATTTATTGAATGAAAATATCATTGTATTTATGCGCCATCAATGTCATCACTCCTCCTTTTGGCAGGGGAGAAGGGTTTTTCAAACAAAGTGATTATTACGTTGACTTGTGGACAATTGTTGGAATATCCACATCGACCCAATTGTTGCAGACCCCTCCAGGGATGATGAAATTGCCAGAATCCTTTGTATCTTCTTCTAAAACGGCAGCAGCCTCCTCATCTAGACCAGTGTGGATGAAACCTCCACTCTTGAATAACCCTTGCTTGTTGAAAGTACCAGAAGAAAAACCTATGCCAGCCCGGGACTCGTTGTCTTCTAACTCAATCATTTTTCCTAAACCAGTGGTTGCACCATGCTCAATGGCCAGCTTTGCATCTTTGTAGGAAGCAAATGAAGGAGCTCTTTTCTCAATAGGCTCAGCAATAGATAACGCTTGGAAAGGAGTTCCAACTTCAACCTCAGCATCTATATAAGAGAAGGGAGACAATTGGTTAACCAGGAGAGCCCTTTCTCCCCCTACCACTACCAGTTTCTTGTTCTTCACAAATTTCAGCTTCTGGTGTAGGGTGGATGTCACGACGCCTGCTTCGTGAATCATGGTCTTCCTAAGAGACAACTGTATGATGGGTGAATGTCCATAACCTGGAAGGTAATTTGGAAATCACTTGGTCCAATCTTGATTGGGAGATCAACTTCCCCAATCATAGTCTTACGAGACCCATCGAAAGCCTTCACAACTACTCCACTCTGCCTCATGGGAGGCCCTTGATATGATAGCTTGGAGAGAGTGGACTTTGGCAATACGTTCAATGATGACCCAGTGTCCACCAGTACATTGGACATGGCGTCGTCTCTACAACCCATAGATATATGTAATGCCAAATTATGGTCTCTTCCCTCCTCAGGGAGATCAGAGTCACAAAAGCTCAGGTTGTTACAAGCAGTAATGTTTGCAACAATGCTATCGAATTGCTCCAAAGTGACATCGTGATCCACATATGCCACATCCAACACCTTCTGCAGAGCCTCTCGGTGTGGTTCTGAATTTAAGAGTAAGGATAACACAAATATTTTGGATGGCGTTTGTAGAAGTTGGTCTACAACATTGTACTCGCTCCTTTTGATGAGTCTCAGCATCTCATCATAGTCTTCTTTCACATTGCCACTCGGGCCAACAGAAGTAGGAGTTTTCAGTATGGAGGAGGGCTTAACAGCAAGGGTCGGATTCGGAGAATTCACAGCGTTCCCGGTCGGGCGTTCAACAAAATCAACATTAATTTGAGGCTTCGGCGGTGCTGAAAATACACGGCCACTACGGGTCAAACCGCTAACATCGGCAATATTCACAACAAAAGAAGAGGGCAAGGACACCTCTTTCCCATTCTCTACTGCTACGACGTTGTAGCGATAGGGAACTGCCTTTTCAGAGGAGTAAGGCACGGGACCATCAGGCTTAATGATCAGAGCGGGAGAAGCCTTCTGCTTGCTACCATTGTACTTGATGATAACAGGCTCGGGTATCCGGAACACTGGGGAGATCACATTAACCTCAGGCTCATTTTCATCAACATTTCTGTTTTGAAGGATCTCAATGACTCCTTCAACCAACATTTCCTGAACATCTTTGCGCACCTGGCGACAACCTCTTTGATTGACAGAACAAACTCGGCATCTATCATGGTCATGCTCATAATGACTGTAGTCACACAACAAACGATGCATCTGGACCAGAGACTGTTGAATATGACTGACATATTTGACTTTGTATTTGCCAGGGCAGCCCTGGACCATATTGACAGATTTCCCATGTTCGGGCAATGGGTTCTTCTTCACATTAGGGCCTACGTCCTCAAAACATAAAATACCACACCTCACAAGGTCTTGAACCTTGGTCTTCAAAGGGTAACAATTCTCCACATCGTGGCCGGGAGCACCAGAATGGTAAACACAATGTAACTCAGGCTTATACCACCACTAGGGGTTAGCAGGTATAGTCGGTGGGTCTCTCGGAGTAATCAACTTCCTTTCTATCAAAGAGGGATATAACTCTACGTACGTCATAGGAATAGGATCGAAGGTGACCCTTTTCCTCTCGTAACTCGTGCTGGTTTGATTACTATTTCGAGGCTGGTAGGCCTGCTGCTGCGGTCGGTGCTATTGTTGCTGATATTGCGGATGTGGTTGCTGATTGTTACTATGTTGCTGATACTGTTGATTGTCTCTGAAAACAGGTGCTATATGAGCCACCTGGTGCTGGTTACTGGCGGGACGCACAGTCTTCCTCCTCACAGAGGGTCTTCTTGGTTTCTCATTGGAGATCGCAGCATGTGCCTCTCCATCTTTCTTCTTTGCAAACGCCCCATAACGTTTGGCAGAAGAGCCTTCTTCTCTGGTTAACCGTCCTTCACGGACCCCTTCTTCTAGACGCATCCCCATATTCACCATCTCGGTGAAGTCAGAAGGATCGCTAGCAATCATACGCTCATAATAAAAAGAACTTAAAGTCTTCAAAAAGATCTTAGTCATCTCTTTCTCTTCTAGCGGAGGCAAGATCTGTGTTGCCACCTCTCGCCACCTCTGGGCGTACTCCTTAAATGTTTCTTTATCCTTCTGGGACATGGCTCTCAATTGATCTCTATTGGGAGCCATATCCACGTTGTACTTGTACTGCTTGACGAAGGCTTCGCCGAGATCATTGAAGGATCGGATGTTCGCGCTGTCTAAACCCATGTACCAACGCAAAGCGGCACCGAACAGATTGTCCTGAAAGTAGTGGATGAGTAGTTGGTCATTATCGGTTTGAGTCTACATCTTCCTGGCATACATGACCAGGTGGCTGAGAGGACAAGTATTTCCTTTGTACTTTTCAAAATCAGGGACCTTGAATTTCACAGGGATCTTCACATTTGGAACCAACCAGAGTTCGACAACAGACTTGCCGAAAAGATCCTTCCCCCTAAGAGTTTTCAATTCCTTGCGAAGCTCAAGAAATTGATCATTCATAGCATCCATCTTCTCATAAACATCTGGACCCTCAGACGGCTCAGAATGATAGATGGTGTCGTCTACCCTGGGCAAAGTATGCATGATAGGAGGAGGAACGGAATGGACCGGGCTAGATGTCGACAGAGAAGCAAAGGTAGGAACAGAACCCTCAGGCATGAAATTGGGAGGCATCCCCCACGGGAACCCGGTTGGCATGGCTGTTGGAACAAAGTGTGCACTGGCAGCGGGCACAGTAGAGGAGACAATCTCGGAGATAACCGTCCTCTGGGGAGAAGTTGAAGGTGTCGGAGAAGACTGGCTCTGGGCAGCCATAAGTGACTCCATTAGGGCAGTCAATCTAGCCACTTCCTCTTTCAGATCGCGGTTCTCTTGCTCTAAGTGATCCATCAGTCTTGAAATGTTGGCTCTAGTGTAGTACCGGTGAGTCAGCTTGTCTGACGGAATAAATGAAGGACACAGAGTTAGACCACAGGGCAAGGGACCGGAAACAAAACCTGCTTATGCATATGATGCATGCAATGTTTGTGCATATGATTTGTTTTTTTTATTTTAAAGGAACTTTAGAGTTTTATTTGCAAATTCGGGAAATATTAAGCATTTTATCACATATGGAAATATCTCATCAAATAATATCAGGGAAAAGAAGTGCAGCATCGTCAACCATATACAAGAGAAAAGGAAAATAATCGTCTTATGGATCCCTAGAAACAATCATCTAAAGCTCGGGACACAGGAAGATAAGATGCGCGAAGCCTCTTCACCTCCCTCTCGTAGACTGCCTCCATATCGACCTTCTCTTTGGCGAGACGATCATACCTCCTCTTCCCGAACTTAGAAGATTGAGGAAGTAGAGAAGTCCATACATCATCAGGGTCATCAATAACCTGATGCTCAAGAAACTCAATCAACGCATCCTTCTCCTTAATCTGCTGAAGCAACTCTTCACGTTCACGGATCCAGGCACGTGAACGGTCTTCGTCTCGCAACTCCTCTACTCCTTGATTAGGGAGGGTTGAAGGCCCAACCATAATCATAGGTGTAGGTCTCGGATACTCATAAGGCATGAGATACTCAGACGCCCTCTTCCTAACCCAAACAGTGTAAGGCTCCAAAGCGATGCAATTCTTAGGACCCAACTCTTTCCTTCCTTTCCTATGAATCTTGCGCCAAGCGCGGACCATCCTAGCTTTCAAGCCTTGGGGATCTTTACCATCCTGAAAGAATACACCCTCTAACATAATGTTATTGGGTTTATCCTTTAAGGGGAACCCAAGCTGCCGACGTGCCAAAACAGGATTGTAGTTAATCCCACCACATGTACCAAGAAGAGGTATATTGGAGAATTCGCCACAAGAGTCAATAATCCGCACACCATCATACACATGGTTATACCAAGAGATATCATCATTAGTGAGAGACATAAGTCTCGTGGACCACCGTAGACATTCCTTGTTCTCCTTGAAAGCGACCGTCTGAGGTAAGTGAGAAATAAACCACTTATACAACAGAGGCAAACAACACACAATGGCGCCACCATCCTTTGCATTCCTCATATGCAAAGAGAAATAGATATCGCCCAACAGAGTCAGAACAGGATTAAGAGTAGAGAAGATCCTAATAGCGTTCACATCCATAAACTTGTCGATGTTGGGGAACAATACCAATCCATAGATGAGAAGTACAAATATGGCTTCAAAGGCATCCTCACTCATGGCTTTCCCATAGATAGTAGCTTGAGCAATGAGGAACTCAGAAGGGAGACCTTGAATTCCACCTTTGGTAGTCATATGAGCACCAACCAGAGATTCATCTATGTGTAACATGTCAGCTATCTCTTGAGAAGTAGGAATACTCTCCAAGCCACTGAACGACAACTGGTCTAGAATAGGTATACCCACAAGGTAAGCATACTCCTCAAGGGTAGGCAAAAGCTGGAAATACGGAAACGTGAAGCAACGGTACAAGGGATCATAAAACTGCACTAATACACTCACCAATCCTTCATCCACCTGAGTAGTCAGAAGAGGAAGAAGCTTCCCAAAACGAGCCTTGAAACCCAAAGGATCTAATACATAGGATGTCAGATTCCTTAACCCTTTCAAATCTGGTTGCCTGAAGCTGTACTTCTTCGTATTCCTTCTCTGTCTTTCCATGACTGAAAATTTTGCAATTAAACCCCTTAAGTTCCTTGAAATTTTTCTTATTTATTGATGATATGGATGCAAATGGGTGCATGAATACAACAATCACACTCAAGGATCAAGCAAAGCACACCAAACAAAGGTCATGGGATGGATCATGTTATCCTTAATATCAATCATCCATTTTGGTGGATTATGGTTTACACCTTATCAACACCCAAGTTCCATTGATATTAAGGATTCATGAACGGATCAACCATGAATCAAGGGTTTGTTGTAAGTCACGAGCACGGAGTTAGGTTAAGAACCACCCAAAAGGGAGTGTACTAGGGTTTAAACCTGCCAAACATGTTCTACAAGAGGTTCCCATAGTCATCATCCCATCTTTCGGATATTATTGGAGAAACGACTACTCGTATTCCGAAAATATTCTCAAGAGAGACTCTTATGAGTGTAGTATCGCGTAACAATCGTATCAAATCTTACACTTGAATGACTTTCGCACTACATCCTAAGAATAGGCCAAGATGGGCTTGGTAAACTAAGGTCCTTGGCTTCTAAGGTCTATATTGGAAAGAGTAATGTCTAACCACAACTTACTTGTGTGACATTATTGATCCCAACATAACCTCCACCAAGTGAATGGACTTGCAAGTCAACTTGCTAAGAAATAACTCCACACAAGTCGACAAGACTATGCCATTCTCCTATCCTAAGTGCACTCGAGTCCGGGTATAGAACTCATCTCACAAAGATCACCAAGCATACAAGGAATTAATATTCAAGCAATCCAATCATTAATATTCTAACCATTCCTCTTATTGTGTTGTGAACTTTTTGATGTTTGCTCTTGTGTGATAAGGATTCCATCTTGAGATAGTAAAGAGGACCATTGTCATGAGTATCCAAGTTAAGAGAGACAAGTCAAATGGAGATCCTATGAGCTTGAATATATTTGTTTGATTGCTTGAGTGATTGCTAAGTCCAAAGGAAAAGAGCATCTTGAATCATCTCTATGATTTCAAGAAAAGGAACTCCAAGGGCTTTATCTTTTCTCTCTTATCTTTGTATGCTTTAGGACTAGCCCTTCTCTTCTTCTCCCCACTATAACCCAAGCCAAAATCTTTTTCTTTAAACCTTGACTTTGTTTTAAATTAGAAACCTAGGCCTTATGCCTTTGACTTTTCAAAATCTTTTCATTAATACTCATTATGAATGAATCTTAATCCAACTTTGACTTCTTTTTGTAAATACATCTAACCTGTAAATATAACTCACTTCAAGTTACTTTTGTGGTTCCAATGACCACCTTATTAAAACCTTTTCATAAACATTAGTCATAGGTTTGAGTTATCATAGTGGTTGATGTAAATCTCACCTCATCCTTAGTGATTGGACTATAAGTCTTCCATACTTATTGTAGCGGGGTATTCGTTACCATTAGAGATATTGACTAAATCCAAGGTAAATCATACAAGTCGAGTCGCCACCGCACTTCTATTTATCCAAAGGAATGGTTAGAAAGCGAACAAAAACCTAAAAGTTATATCGAATCAAAAACTAGTAAAAATGTCAGAGATCTGGGTAAGGGGGTTGGTTATGCAATGTGAAGGTATTAGGCACCCAAAGCATCCTAGGTACTCCTAGGGAGCCCTTTTCACATTTGTTGCAAAGGTTGTTGTTTTTTTTTGAAAATTTATTTGTGCAAACATGATTGAATGGATGAGAAAAGCGTGTATGTTTATCTAATGTACTACTTGCTAAAAGAAGGGTCAAAAGAAAATGACTCGCACAGATGTCGCATCCACTGCATACGTATCTCATTTGAATCTGAGAATCAGAGTCTTCGTAGCTCGGCTACCTATGGGTTAAAGAGGAGTGTGCTCGCTAAGACATCGCGTCTTATGCCTACGTATCTCATCTGGGATGAAAATCAGAGCAAAACGTAGTTCGACCACCTATGGGGTAAGGGTTGTGTTTTGGGGTGAACGACGTTACTACGCAATCTACCAGATGCTCGAACTTTGGAGACTTACTCGCCTGTAGTAGAAGGAGATAACGTGTTCTTAGGAGAAGAAAAATCAATGAGTTTGGGGTGTTTAGGGATGCTCATGCAAAAAGGCAGTCCTAGATGAAGGAACCACGCTACCTTAAATGACATGCCACGAGAGGCTATACGAAACCTAAGAAATCAGTAACATGCGGGAAAAGTAAAGGGATCGAGAGATCTACCGTACGGATAAAGATTCGAAGTAACAGCAATTAGATAAATAAGAAACCTAAAGACTCTTCCAAGCTAAACACCATCAAAGAAAGCGAGTCAGTACAGGTAATCGGAATAAACCTCCAGGTGGTATCCCACAAATAAAGTGGAACACCAGGCAAGCCATCTCTGCAAGGGTCATATGAGCCCTCACAAAACAAAACTCAACAAACAGGTTAGAGAAACAAGTTAGGGTAATCAAGAGTTGCCCCCAAATCAAAATGTAACCACATGAATCATGCCATTAAAATTCACAAAAAGCTCACAAAAAGCAACCAAGGGTAGGAGGCCTAAACCTCTTGTCAAACACATGCATCAAAAGGGTATCAAATTCACCCATAATACCTCATACATTCAGAGAATTCAAATTAAAAGCATAAAGTAATGGGAATAAGGCAAACCTAACTGGAGAGAACGAATGAAATTGAATTGCCCGGTTGGGTTTGCAAAGCAGTCTGAGGGTTTATATGAGAGGGAATTGGTTCTTTGCCGATGAGTTCCCTTCAGTCTCTGGAGGTTGCTCTGAACTTTGTTAGCTCTTCTCTCACTATCTTTTTCCCTGCCAGGGTAATAGGAATAGAATGCCTTTTGTTTCACTGAAACTCTGAATTTATAACCTGATTTTTGTGGACCTATGGGCTCAAATGAGAGAGGCCCAAGTCCAAAATTTTTCTGTTATATTTTATTTATTTATTTATTTATTTATTTATTATTTTTTTAAACACGTGGGCTTCGCCTAGCGAGCATGACAGTTCAAGAAATTCCTCTCAGCGTAGGTGATTCTGGTGGCTTTTCTTGGGACTCGCTAGGCGGCCCATTCTGCTCACCTAGCGAGCATGACAGCTCATGAACAAACTTTTGCTCCTTCAAGATTAACGTTTTGACTGACGAATAGACCCCATTTGAACCTGTTGGAAGTATCTCAAGCCATTCCCTTGTGTTGACTGATCATCTAAATAGAACCCACAAAGTGTCTTGGATGATACTCAAGCTTCAAACAAAAGATGTTAGTGACACATTTTTGTGCTTTTGGTTAGTAAACAAAAGTAAGAGAAACAATGATGTATAATTCAAGCATGCTTGGTGATCTCAAACCAATCACAAGGAGTCCCACCCAAAGGCAAAGGGAACCAAGATGCTAAAGATCCTTGAGGCAATGCAAATGCAATGTTATGATGCCATGAGGGATCTTTGGGTCAAAATTGGGGTCTTACACTTATTATAGGGTTAAACCCTCACTAGTATGTTGAAGCTCTCCTCACATGGTGGATTGTTGGTTTAGGTTGAGTTGTCTCCCTTTGATAACAAAAGACCTTAAGGCTTTTGATCAAATCGATTCACCAATCTTTGAGATATTTACCCCGAACTACGAGGTTTTGATCCTACCTTTGTGATGGTACGTAGGCAATGGGTTCATCCATTCAAACAACAAATTGTAAATATAATTTATTCTCTTCTCATCCCTCCAATCTTTTGCACATATCTTTTCAAAAATACCAACCTACAACACATTTTTGCAAAAAGAGGTTCCCTTAGAGTACTAAGGATGTTTTGGGTGCGAAAAACCTTCCCATTTATAACCAACCCCCTTACCCAGATCTCTGACATTTTTATTAGTTTTTGATTTGATAAAAAATCTTACTTGGCTTTTGTTCGCTTTTTAGCCTTTCCTTTGGACAAATAAAAGTGCGGTGGCGACTCGAATTGTATGTTTACTTTTGGTTTAGCCAATAAACCTAAAGGTAACGAATACCCCGCTACTGAATCGACTAGTATTTCTATCACGAGCATGGGGTACTCATCCTTAGGTGTAGCATTATTTAAATCTCTAAAGTCTATGCATATTCTAAGTGTACCATTTTTCTTTATTATTGGGTCGATGTTTGATAACCATTCGACGTACCTGGTTGTCCTTATGAATTTTCTTTTGAGGAGCCTCTCGATCTCTTCCTTGATCTTCGACATCACTTTTGGTGCAAATATCTTCGACAATTTCTTCACTAATTCTTCCCATACCAAATTGGTAGCTTTAACTCCACCTTACTTCGACTTAAACTTGGCATCTCAATGTAGTCCCACGCGAACCAGTCTTTGTATTCCTTCAGCAGCTCAACTAGGTTTTGCTTCATACTTAGATCACTCTTTATGCTGATGTATGTTGGCCGCCTTTCAGCTGCTTCGCCCAAATCTATCTCTTCTAGAGGATATTAGGCCTTATTTTTTATATTAGTTCCAAGTGGGTCTTTTTCGAACCCCAAAGGCTTGTTGTCGTAGATGCAATCGAGGATGCGGCTTTCTGAAGTTGTTGTATGGCCCATAGGGCCATGTCCTAAATTTTCAGAGCTTTCGACATTGGCCTCGCAGGCCATGTTCTGAGAAATCTCATCCTCTAGGCCCGATTTTATCCTATTTTCAACCATATAGGCCGAAATTTGAGCCAACACTTGTGACTCAACAGACATCTTCATCTACCATTATCCACCCTCTGGGAGGTGGGCTTCCCTCTTTAACATGGTCGCTTCTCACTTGCTCTTTGTCCCATATGAATCGATAATTTCGGTGCAAATTCAAAGAGTAAGTTTAGTCCTTCTCATAGGTGTATACCTCCTCTGCTACATAACATGGCAGTATTTTCGCCAAATTCCTGTAAAAGTCCTTTTTCCCGACCTTGCATATGTCAGCCTTGTAGTAGCTTTGGTCGGCTTCAATATTCTCTACAATGTCGTCCTCTCTCCAGATGGCTACCCTATGATGCAAGGTTGATGGCACAAATCCAATGCCATCTATCCATTTGCGACATAACAACAAGTTGTAGTTTGCATTGAATGTGATAACCATAAATAAAGTCACCCTAGATGTCGACCCTACAGACAAATCAACTTGGATCACACCTAGTATATTGTTGGTCTTACCCTCATAGTTGTATAACACCATGTTGTGGGGCCTAAGGTCCTCATCAACCTTCCCTAATTTCTTGAACATCGAGTATGACATCAAATTGACCATTGCATCATCATCTACAAACACCTTGTTAACTTCTTTAGAGTCAACTTTTGCCCTAATGAAAAGCGACTTTAAGTGATACATCATACTAGGGTCAAGCCTCTCGAAGACTGCATGTTGCTCCTCAACCACGCCATTGTTCATGACGTAGTAGCATATAGGCTTTTGATTAATTGCCTTGTCTGGAATAAATTCCTCCCCGACCTTAAAAACTTTTGACACTCGATCATAATTTGCAGGAAGCACTAAGACAACTCCACAGTGAATATGAAAGTCTCCCTCAGACTCTTCGCTGAAATTATCCTCGACCATCTTATCGTCTGACTTCCAGGGGTGTATTCAGGCTCTTTATGCCTTGGTCGAGGGGAGTGAAAGGGTACATAAGCATCCCTTGCCTCAATGGGGTACTCCGGATCATGGGAATGAGGGTCATCCTCTTCTAGCTAAGGAGTATATTTTGCGATCTCGTCTTCTGACTAGGGATAATATTCAGGAATTTTATCCCTCACCCTGAGTTCTCCTACGATGGAGGGACCTTGTGTCGTTTTTGGCATTAAGCGTGATTTCTCGCATTTGTTAAACTTCTGAGTGAGGTGTTTGATCAGGCTTCACTAGGACCCAATTTTTCTTTCCTGCTAGCGCACCATGCTCATTTCCCTGAGCCTCCCTTTCATCTTTTTTCTTCCTTTGATAACGCCTCCACTTAGTGCGTGTCATAGGGTTCTTTTCTTTGTAGGTTGGAGGCACATGGGTCTTACCCTTCGCCTCCTTCTGGGCCTTGTCGCTTGGAATCCTAGGTTTGGGATTGACCTCTTTCCCCTTTGGATGACTTGCCCCCTTTTGGTTAGTAAGCTTCACTTTAACTTGTACATCAAATTTAGCTTCAACACTATTAAGTGTGACATCTCTTTTTAAGGCTATGAAAAATTACAAATTTTGTTGTCAGTTTTTGAAGTGACTTCCCTTACACTTAAGCGGTCTGTCAGAGACAATAGCCGCAAAGGCAACAATAATTTCTTCGGTAGCCATGGCAGTTTGACACGTCTTAAAATTGTTGGTTTTTCGATTTTGAAAATATTGCCACTAAAGAAATTATCGGGTCGACTCGTAGACTAGGTCATCTCTTTAAGACAATTCGTGGCACTGTAGAAAGTTATGGAAAACAATCATTCAACCACGCCGTCTCCAGGATAAAATAGTTTAGTTCTATAATCTGTGATTACTACTTGCACGGTAGATAATCAATTTAGAAATGCATCACTTGATGGTTCAAACTCAGTCAAATATGGTATAAATATCATTCGTAGTATCTGTTATATAAACCAATCGTTATAATTTCTCAAATAATAAAAAATTCAAATAATTCTAAAAGAGAACTTAATAATAGTCATTTGACCACTCAAAATAATTTCTCAAATAAGGAGAAATTCAATTAATTTTTCAAAAAAATACTTTATAATTTCTCAATTCTAACAAGGAGAAATTAAAATAATTCTATAATGAGAATTTAAGGAAGTACTCATCAAATTCAACGAGTAGAAAGAAAGCGGATGAGTTGTCGTTTTGACAATTCGAATAAACACATAGTATAGAGAGTGAGGAAGGAAAATTTTAAAATAAATTTTTGGTGTATTTAAGAATAAATCATATTAATTTCTTATATAATGAAGTAAGCTAACCAAAGAATGAAAATTAAATGACGTGGGACTTAATAAATTTTCTTAGTTAGCTCACAAACATACAAAAAATTTCTAACAATGAGACTTAAATTTTTTTTCAAATTCATCCTCCTGAAATATTTATATGTTCCAATAGTGCATATATTGATTAATTATACGGAGTTTACATGCAAATTTTGCATTTTTTATTTTTACATGTGATTTCTTCCGCAGGTAAAATAACATAATCTACAAATAAATGTTTATAATGTATGTTACTTATGACGACAATTGCATGCCATTGTAAAGATTAATCGGATCAAATCATAGAGGATCATAATAAAAGATAATTTGTATCTAAAAATCTTGTATTCCTTACATAAAATTTCTTTTGAAAAGAAGCGAAATTGAATTTTTATAAAGATCCTAAAAAATCTATGAAGTTTATTGAGAATCACTTTAACAAACAAATTTAAATCCGCCGACATTATAGCTTTATATACACGTGTATGGCCTAATGTTAATCAGTTTAATTCAAATGTGGATTCTAAACCAGCGAAAATATTATATTCTTTTTTAAAAGAAATTCCCCTCTTCTTGTTTCTAACTGTTCGAGATTTCCTTTGTTGGAGTTTTCCTTTGTGGGTGCAGCACATGTTCCACTAACAATTTTACTTAAATTTAACAGAAAGATTGTTAAGATAAAAGTGTTAAGTTCACCACTATTTCACACAAAAATGTATGATTTACTAAGATAGAATAAAATTTTATACTGTTTTAAAAAATAATAGAATAAGATAATGAAGATATCCTTTATCGACTAGAAGCTGATCCTTTCTCCACCACATAAATAAATGTCTTCCATATAAGTGATAATGTAATATATTACCCAACGTGGCAATAACTGCATTAACTCTTGAGCCACAGAAAAGACAATATGCATGTCGACTGAACATGACACTACTTTTTTGGATCAAATATTGTTATCCTTTTTTATATTTCTAGTAAACATTCTATTCTTATTTTACCTTTAGATATACACCAAAATAGAAAATCTTTATAATACTAAACTCTTTTAATACAAATTATTATTTTTCTAGTGCATACATAACTTATCGGATGATATTAATTATTATCCAAAAGAAATTAAATAAAATGATTAAATATATTTTTTTTATAGAAATTTAAAAAATTAAAAAATATTTAGATATACTCTGCGAAGACTAATTTTATAAAATTGTTGTGTTAAAAAGTGCGTTAGCCACACATTTAGTGTTTACTTATCTGCTCCCTTGTGGAATCATCTTGTACATGGTCGTATTCGAAGAAGTTGTTAGCATTGTTTTGATCGGAGAACCGAATTCCAACCGGAACTCGATATACTTCATTTCAAAGGCTCTAGTCGAATCGGAAGACGCTATTAAAAGATATAAAAGGCATATCTAGTATTGGTGATTGTGCTGAGAAAGATCCAATGGTATTTTGTCGTAAACTCTATAGTGGTTTAGGCTAACCTACCTTTAAAACAAGTATTCCACCGACCAAACTTGATTGAACGGTTGACAAAATGGTTCGTTGAATTGTCTGAGTTCGAGGTATCTTTCGAAGAAAGGAACATGTTAAAAGATTAAGTGTTTGCATACTTCCTAGCAGAGATGAGTCCTAACCCACCTGAGCCAGCTCACTCATGGGCGGTATTCACAAATGGATCATATAATAGTCGAGGCAATAGTGGATGCTTAATTTTGTAAAGTGAAGTCGTCCTCGTGGTTGAAGTTTCCTTGCGCTTTGAATTCTCCGCAACTAACAATCAAGTTGAGTATGAAGCAGTCATCGTCGGCCTCACCTTGATGGGAGAGATCGAGGGAGAAAACGTTAAAGGACAAATTCCTAGCTAGTTGTTTCTCAAGTCAAAGGGAAAGCACATGCCAAGGATCCGCCACTGATATTTAAGGACATCCTCAACAGGTATGGACATTCTCACTCCATTTGCTCTAACTCGGGGTCAACTTAAATATATAATAATAGTGGTTGAATATTTTAGCAAGTGGATCAAAGTGGGTTATTTGGCGAATATCATGTCGGTAAATATCTTAAAGTTTTTTAAGAGGAATATTCTGGCCATATTTGGATTTCCTCAAGCCATCGTGACAGATAATGGAACACAACTCATAAACATGAAGTTAAAGAACTTGTTAGAATAATTTAAAGTTAAACAACATTTTTCCTCGATAGAACATCCCCAAACCAATAGATAAGCAAAAGCATCTAAGCGAGTGTTGTTCATGGCCTAAAGCAAAGGCTCGAGATTGCCAAAGGAAATTGGACGGATGAACTGCCACAAGTCCTATGGGCATACAGAGTAACCCCCCTTTCAACGAACGACGAAACTCATTTCTGTCTAATTTACAGTTCTAAAGCCATCATTCTAGTAGAGATTGAAGAACTAAGTTGGATGACGACACACCCTTTAAAACAAGAGTACAATAACTATGCACTAAGGGCGGAAATTTACTTTGTAGAGGAGAAAAGGGAATTTACCTCCTTCGGCAGCTTCGTTATCAATAAGCTACGACAACTCGATACAATCGACACATCTGACCTAGGGAATTCCAAGCTGGAGACCCGATACTACGATGGACTGACATCGAAGGTAAAAAATGCTCGGGATGGAAAACTTGCAACAAATTGGGAAGGTTTGTATATGGTCCAAGCCGACATTGAAAGTGGGGCTCTTATCCTATAAACACTGTCTGAGGATCATATATCAACAGCATGAAACATGACCAAATTAAAACAATATTTCACTTGAATCCCCCACGGACAACGAAAAGGATGAAATATCATATTATTGTCTATATTTGATGTGTATATATATATATATATATATATATATATATATATATATATATATATATATATATATATATATATATATATATATATATATATATATATATATATATATATATATATATATATATATATATATATATATATATATATATAATGTTATTCCTCTTTGTTGTTTGGATCTCTTACATGCTTTTGTTCCTTTTCAAGAAAATAATAAATAAGATATAATGAAAATTATATCGCAACTAGTGCATCCTCCTCTTAGGAGCTAGCCACTCTAAGAGCGTTGGCGGTAGAGATCATGAGATGTCTACCTCAAATCTGGGGGTAGGGATGGGGGCCTAACCCTTGGTCATGGGCGATCCTCTATGACGCATAAATATTACTCCAACTCCCTTTGAGCGGGACGGGTAATCCCAAAAAGTGAAGTCTAGCTCACCAAGTTACACCATTTTTTATCAAAAGGGATGAGTAAAGGTGAGAAGATTGAAGTTGCACCAGAGCCTGATAAACGGGACAAGCTTTAACTAAACAAAAAATAGGAAATAACATAATAAACGAAAAAGAAATCTTCCAAAGTATTCCGTAATTTACAAGACAGAGGGTAGCATTAGACTACAAAGAAATCCTTTCAAGGTCTAAGTCATATTTCCTCAATGATACTATGTTGACTATCTCTTTCCAAAGCTCATCACATTATGAGGAATTGAACATTTGAGTATAACATCTCTAACTTATCCACGTCATTCTTGAAAGCGACATTTCTAATACCCTCCACTAAAAGTGTTAGGAAATTTTTCTCTAAACGAGCCTACTCTTCCTGAAATGAATGATTTTGGTAAAAAAAACACCTAATTTTCTCCTTGCGATCACGTGAATATCACACCATTTTCACTTCACATCTTCAAATTTATTGGTACCTAAAATGTTGGTTGTAAGGGGTCAACTGCTATAATCCACGACCATACAAAACTAAATTAGAATAAAAAATAAAAATCAAACACGTATAAATATACTATTATTTTGCGTCCAAAACTTGATTAAATAGAAAATTACATAATCTTTCAAAATTAGACACCACAAAAACATAAAAATATTATTTAAACCATATATTTACACAACTCAAAATAGAGAATTATAGTTACTTTAGCAAAAAGAAATTCTAGCGCATACAATTAAGTTTTTCTGTTACACTTCCATTATATCCCAAAAACATAAATCAAAAGATGAAAAATTCTAAAAGCAAAAATGCAACGATGCATGCTCTAAGCACTATATGATTCAGTTATAATCAGCCTGCCACTAAGGCACTATAGGATGGGATCACTCCTAAATTGGGACCAATCGTTTATTTAGAAAAGCAAAAAAACATTAAAAAAATAAATTGTTTTCTATTATATTTGTTTTATTTGGGCCTAACCTATTTGGCATTCATTTAAAGGGATTTTTTAATCCCTAAAGAAACACAACAAATAAACAACTTACAAGGGTTTCAGAGAAGAGCACAAGGGTTTCAGAGAAGAGGAAAAGACACGAGTGATAGAAACGTGTGTAGCAAACCTTATCAGTTTGAGCTACAATTTAGTATGTTGTTCCTTTCACTTAGCTAATTTTATTGATATTATTGTTGAGTAGTTTTACCTTTTCTTAGAGTTGTTTAGGTATATCCATAATTTGTGGAGGTGTTATTTGGAGAGAGTTTGTCACTTTTATTGTTTATTAATTAAGATTGTTATTCCCTAGTATTACTAGGAAGACTTTTTGTATTCTCATTGTTGATATAGTGGAAGGTTTTACTAGAGTAGGTCTCATGGTTTTTAGTCTCTCACTTTGAGGGAAGGTTTCCAAATTAAAAATTTGGTGTTCTTACTATTTTATTTTTTTCTATTATTATTATTGTGCACTCGAATTGGTTTTGCTGGTTGTCTATTTAAATTTATGTCTATAACGTCAAATTTATATATATATATATATATATATATATATATATATATATATATATATATATATATATATATATATATATATATATATATATATATATATATATATATATATATATATATATATATATATATATATATGTGTGTGTGTGTGTGTGTGTGTGTGTGTGTGTGTGTGTGTATGTGTGTGTGTGTGTGTGTGTGTGTGTGTGTGTGTGTGTGTGTGAGGCCAAATATGCCTAGTCCTTATTTTAATGATGTCAAACCTCTCTATTCGCCCACATCGTGTCTTTGAATAATATCATCATAGCATAGAAAGCATTCATTCTTTAACATGTTCAAAATATAGGTTTCGTGTGTTCAAGTATATAGGAGCATATCTTATATGTGAATCATGCACTTAATCATAGTAAACATCCTAGGTTCATAAGAGATAGGCTGAAATTGGTCATAATATGTTGGAAAACTCATTTTTAGAAATTAAACATATGTGAGTCGACTCATGACTCGAAGCAAAACCTTCGGGTCTGAACTGGTCGACTCATTCTTGGAAAACCTGAATAAGTCGACTCATGCACTCTTTAGGTCGACTCATTTCCCAATCATATTGCCATGGGTCCGAACAGGTCGACGCATTTCCCAATCATATTGCCATGGGTCCGAACAGGTCGACTCAATGGTCGACTCAATCATGTAATAAACTTTGTTTGAGTCGACTCGTCGCTTGTTTCACCTAATTTTCTGCTGTGTAACTTTGTGAAATTTTTCTGTTATGTTTGTTATTTTGTCCATACATCATATAAATATTCAAATTTCTCTTCTTCAGAAAAACAACAAGAAAAGTGAAAGATATACACCAAAGTGCTCATCATCTTCATTTTTCATTGCATTTCTCAATAATCACACATAATAAACTTTGTTGAGCATTGTGTATTGCAACTGTTATAACGTTCAAATAAGATTGGATTATCTTAGTTTGGGTTGAGACTTTGTGTGGGTTTTTCTTGAATAGAACCCTTGAGGTTTTGTCCCCCAAGAATTGGGTTTTTTTTTGCACTAACTTTATCTTCGCAGATTCAGCCGAGTGAAAAGTTTGAAGAACGGAAGGTTCGGTCAAGCAAGTAGCGGTAAACAGAGGATTGTGAAGAAAGCTTAGGGTTCAAGCAAATTGCGTTCGAAATCAGCCGAGCTGAAGTTTTGGAGAACGAGGCGTTCGTCCAATAAGGTAGCGATAAACGAAGGTTTGTTCGAAGTGCTTGAAGCTCTTGGTTCAACTCGAATCAAGGGGAGATAATAGAATAGGATTTGCAACAACTCTAGAAGTTGGTCGCCAATGATCATTTGTTCTCTTGTATTGACTTTGCAATATGTTAATAAAAACATCTCAATTCTAGATTTAGAATTGAGGGAAGACGTACCCGAAGCGAGGACGATAGGGGAACTGCCTCAACAAATCCGGTCTTGGTCTCTCTATCCCTTAACTCATTAAATTCTGCATAATTACTTTGTGTGTGAAATTGATTGTAAAATCAATATCGCTTGATTGGTGTGCATATCAATTGTTCGATAAATTGTTTGAGTAAAATTTTGCACATTCAAATTAAGTGAAATTGATACTTGATGTGAAGTGCACACCAAGTGTTTGACAAAATTAATTTCGCACAAACTTAGTAATATTTTCCTTGATATCTTATTGTGTTGATAATAATTAGAGGTAACTGTAAGACCCCAATTTTGACCCTAAGATCCCTCATGACAATTCTCATCATATTCATTGGCATTGGGATCACACCTTGGCATCCTTCTTTTCCCTCTTTCATTGGGTTTGCATTGGGAGAGATCACCAAGCACCATGTTATTGTATCATACTTCATTTTTCTTTATTTACTAACCAAAATACCAAAAATATGTCATTGTATAGTTTTACTGCTTTTGTAGGTAGTGTGTATGCTCGCCTTTACTCTATCAAGCTCATATATAGGGTTCAAGACCCTCAATGCAAGGAGCTCAATCAAGAAATGGTTTACTATGGATCTAAGTATCATATATGAATCCCCATGATCTTCACATGTTATTTTGATCAAGAAATCATCAAGATTTTGGAGTTTGTTTGCCTTGGAAACCCTAATTCATCTGGGTATCTTATGTGACTTCTTCAACAAGTTTCTTCACCAATTGGTCAAATATGTTAAGGGATACTTCACATTTCATCATCTTATGCATATATGATCCTTCATGAGTCGTAAAAGTCAAGAGAATGTCAAGCTAGCAAGTTGGTTCATGGTGGTTGACCAAAAGAAGTCAACTGATCAAAACTAGGGTTCCCTAGACCCTATCTCCTACACTTTTTGTCATATGAAAATAATTCCAAGAGAAAAGTTACTCTAAATGACATTCCAAACAAATTTCATGTTTAGGTATAGATCTAGTTTTGCTTGGAAAGTCATTGCTTATGGTGAAAGATTATAGGTCATTTTGTTTAAACCCTAATTTAGAGGTCAACTTCCCAAGACCATAACTTGCTCAATTTTTATGAGATGAAAGTTATTCAAGTTGAATGATCATATTCAAGATGTATTCTTCAACTTTGATGTTTGGAGTAAGTGCAAATTCAACTTTTAAATGCATGTGATATGAGGAGACATTATAGGTCATTTTTGGCCAACACCATTGAACAAGTGATTTTCCTCAGCTTCTAAAATGCATAACTCCTTCATGCTAAATACAAATGAGGTCAAATTTATGATCAATTTGAATGACTTTGAGAGAGATACAACTTTGATTAAGGAACTTTTCTCATTTGAAGTCCATAGAAAAAGTTACTCAAGGTGGAAGAAGTGAACATATGGCTTGGTACTTAGAGTGTTTTTTGATATGTTTGATTTTCTAAACTTCCACCTCAAAATTCATCATGATCCAAGCTTTAATTGAAAAAGTGTTCAAAATAAAAGTTGTGCCTCTTGATCTAACCTTTTAAAAATGTTTAAATTCATCCCATTTGGACAAAAAATGAATGACTTACGCATGGCTTAAAGTTAAAGGACCATTTGGAAGATTTGAAGTTCCACTTTCACACACGAATGCATGGCCTTTCCACATGACTTAAGCATTGCTCACACTCATTTTTGGATATGAATGCATCATTACATGGGCCTATCATACGCTCATGCATCCATGCAAAGGAAATTGTTATTTTTCGAGTTTTGAAAGAAGTGTGCAATTATCATTGATCTTGGCTATAAATAGAAGCCCTCTCACTCAGAATTGAGGACCCTTGTGTGCCAGCTTTGAAGCTACAACCCTAAACCTCCACATTCAAAGGATAAGCTTGGTGATTTTAATTAAAAATTGAGTTTGAAATCTCCCACTATTTTGAGATTCAAACTCCAAGAGTCCTTCTTCTTCCTTGATCCATTTCCACTCCATCAAGCATCCAAAGCAAGGCCAAGCCCAATTGAGAGCAAGATTGTGTCCATCTGAACCTGCAATGAAGGTGAATTTCTGAATTTTTCATCTCTTTGAGTCTCACTCAACTCTCCATTATTCTTGTTGATTTTTGGTTGTCTGAAGTCAAATCGAACTCCTGGGAATTCAACTCAGATCATGATCCTCAAAATTCAACTTCTTGTATTTCTTTATATACTTGGAGTTAGGTGAAATTGAGGCCAGATTCGAACTCCTGGGAATTTTTACTTTAAATTCATGTCCTCCTTTTTTATTTTGGTGATGGTTGAAGGTGGACCAGTTCGGTGAGGTCCACCGGAGAAGAAGACCGGAGCTCTGGCTCCGGCGATGCGTTGGCGTGTCTCAGACCACATGATCCTTCTATTTTGTTGTAATCCTAAGCGTCCAAATTGATTACCATGTGTGTGGCACATTGACTAAGGCTTACCATGGACAGCGCACTCTGATCCACTTGATCTGCCACCTCAATTAATGAGGGAGATCAAGTGGTCCGCGTTTTTTAGCATTTTTTGATTTTTATTTTAATTGACTTATTTTCATTAATTCATCTTAATTTTAATATTGATCCAAAAAATATGGGACTTTCACCAAAAAATTTCAAATATTTTTCTCTTTCATTTTCTGAATTAAAATTATTTTTTGGATCAATATTGATATTTTTCATGATTTAATTATTTTTGTGCATATTTTTAATTGTTAAAAAATACTTTTAAGTTTCCAAAAATAATTATTTTTTTCTCCAAGGTCCTTTGACCTTGTTTGACCTATGATAAATCTCTTGGCCATTTATTTGGTGTTTTCAAGAGGTTTTAGAATTTTGACCAACCATAATTTAATTTAATGCATTTTTTAAATGATTTTTAATTGTGTAATTGTAAATAAATTGTGGTGAGCTATTTGTGTTGACTTGTTGAGTTTGACTTTTGTTGTTGGGTCTTGGTCAAGGTTGATTTGACTTTGTTGGACTAAAATCATTGGATTTAGGGGATTGATGAAATGTACATTTCATCTCCCAAAATGAATGAATGATTTTAATTTGATAAAAGTCCTCCCATGAACAATTTGAGTTTATTTCATTTCCCCTCCCTCTTCATCTTCAATCCCATTCTATCCCATCCATTTCATTTGACCTATGATATCTCTATATCCTAAGGCTAGTTGATTGCAAAAATCAACATAAGTATGGATGAGATTAGGTCTACCCTTTTGCCATTTCCTTTTAAGTGTAGTATGTTTTAGGAGTATGGTTCATAATACCATATCTCTAACATGCATTAACACTAAAATTTCTATTGCCCAACCTCAGATAGTTATGACTTCTACATAAGTCCAATTACGATTGCTTAACATAGCGCTAAATTTTGACCCAAAAGCATAGCATTCTAGTAAGTGAGATTATAAGTCTCCCTCCTTTCATGGTATTGTGTGAAAACTTTGCCTTTTTTCCTTCCTTTGGAAGATGTCTTGGTTCAAGGATCCATGCTTGTGAATAGAGGGTTGAGTGTTCTCCAAAGAATAACATTTGAATAACTTCTAATCAACTAACATTTGAATAACTTTTAATTTCAAGTCATTTACTTTTTGCACTTTAAATTCAAGTCTTTATCATTTGTCATTATTCATACCATTTAACTTGTTTACTTTAATGCCATTTTCACTTTGCTCACTTGAGCCATATCTTGTGGTTATATTGTGATTGTGTATATTTGTTTGTGTATTTTGTTTGTGTTTATGGTCTTTTGACCTTAATGTACATAATAACAACAAAAGCCCTAAAAAAGAGTTGTGTGGACTATTGGATCAGATCTGAGACATTGGACTTAGAATTAGGCAACATTCCCTATGCAAAAAGGACTTGGCCAATGCCAACTTTTCTAAAGCCAATCATTGTGAATTGAACTTTCATCTAAAGCAAGTATTGAGATCCCTTTTAAGTTTATCTGCTACATGGTCTTGATGCAATTGTTACTTTGAACCTGTGTCTAATGCCTTATTTTGAGCCATTCAAGGAGTATGTCATCTGATACATGGGAGATTATGAAGAAGACCATGGAGTTGCTAAGCTTGGATGTGGCTATCTTTATTTGATGCATTGCTCTTCACCTTGCGTTTTGTGTATTGATATTGCTTGATTCTAAAGTCCAAGGGAAAATTGGGTTTCTATATGACATTCTTGTCTATTGGATTGCATCCCATTGGTCAGATCTTTTCAACTCTTAACTTTTAATTTTTGCATAGGATTAGTCTCTTCATCTCCTCCCACTTCTTAAATTTCAAATCTCTCCCCCCTTTTTCAAAATCTTCTTTGCTTGTGATTTCTAAACTATGACTTGGTTATAAATAAGAAACTTCGGCCTTATGCCATTGCATTTTTCAAACTCTTTTTCTTGATCAAACTTGTGAATAAACTTAACCATACTTGACTTAAAATTTCAAAAGACAAAAATAACTAACACCCATTCACACTCTTTTGGGTCTTTTATGCCTCTTTCAAACTTAAATTTTGTTAAAAAGCAATTCACTCACATTGAAATTGTTACCACGAACTACGAGGTTTTGATCCCTCATTTTATGTTGGTACGTAGGCACAAGTCCGAAGGTCTTGTCAAACACAAAATATAATTAATGAATTATTTTCTCATCCCTACACTCTATTTATTGCAAACATAATTTTATACTAAAACACATGTACACACAAAAAAAAGGCTCCCTATGAGTACCTAGGACACTTTGGGTGTTAACACTTTCCCTCTAAGTAACCAACCCCTTTACCTGTAATCTCTGGCATTTTATTAGTTTTGATTTGAAAACTTCTTATCTTTGGGTTTTGTTTGTACTTTTTTCCCTTTTCCCTTGGAAACAATAAAAGTGCGGTGGCGACTCTGGTTTTATTGACGTCAAGCTTATCTATAGCTTAATGGTAATGAATTTACCGCTACATAAATTAAGTGGTGACTCTGTTGGGGAGTAGTCTCCAATGGATTTAGCCTCATTTTTTATGTGTATACAATTGTATATTTGATGTATGTATATTTGTTCGTATGATATAATTTTCTTGTTGTGCTTGGTGATCTCTGAGTGATTAGATAAATTCTAACCCTAACTTGAGTGCAATTAAGATAGGAGGATGGTATACTCATGTTCGACTTGTGTGGAGTAGTTCTTAACAAGTTGGCTTGAGACCCATCTACTCAGTGGAGACCCTTTTGGAGCTATTGATGTCACACAAGTTATTTGTGGTTAGGCATTACTTTCTCTGATTTGGGGTCCGAGAAGCTGAGGACCGTAGAACATTTAACCCAACTTGGCCTATTTAGGACGTAGTGCAGAGACTGTTCAGGTGTAGACTTGATAACAATTGTTACGTGATACTACCCTTAGACGAGTTTCTCTTGAGAATATTATGGGTTAATGAGTCAGTCATCCTAACCTATAATATCCGATAGATGGAATTAAGACTCTGGGAACCTTTTAGAACATGATCTACATGTTTTTATCTTTAGTACACTCCTTTGGGATGGTTATTAACCTAACTCCATGCTCGTGACTCACAACAAACCCTTGATTCTTGGTTGATCCAATCAAGTCTTGTCAGTATCAATGGAACTTGGGTGTTGATAAGGTGAAAACCATAATCTACCAAAATGGATGATTGATCTTGACAATGACTTGATTCATCCCTTGAACTTTGTTTGTTTGCCTTGTGTGTGATCCCTTATTTGTGATTGTTGCATTCATGCACATCATAACATTCATCACACGAAAAATAACTTCAAGGAACTGAGGTTTTATTTGCAAATATTTTCAGACCATGGGTTATGGATGAAGGAACACTAAGAAGTACAGTTTCAGATATCCAGATTTGAAAGAGTTAAGGAAGTTATCATCCTTTGTATTAGATCCCTTGGACTTCAAACAACGTCATAGGAAGCTTCTATCTGTGTTATCTACTGATGTAGTTGAAGGACTCTTGAGTGTGTTGGTTCAATTTTATGACCCTCTCTACCGTTGCTTCATTTTTCCTGATTATCAGCTCGTGCCTACGTTTGAGGAGTATACCCATCTCTTGGGAATACATATTTCTGACAAAGTGCCTTTTAGTGGATTGGAGGATATTCTCATATATCATATTATAGCTGAAGCTCTTCATCTGAAGAAGTCTGAGATTGAGGCTCATTGGGTGAAGAAAGGAGGAATATTTGGGTTGACTTATGAGTTCCTCATCAAGGAAGTTACTGCCTTTGCTCAAGCCGGTAGTGTGGATGCTTTTGAAGCTATCTTTGTGTTATTTATCTATGGGTTGGCTTTGTTTGACGATTTTGTTGATGTTAACGCCATTAGAATTTTCTTGATTGGGAATCATGTGCCTACTTTGTTGGGTGATATGTATTTCTCTTTGCATCTAAGGAATTCTAAAGGTGGTGGATTTAGCGGTAAATTCATGATCATCAAGCTATGGATAAGCAAGACATCAAATAACAAGAGTCGCCACCGCGCTTTTATTGTTTCCAAGGGAAAAGGGAAAAGTACGAACAAAACCAAAAAAAAAAGTTTTCAAATCAAAACTAATAAAATGCCAGAGATTACAGGTAAGGGGGTTGGTTACACAGAGGGAAGATGTTAGCATCCAAAGTGTCCTAGGTACTCCTAGGGAGCCTTTTTTTATGTGCATAAGTGTTTTTGTACAAATGATGTTTGCAAACAAATAGAATGGGGGGGGGGGGGGGTGAGAAAAGAACTTGTTAATTATATTTTTGTGTTTGACAAGACCTTCGGACTTGTGCCTACGTACTAACATAAAAATGAGGGATCAAAACCTCGTAGTTCATGGTATCAATTTCAAAGTGGGTGCATTGCTTTTTAACAAAAATTTAAGTTTGAAAGGCACAAAGGCCTAAAAATGGTTTGAATGAGTTAGATCTTTTTGGCTTTTGAAATTTTTAAGTCAAGTATAGGTAATTTTATTTATAAGTTTGATTAAGAAAAGAAGTTTGAAAATGCAATGGCTTAAGGCCAAAGTTTCTAGTTTGCAAAAGTGGTCAAAGTTTGAAAATGTACAAACACAAGCAAAGAATATTTTTGAAAGGAGGGAGAGATTTTGAAATTAAAGAAGTGGGGAGGAGATGAAGAGACTAATCCTAAGCAAAAACTTCAAAGTTAAGAGTTGAAAAGATCTGACCAATGGGCTGCAATCCAATAGAAAAGAATGTCATATAGAAACCCAAACTCCCTTGGACTTTTAGAATCAAGCAACAAACAATGCACAAAATCTCAACTTGAAGAGCAAGGCATCAAATAAAGATAGCCACATCCAAGCTTAGCAACTCCATGATCTTCCTCAAATTTTCCCATGCACCAGATGAATTCCAAGATGGCACAAATCACAGGTTCAAAATAACAGCTTCATAATAATCATGTTGCAGATGAACTTAAATGGATCTTGAATGATGTATCAGATGAAGTTTCAAATCACAAGCACTTGCTTACATGGAAGTTGGCATTGGCCAAGTCCTTTGCCTAGGGAGTGTTTCCTAAATTCTAAGTCCAATTGTCTCAGATCAAATCAACAGTCCACACAAGATATCTTTTAGGGTTTTTGTTCTTATTATGTACATTAATGGTCAAAGACCACACAAACAAACCAATATACGCAATCAAAATATATCACACAATATGGTCCAAGTGGACAAAGTGAAAATGATATTAATATAAACAATTAGAATGGTATAAATAATTACAAATGAATAAGGCTAAAAAAATTAAATTGCATTGAAAGTAAAGGACTTGGAAATAAATGTAAGTTGCTAATGAGTTAGAAGTTAGTATTGTTTTTGCTTTGCATTTGTTTAAGTCATTCTCTGGAGAACACTCAACCCACTTATCACAAGCATGAATCCTTGAACCAAGACATCTTCCAAAGGAAGGAAACAAGACCAAATTTCCATACAATACCATGAAAGAGGGGAGACTTACAATCTCACTAACTAGAATGTTATGCCTTTTGGATCAAACTTTATTGCTATGTTAAGCAATCGTAATTGGACTTATGTAGAAGTCACAACTATTTGAGGTCGGGCAATAGAATTTTGGTGTTAATGCATGTTAGAGACATAGTATGATGAACTATGCTCATGAAATATACCACACACAAAAAGAATATGCAAAGTGGGGAACGTAATCTCATCCATACTTATGTTGATTTTGCAATCAACTAGCCTTAGGATATTGAGATATTATAGGTCCATGACATGAATGCATAAAGAAGGGGAATGAGATGAAGAGGGAGGGGAAATGGATCAAACTCAAATTGGACAAAGGAGGACTTTTACCAAGTTAAGATCATTCATTCATTTTGGGAGGTGGAATGTACATTTCATCAATCCTTTAAATCCAATGATTTTAACCTAACAAAGTCAAATCAACCTTGACCAAGGCCCAACAACACAAGTTAAACTCACAAAGTCAATTAAAATGGCTCTACATAATTAATTTGGCATTTAAACAATTAAAAATATTAAAAATAATACATTAAATTAAATATGGTTGGTAAATTTCCTAAAACCTTATTAAAACAACAAAGAAATGATCATGAGATTTATCGTAGGTCAAACAAGGTCAAAGGACCTTGCAGAAGAAATTTCAGAATTTTTGGAGACTTAAAAGTATTTTTAAACAATTAAAAATATTCACAAAATCAATTAAATCATGAAAAATATTAATAATGATCCAAAAAATAAATTTAATTCAGAAAATGAAAGAATTTGATTTGAAATATTTTGGTGAAACTCTCATATTTTTTGGATCTATATTAAAATTAATATGAATTAATGAAAATCAAAGGAATAACAAATAAAATCAGATAATCAAAAAAACGTGGACCACTTGATCTGCCTCATTAATTGAGGTGGCAGATCAAGTGGTGGAGCGTGCGCTTTCCATGATGCGCTTGAGTCAAACGTCCACACGCCTGGTAATCACAATGTACGCTCTTGATTAAAACATTTCAAACTCATCTAATGGCTCTTAACGCTTCCAGCGCATCGCCGGAGCCAAAGGCCGACCATCTTCTCCGACGACCCTGGTCGGACTGGTTCAGTCATCACCACACCATAAATGAAAAAAGAGGACATGATCTTAAAGATAAAATGGCATAGATCATGAATATCACCTTAATTTTAACTAACTCTAAATATATATAGAGATACGTGGAGTTGAACTTTGAGGTGTGTCAACTGAGTTGCTTCGATTTAACCTCAAAGCAACTCAATCTTCTTGCCTGCATTGATAGGACTTTAGACAGCCAAGGATCCAAGAGAATTGATGAGTATTAAGAGAGAATCGAAGAGAAGAAAAATCTGGAAAATTACCTTCAATGCTGTGCAGAAATGGATCTCTCTTGCTTCAATTCGTGCTTGATCTTGCTTATGGAGCTTGTGGAAGTGGCTTAAGAACAATGAAAAGCTTTGGATCCTGGATATTTTGAATCTCCAAACAGTGAGATTAAAACTCAAATTTCAAATGAAATTTCTCAGGTTTTTCTTTGAATTGAGAGGGTTTGGAAGATTGGGGGCAAAGCTAGCGCGCAAGGGTCCTTTGAATTGATGCAGGGGACCTTTATTTATAGCCATGAGAAGTGTTATTTGCACACTTGAAAAATTCTCCAAATTTGGTAATGCAATGCACATGCTTGCATGAGCGTGTGCAGGCCCATGAAGCAATCCATTTAGGTCCAAAATCAACTGAAATGAGGTATGCATGAAGCTTGAATGGCAAGGCAAAGTTATTTGGACATTTGAAGCTTTGATTTTGCCAACTGATACAGGTCAGTTTACACCATGCGCAGACCTATCAAACTTAGTCCAAAATGAATGAATCAGGACTCTTTGGAAAGCTTAGATCAAGAAGAACAACTCTTATGTTGAACACTTTTCCATTTGGAACTTGTATCATGATATATTTTGAGGTTGAAGTTTGGAAATTTCAACATGTTAAAATATTTTCTAAGTGTCAAGTCACATATTCAATTATTCCATCTTGCTTAACTTTTTATGTGAGCTCCAAATGAGAAACGTGTATTCATAAAAGTTGTAGATATTTCCAAGGCCTTCAAAATGGTCACCAATTTAGAATCATTTGGATTTATAATGAGTGAGTTATGCATTTTTGAAGTTGAGGAAAATCACTTGTTCAATGGTATTGGTCCAAAATGACCTATAATGTATCCTCATATCACATGCTCATAAAAGTTGATTTAGCTCTTACTCCAAACATAAAAGCTGAAGTATACATATTGAATTTGATTGTGCAACTTGGAAATATTTAATCTCATAAAAATTGAGAAAGTTATGGCCTTGGGAAGTTGACTTTCAAATTAGGTTTTAGACAAAATGACCTATAATCTTTTAACATAGAAAATGACTTTCCAAGCCAAATTATCTCTAGACCCCAACATGAAAATTGTTTGGAATGTAATTTAGAGTAACTTTGCTCTTGGAATCATTTTCATATGATGAAAATTGTAGGAGATAGGGTCGAGGGGGACCCAGTTTTGATCAGATGAATTCATTTGGTCAACCACCATCCATCAACTTGCTAACTTGCAATTCTCTTGACTTTTTAGGCTCATGGTAGATAATATATGCATAAGGTGATGAATTTTGAAGTATCCCTTGAGGAATTTGATCAATTGGGGAAGAAGCTTATTGAAGAAGTTACTCAAGATATCCAGATGAACTACGGTTTCCAAGACAAATAAACTCCAAACTCTTGAAGAATGCTTGATCAAAATAACATGTAGAGATCATAGGGACTCATATATGATGCCTAGAAACTTTATGGATCATTCCTTGGTTGTGCTTTTAGCAATGAGGGTCTCAAACCCTAGATATGAACCTGATAGATCAATGGGATCATGCCTTACCTACAAAAGAGTTAGGCAAATGCAAAGACATATTTTTGGTATTTTGGTTAGTAAAATGATAAAATACAAGTATGATACAATCACATGGTTCTTGGTGATCTCTCCCAAAACAAACCCAATGAAAGATGGGCAAGGAGAATGCCAAGGTATGATCCCAATGCTAATGCATATGATGAGATGACATGAGGGATCTTAGAGTCAAAATTGGGGTCTTACAGCGGAACTATTGTATGTTGTGTTCCTCTTCTATACAAGTGGTTTATTTCGCACTTGCCTTAGATGCCTGCGTTTGTGGAGAACAAACAATGTCTAAGGTGGTCTCAGAGACTTATATCTCTCACTAATGATGATATAGTTTGGTATGATTCTTCATTGAGTATCTTGGATGTTATTGATAGTTGTGGTGAATTCTCTAATGTACCCCTCATTGGTACACAAGGAGGAATCAACTATAATCCTGCTTTGGCTCATCGTCAACTTGGGTTCCCCTTGAGAGACAAACCTAATAACACTCAGTTAGAAGGTACTTTCTATCAAGAGGGTAAAGATCCCCAACATTTGAAACAGAAGATAGTGCATGCTTAGCATAATGTGCATAGGAAAGGAAAATCCGAGCTTGGTCTGCGCAACTGTGTAGCTTTGGAAGCTTACACTACTTGGGTGAAGAAGAGAGCTTTGAAGTTAAAGATGCCTTATGCTTGTGAGAGACCTATGTCTATGGTTGTGGTTGAGCCATTAACTCTCCCTAACCAAGATGTAGAGGAGTTGGAAGACGCACTCGCCAAGTTGAAGCAAGAGAAGGATATGTGGGAAGAGCGATTCCATGCTTTTAGAAGAAAGCATGAGGAGTTGCAGCTAGAGTCTAAGGACAAAGATGCACTTATTGAGCTTCTTGAAGACTGAGTAGTAAAGAGATAGAGAGAACCAGAGGTTTCATATTCCTCTAGTATGCCTCAGCCTTCCGGTGCTTAGAAGAAGATTGTAGATCAGCTTGTCCTCGAGAAGGCTCAGATGAAGACTTCTTTTGAGACCGAGATCCAATGCATTCGAAGGAAGTACGCGCTTGCAGCCAGATCATATGACACTGTTGTTAGGGGATCCTTAGGATGATTAGTTTCCTTTTCTCTTGTATTTTGTATTTTTTGGTTTCTGAAATTGTACTCAGTGTAATCCTTCCAAATTATATAAATAAAAGAAATTTTTATGGTTAATCAAATGGTTACAATTGTTATTATATATTTGTAAATAAAAAAGTATGTTCCTTGAAAATAAAAACAAACAAAACATTGCATTTCATGCATCATTTGTATAGCAAGTTTTCTTCCGCCAGATGTCTTATTGGTTATTCTTCTGTGCTTTAGCCAAGCTGACTCATCGATACAATACTCACGCCAATCATCCGAGAATCATGGAGCACTTAGAATAAGAGAACCGAAAACTGAAGGACGAGATTGCCAGCTTGACTGCCATGATAGAGTCTGTGTTAGCTGCTCAAAGTCAATCTTCTCCAACACCTACAACTCCTCCTCCTCAGAGGACTGTCATTTCAGAAGTTGTTACTTCAACTGTGCCTGCCACTCAATTTGCTCCTACCATGCCTGCCGGATTCCCTTGGGGAATGCCGCCCAAATTTTTGCTTGAAGGTTTTGCGCCTACATTTTATTCCATGTTGCCCTCTAGCCCGGTCATATCTGTTCCTCCTCCAGTTGTTCACACGCTGCCTCGTGTTGAAGACACCATCTACCATTCCGAGCCATCTGAGGGTCCGAATGTTTATAAGAAAATGGACGAGATGAAAGACCAATTCCTTGAGCTGCAAAATGAGTTGAAGACCTTGAGGGGAAAAAGATTTGTTTGGTAAGAGTGCTGCTGAACAATGCTTGGTTCCCAATGTCAAAATCCCGATGAAGTTCAAAGTCCCTGACTTTGAAAAGTATAAGGGGAATACATGTCCACTCAGCCATCTTGTCATGTATGCTAGAAAGATGTCGACGCAAACTGATAATGATCAGTTATTGATTCATTACTTTCAAGATAGTCTGACTGGTGCCGCTCTGAGGTGGTACATGGGCTTGGATAGTGCGAGTGTCCGCACGTTCAATGATTTGGGCGAGGCTTTTGTGAAACAGTACAAGTACAACGTTGATATGGCACCAGATAGGGACCAACTTCGGTCGATGTCTAAGAAGGACAAAGAGACGTTTAAAGAATATACACAGAGATGGAGGGAGCTTGCTGCTCAGATCAACCCGCCATTGGAAGAAAAGGAGATGACTAAGATTATCCTCAAGACCCTGAGCTCATTTTACTATGAGCGAATGATTGCTAGTGCCCCTAGTGATTTTACCAAAATGGTAAATATGGGGATGAGATTAGAAGAAGGTGTCAGTGAGGGACGATTATCTAAAGAAGTGGTATCATCAAGCAAGAGGTATGGTAATAGTTTCGCTAAGAAGAAGGAAGCTGAAGCCAATGCAGTATCAGTTGGGAGGCAAAGGAGGCCTCATGTCAGAAGAAGTCCGCAACCACGTCAACATCATCATCAAGTATCATATGTTACTTTAGTGTTTTCCAATAATAAATCAGTTCCAGTTCAACAACAACGTCAACAACAACCACAACAAAGAAAAAACAATTACAACAACAACAACACCAACAATAATCAACAACAACATAACTTTGAGAGGAAGAAGGTCTCTTTCGACCCAATTCATATGTCTTATGCTGAATTGTACCCATCTTTGGTTCTCAAGAACCTTCTCCAACGAAGAAATCCGCTGCAAATTCCAGAACCACTTCCATGATGGTATAAGCCAGAGCTTCATTGTGCCTTTCATCAAGGGGCTCCTGGCCATGATATTGAGAATTGCTACCCGCTGAAGTATGAGGGCCAGAAGCTTGTGAAGAGTGGGATGGTGTCCTTTGAGGATCGTGCGCCGAATGTTAAAGCAAACCCATTGCCTGCTCATGTTAATTCCTCTGTCAACAGGGTAGATGGTTGTCCAGGAAGTTTCTGAGTATTTGATGTGAGAAGAATTCTTCAATCTTTGATTGAGATGCATAAGACCTTGTGTACTATTAGTGATTGTGAGCATGATCACGACAGTTGTGCAGTCTGCAGTGTGAACCCCCGAGGGTGTTCGGTTGTCAAGAGAGATATCCAGAAGTTGATGGATGAGAATGTAATCCAGATTCAACAGTCTAGGGATATAGATGATGTCAACATAATAGTACCAGTGTTCAAGACACCAAAGATGGTGGTAATTCAGTTTGATAGCAGCAGGAGTAACAACGTCAGCAGATCGGCATCGCCGTTGGTAATACGGTTAGCGGGTCCAGTCCCGTACGCATCCGATAGAGTTATTCCATATCAGTATAATGCAACAATGGTGGAGAATGGTCAAGAGGTCCCATTGCCTACGACCAGTTCTGTTATGAGCATTGCAGATGTTATGAAGGTGACCCGTAGTGGTCGTGTTTTTGGGCCTGTTTTCCCAAAAGATGTAAAGGATGTTAGTAAGAAGGTAGATATGATTGTGGTGAATCCGGTTAGCGCTCCAAGATGTCAGTCTGGTGAATCCAGCAGTTTGAAGCCTAGTGATGATGATGAGGTACTCCGTTTGATAAAGAAAATTGAATTTAATGTGGTGGAGCAGCTGCTCCAAACTCCTTCCAAAATTTCAGTGTTGTCTTGGCTCATGAATTCTGAAGCGAACAGAGAAGCATTGCAAAAAGTATTGGAGCAAGCATATGTCGAGCATGATGTAACAGTGGATCAGTTTGATCATATTGTGGCTAACACCACTTCCTGCAACAATTTGAGCTTTTGTGATGAAGAACTTCCTAAGGAAGGTAGAAATCACAACTTGGCATTGCATATATCGATGAATTGTAAGGAGGATGCATTGTCAAATGCACTGGTTGATACTGGTTCTTTATTAAATGTACTCCCGAAGTCAACATTTTCCAGGTTGTCGTATCAAGGAGCTCCGATGAGATACAGTGGCGTGATCGTCAAAGCTTTTGTTGGATCTTGCAAGACTGTTATTAGTGAGGTGGACCTTCTAGTGAAGATAAGTCTGAGTGATTTCCAAATTACTTTCCAGGTAATGGATATCCATCCGGCCTATAGATACTTGTTAGGAAGGCCATGGATACATGAGGCATGAGCTGTAACGTCAACTCTGCATCAGAAGTTGAAATTTGTGAAGAATGTAAAGCTCGTTATCGTAAGTGGAGAGAAAGCTATGTTGGTGAGCGATCTGTCGTCTTTCTCATATGTTGAAGTTGAGGATGAGATTGGAACTCCGTTCCAAGCTCTATCTATTGTTGTATCCACATCTATGATGTTTTTATTTTTACTTTTTGCCTTTCTGAAAAAATGGTAATCACAAAAAAACATAAATAAATAAACAATAATTGTCCATCTGCATAATATTTGGTCGCAATTCACTTCTCTAAAATCAAAATATCAAATCATTATTGAAATTCTAGTAACAGACTATCGATGTTACACTGGATGTTATGAAATCCAATTCTGCGCAGACAGGTAATGTATGCAGAAAGTAAATGTAAAAAGCAGTAAATGACACAAAGAATTGTTTACCCAGTTCGGTGGCAAACACACCTACATCTGGGAGCTACCAAGCCAGGGAGGAAATCCACTATAAGAGGTATTAATTCAGGACTTAAACCACCAATTTAATCCTATCACTTAAGACCTACCCAATGCAATTTCAATCTAAACTAAGACCTGAGTACCTACTCACTCCCCCTCAATCACAACAGTGATTACACCATTAAGAATTTTAAAGTCAGTGGTGAAGATATACTTCAAACAACTCTTGATTGTGCTTAAAAGCTTTAATAAAGAAACACAGCACTCACGCTTAAAAGCTTAGAGTGACACAACAATTACAACTCAATAAACACCCTAGTCCAATGCAATCATCTAGGTGATAATTTCTTGGCTCACAAGTAAAATCTAATTCAAGATACAATGAAAATACAACAAGGATATATAATGATATATTTAATTCTTCACGCTTCAAATCCCTCAGTTGCTGAAAGTAGGATTGCCGTCCTTTTATAATGCAGTACTTGGGCCTTGTACTTGAATTTCCTAAAATTAAGGTTAAGCAAGTTAACCTAATTTCCACACATTAGGGTGCTAACAAATAGGCTATATGCTAGGTCTCTTAAGTTTAGCACAGCTGTTAGTTTCCTGAATTTTAGCACAGCTGTTAGTTTCCTGAAAATCAGCCTGAGATAAATACTGAAACATAACAGAAAACTTAGCCTATACTTTAGCATCTGCTATCAGGGATGAATGTCATAACATTCAGTTTGACATCCAGAAAATGTTGTCATGAATGAATGTCATAACATTCAGTTTGACATCCAGTAAATCTGGTATTAGCTAATCCTGCAGCATACTACTTAAGCATGTCATGACATCAGTCAAGACATCTAAGTTCAGTAAGTGTTTTAACATAAAATGCAGCCAATCAAAAACATCTACAAACTCCCCCTTTGGAATTTTTTTGGCTAAAACAACTTGGCATCACAACAGAGTTCACAGCAGCAGAAAGCACACATCCAAGCAGAGAATCAAATTAGCTAATACACTTAGCAAACATAGAAGTTAAACTTCAAACAGCAGCAACACAAGAGAAGATCAAGCAGAGAGCAAACAACAACATAACCTCTTGTTTAGAGGACCTTCAACTTCAAAGAAATTTGTTGTCCTGGGGTACAAGTGTTACTCCCCCTTTTTGTCAAAAATGTTGCCAAAGCAACACTTAATATTACAGACCAAAAAAAATAAAAATACAAGCAATTATCAGAAACACACTCTTGATTTTACTTCACAGTTTCAATCAAGAAGACATACTCTTGATCTTGCTTTACAGCTTTGATCAAGACGACACACACTTGATCTTGCTTCACAACTTTGATCAAGTAGACACACACTCTTGCTTAACAGCTTTAGAGAGACAAATTACAACCACAAATCAATCCAATTCAATCATCAAAAGATGACTTGAATGACTTGCAAGTCTTACAACTAAATAGACACAAACCCTAGCTCTCTCTCTATATTTCGGTCAATATTGGTTGTGTTGTAAAACAGGTTTTCTAAGTCCCTTTTTATAGAGGCTTTCAGCTGGGCTTGGACATCTTGAAAACCCTAAATCTATTTTCCAATTAAATCTTTTTATAACAGTTGGTTAGATCTCTTTAGAAAATAAGTAAATCAGGTTGTAATCCATGATTGAATGCGCCTGCAAATCAGATCTTCAATCATACATAGATTGCCATTAATTATGCAATCACAAAACACCAGACATTCACACTAAATGTTCTGTGTACAAGATGTCATGACATCGGGTCTGACATCCTGGAAAAATCCTGCATAACTCCATAATTCCTTTTATAACTTCCAGCAGGTACAACCATATCAGATTCCATGACCTTGTGTATGACATCTTGAAACAATCATGCATGATCATGTCTTTCATTTTAAGCTCCAACAGGTACACATATATCAGATGCCATGACCTTGTGTATGATATTCTGAAACAATCCTGCATGAACATGTTGTTGAACTCCAGCAGGTACATATGATATCTCATGTTAAGACATCACACATAACATCTTGTGAACACACTTGTTGCAAGTGTAATAAGTATTATCTATTGACCAATCAGAGCACACTTCCAATTGTTTAATAATTTGAAATATTAAACAGTAAATTCCTAACATCTTTAGTTGCTATAATTCCTCAGAAAGACATATTCCCAACTTGCCCCTTAAATTTTCAAACTGAGTAGCATCCAAAGCCTTTGTAAATATGTCAGCAAGTTATAGTTCAGTTGCCACATGTTCCAAGGTAATCACTTTTTCTTCTACCAGATCTCTTATGAAGTGATGTCTAATGTCAATATGTTTGGTCCTGCTGTGTTGGATAAGATTCTTTGAAATGTTGATGGCACTGAGATTGTCACAGAACAATGTCATGACATTCTGAGTGACATTGTACTCAGTCATCATCTGTTTCATCCATACCAGTTGGGAACAACTGCTTCCAGCTGCTATGTACTCAGCTTCTGCAGTGGATAATGATACACAGTTCCTAAGAAGAAACATCCTCTTGATGTTCTTTTTCTGTCATCAGCACTCCCAGCCTAATCAGCATCACAATACCCAGATAAGATAGGCTCAGAGCCATGAGAGTAGAGCATACCATAATCACAAGTCCCATTAATATACTTGAGAATCCTCTTGACTTGATTTAAGTGACTCACTTTGGGTTCTGCTTGGTATCTAGCACACACACCAACTGCATAGGCAATATCAGGTCTACTAGCAGTTAGATATAGTAGGCTACCTATCATGCTTCTATACAAGCATTGATCAATACTAGAACCTCCTTCATATTTAGTTAACTTTAAATGAGTAGGTGCAGGAGTTCTTTTGTGACTAGCATTATCCATACCAAACTTCTTAACTATGTTCTTGGCATATTTGCTTTGGGAGAGAAACATAGAATCTTCCATCTGTTTAACTTGCAGTCCAAGAAAATAAGTCAATTCCCCAACCAAACTCATTTCAAATTCAGAATGCATCTGGTTAACAAAATGTTTCACCATTCTATCTGACATTCCACCAAAGACAATATCATCCACATATATTTGGGCAATCATGATTTTTCCATCTTCATCCTTCGCAAATAAAGTCTTATCTATCCCTCCTTTTCTGTAACCATTAGTAGTCAGAAATTCAGTCATCCTCTCATACCAAGCTCTAGGAGCTTGCTTCAATCCATACAGAGCTTTCCTCAACTTGTACACATGTTTTGGTAGATTAGGATCACTGAACCCTTTAGGTTGTTCCACATAGACTTCTTCATTCAAGTAGCCATTTGAAAAGGCACTCTTCACATCCATTTGGAACAATTTGAACTTCAGAATGCAGGCAACACCTAACAGCAACCTTATTGACTCAAGTCTTGCAACAGGTGCAAAAGTCTCATCAAAATCAACCCCTTCAACTTGAGTATACCCTTGTGCCATTAGTCTTGCTTTATTCCTAGTGATTACTCCTTTCTCATCAGACTTGTTCTTGTAAATCCACATGGTACCAATGATGTTAGTCCCTTCAGGTCTTGGAACTAACTCCCATACTTCATTCCTTTTAAACTGTTCCAGTTCATCTTGCATAGCATTGATCCAATATTCATCAGTCAGAGCTTCTTTCACATTTTTAGGTTCAACCTTGGATACAAAGCAGGAATTTGAGCTATTCTCCATTGATTTGGTAATCGCACCACTATTGGGATCTTCTATGATAAGATCCTTAGGGTGGTCTTTCTGAATCTTGATAGAAGGCACCTTGTTGGATGCTTCTAACTCAAGTCCAGGAGGAGTATCCTGTACATTTTCTGTTGAAGTCTCAAAGAATGTTCCAACATCCTCTATGACATTGGATTCTTCATCTTTATCATCAACAATAACATTTATGGATTCCATCAGGACATTAGTTCTGGAGTTGAAAAATATGTATGCTCTGCTGTTAGTAGAGTATCCTAGGAATATACCCTCATCACTTTTGGGGTCCATTTTTCTTCTCTGTTCACGATCTGTAAGAATGTAACATTTGCTTCCAAAGATATGAAAGTACTTCACAGTAGGTTTTCTGCCTTTCCATATTTCATACAGAGTGGAAGAGGTTCCCTTTCTCAAGGTAACTCTGTTGTGAACATAGCAAGTTGTATTCATAGCTTCAGCCCAAAAGTGCATAGGAAGCGTCTTTGCATGAATCATAGCTCTAGCAGATTCTTGAATAGTTCTGTTCTTCCTTTCAACTACTCCATTTTGCTGAGGAGTAATAGGTGAGGAAAACTCATGACTTATTCCTTTAGATGAGCAGAAATCATCAAACTTGGAATTTTTAAACTCCTTTACATGGTTACTTCTTACTTTGATAACACTACTATCCTTTTCTCTTTGGAGTCTTATGCGTAGATCTTTGAAGACATCAAATGCATCTGATTTTTCTCTGATGAAGCTTATCCATGTGTATCTGGAATGGTCATCAACAACCACATAAGCATATCTCTTCCCACCAAGACTTTCAACCTGTATAGGTCCCATTAAGTCCATGTGCAAAAGTTCCAGAGTTTTGGATGTTGTAGGATGTCCAAGCTTAGGATGTGACATCTTAGTTTGCTTGTCAACCTGACATTCTCCACATACTTTTCCTTCATCAATAAGCAGCTTTGGGATTCCTCTAACTGCTTACTGGGATATGATCTTCTTCATTCCTCTTAAATGAAGATGTCCAAGTCTTCTATGCCACAGCTTCACTTCCTTTTCTTCCTTGGCTAAGAAGCACATTGAGGAGTCGTTTGAGACTTTAGGTTCCCATAGATAGCAGTTATCTTTGGACCTGGATCCTCTCATAACTTCCTTATTTTCTCCATTTGTCACAACAAATTCTTCCTTAGTGAATTGTACATTGAAGCCTTGATCACATAGCTGGCTTATGCTGATGAGATTAGCAGTTAGTCCTTTTACTAACAACACATTATTCAGTTCTGGAACTCCAGGACTGTCCAGCTTACCAACATCTTTGATTTTTCCTTTAGCTCCATCACCAAAGGTCACATAACTGGTAGTATGAGGTTGTATATCTACCAATAAGTTATTCATCCCAGTCATATGTCTTGAGAAACCACTATCAAAATACCAGTCTTCTTTGGTAGATGCCCTTAGAGATGTGTGAGCTATTCTAGCAACCCATTGTTGTTTCTTGATAGGGGCATTCTGCTTAGGTGCCTTCTGCTTAGGTCTGACTTGAGGGGTCTGGTTAGGATAACCATGCAACGTGTAACAGAAGGGTTTTATGTGACCAAATCTTCCACAGTAGTGGCATCTCCATCTTTGAAATTTCTTCTTTTGATGGTTAATCCTCCTGTTTCCATGATGTTGTGACATTGGTTGTGACTTCTGCTTGATTTTCTGAACTTCGGCCTTTGAGCTTTTGAATTCAGATGAGGATTCCTTAACAAAGCCTAAACCAGACATGGATCCTGATTTTTGTCCCACCTTTAGAATTTCTTCCAAAGTGTCAGTTCCTTTATTCAACATTCTGATGGATTTTATCATTTGATCTAGCTTAGATGTCAACAAGGTTATCTCACCATTTAGATCATCTATGACTGTCAGATGCTTCTTCTTCTCAGCTTCCAGCTCCTTGATAAGTTTCTTCAGCTTTTCTCCTTGTAGACACACTTCTGCACTTTTGACACATAACTCTTTATATGAAGCAGCAAGTTCATCAAATGTAAGTTCATCTCCACTTGAGTCATCATCAAAGGCACAAACACTAGTTAGTGCAGTGACATGTTTTGCAGATTCTCCTTCTGATTCACTCTCAGAGTCTCCCTCAGACCAGGTGACAGATAGTCCCTTCTTTTGCATCTTGAGGAAGGTAGGACATTCAGCTCTAATGTGTCCAAAACCTTCACATCCATGACACTGGATTCCCTTGCCTTGGTTGGACTTTTCTTTAGATTTTGATCTTCTACTGATGTCAGATGCAGTGTTCTTGACATTTGGTCTACCTTTTTGATCCATCTTCTTTATGAACTTGTTGAACTGTCTTCCAAGCATGGCTATAGCTTCTGATATACTTTTATCACCTTCAATATTTCCTTCTTCTGAATTCTCTTCAGTATTTGATACAAAAGGTATGCTTTTGTTTTTCTTTTCAACATTCTCACACAAGCCCATTTCAAAAGTTTGGAGAGAACCAATAAGCTCATCAACCTTCATATTGCAGATATCTTGAGCCTCTTCTATAGCAGTAACCTTCATGAAAAATCTCTTGGGCAATGATCTGAGAATCTTTCTTACAAGTTTTTATTCAGACATTTTCTCTCCTAAGCCTCCATAAGTGTTGGCAATTTCAAGAATATTCATGTGGAAGTCATGAATAGTCTCATCCTCTTTCATCCTCAGATTTTCAAACTTAGTAGTCAACATCTGAAGTTTAGACATCCTTACCTTGGAGGTACCTTCATGAGTTGTTTTGAGAGTATCCCAAACTTCTTTAGCCAGTTCACAGTGATGCACCAGTCTGAAAATGTTCTTATTTATCTCATTGAACAGTGCATCCAAAGCCTTAGAGTTTCCAAGGGCTAATGCCTCTTGCTCTTTACCTCGTCCCACTCTTCTTCAGGAATTTGCATAATGATTCCATCTTTACCTGTCTTCGTTGGATGTTCCCATCCTTTGTTGACAGCTCTCCAAACCTTGCTATCCAGAGACCTCAAGAAGGCTATCATACGAGGTTTCCAGTCATCATAGTTAGAACCATCCAGCATGGGTGGTCTATTTGAGAACCCTACATCCTTGTCCATGGTACTAGAAAGTAACGTCCCTAGATCTCACCCAGAAATTAACAGGCAGGGTGCCTGCTCTGATGCCAATTGAAATTCTAGTAACAGACTATCGATGTCACACTGGATGTTATGACATCCAATTCAGCACAAACATGTAATGTATGCAGAAAGTAAATGTAAAAAGCAGTAAATGACATAGAGAATTGTTTACCCAGTTCGGTGACAAACACACCTACATCTGGGGGCTACCAAGCCAGGGAGGAAATCCACTATAAGAGGTATTAATTCAGGACTTAAACCACCAGTTTAATCCTATCACTTAAGACCTACCCAATGCAATTTCAATATAAACTAAGACCTGAGTACCTACTCACTCCCCCTCAATCACAACAGTGATTACACCATTACGAATTTTAAAGTCAGTGGTGAAGATATACTTCAAACAACTCTTGGGGAAGCAGCGGGACGAGGTATTACCGGTTACTGGGTAATAAGCTCAAGGAGACATGTGATCTTAACACCAGGTATGAGGGTGAGAGATACAACATGCTCAGGAAGAGATGAATATCCAAGACCGGCATAAGGGTGAGAGATATCAAAACTTCAAAACGTCTGAGGAAAACCTAAAAGGTATACTTCAACTCAGGGATTCTGACTCCACAGGGGACAAAAAGTCATAATAGGGAGCAGAGAGGAAGGAACAACAGGGATACCGGTTACTGGCCATATAATAGGTGACCAACCAAGGCGTGAATTGGGGAATATTCCCAAAACACTCATCATCCAAAAGAGGGCTAAAAGAAAACTCGATTACAGGATGGATATTCGACTCCACAAAGGGGATACGAATCTTACTCAACTGGGGAAGAACAAAAGGCTTCGGACCCGAGAGTGCATGAGATATACTATCTATTACCGTCAGAACGTAGATAATATACTCGCATGGACGATTATCCACAACCGATTACTGGGTTAATAAAGGATAAATCGACAGAAAAGAAAAGGCATCGGGATACCGAAACTAGGTATATAATGATGACCAATTCAGGGGAGACACAATCGTTACCAACAACAACAAGGTAGACGAGAGATGACCCGCTGGGGATAAATTGCGTAATCAGGGCAATTATCCAAGCAGATGAGGGGATATCATCACCGAATATTGGATGAAGATAACTGTCACCAATTAAAGATGAGCAAAAATAGTTACTCTGCAAAAAGGGAAGAAATAGGGTTTACAACCACCGGTATGAGGGTAGAGAAACACAGACTCCGCCGGGGATAATAATTACTAATTATTGAGCAATTATTCATTTACCACGGGGAAACAGGAAAAGAGTCTCAAGAGACCGATCTAGGATCAAACTAGATAGGCACACGAAATCAAGACTTGTCCCGGTGAGGATATAACTCAATGGGGAAAACCATCCCAATATATGTGTTGGGAAGGAACAAAAACAATCAACATCCACGAGGATATAAACCAGTGGGGAATATGGAAGAAAGGATAGACGCTTTCTGCCTATGGAGCTGACTCTATATGGAGAGATCAGACACACACATCTGCTTGGGGGAGTATATCACCAAATAGCAGGAGACAACAAACAACGATATATGGCAAAGAATGCAACATGAATATCTGAATGTTATGATTATGCATGTATGCGCGTGGTTTATGTATGATGTATGTTGACAGACAGACATATCTAACACAACCAGGTCCAGGAATCAACCACCCGGTACTACATCTCAAGAGAGAAAGCCAAGTTCACCGGGGAGTATCCAATCTGCTGGGGATCAGAGATACCAGGAAGCAAAGAACTCTGCAAGGGATGAATCATCAATCATTCCAGCTGGGGACGAGAGTTATCACAGACAAGGTCCACCACACCAACAACTCTACGGGGGAATCTATCCGAGGAGATAAAGGATTTATCGGGATCAACCACCAAATACCGCTCTTGCCCAAAGAGATCCAAGCTGCTGAGGAAGAAAGATTGCTACTCTGCTGAAGGGAAGAGAGGTGACTCTCAACAAGCAATCCACTTGGTAGGATAAACCACAAAAGGTTCCGGAGGGAGGAGATACAGTCATGCTAGGAATATGGACAAAAATCTTACCCTGTTAGGGATCGTACCACCCTTGGGAGAGCACTGAGGATCTCCTAAGTATCCTTTCGTCATTGTGAATGTTCACTTTGTTTAAAAACAAATTATAAAAAATTTGATTGTTTAAAACAATGATATTTTCTTAATCAAAACATGCAAAATATTTGTTGGATAGAAACAGATAAGAGTGCCAATAATTGGATAAAAGGCTCAAATTTATTTGATAGAATGGTAGTCTGCGAATGGCAAGACTCCATAGATCTTTACAAATTTGAAATTGGTGATATATATTGGAAAAGGGCTACATTGAACATAATGACCATTTCTCCACCAATTCTGAATCCGATGTATTTAAAGCTTTGACTGATAATGAGCAAGGATCTCTGACGGACGACAGTTGTAGAACAAAGTCTTGTCAGGATGCAGTTACTTGCCAAATCCCTAATTTTTGCCTAGATTGCCCCAGGATGAGGTACTCAATCTAGAGGGATACATATATCATTATTATATATTTTTTGTGTCTCTAACTTTTGCCTGGATCGCCCTTTCGGGTTTTCAATCCACCGAGACGCTCATTTTTGCCTAAGTCGCCCTTTCGGGTTTTCAACTTAGCGAGCTATTCAGTTTTTATTTTTTTAGGCGAAGTATTTCTTGACTGCATCTGAATTCACAGGACGAGTGAAATCCTCCCCATCCATAGTTGTAAGTATCAAAGCACCGCCTGAAAAGGCTCTTTTAACAACATACGGACCCTCATAGTTCGGAGTCCACTTGCCCCTGGAATCGGGCGCGAAAGACAAGACTTTCTTGAGCACAAGGTCACCTTCTCAAGGCTTGACCTTCTTACCAAAAGCTTTCTTCATTCTCTGCTGATATAACTGACCATGGAACATGGCAGTCAATCTCTTCTCTTCAATCAAGTTCAGCTGGTCATAACGACTCTGAACCCATTCAGCATCAGTCAACTTGGCCTCCATCAAGACTCTCATTGATGGGGTCTCCACCTCTACAGGGAGTACAGCCTCCGATCTTGATTTAGCGATCATATCGTCAACGTACACCTCAATCTCCTTGTGCATCATGCCATGAAACAAGGTAATCATAGCCCGTTGATACGTGGCTCCGGCGTTCTTCAAACCGAAGGGCATCACTCGATAACAGAATGTTCCCCAAGGTGTGATGAATGTTGTCTTCTCCATATCCTCGGGTGCCATTTTAATCTGATTATATCCGGAAAATCCATCCATAAACGAGAAGACTTTGAATTTAGCTGTATTATCTACCAACATATCAATATGTGGTAGAGGGAAATCATCTTTTGGACTAGCTTTATTCAAGTCTCTATAGTCCATACACATCCGGACTTTTCCATCTTTCTTAGGCACGGGCACAATATTGGCCACCCATTGAGGATATGTAGAAGACACCAGAAACCCCGCATCAATTTGCTTCTGAACTTCCTCTTTGATTTTCACTGCCATATCAGGATGAGTTCTTCTGAGCTTCTGCTTCACAGGCACGCACTCAGGCTTTAAAGGTAGGAAATGTTGCACAATATCAGTATCTAGTCCAGGCATATCTTCATATGACCAGGAAAAGACGTCAACATATTCTCGTAGCAACTTAATCAACCCCTTCTTAACAGATTCTTCTAGAAGTGCCCCAATCTTTACCTCTCGCACACAATCTTCAGACCCCAAGTTGACTGTTTCCAGATTCTCAAGATGCGACTGAATGATCTTCTCTTCATGCTCAAGTAGCCGGGTGATCTCATCAGGAATCTCTTCAACATCATCTTCCTCTACCTCAAATACAGGGAATTCAAAATTGGGAGATGGTGTTGGGTCATTATGTTCAATGGGTTTAGAAATCAACCTGCATAATGATTTTGGATATGAAAAGATTTAGAATTCAAACAAGGCAAATCAATATGCAGATGAAAAGATTGATTTTATTCCATTTTGAGGTTTTATGTGATCACCAATTTCATGCAAAAACAAAAAGGGAAAATAAATGGGAAAAACAAACATTTAACATGAATTTATTGAATGAAAATATCATTGTATTTATGTTGCCAACAATGTTATCACTCCTCTTTTTGGCATGGGAGAAGGGTTTTTAAACAAAGTGATCATTACGTTCACTTATGGACAACTGTTGGAATATCCACAGTGACCCAATTGTTGCAGACCCCTCCAGGGATGATGAAATTACCAGAATCCTCTGCATCTTCTTCTAAAACGGCAGCAGCCTCCTCATCTAGACCAGTGTGGATGAAACCTCCACTCTTGAATAACCCTTGCTTGTTGAAAGTACCAGAAGAAAAACCTATGCCAGCCCGAGACTCGTTGTCTTCTAACTCAATCATTTTTCCTAAACCAGTGGTTGCACCATGCTCAATGGCCAACTTTGCATCTTTGTAGGAAGCAAATGAAGGAGTTCTCTTCTCAATAGGCTCAGCTATAGATAAAGCTTGGAAAGGAGTTCCAATTTCAACCTCAGCATCTATATAAGAGAAGGAAGACAAATGGCTAACCAGGAGAGCCCTTTCTCCCCCTACCACCACCAGCTTCTTGTTTTTCACGAATTTCAATTTCTGGTGTAGGGTGGACGTCGCGGCGCCTGCTTCGTGAATCCATGGTCTAAGTGATCCATCAGTCTTGAAATATTGGCTCTAGTGTAGTACCGGTGAGTCAGCTTGTCTTCAAAATAAATGAAGGACACAGAGTTAGACCACAGGGCAAGGGACCGGAAACAAAACCTGTTTATGCATATGATGCATGCAATGCTTGTGCATATGATTTGTTTTTTATTTCAAAGGAACTTTAGAGTTTTATTTGCAAATTCTGGAAATATTAAGCATTTTATCACATATGAAAGTATCTCATCAAATAATATCAGGGAAAAGAAGTGAAGCATCGTCAATCATATACAAGAGAAAAGGAAAATAATCGTCTTATGGATCCCTAGAAACAATCATCTAAAGCTCGGGACACAGGAAGATAAGATGTGCGAAGCCTCTTCACCTCCCTCTCGTAGGATGCCTCCATATCGGCCTTCTCTTTGGCGAGTCGATCATACCTCCTCTTCCAGAATTTAGAAGACTGAGGAAGTAGAGAAGTCCATACATCATCAGGGTCATCAATAACCTGATGCTCAAGAAACTCAATCAACGCATCCTTCTCCTTAATCTGCTGAAGCAACTCTTCACGTTCACAGATCCAGGCACGTGAACGGTCTTCGTCTCTCAACTCCTCTACTCCTTGATTAGGAAGGGTTGAAGGCCCAGCCATAATCATAGGTGTAGGTCTCGGATACTCGTAAGGCATGAGATACTCAGACGCCCTCTTTCTAACCCAAATAGTGTAAGGCTCCAAAGCGATGCAATTCTAAGGACCCAATTCTTTCCTTCCTTTCCTATGAATCTTGCGCCAAGCGCGGACCATCCTAGCTTTCAAGCCTTGGGGATCTTTACCATCCTGAAAGAATACACCCTCTAACAGAATGTTATTGGGTTTATCCTTTAAGGGGAACCCAAGCTGCCGACGTGCCAAAACAGGATTGTAGTTAATCCCACCACATGTACCAAGAAGAGGTACATTGGAGAATTCTCCACAAGAGTCAATAATCCGCACACCATCATACACATGGTTATACCAAGAGATAACATCATTAGTGAGAGACATAATTCTCGTGGACCACCGTAGACATTCCTTGTTCTCCTTGAAAGCGACCGTCTGAGGTAAGTGAGAAATAAACCACTTATACAACAGAGGCAAACAACACACAATGGTGCCACCACCCTTTGCATTCCTCATATGCAAAGAGAAGTAGGTATCGCCCAACAGAGTCAGAACGGGATTAAGAGTAGAGAAGATCCTAATAGCGTTCATATCCACAAACTTGTCGATCTTGGGGAATAACACTAGCCCATAGATGAGAAGTACAAATATGACCTCAAAGGCGTCCTCACTCATGGCCTTCCCATACATAGTAGCTTGAGCAATGAGGAACTCAGAAGGGAGACCTTGAATTCCCCCTTTGGTAGTCATATGAGCATCAACCAGAGAATCATCTATGTGTAACATGTCTACTATCTCTTGAGAAGTAGGAACCCTTTCCAAGCCACTGAACGACAACTGATCCAGAACAGATATACCCACAAGATAAGCATACTCCTCAAGGGTAGGCAAAAGCTGGAAATCCGGAAACGTGAAGCAACGGTACAAGGGATCATAAAACTGCACCAATACACTCACCAATCCTTCATCCACCTGAGTAGTCAGAAGAGGAAGAAGCTTCCCAAAACGAGCCTTGAAACCCAAAGGATCTAATACATAGGATGTCAGATTCCTTAACTCTTTCAAATCTGGTTGCCTGAAGCTGTACTTCTTTGTATTCCTTCTTTGTCTTTCCATGTCTGAAAATTTTGCAAATAAACCCCTTAAGTTCCTTGAAAATTTTCTTATTTATTGATGATATGGATGCAAATGGGTGCATGAATGCATGAATGCAACAATCACACTCAAGGATCAAGCAAAGCACACCAAACAAAGGTCATGGGATGGATCATGTTCTCCTTAATATCAATCATCCATTTTGGTGGATTATGGTTTACACCTTATCAACACCCAAGTTCCATTGATATTAAGGATTCATGAACGGATCAACCATGAATCAAGGGTTTGTTGTAAGTCACGAGCATGGAGTTAGGTTAAGAACCACCCAAAAGGGAGTGTACTAGGGTTTAAACCTGCCAAACAGGTTCTACAAAAGGTTCCCATAGTCATCATCCCATCTTTCGGATATTATCGGAGAAACGACTACTCGTATTCCAAAAATATTCTCAAGATAGACTCTTATGAGTGTAGTATCGCGTAACAATCGTATCAAATCTTACACTTGAACGACTTTCGCACTACATCCTAAGAATAAGCCAAGATGGGCTTGGTAAACTAAGGTCCTTGGATTCTAAGGTCTATATTGGAAAGAGTAATGTCTAACCACAACTTACTTGTGTGACATTATTGATCCCAATATAACCTCCACCAAGTGAATGGACTTGCAAGTCAACTTGCTAAGGAATAACTCCACACAAGTCAACAAGACTATGCCATTCTCCTATCCTAAGTGCACTCGAGTCCGGGTATAGAACTCATCTCACAAAGATCACCAAGCATAAAAGGAATTAATATTCAAACAATTCAATCATTACATACAATACAGTAATCCCAAATTGCACAAAAATATGTCACAAAAAAAAATACAATACAATACAACAAATATGAAAAGTAGGCAAAACCCACTAGGCAAATGTTCCCCAGCAGAGTCGCCATTTTTCTGTAGCGGGGTATTCGTTACCATTAGAGATATTGACTAAATCCAAGGTAAATCATACATGTCGAGTCACCACCGCACTTCTATTTATCCAAAGGAATGGTTAGAAAGCGAACAAAAACCTAAAAGTTTTATCGAATCAAAAACTAGTAAAAATGTCAGAGATCTGGATAAGGGGGTTGGTTATGCAATGGGAAGGTATTAGGCACCCAAAGCATCCTAGGTACTCCTAGGGAGCCCTTTTCACATTTGTTGCAAAGTTATTTTTTTTGAAAATTTATTTGTGCAAACATGATTGAAGGGATGAGAAAAGCGTGTATGTTTATCTAATGTACTATTTACTAAAAGAAGGGTCAAAAGAAAATGACTCGCACGGACGTCGCATCCATTGCATACGTATCTCATCTGAATCTGAGAATCAGAGTCTTTGTAGCTCGGCTACCTATGGGTTAAAGAGGAGTGTGCTCGCTAAGACATCGCGTCTTATGCCTACGTATCTCATCTAGGATGAAAATCAGAACAAAACGTGGTTCGACCACCTATGGGGTAAGGGTTGTGTTTTGGGGTGAACGATGTTACTACGCAATCTATCGGATGCTCGACCTTTGGAGACTTACTCGCCTGTATTAGAAGGAAATAACGTGTTCTTAGGAAAAGAAAAATCATTGAGTTTGGGGTGTTTAGGGATGCTCATGCAAAAAGGCAGTCCTAGATGAAGGAACCGCGCTACCTTAAATGACATGCCACGAGAGGCTATACGAAACCTAAGAAATCGGTAACATGCGGGAAAAGTAAAGGGATCGAGAGATCTACCGTACAGATAAAGATCCGAAGCAACAGCAAATAAAGGAATAAGAAACCCAGAGATCTCTCAAGCTAGCACCATCAAAGAAAGTGAGTCAGTACAGGTAATCGGAATACACCTCCTGGTGGTATCCCACAAATAAAGTGGAACACCAGGCAAGCCATCTCTGCAAGAGTCATATGAGCCCTCACAAAACAAAACTCTACAAACAGGTTACAGAAACAAGATAGGGTAATCAAGAGTTGCCCCCAAAGCAAAATGTAACCACATGAATCATGCCATTAAAATTCACAAAAAGCTCACAAAAAGCAACCAAGGGTAGAAGGCCTAAACCTCTTGTCAAACACATGCATCAAAAGGGTATCAAACTCACCCATAATACCTCATACATTCAGAGCATTCAAATTAAAAGCATAAAGTAATGGGAATAAGGTAAACCTGACTGGAGAGATCGAATGAAATTGAATTGCCCGATTGGGTTTGCAAAGCAATCTGAGGGTTTATATGAGAGGGAATTGGTTCTTTGCCGATGAGTTCCCTTCAGTCTCTGGAGGTTGCTCTGAACTCTGTTAGCTTTTCTCTCACTATCTTTTTCCCTACCAGGGTAATAGGAATAGAATTACCTTTTGTTTCACTGAGACTCTGAATTTTTAACCTGATTTTTGTGGACCTGTGGGCTCAAATGAGAGAGGCCCAAGTCCCAAATTTTTCTGTTATATTTTATTTTATTTTATTTTATTTTATTTTATTTATTTTATTTTATTTTATTTTTTTTCGTTTTTTTTTATTTTTTTTATTTTTTTCGTTTTTCGTTCTTTTTTTTTAACACGTGGGCTTCGCCTAGCGAGCATGACAGTTCAAGAAATTCCTCTGAGCGTAGGTGATTCGGGTGGCTTTTCTTGGGACTCACTAGGTGACCCATTCTGCTCGCCTAGCGAGCATGACAGCTCATGAACAAACTTTTGCTCCTTCAAGATTAACGTTTTGACTGACGAATAGACCCCATTTGAACCTGTTGGAAGTATCTCAAGGCATTCCCTTGTGTTGACTGATCATCTAAATAGAACTCACAAAGTGTCTTGGATGATACTCAAGCTTCAAACAAAAGATGTTAGTGACACATTTTTGTGCTTTTGGTTAGTAAACAAAAGTAAGAGAATCAATGATGTATAATTCAAGCATGCTTGGTGATCTCAAACCAATCACAAGGAGTCCCACCCAAAGGCAAAGGGAACCAAGATGCTAAAGATCCTTGAGGCAATGCAAATGCAATGTTATGATGCCATGAGGGATCTTAGGGTAAAAATTGGCGTCTTACAGTCAACAAGATGAAACTGGAAAGAAATAATATGCTATATACTACCTCTGTAAGAAGTTCACCGATTGTGAGACTCGCTATTCTGTGGTTGAGAAAACTTGTTGCCTATTGGCTTGGGCTGCTAAGCGTCTGCGGCAATATATGTTGAATCATACCACTTGGTTGATATCCAAAATGGATCCAATCAAGTATATTTTTGAGAAGCTTGCTTTAACAGGGAGGATTTCCCGTTGGCATATGTTGTTATCCGAGTATAATATTGAATACCGATCTCAAAAGGAAATTAAAGGTAGTGTCTTGGCTGACCATTTGGCTCACCAACCGATAGAAAATTACCAGTCAGTGCAGTATGATTTTCCTAATGAAGAGATATTATACTTGAAGATGAAGGATTATGATGAACCATTGCTTGAAGAAGGGCCAGAACTTGGTTCCCGTTGGGGCATGGTATTTGATGGAGTTGTTAATCAGTATGGTAATGGCATTGGGGCAGTGATTATTACTCCTCAAGGCACTCATTTTCCGTTTACAGCTAGATTGACTTTCAAGTGTACAAATAATATGGCTGAGTATGAAGCTTGCATTATGGGGCTTGAAGAAGCCATTGATCTCAGAATCAAGTATTTAGACGTCTATGGAGATTCATCTTTGGTGGTGAATCAGATCAAAGGTGAATGGGAGACGAATCAACCCGGTTTTGATACCATATAGAGATTATGCGAGCAGGATTTCAACTTTCTTTATAAAGGTTGAATTTCATCATATTCCCCGAGATGAAAATCGGATGGTAGATGCTCTTGCAACGTTGGCTTCAATGACTGTGGTGAGATATTGGAATGAAGTTCCCAATTTGACTGTGATGCGTCTTGATAGGCCAGCTCATGTGTTTGTTGTTGAAGATATCAAAGATGAAAAGCCATGGTATTTTGATATCAAGTGTTTTCTCCAAAGTCAGATTTACCCGCCTGGGGCATCTTTGAAAGATAAGAAACTTTGTGGAGATTAGCTGGCAACTTCTACCTAAATAGTGATTTGCTTTACAAGAGAAACTTCGATATGGTTCTGCTCAGATGCGTGGATAGTCACGAAGCAGACTTATTGATGACTGAAGTCAATGAAGGTTCCTTTGGTACTCATTCCAATGGACACGCTATGGATAAGAAGATGTTGAGAGCGGGTTACTATTGGCTGACAATGGAATCTGACTGTTGCAAGTTTGTGAAGAAATGCCACAAATGTCAAATCTATGTAGATAAGATTCATGTTCCTCCGACACTGTTGAACGTCATTTCCTCCCCATGGCCCTTCTCCATGTGGGGAATCGATATGATTGTCATGATTGAGCCCAAAGCGTCAAACGGACATTGTTTTATTTTGGTGGCTATTGACTACTGCATAAAGTGGGTTGAAGCGGTATCGTATGCAAATGTAACCAAGTAGGTTGTTTTGAGGTTTATCAAGAATCAGATTATATGCCGTTATGGTGTGTAACTACATCCTGTTGATCTTCAGTCTTGAAGACTTTCTTGAGTACAATGATTGGTTCTAATTCATCTTCAACCAAAGCCAAGAGCACAGTGGATATTACAGGCAGTACAAGGATTAGTGATCATTGTATTCAATGTAGCCCTTTCCCATGTAAATTACCATTTTTCAACTTTTGTAAAGATCTATGGAGTCTTGTCATTTACAGGCTACCATTTTATTAAATAAAGTTGAGATTTTTATCCAATTGTTTCTACTCTTATTTATTCAGCTAAATAGAATTAAATTTTATTGTGATCATTTTGAAGTTAAAGTTTTAAAATAAAAAGGCATGTTTTCTTAAATAATAAAAGCAGTTACTTTTAAAAGGCAATTAAAGGAATATCAACAGCGGTTTGAAAACGGTAAGCCCTAAATGCGAAGTATTATTGGTTTTTTTCCAAGCAGTTGACGTAACCTCTGTTTATTCTCCAGCAGCATTTTCGCATCTCCATCCGGGTTTTGTTGGTATCCCCAGTTGAGTTCGCAATTGCCTCGCTTGAGTTGTAGGCGCGTTATTTGCAGCAGTTTGCACGACTCGGCAAATTTTGTTTCCCCTCGAGTCACCAGCAGCGTTGTCCATGACCCCTGTTAACCCGATTCTTGAGCAGTATTTTTGATCCTCTGCAAGGTTGTCTCCCCATTTGATATGGTGTTGACCTAAAATCCCCCGCAGAGTTGATAGTGCAGTTTCCTAAGCAGACCCCCCTCTTTTCCCCAGCATGGGTTGAGCCTTTGAGGTGGCCGATTCTCTCCAGCAGTTGTTTCCCTCCTTTGAGGATTGGCTGAGAATTGTATTGATGATTCAGTCCAGTGACATTTGTATCCTTTCTGATCATTTTGTCAGCATAATCATCATATACATATACATATACACTCATAGTTTTCACTATCGCATTCGCAATACACTTTGTGATTCATTATTTATATGATCCTCTGCTACAGTGGTATACTTTTCCCCCACGCAGATTTGGTTTGTCTGTCCTCTTTCAACTATAGAGTGTCACCCCTTAAGCAGAAAGAATTTAACCTTTCTCATTCCCCACTGAGTTACTTCCTCGTGGATGATTCTTATTTCAGTTTCCTCCCCAATTGTTTGTCTGGATGGAACTACTCCCCTTGAGCTATATCCTCATTGGGTTGAGTCTTTGATTGACCGTTTCTTTCTAGATCTTACCTAGATATATGCGTTTGGTCCCTTGAGAGTCTATTACCCAGTAACTGGTAATATTTTTCTCCATTTGTGAATATTTCACTTTATTTCCCAATACCCAACAAAAATAACCCTTTTCTCCCCAGCGGATTCGTTTTCACGTCTCCCAGGAAGTTTATCCTTGATATGTTCATCTTAACCGATGACAGATACTCTTTCCCTTCTAAATCTATCCTTGATATGTTCATCCTAACCGATGACGGATATTCTCTTTTTGGTATTCTATCCAGTAAAAAGGTAGTTGTAATCCTTACTTTGTTCCCCAGAGAGTTAACCCTTGATATGTTCATCCTGACCGAGGACGGGTTTCCTTCTCTTTGTGGTCTTCTGCCCAGTAAGAAGGTAGTTGTAAATCCTGCTTCCCCTCAGAGTTTATCCTTAATATGTTCATCCTAACCGGTGACAGATATTCTGTTTTCAGTATTCTATCCAGTACCTAATAGATGTAATTTCTATTTCTCCCCTTGGGGTTTATCCTTGATATGTTCATCTTAACCGGTGACGGATATTCTCTTTTCTGGTATTCTATCCGGTGTCCGATAGATATAATTCCTACTTTTTTAGGCGGTTTATCCTTGATATGTTCATCTTAATCGGTGATGGATATCCTTCCTAATATCCCCAAGTAAGTCTATCCTTGATATGTTCATCCTAACTGATGACGGATATTCTTCCCCTTTGAGTCTATCATTGATATGTTCACTTTAATCAGTGACGAATATTCTCTTTCTTTGTGGTCTTCTGCCCAGTAACCGGTAGTTGTAAATCCTATTTGGCTTTTCCCAATAGGTTATTCTTACCCAGTAACTGGTAATGAATATACCGCTTGTTTGCCCTCAGTGAGTCATCCTTGCTATGTTTACCCTAACCGGTAACGAATGTCCTCCCTGTCAGCATTTGTTATACCCTTACCCAATAGCCGGTAGCGGGTAATATAATTTCGTTCCTCCTGTGTTGATGATTGTTTCTTCCCCAATTGAGTTTGAGTGTGTATTTCCTCGGTGAAATCACATTTTCCTGTTTGGTTCGAGTATTTCAGCTTTGTTCTGATTTACCCGTTTCCCCTGCAGATGTTCCTTTTATTCCCCTGCTGAGTCTTTCCATTGATTTATTCTCATGGAATCCCTCATGTCCCCCAGCAGTTTTAAGTCGTAACCTGGCCTATGCACGATCTTTTTATCCCCCAGAGTCTCTGTCTCCCCAGTGAGTTTTTCCTAATGGAAATGCATTACACTCCTGCGAACTTTCAGACTCTCTGGATTCTTTTCCTTTGTGGCAACATTTTCCCCACAAAGATTATTTTAACATTCATATCATATGCATCATGGGGTCTCTTGGGTATCAAAATTTGTTTTTATATGTTGTTATTTAAGTCCATTCTACTAAGTCGATACAAAGATGTTAACCTTCACCTCCTAAGCTAGAACGTCCTTAAATAGGGGCAGTTGTAAAACCCCAATTTTGACCCTAAAACCCCTCATGATTATTCTCATCATATGCATTGGCATTGGGATCACACCTTGGCATCCTCCTTACCCCTCTTTCATTGGGTTTGCATTTGGAGAGATCGCCAAGCACCATGTGATTGTATCATACTTCATTTTGCTTTATTTACTAACCAAAATACCAAAAATATGTCATTGTATAGTTTAACTGCTTTTGTAGGTAGTGTGTATGCTCACCTTTGATCTATCAAGCTCATATCTAGGGTTCAAGACCCTCAATGCAATGAGCTCAATCAAGAAATGATTTACTATGTTCTAAGTATCATATATGAATCCCCATGATCTTCATATGTTATTTTGATCAAGAAATCATCAAGAGTTTGGAGTTTGTTTACCTTGGAAACCCTAATTCATCTGGGTATCTTGTGTGACTTCTTCAACAAGTTCCTTCACCAATTGGTCAAATATGTCAAGGTATACTTCACATTTCATCATCTTATGCATATATGATCCTCCATGAGTCCCAAAAGTCAAGAGAATGTCAAGTTAAGAAGTTGGTTCATGGTGGTTGACCAGAAGAAGTCAACTTATCAAAACTGGGGTTCCCTAGACCCTATCTCCTACAATTTTTGTCATATGAAAATGATTCCAAGAGAAAAGTTACTCTAGATTACATTCCAAACAACTTTCATGTTTAGGTCTAGAGCTAGTTTTGCTTGGAAAGTCATTTATTTATGGTGAAAGATTATAGGTCATTTTGTCTAAACCCTAATTTGGAGGTCAACTCCCCAATACCATAACTTGCTCAATTCTTATGAGATGAAAGCTATTCAAGTTGCACGATCATATTCAATATGTCTACCTTAACGTTTATGTTTGGAGGAAGTGAAAATTCAACTTTTAAATGCATGTGATATGAGGAGACATTATAGGTCATTTTGGGCCAATACCATTGAACAAGTGATTTTCCTCAACTTCTAAAATGCATAACTCCTTCATGCTAAATCTAAATGAGGTCAAATTTGGGACCAATTTTAAGGACTTTGAGAGAGGTACAACTTTTATGAAGGAACGTTTGTCATTTGAAGTCCATAGAAAAGGTTATTCAAGATGGAAGAAGTGAACATATGGCTTAGTACTTGGAATTTTTTTTATATGTTTGATTTTTCAAACTTCCACCTCGAAATTGATCATGATTCAAGCTTCAAATGAAAAAGTGCTCAACATGAAAGTTGTTCCTCTTGATCTAATCTTTCCAAAAAGTCCAACTTCATCCCATTTGGACAAAGAATGAATGACTTGCGCATGGCTTAAAGTTGAAGAACCATTTGGAAGATTTGAAGTTCCACTTTCACACACGAATGCATGGCCTTTCCACATGACTACAGCATTGCTTACACTCATTTTTTGACCTGAATGCATCATTACATGGGCCTATCATACGCCCATGCATCCATGCAAAGGCAATTTCTATTTTTGGAGTTTTGAAAAAAGTGTGCAATTATCATTGATCTTGGCTATAAATAGAAGTCCTCTCACTCAGAATTGAGGACCCTTGCGCGCCAGCTTTGAAGCTACAACCCTAAACCTCCACATTCAAAGGATAAGCTTGGTGATTTTCATTGAAAATCGAGTATGAAATCTCCCACTGTTTTGAGATTCAAACTCCAAGAGTCCTTCTTCTTCCTTGATCCATTTCCACTCCATCAAGCATCCAAAGCAAGGCCAAGCACAATTGAGAGCAAGATCGTGCCCATCTGAACCTGCAGTGAAGGTGAATTTCTGAATTTTTCATCTCTTCGATTCTCACTCAATTCTCCACTATTCTTGTTGATTTTTGGTTGTCTGAAGTCCTACCAATATAGGCAACAAATTTGAGTTGCTTAGAGGTCAAATGGAAGCAACTCAGATCATGATCCTCAAAATTCAACTTCATGTATACCTCTATGTACTTTGAGTTAGGTGAAATTGAGGCCAGGTTCAAACTCCTGAGCATTTTTACTTTAAATTCATGTCCTCCTTTTTTATTTTGGTTATGGTTGAAGGTGGACCAGTCTGGTGCGGTCCACCGGAGAAGAAGACCAAAACTCTGGCTCCGGCAATGCGTTGGCGTGTCTCAGACCACATGATCCTTCTATTTTGTTTTAATCTTAAGCGTCCAAATTGATTACCACGCGTGTGGCACATTTACTAAGGCTTACCATGGACAGCGCACTCTGATCCACTTGATCTACCACCTCAATTAATGAGGGAGATCAAGTGGTTCACGTTTTTTAGCATTTTCTATTTTTTATTTTAATTGTCTTATTTTCATTAATTCATATTAATTTTAATATTGATCCAAAAAATATGGGACTTTCACCAAAAAAATTCAAATATTTTTCTCTTTCATTTTCTGAATTAAAATTATTTTTTGGATCAATATTAATATTTTTCATGATTTAATTGTTTTTGTGCATATTTTTAATTGTTAAAAAATACTTTTAAGTTTCCAAAAATAATGATTTTTTTCTCCAAGGTCCTTTGACCTTGTTTGACCTATGATAAATCTCTTGATCATTTATTTGGTGTTTTGAAGAGGTTTTAGGATTTTTACCAACCATAATTTAATTTAATGCATTTTTTAATTGATTTTTAATTCTGTAATTGTAAATAAATTGTGGTGAGCTATTTGTGTTGACTGGTTGAGTTTGACTTTTGTTGTTGGGCCTTGGTCAAGGTTGATTTGACTTTTTTGGATTAAAATCATTGAATTTAGGGGATTGATGAAATGTACATTTCATCTCCCAAAATGAATGAATGATTTTAATTTGATAAAATTCCTTCCATGACCAATTTGAGTTTATTTCATTTTCCCTCCCTCTTCATCTTCAATCTCATTCTATCCCATCCATTTCATTTGACCTATGATATCTCTATATCCTAAGGCTAGTTGATTGCAAAAACCAACATAACTAGGGATGAGATTAGGTCCACCCTTTTGCCATTTCCTTTTAAGTGTGGTATGTTTTAGGAGTATGGTTCATAATACCATATCTCTAACATGAATTAACATTAAAAGTTCTATTTCCCGACATCAGATAGTTGTGACTTCTACATAAGTCCAATTACGATTGCTTAACATAACGCTAAATTTTGACCCAAAAACATAGCATTCTAGTAAGTCAGATTGTAAGTCTCGCCCCTTTCATGGTATTGTATGGAAACTTTGCCTTTTTCCTTCCTTTGGAAGATGTCTTGGTTCAAGGATCCATGCTTGTGAATAGAGGGTTGAGTGTTCTCCAAAGAATGACTTAAACAATAAAAAAGCAAAAGCAATACTAACTTCTAATCAACTAACATTTGACTAACTTTTAATTTCAAGCCATTTACTTTTTGCACTTTAAATTCAAGTATTTATCATTTTCCATTATTCATAACATTTAACTTGTTTACTTTAATGCCATTTTCACTTTGCTCACTTGAGCCATATGTTGTGGTTATATTGTCATTCTATATATTTGTTTGTGTATTTTGTTTGTGTTTGTGGTCTTTTGACCCTAATGTACATAATAACAATAAAAACCCTAAAAAAAGAGTTGTGTGGACTGTTAGATTAGATCTGAGACATTAGACTTAGAATTAGGCAACATTCCCTATGAAAAAAGGACTTGGCGAATGCCAATTTTTCTAAATCCAGTCATTGTGAATTGAACTTTCATCTGAGGCAAGTACCGAGATCCCTTTTGAGTTCCTCTGCTACATGGTCTTGATGCAATTGTTACTTTGAACCTGTGTCTAATGCCTTATTATGAGCCATTCAAGGAGTATGTCATCTGATACATGAGAGATTATGAAGAAGATCATGGAGTTGCTAAGCTTGGATGTGGCTATCTTTATTTGATGCCTTTCTCTTCACCTTGCTATTTGTGTATTGATATTGCTTGATTCTAAAGTCCAAGGGAAAATTGGGTTTCTATATGACATTCTTGTCTATTGGATTGCATCCTATTGGTCAGATCTTTTCAACTTTTAACTTTTAATTTTTGCTTAGGATTAATCTCTTCATCTCCTCCCACTTCTTAAATTTCAAATCTCTCCCCCCTTTTTCAAAATCTTCTTTGCTTGTGATTTTCTAAACTATGACTTGGTTACAAATTAGAAACTTTGGCCTTATGCCATTGTATTTTTCAAACTCTTTTTCTTGATCAAACTTGTGAATGAACTTAACCATACTTGACTTAAAATTTCAAAAGACAAAAAGAACTAGCACCCATTCAAACTCTTTTGGGCCTTTTGTGCCTCTTTCAAACTTAAATTTTGTTAAAAAGCAATTCACTCACTTTGAAATTGTTACCACGAACTACGAGGTTTTGACCCCTCATTTTATGTTGGTACGTAGGCACAAGTCCGAAGGTCTTGTCAAACACAAAATATAATTAATGAATTATTTTCTCATCCCCACACTCTATTTATTGCAAACACGATTTTATACCAAAACACATGTACACACAAAAAAGGGTTCCCTAGTAGTACCTAGGACACTTTGGGTGCTAACACCTTCCTTCTGTGTAACCAACCCCCTTACCTGTAATCTCTGGCATTTTATTAGTTTTGATTTGAAAACTTTTTATATTTGAGTTTTGTTTGTACTTTTTTCCCTTTTCCCTTGGAAACAATAAAAGTGCGGTGGCGACTCTGGTTTTATTGATGTCAAGCTTATCCATAGCTTGATGGTCATGAATTTACCGCTACATTAACGATATCAATGATCATAGTAGTTAATTGATTGACTTAGATAGGGATTGATTTTATCCATCTTAAGTAATTCCATTCGGTTCACGTATATCCGATCTTTCCATTAACGAGATCGTTTAGACGATTTCAATCTAGGGTGCTTCGTCAACAGTTGAAAATATTTTTAAAAAGCGCTTAATTTCAAAATCGATCTATTCACCCCCCCCCCCCCTTTAGATCGGCGTTATCGTCTAACAAGTGGTATCACGAACGTCGGTTCATATAGTGCTTTGCATATAACTTTTTAGAAAATGAGTAACGATCCTAAAGGGGCGTACAATAGGGCGCCTATTTTTACCGGTGAAAACTATAGTTATTGGAAAGATTGTATGCGTATCCATATCAACTCCATTGATAGGAAAGTATGAAAAGTCATCCAAGATGGTCCTATGAAAATAACCATGACCAATGCGGATGGCTTTGTTGTACCTAAACCGGAAGCACAATGGAACAAAGAAGATGAGAAAAAGTCTAGCTACGATTAGAAAGCTAGAAATATGCTCATTGCCGCTTTAGGTGTTGATGAGTACTAAAGGGTTTCCCATTGTACTAGTGCTAAAGCTATGTGGGACTCGTTGCAAGTTACCCATGAGGGAACCAATGATGTCAAACTAGCTATAATCAACACCCTAACTCAAGAATTTGACCTTTTTCATATGGAAGATGGTGAAACCATTGCCGATATGCAAAAGACATTTTCTCATCTAATCAATCAGTTAAACGTTATTGGTAGAAATACCCCTAATGATGTTGCTACTAAGAAAATCTTAATATGTCTTAACAGGGATTGGCTACCAAAAGTCACCGCGATCAAGGAAGTCAATGATCTAAGAACGTTGGACATGACGACATTGTTCGACAAGCTACAAGAGCATGAGCAAGAGCTCATGAATCTTGAGAAACATGAGAAAAATCAAAAGAAAGAGAAGAAGGAGAAAGACAAGAACACCGAAAGGAAGTCTATTGCGTTAAAGGCTTCAAGATACAAGTCAGCCACCAATGATGTGTGCGAAAGTGAGTCAAGTGATGATGACAAAGATTCGAGTGAAGACATGAGGTTGTTCGTTATGAGGTACAATCGATACCTTAAAAAGAATGAAGTCCAACATTCGGACAAAAATCTTGTCAATTACAGAAGGCAATCAAAATTTCCGAATCGAGAGGAAAGCAAGACAAACAAGTCAAAAGGATCATGCTTAAATTGCGGAAAAGACCGGTCACTATAAGCCGGAGTGTCCCTTATTGAAGAAAGACAAAGGAAAAGACAAACGCTATAACAAACAAAGAAAACCTAGAAGAGCATACATCACATGGGAGAGCGATAGCGAGCCCTCAAGCGATGACAACTCAAGTGATGAAGAAGAAATTGTCAATCTTTGTCTCACAGCTCATCAAAGGAAGAAAAAGAATGTAAGTCATTCCAAATATGATCATACTGATAAAATGTCTTATGCTGATTTGTAAAATGCCTTTAGTACTCTACACAGTGAGGCCAAGGAAGCTTTTAAGCGCTTGGCCTCTAATAAGAAAATTTTCAACCATTTAGAAAAGAAGATTTCTGATTCCGAAAAGGAATTAGAAACCCTCAAGAAATCTATGATAGAGGCTACTAAAGGCAAAACGGAAGACGATAAGGGATTTTGGTTTAGATGGGGTGGATGTGAAACCTGTCATATTTGGAAAAGAGAGGTTAGAACTCTCCAAGCTAAATTAAACAAGGCTCTATAACCCAAAGTTACCTTTACTATTGATCAATCACACTTTAGAAGCAATATGAATAATCCTGATCAAAAATACATTTATGTGGTTAAGGATCAAACTAGCAAAAGCAACTTTCATCCGAACTTAAATTATCTATATTGTTGCAAAAAGGGACATACTATTGCTAAATGTCGATTTAGGAGATTTCTAGTTCCTAAAGGCATTTTTCAATGGTTGCCCAAATGCAACCAAAGTTTACCTCACACACTAGGACCCAATGAAAATTGGGTACCTCCTTCCCTTGTTTAAACTTGTAGGTGGAATGTCTTGAGGATACGGAGAGAACATGGGTTCTTGATAGTGGATGCTCAAGGCACATGACGGGTGACTCTTCCTTATTCATTGACTTTGTGGCTAAGAAGAAAGGGTTTATGACCTATGGTGATAATAACAAGGGAGTTATACTCGGAAAAGGTAGTGTAGGTAATCCCTCATCCACTACTATTTCAGACATCCTATTAGTTGAAGGCCTTAAGCATAATCTCATTAGCATTAGCCAATTATGCAACAAAGGATATAAAGTCTCGTTTTCAAAAGACTGTTGCATGATTGAACATAATGAAAATAAGAACGATGTGCTTAAGGGTTGGAGGGAAAATAATATATACATGCTTAACTTGAATGAAGTATCATCGACAAACGCTAAATGTCTCGTCTCCATGAGTGAAGACTTATGGCTTTAGCATAGGCGATTAGTGCATGTCAACTTTGACTTGCTTAATAAAGTTGTCTCAAAAGATCTAGTAGTTGGTCTACCCAAAATCAAAATTTCAAAAGATCACCTATGTGATGCGTGCCAAATGGGAAAGCAAACAAGGATCTCGTTTAAATCTAAAAATGTTTTTTCCACAATGAGACCTCTTGAACTTCTCCATATGGACCTCTTTGGGCCATCTAGAATTAAAAGTCTAGTGCGAAACCACTATGGTTTTGTCATAGTGGACGACTACTCTAGATTTTGTTGGACTATCTTTTTAGCTAGTAAAAGCGAACTTTTTCTCCGTTTGAAAAATTTGCCAAGATGTCTCAAAACAAATTGAACACTAGCATAGTTACCATTCGAAGTGATCACGGAGGTGAATTTGAAAACCAACTATTTGAGAAATTTTGTGAAACAAATGGCATTGAATATAATTTTTCTGCTCCAAGAACTCCACAACAAAATGGTGTTGTGGAACGTAAAAACAGAATTTTAGAAGAACTTGGAAGAACTATGATCAATGAAAACAACCTTCCTAAATATATTTGGGCCGATGCCATAAACACGGCATGCCATGTACTGAATAGGATACTCATTCGTCCTATTCTAAACAAAACCCCTTATGAATTGCTAAAGGGAAGGAAGCCAAATGTTTCACATCTTCATATCTTTGGATGTAAGTGTTTTATGTTAAATAATGGTAAAGAAAACCTTGGTAAATTTGACTCAAAAGCTGATGAAGGTATTTTTCTAGGATACTCTCAATCTAGTAAAGCATATAGAGTATACAACAAAAGGTTACTTATTGTTGAAGAATCTGTGCATGTTTCCTTTGATGAGTCCTATCCGAAAATTGTTGGATAAGGTAGTTTTGTAAATGGTGTAGGTGTTCCTTTCCAAGACATAATAAAATATCAAGAAGAAAATCGTGTTGACACCCATCCAGAAAAAGCTGAGGAAGAGCCGGATCTCAATTCCGAAAAGAAAGAGGAGGATCATTCCATCAATAAAAATGACCTTCCTTTGGAATGGAGATATTCCAAGGATCATCCCATTGATAATATTCTAGGAGATATCTTAAAGGGAGTCATAACACGGTCTAAGATAAGTAACTTTTGTTATCACTTTGCTTTTGTCTCTCAAAATGAGCCTAAAAACTCCAAAGACGCATTACTCGATGAAAATTGGTTTCTAGCTATCCAAGAGGAACTTAATCAATTTAAAAGAAATTAGGTATGGGATCTTGTTCCCCCTCCGCAAGACCATCGAGTAATCGGCACTAGATGGGTGTTTAGGAACAAGTTAGACGAAAATGGAGTCATAACTCGCAACAAGGCCCGCCTTGTTGCCCAAGGGTATAACCAATAGGAAGGCATAGACTATGAGGAAACTTATGCTCCAGTTGCCCGACTCGAGGCTATATGCCTTCTGCTTGCCTATGCTTGTTCTCAAAATTTCAAGTTATTTCAAATGGATGTCAAGAGCGCTTTCCTTAACGGTCACATAAATGAAGAGGTCTATGTATCTCAACCTCCTGGATTTGAAAACCATGAGCATCCAAACTATGTTTATAAGCTCAAGCGGGCTTTGTACGGCCTCAAACAAGCCCCTAGGGCATGGTATGAGTGTCTTAGCAAATTCCTACTAGAGCAAGGATTCTCAAGAGGGAAGGTTGATACTACCCTTTTTATTAGACGTCAAGGAAAACATTCCATCTTAGTTCAAGTCTATGTAGATAACATCGTCTTTGGATCTACTAACATTAATTTGGTCAAGGAGTTCTCTAAGTTGATGTAGGGAGAATTCGAAATGAGCATGATGGGGGAGCTAAATTACTTCCTCAGACTTCAAATCAAGCAACTTGAAGAAGGAACCTTCGTGAGCCAAACCATGTATTGTAATGAGCTACTTAAATGCTTTGATATGGAAAATTCCAAAGTGATCGACACTCTAATTCCTACCGCTGTCAACATGGATCGGGATGAAAATGGTAAGGCCGTTGATATCAAAAGGTATAGAGGTATGATCGGATCTCTCCCCTATCTTACCGTATCCCGACCAGACATTATGTTTAGTGTATGTATGTGTGCTAGGTATCAATCATGTCTCAAAGAATCACATTTAAAAGTCGTCAAGCGCATACTTAGATACCTGTGTGGTACTTCAAAGTATGGGCTTGGGTTCTCTAAGGGTAGTGATTGCTCTTTGGTTGGTTACTCCGATTATGACTTTACCGGTTGCAAATCGGATAGGAAAAGCACCAATGGAACTTGTCATTTTTACTCAAATTCCTTGGTAAGTTATCAACCGCCGAGCCGGAATACGTTACTGCGGGTAATTGTTGCGCTCAAATTTTATGGCTCAAACAACAATTACTCGACTTCGATGTTCAACTTGAATGTATTCCCATCTTTTGTGACAACACAAGCGCCATAAATCTAACCAAAAACCCTATACTACATTGCGCACTAAACATATTGAAATTCGGCATCACTTCCTTAGGGATCATGTTGAGAAAGGTAATGTTGTCTTCGAGCATGTTGATAGCAAACTTTGATATTCATGATTGAGTTAAACTAAGTATGATCCATTTCTATACTTGAATTATGCTTAAACTTGCTTAACTATGTTATTTATCATATATTTTGCGTTAACATAATGGGTTTGAACCGTATATCATCAAATTAGTAACTAAGGTTCCAACAGGTCGACTGAATGAGTCGACTCATCAATTTCTGGGTTTTCCTCGGGTCCCAACAGGTCGACCTGTGAGTCAACTAATCAATCTAGGAGTTCTCCTCGGGTCCCAACAGGTCGACTAGTGTGTCGACTCATAAATCTCTGGGTCCCAACAGGTCGGCCTATGCGTCGACTCATTGCTACCCAGATCTACTTTCTGGGTTTTCAAACGTTAATGTGTCGACTCATCACACACATGAGTCGACTCTTCGCTGCCCAATACTGGGATTGCATTTATTTCGGGTTCGACAACGTCGACCCATGAGTCGACTCTTCGCTGCTTAGGTTTGCGCATATCCTCTTGGAATCCGGTCGACTCAGTTCTCAAGAAACCTCTTTTCCCGCATAATTGATTATCTTGGTTATTCTATATTCTACTTCTCTCCACCACTCTCATTCACTACCAACACTCAAATGGCATCAAGAACTTCCGACAAAAGATCTGCTAGAGGACCCTTCTCTCACACCGGGAATGCTCCATCTCAATCTCATGTTCCGGTAACCCCTTTATCTCTACTCTCTGATGATCTGGCTTAAATCTACAATAAGAAGTTTAAAAATAGAACTGTCATAAAGCAATACGTTTACTCACCTTTAGTGGCTGGACACATGCGCATTCCAGACGTTGTTGAACGTATTAGTTTTCAAGGCATTGATTTATTCTTAAACTGCATCACTGGGTACTATGAGGAGTTATTTAAATTGTTCTATACCGGCGTGGCTGAAAAATTCGAGGGGTTTAGATTTTTCTGCAACATTGGTACTCATACTGTTGAAGTGAACGATGACGTGTGGAAATCCCTCTTTGAGATCTCTCCACTATCGTCTCCAACTGATCTCAAGATCACTGACAGTGTATACGCACCCGACTATGATTTTAGGACTGCATTAAACAAAATGCTGAGGAAACCGTTTGCTACGGAAGTTGTTCAGAGCATTCTATTTCCTACAAATGTGACTACCAGGCAGTTGAAGCCTCTTGACCGAATTTTGCACTGGATTGTGACGCATATTCTGCGTCCTAAGCAAGGTGGTTACTCCCGTGTCGACAAGGCCGAAGTACACCTGGTGTATGTACTGAAACACAAAATAAAATTCAATTGGCTGTACTACATTGCAAGTAGGATCTTTGCACTGAAAGAGTCTGGGAGAGGAATTGCTCTCTATTATCCCTCATTCATTCAAAGCATACTTCATCGAGCAAATGTTTATGTTCAAGGAATTCCTTACAAATCCATAACGGTACATCAAGAATTTTGTCAGAAGACCTTAAGTTTAATGGGTTACACTTGGGATCGCTCGCGATGAGTATACAAAACTCGTCAACCAGTCCCAGGAACCAATGCTCGGTATATGGAAGATGATGATGATGATGATGATGAAGATGAAGAAGGTGAAGAAGAGGAAGCAAATAACAAAGTCCACTCTCAACCAATGGAGCATGACCATCAAGTCACTGACCATGGTGATTGGCTTGGTCCTACTCCCGGCCAACATCCGTCTGCTAATCAAGTATGGGGAGAATGGAAACACACAGGATGGACCAACAATCGTTCATCTTATATGCTCACACCCTCTTCTCCATCCGAAAACTCTGAACTAATGGAAATGTTAAGAACCATGCATATCCAGCAGCAAAACTTTGCTACACTTCAAGAGGAGAGGCTCGCAGCCTTGCAGGAACAAATTCAGAGTCAATGTGACAATTTTGCATCCTTCGCTTCCATCCAAGAGGAACGATATGCGGAACTAAGGAGTCAAATCCAAACTCACAATGAAAATCTCAACTCCTTTTCCTCTACCATCCTACAAAGGATCAAAGGATTAGATCGCGTTCTCGCAGGATCCGTAAACACGCTGAACACAAATGTCATTGAATTAACCAGCCTCTATGAAGAAGAAAGACTTGCATGTCCACCTTACGGTTATAGAGGCAGACATGAATTGTTCCGTGGATGACGACCTTAGTTGACTGCTCAAACTCAACGTATTTCAAATTTTCACTATGTGTGCATGTTTTTCTAGTTACTTATTTATCTTATTGTTTTTGTTGAACACCTATTGTCATGTTATTTATGTATTGGTTCTTTCACCATGTGTTAATTATTCCTGCACTTCTGTTATTAACTACATGATTTGTGCATTGTTGTTAATGACCATGTGTTGCAAAGTCGCTGACTAAGTGATTCTGAATATTTTTACTACATGCTTGACCGTTTCCTTGCCTCTTTTTGATGTTTTCAAAGGGGGAGAAATAAATTGAAACAAACATTAGCAGGCAGATGTAGCAGATGAATAATATAGCAGGATGTTCAAAGAAATGCATAAAATCAGCGGGAGGATATCCATCAAAGCACGCATTTGTGCCACAGTTTTCCATCATCAAAAGGGGGAGTATGTGAGGACAAATATGCCTAGTCCTTACTTTAATGATGTCAAACCTCTTTATTCACCCACATCGTGTCTTTGAATAATATCATCATAGCATAGAAAGCATCCATCCTTTAACATGTTCAAAATATAGGTTTCGTGTGTTCAAGCATATAAGAGCATATCTTATATGTGAATCATGCACTTAATCATAGTAAACATACTAGGTTCATAAGAGATAGGCTTAAATTGGTCATAATATGTTGGAAAACTCATTTTTGGAAGTTGAACCTCTGTGAGTCGACATGACTCGAAGCAAAACCTTCGGGTCTGAATAGGTCAACTCATTCCTGGAAAACCTGAATGAGTCGACCCATGCACTCTTTAGGTCGACTCATTTCCCAATCATATTGCCATGGGTATGAACAGGTCGACTCATAAGTCGACTCAACCATGTAATAAACTATGTTTGAGTCGACTCGTCACTTGTTTCACCTAATTTTCTGCCGTGTAACTTTGTGAAATTTTTCTGTTATGTTAGTTATTTGTCCATACATCATATACATATTCAAATTTCTCTTCTTCAGAAAAACAACAAGAAAGGTGAAAGATATACACCAAAGTGCTCATCATCTTCATTGTTCATTGCATTTCTCAATAATTACACATAGTAATCTTTTTTTAGCATTGTGCATTGCAGCTGTGATAACGTCCAAATAAGATTTGATTATCTTATTTTGGGTTTTTCTTGAATAAAACCATTGAGGTTTTGTCCTTCAAGAATTGGTTTTTTTTTGCACTAACCTTGTCTTCGCAGATTCAGCTGAGTGAAAAGTTTGAAGAACGGAAGGTTTGGTCAAGCAAGTAGCGGTAAACGGAGGATTGTGAAGAAAGTTTAGGGTTCAAGCAACTTGCATTCGAAATCATCCGAGCTGAAGTTTTGGAGAACGAGGCATTCGTCCAATAAGGTAGCAGTAAATGGAAGTTTGTTCGAAGTGCTTGAAGATCTTGGTTCAACTCGAATCAAGGGGAGAGAATAAAATAGGATCTGCAACAAGTCTAGAAGTTGGTCGCTAGTGATCATTTGTTCTCTTGTATTGACTTTGCAACGTGTTAATAAAAACATCTCAATTCTAGATTTAGAATTGAGGGAAGATGTACCCTAAGCGAGGACGATAGGGGAATTGCCTCAACAAATCCGGTCTTGTTCTCTCTATCCCTTAACTCATTAAATTCTGCATAATTACTTTGTGTGTGAAATTGATTGTAAAATCAATATCGCTTGATTGGTGTGCATAACAACTGTTCGATAAATTGTTTGAGTAAAATTCTCACATTCAAATTAAGTGAAATTGATACTTGGTGTGAAGTGCACACAAAGTGTTTGACAAAATTAATTTCGCACAAACTTAGTAATATTTTCCTTGATCTCTTATTGTGTTGAGCATCAATAGAGGTAACGATATCAAAGATCATAGTAGTTAATTGATTGACTTAGATAGGGATTGATTTTCTCCATCTTAAGTAATTCCATTCGGTTCACGTATATCCGATCTTTTCATTAACGGGATTGTTTAGACAATTTCAATCTAGGGTGCTTCTGCAACAGTTGAAAATATTTTTAAAAAGCGCTTAATTTTAAAACCGATCTATTCACCCCCCCCCCCCCTCTTTAGATCGGCACCATCGTCTAACAATATATATATATGAGAAATTGACAATTTTGTTGTTTGTCTTTAATTTATTTGTCTGATGTAATAAGAAAAATATAGAGAAAAATATATAGATTCGGTAAAGAGTGTTGCATTTTCTATTATTATATTTTTAGATCAATTGAGAATAATTTAGCCATGAAAATTATGGAATATAGACTTTAACATTAAAAATATTTTTCAAGTCTTTCTTTTGTTGCTATGATTTAAGAAAATCAAAAATATCTTAAAACCTGTGGATTTGAGCATCTCTTTTATTTATAAATTTTGAAAAATATATTAAGTTAGAGTAATTATAAATAGTTGAACATCAAAATATTTATCAATATGCAATAAAAGAATATATGTACTCTATCATATTTAAAATTTTGAAATGTGTTTTCAAAATTAAAATATATAAAAAAATACATATATTTTCTAAAAAATATATTTTAATAATTTAATTAAATTTATAAATTTTTTAAATTTAACATAATTTTATTTAAATTTATTTATATAATTTATATAATTTTTATGTTAATTATATATATATTTTAAATATATCAAATATAATTTAATTTTATCTCTTTTTTATTATTTATTGTTTTATCTTTTTTTTATTAAATTTAATTTTATCTCTTTTTTATGTTATAATACAATATATTTTATCTTGTTTTTTATCTTACTTTTTAATTTATTTAAAATTTTATTTTAAATTAAATGTTAAATCAAGTAAAGTATTTAAATGTTTTTTTTTGACACAAAAGTATTTAAATGTTAGTATGCTTTATTGTAAAATATATAATGAAGAGGTACAATAATTTTTATTTTGAAATTAATTTAGAGACTCTAAGTAAAAAATAATCAAAAAATATATGTATTTTTTTTTTATAATTAAGATATTAGTGCAAGACAAATATGAATAGTATTCTATAAAATTTATGAAAATAATATATATGTGCAAATTATTGTATGTTGAAAACTGATTCTTTGAGATTTAATAAATGTTTAATTATATTTGTCTTACAATGTATTTTATTTAAAAAAAACTATTGCGAGTAAATTAGTCTGTCATTTTTTTAAATAAACAAAGTTAATAATCAAATATTATATTATTATATTTATGCATTTGTTTGGATTCAAACCCATGATCTTTTATAGAGAATAAGAATATGTTTTGACGTTTTGAATGAAGATGTATTCTAAGAGATGCCACGTAGAAAAATAAATTATGTGGCACAAAATAAGTTGAAGTGTCGCAAGATAGTTTGATGATTGGATTTAATATATATAAAAATATATTTTTTTCATTTTTATATTTAAGATATTATTGTAAGACAAATATGAATAGTGTTCTACAAAGTTTATGAAAATAATATATATGAATAAATTGTTGTATGTTGAAATCGATTCGTTAAGATTTAATAAAAGCTTAATTATATTTATCTTATAATGTATTTTATTGAAAAAATAATAATAATAAATTTATTGTGAGTAAATTAGTATGATTTTTTTTAAATAAACAAAGTTAATAATCAAATATTATATTATTGTATTTTTTTGGATTCGAACCTACGATCTTGTAAAGAGAGTAACAATATGTTTTGACCTTTTCAAAATTAAAGATGGATTTGAGAAATGCCACGTAGAAAAATAAATGATGTGACATAGAAGAAGTTTGATGCACTAGATTTAATATATATATATATATATATATATATATATATATATATATATATATATATATATATATATATATATATATATATATATATATATATATATATATATATATAATATGCTACAAATGTGGAAAGGTGGGAGAAATAAAAATGAATGGTAGGTTTCTCAAAAGAGAATGTTCGAGGGGAAAATATGAAGGTAATGAGAAGAAAAATCATAAAGACACGACATCAGTTGCATGTGATAGTGATGTATATATTGTTTATGATGATAATTCCATAAACCTCGCATGTCAAGATTCAACTTGAATGAATGATTTAGGTGCCTCCTACCATGTTACTCCTAGGTATGGTTTCTTCTCATCTTATATTATTAATGATTTTGGAACAATAAAAATGGGAAATGAGGGAGTTTTTGAAATTGTTGGTATGGAAGATGTTTGGGTTGAAACTAGTATTGGATGCAAGCTTAAATTGAAGTATGTGAGACATGTTCCTGATATTCTAATCTCAACTTGATTTCGGTCAAAGCCTTGGATATTGAAGATTATCACACTTACTTTGGTAGTGGTGGAATTTGTAAGATCACTGGAAGCTCACTAGTGGTAGCAAATGAGCAAGTTCCTACAACTCTTTACAAGGTGTCTGTAAATCTATACAATGAGGAAGTGAATGTAGTTGAAGATGCATCTAGTGATTTATAGCATACATGGCTTGGTCACTTGAGTGAGAAAGGTCTAAATATTCTTGCAAAGAAAAATTTTCTTCAGGTGAAAGGTACTCCTCTAAAAATATCTAGTCATTATTTTTCTAGTAAGCAACATAAAGTTTCATTTAATAGTAATTGCTCTCATTAATTTAGTTCACACTGATATTTACATGATGTATGGTAAATCTTTAGATGGTGCATCATATTTTTTAGTTTTATTGACGACCACTCTAGAATAGTGTGGGTTTTTGTTTTGAAATCTAAAGACCAGGTACTTAATATTTTCAAGCACTTTCATGCAAGTGTTGAAAGAGAAAAAGGAAGTGAAGCTTTGACACGCCGCAAGTGTACGAATGTGCAAAGTAGTAAAAGATTATCGAACCATAAGGACCAATGAGTTGAATACCGAACTCCGTTCCATTGGTCTATATCTAGAGAGATCAAAAATGGAGATTTTGTAAGACAACTTATTTAAAAAGTACTTATCAGAAAAACAACTTAAATAAAAATCACTTAAATTATAATGAAACAAAGAAGACTTAGGGTAACAATTCTTACTATGACATACCTCTATGATTATATTCACTTCTATTACGAGACTTCTTACAGAATTTATAGAAAATTGATAAATATGGACAACACCTGCTTTCGCCAGCATGTTGCTCTATTGATGACGAATAATCCGTCTGCTTTTGCACGGCCGGATTATTCGTCAAGGATTCGTTACTTTTGCTCAACTATAAAAATTGAAAGTTTTCTCAACCTCATCCAAGCACTTTCATTGTATTGAACTCAATTGTTTAAAAACCTGCACTCTGGTACCGATATATATCCTTTTAGACTACAATCGGTACCTGAGAACTTTTTGCTTTCGTACAAGGCTTGAAATGAATGGAATCGGGTATTAAAACAAATATGAACAAAGACTCTCATAATGGATTTGTGACAGATCATACAAATAGTAATGAGATAAGCCCCATGACCCTCAGTCCCTAGTGGACTACACACTCATGGTGAGGGATAACTCAATCAAAGCAATATTAATAATCAAAATCATTATAAATAATTGAAATAGAATAACAATTATATTTAAAACAATAAATAAAATCTAATTGAATAAACCTTGATCAAGTGCTTCAATGGAGACTTGAGTACAGAGAATGAAAATTATAATAGGTGAAAACTAAGACCAGCTATGATTTTTATAGAAAACTCTAATCATGGAATAAAATCTCACTAATAAATGACAATTACATTAGAAAATATAAGATCCAAACATGCAAAGATCCCAAAACAAATGAAGTCGAGTCGGAAAAGGAAACAAATGGGAGCGAGATCACCATCTTGCTCTGGCCAGTAGTAGCTGCTATAGGTGGTCGTAGCCATCCCCTAGAGTCTTATATTGGGCATCAAGAAAAAGAAACAATTCCAAGTATATTGAAAGATACATGGATTTGAAATTTGAGGATCATGATATGAGTTGCTTCGATTTGACCTCAAAGCAAGTCAATCTTGTTGCCTACATTGATAGGACTTCAGTCAACCAATAATCAATCAAAATAGTTGAGAAATAAGGGACAATCTAAGAAGAGAAGTTTGAGAAAAATCACCTTTGGGTAGCTTCAATTCAGCTTGATTTTGCTTCCACTTTTCCTTGGCTCGACTCTAGAAGCTTGCAGGAAGTGAAATGGATCAATGAAAGGCATAGATTCTTGGAGTTTCAATCTTAAAACAGAAGGAGAATTGAAACTCGATTTCAAGTGAAGTCTTCAAGTTTATCCTTTAATGGAGGTTAGGGATGCAATGCTTCAAAGCTTGGGAAGAATGGATCCCCGCTCTGATCACAATGGACATGTATTTATAGGCTTATGCATTGCTTTTCACACACTTGAAAATTTTGTTAAATTTAGCAACATTGATGCATGGATTCATGAGAATTGATTTGGGCCTAATCCATGATGCAATATCACTCAAATTCATGCACAATGGATCCTGAAACAATAATATGTAAGCATGCAAAAGGAAATGGTCATTTGTATTCAAACCTTGCCAAAACAAACCCAACAAAGGAACCATGCTCAAGTCCCTCAATTCTTGTCCAAATGAGGTGATCTTAGACTTTTTGGAAAGGTGGAATCAAGTGGAACAACTTTGATGTTGAACACTTTTCCATTTGGAGCTTTGATCATGATTAATGTTTAGGTGTAAGTTGGAGAAATCAAACATAATTGAAAATTTTCTAAGTACCAAGTCAAATGACCACTTCTTCCACATTGAATAAGTTTTGCTATGAACTCCAAATGAAAATAGTTTCTTCATAAAATTTGTAGCTATTTCATACATCTTAAATTTGGTCACAAATTTTACATCATTTGTATTTTACATGAGGGAGTTATGCATTTTATAAATTGAGAAAAATTGCTTGTTCAATGATGATGGCCCAAAATGACCTATAATGTTTCCTCTTGGCACATGCACTTTCAAGTTGAATTTGACACTTATAAAAGAATAAAAGTTGGAGAGAACATATTTAATTTTATCATGAAACTTATATAGACTTCATATCATAAAAATTGAGCAAGTTATGGTCCATGGAAGTTGACATCCTAACTAGGGAACAAATAAAATGATGTATAATCTATCAATATAAAAAATGACTTTACAAGAAAAAATAGATCTTGATGTCAACATTAAAGTTGTTTGGAATGTCATAAATAGTAAATTTTCTCTTGGAATCATTTTCATATGACAAAAATTGTTGGAGATAGGGTCTAGGGAACCCCAGTTTTAACCAGTTGACTTTCTCTGGTCAACATCTTTGAACCGACATGCAAACTTGAAGTTCTTTTGATTTTTGGGACTAATGGAGGATAATATATGCATAAGATTATGTATATACCTTGATATATTTTACCAATTATTGAATAAACTTACTAAGGAAGTCACACAAGATACCCAGATGAATTAGGGCTTCCAAGACAAACAAGCTTCAAACTCTTGATGAATTCTTAATCAAAATGACAAATGAAGAACATGGGGATCCATATATGATGTTTAGAACCAACGTGGACAATTACTTTATTGATCTCTTGTCATGAGAGTCCCAAGCCCTATTTGTGAGCTTGATAGAGCACAGGTGTATGCAGACACTACCTACAAAAGAAACAAAGTTATATATAGACATATTTTTGGCATTTTGGCTTGTAAACAAAGAAAAATGGAGTATGATACAGTCAAATGTGCTTGGTGATCTCTCCCAATGTAAACCCAATGAATGAGGGGTAAGGAGGATACCAAGGTGTGATCCCAAAGCCAATGCAAATGATGAGATAGCATGAGGGATCTTAGAGTCAAAATTAGGGTCTTATAGCTGCCCTATTTAAGGACATTCTAACTGAGGATATGAAGGTTAAAATCTTCGTATCAACTTAGTATAATGGACTTAAATAACAACATCAAGAAACAAATTTTGGTCCCTAAGAGACCTCATGATGCATATGATATGAATATTAAAATAATATTTATGGGGAATATATTGCCACAGAGGAAAAGAATCTGGAGAAACTGAATATCCACAGGAGCATAATGCCTTCCGTAAGGAAAACTCATTGGGGAGACCGAGACTCTGGGGGATAAAAGTTGTGCGTAGGCCAGACTACGACTTAAAAACTGCTGGGAGACGCGAGGGGATGTCCATGAAAATAAATCAAAGGAAAGACTTGGTCCAGGGATAAGGTTATTTGTAGGGTATGAGAATAGATTAGAACAAAGATGAAATACTCAAACCAAATAGGGGATTGGCGACTTCATTGGGAAAATACGCACTCAAACTCAACTGGGGAAGAATGAACTTCAACACATGAGTAAAAGAGATATATTATCTATTACCGGTTACCGGGTAGGAAGATGATATACTCGGTTAGAGGGACATCCGTTACCGGTTAGGGTAAACATATCAAGGATGATTCGCTGAGGAAAAAATAGGCGTATTCATTACCGGTTACTGGGTAAGAATAACCTATTGGGGAGAAAAAATAGGCGTATTCATTACCGGTTACTGGGTAGATTACTTTTTAACGGTTACCGGGTAAAGGTAAAATACTCAACATCAAGAAGAATATTACCAGTTACTGGGTAATAGACTCTTGGAGACCAAAAGATCTATCTAGGCAAGAACTAGAAAGAAACGATCAATTAAAGACTCAACCCAATGAGGATATAACTCAGGGGAAGTGGATGTATCCAAATAACAAATTGGTGAGGAAACTGAAATAATTATCCTCCACGAGGAAATAACTCAGTGGGGAATGAGAAAGGCTAAACTCTTTATGCTTAAGGGGTTGACACTTTACAATTGAAGGAGGATAGACACACCAAATTTATATGGGGAAATAATATCACCAAAGCAAGGGATCAGAAGAAAAATCAATGCGATAAAATGCAAAAATAACATTTATAGGTCCGCTCATGTACTTCATTTTTAAATCGTACAACATTCTGTTAGATGTGTTGACTGCATGTCTCGACCTATGACCTATACAGGTCGGCACATACTGCGAAATTCTCCCAAAAATAAGTTTTTAAAACTTCCAAACACTCCCTCATGAGCCAAAGACTTATGCTATGAAAATCCATCAAATAAATCCAATTTCTCATGGTTATAGCTTCCTAATTCATCATTTACTTTATAGTTTTCATGAATCAACATCATACTACAATACATCATCATACTCATCATCTCTAAATCACTAATAACAAAAACAAGGTTAAAACCTTCAAACATCAATCAATGACATCACATCACAAACAACATCCAAACAAAACATATGCATACATAGGGTACACGAATTCCACACAAATTTCATCATACAATCAACAATTATAACACGAAAATTTGAATAGAGATTAGAACTCCCAATCCCAAGGAGGTTAAGGGTTCCTCCATTCTACCCTTACATCACACCCCTTATTATTGAAATAGTTTTTCACACTTACCTGAATCCTTAATAGAAAATTTTGGGTTTGATGCGTTCTTCCTTCCTAAAGCTTCAAGCCCTTGCTCTCCCTTCTTTCCTCCTTCTCCTTTGTCTCCAAATTCTACGTACTGATCCAAAAAGCGCCTAAACTTAGTTTTATCTCATAAGTTAAACTTCTCAAAATTATGAACTTGTCCCAACCCTTATCTCTCTTACCCATTCCTCCCTTCCATTTCTCCAAATTTTCCTTTTTTTCCTAAAGTCTCTATTTTCTCATTATAGTAAAAAAAAACAAATGAATTACTATTATTTAAATATTAAAATACTAATGTTCTAAATTTAATCTAGTTTTCTCCCTACACTCCATGGTGCTAACCATACATCCTCCAACACATATTTATTTAGTTAAACCATAATAACTAAATAAATTGCACACAATTATAATTAAATAAAACACCGAAAATCATCATAAATCACCAATAATTCAAAATAAAAACTTAATAAAATTAGGGTGTTACATTTAACATGAGAAATTCAAAACCCGTGAGTACTCCACTTACTAGTCATTTCAAATTCAATTGTGAACAATGTTCTACAAGTGAAGAAGACAAAGAAGATATGAAGAATGCTCCATATGCATATGCATTTGGTAGTTTTATGTATGCTATGTTATGCACAAGACCATATATTTTTCACGTTGTTGGTGTTGTTAGTCGGTTTCTCTCTAACCCTAGTAAAGATCATTGCGAAGTAGTGGAGTGGATTCTCAGATATCTTAGAGGACTTTCAAAGTGTGCTTATGGTTTAGGAACAATGATCTTATATTAGGCTGTTACGCAGATGTAGATCTTATCACTATAATACCACGACGAATTAATAAAATTGTTATAGTTGATGCCTCACGAAATAACCCATTAACCACTACTTAGAGCTTTATATCCCTAGACTGTCAATGTAAGCAGGGTTAGACGATGTATAAAATGTTAATTCCCTATGACACTACTCAGGGTTTCCTATTCATATTCAACTAGCGTAAGTACAACAATTTTCATAGGTCCAACACATACACCAATGGTCAGTATTCCCAATGTGTCCAAAATCAGATTAAAAGAGTATCTCACATAAAAAGCATTAAGAACAATAAGCAATTGAGTGACATTATAGATCAAAAGGTTCATACAAATTCAAATCAACAAAGAATCCAACAATATTGAAATAGGTTCATCATAACACAACTTAACCTAGAGGAGCTTAGCTACTCATAATTCAAATAACAATACCATAATTGATAGATGAAAATAATATATGAATTCCCTTGAAGTAATGAACTCCAATGGCTTCAAATGCCCTAAAAAACACACTGGTGCTCTCCAAATCGTGCTTTGCTCTCTCCAAATCATAACTGTTGTGAAAGTGCAGAAAATCCCCTTTTATTGGCTTCAGAATGGATCAGAACGCGTCAGAAAATCCCAGAAAAAGGGACCATCGCACGCTTGATGACTTGCATCACACACGCGATACAACTTCTATGGCTCTACCGCACACGCGATGGTGCATGTGATTAATTCGGAAGCTGCACTCTTTTTTGCTTATTTTTCACTTAAATTTTTACTAAGTCCATAATCTTCACATTTAGCTATTTTTTCCTCATTCTTTGGTCTTTCTTCTTCATTTTGGCTCATCTTTTACTTGTTTTGATCCGATTCTTCGACTAAATTTATGCAATGATGAATTGTCATCACAATCCCAAACTTGAATCTTTACTTATCCTCAAGTAACTCACATGCAACTGCATATTTCAATAGACAACAAGTCGCAAAATAATAATTGAACATCACCAAATTAAGTATTTCTTTTACCTGACCATTGTTCTAGCTTCCAACTTATATCCGACAAATTTGAAAAATGTCATCAACATTCACGAGTACTCAACCTGTCTCTTAGCTCACTTTAACTCACTCAATAGATAGGGTGATATCTCAATATACATGCAATATTGATTATGCTTATCTTGATCATGTTTTAATAGAGTTCATCACAGAAATCACAACACACACATTAAAGGTATTTTCAGGTTGTAACTTGACTTATGTTTGGGTAGGATATTTTTAGGAAAGTAGGTTTAAACCTTTGGAGTGAGGTGCCTAGTTATCCTTCTATCATCATACCTCTTTGTTCCTTTTTGATGGTACTCGAGATTTTTGGTCCTTCTTATGCTATCATTCTTTTCTTTTTTCTTTTTTTTTGAAGAAAAATCTTTCCACTTCTTTTATTTTCTCATAAATTTTAAAAAATTTGGCTAATATTCTCTAGTACCCCAACCCCAAACTTAAAAATTTTCTCACTTCCAAGAGCAACCCCAAAATCAATACTTTTCATACACTTTATGAACTATACTTTTACCTAACTCCAAAGAGAGGGTGGAAAGAAAAAATCTTTCAAGTCATATGGCTAAGAATTTTAGGCTACGTCGTCGAAAGAAAGGGTAAAGCTAAAAGTGGTTAGCAATGAATATACCGATTACTATAGGGTAGTTTAAAAAGGCTCAAATTTGTAAACAAAAAACTACCTCACTGTGTGATGGTCAAACCAGATAAACTTAATCGGAAATAGATCAACCAAATAAAATAATAATGCATGGATACACTCATAAAGAAACAAAAGTGAATGATGGAAATTATTTTGCCCAAACCTTATTAGATGAGGTTTATATAGGTTAAGTACAAGTCTGTTGATTCTTTCCTCATCCTTCGCCTTCACGTTGCTAGTTTCTATTGTGATGATCAAGTGTCTTTTGAATCATTTGTTCAATGCTAAAGTGCTAAACTTGCAAATCTGGAAAAAACACAGCTACAAACTTATTTATTAAAGAAAACATAGATTGTCATGGAGGGGTTATGCTCGAGTAGCTAATTCCTCTTTTAGAAGGTCTGTAACAAAAATAATGTAAACTCTGCAAAACAAAATAAAACTAGTATAACCGACGGGTTGCCTCCCATCCAACGTTTCTTTAAGGTCCTAAGCTTGACCTTTTGATTTTTGTGTTAGGGCGACATATATGACAAGAAAAACACATAATCCTTCTTCTTCCTTTTGTTTGGTAGGAATTCCATCATTTTCAGAAATTAAAGGGTTTTCTTCGATATTCTCTTTAGTTTGATAGTATCGAACAAGGCATAAATCTCATCCAATACTTCATCTATTTATCCTCTTTTATTAGCCTCGTTGCTAGATGTATGACTAATATTTTGTTGAAGATATTGTAGTTGTATATCTAAGTCTGAACGAATTATTGAAATTGAAGCTGCCTCCAAAATGATACAATCTTTATCTTGCATTCTTACTCTTGTCCCACATATCTTTTTCACCTCTTTTGCTTCTATTTTTTGCTTCTATCTCTTTATTAGGTGTTTTGCATTTTTATTCTTCTTTATCTTTTTTGACTCCTCTTCATCGAATACCTCAATTTCCTGTTTAACTTCTCTTTCAATTTCCTTATCTCTAGGACTATCTAACATATTTTCATAGAAATACCCACTAGATCTCAGTTTTAGTGCTAATTGGCTAGATATTTGACCAAGTTGCATCTCTAAGTTCTCTAAGGATGTTTCAATGTTACTTCGCACGATTCCATGATGCATATTGATTTTCTTAAAATTGAGTTAAGTCATCTTTATAAACTGAGTCAAGGTTTCTTCAAGTTGAGATGATGAATCCTCCTCCCATGAATGATCACTGTAAGGTTTTGGTTCAGAATAATTTCTAGCATTCTCCAGAATGAGCATTTTTTCTGAAAGTTCCTTTGCATAAGCTTCAAACTTTTCAAAGGTAGCATAAATGTCATCTTGCATGATTGTCTTGACCTTGCATACAAATAAAAAGAAAAATACCTTAGTAGCACTGCACTAGAGCGCCAAAAACTTGATGACTTCTCGGCAAGTGTACCGATAATATCGCAGTAATAAAAAAGATCGAATCCACATGGATTGCCTTCAAGTAATGCAAAATGTGTGCAATGTATAAAAATTAGTAAAAACGGGGGGGGGGGGGGGGGGGGGGGTCGAGTTTTAGTGTGAAAAGTAAATATTCAATTAAACAGAATCATGAAAGTGGCTAGGTTGTGTTTTAGAATCCCTTATTCCTCTATTATTGATGTTTGATGCCTTGTATGAATGATCTTATCACTATAACCCCACAATGAATTAACAAAACCGTTATAGTCGATCCTTCATGAAATAACTCACTAATCACTACTCGGAGATTTCTATCCCTAGTCCACCAGCGTAAGCAGGGTTAGGCGATGTATATAACATTAATTCCCTATTCCACTACTCGGGGTCTCCTATTCCTATTCAACCAGCATAATGACAACAATTACACTAGGTCCAACACATAGATTAATGGTTAGTATTCTCTATGTGTCCAAAATCCGATAAAAAAACATCTCACATAAAAATCATTAAGATCAATAAGCAATTGAATGACATTAGAGATCAAAAGGTTCATACAAACTCAAATCAACATAAAATCCAAAAATATTTAAATGTGTTCATCATAACACAACCTAACCTAGAGGAGCTTAGCTACTCATAATTTAGATAACAATACCACAATTGATAGATGAAGATAACCTATGAATTCCCTGGAAGTAATGGCCTCCAATGGCTTCAAATTCCCTAAGAATCACCCTCGGTGCTCTCCAAATCATGTTTTGCTCTCTCCAAATCGTAATCCTTGTGAAAATGCATAAAATCTCCTTTTATTGGCTTCATAATGAAGTAGAACGCGTCAGAAAAGCCCATAAAAAAGGTTGTCGCGTGGGTGATGACTTGTATCGCGATGTAACTTTTATGGCCCTATCGCACGCGTGATGTTGCGTGATGGTGCATGTGATTATTTTCGAAGTTGCACTTTTTTTTTCTCTTTTTCATTGAATTTTTCACTAAGTCCACAATCTTAAAACTTAGCTATTTTTTCCTTATTCTTTGATCTTTTTTCTTTGTTTTGCCTCATCTTTCACTTGTTATCATCTGATTCTTCGACTAAATTTATGCAATGACGGACTATTATCACATACCCTTAAAACAAATTAGGTTTTGTTAGGTATCCAAATTTCCTTGGGTCCTTCATAGTTAGTTCCTTTCTTGACCCACACATAATTCCCACTTGCCACACTAAAGTTCCTTACATAGAAAGCATTAGGTGTTTGACCAATTATACCATAATAGAAACAATTAAGAACAAAATTACTTCTATATCTAAAGAAACATAAAATTTCTTCTGAACAAATCTTTTCCTTTTAGGATAATGATGAACATTCTTTGCTTTGTTCATTTTCTCTTTAGTGGATTGATCATTAGCCTTAACAAAAATAGTTTTACTAGAACTTGGTTTATTAAATTTAGAATAACCAATCCATTGTTATCATTAGAATATCTTGGTTGACTAATGACACCATCCAATCCAATTTTTCCTTTTTCATATCTTTCAAGAACTATTTTCAATTGGACAATTTGGAAAGAAAGTGACTCACACTCTTTGCATGTAAAATTTTGTTTTTGTTTTTCAACTTTAAAATCTTTTTCCATGGTGTCAATCTTTTCTTCAAGAGATAAAATTTGTTTTTTTTTGTTTTGACACCATTTTATACAAAAAAAAATTCATTCATTGAGTAGTTAATCTATAAAACCTTGTGCATCATTATCTTAAAGGGAAAAATCACTGCTAACCTCTTTAGCTTCATCATCAGAATGGTGTGATGCCATCAAATTAAGATTTGCAAATTCTTCTTTTTCCGAGTCAGATGTTGAACTTATTTCATTGTCTTTCCATACAATGTAGGCTCTTTTGGATTTTTTTTTTCTCTTTTCTACTTTTGAATTCGTTCTTCTTGGCGAGTTTTGGACAATCCTTCTTTATGTGTCTTTGTTTTCCACATTCATAGCAAGTGACATTTTGTGCTGAAGTGAAAACATCCTTTTTCTTGAAAATTTTGTTTCTTTTTGCATAATTCAAAGATTTTTCATTATTTCCAAATAACTTACCAAGTCTTTTCACAAGGAGCATGAAGTTTTCATCTTCTTCTGAAACATCTTCTTCTTGTTCTTCTCTTGTGTCAACTTTCAAAGCAATGCCTTCAGATTTCTTCTATTTATTCTCATGCTTTTCAAGTCTTCCAAGTTCGAGTTCATACTCTTGAAGTTTTCCGAATAAGGATGCGAACGTCATGGTAGAAAGTATTTTTCTTTTCCAATATTATCTTCACCTTTGATTGTCATTCCCTAGTTAAAGACCTAAGCACTTTAAAGGAAGATCATCATTAGTAAAATTCTTACCGAGAGTAATCAAGTGATTTTTCAAGTCTACAAATCTCTATTGTAATGCAAGGATTGATTCTCTGGGTTGTATTCTAAACAATTTGTACTCTTGACTCAAAGTATTCAATCTAGATCTCTTCACTTCAGCTCTTCCTTTATGAGTTTCTACCGATGTATCCTATATTTTCTTTGTCGTTGTACATTGAGAGGCACGAAAGAACTCGTCCATGCTAAGACCACTTTGGAGTATGTTGATTGCTTTCTTATCGCAAAGGATTACTTTCTTGTCATCTTCATCCCATGAACTTTTAATCTTTATTGTCCCAACACCGTTGACAACACTTGTAGGAACAAACAGATATTCTCCACAACATCCCATATTTCTTCTCCTTGTGCTTCAAAGTGAGCCTTCATGCAAATTTTCCAAAAATCAAAATATTCACCAGAAAATAGTGGTTTATTGTTGTTTCCACCGTCTTTGGAAATTGGATTGCGAAAGCTATACTGAATCTTTAGGAATATGTTACCTCTATTCTGCTTTGGTGCCAATTGTAAGTGTAGAGTGAACCTAAGAGAGAGAGAGAGAGGGGGGGGGGGGAGTTAGGTACTTTAACTGATTTTTGGTTTAGTGAAACTTTACTATTAACTTTCTGGTTTGATAGTGTTTACAAAGCCGTAAAATGCAGAAATATAAAGAACACCAACGATATATCCTGGTTCCCCTCATAATCTGAGAGTACTTCAGTCCCCTTAAACAGTAAGAGATTTTTAATAAGTGTTACACCCTTGTACAAGCCTATTCAAGTCTCTATACACAAGTTACTAACCAATCCCTAAGGAAAATCACCTTATGATACAACCAAGTAAAAATAGAGAACAATCCTCTCTATTTCACTCTCTTGCTTCCAATAATCTTTGACAGTAAGGTATACAAAACACAATCTGGATTTTTGTAAGATATTTGAAGTTGTAAGACTTTTATCAATTGCTAGAATTGATCTTCTCTTTCTCAAGTATATAATTCACAAGATGTTATACACAAGATGCTCAGATGAAATATGATGAAACCTTATGATGCAGTGAAATTTGAATGGAAAGTGTTTCACACAAAAGTTTGCAATGCAAGGCACTTTGATGAAATTTGAAAATAAGTTTGAATTGTTGAGAAAGAGGTCAGAAACAAAATATGATGTAAAGGTATTTATATCAACATAAAACCTTTTCTGAACAAGCATGAATTTGTGAAAAGATGCTATGATTGAAAAATGTAATAGCAAGTTCGTTAGAATCAGATTTTGAGTGAAAAAGTGTCATTGTTTCATTGATAACCGGTTACAGCTGAAGCGTTTCCAAAAAATCAAAATTTTCGTTTGAATAACCGGTTAACCAAAATGGTGTAACCGATTACACCTGATGTTGCATGCTAAAGAAGTCAAAAACGCGTTTGTTTAATTGATTACACCTGATGCAAAAAAGAAAAATATATTAGAAAATGATTAAAACACTTTTTTTTATGACAAACACTTGGTAATGCATCAATATCGAAAAAAGCAACGTATTTTGATCGCTATGGTACAACAAATTATAGAAATAAATCTTGTACCTCTAAAAAGATGTGATTAACCTTTAAGCTCCAAAGTCGTCCTTGATAATATTGAAAGAGATATAACACTTGATGATTTACCTTTGACCACAAGGCGTTTCCATCCTTTGACTATGAATATTATCTTCTAATTTGTCTTCATCAAAACCTATAGTTGGAGAAACCTGACTTCACACCTATAAAAACAGTAATAAAAAAAATACACTTGATATTGCAATAAGATTCGAGGTCAAAATTCCTTTATCAAGCCTTACAACCTTTATTCTTTGTATATTTCAAAGTTTTTCTTTGCGACTATATTTAACTATTGCCCAGATCTTAATACTCAATTTGTACTACTTGAAACACTTCTTAAGCTCCAAACATGTATTCATCAATGTGCATTATCGTTCTCAATTACTTCCTTCAAGAACATCGGGAAGTTATCATTTTTACATTCATTATTCAATATTGTATGCAAGAATTTTATGAAGAAGACTCACTCACTCTTAGTTCCAATAATTAATTCCTCACAAACTATTGTGTTTCCCTGAATATTTTAACCCTGCCTCTCATGTCATACCAATTGTTCGCGCAAGAATTGACTCCACACATAAAAAGGGCGAAAAAGGGTGGGAGTGGGACGTGGCAGAGTATCACTATCTTTTTTAAGTACGTGGGGCAATCCAACTACACACTAAGATCTTATAGACCACAACAATTTGTGGCTCACAAAACTTTCCCTTTTCTTAGCTGGCATTTTCCAACACAACTTTTCCACTCTATAAAACTCTTCACAGAAACTCACAAATTATTGTACCTCCCTCTCTCTTTCACTCTTTTTCTTCTGCATAACTCTTAACTAAATAGCAACAAATCCTTCTACACAGCAAATTAAAATCATGTCTCATATGATTAATGATTCAGCAACCATAAAACTTTTCGGTACAACCATTTTTCTGACACACAACATCTATGTCTCTACCAATGATTCTTCCTCTTCTCCTCCTCATGAAGATTTCTCTGATCATAGTCTTCATTCATCTGTATCTTCATCTTCTTCACTTGATGAGGTCTCACAACAAAGCATACAGGATTTAAACACTCCCTCAGCTGAAACAGAAGCTTCACAACAGAATTTCACTAAACTTGATGAACAAAGTGATGTGTCACAAGACAAATCTCCAAAGAAACCAGACATTATTGTTCCATGTCCAAGATGCAAAAGCATGGACACAAAGTTTTGCTACTACAACAACTACAACGTCAAACAGCCCCGGCACTTCTGCAAAAACTGCCAGAGATACTGGACTTCCGGAGGAACCGCCAGAAAGATGCTTGTAGGAGCAGGTCGCCGTAAGAACAAAGTCACTTCTAATTTTTCTTTTAAAGTCTCGCATTATCCTCAAATGAGTACTGTCTTGACCTTTGGATCAAATTCTTCTGATATCTCCTCAACTTTACCGAACAAAAAACTGAAAGTTGGATCACAGTTTCCATGGAACCCTGCAATGTGTTATCCTGTGTCACTTCCCAATATAGCATACTTAGGTGGCGTTTTGCAACCATTATGGAATGTACAGTCTGTGCCAACACAATCTTGTGGCCCAAGTAAACCTACATTAGGGAAACATTCAAGAGACGGAGACATGATCAATCATTCCAACTCAGAGAAAGAAAAGCTTGGATTAGAAAGCAACAACAAAGAAGTGTTGATTCCTACTTTACTGAGATTTGATGACCCTAATGATGTTGCTAAGAGTTCTATATGGTCAACATTAGGAATCAAGAACGGGGGAGAAATTTTCAAGGGATTTGGATCTAACTGTGACAAGAAGAATCATGCGGTTGATGCATCTTCATCAGTATTGAAAGCTAACCCTGCAGCTTTATCAAGGTCTATTGTGTTCCACGAGAGAATTTGATTGTGTATACATAAAACCAATACCTATTGAAGATGTGTCCAGTGTCCCACTCCAAGGTGTATCAGAGTTTGACAAATAGATTTATAAGATTCCAAAATATTTCTTCATGTAATTCAGAATTAGATGACTTTGTTGAGTAAATATATTTGTACATAGTATGTATGAGACAGGATAAATAATAACATGAATAGATAAAGGAAATGAGAATTTTGGTCTGAAAAACAATGGTTTAGAATAAATATTACAATCTTCCTATTGATATTGCTTCATCTTCTACTCTACTGTAGTAGGTATGGTAATGTTTGTTCCAAAAGACTATGACATTGAATTCAATTTTACTGTCTATTACAAAAGTTTTCTATAACTTTAGTTGGGAAAAAGATTTCACAACGTTTGGGTGTACGTGATAACGAAGATTGTTATAGAAATTGCGCTGTTTTTCTCTTCGGAGTTAAGGGCTAAGGTGAAACATTGGATAACACATTTCATTTGACCACAATTGAAACTTTCAACCATTATAAAATGTCAATCAATTCACTTTTTCCCGCGGTTGAAAGTTCTAGCCTTGGTGAAAAGTTAGTCGGACAAACTTTTCTCCACGGTTGGAAATTATAATTGTAGTGAAGAGTCGGTTAGTCCAAATTTTCATCTTTGCCACATACTTTGACCGACAACATTGAGAACTTTCATCACAATATAGGATATTAAATATTTCTAACACAACAATAAGAAAACAAAAACAATAAAATTACTAAACATTAATCTCAACAATAAACAAAATCAAAACAACGAAAATAATAACAAAAAAATTAATCAATAGAATCGTTAATCATTAAATCTCAACAAAAATAACAAGAATAATAACAAAAAACTAAATCAATATAATATGTTGTAATATGCCATAATTAAAACCTCAGGTGAGAAAAGAGAAGGAAAAAATATTTCGGAACTAACATATTTTGGGGCTTTTTCATAGATTCATTTGGTAATGGGGTGTGTTTTTGGGGCTTTGTTACAGATTTGTTGGGTTTTAACAATTATAAATATGTATCTTTTATGTTATTGTATTTTGTGACAATATTGAGAATTTTAGAGTTGAAGGGAGAAATAAGGGTTTAGGATTTTAGCGAAACCTTTGGAGTTATCTAGAAGGATCAGACAATACTTCTAAACACTTTGGATTTGTGTGATTCATATATTGAGATTTGGAGATATTTAGAAACACTATGGTAGAAAATATGGTTTGTTCTTGGAAACTTTAAAGTCTATTTCCTTGTAGCTCATTTGTAATCTCTTGTAACAACTTTTGCAGTATAGTGAATTGGAGAGTCGCTTTCTCCCCTAGAAATAGAACATTTGATTGAATTGGATAAACAAACCTTGTGTATTTCTTGCTTTCTTTTATCTTCTCCTGCCAAGTTAATTCACTTTTTTATTGCATGAAAGGTTATTATTGTTGAAGTCCATTTGTTTGGTTGTCATTGTTCTTTGTCACACACATCAAATTTCTTGGTGTAGTTAAACTCTGAGTAATTTCTTCTTAAAAGATTTTTAATTATTCTATAAATTTCGCAACAAGTGGCGTCCACCATGGGGCAAAGGAATATTGTTTACAAGTGAGTGCCGTGAGTAAATAGGAGATCGAGAAATTTTCCATAAACAATGATTTTGTGTCGTGGAAAGTAAAGATGCAAGCAATTTTAATTCAAGAGAAGTGTATTGGTTCTGTGAAGGGTGAGGAATCGATGCTTTCACGTCTAAGTAAAGCAAAGAAGAATCAATGCTTTCACGCCTAAGTAAAGTAGAGAATATCGAGATGGTTGATAAGGTCATGAGTGTCATTATCTTGTGCCTTGGGGATAATGTTCTAAGAGAAGTCGCCTGGGAAAAAATCGCAGTTGTGATGTGGGCAAAGCTTGAATAATTGTATACGACCAATCTTTGGCTCATAGGTTATGTATGAAACAACAACTATATTCATTCCAAATGGTGGAAAACAAATCCATAGTGGAGCAATTAACAAAATTTCACTAGATTATTGATGATCTTGAGAATATTGAAGTAAATATTGAAGATGAGGAGAACAATCTACTCTTGTTGGGATCATTAATCATATCCTTTGAACATTTTAGGGATTCCCTTCTTTATGGTAATGAAGGTATTGTTACTTTGGAAAAAGTTCAAACGACGGTGAAATCCAAAGAATTTTCCATGGCGAAAGATTTGAAGATTGATGATAGTTGTGAAGGATTGAGTGTCTCAAGATGAGGAAGTGAGCATAGAGGGATCTCGAAATCAAAGAGGTTTGACAAGTCAAAGGTGAAATGCTCTAATTGTAATAAAAAATGGTTACTTCAAGAGGGATTATCGTGAGAGAAAGGACAATGATGATTATGTTCAAGTTGTGATTGCCTTGGATGAAGATGATTATATGAGTGTTGGTACACTAGTAGTGTCGAGTTTGGAGACCGAAGATAGTTGGGTCTTAGACTCAGGTTGCTCTTATCACATGTGTCTAAGAAAACAATAATTTGAAACTTTGAAGTTAGAGAAAGGTGGAATAGTTCTCTTTTGTGATAATAAGGTTTGCAAGGTTAATGATATTGGTATGATCAGACTTAAAATATTCAATGATTGTGAGTTTCTTATACACAAAATGAGGTATGTTCCAGAACTCGGGCGCAATTTGTTACATGTAAGCATGTTTGATGATCTAGGTTATTGCACTAGAGTTGAATGTGGGGTGTTGAATATTTCGTATGATGAAGTGATCATAGATAAAGGGTATAAAATATGTGGTATATATATTTTAGAAGGTTAAAATGTTATTGTTCATTCATAGTCAACTAGTGAAGATTTTCATAATAAGAATAAGCTATGGGATTTGAGTTCAATGCATGATGATTACTTGATAGTTGTTTTAGAACACTTTAATGAGTTTTGTACAAGAAAAGGGATAAAAATGCATGAGACCGCTGAGTTTTCATTAGGTTTATAGGGTAAGGTTGATGCCAAAGCGGCTTACATGGTTGGCAGAGAGTCTCGTCATATGAAGAAGAGTAAAAACAAAGGGATAAAGTTTTTAGAAACTATGGCGAAGAAAACTTAATTTGAGGTGGAGTTTCCTACTAACCATACTAGTAGTAGTGAGGGAATGATTACATAGGACTCTGATTATCATTTAACTTATGATAAGGTAAGGAGGAAGACTATAGCATCTCAAAGGGAAGTTATGCTACCCTTGGATGTTATGCTTTGAATGTGGCTGAAGGGTTACAAAATTCAGGAATATCAACCTTCAGGAAGGAAATCAAAATCATGTGGAGTCAACAATGGTTGAAAAACCATGCCTGTGGACTTACTAGATTACCTAGGCAAAACAAGGTGATTGGAAACAAGTGAATGCAAATGGCAAGATCAAGGTTCAAGGATGGCTTGAACTTGATCAAGGTTGTTGAATAATGTTTCAATATGGTTGAGAGAAACAAGGTGGTTGGTGGTTAAATTGATATCACCATTGGTTTCAAGTCAAGGTGATTATTAATATGTAACTTTTATGTTATTTTATTGTGACAATCTTGAGAGCTTTAGAGCTTAAAGGAGAAATAAGGGTTTAGAGAAACCTTTGAAGTTATCTAGAAGGATCAAACAATACTTTTGGGTAGAAAATAAGGTTTGATCTTGGGAACTTGGAAGGATATTTTCTTGTAACTCATTTGTAATCTCTTGTAACAACTTTTGGAGTATAGTGAATTGGAGAACTGCTCTCTCCCCCATTTGTAGATCATTTAATCGAATTGGGTAAACAAACCTTGTGAGTTTCTCGCCTTCTTTTATCTTATGTTGACTAGTTAATTCACTTTCTTATTACATTAAAGTTTATTATTGTTGAAGGCCATTTGTTTGGTTTCCATTGTTCTTTGTCCCACACAACAAATTTCTTGGTGTGGTTGAACTCTAAATAATTTCTTCTAAAAGGTTTTTAATTGTTCTATCAATTTCAAAACATAATCGTCAAATATTAAATCTCAACAAAAACAATAAAAATAATAATAAAATAAATAAAGAGTAAATCTCAACAACAACAACAACAACATTAAACATTTTATTTGACACAACAACAATATTAAATATTTTATCTGACACAAGAACAACAACTAACATTGTTAAGTTGAATTTGTGTTTTCCTTTACTCGTTCCAGTTGGGGAAGAGATGATGGAGTCTCAAAACTCGTTAATGAAAGAAATGGTATTTTCGAGTTTTGCTTATGGAAGAAATGATATTTTCGAGTTTGGTTTAATGGAGAAATAAAATTTTGTAAATAGAAGATGAAGTTTGGAGGCAGAAGATGAAGTTTGTCTAAGTTTGTCTAGGGCGGAAGTGAATGAACGTAGAGCACTATATATCTTGGAAAAACAAAATTGGGTGACTTTTCACCACAGTTAGAATTCTCAATCGTGGCAAATGTAATTTATTTTTAATTTAACAAATAAAATAAAATATAAATACTCCATTTTTCACCACGTTTGGAATTCTCAATCGTGGATAAAGGTGGACCTAAAAATAAATAAAAAACAAAATTGTTGGTATTGGTATTCAAACTTATGACAATGGAATTTTCGCTAACCATGGGAAAAGGTCATTTAAAATGAATTAAAAAAAATGTTGGTATTGGAATTCAAAGCGTGTTCCTGAGGGACTTTTTCCCACGGTTGGAAACTTAGAATGAGGGGAAAATGATATAAAAATTAAAATTAAAGGAATGCACTTAATGGAATAGATTTTAACTTGGTGAATTAGTTGGCCGAAGTAATGGTTCGTTACGAAATGTACATTTTATTACAATGGTTAGACTATAAAACACACACCAACCACTAAGAGATTGTCGAGTCTAAAAACACCATGTCTAATGAGCATCACAGTGAACTTAATCTAGTAGTTATTATCACGAGAGTTATTTTAAGCATTGAATTCTATGATGAAACACTGCTAATAAAAGTGATGGAGAGAATGCATGAATTAAATTACTTACTCAACAATAAAATATATGTGAGGGCGAGTAATAGTCAAATAATTAAGACTCTTCACATTTCAATGATACATTAAGGGATATGTCAAATATGTAACATATTATTGTTGATGAATGAAGATACATTTAGACGCCGAATAACCTCAAGACAAAAAAAGGTTAGTTAAAAAGTTTTTCATATGAAATAAGGCATATAACAATTGTTTAATTTGATGTATAGAAGCATCATTATGACTAGTTGTCATACCCTAATTTTTAACCCTAAGATCCACATATCATTGACATCCTTGCACACAAACAATGTCACCTCTTGGTCCCTCTCCCTCTAACCTTTGGGGTTTGCCTTTTTTCAGAGATCATCAAGCACCTATTTGTTGGTGTTTTTACCTTTGTGTTTACATGTTCATTACTTATCTATCCAATAATCAAAATATCAAAAACATGTCTTGTTTTCTTTAAGTTTATTGTGCAAGGTAGGGCTTTTTATCAAGAGCATCAAGCATGGTTCCTAAGCTAGGGTTTGTGTTGATTCATCAAGTCAAAGTATGGTCAACCATTAATTCTCAAGGGGTATATATTCTAATTCATGACCTATAAATTTCTAAATCACCTTTCAATCTCATTTTGATCAAGAATATATCAAGGTTTTGTTATTTACTTCTCAAGGAAAGTCAAAGGTTCATGTGTTTATTTCCATGCCTTCTTTACCAAGATACCTCAAACTTTGAGAAATCTAATCAATAGATATTAAAGGACACCTTATTTTGAGTTCCTATGATCATCCATGTGCTTTGAAATGCAAGAAAAATTGAATTACACAAGTTTGTTCCAAGTGGTTTAACCAAAAAAGTCAACATTTGAAGTCAAAGTTCCAAGGATCACAACTCCTTCAATTCTCAACGTTTTTAATGCTTCTTTTTCATATGACTCTTATCAACTTCCTCTACAAATTCTATTTACATGACAAGAACCAATTATGCTCGGAGGATCATCAAACTTTTGGAGACATTATATGTCATTTGGGGACTTAGTGAAATTTGACCTATTTTCAAGTGGTTTTTTCCTAACTTTCAAGGATTGTAAATTTTTCAATTTTTAACATTGAGGTTGATTCTTTTTTTGCAATTTCATTTGTGATGCCCTCTACAATTTTTCTTTAATGATCAAGGTCAAATTGTGTTTGGAAGGCCATGGAATTCATTGAGACATTACAAGTCATTTTCAACCATTGGATACTTATATTTTTCTAAGTGATGTGACTAGTTTTTCATGCCAACTTTAACATGTCATAACTTTTTGCTTAAGCATCCAAATGTAACCTTTCTTGGTACTATTTATCTATATTATGATGTTAACACATTGCAAAAAGAATGTGATCAAAAACCTTCCTGAGTAACATGCTCCATTGAGTTGATCATGGTGACTTGGAACTGAAGAAATCACTATTGCCCGATATTTGAACTTCACTAATCTCAATTCTAAGCCAAATTAGCATGTGTTTTGGACCTAAAAATATTTAACTAATTCCCAAGAAGTTAGTTGACCCTTGAAACACATCATTCAACTGAGTTTTGATGGATTGCAAGTCACACTTTTCTCACATTCAGATCAAATTCGTTTTACACGAATTCAGCTTGATTCCACACGTATTTGGATCCAAACATATTCCCTATAAATAGAGGAAACTACTACATTCTTTCCAAGCTTTTGAGAGCCAAAAAACCCACGCTGCAATCTGAAGTTTTCCAGAAAAATTGAACTATCATGTTTTGAATTCCAACTTATTTCAACCCAATTCCTTGATTCTTTTAGCATCTCCGGTATCCTCTAAAACTTTTGAAACAATTCCCAAGCTCAGAGACCTTCTGAAGTGTTGTAACCAGATCAAGCTTCATCCACTTCTAATCATCATTTGGACAAGGTAGTTCTAAGCATCATTTAAACTCAAACAAGTTATCACAATGTAGTCTTTCACTCTCTGATGATTTCCCCTAACTTATCTGGTGTTGATTGATCATATTCATCATTTTATTTAATTTTTCGTGGCTTGCTTTCTTCTGAAACTTCTTTGAAATTCTCTGTGCTCGATTTATATAAATGAATTTAGAGCATAAGGTTGAATTTGGGATGATAAGAGGATCACAATGGTGGGGGTCTCGTATTCAGAATTTACCAAACAATTAAACTCCGATGAGAGACGATGACCGGAGTGTTCCAGGTCGTCTGAGCTTTGACAAACACGTTGGACAAACGAAATATTTTGATTGGTTCGTTTTGAATTGGATCTCGTGTGTTATTTATGTTGCATTCCATTGTGCGCCCTAACTTGAGGAGTGTTGGATCTACCATGTTATTTAATGAGGCGTGATCCAATGCTCCATGTTTTTTCTGATTTTAATTTTTTTTCTTTTATTATTTTTAATTGTTTTTTCTTTTAAAATGCATAGAAAATTCATTTTACATCCAAAAAGTGCCAAAATAGTTTATAAAATTCTCTTTTATTTTTCTTTATCTGATTTTTTGTGGAATTTCTCTTTTCTCCTTTGTTTTAATTTGTTTAAAAATACTTTTCTGCAATTTTAAATTTTGAAAAAATTATTATATACTTCTTATTTTATTTCCATCCTTCCATAAATTTTTTGGGCATTTATTTGGTGTTTCAAAGGATCTTATGGATTTTTCATTTTATTTTTATTTTAAAATTCATTTAAAAATACTTTTGGTGCATTTTTATTTCATCTAATTTCATTTTCTATTTGTGTGACCTTTGTGAACTTCTGTTGGCCTTGGATTATGATGGTTGAGACCATAAGTCTTATCAAACTCAGTGTATCTTGCATGATGATGGGGTGAAAACCCTAATCCACCAAAATGGACGATTGATTTTGATGATGATTTGATCAAATCTTTGATCCCATTTGGGTGTGATCTCTGTTGTCTTCTTCTTCATCTTTTTCTTTTCCCTTTGATCAATTGGGTGGCTTGTGTCCATCTTATTCATGATGTGTGGATTGGTGCTAGATGAACTTTCACCATTTCAAATCTACCTCATAATTAATCTTGAATCATTTAAGGTACTTTGTATTGATGCATAAGTTTGTCCTAAGTGTCATGAAGTATGGATTTAAGTAATGTACCATCCTCCTATCCTTTATGCTTGATTTTTTTTTGTGGCATGGCTTTAGGAGAATGATTTACATATCTTTTCTCTAGCATGTATTAACACTAACATTGTTATTGACTGACCTCAGATAGTTGTGAATTTTACATAAGTCCAATTACGATTGCTTAACATAGTGCTAAATTTGTCACTAAAGTAAGGCATTTTCATAAGTGATATTGTAAGTCTGCTACTGCAAATGGTATTGTGTGAAAATATTGCTCCCTTTTTGAAATTCTGGTATCAGATATGAGATGTCGAAGGTAATGTCACGACACTAATATCTGATTAATGCACACAGGATATAGATAGAGAATAGTAATGCAAAAGACACAAGCAATTGTTAACCTAGTTCGGTCCAACTCAATTACATCTGGGGGCTACCAAGCCAGGAAGGAAATTCACTAAAACAGAATCAGTTCAAAGACTCTCCGTACACTTCAACATGTTAGAGTCTTTCTCACCTAATCTCTACCCGTGCAATTTCTACCTAAGCACTCTTAGATATGAGAACCCACTCACTTCCCTACAATCACACCTGTGATTTTAAACAACAATCCCTTGAGAAAAGAAAACACTTTTCAATAACATAATCTTGATTTTACTTCACAGTTTCAATCAAGAAGACACACACTTGATCTTGCTTCACAGCTTTGATCAAGTAGACACACACTTGATCTTGCATCACAACTTTGATCAAGTAGACACACACTCTTGCTTAACAGCTTTAGAGTGACAAATTACAATCACAAATCAGACCAATTCAATCATCAATGGATGACTTGAATGGCTTACAAGTCTTACGACTAAACAAGACACAAACCCTAACTCTCTCTCTGTATTTCGCTCAATATTGGTTGTGTATCAAAACATGTTTTCCAAGTCCCTTTTTATAGAAGCTTTCAGCTGGGCTTGGACATATTAAAAACCCTAAATCTATTTTCCAATTAAATCTTCTCATGACAGCTGGTTAGATCTCCTTGGAAAATAAGTAAATCAGGTTGTAATCCATGATTGAAGGCGCCTGCACATCAGATCTTCAATCATACATAGATTGCTATTAATTGTGCAATCACAAAACACCAGACATTCATACTGAATGTTCTGTGTACAGGATGTCATGACATCGGGTCTGACATCCTGGACCAATTCCTGCATAATTCCATAATTCCATTTATAACTTCCAGCAGGTACAGACATATCAGATGCCATGACATTGTGTATGACATCCTGAAACAGTCCTGCATGATCATGTCTTCCATTTGAGCTCCAGCAAGTACACATCATCAGATGCCATGTCATTATGACATTCTGAAACAATCCTGCATGATCATGTTTGTAGGTGTTTAATTGGCTGCATTGTATGGTAAAACACTAGCTGGATTCTAATGTCTTGACTGATGTCATGACATGCTGTGGAGGTGTTTGTTTGACTGCATTGTATGTTAGAATATCTAGCTGTACTCTGATGTCTTGGCTGATGTCATGACATACTTGAGTAGTATACTGCAGGATTACCTAATACAGGATTTATTGAATGTCAAACTGGATGTTATGACATTCATCCCTGTCAGCAGATATTGAGGAATAGAACAGTTTATCTTCTGTTAAAACTCAATATTTATTTTCAGTCTGGTTATCAAGGAAATACCAGACCAGGCATAAGGCCTACTATCTGAATGTCAAACTGGATGTTATGACATTCATCATTGACAACATATACTAAACAATAGGCAGAGTGGTTTTCTACTACACTTCAGTATGTATCTCAGTCTGTTCTTCAGGAGGATAACAAACCTGATGTAAGGCTCTATGTGTAAATGTCAAATTGGATGTCTTGACATTTATTAATGTACGCTGATACTAAGGTAGGGACAAATTGGTCCTGTACAGTTCAACAACTTTCTACAGTCTGTTTTCTGGAGGATAACAGACCTGATGTAAGGCTCTATGTGTAAATGTCAAATTGGATGTCTTGACATTTATTAATGTACGCTGATACTAAGGTAGGGACAAATTGGTCCTGTACAGTTCAGCAACTTTCTACAGTCTGTTTTCTGGAAAAACAGACTTAGCATATGGTCCTTGATTTGGATGTCAAACTGAATGTTGTGACATTCATTCCTGACAGCGTATGCTATATTGTAGGTTGTTTAGTTTTTCTGTTTCAGCATTTTTCTCAGGCTATTCTTCAGGGATTCAACAGTTGGGAGAAAATCCAGGAAACCAACAACCAAGCTACAATTAATGAACCTAACAAATAGCCTATTTGTTAGTAACCTAGATGTGGAATTTAGGGGAACTCGCGTGACCTAAATTTCAGGAAAATACAAGTACAAGGCCCAAGTGCTGCAATATAGAAGGATGGCAATCCTTCATTCAGAACTGGGGATTTTTAGGCGTGAAGATTTAGGGTGTTCATCATACTTCACTGCTGTATTTTTGTGTGTTTTGTATTAGACGTATCTTGTAAGCCAAGCTATTATCACGTAGATGATTGCATTGGTATAGGGTGTTCATTGAGTTGTAAGTGTTGTGTCACTCTAAGCTTTTAAGCGTGAGTGCTGTGTATCTTGATTAAAGTTGTTAAGCACAATCAAGAGTTGTTTGAAGTGTGACTTCATAATTGTCTTTAATATTGATTAAAGGTAGTAATCACTGAGGTGATTGAGGGGGAGTGAGTAGGAACTCTGATCTTAGTGTAAGATTGAAATTGCATTGGGTAGGTATTAAGTGATAGGGTTAAACAGTTGGTTTAAGGTCTGAATTAATACTACTAATAGGGTATTTCCTCCCTGGCTTGGTAGCCCCCAGACGTAGGTCATGTTGGACCGAACTGGGTAAACAATTACTTGTGTTATTTACTGCACTTACATTTTAAGTTCTGCATAATTCTTGTCTGCACAGAATTTGATGTCATAACAACCCTTGTGACATCGGAAGTCTGTTAACTAGAATTTCAATTGGTATCAGAGCAGGCACCCTGCCTGTTAATTTCTGGGTGAGATCTAGGGAAGTTACTTTCTAGTACCATGGACAAGGATATAGGACACTCAAATAGACCACCCATGCTGGATGGTTCTAACTATGATGACTGAAAGCCTCGTATGATAGCCTTCTTAAGGTCTCTAGATAGCAAAGTCTGGAGAGCTGTCAACAAAGGATGGGAACATCCAACGAAGACAGGTGAAGATGGAGTCAGTGTGCAGATTCCTGAAGAAGAGTGGGACAAGGAGCAAGAGGCATTAGCCATTGGAAATTATAAGGCCTTGAATGCATTGTTCAATGGGATAAGTAAGAACATCTTCAGACTGGTGCACCACTGTGAACTGGCTAAGGAAGTTTGGGATACCCTCAAGATAACTCATGAAGGTACCTCCAAGGTGAAGATGTCCAAACTTCAGATGCTGACCACCAAGTTTGAAAATCTGAGGATGAAAGAGGATGAGACTATTCATGACTTTCACATGAATATTCTTGAAATTGCCAACACCTCTGGTGGCTTAGGTGAGAAAATGGCTGAAGAGAAACTTGTAAGAAAGATTCTCAGGTCCTTACCTAAGAGATTTGCAATGAAGGTCACTGCTATAGAAGAGGCTCAGGAGATCTGCAAGATGAAGGTGGATGAGCTCATTGGTTCTCTCCAAACCTTTGAAATGGGCTTGTGTGAGAATGTTGAAAAGAAGAACAAAAGCATAGCTTTTGTATCGAATAATGAAGAGGAGTCAAAAGCTGGATATACTGGGAGTGATGAAAGCATATCAGAAGCCATAGCCATGCTTGGGAAACAGTTCAACAAGTTCGTGAAGAAGATTGATCAAAGAGGTAGACCAAATGTCAAGAACATCCCGTCTGACATAAGGAAAAGATCAACTTCTGAAGAAAAGTTCAACCAAGGCAAGGGAATCCAATGTCATGGATGTGAAGGTTATGGACACATTAGAGCTTAATGCCCTACTTACCTCAAGATGCAAAAGAAGGGGCTAGCTGTCACATGGTCTGAGGGAGATTCTGAGAGTGAATCTGAAGGAGAATCTGCTAAACATGTCACTGCACTAACGAGTGTTTGTGCCACTGATGATGACTCAAGTGCAGATGAACTAACCGTTGATGAACTTGCTGCAGCATATAAGAAGCTATGTGTCACCAGTGCAGAAGGGCGTGTACAAGGAGAAAAGCAGAAGAAGCTCATCAAGGAGCTGGAGGATGAGAAACAGAAGCATCTGATAGTCATAGAGGGTCTAAATGGTGAAATAACCTTGCTGACCTCCAAGCTGGATCAAATGACTAAATCCATCAGAATGTTGAATAAAGGAACTGACACCTTGGAAGAGATCCTAAAGGTGGGACAGAAGTCTGGAACCATGTCTGGTTTAGGCTTTGTGAAAAAATCCTCAGCTGAACTCAAACGCTCAAAGGCTAAAGTTCAGAAATTCAAGCGGAGGTCACACCCAATGTCTCAACATCAGGGAACCAGGATGAGTAATCATCAGAAGAGGAAATTCCAGCAATGGAGATGTCACTACTGTGGTAGGCTTGGCCATATAAAAACCTTCTGCTTCAGGCTTCATGGTTACCCTAACCAAGCCCCTCATGTCAGACCTAAGCATAAGACATATAGGCACAATGTCCCCATCAAGAAGCGACAATGGTATGCTAGGATAGCTCACACAGCTCTAAGGGCATCTACCAGAGAAGACTGGTACTTTGACAGTGGCTGCTCAAGACATATGACTGGTATGGAGAATATATTGGTAGATATACAACCGCACACTACCAGTTATGTGACCTTTGGTGATGGTGCTAAAGAAAAAATAAAAGGTGTGGGTAAGCTGGACTGCTCTGGAGTTCCAGAACTGAATAATGTGCTGTTAGTAAAAGGTCTAACTGCTAACCTCATCAGCATAAGCCAGTTGTGTGATCAAGGGTTCTATGTTTAGTTTACTAAGGAGCTATGTGTTGTGACAAATGGAGACAATCAGGAAGTTATGAGAGGATCCAGATCCAAAGATAACTGTTATCTGTGGGATCCCAAAGTCTCAAAGTTTTCCACAATTTGCTCCTCAGCCAAGGAAGAATAGGAAGTGAAACTGTGGCATAGACGCCTTGGTCATCTCCACTTACGGGGAATGAAGAAGATCATATCCAAGGAAGCAGTCAGAGGAATCCCAAAGCTGCTTATTGATGAAAGAAGAGTCTGTGGAGAATGCCAGGTTGGCAAGCAAACCAAGATGTCACACCCGAAGCTGGGACATCCTACAACTTCCAGAATTCTGGAACTGTTGCACATGGACTTAATGGGACCTATGCAGGTTGAAAGTCTGAGTGGAAAGAGGTATGCATATGTGGTGGTTGATGATCATTCCAGATACACTTGGATAAACTTCATCAGAGAAAAGTCAGATGCATTTGATGTCTTCAAGGAACTGTGCATCAGACTTCAAAGGGAAAAGGACAGTTGTGTTGTCCGAATTAGGAGTGATCATGGAACGGAGTTCAAAAATTCCAAGTTTGATGAGTTTTGCTCGTCTGAAGGAATAAGTCATGAGTTCTCCTCTCCTATAACTCCTCAGCAAAATGGGATAGTTGAAAGGAAAAACAAAACTATTCAAGAATCTGCCAGGGCAATGATTCATGCAAAGAAGCTTCCTATGCACTTTTGGGCCGAAGCAATACAGCTTGCTATGTTCACAATAGAGTTACCTTGAGAAAAGGAACCTCCTCCACTCTGTATGAAATATGGAAAGGCAGAAAGCCCACTGTGAAGTACTTTCATATCTTTGGAAGTAAATGTTACATTCTCACAGATCGTGAACAGAGAAGGAAAATGTATCCCAAAAGTGATGAGGGTATATTCCTAGGATACTCAACTAACAGCAGAGCTTATAGAGTGTTCAACTACAGGACCAATGTCCTGATGGAATCCATAAATGTTACTATGGATGATAAAGAGGAAGGAATCGATGTCATAGAGGATGTTGGAACATTCCTTGATACTTCAACAGACATACCAGTCAAGTCTGAAGAAGTAGAGGAGACTCCTCCTGAACGTGAGGTAGATGCACCCACCAAAATGCCATCTATCAGAATTCAGAAAGACCACCCTAAGGATCTTATCATAGGGGATCCCAATAGTGGTGTGACTACCAGATCAAGGGAAATTAGCTCAAATTCCTGTTTTGTATCCAAGGTTGAACCAAGAAATGTGAAAGAAGCCCTGACTGATGAATATTGGATCAATGCCATGCAAGATGAACTGGAGCAGTTTAAAAGGAATGAAGTATGGGAGCTAGTTCCACGACCAGAAGGGACTAACATCATTGGTACAAAGTGGATCTACAAGAACAAGTCTGATGAGAAAGGAGTAATCACTAGGAATAAAGCAAGACTAGTGGCTCAAGGATATACTCAAGTTGAAGGGGTGGATTTTGATGAGACGTTTGCACCTGTTGCTAGACTTGAGTCAATCAGACTGCTATTAGGTGTGGCCTGCATTCTGAAGTTCAAATTGTTCCAAATGGATGTGAAGAGTGCATTCTTAAATGGCTACTTAAATGAAGAAGTCTATGTGGAAGAACCTAAAGGGTTCTATGATCCTAACCAACCTCAACATGTATACAAGTTGAGGAAAGTCTTGTATGGGTTAAAGCAAGCACCTAGAGCTTGGTATGAAAGGTTGACTGAATTTCTGACCTCTCATGGGTACAGAAAGGGTGGGATAGATAAGACCTTATTTGTGAAGGACACAGATGGCAAAATTATGATTGCCCAAATTTATGTGGATGACATTGTCTTTAGTGGAATGTCAGAGCAAATGGTGAAACATTTTGTTCACCAGATGCAATTTGAGTTTGAAATGAGTCTGGTTGGGGAACTGACTTATTTTCTTGGAATGCAAGTTAACCAAATGGAAGATTCTATGTTTCTCTCCCAGAGAAAATATGCCAAAAACATAGTTAAGAATTTTGGTATGGATAATGCTAGGCAGAAAAGAACTCCTGCACCTACGCATTTAAAGTTAACCAAAGATGATGGGGGTCCCAGTGTTGATCAATGCTTGTATAGAAGCATGATAGGTAGTCTACTATATCTAACTGCAAGTAGACCTGCTATTTCCTATGCAGTTGGAGTATGTGCTAGATACCAGGCAGAACCCAAAGTGAGCCACTTGAGTCAAGTCAAGAGGATTCTCAAGTATGTCAATGGGACTTGTGACTATGGTATGTTGTACTCTCATGGATCTGAGCCTATCCTATCTGGGTATTGTGATGTTGATTGGGCTGGGAGTGCTGATGACAGAAAAAGCACATCAGGAGGATGTTTCTTCTTAGGAAACAATCTCATATCATGGTTCAGCAAGAAGCAGAAATGTGTATCTCTGTCCACTGCAGAGGCTGAATACATAGCAGTTGGAAGCAGTTGTTCCCAACTGGTTTGGATGAAACAGATGCTCACTGAGTACAATGTCTCTCAAAATGTCATGACATTGTTCTGTGATAATCTCAGTGCCATCAATATTTCCAAGAATCCCATCCAACACAGCAGGACCAAACATATTGACATTAGACATCACTTCATCAGAGATCTGGTGGAAGACAAAGTGATTACCTTGGAACATGTAGCCACTGAACTCCAACTGGCTGACATATTTACAAAGGCTCTAGATGCTACTCAGTTTGAAAACTTAAGGGGCAAACTGGGAATATGTCTCTTTGAGAACTTATAGCAACCAATGATGTTTGGGATGTATTGTTTAATATCTCTGCCTATTAAACAATTGGAAGTGTGCTCCGATTGGTCAACAGATCATAGTTATGTCACTTGCAACAAGTGTGGCAACAAGAGGTTAAGGAGATATCCTAACTTGAGGCAGCCTATGCACATGCAGGAGTTCAAGGACAATGTTCATGCAGGAGTGGTTCTGGATGTCAGACACAAAGTCATGGCATCTGATATGGTGGTACCCACTGTAAAGCAAGAGTGTGTGACTACTTGATCAAAGCTGTGAAACAAGATCAAGTGGGTGATGACTTGGTTGAAACTGTGAAGTAAAACCAAGTCTGTAATTCTGTCATTTATATGTAATTTTGTTTATGTTTTGTGGATCTGTAATTTAAAGTGTTGCTTTGGCAACATTTTTGACAAAAAGGGGGGGTAACAGGTGATACCTGTCGCATCACGCGAAAAACCGGCGGGAAAAGAAGAAACAACAGAGCCGCCACCGTGCGTTATTTATCCCAAAAGAGGGAAAGGAAACGCTCAGAGTAAACCTAGGAAAGAACATGGTCTCGCGACCAAAGAGAATGGATTCGGGAGTCGGTTATGCGAAGGGAAGGTATTAGCACCCCTACGCATCCGTCGTACTCGACGGGATCCACGCACAATAGGAAGGAAAAATGGTTGCTAAAACACTGCTCAAACTCACACACACAGGCTGAAAAGAGACAAAAGAAACTGACTGAAACTGACTCGGCAGGATATCGCATCCTGGGCCTACTTAGTCTATCAGGCATAGACATCAGAGTCGAAGTAGTTCGGACTGGGGAAACGACACATGCTCGCTAGGATATCGTATCCTATGCATACGTATCTTCTCGGACGAGAGAAGAATCAGAGCATTCGTAGCTCGGCTGACACGCACACGAACAAACAGACAAAGGCAAACGTGGAGCCCGAATGCCAATCACTGGACTTACATCAGCATCCGAACCAGAAAACAACACACAGGAAACCAACTGCCAATCGCTGGACTTATGTCAGACTCCAACCAGAACACACACAAGGGTGGTTAAGACACAAAGGGTTGAGAAAGAAAAAGGGCGCCCGGAGAGATCAGCTCAATCTCCTGCCTACATACTTCATCTGGTATGAAGATCAGGGCGATGTAGTTCCCCTACGCAGGGAAGAAGGACTAGCCTAACCAGATAACAGAGGGAGACACAACTCTAGGGAGACTACGACTCGAGCCTAGATGTTGTCATGCAAAGTCAACCCTAAGTTAAGGTTTCTAGCTAAATGGCACAAGGGCCAACCTATCCTAGACATGACTTGCACAGGAAGCAAGCCACACACACACCAACTTGCACAGGAAGCAAGGGTCTCGATTGCAACTAGGGCAAGAGAAAGGGGAGGTCTCAATCGCAACGAGGGCGAGAGAAAAGCGTTAGTGTTAGTGGTTAGTCAAACTCGACAAGACATCGCATCTCGTGCCTACGTATCTCATCTGGACATGAGAATCAGAGTTGCCGTAGTTCGGCTACGGAGGGACAAAGGTCTCGATTGCAACTAGGGCAAGAGAAAGGGAAAGTCTCGATCGCAACGAGGGCGAGAGAAAGGAAAAGTCTCGATCGCAACGAGGGCGAGAGAAAGGAAAAGTCTCGATCGCAACGAGGGCGAGAGAAAGGAAAAGGCTCGATCGCAACGAGGGCGAGAGAAAGGAAAAGGCTTGATCGCAACGAGGGCGAGAGAAAGGATCGCAACGAGGGCGAAAGCAAACAAGGATTAGTCTAAACTAAACCTAACTTGCACAGGAAGCAAGTCAAACAAACACAAGCACAGATAGCACACACTATACACAAGCAAGTGGCTCAAACAAGGGTTAGGTTTTAGTCGAGGGGTCATATCAACCTCAACAAACAAACCTCTGGAATGGGGTGAGTGTTGCTCTTAACCTTGCCATTGAGGGGCTAAGGTGAAGCAGATGAAAGGATATGAGGGGTGTGCCTCATTGCTTCTATCCCTGGTCAGGGAGAGCATTTGACAAGAATGTGTGGGTTCAGAAGGCGGGAACCCTTCTACACATTAGATACTGACTCAACTGTGCAATTGCACAAGATCTTGGGTTTTTATCTGTGATGCATCAACACAATGGTGTGAGCAAAACAGAAGACACACTGAATAGCAGCGGACAGGTTGCTTATCCCTTGGGTTCTGCCAATTGCCTCTTCACTTAGGAGGTCTTTGACTCTTTACAAGGACAATTTAAACATACACAAGCATTGCCTCTTAAGGAGGACTTCAGACAGTTTGCCCGGCCAAATAACAGGCCGGGTCTCCAGACTACATGAAGAAAAAGGAATTATACCTCAAGCAAGTTGCTAAATAGCAAAGCAAAGCAAGTTCAAAGAACTTAAGCAACTAAGGGTACCTGAAATAGTCAAACTAATCAGTTCACAGTTTACAAACAAAACAAAAGGAATTGAATCCACAGACAAAACAGATGATCAATTGTGCAAAGCACAGGACTCAAACACATGAGTCAAACCTACAAAACAAAGGTTAGCATATGATATGTAATCAAACTCAATCACATTTGTATGATCTTTGAAGCATTGATGCTTAACCTGAAACAATGAGCTCAAACATAAGCCAGGAGACCCCTAGGACAAGCCTAGGGTCAAAGACAAATGAAAAAATCAAAACAGCAAAGGAAAGTCAACCATAATCAAGTTCAAACATTTAGGAAGCAAGCACAATTGGATTCATATTCATATCATGTATCATTATCATTTCACAAACCAAAGAAGGCAAGGCATGGCAAATGAAAGCACACAAAAGGTCAACAGCAAGACCAAGCTCAAACTCAAACATAAACATTTCCAAAAATTAAGAAATAATTCATACTCAATCACAATCCATAACATAGCATGCATATGAAATTTCAGCTCAATTGGATCATGGGAAGATAGTCAAATAAAATCAGGAAGTCAAACAAGTTTCAAGTAAGCACAAAGAAGGTCAACAATCATGGGTCAACTTCAAAAAATCATAATAAAATGAAAACAGATGAGAAATGGATGGGATTAACACCAATGCAAAGCTCAAGATGTCTAGTATGCACATATGAAATTTCATGATCATACAATAAGATATGAGAATTTCACAAAGGATATGGAAAGGTATGTCACATAAAGTCAACAAATGACTAGGCAGGGAAGAAAAATCTCAAACAAATGGAAAACAGTTCAAATAAATCCCAGAAAAATCACACATAAACTAGACATATGAGAGAAGGCTTATGCAAAAAATTGGATCATTTGGAGGTCAGGAAGTATGTCATTAAAATTCATGAAAATGCACATCATTGGTGTGACACAAGTTGTCACACCCTACTTCAAAAAATCATATCACCCAATCCACAAATGAGAAATCCACAAACTTTATACCAAAATAAACATGAATGTGTGTAGAACGACCACAAAAAATTTCAGATCAAAAGGATGCAACATGATCATTATTTCACAAAAGAAATGGCAAGAGGTATCAATTAGGCATACATGTTAAGAAACCTTATGCAATTAAAAATCCAGCCAACCAAAAATTTAATAAAAAACGTGATTAAATACTAGACATTCTTGTGAACGTGGTGGAGAAGTTTCATGAAATTTGGATTTGAAACGAGTGAGAAATGAATTGTTGAAGTTGATGAACAATTTGGAATGAACATGAACAAAGTAGATGCAAGGAAAGTCAAACTGATGTTGAACAATGGCATTTTAGTAATAAGGCGCATCATTTAACTAAACGCAGAGTTTAAGGCAAGCAGGCGAAATGTTTTGATTGGCCACTAGCCAATGGAACAGTAACTCGGTAGCAGAGTCAAACAACAACAACCAATAGCATTCGTGTTTTCTGGAAAAATGTGGTTAGGGTTTAAGAAAGCTTAGGGTTTTAACAGCAGGGCATTAAATTCATGTTCATCATCGATCGAAAATTCAACAGAGTTCCAACAAACAGCATGGCAACATGACAGTAGTATTCAATCAACAGCACACCAAACATGAACAAACACAATTTCTCATGAATTTCTGGACAGGTTCATAGGGTTTAAACACAACAGCAAAACTTCATCACTAACATCCAAACATGAGAATCAAAATGCCCAGAACAAGAAATCGAGCATGGCAATCAACATATCCAACATCCAGCATGCTCATTCCAAAGTTCATTTGCATTAAAACACACCAGATATCATGAATCAAGCAAAAACATCCATGAGCATGAAACTTTGAAATAAAAAATCTCTCATCACAAGCAAGCAAAGTACATGATTCAAAGCACACAATACTCAGCAAGGCAAGAACTATACATGGCATAGCATCATTTCAAAAAAAAAGAAGGATTCGAAATACCTACCAAATCTGCAGAACTGAGCTGATTTGTGATTGCTTGAACTCCAATGGTTGAAACAGGGGTTCTTTATGCTTCCAAATGATGATTGGTGAAGCAATCTTGGCTTGAAACAAACTAAATTAGCTCTGCATAACTTCTGCCATTGATGATGTCTTGACCAAACAGCCGCGAAAATGATGGTTACAGATGGGGTTTGAAGGTTGAAACCAACTCACAATGGTGTTTGAATGGTGATGCAACAAGCTAGCTCGTGGTTTTTAGAGTTTGTGAGCAGAAAATTCAAAATGGCCAAAATGCAAATCGAGAGAAATGAGAGGTGTTCTGTGGTCTGCAGCTGCTACTAGGGTTACAAATGGCCAGAAAATCATTTATATATGACTGTTTAACAATTGGTAATGGAGTGCTTAAACAAGATTAGTTCATTTTAACCAAATTGCAAAATTGCTAAGTTGAAGAATATGGAAGTGGAGGTGTAATGATCTGCACGAAATGGGCTTGTAAACAGGCTGCAAATGACCCTTAATTTTGCTGTTTTAAGTCTGCCAATGAAGTGCTAAGTGTGTCTTACTTCAATGAAACAAAAATGCATTATTTGCCAATTGTGAACCAAAGGTGCATATGGAGGTGGTATGATGGGATGCTGCTCGAACTTGGGCTTGGAACATCTTGCAAATAACATATTAAACACATCCCAATTGGCCAATTGTGTCAAAAATGTTTAAATCAAAAAGTCAACTATTGGTCAAACTTGATTTTTAAATGAAACAAGTCAAAAAAATGCCATTTTGATTGGCAAGGTTTTGGTACATGATGTTTATATTTTGGAAAGAGGAGGAAAAATGTGGTTTGTAGGAAAAAACCCCACCAAATTTGGCCTTATGGTTCATGAGATATGGCTTGTTGAAATTCACAAATTTGTGAAAATGGATTGATCATATCTTGCTAACCATTCATGGGATTTGGGTGTTCTTGGACTTTTTGAAAATGGGAGAACAAGATCTTCAACTTTCATGTTGGGCAAAAATTCATTTGAAGCTTGTATCATGATGCAAGCTGAGGATCAAGAAGTTTTCATTTTTGGCAGTTAAAATTACAGGTCCAGTTTCTATTTTTGGAAATTTTCTGATTGGCTTCAAATTCTTCAATGATGTTGATTGCCATGAGATATGAGGCCTATTGGGACGTGAATAAACTCTTTCAAACCATCTCCATCCATCAAAGCCACAAAATCAACCACAGTTGACCAACTTTGACCTTCCTAGGGTTTTGCTTGACTGAAGCATCTTCTGATGAATTTCAAACCCTAATTCTTTGAGATTTTGATTTCAAATGATGTCCCAAGTTGTATGGACTCTTGATTATTGATCATGGTGCCCAAATTCCACAGGAATGGCCACCATCCACTGCTTTGACTGACTGTTGACTGTCTTTGACTTTCTAGGGTTTTGGCTGTCTGTACATGAACTGATGACCTCTGAGCCTTCAACCCTTGACTTGAACACTTCAAATGGACCTCCAAGTCATGTGAACTTGTTGGAAAAACCCTAGGGCCTTTGCTCCTTGAGAAACACCTTTGCTTGATTGGTTGACTGATCTCCTGATCAGTTTGACCTAATTCCTTGATTTGCTTGCTCTTGAGGCAACTGGGGACAATGCAATGCTATGCAATGGACCATGATATGCTATGACCTAATATGAGAATGTATGTACAATGATAGGTGCAAATTTGAGGTGCTACAGCTGCCCCTATTCAATCAGCTGGGAACCCGAACGGATGATAGCAGTGGCTGTCAGACTTTCAGGGTAAACAGGGATTGAATACAAAAGAACCGTAGAATTTGCACAACAGGGATCCACCAATGGAAACGTCCACTGGGATCTGATTCTTATTACTGGGTATATATTTTTTGTTTTTGTTTTCAAAGGGTACAGCCACATCCAGACATCGCAATGACGATGAATGGGAAAAGAAATCACAACTAGCTGCCGACGGACAACTAGGAAAAACTCAACGTTTATTGGAACCAACGGAGAGGTAAATCCACAAGGGGACAGGTACAACTAGACGTCATAGGACGAATAGGAAGACTCACGTTTATCGACACCAACGGAGAGGAGGAAAACTCAGCCAGACGTCATAGGACGAAAGGGAGACTCACGTTTATCGACACCAACGGAGAGGAGGAAAACTTCAACCAGGGAAGGGAGGGCGACGTTATGAACATCGAAAGAGGATGTTTACCGACATCAAAAGAAAACCAGACACTTACGCATGACTGGAAATCACCGAAGGATGGTGTTTACCGACACCAAAGAAGACCAGACACTTACGCATGACTGGAAATCACCGAAGGATGGTGTTTACCGACACCAAAGAAGACCAGACACTTACGCATGACTGGAAATCACCGAAGGATGGTGTTTACCGACACCAAAGAAGACCAGACACTTACGCATGACTGGAAATCACCGAAGGATGGTGTTTACCGACACCAAAGAAACAACACACGCGGGTGCTGACGGGATACTGACATCCACAAGATGGCAGGGCAAGGCTGAACACTTGCAGGGGGTCTCACTGGGGAACAAGGTCACGACAGCGAGCAAACAGGAAGGAACACCAAGGATACCGGGTTGTAGGTATGAAACGGGTGACCGACCAAACGTGAATTGGTTTGTGTTCCAAAACACTCAACATCCTGAAGAGGGCTAGAAAAGCAGTCTTGTTAGAGGATGAACATTCGATTCCACAAGGAATACGAATCTTACTCTACTGGAGATAACAATCGAAGGATTGACCAAAGAGTGCATGAGATATATTATCTATAGCCGTCAAAACGTAGATAATACACTCGCATGGAAGATTATCCATAACCGGGTTGTAGGTTGTTAAATGAATAATCGACCGACAAGAAAGGCATCGGTACCAGGACTAGGTATGCAAAGATGACCAATCAAAAGAGGATAAAGTTGCTAACTCGGAGCAAGTATCCAAAAAGAAAGGGCAGACCCAATGGGGACAATACTGCTTGATCAAGGCAAGTATCCAAAGGGGAAAAGAATACCAATACCGCAAACCGAATATCGATAACTGCAAAGAGGGGATTACATCTACCGGTTTGTAGGCAGAAAACCACGGAAAAGTAACCAGTCATCGATAGGATGAGCACAAAGGGTTAACTCCAACAAGGGGAGGAATGTGGGATTTTACAACTACCAGCTAGTGGGTAGAAAACCACAAAGATAGGACTTACAGCTACCGGTTTGTAGGTAGAGGCCAACGAACCATATCCGCCAGGGGATGAAAGTGGGATTTTACAACTACCGGCTTGTAGGTAGAAAACCACGACGATAGGACTTACAACTACCGGTTTGTAGGTAGAGGCCCACAAATTCCACTGAGGGTAAGATGAATGAGTGCCGGTTAGTGAGCGACTATTCATTTATGCCCCAGGGAAGCACGGGAGACAGCCAACAGGAAGCCAATTTAGGATCGATCCAAAAAGGCAGACTGAAACAAGACTCATCCTAATGAGGAAAGAACTCAATAGGGAAAACCCATCCCGTGTAGGGAGGGAACGGAAGCAACCGTCATCCACGAGGATGTATCTCAGTGGGGAAATGGCAGGAAAGGATAGACACTTTCTGCTTAAGGGTTGGCTCTACATGGAGAGATCAGACACACCCATATCTGCTTAAGGAAAATCTACTGGAGAGATCTGGATCAAGAAATAGCAGGAGGTAACAATCAACAGATACCCGGCAACAGCTGCAACATGAGTATCTGAATGCTATGATTATGCATGTATGCAGTATATCTAAAAATGTATGATGAATGCTGACAAACAGACATGCTCAACACGCAGGTCCGGGAATCAACCGTCCGGAGGGAAAACCAGAGTCCTCATCCTGCAGGGGAGGAAAAGCCACAAGAGGCTTCCGGAGGGATCGTCGGTCGCAACCGGAGAACAGAGTTCAACATATAGGCGGATGCGCCGCAACAACTTGTGTTGGAAATCAGGGATACCAAGAAGCAACCAGATCTCAGATGAGGATACATAGGCATTGATAAGGCTCATCATGCCAACAACTCCACTAGGGGATCCATCTGAGGGCATGACATAGTACTGGGATGTTGATCTACCAAATACTGAATCTTCAAGGGAAAAACACCCACGTTGGGGGAGAGACGAAGACTGCTCTGCTGGAGAGGCGAAAGTTGAAGCCTTCAGTAAACATTCTGCTAGGGGAGCTGCCCCACAATAATGTCCGAAATAGCAAACTTGCTGGGGATGCCCCACGATAAGGCTCAGACAGCACTCTACTGGGGATGCCCCACAATAGAGCTAACAGGGACTTGGAGGAAGAATCTGTACTGCCGGGAACATGAAGATGAACAACTTCAACCAACACTGCATCGGGTAACCTCACTGAGGAGAGACCATACGAGGTTCTGCAGGACAAAGATACAGTCATGCTCGAGATACGAACAATTGTCTTACCTGTTGGTAATCATACCACCCTCGGGAGAGCGCTCTGGGTCTCCTAAGTATTCTTTCCATCATTGTGAAGGTTCACTTTGTTTAAGAACAATTTTGTGAAATTTGTTTATTTTGAAAACAATGATACTTTATCAATTAAAAACATGCAAAACATTTGTTGAGTTGAAAACAAATAAGAGCGCAAATAATTGGATAAAAGCTCAAATTGATGTGATGGAATGGTAGTCTGCAAAGGGCGAGACTCCATAGATCTGTACAAGTTTGAAATCGGTGATATATATTGGAGAGGGCTATATTGAACATAATGACCTTTCCTCTACCATTCTGAATTTTCGATGTATTCAAAGCTTCAGTCGACGACGGATCGAGAATCCCTGACGGATGACAGATGTACAGCACAGTCTTGTCAAGATGCAGTTACTTGCCAAATCCCTAATTTTTGCCTAGATTGCCCCAGTGTGAGGTGTTCAATCTAGCGGGATGCACATTCTCTTTTTTTCAATGTCTCTACCTTTTGCCTGGATCGCCCTTTCGGGTTTTCAATCCACCGAGACGCTCCTTTTTGCCTAAGTCGCCCTTTGGGGTGTTCGACTTAGCGAGCTTTTGCTTTTTTTTCTTTGTTTTAGGCGAAGTATTTCTTGACTGCATCGGGAATTCACAGGACGAGTGAACTTCTCCACCCATTGTTGTAAGTGTCGAAACATTGCCTGAAGAGGCTCTCTTGTCAACACATGGACATCCATAGCTTGGGGGTTCACTTGCCCCTGGAATCGGGCACGAAAGACAGGACTTTCTTGAGCATGAGGTCCCTCGGAACACACGAGGCTTGACCTTCTTGTTGAATGCTTTTTTACTCTCTGCTGATATGACTGACCATGACACATGGCAGTTGATCTCTTCTTTTCGATCGAATTCAGCATCAGCCAACTTGGGACTTTGAGGGTGCTATCTTTCTTTCTTTTTCTTTCTTTTGATTTCTTTTGATTTCTTTTGATTTCTTTTGCACCCTTTCTTTCTTTGTTTTTTTTTTATTGATTTTTTCTTCTCTTTTTTTTTATTGATGCCCCAGTTGGCTGTTCTGCTGATTCTTGAGATGCAGCTGAGTGATCTTCTTTTCTTGCTCAAGAAGTCGGGAAATACCGTCAGGAATCCCTTCAATCATCATCTTCCTCCGCTTCGAATACAGGGAATTCAAAATTGGGAGATGACGTCCGATCACTATGTTCAATGGGTTTAAGAAACAACCTGCATAATGATTTTGAGTATAAAAAGCACTTTGAAAATCAAACAAGACAATCGTTATGCAGATGAAAAGATTGCTTTTATTCTTGTTTTTTTAAGGTTTTTTGTGATCACCAATTTCATGCAAAAAAGCAAAAAGGGAAAACAAATGGAAAACAAATGTTTTAACATGAATTATTTGAATGAAAATATCATTGCACAAAATGTTGCCAACAATGTCATCACTTCTCCTTTTGGCATGGGAGAAGGGTTTTTAAACAAAGTGATTATTACAAAGACTTATGAACAGCTGTAGGAACGCCCACAGTGACCCAATTGTGACAGACACCACCAGGAATGATGAAATTGCTCAAATCCTCTGCGTCCTCTTCCAGGATAGCAGCATCCTCTTCTTCAGGTTGATCGTCATGGATGAATCCTCCACTTGCAAACAAACCTTGCTCCTTAAGTGCCCCAGAACAGTAGCCAATGCCAGCCCGGGATTGGTTAACCAGGAATAAATCCATCAACAGCACTAAGTCTGGCAAAATCTCCCTCGAGTTCACAATTCTCTTGCTCAGGATGATCCATCAATCTGGCAGAGTCGGCTCTGGTATAATACTGGCAAAGTGCGTCTTCAAAATAAATGAAGATCGCAGGGTCAGACCACAGGACGGGAGACCGGAACAAAACACCCGCTGATGCAAATGATGCATGAAGTGTTTATGCATATGCTTGTTTTTATTTCAAAGGAACTCGAGGGTTTTATTTGCAAACTTTGAAATATTTAGCATTTTGATCATATATGAGAATATCTCATCAGATATATCAGGTGAAAATTTTTTCCCGGTTTTTCATGTTTTGAAATTTTTTGCAAATAAACTCCTTTGAGTTCCTTGAAAATTTTCTTTTTTTTCTGATGATATGGATGTAGATGAATGCATGAATGCATGAATGCAACAAACACACTCAAGGATCAAGCAAAGCACGCCAAACAAAGGTCGTGGGAAGGCTCATTGTATCCCTAATATCAATCATCCATTTTGGTGGATTTAGGTTTTCACCTTATCGACACCCAAGTTCCATTGATATTAACGGTACATGAACCAGCTCAAACATCCTTAATATCAACCAGCCGCTTTGGTGGATTTTAGGTTTTACACCTGATCCGGGATCCATTGATATTAACAATGTTTGAACGACTCAACCACGAATCATGGGTTTGCTGAGAGTCACGAGCATGGAGTCTCGGTTAAGAACCACCCAAAGGGAGTGTACTAGGGTTTAAACCTGCCAGACATGTTCTATCAGAGGTTCCCATAATCATCGTTCCATCTCTCGAATATTATCGGAGGAACGAATACTCGTATTCCAAGAATATTCTCAAGAGAAACTCTTATGAGTGTAGTATCGCGTAACAATCGCATCAGAACTGACATCTGAACGACCTCCGCACTACAGTCCTAAAAAAAATAGGCCAAGATGGGTTTGGTAAACTAAGGTCCTTGGCTTCTGCGGCACATGATTGAAAGAATAATGCCTAACCACAAATAACTTGTGTGACATTATTAGTTCAACATGACCTCCACCAAGTGAATGGACTCGCAAGTCAACTGGCTAAGGAATACTCCACACCAGTCAACAAGACTATGCCATTCTCCTATCCTAGAGAGCACTCGAGTTCGGGTATAGAACTCATCTCAACTGACTCCCACCCCACAAAGAAAACAGACAACCAGCCAGGCAGAAAGAATAATGAATATGAATGCAAACATAAGTGTACACAATAAATGCAAACAATAAATGCACATATATACAATGAATGCAAAAAATAACAGCACAAAGCAACCAAAATCCTAACCTAGAGAGCGCTAGGAGAGACTCGCTCAGGGAAGATGGACCAGCATAGGTCAACTTCTCTACGTCCCCAGCAGAGTCGCCAGTTGTCGCATCACGCGAAAAACCGGCGGGAAAAGAAGAAACAACAGAGCCGCCACCGTGCGTTATTTATCCCAAAAGAGGGAAAGGAAACGCTCAGAGTAAACCTAGGAAAGAACATGGTCTCGCGACCAAAGAGAATGGATTCGGGAGTCGGTTATGCGAAGGGAAGGTATTAGCACCCCTACGCATCCGTCGTACTCGACGGGATCCACGCACAATAGGAAGGAAAAATGGTTGCTAAAACACTGCTCAAACTCACACACACAGGCTGAAAAGAGACAAAAGAAACTGACTGAAACTGACTCGGCAGGATATCGCATCCTGGGCCTACTTAGTCTATCAGGCATAGACATCAGAGTCGAAGTAGTTCGGACTGGGGAAACGACACATGCTCGCTAGGATATCGTATCCTATGCATACGTATCTTCTCGGACGAGAGAAGAATCAGAGCATTCGTAGCTCGGCTGACACGCACACGAACAAACAGACAAAGGCAAACGTGGAGCCCGAATGCCAATCACTGGACTTACATCAGCATCCGAACCAGAAAACAACACACAGGAAACCAACTGCCAATCGCTGGACTTATGTCAGACTCCAACCAGAACACACACAAGGGTGGTTAAGACACAAAGGGTTGAGAAAGAAAAAGGGCGCCCGGAGAGATCAGCTCAATCTCCTGCCTACATACTTCATCTGGTATGAAGATCAGGGCGATGTAGTTCCCCTACGCAGGGAAGAAGGACTAGCCTAACCAGATAACAGAGGGAGACACAACTCTAGGGAGACTACGACTCGAGCCTAGATGTTGTCATGCAAAGTCAACCCTAAGTTAAGGTTTCTAGCTAAATGGCACAAGGGCCAACCTATCCTAGACATGACTTGCACAGGAAGCAAGCCACACACACACCAACTTGCACAGGAAGCAAGGGTCTCGATTGCAACTAGGGCAAGAGAAAGGGGAGGTCTCAATCGCAACGAGGGCGAGAGAAAAGCGTTAGTGTTAGTGGTTAGTCAAACTCGACAAGACATCGCATCTCGTGCCTACGTATCTCATCTGGACATGAGAATCAGAGTTGCCGTAGTTCGGCTACGGAGGGACAAAGGTCTCGATTGCAACTAGGGCAAGAGAAAGGGAAAGTCTCGATCGCAACGAGGGCGAGAGAAAGGAAAAGTCTCGATCGCAACGAGGGCGAGAGAAAGGAAAAGTCTCGATCGCAACGAGGGCGAGAGAAAGGAAAAGGCTCGATCGCAACGAGGGCGAGAGAAAGGAAAAGGCTTGATCGCAACGAGGGCGAGAGAAAGGATCGCAACGAGGGCGAAAGCAAACAAGGATTAGTCTAAACTAAACCTAACTTGCACAGGAAGCAAGTCAAACAAACACAAGCACAGATAGCACACACTATACACAAGCAAGTGGCTCAAACAAGGGTTAGGTTTTAGTCGAGGGGTCATATCAACCTCAACAAACAAACCTCTGGAATGGGGTGAGTGTTGCTCTTAACCTTGCCATTGAGGGGCTAAGGTGAAGCAGATGAAAGGATATGAGGGGTGTGCCTCATTGCTTCTATCCCTGGTCAGGGAGAGCATTTGACAAGAATGTGTGGGTTCAGAAGGCGGGAACCCTTCTACACATTAGATACTGACTCAACTGTGCAATTGCACAAGATCTTGGGTTTTTATCTGTGATGCATCAACACAATGGTGTGAGCAAAACAGAAGACACACTGAATAGCAGCGGACAGGTTGCTTATCCCTTGGGTTCTGCCAATTGCCTCTTCACTTAGGAGGTCTTTGACTCTTTACAAGGACAATTTAAACATACACAAGCATTGCCTCTTAAGGAGGACTTCAGACAGTTTGCCCGGCCAAATAACAGGCCGGGTCTCCAGACTACATGAAGAAAAAGGAATTATACCTCAAGCAAGTTGCTAAATAGCAAAGCAAAGCAAGTTCAAAGAACTTAAGCAACTAAGGGTACCTGAAATAGTCAAACTAATCAGTTCACAGTTTACAAACAAAACAAAAGGAATTGAATCCACAGACAAAACAGATGATCAATTGTGCAAAGCACAGGACTCAAACACATGAGTCAAACCTACAAAACAAAGGTTAGCATATGATATGTAATCAAACTCAATCACATTTGTATGATCTTTGAAGCATTGATGCTTAACCTGAAACAATGAGCTCAAACATAAGCCAGGAGACCCCTAGGACAAGCCTAGGGTCAAAGACAAATGAAAAAATCAAAACAGCAAAGGAAAGTCAACCATAATCAAGTTCAAACATTTAGGAAGCAAGCACAATTGGATTCATATTCATATCATGTATCATTATCATTTCACAAACCAAAGAAGGCAAGGCATGGCAAATGAAAGCACACAAAAGGTCAACAGCAAGACCAAGCTCAAACTCAAACATAAACATTTCCAAAAATTAAGAAATAATTCATACTCAATCACAATCCATAACATAGCATGCATATGAAATTTCAGCTCAATTGGATCATGGGAAGATAGTCAAATAAAATCAGGAAGTCAAACAAGTTTCAAGTAAGCACAAAGAAGGTCAACAATCATGGGTCAACTTCAAAAAATCATAATAAAATGAAAACAGATGAGAAATGGATGGGATTAACACCAATGCAAAGCTCAAGATGTCTAGTATGCACATATGAAATTTCATGATCATACAATAAGATATGAGAATTTCACAAAGGATATGGAAAGGTATGTCACATAAAGTCAACAAATGACTAGGCAGGGAAGAAAAATCTCAAACAAATGGAAAACAGTTCAAATAAATCCCAGAAAAATCACACATAAACTAGACATATGAGAGAAGGCTTATGCAAAAAATTGGATCATTTGGAGGTCAGGAAGTATGTCATTAAAATTCATGAAAATGCACATCATTGGTGTGACACAAGTTGTCACACCCTACTTCAAAAAATCATATCACCCAATCCACAAATGAGAAATCCACAAACTTTATACCAAAATAAACATGAATGTGTGTAGAACGACCACAAAAAATTTCAGATCAAAAGGATGCAACATGATCATTATTTCACAAAAGAAATGGCAAGAGGTATCAATTAGGCATACATGTTAAGAAACCTTATGCAATTAAAAATCCAGCCAACCAAAAATTTAATAAAAACGTGATTAAATACTAGACATTCTTGTGAACGTGGTGGAGAAGTTTCATGAAATTTGGATTTGAAACGAGTGAGAAATGAATTGTTGAAGTTGATGAACAATTTGGAATGAACATGAACAAAGTAGATGCAAGGAAAGTCAAACTGATGTTGAACAATGGCATTTTAGTAATAAGGCGCATCATTTAACTAAACGCAGAGTTTAAGGCAAGCAGGCGAAATGTTTTGATTGGCCACTAGCCAATGGAACAGTAACTCGGTAGCAGAGTCAAACAACAACAACCAATAGCATTCGTGTTTTCTGGAAAAATGTGGTTAGGGTTTAAGAAAGCTTAGGGTTTTAACAGCAGGGCATTAAATTCATGTTCATCATCGATCGAAAATTCAACAGAGTTCCAACAAACAGCATGGCAACATGACAGTAGTATTCAATCAACAGCACACCAAACATGAACAAACACAATTTCTCATGAATTTCTGGACAGGTTCATAGGGTTTAAACACAACAGCAAAACTTCATCACTAACATCCAAACATGAGAATCAAAATGCCCAGAACAAGAAATCGAGCATGGCAATCAACATATCCAACATCCAGCATGCTCATTCCAAAGTTCATTTGCATTAAAACACACCAGATATCATGAATCAAGCAAAAACATCCATGAGCATGAAACTTTGAAATCAAAAATCTCTCATCACAAGCAAGCAAAGTACATGATTCAAAGCACACAATACTCAGCAAGGCAAGAACTATACATGGCATAGCATCATTTCAAAAAAAAAGAAGGATTCGAAATACCTACCAAATCTGCAGAACTGAGCTGATTTGTGATTGCTTGAACTCCAATGGTTGAAACAGGGGTTCTTTATGCTTCCAAATGATGATTGGTGAAGCAATCTTGGCTTGAAACAAACTAAATTAGCTCTGCATAACTTCTGCCATTGATGATGTCTTGACCAAACAGCCGCGAAAATGATGGTTACAGATGGGGTTTGAAGGTTGAAACCAACTCACAATGGTGTTTGAATGGTGATGCAACAAGCTAGCTCGTGGTTTTTAGAGTTTGTGAGCAGAAAATTCAAAATGGCCAAAATGCAAATCGAGAGAAATGAGAGGTGTTCTGTGGTCTGCAGCTGCTACTAGGGTTACAAATGGCCAGAAAATCATTTATATATGACTGTTTAACAATTGGTAATGGAGTGCTTAAACAAGATTAGTTCATTTTAACCAAATTGCAAAATTGCTAAGTTGAAGAATATGGAAGTGGAGGTGTAATGATCTGCACGAAATGGGCTTGTAAACAGGCTGCAAATGACCCTTAATTTTGCTGTTTTAAGTCTGCCATTGAAGTGCTAAGTGTGTCTTACTTCAATGAAACAAAAATGCATTATGTGCCAATTGTGAACCAAAGGTGCATATGGAGGTGGTATGATGGGATGCTGCTCGAACTTGGGCTTGGAACATCTTGCAAATAACATATTAAACACATCCCAATTGGCCAATTGTGTCAAAAATGTTTAAATCAAAAAGTCAACTATTGGTCAAACTTGATTTTTAAATGAAACAAGTCAAAAAAATGCCATTTTGATTGGCAAGGTTTTGGTACATGATGTTTATATTTTGGAAAGAGGAGGAAAAATGTGGTTTGTAGGAAAAAACCCCACCAAATTTGGCCTTATGGTTCATGAGATATGGCTTGTTGAAATTCACAAATTTGTGAAAATGGATTGATCATATCTTGCTAACCATTCATGGGATTTGGGTGTTCTTGGACTTTTTGAAAATGGGAGAACAAGATCTTCAACTTTCATGTTGGGCAAAAATTCATTTGAAGCTTGTATCATGATGCAAGCTGAGGATCAAGAAGTTTCCATTTTTGGCAGTTAAAATTACAGGTCCAGTTTCTATTTTTGGAAATTTTCTGATTGGCTTCAAATTCTTCAATGATGTTGATTGCCATGAGATATGAGGCCTATTGGGACGTGAATAAACTCTTTCAAACCATCTCCATCCATCAAAGCCACAAAATCAACCACAGTTGACCAACTTTGACCTTCCTAGGGTTTTGCTTGACTGAAGCATCTTCTGATGAATTTCAAACCCTAATTCTTTGAGATTTTGATTTCAAATGATGTCCCAAGTTGTATGGACTCTTGATTATTGATCATGGTGCCCAAATTCCACAGGAATGGCCACCATCCACTGCTTTGACTGACTGTTGACTGTCTTTGACTTTCTAGGGTTTTGGCTGTCTGTACATGAACTGATGACCTCTGAGCCTTCAACCCTTGACTTGAACACTTCAAATGGACCTCCAAGTCATGTGAACTTGTTGGACAAACCCTAGGGCCTTTGCTCCTTGAGAAACACCTTTGCTTGATTGGTTGACTGATCTCCTGATCAGTTTGACCTAATTCCTTGATTTGCTTGCTCTTGAGGCAACTGGGGACAATGCAATGCTATGCAATGGACCATGATATGCTATGACCTAATATGAGAATGTATGTACAATGATAGGTGCAAATTTGAGGTGCTACAATACCCCAGGACAACAGATTGTTTTGCTTATTGCTAAACAGATATTCAGGACAGAAATGCAAGATCCTCTAATCCAGAGGTTGTGCTGCAGCTGTATGAGTGTGAGTGTGTTTATGTGTGCTGCAATTAGAAGTTTTTATTTAACTTCTGTATGTGTGCTGATATGTGAAGTTTTTATTTAACTTCCTTCTGTGTGAGTGTGTTGCTACTCTGAGTGTATTAGCTAGGTTAATTTCCTGCTAGATGTGTGATTTCCGCTGCTGTGGACTCTGTTGTGAGACCAAAGTGTTTTAGCCAAAAATTTGCCAAAGGGGGAGTTTGTAGGTGTTTAATTGGCTGCATTGTATGGTAAAACACTAGCTGGATTCTAATGTCTTGACTGATGTCATGACATGCTGTGGAGGTGTTTGTTTGACTGCATTGTATGTTAGAATATCTAGCTGTACTCTGATGTCTTGGCTGATGTCATGACATACTTGAGTAGTATACTGCAGGATTACCTAATACAGGATTTATTGAATGTCAAACTGGATGTTATGACATTCATCCCTGTCAGCAGATACTGAGGAATAGAACAGTTTGTGTTCTGTTAAAACTCAGTATTTATTTTCAGTCTGGTTATCAAGGAAATACCAGACCTGGCATAAGGCCTACTGTCTGAATGTCAAACTGGATGTTATGACATTCATCATTGACAACATATACTGAACAATAGGCAGAGTGGTTTTCTGCTACACTTCAGTATGTATCTCAGTCTGTTCTTCAGGAGGATAACATACCTGATGTAAGGCTCTATGTGTAAATGTCAAATTGAATGTCTTGACATTTATTAATGTACGCTGATACTAAGGTAGGGACAAATTGGTCCTGTACAGTTCAACAACTTTGTACAGTCTGTTTTCTGGAAAAACAGACTTAGCATATGGTCCTTGATTTGGATGTCAAACTGAATGTTGTGACATTCATTCCTGACAACGTATGCTATATTGTAGGTTGTTTAGTTTTTCTGTTTCAGCATTTTTCTCAGGCTATTCTTCAGGGATTCAACAGCTGGGAGAAAATCCAGGAAACCAACAACCAAGCTACAATTAATGAACCTAACAAATAGCCTATTTGTTAGTAACCTAGATGTGGAATTTAGGGGAACTCGCGTGACCTAAATTTCAGGAAAATACAAGTACAAGGCCCAAGTGCTGCAATATAAAAGGATGGCAATCCTTCATTCAAAACTGGGGATTTTTAGGCGTGAAGATTTAGGGTGTTCATCATACTTCACTGCTGTATTTTTGTGTGTCTTGTATTAGACGTATCTTGTAAGCCAAGCTATTATCACGTAGATGATTGCATTGGTATAGGGTGTTCATTGAGTTGTAAGTGTTGTGTCACTCTAAGCTTTTAAGTGTGAGTGATGTGTATCTTGATTAAAGTTGTTAAGCACAATCAAGAGTTGTTTGAAGTGTGACTTCATAATTGTCTTTAATATTGATTAAAGGTAGTAATCACTGAGGTGATTGAGGGGGAGTGAGTAGGAACTCTGATCTTAGTGTAAGATGAAAATTGCATTGGGTAGGTATTAAGTGATAGGGTTAAACAGTTGGTTTAAGGTCTGAATTAATACTACTAATAGTGGATTTCCTCCCTGGCTTGGTAGCCCCCAGACGTAGGTCATGTTGGACCGAACTGGGTAAACAATTACTTGTGTTATTTACTGCACTTACATTTTAAGTTCTGCATAATTCTTGTCTGCGCAGAATTTGATGTCATAACAACCCTTGTGACATCGGAAGTCTGTTAACTAGAATTTCAATGTTCTTGAACTCCAGCAGGTACATAGGATATCTCATGTTATGACATCACACATAACATCTTGTGAACACTCTTTGTTTTACCAAAATTGCTGCCAACACTTAGAACCAACACTTTTCATTTGTGAGAGCTAGTGGCATACTTGTAGATTTTTATCCAAGTTGGAGCCCTTCTCATGATGATGTATATGTTTATATTTTTATGCTTCTGGGTGAATAGTTGAGTGTTCTCTAAAAAATGACCAAAACCATCTTTTATTTTTGATCACTAACATAATTCACTAAACTCCTATTACATTAGCTTTATTTTAATGTCATTTATCTTATGCCTTTATATCTTGTTACTTACTTTATGCTTTTATTTTAGCATCTCATATTATATTGTTTTATGGCTTATTATTTGTTTTTTGTCCATTGAAACTTTCATTTCCTTGTAAAAGACATTAATAAAGAAAAAACCCTAAAAGTTTTGTTTCCTTTGATTCATGGACTCGAGATTACTATCCTTAGCAATGTTATGTAGTTATTGACTTAGAGCTAGGACGTTGACCTTTGTTTTTGGAGATTGTGATTTGAGGCCTTGAGATTCATCTGATACCTTTGACTTTGGACTTCTTTGGAGACTTGGTTGACTTACTTTGGTTTTATCTAATGCATGATTATTCTTTGCTTGTCTAGCTTGCTTGAGGCTTAATCCAAAGGAGGGAATTCTTGATTGAATTATGTCTTAAAGCTTGCTATCTATTGGTTAGATCTTTCCTCCCTAGCTTTTACTTTATGCTCAAGGATAGTCTCTTCTCCTCCTCCCTTTCTTTAATTTTCAAATCTTCTCCCACTTTTCAAAAATCTTCTTGATTTCAAACATGAACCACTTTATTAATAAACCTTGACTTTTGTCAAGTGAATTTCAAAACCTTTTCTTAATATTCAGACCAATTTCAAAAGACTTCAAAAATTCATAACTCATTCAAATTGTTTTTGTGCCCTTTGTGCCCTTTTCCTTTTAAAACTTTTCTCAAAGTTAGACATGGGTCATTTACATAGTTGAGATATAACTATCCTATCTCCATATTATTGATGGTAATTTTTTTCCATATAAGAGAGCTAGTGGCATACATGTAGATTTTTATCCAATTTGGAGCCCTTCTCATGACGATGCAAAGTTCTCATACTTGTGGGCGACTAGTTGAGTATTCTTCTTAAAATGACAAAATATCTTTTCATTAAAAACAAATCAAAACAAACATATTTGATATGTTTACCACGAACTAAGAGGTATTGATCCTCCATTGACATTTGTTGGTACGTAGGCATGAGGCTTCAAAAGTGTTGGCAAACATAAATTAAGAAAAATACTTCTTTTCCCATCTCTCCAATCTTTTGCAAACAACACCTTTTTCAAACCAAAATGTACACATCTTCAAAGAGGTTCCCATGGAGTACCATGTATGTTTAGGGTGCCAATACCTTCCCTTTGCATAATTAACCCTCAGACCCATATCTCTTTTTATTAGTTTTGTTTTAAAACTTCTTTAGACTTTGTTCATACTTTTTGCCTTCTCCTTTGGAAATAATAAAAGCACGATGGAAACTCTTGCTTTATGGGTTAAGTTAATCAATAGCTTAATCTCAAAGTTTTTACCGCTACAGAAAAATGGCGACTCTGCTGGGGAGTAGTCCTCAATGGGTTTAGCCTGTATTTGTTTATGTGTGTATATTATGTTTGATGTTGTCTGTTATTATTTGTTATGTCTGGTGCTTGGTGATTTCTATGAGGTGAGATAAGTCATATACCCGGTCTTGAGAGCTCTTATGATAAGAGGGTGGTATAGTCTTGTTTGGCTTACGTGGAGTTAATCCTTAATAAGCTAACTTGAGATCCCCCGCTCAGTGGAGGCCTATTTAAGATTATTAATGTCAGACGAGTAGTCGTAGTTGGCATTACTTTTTCCTACCTGGGAGCCCAAGAAGTTGAGTATGTTAGAAACTTTAACCCATCTTGGCCTTTTAGGATGTAGTCTGCTGGCTGTTCAGGTGTAGAATTGAATTAGTTATTACGCGATACTACACTCAGACGAGTTTCTCTTGAGAATATTATTGGTTGATGAGTACTCGTTTAAGCCGGTAATATCCCAAAGATGGAATTATACCTCTGGAAAATCTTTAGAACCTTGTTCTACATGTGATTATACCCTTAGTATATACATTGTGGGTTTGATCTTACTCTTGGCTCCATGCTTGTGACTCCGAACCTTTGGACCTTGTTTGTATGCCTTGTCTGATCCTGTTTGTGATTGTTGCATCATGCATTCATGAGCATTTTTTCTTGGTTTTCTAGGAACTTAGATACTCTCTTTGCAAATATTACAAAAATTTTAACCATGGATATTGGAAGAAGGAACACTCAGAAATACAGTTCCAGACGTCCCGGTTTCATGGAATTAAGGAAGGTAGCATCTTTTATGGATGATCCTAAGGATTTCATAGACGTTTTGGGAGAATTTTGTCTGTTCTATCTACTGATGTTGAAGATGGTCTTCTTTGTACTTTGGTTTAGTTCTATGATCCTGTTTTCCGATGCTTCACCTTCTCTAGCTATCAGTTGTTTCCAACCATTGATGAGTATGCTTATCTTTTGGGTATGCTAGTTTCTGATAAAGTTCCTTTTACTGGGGTGGAAGGAATTCTTGACTCTCGAGTTATTGCCGAAGCTATTCACCTGAGGAAATCTGACATAGATGATAATCTTATTATCAAAAGGGGTATCAGAGGATTGATTCCAAAAAAATTTATTGATAAAGATTTTTTTTTGCCAATGTTGGTAGCATGGTGGCCTTTGAAACTATTCTTTCCTTACTCATATATGGTTTGATCTTGTTTCCCAACTGTCATACGGTGAACTGTCTTTGATGTGTTTTGCTTTGGAAAGCAAATGTCGCGGATAGCAAGAGTCGCCACCGACTTTTCTTTTATCCAATAAGGAAAGGTGGAAAAGAACAGGAAAGACCTTAATTAGATTTTGGGTTCGGGAGGTACATTATAAAAAGGGAAGGTGTTAGCACCCTTTGTATCCATGGTTATCCATGGGCTCTTAATTGCTGGATCACTTATGTTTGTCTGAAAAAAGTGTTTGTGAATTGCTTAAAAAATGTTTTGAAAAGAGAGTTTAACTCTGTAATGATTCTTGTACGAATGTATACAAAGTATTTATCTCGTTTAATTTTGAAAGCGGTTTAGAAAAATATAACCTGGCAATGATTCTAGTACGAATATATACCAAGTGGTGATTTTCTAGTATTTGGAAAGTGTGAGGTATGAAAAATGTTTTAGGTTGTGAGCCAGCAATTAAGAGTTATACCTACCCAAGGTCTTTATGCGCATTTCCTATCCTTATGAGGGTAAAACTGTCCTTACTATTGAGAAGTAAGTAGTTTTATCCTTTGGATGTAAAAGGGTCATCGTAGGGTCATCGTTTGGTCATTGAAGGCAACATTTGTAAGGATACCTTAGCATTCGAAGGGACGATCATCATTTAACCGTAGGCTACAACGACGGGTCATCGAGGGACAAAACCATATATTCGCAGGCAACATCCGAGGGACAATGATTTATTTTATAGGGACATGATGATTTAATCGAAGGGTCTTTGCTAAGTGTATCCCCACATTCGCGGGACATGACCATAATACCGTAATATCGCAAGGCAACAAAGAGAGGTCCAAGATCACATATTCAAAGGCAATATTTTATAATCAATTAGGTAGTTATGATCAATTAGGTAATTAGGTCCATATTATAATCAATTAGGTAATTAGGGCGAATCTCCACAAGGGTATCCCACAAATAAAGTGGAATACCTAGCAAGCTACCTTCTCGGGAGTATGTGAACCCTTACAAAATTCAGCAAACAGGTCAGAATACCAAATCAAGGTGCGGTCAAGAGTTGCACCCAACAAAAGGCATCACAACAGAAATAGTGTTAGGTGAATAATGTATGATTACAATAAAACATGTCAGATAAGCAAAAATCAGAACAAAAAAATCAGCTACTGTCACGTTCGCTCCTCCCTCGCCTAGAGACGGCTTAGCGAATGCTCGCTACATGCTCGCTTAGCGATGTGCTAGCGAGCGGCTGCGGGTTCTGGTTTTAATAACAGTACAATTCCAGAACGCTCCAAACCCTATGGCATACATCATAGAAATTACATGGTTAAACGTTCAAGACATTCATACATACTTAAATTCACATGCAAGACTTAAGATATTTTTATAAATTCAATCATAATGCCACATGCAAATTAAGAACATAAAGCGGTAATGGTAATGCAAACCTGTTTGCAATTGAATTGCAACCTTGAATTGGCAAGTCACTCTTAGGGTTGGCGCCGGATTGAGTTGGGCGGAGATAACCTTGGTGCAGATGAGTTTCCTTCAGGGTTTCCTTTAGGGTTGCTCTGAATTCTCTAGGTTAGCCTCCAGGGTTTGCTGTGCCTTCTCTCTATCTCCCGTTTTCGTTTCGTTTCTGTCATTTTTCTGAATGAGGTCCTTGGTATTTATAATAGTTTTTGTGACCTAATGGGCTCAGAATGAAGCCCAAAAATTCTGGTATTCGCAAGCTTCGCTAGGCGAGTGGCGTAGCAAAGGGTTCGCTAGGCGAAGGAGTTGCTCGCCTAGCGAGCATGCCAGTCTGGGCCATTTTCTGGATTTGGCCATCTGTGAGCTGGGTCTTTGTTCCTTTAAGGTCAATGCCTTGAGTAATGAGTTGGAGTGCCTTGAAAAATGTCTTGCAAAATTAACGGGCAAATTTTGGGGTATGACAGCTGCCCCTGTTCAATTTTGTTGAACCGAGAGAGTTAGAATGGTATGTACGCCATTCGTGGTCTTGAGGTGGAAGATTATTGAACACTTAGAATGCCCCAAAATTTTCACTTGTTAATCAACAGTTAGTCTTGATGAAGATGGGCTTAAAGATGCCATCTAGGAAGTTTGATGATGAGAGCTTCAGAGTGCGTCGTACATTAGACGATATCTGAAGACATGGGTGTCATACCGGGTCTTACGCTAGACCGTATAGTGAGTCATCCATTAGGCTGTCGACTTCGCTGGGGAGTCAGAGTGTGTTATACGCTGCTGGGGATAAGGGATCAGAATGGATCATACGCTAGACCGTATCTGAATAGCAAAGTGAGTTGTCCCTTAGGCGGTGACTTCACTGAGGATGAAAGATCAGAATGGATCGTACGTTAGATCGTATCTGAGTTGCAGAATGAGCCGTACGTTAGGCTGTATCTGACGAAGGTAGAATCAGAATGGATCGTACGCTAGATCGTATCTGAGTTGAAGATCCAAATGGGTCGTACGTTAGACCGTATTGGAGTTGCAGAATGAGTTGTCCATCAGGCTGTATCTGAGGATGAAAGGGTAGTCGTACGCTAGACCATGTTTCAGAATGTACCGTACGCTGGGTAGTATCGGAGGAATAAAGATCAGAATGGACCATACGCTAGATCGTATCCGAGGGGTGAATATCCAAATGGGTCGTACGCTAGACCGTATTGGAGCAGTTGGAGGAACCATACATTAGGCTGAATCAGAATGAACCGTACGTTAGGCTATATCTGACAATATTTGTACATGTTAGACTTGCAATAAATGTCTGGGATGGGCTTAAAGATGCCACCATTAGGAGAATATCAGAGTGCTTGTCCGAACGGATGTTCATGTGGATTATATCTGAAAGATGTAAATGTAATCGATAAAGATGTCCGTCTGAATGGATCTTTATTTTGACTGTATCCGGAGGATAATTAACTTGGAAAACAAAGTTAGCCTCATGCCATGTCATGATGCATGAGATGTTTTATGCTTTCGAAAGTAAATGCGAACATTGTATGCGTGCGTATGCTGTGAAATGATGTAATGAATGAATTATGCGTGGGGAAAGTTTTTCCCGGGGAAAATAAATCCCAATATTCTGGTAGGAGACATTTGTATTGATGACCCTTTCTTAGCTAGGGATACTTGATTTCTGTCTGATGGTAGAGATATTTAACAGGGCCTGGCTGGGGGATGGAGGAGATGATCCGTCTGTCTAGTAATGCCGATTTTTTTCTGGGGAATAACTAGTTTTGCTGGGGAATAGAATTAGCAACCGGATTCGTTGGAAAGCATGGCGACTTTATCCTCGATCCTGAAGTCTTTTAGTAATCGCTATTTCTATTTTATGCATGTATTTTTGGTAAACATCGATCATATTCAAATGCATATATTAATTCAAATTAAATCAATGGACGTTTATGCAAACAAAACAGAGAAAGTAAAACAAAGCATCTTTTTGGAAATGAAAGTTGTATTGATTTTGAAAGAGGGCCTATAAACAGGCAATTTGAATACACGGGGACAGAAATCCTAGTAAGAGGAAATTGTCGAGAACATAAAGAAAAAGCTATGAAGGAAAAGTCCTATTGATTTTAATTCTGCTACTGTCATTATGTCTTCAAGCATCTCATCTCCTGCTGTCAGATAGAAGTGATTGGCTTGTTCAGTCCCTTGAACTTGGATGAAGCTGTCTGAGAACGGGGCATAGTCATACGCTTTTAATCCCTAATTTTTGCCTGGACCGCCTTTTCAGGTTTTCAGTCCACCAGGATACCCTTTTTTGCCCAAGCCGCCTTTTCAGGTTTTCGACTTGCCGGGTGTACATTTTTATATGTTTATCCCTAGTTTTTGCCCGAACCCTTTTGGTTCGTCGGGATGCCCTTACTTTTGCCTAGATACGTCGACCTAGCGGGTCTCTTTTATGCGTAGTATTTTTTGACTATGTCTGCGTTCACGGGATGTGGGAAGTCTTCGCCATCCATTGTAGCAAGTATCATGGCTCCACCAGAGAATACCTTCTTAACTGCAAATGGCCCTTCGTATGTGGGAGTCCATTTGCCTCTGGGGTCACCTTGTGGTAGAATGATACGCTTGATCACCAAGTCGCCGATTTGATACACCTGTGTCTTGACCTTTTTGTTAAATGCCTGGGTCATGCGCTTCTGATATATCTGCCCATGACAAACAGCCGCAAGTCTCTTTTCATCAATCAAATTTATCTGATCGAGTCGAGTCTGAATCCATTCATCTTCATCTAAGCCTGCATCTCTCATAATTCTTAAAGAGGGAATCTGGACTTCCACTGGTAAGACGGCTTCTATTCCATATACTAAAGAGAAAGGAGTTGCCCCTGTCGAAGTGCATACTGAAGTGCGATAACCATGGAGAGCAAATGGTAACATTTCATGCCAGTCTTTGTACGTCACTGTCATCTTTTGTATAATCTTCTTAATATTCTTATTAGCAGCCTCCACGGCGCCGTTCATCTTTGGCCGGTACAGAGAAGAGTTATGGTGTTTTATTTTGAACCGCGTGGAGAGTTCAGTAATCATCTTGCTGTTCAAATTAGTACCATTGTCAATGATAACTCTTGCTATTCTTCCGGAGAGAGCGGGTTTCTCCAATATATATTTGATAGGATCCATCTTAGAAATCAATAAAGTGGTATGATTCAACACATACTGTCTTAGTCGGCGAGCAGCCCAAGCCAAAGCACAACAAGCTTTCTCGAGCTGTGAGTATCTTGTTTCACAGTCGGTACCTTTTGCTAAGGTAGTATATTGCATGCTCTTTTCGACCAGACTCGTCATGTTTCCCCAACACACACCCTATTGAATTTTCTAACACGGTCAAATACATGATTAGAGGTCTTCCTTCAACTGGTGGCATCGGATTTATAGGTTCTTGGAGATACTTCTTGATTTTGTCAAAAGCTTCTTGACATTCACCATTCCATATCATCTCTTGATTTTTCCAGCGAAAACCTCTACATAGTCACGTAACATCCGACACTGTTTTCCAAGCCTGCTCCTATTTTGACTTCTTTCTTGTCTACTTCAGTACCCAGATTTACAATTTCGATTGACTCTTCATGCGGCTGTATAGTCTTTTCTTCTTGCAGTACCAGTCTGGCAAGCTCTTCAGGTACTTCACAATCTTCCTCACTTCCATCCTCGGTTTGGTAGATCGGATTTTCGAAGTCATAATTAACAGTAGCAAAACTATTATCAACAGGATCCAGAGTGGGTGTGGATCTGCAATTCGTTACGTGAGTGTGTGTAAGAAAACATAGCTTGTTCGAAAGATGACAGGAAAGATAAAGAGCGCAATATTTGAGTGCAAAAAGGTCCATTGATTTATTGAATATGAATATGCATATGAAGATGACAAAACCCTTAACAAATTAGCTATTGTGCCTCGGGCACAGACACAATGCTTTCAAGAAGTTCAATTGTAAAAATTAAAAATTTACAAAAATAGGAAATAACAATTACTCCTGACTAAAGGAAATCGGGATAGTGTCTTCAGCCTTCCAATTATTGAGTCCGTCACCAATTGTTGTGAAAATCCAGCTATCCAAGTCACAATCGCTATCAGCATCTTCCACATCATTGACAGTCTCGTCATGGTTAGGCAGAGGGGCAGTGATGTCATTAGGAGTCTCCGGAGGATCAGAGGTAGCCGCCTGTATCTTTCCACTTCGAATGCCGCGTTCAACATGCTCACCTGTTAATATAAGTTCAGTGAAACCCGATGAGGAACTTCTCAATAGATGGCTGTAGAATGGGCCAGTCAGTGTGCTCATGAACATGTCCACTAATTCTCGATCAGTCATGGGGGGTTTGACTCTGCCAGCCAAATCTCTCCATTTTTGAGCATATTCTTTGAAGCTTTCTTTAGATCCCATAGTCATATTCTGCAACTGTAGCCGAGTAGGCGCCAATTCAGAATTATACTGGTAGTGCTTGTAGAAAGCTGTCGATAAATCAGTCCAGGTGCGGATGTCAGAGCTCTCAAGCTGATAGTACCATTCTAACTGTGTGCCAGATAGACTCTCTTGGAAGAAATGGATCCATAGCTTCCTATCAGTGGTATACGGCTGAATCTTTCTCACATAAGCTCTCAGATGCATCTGAGGACAAGACGCACCATCGTACTTAGTGAAAGTGGGGATCTTGAATTTGCGAGGAATGACCATATCAGAGACCAGTCCCAAGCTTTCGAAATCCAGACTGGGCGCCTTCTGACCCTCCATAACTAGCATACGTTCTTCCAGCAACTTATACTTATCATCTTTTGGAGAGTACTGTTCATTTTCATAATCTTCATCGTCGTCCTCAGGGTTGAAGAGGTCAACATTCTCCTCTTCCGAATCACTCTCTGTCTCCTCTCCTTGATCCTTCGGAACTCTAATCATGACTCCTGTAACCTGTCCTTTAAGCCTTCTTCCCGGGTTAATGTAACTCACAACTTTCTTGTCTTTCTTCTTCTCGAGCAATAGAGCCTTCAGCAGCAATGTCTTTTTCTGATCTAGATGAATCATCATCTTTCTCAGTTTGAGGTTCCACCTCAGGTGAGGGGTCCCTTCTAGACAGAGGGGTCGAAACACCCTTGACTACATGTCCTTCGTTTAGAATCCTAGTTACTAGGTTCCTAATGACACGATCTGTATAGTGCATGTCATCTTTAGGAGGAGGGTTTTCAACGTTATTACCTTGATTGTTTCCAGTCGTGGAAGAAGGGCCAGGGGCGTCGCCTGGGATTATAGAAAGTGGAATAACATCCAGCACGTCTTCATCTAGAAACTCCACGGAGGGAGTCCTTGCTTTATGAGTGGGGTTTGAACCAGAGGATGAGGGATGTTGAGACATTTTGTTGAACTTTTGAGAAAAAATGTGGTTGCCCTAGAAGAGGTTGTCTGAGAAGTTGGATGAAGATGGAAACGGTTGTGTTGAGGTAGCGTGTGAAAATGACATAGATACTAGTTCCAATACTAGGTAATGATTCATCATAAATGAGGCACTTTCTTTTAAGTGGGCAGACAATATTTTTATTACCTTTTCCACTCCACTTTAATCGCTATAAATTCTCATGAATACAAATCCCCAATTTCCCTCTTAAACATTCAAACTGATTAGCATCCAAAGCTTTTGTAAATATGTCAGCTAATTGCATTTCAGTAGTAACATGCTCCAGTGCTATGATTTTCTCTTCCACGAGTTCTCTAATAAAGTGTTGACAAATATCAATGTGGGTAGTCCTACTGTGTTGAATAGGAATTTTGGAAATGGTTACAGAACTCAGGTTGTCATAGTACAATGTCATGACATCGTGTGTGACATTGTATTCAGTCAACATTTATTTCAACAAACCCTGTTGAGAACAGCTACTTCCAGCTGCTATGTATTCAGCTTGATATATGGAACAGACACCATTTTCATCTTTCAAATGTGTAGGAGCATGTGTCCTTTTATAATCTGCATTCTCCATGCCAACCTTGTTCTTGGCATATTTGCTTTGAGATAGAAAAATAGACTCTTCTATCTGCTTGACTTGTAGCCCAAGTCCAACAAGGCTCATCTCAACCTTAGACTGCATTTGTTTAACAACATGTTTTACCATCTAATTTGACCTCCCACCAAACCCAATATTATCCACATCTATTTGAGCTACCATGAGTTTTTCTCTCACAGATAGGATCTTGTCAATACCTCCCCTCTTGAACCCGTTGTTAGTGAGGAACATTATGAGTCTCTCATACCAAGCCATAGGAGCTTGCTTCACACCATATAGGGCTTTATTCAATTTGTACACATGCTTTGGAAGGTTTGAATCTGTGAGTCCTTTAGGTTGTTCAACGTATACCTACTCTCTCAAGTAGCCATTCAAGATGGCGTTCATTTGGAGCAGTTTGAACCTCAGAATACATGTCACTCCATACAATAATCTAATTGACTCAGGGCGAGCTATGACATTTGTTCTTTCAGGTCTGGGAACCAGTTCCCATACTTCATTCCTCTTGAATTGACCTAACTCCTTCTGTATGGTATTGATCCAGAACACATCAGTCAAGGCTTCCTTGACATTCCTGGGTTTGGACACAAAGCAGCCATGTGAGATCACTTCTCTTAATCTAGTTGTGACCCTTTTATTAATGATCTCTTTGGTATGATCCTTCTGAACTCTGATGGAGGGTCTCTTGTTGATTTTGTCAGGTTCAGCTTGAGGAGTTCATTCTCCTTGTCTGAGAAATCATCTGGGGAATCATTCAGAGATGTCTCAACATCGTCTGTGACATTAGTTTGTTGGTCATCAACCACAATAGTAATAGATACCATCACTTTAGTTTTGGAATTAAAGACTCTATAAACTCTGCCGTAGCCCAGAGTTAATCCTTCATCACTTTGGAATTCATCTTCCTTCTTTGTTCACTTCTAATTTTGATAACTTGACTTTCTTTTTCTCCTTGAACTTTTGGACAAAGATCTTTGAAGATTTCAAACACATCAGATTTATTTCTTATGAAGTTGATCCAGGTGTATCTGGAGAAGTCATCCATCACTACATATGTATACTTCTTCCCACCAAGGTTTTGCATGGGTCCCATCAATTTCATATGGAGGAGTTCCAAACCTTTGGGAGTGGTGTCATGTCTGAGTTTCTAGTGTGACATCCTTGTCTGACATTTCCTAAAGACTTTTCTTTTATCAATCTTCAAGTTAGGAATTCTTCTAACAGCTTCAACAAATATCTTCATACCTTTAAGATGCAGATGGCTCAGTCGTTGATGCCATGTCTTTACTCCTTCTTCTTTGACTAATGTACACTTTGAAGAATAACCAATTTGAGAACTCCATATGTAACAGTTGTATTTGGACCCGACTCCTTTCATGATCACTTCACTTTCTTTGTTAGTAATCAGACATTTAGTGTTAGTGAAGTTAACATTTAGACCTTGGTCACATAGTTGACTGATGCTTATTAGATTTGCAGTCAAGCCCTTAACAAGTAGGACATTGTCAAGATCAGGAACTCCAGAGAATTCAAGCTTACCAATCCCCTTGATTTCACCCTTTGCTCCATCACCAAAGGTTACATAGCTTTTGGCCTGAGGATGAAGGCCAGTTAGCAGGTTTTTGTTTCCAGTCATGTGTCTGGAGCACCCACTATCAAGGTACCAATCTTCTTTGGCTGAAACTCTGAAGGAAGTGTGAGCTTTTAGGCATGTAACATTAGTCTTAGGAATCCATTGCTTTTTGTTGACAGGTCTGTGATGTTTGGGTTTAGGTTGATGATGAGCAAGCTAAGGATAACCATGCAGCTTATAGCCGAAGGGTTTTATGTGGCCAAACTTTCCACAGTGATGACATCTCCATTTTTGGTGTTTCCCTTTCTGCTGTCTTCCTTTATGATGTTGTGACATATGATGTGATATCGCAGGTCTGCTATCCATATGGCTGCACTTAGGTTTGTCACCAGTGTAACTGCACTCAACCTTAGATTCATTGAACCCAATGCTAGATTTGTCTCCTGTTATTTGACCGGTCAGGAGAATGTTGTCTAAGGTGTCAGATCCATTGCTTAGCATCCTTACATACTTGGTCATCTCATCCAGTTTAGAATTCAAGAATACAACTTCAGTCTTTAACTTGGAGATAGTTTCCACATGTTCTGCCTTCTCATTCTCCAGCTGTGCTATCACTTTCTTCTGGCTTTCAACTTGTTGACTCTCATCTAGTTTGGCATTCAGAACCACTGCTTCTGTTTTTAATTTGGAGATGATTTCCAAGTGTTCTTCCTTCTCATTCTCCAGTTGAGTTATTACCTTCTTCTGGCTTTCAACCTGTTTACACACCTCTGCACTTTTGTGACACAACTTTCTGTAGGTAGTGGCCAACTCTTCAAAGGTTACTTCATCATCACTTGAGTCTTCATCAGAACCCCATCTTCCAGTCAAGGCAGTCACCAGATTTGCAGACTCTTCTGTTTCACTTTCATCAGACCACGTGGCAGCAAGACTCCTCTTCTGTTTCTTGAGGTAGGTTCCACATTCAGTTCTAATGTGTCCATACCCATCACATTCATGGCACTATACTCCTTTTCCTTCTTTGGGCTTTTCATCTGACGTTGTTCTTCTTCCAGCCTTGTTGGATCTACTAATGTCAGATGATATGATCTTAACATTTGCCTTAGATCTTACATCCATCTTTTTCAGAAGTCTGTTGAACTGTCTTCCTATCATGGCTACATCATTTGCCAGATCTTCATCAACATCCTGACCACTTTCATCCTCTTCCTCCTCAGTGTTTGACCTGAAGGCTATGCATTTGGTTTTGTTTTCAGATCCATCACACATTCCCATCTCAAAAGTTTGGAGGGAACCAATTAGCTCATCAACTCTCATATTGGAGATGTCTTGAGACTCTTCTATGGTTGTCACCTTCATAGAAAATCTCTTAGGGAGTGACTTGAGAATTTTCCTTACTAATTTTTCATCTGACATCTTCTCTCCCAGGGCTCCTGAGGCATTAGCAATTTCAAGGATACTCATATGAAATTCATGAATATTTTCATCTTCTTTCATCCTTAAATTTTCAAACTTGGTGGTGAGCAGCTGCAGTCTAGACATCTTCACTCTAGAGGTGCCTTCATGAGTGGTTTTCAGAATGTCCCAAGCATCTTTAGCGACCTCACAGTTGTTTATCAATCTGAAAATATTCTTGTCTACTCCATTGAATATAGCATTCAATGCTTTAGAATTTCCAAGGGCTAGATCATCCTCCTCCTTGGTCCATTGTTCTTCAGGCTTTTTATCAGTTGTAGCTTCTCCTTCCTTAGTAACTACTAGATGTTCCCAGCCTATCAACACATCCTTCCAAGCCTTATTATCCAGAGATTTTAGGAAGGCTACCATTCGAGGTTTCTAGTGGTCATAGTTGGATCCATCTAAAATAGGTGGCCTGTGAACAGATCCTCCATCTCTCTCCATAGTACCAAAAAGTATCGTCCCTAGATCTTACCCAGAACCAGAGCAGGATGCCTGCTCTGATACCAATTGAAATTCTGGTATCAGATATGAGATGTCGAAGGTAATGTCACGACACTAATATATGAATAATACAAACAGGATAAAGATAAAGAATAGTAGTGCAAGAGACACAAGCAATTGTTAACCCAGTTCGGTGCAACTCACCTACGTCTGGGGGCTACCAAGCCAGGAAGGAAATCCACTAAAATAGAATCAGTTCAAAGACTCTCAGGAAATAACACAAGTTACAGTCTTTTTCACCTAATCTCTACCCGTGTGACTTCTACCTAAGAACTCCTAGATATGAGATCCCATCTCACTCCCCCTCAATCACATCAGTGATATAAACAAGAATTACAATAAAAAAGACACTCTTCATAGACACACACTTGATCTTACTTAGTAGCTTCAATCAAGTAGACACACATTCATGCTTAAAAGCTTTGAGTGACAAATTACAACTTAAAAATCAGACCAATTCAATCATCTATGGATGAATTGAATGGCTTACAAGTCACACGACCACACAAGACTTAAACCCTTATTCTCTCATAATATTTTGCTCTATATTTCTTGTGTTTCAAATCAGGTTTTCCATGTCCTTTTTATAGAAACATTTGGCTGGGTCTGGACATCATAAAACCCTAAAACTATTTTCCTTTTAAATCTTCTCATGACAGTTGGTTAGATCTCTTTGGAAAATAAGTTAAATCACGTTGTAACCATTGATTGATTGCGTTTGCAATTAACTCATCAATCAAACATAGATTGCCATTAAAAGCGCAATCACATAACACATAACATTCAGACTTAATGTTCTGTGTACAGATGTCATGACATCGGGTCTGACATCCTGGAACAATTCTGCATAATTCCATTTTAAATATCCAGCAGGTACATTATATCAGATGTTAAGACATCACATGTAATATCTTGTGAACACTCTTTGTTTTACCAAAATTGCTGCCAACACTTAGAACCAATAGTTATGATGGTACGTGCTTGGCATAATATTCATAGGAAAGGAAAAAGTGAGATTGGATTGAAAAATTATGTAGCTTTGGAGCCTTATACTAGTTGGGTGAAGAAGAGAGGAAAAGAATTCAAGATTCCATACGCTTATGAAAGACCTATGTCTTTAGTAATGGTCAAATTGCCCACTATTAAAGGCATAAAGGAGTTGCAAGAGGCTTTGGATAGGATGAAGCAAGAGAGGGATGATTGGGAAGAGAAATTACATACCTCACACCTTGAGAAACTAGAATTTCAGAAGCAGTTGAAGGAAAAGGACGACTTGATAGAGTTACTTGAGCAACATGCTATGAAAAGATAAAGGAACCAAGAGGACTTATTTTCCTCTAGCATTTCATCTACTCACATTCCTACTTCTGGTGGTTGGAAAGGCATTGTAGACCATCTCGTGATGGAGAAGGATGCTTTGCAAACAACTTTGAAAGAGAGATCAAAAGCCTTCATAAGAAGTATCAGCTTGGAGTTGGGTTGTCATTGGACATGGATCCATAGAGCTAGTTTCTTTCCGTTTCTAATCGTTGAAATTGTATTTCTGGTTGTAATCCTTCACATTATTAATAAAATGAGATTTTCAGTACTTCAAAACGTGTTATTCCCTTTATTACTTCAAAATGAGATTTTTATGTCTTAAAGTTCCTTGCAAAACTATTCACATTTGGATTTGCATATCATGCATCATTTTCGTCTTGGTTTGAGTAAGTTTTCCAGGGGTGTTATTTCTTCCTTTCTTGGTCTTTGTTTAGATAAGTTGTCTCACCAGTACAACACTCGTGCTAATCAACTGAAGAAGATGGATCGTCTAGAGAAAGCGAATCGTGAACTCCGCGAAGAGGTGACTACTTTGGGGGACAATTATGAAATGCTTACTGCTATGATGAAAACTCTTGTGGCTTCTCATAATCCTCCTTCTCAGACTCTGCTTCAGAGGACTGTGATTTTTGAAATTATCTTTACGCCTGTTTCTGTGGCTCAAGTTAGTGCTCTGCATCACCATATGCCTCCTGGTTTTCCTTGGGGCATGCCCCCTAACTTTGGGCCTGAAGGGTATCAACCTACTGTTGAAGTTCGTACAACTTAACTTGTTATGTCTGTACCATCTCTTGTGGTTCATGTTGCTCCTTATGTTGAAGAACCTGTTTTCCATGCTGACTAGAGTGATACTGTTGGAGTGTATGAAAGGATGGACGAGTTTCAAGATTAGTTTCAAGCTATGCGGAAAGAGATTCAGGCCTTGAGGAGAAAATATTAGTTTCGGAATAATGCTCATGATCTATGCTTAGTTCCTGATGTGAAGATTCTGCATAAGTTCAAATTTCTGGATTTCGAGAAGTATAAGGGAAATTCTTGTCCTCTGAGTCACATAGTGATGTATGGTCGCAAGATATCAACTCAAACTGATAACCATCAATTGTTGATTCACTACTTTCAGGACAGTCTGAATGGTGCTGCTTTGAAATGGTACATGGGACTTGATATCACCTAAATACGAACTTTCAATGACCTAGGTGAAGCTTTTGTTCGTCATTACAAGCATAATGTTGACATGGCACCAAACAGAGATCAACTTCGTGCTATGTCCCAAAAGGATAATGAAATTTTCAAAGAGTACGCGTAGAGATGGCACGAGATTGTGGCGCAGGTCGGTCTTTCGTTAGAAGAAAAAGAAATGACAAAGCTGTTTTTAAAGATGTTTAGTCCATTTTACTATGACCGGATGGTTGCAAGCGCTCCTAGTGATTTTACTGAGATGTTAAACATAGGAATGAGACTAGAAAAAGGTGCCCGTGAAGCAAGATTGAAAGAAGGTGTTTTGTCTGACAGTTCCAGAAGGTATGGGAATGGTTTGCCCAAGAAGAAGGAACATGATGCTAACGCTATTTCGCAAGAAAAACGCAGGAGATCTCCGAGAAACAATCAACATCATCAGTATGTGGCGTCAGTTACTCCAGTTATTAATCATGCTCAGTTTTTCAAGTAGCACCAAGTTATCAACCATGTTTTCAACAATATGCCAATCAACAGAATCAACAACATCAACAGAATCGTGTCCAGAGACATACACAATTTGATCCAATTCCGACGTCCTATGCAGAATTATTTCCTGCTTTGATACAGAAGAATTTGGTACAAACAAGAACCCCACCAGTTGTTCCAAAAGAGCTTTTGTGATGGTATAAACCTGATCATCATTGGGCATTCCATTAAGGTGCGCCCGATCATGATATTGAAAATTGTTTCACTTTGAAAAATTAGGTGAAAAGATTAATGCAAAGTGGTATTTTGTCTTTTGAAGACTCTAGTCCCAATGTGCAAGCCAATCCATTGCCTAAACATGATGGTGCAACTGTGAATATGGTCGAAGGATGTCCTAAAAAATACCGTGTTTTTGATGTCAATCTAATTAGAATATCCTTGGTTGAGATGCATGCAACTTTGTGCGAGCTGAGTTATTATGAGCATGACCATGCTTCTTGCTACATTTGTTCCAGAAACCCTCGAGTATGTGTTGTGGTAAAAAGAGACTTACAATATATGTTGGATCAAAATATTATTCAGATTACAAGAGACAAGGATGAAGATGAGCATGAAGTAAATGTCATAGTTCCCCATTTTAATCTCCCATAACCAGTTGTGATTGCATATAATGGTCAGAAGTTTGTTTTTTCTCCGTTGGTCATTTGTTTGGCGGGTCTTACGCCTTACGAGTCTGATATAGTTGTTCCTTACAAGTACAATGCTATCATGGTGGAAGATGGTAAAGAAGTCCATATTCCTTATTTTTCGTCTGTTATAAACATTGCCAATGTAAGTGGAGTGACCTGAAGTTGTAGAGTATTTGCTACTACAGCTCCTAAGAGAACTTAAGACGTTGTGATAGGGAACCCAATTCAAGAGAAAACTACTAGCTATTCCGAAAGTGCTTTTGTGGTGATATAAACCTGATCATCATTGTGCATTCCATCAAGGTGCTCCCGGTCATGATATTGAAAATAGTATCGATTCAAAAGCTGAGGTGAGAAGATTAATGCAAAGTGGTATTTTATCTTTTGAATACTCTAGTCCCAATGTGCAAGCCAATCCATTTCCTAAACATGGTGGTGCAACTGTGAATATGGTCGAAGGATGTCCTAGAAAATACCGTGTATTTGATATCAATCGAATTAGAAGATCCTTGGTTGAGATGCATGCAACTTTGCGAGATGAGTTATTATGAGCATGGCCATGCTTCTTGCCACATTTGTTCCAAAAACCCTTGAGGGTGTGCTATGGAAAAAAGAGACTTACAATATATGTTGGATCAAAATCTTATTCAGATTACAAGAGACAGAGATGAAGATGAGCATGAAGTAAACGTCATAGTTCCCCGTTTTAATCTCCCATAACCAGTTGTTATTGCGTATAATGGTCAGAAATATGTTATTTCTCTATTGGTCATTCGTTTGGCGGATCCTATGCCTTACGAATCTGATAAAGTTGTTCCTTACAAGTACAATGTGACCATTGTGGAAGATGGTAAAGAAGTCCTTATTCCTTCTTTTTCGTCTATTATAAACATTGCCAATGTAAGTGGTATGACCCGAAGTGGTCGAGTATTTGCTGCTACAACTCTTAAGAGAACTGAAGGTGTTGCGATAGGGAACCCAACTCAAGAGAAAACTCCTGCTATGCAGTCTGGTCAGTCCAACGGTGTGGATCAGAATGAAGTGTTAAAATTTATTAAGATCAAGATGAAGTGTTACAATTGATTAAGAGAAATGATTTCAATATGGTGGATTAGTTATTGCACACCCTGTCCAAGATATTCGTCTTAGCTTTGCTGATGAATTCAGAAGCTCACTGAGAGGCTTTGCAAAAGGTCATGGAGCAAGCCTATGTGGATCACGATGTAATGATTGATTAGTTTGATGACATTATGGCCAATATTACCGCTGTACCAATCTAAGCTTCAGTAATGAAGAGTTGCCCGAGCAAGGGAGGATTCAACATTGGCTTTGCACATCTCTACGAACTGTCAAGAAGATGCCATGTACAATGTGTTGGTGGACACATGTTCTTCTCTAAATATTATACCCAAGTCCACTCTGTCCAAACTTTCTTATCAAGGTGATCCAATGAGGTTTAGTGGGGTTGTTGTGAAAGCCTTTAATGGCTCGAGGATGACCGTAATTAGGGAAGTTGATCTCCCAATGAAGGTAGGTTCGTGCTTATTTTAGATCACTTTTCAAGTGATGGATATTCATCCCGCCTATAGTTGTCTCCTGGGTCATCCATGGATTCATGAAGTTGGGGCAGTGATGTCAACTCTCCATCAAAAGCTAAAGTTTATGAAGAAAGGGAAGTTAGTGATCGTGGGTGACGAGCAGGCCATATTGGTGAGTCATTGTAATACCCCAAAATTTACCCTTCACTTTTTCATGGAAAGCATGGGATTATTGTTTCAAATTGCATTAGCATCATACTAGGTCATACTCATTGCATACTGCATCAGTGACTTGGGAAATCAGGGTTTGATTGACCACTCCTTAACAGAAGGAGCCCACACAAGGCAAGACTGAGAATTTGACTTCATTTTTCAAATATACAAGTCTCAAAGGGTTTCAAGGGGTTCCATATGTCTTATTATGGTCCCCAGTTCATCAGTGGAAGATTCAAAGCTCTCAGAGTGTGCATCTGGATTTAATCAGAAACTAGGGTTTCATGGCTATCTACAACAGGAAATGTTTGGTGGGAAGAAAAGGGGGCTCATTCAAGTCATGATTAGAGAGGCATCTTGGTCTAGGGAGACTCATATCATCTCACAAAGATCCATTGGCAATCAGTGCAATCAATTCCTAGTCATTTTTCCCTAAACTAAGGTTTGGTATAAAATCGGTTTATTCCTGATTCCTTGGGTGAAACTCATTTCCATGGCCCTCCATATGTCCACAAAGGTCTACATACAAAAATCAGCTCTTTATTTGAGCCAGAGGTGCTTCAATTGATCAATGGAATCGGGAATCAGACAGTTTGGGAAAAGTCAACTGCTGGGCCAGAAAAGTCAACTCCTGACATTTTGAAAGTGGAATCTCAAAATTCATGCCTAAGGGAGCCTACATGTGAAATTTGATCAAGGTTTGATCATGGATTCATCATTTAATCAGGAGTTGAAAAGTTACTAAATTTAGAAATAGTTGACTTTCCATTTAAGGCAAGTTTTTATGGTTTTTGCACCCACTTTAAGCCCATTTTCCACCAAGATGAAAGCTCCATTTGAAAATGTATCCAACCTGAAAGTTATTCCTCTTGTTTCAAGCTTTCTATAGATATAGAGTTTATTTCATTTGGATTAAAATTGAGAAAGTTATGCTTGGCCAAAATCTGCAAAATTTGTCAAGACTTATGGGCCAGATTTCTTGCACTTCAAGGCATCTTTTGAAAATACTTTCTTCATGACAGTTTTACCTTGCTATGTCCTCTTTCACATACTTTTGGAATCATCCCATTTGGATAATTGGTTTAAAAGATACACTCATCTAAAGTTGGTATCATAGACTGAATTTTTTGACAGCATTTAGGCCAAACTGGCCCAACCATTCTGCAGCTGTGAGACCTGAACTTTATGGCCATTTTCCACCTCTTTCCACTCATCATTTCAACTTGTGTTCAACATGAAAGATGTTAAGCTCCATGCCCTCTTTCTACTGTTTGCATTGCCTTGCCATTTGGTTACATAATCATCAAGTTACAGAGTCTCAAAGTCACCCTGTTGGACTTATTTCCATGCCATGCTGCACAAACCAAAAACGACCAACACACTGTTTTTCCTCATTTGGCCATTTACTTTTGTTGTCAACTCACTTAAACTTTACCAAAATGAGTCATTTCTTTTCACACCTCATTTTTGCACCTTTTGTTCATGAACCAAACCAAGCATTTAAACATCAAAAACCCTAATCTGACTGGTGGCTGCTGTATTTTCAAAGTAAGCAAGGAGCAAGAGACCAAGTTTCATTCACTTTCCATTTTCACAAGTTTCTTGAAGCATCTCATTTTCCTTCCATCCCTCCATCTTCAAGAGGCAGTGGACCTTGCATCCACTAGGTAAGCTCTAATCCATTCTCTTCTATGGCCTTGTTCATTTCATGCTTGTCCATTTTCATTTGTCCATGCTAACCATACTTGTTCACCATACTATCATTCCATTACCATGCTTGTTTGCCATTATACCATGTTTGTTCATCATTGTGCCATGCTTGTCCATAAAGTCCTCACCATGAGACATTATTGTTGAACTTAAGTTTGTGTTGTTAAATTTTTGGTAAATCCGTGTGCATGAATCCCCCTTGCTGTTCATTTTTCTTCATGCTAAGGCTATTATTTTCATCGAAACAAAATACCATTGTGTTCTACTCATTTAGAACTTGAACTTTGCTTTTTGTATCATCTCATTTGGAGCACCATAGAGTGAGATATGTTGTGTGGAAGATTGAAGGAATTTCCTGCGTTTTTTGTGTTTTTGTTCTGCATGCATGGCTGCATTTTTTCATTCCACAAAGGGGCGATACGTGGCGCCCTCGTAACCGCCTGATCCGCGCGCCTGGCTTCGATCTCGCCCGTCCACATTATTTTTTGTCTTCTTGTGTTTAATGATAGCCTTGCCCTATTGATGCACAGTCTACATAATTTATTTAAATGAACTTTTTTATTATGTCACGCCTGCTTACTCCTTTGGACTGGACCGTGGGCCTCAACATCCTGCTATCGGCCCCTAACCATTCGCCTGGCCCACTATCATAACCTTTATTTTCATTCATTCTTTTTTTATTCTTATTTTTATTTTCTGCTTTGTTTTTAATTCTTAAAAATATTTTCTTACTTCATAAAAATCCAAAAAAATATTTTTTATATTCCTCAATGTTTTATTTAATTTATTTTAATTTTAATTTTCATATTTATTTAATGTTAATATTTTATTTTAATTAATTGTTTCAAATAGTCCATTTTAACACACTTATTTGTATTTATTTTATTTTCATAGCTTAAATTTATTTTTAACTTCTGATTTTCGGGATGAGGGTTGACCAATGTCTCATGGTCAACCTGACCTTTTATTGGAATTTTATTTCCCATTTTTAATTTATTTTGGATTTATTTTTTACCTAGTTTGCTTGGTTGACTTTTCATTTGACTTCTGTTTTATTTCAATTAATTTATACACTAATTCACATTATTTTTAAAATCTTTTCGGGGGATGATGATGTCCTCACCCCACCTAACTTAGTTTAATTTTTCATAATTTTCTTGATTAATTTACTATTTATTCCATATTTTTTAAGTTGACTTGACTTTACAGTTGACTTTTCCATTATTGATGTTTGACTTAAGGGATTGCTTAGGGCAATTGAAGAGATATTTTGATCCTCCATTATTCATCTCATGTGCCATGTATTAGAGGCCTTTCATCTTGATTTTATTTGATCCTTGCATCATTTCCCGATTAAATTATTCAGTGATCCTTTGTGTGCATAGTTTCATCTGTCTGATTCATCTGATATTTTTTATACTTGTTTCTTTCATCCATGCCTCTATTGTTTGATTGCTTAACATGTTTATACTTCCCATACATGTTTATACTTGTCCATTTATCTTACTGATTAAACTGTGGCCTACTTGTATGATGTATGAGGAATTTTATTGTTATTGTTTGATTGCCATGACCATCCCCATTCATAACAAATTTATCCCTCTCCCTTGAAGTGTATAATGTTTATTCTTTCATTCTTTATTCATCTGTTAATACAAGAAATAAAATGAACATCCGATAACCATTTCAAAACAAGATCAAAACCTCGATCCAACGTCGAGTAATCATTTTCCAAACTTAACATAACCAGCACGTGTTCATCCATTCTTTTGTAAGTCGATTGCTTCATGCATCGCCATTTATCTTGTAAGTCGATTGCCTCAAGCATCGCCATCTACCACCCGTAAGTCGATTGCTTCAGGCATCGCCATCTACCCTTTATCCCTGGCTCCTATCCTTGCTCCATCCGTCGATTCTTGTTCCGTTTAGGTAGCACCCATTAGGTAGAACCCTTTGTATGATAACATAGGTAGAATTCCCATATTCTTTTGTATGATAACATAGGTAGAATTCCCTTATTCTTTTGTATGATAACATAGGTAGAATTCCCTTTTTCTTTGCATGCTAACATTAGGTAGATGTTCCCATTTGTAAATCCTAACACAGGTCCATATTGCATGACAACTCTAGGGCAGAGCTTCCCCATTTTTTAGACCTTCCGTGCGTCTCCGATCCTGTGGCATGTCATTCCGTTCTATTGCAAAGAGGTAACTGCCTAAGACTCGATTCAGCGAGCTGCGACACCTGCTGCTAGGACGTGAACACATTGCCCATTCTCCTTTGACACAACTGGTGTCCTCCTTTGTAAGTCCATGTTCAGATGGCAATCCCTGTGTAGCAGAACTACGACAACTCTGATTCTCATGTTCAGATGAGATACGTAGGCACGAGACGCGATGTCTTGCCGAGTTTGACTGATAACTAACAACTAATCCTTGTTTGCTTTCGCCCTCGTTGCGATTCTTTTCTCTCTCCCTCGTTGCGATCGAGACCTTTCCCTTTCTCTTGCCCTAGTTGCAATCGAGACCCTTGTTCCCGTAGTTTAGCTGAACTACGTTTTTCTCTGATTCTCATTCCAGATGAGATACGTAGGCATAAGATGCGACGTCTTAGCGAGCACACTTCTCTTTAACCCATAGGTAGTCGAGCTACGAAGACTCTGATTCTCATATTCATATGAGATACGTATGCAGTGGATGCAACATCCGTGCAAGTCATTTTCTTTTGACCCCTCTTTTAGTAAATAGTACATTAGATAAACACACACCCTTTAGACAAGAACAACAAGAGTGGATCCCGTAGAGTACTACGGATGCGTAGGGGTTCTAATACCTTCCCTTCGCATAATCGACTCCCGAACCCAAGATTTGGTTGCGAGACCTTTTCTTTTCCTTTCCTTTCTCCAGGTTTACTTCGAGCGTTTCCTTTCCCTCCTTTGGGATAAATAACGCACGGTGGCGACTCTTCTGTCATTTCTTTTCTCGCCGGTTGTTTTCTTCGCAGGTTGCGACAGTCATCTCTCTTAATTTCATACATTGATACTGATGAAGCTGTGGGAACTCCGTTTCAAGCTCTTTCTGTTGATGATAATGTTGTTAAGAAGAATGGGGAATCCATGACCTCTTTAAAAGATGCCCAACAAGTGGTGGAGAATGTCCAACCTACTAGATAGGGACAAGTTATTGAACTTTCTGAGAACAAGAACAAAGGCGGTTTAGGCTTTTTACCGGGTTCAACCCAAAGAGATTTAAAGCTAATTCAGGAAGTATTTCACAATGCTGGATTTCTTCATTCCAAAGATCAGTCTATTGTCGCAACCATGGAATATGATGAAGAACAAGAAGCACCAAACTTTGTGATACATGGATTGATATGCCAAAATTGGATTGTTGTTGATGTTCCTTCTGTTACTCATTTGTCAAAGTAATTTGTTTTTTTTTTGTTATTTTAAAAATCCTTTCACTATGCCCAAGGTGAAAGTGAATCTATGTGGGCTTTGTTTCAAATTTTGTCATCATTAATAAAATGTTATTTTATTTATCCATATTATGTTTCTCTTTTTTCTTTTTTCTAAAAAAAATGGTAATATAAAAAGCCAAGATAATAATATCTTTTATATCTGCATCACAATGTGCGTAGATTTGTTCATATTCTAAAATCAAGCATAAATCATTGTGCAGATTAATTGTTAAATCCGTTGAGAACAGTGACCCTATGCCCTCTCCCAACTTTGAATTCCATGTGTTTGAAATGGAAGAGGGGGATGTTGAAGAGATTCCTGATGAGATTTCCCATTTGCTTGAGCACGAAGAAAATACCATTCAACCTCATAAAGAACCATTGGAAGTGATTAATCTGGGGTCCGAAGATAATAAGAAAGAGGTCACGATTGGGGCATTGCTCGGTCCAAGTGTTAAGAAGAGGATGGTAGAGCTTCTTAGAGAATATATGAATGTGTTTGCTTGGTCTTATCAAGATATGTCAGGTCTAGATACTGATATTGTGGAGCATAGATTTCGCTAAAGCCAGAATGTTCGTCGGTTAAACAAAACTTGAGAAGAACTCATCCTGATATGACTGTCAAGATCAAAGAGGAGGTGCAAAAGTAGATTAATGTTGGTTTCCTTGATACTTTTGAGTATCCTCAATGGGGGGCCAACATTGTGCCTGTTCCAAAAAAGGATGGTAAAGTTTGAATGTGTGTTGACTATAGAGACTTGAACAAAGCAAGCCCAAAATATGATTTTCCTATGCCACACATTGTCATGTTGGTAGATGATACAACTAAGTTCAATGTATTCTCCTTTATGGATGGTTTCTCTGGTTATAATCAGATCAAGATGGCACCCAAGGACATGGAAAAAAAAACATTTATTACATCCTAGGGAACATTCTTCTATAGAGTGATGCCTTTCGGTTTAAAGAATGTTGGTGCAACGTACCAAAGAGCTATGACTACTCTTTTCCATGACATGATACACAAAGAGATAGAATTCTATGTCGATGATATGATTTCTACGTAGAAGACTGAAGAAGGTAATGTTGAGTATTTGTTGAAGCTATTTCAGCGGTTGAGAAAGTTTAAACTCCGCTTGAATCCTAATAAATATATTTTTGGTGTCCGTTCAGGAAAGCTGTTGGGTTACATTGTCAGCCAGTAAGGTATTAAAGTAGATCCTGATAAAGTCAGAGCCATTCGAGAAATGCCTGCACCGAAGACAAAAAAACAAGTCAGAGGATTCCTCGGGCATCTGAATTACATTTCCAGATTTATATCTCACATGACTGCCACATGTGGGTCAATCTTCAAGCTTCTCCGTAAAGATCAAGGCTATGTTTGGACAGAAGATTTCCAGAAATATTTTGACGACATCAAAGAGTATTTGCTTGAACCTCCTGTCTTGTCTCCTCCAGTGGAAGGAAGACCACTGATTATGTATTTAACTGTGTTAGAAGATGCCATGGGTTGTGTGCTTAGACAACAAGATGAAACTGGTAGAAAGGAGTGTGTCATCTACTATGTGAGTAAGAAGTTTACATACTGAGTCTCAGTACTCCATGCTTGAAAAGACTTGTTGTGCTTTAGCATGGGCTACCAAACGTCTACACCAGTATATGATCAATCATACACTTGGTTGATATCCAAAATGGATCCAATCAAGTATATTTTTAAAAATCCTTCTTTTACTCGAAGGATTGCTCGTTCGCAAATGCTATTGTATGAATATGATATTGAGTACCATACTCAGAAGGCGTTTAAAGGAAGTATTTTTGTAGATCATTTGGCTCACCAACCAATCGACGATTATCAATCCATCAGGTTTGACTTCCCTGATGCAGATGTTATGTACTTAAAAGCTAAAGATTGTGATGAACCATTGCCTGAAGAAGGACCAAAGCCTGGATCCCGATGGGGTTTAGTGTTTGATGGAGCTATTAATGCTTATGGTAACGGAATAGGGCAATCATTATTACTCCTCAGGGTTCTCATATCCCTTTCACTACAAGATTGATAATTGATTGTACGAACAACATGGCAGAATACGAAGCTTGTATCATGGGTCTTGAAGAAGCCAGTGATTTGAGGATTTAGATCCTAGATGTATATGGAGATTCATCCTTGGTGGTTAATCAGATTAAAGGAGAATGGGAGACTCGTCACCCTGGTTTGACTCCTTACAAAGATTATGCAAGGAGGTTGTTGACTTTCTTCAATAAAGTCGAATTTCACCATATAGCTCATAAAGAAAATCAAATGCGAGATGCTTTGATTACTTTGTCTTTAATGTGTAAAGTAAATTGTTGGAATGACGTGTCCAGTATCATAATTACGCGCCTCGATAGGCCTGCTCATGTATTCGCAGCAGAAGAAGTTATAGATGAAAAGCCTTGGTACCATGATATCAAGTGTTTCCTCCAGAATCAGGAGTACCCTCTCGAGGCATCCAACAAAGATAAGAAAACTTTGAGAAGACTGACTGGTAGTTTCATTCTGAATGAAGATATGATATACAAAAGAAACTTTGACATAGTTTTTCTCAGATGTGTGGATAGACACGAAGAAGACATGTTAATGCAAGAAGTTCATGAAGGATCCTTTGATACTCATACCAATGGACATGTAATGGCTAAAAAGATGTTAAGGGCAAGTTACTATTGGATAACAATGGAATCTAATTGTTATAAATATGAGAAGAAGTGCCATAAATGTCAGATTTATGCTGATAAGATTCATGTGCCTCTAACACTTCTCAATGTTATTTCATCCCCATGGTCTTTCTCTATGTGAGGGACCGATATGATTGGTATGATTGAACCCAACTCTTTTAACGAACATCGTTTCATTCTGGTAGTCATTGATTACCCAACCAAATGGGTTGAAGCAACATCTTTTGCTAATGTGACCAAGTAGGTTGTGGTCAGATTTATCGAGAAATAGATTATTTATCGATATGGTGTTCCAAGTAAGATCATTACTGATAATGGGTCGAACTTGAATAATAAGATGATGAAAGAGCTTTGTGACGACTTCAAGATTGGACATCATAACTCTTCTCCTTATAGACCCATGATGAATGGGGTTGTTGAAGCCGCAAATAAGAATATTAAGAAGATTATCCAAAAGATGGTTGTGACATATAAGGATTGGCTTTTGCTTTGCATGGGTACCGTACATCCATCCGCACTTCGACAAGGGAAACCCCTTTCTCTCTTGTGTATGGAATGGAAGCAGTGCTCCATGTAGAGGTTAAGATACCATAAATACGAGTCTTGATGGAATCCAAATTGTTTGAGGCTGAATGGTGTCAAAATAGATATGATCAGTTGAATTTAATTGAAGAGAAAAGAATAACGACTTTGTGTCATGACCAATTATATCAAAAGAGAATGAAGAAATCGTTTGACAAGAAGGTTAAACCTCATATATTCAGAGAAGGTGACTTTGTGCTCAAGAAGATCTTGTCTTTCAACACTAAATCTAAGGGTAAGTGGACTCCTAATTATAAAGGTCCATATGTTGTTAACAGAGCTTTCTCTGGTGGTGCAATGATTCTTACAACTATGGATGGTGAGAAGCTCCCTCATAATGTGAATGCTGAGGCGGCCAAGAAACACTTTGCCTAAAAAATAAAAGAACAACTCCTAAGTTGAAAACCCGAAAGGGCGGCTTAGAAAAAAATGAGTGTCTCGGTGGATTGAAAACACGAAAGGGCGGTCCAGGAAAAAATTAGAGACATAAACAGAAAGTAATCATCCCGGTAGATTGAACCTGAAAGGGAAATCTAGGAAAAAGTTAGGGATTATGGAAAGTAATTGTATCAGCCCAGACTTGATCGTTTAAAGCGACATTATCTATCAAAGATTCCCATTCAATCATCCTCAACCGAAGTTCGGAACATAGCCGAATTCAAAGTTGTTAGGGAGAATAGTGGTCATTGTATCTCAATGTAGACCTTTCCATGTATTTACCATTTTTTTAAACTTTGTAATGGTCCATGGAGTTACGCCATTTGCGGACTACCATTCTATCAATAAAATTTGAGCCTTTTGCCTATTCACTTACTATTCTAACTTGCTTCAGTTTATGAAATTTCATTTATTTCTGATAATAATTTTTTAAATAAAAGATATATAAACAATTGTGTTTTGAACTTTATAAAAAATATATATTTCCTTGACTTGTGAATATAAGAGAGGAATGTCAATAGCAAATATATATGGAGCTCAGTGTCCCCCAGACAGGATTTCCCTTTGTTACATGTATCCAAGAACATTGGTTTCCCCGGCACAAGATTGCGGGTATAACAAAATCCATATTAAGGTCACGAACAGGTCTTCGACACGAAGTTTGGTCAGATGTCTTTTATCCCCGGCAAACCCCCTCAAAACGGAGTTCATGATTCTAAAAGATCAAGTCGTTGGTTTCCAAGCAACATATTTTTATCTTTCCATAAGTTTTTTTAGCCTTGTATCCAAATTTGGCTCCTCTGATGTGCTTATGATCTTTCATTGCGGTTTTCTCTTTCGTAGAATCTCTGGCAAGATCCCCGGTAGCACATCCATCTCGTTGAGATTAGTCGAGTATTCAGTCGTATTGTGTTATCGATCTAACCTTTTTATGTCTGTTTTGTCAACATATTCATACACATATCCATACGCATGTGCATAACATCATGGTGTTTATTTGTGCGTCTTGCATTTCTTGGTGCATTCCCCACTCTCTGCTGTTTTTCTCCCTGCAAAATGTGTACGTCCTCTCTCTCTCTCCAATAGAGAATTAACCTTAAGCAGAAAGATTTTATCCTTTCTAAATTACCTAATTGAGTTTGTTCCCTCATTGGGTTGAGTCTTCTTTGGCTGATTCTCTCCAGTTCATTCCTGGATTGAACTATGATTCCTTTTGAGCTTATTACCTTTGTTAAGCTATCACTTGGATGATAGTTAGGTAATATCTCTTTTACCTTTGGTTGATTACCTTTGTTAAGCTATCACTTGGATGATAGTTGGTAATCTTTTTTTTTGCTTATTACCTTTGTTAAGCTATCACTTGGTTGATAGTTAGATAATATCTCATGTTACCTTTGGTTGATTACCTTTGTTAAGCTATCACTTGGTCGATAGTTGGTAATCTTTCTTTTTCTTATTACCTTTGTTAAACTATCACTTGGCTGATAGTTGATAATATCTCTTTTACCTTTGGTTGATTACCTTTGTTAAGCTATCACTTGGTTGATAGTTGGTAATATCTCTTGTACTTTTTGTTGATTACCTTTGTTAAATTATCACTTGGCTGGTAGTTCGTAATCTTTCTTTTTCTTATTACCTTTGTTAAGCTATCACTTGTTTGATAGTTGGGTAATATCTCCTGTTACCTTTGGTTGATTACCTTTATTAAGCTATCACTTGGTTGATAGTTGGTAATCTTTCTTTTTCTTATTATCTTAGTTAAGTTATCACTTGGCTGATAGTTGGTAATATCTCTTTTACCTTTGGTTGATTACCTTTGTTATGCTATCACTCAGATGATAGTTGGTAATCTTTCTTTTGCTTATTACCTTTCTTAAGTTATCACTTGGCTGATAGTTAGGTAATATCTTCTGTTACCTTCGGTTGGTTATCTTTGTTAAGCTATCACTTGGTTGGTAGTTGGTAATCATTCCTTTTGAACTTATTATCTTTGTTAAACGATCACTTGGCTGATAGTTAGGTAATATTTTCTTTCCCCCCGGCGGAGTCTTACGTTGATAAGCTTCCCCCATTGGACCTTTGGATCGTTTGCTTTCCAACTATGCATTGGTTTCCTTCCAATACAATAGTTACTCCCGAGCCGAGTCTTTCCCCTGTGGAACTTGGTTTTGTCCATGGTTGGGTTTTTCCCCCATTCGAATATGTTATTCCCCTGTGGAATTTCAATCTCCCCTGTTTTCCAACAACTTTTTTGTCTTTCGTGGCGCTATGTTCCCCATATAGATCCTAGTCTGCATTCATATCATATTATAACATTTTTACGGTATCTTAGGGACAAAAATAGGGTCTTTGATATTTAAGTCTCTTCAATATTGTTGAGACAAAGATTTCAATCTTCATATCTCCAAATTGAAGAAACTTAAATAGGGGTTCCTGTCATACCCTAATTTTTAACCCTAAGATCTCACATACCATTGACATCTTTGCACACAAATAAGGTCGCCTCTTGGTCCCTCTCCCTCTCACTTGTGGGGTTTGCCTTTTTTCAGGGATCATCAAGCACCTCTTTGTTGGTGTTTTTAACTTTGTGTTTACATGTTCATTACTTATCTAACCACTAATCAAAATATAAAAAACATGTCTTGTTTTCTTTAAGTTTATTATGCAAGGTAGGACTTCTCATTAAGAGCATCAAGCATGGTTCCTCAGCTAGGGCTTGTATTGATTCTTCAAGTCAAAATATGGTCAGCCATTGATTCTCAAGGGGGCTATCTTTTAATGCATGACCTCTAAAGTTCTAAAGCACATTTCAATCTCATTTTGATCAAGAATATATTAAGGTTTTGTTATTTACTTCTCAAGGAAAATCAAAGGTTCATGTGTTTATTTCCATGCCTTCTTTACCAAGATACCTCAAGCTTTGAAAAATCTAATGAAGAGAAATTCAAGGACACCTTATTTTGAGTTCCTATGATCATCTGTGTGCTTTTAAATGCAAGAAAAGTCAAGGTACACAAGTTTGTTCCAAGTGGTTTGACCAAAAAAGTCAACATTTGAAGTCAAAGTTCCGAGGATCATAACTTCTTCAATTCTCAACATATTTGAAAGATTTTTTTTGCATATGACTCTTCTCAACATCCTCCACAACTTATCTTTACATGACAAGAGGCAATTATGCTTGGAGGACCATCAAACGTTTGGAGACATTATAGGTCATTTGCGGACTTAGTGAAATTTGACCTATTTTCAAGTGGTTTTTTCTCAACTTTCAAGGATCGTAACTTTTTCAATTTTCAACATTTGAGGCTGATTCTTTTAGCATAATGTCATTTGTGATGTCCTCTACAATATTGTTTCAATTATAAAGGTCAAATTGTGCTTGGAAGACCATGGAATTCATTGAGATATTACAGGTCATTTTCAGCCATTGGATACTTAAATTTTTCTAAGTTATGTGACCAGTTTTTCATGCCAACTTCAGCATGGCATAACTTTGTGCTCAAGCATCCAAATGCAACCTTTCTTGGCACATTGTAATCTATGTTATGATTTTAACACATTGCCAAAAGAATGGGATCAAAAATCTTCCTGAGTAAGATGCCCCATTGAGTTGAACATGGTGACTTGGAACTGAAGAAATCACCATTGCCCGAAATTTAAACTTCACTAATCTCAATTCCAAGTCAAATTAGCACGCGTTTTGGACCTAAAAATGATTAACTAAGTCTCCAAAACTTAATTGACCCTTGAGACACATAATTTGGATGAGCTTTGATGGATTGCAGGTCACACTTTTCTCATATTCAGATCAAATTCGTTTTACACGAATTCAGCTTGATTTCACACGTATTTGGATCCAAACACATTCCCTATAAATAGAAGAAGCTATTGCATTCATTTCCAAGCTTTTAAGAGCCAAGAAACCCCTATTGCAATATGACGTTTTCCAGAAAAATCCAACTATCATGTTTTGAATTCCGGCTTATTTCAACCCAATTCCTTGATTCCGTTAGCATCTTTGGCATCCTCTGAAACTTTTACAACAATTCCCAAGCTCTGAGACCTTTTGAAATGCTCTAACCAGATTGAGCATCATCCACTCCTGATCACCATTTGGACAAGGTAGTTCTGAGCATCATTTGAACTCAAACAAGTTACCACAATGTAATCCTTCACTCTCTAATGCTTTCCCCTAACTTATCTAGTGTTGATTGATCGGGTTCATCATTTAATTTTATTTTTTGTGGTTTGCTTTATTCTCTGTGATCGATTTATATAAATGAATTTAGAGCATAAGGTTGAATTCAGGATAAGAATAGGATCACAATGTTGTTGGTCTCGTGTTCTAAATTTACCAAACGATGAAACTCCGGCGAGAGACAACCGTAGAAGATGATCGAAGTGTTCCATGTCGTCTGAGCTTGGCCAGACACGTTGGACAAACGAAATATTTTGATTGGTTTGTTTTAAATTGGATCTCGTGTGTTGTTTGTGTTGCATTCCATGGTGCGCCTTAACTTGAGGAGTGTTGGATCTGTCACATCAATAAATGAGGGATGATCCAACGCTCCGTGTTTTTTCTGATTTTAATTCTTTTTATTTTATTATTTTTAATTTATTTTTCTTTTAAAATTCATAGAAAATTTATTTTACATCCAAAAAATTCCAAAATAATTTCTAAAATTCTCTTTTATTTTTCTTCATCTGATTTTTCTTTTTCCATATATTTATTTCATTGATTTTCTATTTTTTATGGAATTTATCTTTTCTCCTTTATTTTAATTGGTTTAAAAATATTTTTCTGCAATTTTAAATTCTGAAAAAATTATTACATGCTTCTTATTTTATTTTTAAACATCCATAATTTTCTTGGTCATTTATTTGGTGTTTTGAAGGACCTTATGAATTTTTTATTTTATTTCTATTTTAAAATTCATTTAAAAATACTTTTTGTGCATTTTTATTTCATCTAATTTCATTTTATATTTGTGTGACCTTTTTGAATTTTTTTTGGCTTTGGATTATGATGGTTGAGACCATAAGTCTCATCAAACTCAATGGATCTTGGGTGTTGATAGGGTGAAAATCCTAATCCACCAAAATTGATGATTGATTTTTATGATGACTTGACCAAACCTTTGATCCAATTTAGGTGTGATCTCTCTTGTCCTCTTCTTCTTCATCTCTTTCTTTTCCCTTTGATCAAATAGATGGTTTGTTTCCATCTTGTTCATGACGTGTGGGTTGGTGGTTGATGAACTTTCACCATTTCAAATCTACCTCCTAATTGATCATGAATCATTTAAGGTACTTTGAATTGATGCATAAGTTTGTCCTAAGTGTCATGAAGTATGAATTGAAGTAATGGACCAGCCTCATAGCCTTTGTGCTTGATCCTTTCTTTTCTTTCTTTTTATGTGTGGCATGGCTTTAGGAGAATGATTTACATATCATTTCTCTAGCATGTATTAACACTAACATTTATATTGACCGGCCTCAGATAGTTGTGACTTCTACATAAGTCCAATTACGATTGCTTAACATAGCGCTAAATTTGTCACGAAAGTAAGGAATTTTCATAAGTGAGATTGTAACTCTCCTACTCCTCATAGTATTATGTTAAAATGTTGCTCCCTTTTTCATTTGAGAGCTAGTGGCATACTTGTAGATTTTTATCCAAGTTGGAGCCCTTCTCATGATGATGCATATGTTCATATTTTCATGCTTGTGGGTGAATAGTTGAGTGTTCTCCAAAAATGACCAAACCCATCTTTCATTTTTGATCACTAACCTCCTATTACATTACCTTTATTTTAATGTCATTTATCTTATGCCTTTATTTCTTGTTACTTACTTTATGCTTTTATTTTAGCATCTCATATTATATTGTTTTATGGGTTTTTATTTGTTCTTTGTCCATTGGGACTTTCATTTTCTTGTAAAAGACATTAATAAAGAAAAAACCCCTAAAAGTTTTGTTTCCCTTGATGCATAGACTTGAGGTTACTATCTTTAGCAATGTTATGGAGTTATGGACTTAGAGCTAGGACTTTGACCTTTGCTTTGGGAGATTGTGATTTGAGACATTGAGATTCATCTGATACCTTTGACTTTGGACTTCTTTTGGAGACTTGGTTGAGTTACTTTTGTTTCATTTGATGGATGATTATTCTTGGCTTATTTGGCTTACTTGAGGCTTAATTCAAATGAGGGAATTCTTGCTTGACTTATGTCATAAGGCTTGCTATCTCTTTGTTAGATCTTTCCTCCCTATCTTTTACTTTATGCTCAAGGATAGTCTCTTTTCCTCCTCCATTTGTTTAATTTCCATATCTTCTCCCACTTTTCAAAAATCTTCTTGATTTCAAACTTGAACCACTTTCTCAATAAACCTTGACTTTTGTCAAGTGATCTTCAAATTTTTTTCCTAATAAATTCTAATTTATCTTAAGCATATTCAGACCAATTTCAAAAGACTTAAAAAATGCATAACTCATTCAAATTATTTTTGTGCCCTTTATGAACTATTCCTTTTAAAACTTTTCTCAAAGTGTAGACATGAGCCACTTCCATAGTTGAGATATAACTCTCCTATATCCATAGTATTGATGATAATTCTTTTCCATCTAAGGGAGGTAGTGGCATACTTGTAGATTTTTATCCAAGTTGGAGCCTTTCTCATGATGATGCAAAGTTCTCATACTTGTGGGTGACTAGTTGAGTATCCTCCTTAAAATGACAAAATTTATTTTCATTAAAAATAAATCAAAACAAACATCTTTGATATTTTTATCATGAACTCCGAGGTTTTGATCCTCCATTGCACTTTGTTGGTACGTAGACACGAGACTTCAAAAGTCTTGGCAAACCCAAAAATTAAGGAAAACATACTTCTTTTCCCATCTCTCCAACCTTTTGCAAACAACACCTTTTTCGAACTAAAATGTACATATTTTCAAAGAGGTTCCCATGGAGTATCATGGATGTTTAGGGTGTTAATATCTTCCCTTTGCATAATTAACCCTCGGACCCCTATCTCTTTTTATTAGTTTTGTTTTAAAACTTTTTTGGTTTTGTTCGTACTTTTTCCCTTTTCCTTTGGAAATAATAAAAGCGCGGTGACGACTCTTGCTTTATGAGTTAAGTTAATCAATAGCTTAATCTCAAAAAATTTAACACTACACTAGTAATAACAATATTATCGACATACTTAAAAAGCATAGCAATCTACGATAATGTGTTGTGAATAAATAGAGAAATATCATATTCAATTTGAGTAACGAGAAACCCAAATAGAATGGAAAAAAGTTTATGATCCATGCTTTGAGTGTGCATTTCAAAATGTACATTTAGGTCTGCACACATTCTTAAAGTAAGAAAATATATCTTGGAAAGAAATTATATAATATCCTCAATGAGGTTATTATGAAGATAAATATTCTTCACATCCATTTGTCGAAGAGACCAACCATTTAAAGCAACTATAGACATAATAGTAAAAATAATGGTTATTTTGGAAATCGGGACAAATGTCTCATCATAATTTCTTCATGTTTCCTAATACAACCAATCTAGTATTGTAACGACAAAGGGACCCATTAAAACTCAATTCACAAAATACAACTATTTAAAATCATATGTGTAACAAGTAAGAATAAATATGCTACAAAATGAGGAATCTATATAAGAATACGAGGAATAATATCTATTTGGAAAATATATGTTCGGTGTTCGGGATATTCGACCATAATATAATGGTTCAACCGATACAAGTTCGTGTGGAAGATCTATATCGAGAAGGTACAAATGCAAGTTACATAAAGCAAATGGTGGCTCTTGGATTTTTTTCATGCCATTTTGTTAAGGGAGGGTATTAGGACAAAATAATTGATAAAAATATACACTTTTGTTGAATGTACTCTTGAAACTTGTGATAAATAACATCTTTGATGTCAGTTAGGGAGAAAGGAAAGGGGCTTAAAAGGTTGGACATTTCTTCAAATGAGAGTTTGTTAAAAGTGTCTTCTTCCAATATAGGCCTCCTGAAAGTTGACTCCTTAAATCTAGCTTTTAAGGGTTGTGATTCTATTTTTCCTGAACCTAAACATCACGAAAGAGTGAAAATATTTGGAGTTTTGATTGCCTTCCTTAAGCCACCTACACTTGGATTTTTGCCTAATAACTAATTCACGATAGTGGAGCTTTTTCCAAAGTAGAGATTGGGCTTGAACTCTTTTCTCGACTGTGTCAGAGCTATCTGGGACATCCTCTAAAGCTACTAATTTATCCAATTTGTTTAAGCCTTTGACTTCTTCTTCAATTTCTAAGTCCAAATTCCTAAAAAAAACACTCTGAGTTCCATAATTTTAGAGAAGATTTCAATAATTTAAGCTTTTCTTTAAAGATAAACATTTTCTTGCCATGACTATTAAAGGAGTTCCAATCCTTTTCAACGATAGGGACAAAATCAGGGTGGTCCATCCAGAAGGAGAATAATTTAAACAGCTTTGATCCCTAATTTAACTTGTTAGACTTAATCCATATAGGGAGGTGGTCTGAGATTGATCTATCACCAACGAATTGACCCATAAGCCCCAATTTATCAATCATGTGATCTGAAATTAGGAAACGATCTAACATGCTCATAGAGCATCCTTAAGAATTGAACCAACTGAATTTAATATTTGTAGCTAGTAAGTCAATCAGCTTGATATCAAAGATGAAATCTCCAAATTCTACCATTTCTGATAAGTTGGAGTATCTGCTAATTCCCTTCTTTTCCCTAACATACTCGGTTATGTTGAAGTCATCCCCAAGACACCAAACTCCAACTGGAAATAAATATTTCAACCTAATTAGCTCCGACCAACTTTTCCTTTTATCACTACTGTGACACGAGAAGTAGATGCAAACAACATACACCAAAGAATCCTTCCACTTCAATTGGATCCCAACAAACCTTTCCCCTTCAAAACTAGAAAATACTTTGAACAAATTTGGTTTCCACATCAGAATCATACCACCTGGTCTACCTATGGAATTCTTAAAAGTCCACATCACTTCCTCATTTCCCCATAACGAGTGAACCAAAGAATCCTCCATGATTTGTTGCTTCGTCTCTTGAATTAGACAAATTTATTCCTGATAAAATTACTTTATGTAAAGCTTTCCTCTTGATTGAATTCCCACTTCCTTTGATTTTCTAAGAGTGTAAATTCATTTGAAACCTATATTTTTTTTGCCTCCTTAGATCTGAAAAAGGATTGATGTTTCTTTTTCTAGCCGTTTGATTTCTGCAATGTAAGCATCATCATCATCGTCACCCTTGATTCCAAGACCGAAAACCTTTTTCCAAAATTTAGAAGCCACTACATTTTCTTCCTTAACCAAAACATTTTATTCCCTTGAATAACGTTTAGGTCTGAAGTATAATCATAACATAATGTTGGCCCGTCGAAGAATATTTTTGAAGAAGAATTCAAAGAGGGAGGTAGAGAGGAGGTTTAATAATCTTTAGTTTTAAAATATTTAGATGTGATAATAGAGTACAAGTACGATGATTTTGCAAAAGAGGTAGATTTGGGAGGGAAGAACGAAGGGATTGAAGTTTCTGGAAGATTCAAAAGTGATTTACCAATTTCTCCCAAATTCTTGCATTTAAGAATAGGTTGGGCCAATATAAAGGGGGAAGAGCCATTCCCTAAAGTAACATATTGAAGACCCACTTCAGGAACTAAGCCTTAGATAATTGGACGAAAACAACCCAACGGAGCACAATCGGGATTAGGAGACTTTTCAAATGTAGTTGACTTTGGGACAAAATGCTGATTATTAAAACACCAATAAACTTGTTCTAAAAAGTGGCACGGTTCTCGATATGACGAGACATATCATCCATTGATTTTATCAAAAAATGTCGACCTCATATTCCTAAAAATTTGGATACCTAAGATTTTCATCATCTACATGTTAAGTAGTCTAACTTAAGTGTGAGCTTTGAACCAGCGAAAATGTTATACTCTCACTGTTCCACAATAAGTGATCTAGTTGACAATTTTACAAAGATTAAAATAAAAGAATAAATGAAAGAGAGATAATGATATTTTTACTAAAATACCCCTTATTAAATATAGGAAATGATAAATATAATATTTTATTAGAGGATAGAATTGAAAAATGTGCATTAAAAATGTCTATTGAAAATTAAAATGAATCATTCATTTTAAAATACTTTTTATTTCAAATAAGTCATTCATCATAAGATGGAGGGAATACTTTTAAACGTTTTATTTGAACGGTTAGAGTTTTCCTTATGTGGGTGGGTGCACATGTTCCACTAACAATTATACTTAAAGTTAACAGAAAAGTTACTACGAAGATAGAAATGTTTAGTTAATCACTAGTATTTCACACATAATGTATGATTTACTAAGTTAGAATAGAATTTGATACTCTTTTTAAAGATATCAGAATTTTGTCCGGAAGATATCCTTTCTCAACCACATAAGTAAATATCTTCCATAAGAGTGATAATGTAATATATTACCCAACGTGACAATAACTGCATTAACTCTTGAGCCACAAAAGGACAGTATATATGTCGACTCAACATGACACTATTTCTTGGGATCAAACTGTTATCCTTTTTTATTTTTAGATAAACAGTCTTATTGTTTCAAAAGAAAAAAGGATAAACAGTCTTATTCTCATTTTACCTTTAGATCTACATCAAAATCAAAGCTTTATAATATTAAACTCTTCTAATCCTAATAATTATTTTTCTATTGCAAACATGATTTATTGGATAATATTACTTATTTTCCAAAAATAATAGAATAAAATGAGAAAAATAAAGCTTGAAAATGTAATAGTGTAAAATTTCTTTAAAAAATTGAACCTTCAATTATTTAAAGAGGTTAGTTTTTACAATTAGGTGTATTATATATTTGAGTTATATAAATAGATTATATGAAATAAAATAAAAGAGAAACAAAATACTAATTAAATCAAACATTTGTAATTAAAATGCTTAGATTTACATCAAATGACCATTCATTTATTTAGGCCAATTAGAATTTAACTTTAGAGAATTTAATTCTTACAAACTCTGTTTCTCTAACAAAGTTATCTAGACGATTAACAGACACACTATACATAAACTGATAAAATAAAGTTTAGACTATTAAAGTTTAATAATCCCTCAAATTGGAATGGATGTCGATCAATCTAAGTTTGTGAAACGGAGGTACAAAAAGTAATTGGACTTAAAACAATTCCAAAGTTTAAAGATACTTTAGGCCTAAGGGTGAGAAGATCTCACAAGATTTTTTTTCCCTCGTACCCTTACAATTAACCATTCATTTGAGATTTTCGAAAATTGCACTATTTAGTCTCATACCGGAACACATTGGAAAAAACTTCCGATATTTTCTTTTTCTTAATCGGAACACTTTGTGGAAGACATCCGGTTTAGTGTGAAACATGTTCCGGAAGATTTACTTGAAGAGTTATGGTTTAGTTTTTAAAAAATACCGGAACATTTAACACATGTGTTCCGGCTAACAGATTAATATACACCAGAAATCTTTCCTAAAGACTTCTGGTGTGTTATTTCTATGTTTCAGAACTCTTCTATGAAGTCTTCCGGTTTGTAGTGTTAATTTTTTTTGACAATTTTTTATTGTGCAGGTATGTAAATTCTTCCCCAAATATGTGTAGATACTTTTGATGCTCTTTCAACTACTCAAAGATTTGGTACACGAGCAGAGGTGATCAGGTGGATTAAAGATGTTGAAATACATAATAAAATAATTGTTATCATCACTCATTCAGATACTGAAACAGACAAGAGAGAGAGAGAGAAAAGTAACAAATTAATATTTGGTTGTGATAAAGGTGGGAAATACAAGGATACTAATATGGAGAAGTAACATCTATTATCATTGTTCATTTTGGTCAAGTCATGGCAGGATCATTAGGCTTAATTATCATTCATTTATCCAAGTCGTCTGTTTCCATTTGGTGGTTTTGAATTGGGGGAGTTGGTCAATCTGAATCCAATTGGTTTATGGTTCCATTTGAACATGCATTCTAATCAGAGAAGTCTATTTCTTCATCTTTTTGCGTCAGTTGACTTTTTTTTCAATCAGCTGACCAAAGTCAACTTACCATACTTCCATCCATCAATCACATTGATCTTGTTCTTGTTGTCCATCAACCACCTAAGTCAATTTCATTTAATCTATGACTTATTTTAAACAAAGGCATCTTCATTTTTGTTCACTTTATTCATGTTCATTTTCAAACCATATCAAAACCACATGGTCCATGTAACCAATCATGATCCATGATTCATCTTTAATCTATATTCATTACCATATGCATTTCAAATTACACATCATGATTCATTTTAAACCATGTCTATTTTCACAAACCTTGATTCATTACATTACAAGACCTAAACCATAACCATTTAAATCTTCATTCAAATTTCAACCATAAATTCAATAATCCAATTCCAATATGTCATACATAAGCCAATTAATCCAATTCCAAAATCAAAAGAGAATTCCAACATTCAACCCATTCTCGAAAAAAACATTCAACCATTTATCCAAATAACAATTAAACACAAAGACAGAGTAGCAGATGAATTCAAACAAAACCCAAGGTTGGTGTTAGGTGAAGGCACATTTCACAATAGCTCAGTCTTAGAATGTTAGCATTGACCAAGTCCTTTTTGCACATGGAATGTTGTATAATCCTAAGTCCAAAAGTTTTTTAGGATTTTTTGTTGTTATTAGATATTTTAAGGTCCTAAGACCACAAACAAAACCAAAACACATAAACAATATATATACAATCACAAGATATGGCTCAAATGAGCAAAGTGAAAATGACATAAATATAAACAAGTCATATAAAATGTAAATGGCAATGAATGATAAATGACTAAAATTTAAATTGCATAAATTAAACGACTTGAAAGTAAAGCAATCTTAACAAGAATTAGTCAAAGGTTAGTCAAGTGTTAGTGGTGATTTTTAATTGATTAAGTCATTTTTTGGAGAACACTCAACCATTCATTCACAAGTATGGATCCTTGAACCAATACATCTTCCATGAGAAGGGCTCCAACTTGGATAATTCAACAAGTATGCCACTAACTCTCATGAAAGGGAAAAATGTCAAGTCTCCACACAATGCCATGAATAATGGGAGACTTACAATCTCACTTACTAGAATGCTATGCCTTGAGGGTCAAATTTAGCTCTATGTTAAGAAATCGTAATTGGACTTATGTAGAAGTCACAACTATCGGAGGTCGGGCAATAAAAAATTAGGTGTTAATGCATGTTAGAGATTTGGTATGAAGAACCAAACTCCTAAAATATACCACACACTAAAATAAAATATCAAAAGGGAGAGACTTATCTCAATCACACTTGTATTGATTCATCTGACACAGGGTCATTGATGAATCAATTAGCCTTTAGACATTAAAGATTTCATTGGTCAAAATGAGAGAATGAGAAAGAATAGGGATGGAGATGAAGGGGGGGGGGGGGGGGGGGGGGGACAGAAACACAAATTGATCATGGAGGAATTTCATCAAATCAAAATCATCCATTCATTTTGGGAGATAAAATGTACATTTCATCAATCCCCTAAATCCAATGGTTGTGATCCAACAAAAGTCAAATCAACCTTGACCAATGCCCAAATAGAAAGTCAAACATCACAAGACCGTAAAAATGGCTCCACAATATTTTTAAACATTTAATCAATTAAAAATCAAATTAAAAATGAATTAAAATACATTTGAATTTGGTCAAAACCTAAAATCCCTTTAAAACACCAAATAAATGGCCAAGGGATTTATCCTAGGTCAAACAAGATCAATGGATCTTAGACAAAAAATTTCTATTTTTGAAAAGTCAGAAGTGTTTTTAAACAATTAAAAATATGCACAAAAATATTTAATTCTTGAAAAATATCAAAATTAATCCAAAAAATAATTTTAATTCAGAATATGGAAGAGAAAAATATTTAAAGATTTTTTTGTGAAAGTCCCATATTTTTTGGATTAAAAATGAAATTTCTATGAATTAAATAAATTAAAGGGAATAAATGAAAATTCAGAAACTAAAAGAAAATTCAAAAAAACAAGGGTCATCAGATCTCCCACATTAATTGAGGTGGCATATCTGATGGCCACGCGCGTGCAATCCATGGTGGACTCAAGTCAATGCAACACATACTTGGTATTTAAAAGGAAAGGCTTAGATTAAAACAAATTAACATGATCAGATGGTTGTGAGACATGTCAACACATCACCGGAACTAGGGCTCCGGCCATCTTCTTTGGTGGACCTCAGCGGACTTGTCCACCTTCAACTTAATGAAAAATGAAAAACAAGGACACCATTTCAAAGAGAAAATACTCAGGAGCTCAAATCTGGCCTCAATTTTCTTTAATTTCAAGTATATTGAAAGATACATGGATTTGAATTTTGAGGATCATGAACTGAGTTGCTTCGATTTGACCTCAAAGCAACTCAATCTTGTTGCCTACATTGGTAGGACTTCAGCCAACCAAAAATCAAAGAGAATGGTGAAGAATTGAGAGAAAATTGAAGAGATGAAGTTTATGAAAAATCACATTCGAGGAGCTTGAATCTTGATTGATCTTGGTTCCAATTGGCCTTGGCTTGACTTCAAAAGCTTGCAGGAGTTGAATTGGATCAAAGAATGGCTTGGATTTTTGCAGTTTCAACTTCAAAACACAAGTGAAATTGAAACTCGATTTTCAATTGAAAACCTTCAGTTTATCCTCTAATGGTGAAGGGTAGGGTTGCAGGATCAAAGCTTAGGCAAGGTGTCCCTAATTCTGAGCATGAGACAATGTATTTATAGGTTGAACAATTCATTTCGACACATTTCCATTAAAATGACAAAAATAGTAGTTCTCACTTGCATGGATGGATGGACATGTGATAGGCCCATGCAATGATGTCAAAAGGTCCAAAGTTGATCATGAGGGATGCTGAAAGTGTGTCATGTAGTCATCCATTTGAAAGTGAAAAGTGATCATGAAATTCATCTAAATGGGACCTTGAAGAAAAGTCATGCGTAAGTCATCCAATTCTTGGCTAAATGAAATGATTTTGGATTTTTTGGAAATGTGAGATCAAGGGGAACAACTTTCAGGTTGAACACTTTTCCATTTGAAGTTTGGATCATGATGAATTTTGAGGTGGAAGTTTGGAAAATCAAACATATTTGAAAATTTTTCTAAGTACCAAGTCAAATATTCACTTCTTCCACCTTGAATAACTTTTGCTATGGGCTTCAAATGGAAAACATTCCTTCATAAAATTTGTATCTCTTTCAAAACTATTCAATTTGGTCATAAATCTAACCTTATTTGGATTTCTCATGAAGGAGTTATACATTTTAGAAGTCGAGGAAAATCTCTTGTTCAATGGTAATGGCCCAAAATGACTTATAATGTTTCCTCTTGCCACATTCCCTTGAAAGTTGAATTTGAAGTTTCTCAAAGAATAAAAGTTGGAGAGAACGTATTCAAATTTAACATGAAACTTTGATGGCCTTCATATCATAAAAATTGAGCAAGTTATGGTCCTTGGAAGTTGACCTCCTAACCAGGGCACAAACAAAATGACCTATAATCTTTCACCATAAAAAATGACTTTCCAAGCAAAACTAGATCTTGACCTAATGATGAAAGTTGTTCGGAATGTATTAAAGAGTAACTTTTCTCTTGGAATAATTTTCATATGATAAAAATTGTAGGAGATAGGGTTTAGGGAACCCCAGTTTTGACCAATTGACTTTCTCTGGTCAACTTCTTTGAACCAAATTGCAAGCTTGGAGTTATCTTGATCTTTAGGACTCATGGAGGATCATATATGTATAATATGATGTATAATGAAGTATCCCTTGAAATATCTGATTAAATGTTGAAGAAAATTGTTGAGGAAGTCATACAACATACCCAGATGAATTAGGGATTCCAAGGCAAACAAGTTTCAAACTCTTAATGAATTCTTGATCAAAATGATAAATTAAGATCATGGTGATCCATACATGATGTTTAGAACCAATGTGAACCATATCTTGATTGATCTCCTTGTATTGAGGTCTCAAACCATAGTTGTGAGCTTGATGAGACATTGGTGGATGCGCACACTACCTATAAAAGAAACAAAATTATATATAGACATATATTTGGTATTTTGGTTAGTAAATAATGAAAAACAAAGTATGATATAATCAAATGTGTTTGGTGATCTCACCCAATGCAAACCCAATGAATGAGGGATAAGGAGGATGCCAAAGTGTGATCCCAATGCCATTGCATATGATGAGATATCATGAAGGATCTTAGGGTCAAAATTATGGTCTTACAGGCGTCCCAACGCAGAGGCTCCTTGGAGACACTCGAGGTAATTCTCTCTACAATTCTCTTATTCAATCTTCTACTTCTTCAATGTCTTGCTTCTCCCTCTTGCTCAATCTCTGTTTGTTGCGATTGTTGTTGTTCTCGGTAAGAGTAAATGAGTGATGAATTGTGAGTCTTTGAGAGATGAATTCTAATTCGTGTAAGATGTGCGAGCGAGGAACGAGCTCAGTTAGTAGAGAGAATAAACGCGTGAAGTTGAACTGAGATTTTCATACTAAAAACAAAATGAGAGGGAATCGATAGGAATTGAATCATGTACGGTCCCACCAATGCAAGTGTGGTGAGTGATCCATTTATAGAAGGGAAAGAATGAGATTAAAATAGGAATTGGATACTCATTTTATTATGAGATGTGAGTTAGTTAGTAATTTAAATTAGTTATGATTCGATGGTTTGATTTCTATTAATCTATTTTCACTTAAGTTATGATGGATAGTAGTTAATTAAATGGAATTAATTCAAATTGGACCCTGCTTGAAACGGTTAACTCGTTTTGGTTTCTTGGAATGTATCATTTGCAGACTGACTTATAGTTAAGGTTTATTTTGCACTGAATTTCTGTTAAACTCAAATTGAGTCATACTTGGTTTTCTCTTGCAGATTTTTCCAAAGTCCACACTTATGTCAATTTGGTCTACAAGTTGCCTTGCTGTGAATGCCATGCTTCCTTGTTTTGGTGAAGTCATTTGGGGATAGCTCTGCTTGTAAGGTTGCCTATTGAATCGATGTGGGTTCTAGACATTTTATCCTTGCCATAGGTTGGATTATGAATGTTGATTCTATTAAACATTGTATGGTGATATTTGCAGGCTGACACGATTTCACTCGTGTGAAATGCAAAGTTGCACTCCAGTTTGCAGTAAGGCAATGACATGGGTGTTTAATGGTCGAACCCGGATCAACTCTGCATTATGACATCACAACTTACTTATTGGACTGATGCTTGTTGAATCTGCAGGACTTTAGCATGCTTTGATGTGGTTTATGCAGGATGTTGTTGGTTTAAAAAGCAGACTGATATTGGACCGTGAATGTTACATGGTGTGTTAGGCTTGTTTTATCCGTACTGCTGCTACTTTGTTGAACCGCCATATCTCCCTTATGGGTCACTTGATATGTGTTGCCTTGACTTTTATATGACTGCATAGGATACCTTATGTAGACCAACTGGACATGCTTGGAGTCTCGGACATTCGAGCTTGAGTTTGAGATTCACCATGTTTTTTTTTTGTTATAAATTTGTAGCTTCGAAGTTTGAATGTGAATTAATGACACAGTTGTAGTTTTCTGAAAGAAAGATAAATGTAACTTAGAATGAGTCATGGTTTTTGAATGGATGAACTTTGGTTGAATAATAGCATTTGGAATGGTTTGAAAAACGTTTTTATTTTAAGTTGGTTTGTGTACAAGTATGAATCGTATTTTCACTTTATTCCACTTCATGCTTCGCCTTGATTTATGCATGCATATCAGGTGGTGCATCATGGAATTATTCATCATGTGCAAATGGGATGAACAATGGTGGGTGGTCAAAAGTTACATGGTAGCAAGATTGGTTTTTTTATGTTTTTTGGGAGACACATGTACAAGCGACACACTCCAAGATCAAGGATCAAAGATTAAAGATTAGGATAGAGGTTTAGGGATTTATGGTGGAAAATGGTTGGGTTAACTTTGGTTAAAGTTGACCCAAAAGTCAACTGTTTACCAAAATCAACAATTGGTCAACACACACTTCTTTTCGTATTATGTAATGAACACTTGTGATGAATGTAATCAGTGGCATTTCCTCATATATTTGAATTGATCTTGATTATTGAAGTGAATGAATTTGAGGCTTGTACATGAGCATTGAATTTTGTATGACTATGATACTTGTGATGAATTGAAATGGATGAACTGATACACTGATGAACTTGATGAATCAATGATTTGGACATGAATTGAATATGACTTGTAACTTGGATAAAATCATGACTTGAAATGGATTGACACTTGAAATGAATGAATCATTGACATGAATCAATGGACCTAATCACTAATTGAATGGACAATGACAAGCATGAAACAAAGATATTAGCAAGGATCAAGAGGCACAATGAACTAGGACCTAACCAGAGATTCATGGACCAATTACCAATGGCAATGACAATGACATGGAGTGGTGTCGAATAACATTGACCAGATGAAACCAAATAAGGCATGTACTAGGTATTTGAAATGACCAGATGAAATGCTATGGAATGGAAGCAGATGAAAGTTGTGGGGTCATGCACTTGGGCTCAAACCAATGGACATAGACTAGATGAAAGGAACCCTGAAACTGGAGTCCAAAACCAGGAGGGTCCACAATAATGGACCATGACCAAAGGTTGTTGAATGTCGTTTGACCAAGCAAGATAATCAAGCCCCATGGATGGTGATGGATAAGTTGAAATTAGGGTTAGGAGGCCATACAATGGGTGTTAGACATGATTAGGGTTTATGGAGCCATGATCAAGTGAGGACCCCCACATCAGGTTTTTTCTTCCTCCAGCAGGCAAGGATAGACACAATGCACAAGCATCAAGAGTTATCTCCAAGTTAGGGTTTGATTGATTGAGCCATCTCAAGTTGCTGAGAAACCCTAGTTTCCACTAGGTGCAAGCATAAAGTCATGAATCCAAGACACGTGTCCTCTTGTGTTGAACCATGCTTATGTAGATGAAATGAATGCTTATGAGAATATGCAAATGATTAGGGTTAGTGACCTACATGATCATTGTTAAGGGTAGGGTGAATTTTGGGGTATGACAGTTGCCCATATTTAATCTCCTTGGACCTAAATGTATGGATATGAATGGTTTCCGAACATTCGAGGTAGGAGGGGATTAAGTACCAACATATCAAAAAATTTGCCCACCAGGAACAAATGAAATGTAATGTGAAGATGGGTCACAAAGACGTTCTTGGTTGGGATATGAGATGATTAAACTGGCTTTTATGCAGGGCAACTGTTGGGGGTTGGAAGGTTATTTGTGGGTAGATGGGTATTTATGAGAGGTTAGATATGTATGACGTATGCAATATGCTAATGCAATATGGTTGATCCTCTTTCTCTGTCTTTCTCTTTTTCTTTTCTTTCTGCCTCCACTAACTAGTTTTGGCATGTAACCGGTGATCAAGGTATTCCCGCAGGATTCCAAAAAGTAAAGACATGTACTTGCAAAAGACAAGTAACAGAGGATATAGAACTGGGAATGAAATCTCCTGTAAAAGAAAGAGAAACGTCATGCAAAAGGTAAGAAACCTGACTGGAGAATGGTTAAACTTCTAGTTATCAAAGGTAGAGGATACTTGCAAAAGGAAAGCAGAGGGTATAATATTTTCTCATGCAGAGTCATATGACAATCTCAGCAAAAGACTATGAAAGCACGTGAAGGTGAATGTCTCTTCTCATGTGAAAGGCGATGAGAAACTTCTTAACAAACTATCATGAAGAAGATGACGGTGAAGGACGACTTCACTGGGGATATGGTTCTTTCTCATGCCAAAGGTAGCAACGGCTCCTTAGCAAGAGGAAAATGGGGACCTCCTAACAAAAGGTTAGGAAGAAAGATGGGTATATTTCTCATACAAAAGATGATGAGAAACTCCTTAACAAAAGGTTAAGGGATAAGGATGGAATTAAACTTCTCACACAGAAGGCGATGCGAACTACTCGACAAAAGTTCAAGAAGAAAGATGGGAGTGGTTCTCGTAGAAAAGGTAACAAGAGCTTTTTAGACACATGGCCTACTCGGGATTCTCACACAAAAGGGAGTTGTTAGACGATAGTACCGATCTAGAAGGGGGGTTGAATAAATCAATATTTAAAATTTAGCACTTTTTAAAATTGTTTTTAAAGGTTACAAAAGCTCCCTAGACTACAATCGTCTAAACGATCCGTTAATGGAAATATCAGATATGCGTAAAACCAAATGGAATAACTAAGATAGAGATAATCAACCACTATCTTAATCAATCGATTAATTAACCCAATCCTTGATATAGTTACCACTAATGATGAGTTAACACAATAAGAGAACACGTAAAATATTGATAGACTTCTGTGAGGTTAATTTTATCAAACACTTGGTGTGCACTCCACACCAAGTCTCAATTTCACTCAAATTGAATGTGCAGAATTTTACTTAGTTGCATTCAAAGTGATTGCACCAATTTATCGAACAACTTCTATGCACAACAATTAAGCGAGATTAATTTTACTCTTAATTTCCCACAAGACTCAATTTCTGCAGAATTTAAAAAGTTAAGAGAAAGAGAGAACAACACCAAATTTGTTTAGGTAGTTCCCTTTTCGTCCTCACTTAGGGTATGTCTGCCTCCAATTCTAAATCTAGAATTGAGATATTTATTAACAAGTTGCAAAGTTGATATAAGAGAAGAAATGATCACCACCAACCAACCCCGAGTGTTGTTGCAGATCCTATTCACTTCTCTCCTCTTTATTTGAGTTGTACCAAGTCCTTCAAGCATTCTGAACAAACCTCCGGTTGTAGCTACCTTATTGCAAGAACTCCACGTTCTCCAAAACTCTAGCTCGGCTGATTTCGATCAGATCTGCGTGAAACCTCCGGTTGTAGCTACCTTATTGCAAGAACTCCACGTTCTCCAAAATTCTAGCTCGGATGACTTCAATCGCAAGATGCTTGAACCCTAACCTTTCTTCACAATCCTTTTGTTACCATTACTTGTTTGAACGAACCCACTATTCTTCAAACCTTTCACTCGGCTGAATCTATGAAGCAAAGATTAGTGCAAAAAACCCGAATTATTGGAGGACAAAACCCCAACGGTTTTATTCAAGAAAAACCCACTCAACCCAAACTAAGATTACACAATCCTATTTGGATGTTATCACCACAACAATGCATAATGATCAACAAAAATTGTTATGTGTAGTTGTTGAGAAATGCAATGAAGAATGAAGATGAAGAGGAAATTTAGTGTATATCTTTCACTTTTCTTGTTAGATTGTTGAAGAAGAGACTCTAGAATATATATATATGATGCATGGACAAAGTAACAAACATAACAAAATAATTTTTCAAAAATTCACAACAGTAAATTGAGTGCCAACAGCGACCACTCGACCTGTTCACTGAGGTCACTCGGCTTGTTCAGACCCGAGGCAAAAACTACTCAAGTGAAGCAAGAGATGAGTCGACTCAAACAGGGGATGAGTCGACTCAAACAGGGTTTTTCCAGAGTTGAGTCGACCTATGACTCGACCTGTTCAGTCCCGTGGCAACATGGTTCAAATGAAACAGGCAATGTGTCGACGCAATCACGTGGATGAGTCGACTCATTTAGTTTTCCCAGGATTGAGTCGACCTATGACTCGACCTGTTCAGACCCGAGAGTTACACAGACTGGAATATGTATGAATGAGTCGACCGCTCAAAGGTGTGAGTCGACTCAAAATTCTTTGACTGTCAAAAATGGTTGTTGAGACGTATTTTGATCACTTGAAACCATTATTTTATGAACCTAAGGTACCAACGATGATCAAGTGCATTATTCAAATCAATGAGATACTCCTATATGCATGGACAAATTTCACTTATACTTTGAGCATGTTGGAGGATGAATGCATTCTATGATATGATGACATCGCCCAAAGCACACATTATGAGCAACTAAAAAGGTTTGACATCATTAAAATAAGGACTAAGAATCTTTGCCCTCACATACTCCCCCTTTTTGATGATGGAAAATCATGGCACAATCGCGTACTTGGATAGAGATCATCCCCCTGATTTTATGTATGCCTTTAAAACTTCTGTTATTATAAATCTACTATTGTGTTTCCATTGCTTCTCCCCCTTTGACAACATCAAAAAGAAACAATGATACGGTCAACGGGAAACAAAGATATTCATAAGCACTTAGTCAACTACTTTGCATTAGATAGACATTAACAACCATGCACATGACATGAAGTCCATGTAAGAGTTATAGGCATAAATATTGCACGGAGCAAAAGAAAATAAGTAAATAACATTGCCATAATTGTTTAACATAAAATTTAAGACAAATAAGTAAGTACAATAACATGCAAACATAGAGAAATGGAAATGCATTAAATGAATCAATCATCTAAGGTTGTCTCCCTCGTGATGGGTCATTTCTGCCTCTATAAACAGAAGGTTGACGTAAAGGTTTGTCTTCTTCATAGAGGTCGGTGAATTCAATGACGTTCCGGTTAAGCGTATTAAAGGATCCTGGGAGAGAGCGATGAGTGGCATCAATCCGTTACATGATTGTGGAGGCAAATGAATTGAAGTTGTTATTGTGGGTTTGGATCTGATTCCTTAAGTCCGAGTACCGTTCTTCTTGGAGAGAAGAAAAAGATACAAAGTTGTCACTTTGAATTTGAAGCTGATCCGGCAAGGCTGTAAATCTCTCCTTTTGAAGTGTAGAAATTTTTTGCTGATGTATTTGCATGTTTCTCAATATTACCATCACTTCAGAAATTTCAGATTGAGAAGAAAGTGTAGGCATAAAGGATGATCGGTTGTTGGTCCAGCCGGTCTGTTTCCATTCTCCTCATCCTTGGCTATCAGATGGATTTGATCCAGGAGTAGCACCTAGCCAATCACCATGGTCAGTGACTTGTTGGTCATGCTCCATAGGTTGAGAGTCATCATCATTATTGTCTTCCTCGTCTTCATCATCTTCATCGTCTTCATCATCATCATCTTCCAAATGTCGAATATTAGAACTTGAAACTTGTTTACGAATGTTGTGTATTCGCGTTGTAGGATCCCAAGTGTGCCCCTTCAAACTTAATGATTTTTGACAAAACTCTTGATTTGTAGTCACGGAGTTATATTGAATTCCTTGAACTGAAACTTTAGCTCAATTTAGGATACTTTGAATAAATGAAGGATAGCAGAGAGCAGTGCCTCGACCTAACTCCTTTAGAGCAAAGATCCTGCTTGCAACGTAGTGCGGCCATTTTACTTTCAGCTTGTGTTTCAACACATAAACCAGGTGTACTTCGGCCTTGTCCACTCTGAAGTAACCTCCTTGTTTAGGAAAAATAATATGCGTCACAAACCAGTGTAAAATCCTGTCAATAAACTTCAAAAGTCCCGTAGTCACATTGGTAGGGAACAAATTGCTCTCAATAACATTTGCAGAAAACGGTTTCTTCAACATTGAGTTTAAGGCATTCCTAAACTCATAGTCTGGAGCAAACACAGTGTCGATAATCTTGAGATCATTAGGAGACGATAATCGAGAAATTTCAAACAGAGACTTCCAAACATCATCATTCACTTCAATAACCCTATTACCAATATTGCATGCAAACTTATAACCCTTTAATTTTCCAACAATGCCAGTATAAAGAAGTTTGACTAAATCTTTATTATACTTAGTGGTACAAACTAAGAACAAATCAATTCCTTGAAAATTTACCCGCTCATCAATTTCTAGAATGCGCATGCCTCCAACCACTAACGGTGAGTATATGTACTGCTTTACGACTGTTCTCTTTTTGAACTTCTTTTCAAAGGTTCCAGCAAGATCATCAAAGAGTAAGGATAAAGCAATTACCGGAATATTCGATCGAGGTTGTGCAGTCCCAGTGTGAGAGGATGATCCTCTTGCAGTTCTTTTTCCAGAGGTTCTTGAAGCCATTTGAATGTTGTTTGTAAGGAGATTGTATGGTTTGTATGAAGAAGAGAGTGAGAGAGGGAGTAGAGAAGACCAAATGAATTGATTATGCAATTGAAGAGAGGTGCCTTGAAAAGTGAGTCGACCTATTAAAATGCAGATGAGTTGTCTCGGGGCATCGAAGAGTCGACACATGGGTCGACCTATTGGGACCCAAAATTAATGCAACTATTTAATGGGCAGCGAAGAGTCGACTCATAAGTGTAATGAGTCGACACATCCATGTTTGAAACCTCAATTGAATGGACTCTGGGTAGCAACGAGTCGACACATTGGTCGACCTGTTGGGACCCGAAGCAAAAACAAGGATGGAGTTCACAATGATGAGTCGACTCATGGGTCGACCAGTTGGGACCCGTGTTAATGATTAGAATGCATGAGATTCAAAAATGCTCCTAATGATGAATGCATGTTAAATATGATACCTAAGCAAGTTCAAGCATAATTTAAGCATAGAAATGGATCAAATTTAGATCAAACCAGAAAACGAACATCAAGAATTGCATTACATAGAACACGTATATACATACATAATTGATCAGGATAGTTCAAATAGATAGGAGCGATATTACCTCCAATGATGATAGACGACGAGTGCCCTCACATAGCTCGCACTTGTAAATCAAGGAATAGACAAGCATAGAGATAAAGCAAGCATCATATATAAATTTAAAAGCGATCTGAGATATCAAGAACACCAAGTTCCCTATGAATATGGAAGAAAGGCTTTGTCGCAAGTGGTTTTGTGAAAATATCGGCAAGTTGATTTTTGCTATCAACGTGCTCGAAGACAACATCACCTTTCTCAACATGATCCCTAAGGAAGTGATGTAGAATTTCAATATGTTTAGTGCGTGAATGTAGTATAGGATTTTTGGTTAAATTGATGGCGTTTGTGTTGTCACAAAAAATGGGAATATGTTCAAGTTGAACATTGAAGTCGAGTAATTGTTGTTTGAGCCACAAAATTTAAGCAAAACAATTACTGGCTGCAACGTATTCTACCTCAGCCGTTGACAAAGCAACTGAAACTTGCTTTTTGTTGTGCCAACTCACTAAGGAATTTGAATGAAAATGACAAGTGCCACTAGTGCATTTCCTATCCGATTTGCAACCGACAAAGTCAGAATTAGAGTAGCCAACCAAAGAGTAATCACTTCCCTTAGAAAACCAAAGCCCATACTTTGAAGTACCATAGAGGTATCTAAGTATGCGTTTGATGGCCTTTAAATGTGACTCTTTTGGGACATGATTGATACCTAACATACATACATACACTAAACATAATATCTGGTTGAGATACGTTAAGATAGAGGAGGGAACCGATCATACCTCTATACCTTTTTGTATCTACGGCCTTACCATTTTCATCCTGATCCATATTAACTGCAGTATGCATTGGAGTTTCGATTACTTTGGAGTTTTCCATATCAAAGCGCTTGAGTAACTCATTGCAATACTTCGTTTGGCTCACAAAATTTCCTTCTTCAAGTTTCTTGATTTGAAGTCCAAGGAAGTAGTTTAGCTCCCCCATCATGCTCATTTCAAATTCTCCCTGCATCAACTTAGAGAATTCCTTGACCAAATTTATGTTAGTAGATCTAAAAATAATGTCATCTACATAGACTTGAACTAAAATAGAGTGCTTTCCTTGACGTTTAATAAAAGGTTTCTATCAACCTTCCCTCTTGAGAATCCTTGTTCTAGTAGAAATTTGCTAAGACGCTCATACCATGCCCTAGGGGCTTGTTTGAGACCGTACAAAGTACACTTAAGCTTATAAACATAGTTAGGATGCTAATAGTTTTCAAAAAGGGGAGGTTGAGATACATAGACCTCTTCATTAATGTACCCGTTTAGGAAAACGCTCTTAACATCCATTTGAAATAATTTGAAGTTTTGAGAACAAGCATAGGAAAGCAAAAGGCGTATAGCCTCGAGTCGGGCGACCAAAGCATAAGTTTCCTCATAATCGATGCCTTCCTCTTGGTTATACCCTTGAGCAACAAGGCGAGCCTTGTTGTGAGTTATAACTCTGTTTTCGTCTAACTTGTTCCTAAACACCCATTTAGTACCGATTACTCGATGGTCTCACGGAGGGGGAACAAGATCTCACACCCCATTTATTTTGAACTGATTAAGTTCCTCTTGCATTGCTAACCACCAATGTTCATCGAGTAATGCATCTTTGGAGTTTTTAGGCTCAATTTGAGAGACGAAAGCGAAATGATAACAAAAGTTACTCATCTTTGACTGTGTGGTAACTCCCTTTGACATATCTCCTAGAATATTATTCATGGGATGAACCTTAGAAGATTTACATTCCAAAGGAAGATCATTGTTATTAATCTAATGGTCCTCCTCTTTCTTCTCAGATATGTGATCCGGCTCCTCCTCAGCTTTTTCCGGATGGGGTTCAACACTCTTTTCTTCTTGATCTTTTATTATATCTCCCGAAGGAACCCTTGCACCATCAACAATAATACCTTCTCCGACAATTTTCGGATAAGATTCATCAAAGGAAACATGCACGGATTCTTCAACGATAAGTAACCTTTTGTTGTATACTCTATATGCTTTACTAGATTGAGAGTATCCGAGAAAGATACCTTCATCGACTTTTGAGTCAAATTTACCAAGGTTTTCTTTACCATTATTTAATACAAAGCATTTACATTCGAAGACATGAAGATATGAAACATTAGGCTTCCTCCCCTTTAGCAATTCATAAGGATTTTTATTTAGAATAGGACGAATGAGTATCCTATTCAATACATAACAAGCCGTATTTATGGCATCGACCCAAAAATATTTAGGAAGGCCATTTTCATTGATCATAGTCCTTCCAAGCTCTCTTAAAACTAGATTTTTTTACGTTCCACTACTCCATTTTATTGTGGAGTTCTTGGAGAAGAAAAATTATGATCAGTTCCGTTTGTTTCACAAAATTCCTTAAAGAGGTGGTTTTCAAATTCACCTCTGTGATCACTTCAGATAGTAACTATGCTAGTGTTCAATTTGTTTTGAGAAATCTTTGCAAACTTTTCAAAAGCTGCAAAAGTGTCATTTTTACTTGCTAAGAAGATGGTCCAACAAAATCTAGAGTAGTCATCTACTATAACAAAACCATAGTAGTTTCCACCTAGACTTTTAATTCTAGATGACCCAAAAAGGTCCATATGGAGAAGTTCAAGGGGTCTCGTTGTGGAAACAATATTTTTAGATTTAAAAGAGATCTTTATTTGCTTTCCAATTTGGCACACATCACATAAGTGGTATTTTGAAAATTTGATTTTGGGAGGACCAACTACTAGATCTTTTGCAATAACTTTATTTAGCAAGTCAAAGTTGACATGCACTAATCGCCTATGCCAAAGCCAAGAATCTTCACTCATGGAGACGAGACATTTAGCGCTAGTCGAAGATACTTCATTCAAGTTAAGCATGCATACATTATTTACCCTCCATCCCTTAAGCACATCATTCTTTTTATCATTATGTTCAATAATGCGACAATCTTTTAAAAACGATACTTTATATTCTTTGTTACATAATTGGCTAATACTAATGAGGTTGTGCTTAAGGCCTTCAACTAAAAGGACGTCTGAGATAGTAGTAGAGGAAGGATTACCTACACTACCTTTTCCGAGTATAACTCCCTTGTTATTATCTTCGTAGGTTACAAACCCTTTCTTCTTAGCCATAAAGTCAAAGAATAAGGAAATGTCACTTGTCATGTGTCTTGAGCATCCACTATCGAGAAGCCATATTCTCTCCGCATCCTTAAGACATTCCACCTACAAATTAAACAAGGGAAGGAGGTACCCAGTTTTCATTGGGTCCTAGTGTGTGAGTGAAACTTTGGTTGCATTTGGGCAACCATTGAAAAATGCCTTTAGGAACCAAAAATCTCCTAAATCTGCATTTAGCAATAGTATGTCTCCTCTTGCAACAATATAGACAATTTAAGTTCGGATGAGAGTTGCTTTTGCTTACTTGATCCTTTACCACATAAGTGTACTTTTGATAAGGATTATTCATGTTACTTCTAAAATGTGATTGATCAATAGCAAAGGTAACTTTAGGTTGTAAAGCCTTATCTAACTTATCTTGAAGAGTTCTAACCTCTCTTTGCAAATGTGACAAGTTTCACATCCAGACCATCTAAACCAAAATCCTTTATCATTTTTATTTTTTCCTTTAGTATCCTCTATCATTGATTTCTTAAGAGTTTCTAATTCCTTTTCATAATCAGAAACCTTCTTTTCTAAATAACAGAAAATTTTCTTATTTGAGGATAAGCATTTAAAAGCTTCCTTAGCCTCATTTTATAGAGTACTAAAGGTTTTTGAAAGTCAAAATAAGACAATTTATCAACATGGTCATATTTAGAATGACTTACATTCTTTTTCTTCTTTTGATAAGCCATAAGACAAATATTGACATTTTCTTCTTCATCACTTGAGTTATCATCACTTGAGGACTCACTATCGCTTTCCTATGCAATGTATGCTCTTCTAGCTTTGCTAGATTTGTTGTGACGTTTGTCTCTTCCTTTGTCTTTCTTAAACAAGGGACAGTCCGACTTATAGTGATCGGCCTTTCCGTAATTATAGCATGATCCTTTTGACTTAGTTGTCTTACCTTCGTCTCAATTCAGGAATTTTGATTGTCTTCTATAGTTGACAAGATTTTTATCCGAATGTTGAACTTCATTCTTTCTAAGGTATCGGTTATACTTCCTTACGAACATTCCCATGTCTTCATTCAAATCTTTATCTCCATCACTTGATTCACTCTCACATATATCATTGGTGGATGACATAGATTTTGAAGCCTTTAAAGCGATAGACTTCCTTTTAGTGTCCTTAGCTTTCTCCTTCTTTTGACTCTTCTCATGTTTCTCAAGGTTCATGAGCTCTTGCTCATGCTCTTGAAGCTTACCAAACAATGTTGTCATGTCCAATATTCTTAGATCATTGGCTTCCTTAATCGTGGTGACCTTTGGTTGCCAATCCCTGTTAAGACATCTTAAGATTTTGTTAGTAGCAAGATTATTAAGGGTATTTCTATCAAGAGCATTTAGCCGATTGATTAGATGAGAAAATCGCTTTTGCATATCGGTAATGATTTCACCATCCTTCATATGAAAAAGGTCAAATTGTTGAGTTAAAGTGTTGATTCTAGCTAGTTTGAAATCATTGGTTCCCTCATGAGTAATTTGCAATGAGTCCCGGATAGCTTTAACACTACTACAATGGGAAACCCTATAATACATCAACACCTAAGGCAACAATGATCTTACTTTTGGATTTCCAATCATAACTATACTTTTTCTCATCTTCTTCATTCCGTTGTGCTTCAGGTTTAGGTATAACAACACCATCCACATTGGTCATGGTTATTTCCATAGGAGCATCTTGGATGACTTTACATACCTTCCTATCAATAGAGTTGATATGGATATGCATACAATATTTCCAATAACTATAGTTTTCACCAGTAAAAATAGACGCTCCATTGTACGCCCCTTTAGGATCGTTACTTATTTTCTAAAAAGTTGTATGTGAAGCACTAGATGAACCGGTGCTCGTGATACCACTTGTTAGACGATAGTACCGATCTAGAAGGGGGTTAAATAAATCAGTATTTAAAATTTAGCGCTTTTAAATTTGTTTTTAAAGGTTGCGAAAGCTCCCTAGACCACAATCGTCTAAACGATCCGTTAATGGAAAGATCAGATATGCGTGAAACCAAATGGAATAACTAAGATAGAGATAATCAACCACTATCTTAATCAATCGATTAATTACCTCAATCCTTAATATAGTTACCACTAATGATGAGTTAACACAATAAGAGAACAAGTAAAATATTGATAGACTTGTGTGAGATTAATTTTATCAAACACTTGGTGTGCACTCCACACAAAGTCTCAATTTCACTCAAATTGAATGTATATAATTTTACTTAGTTGCAATCGATGTGATTGCACCAATTTATCGAACAACTTCTATGCACAACAATTAAGCGAGATTAATTTTACTCTTAATTTCACACAAGGCTCAATTTTTTCAGAATTTAAAGAGTTAAGAGAAAGAGAGAACAACACCAGATTTGTTTAGGCAGTTCCCCTTTCGGCCTCGCTTAGGGTACGTCTGCCCCCAATTCTAAATCTAAAATTGAGATATTTATTAACAAGTTGCAAAGTTAATATAAGAGAAAAAATGATCACCACCAACCAACCCCAAGTGTTATTGTAGATCATATTCACTTATCTCCCCTTGATTCGAGTTGAACCAGGTCCTTCAAGTATTCCGAACAAACCTCCGGTTGTAGTTACCTTATTGCAAGAACTCAATGTTCTCTAAAACTCTAGCTCGGCGGATTTCGATCAGATCTGTGTGAAACCTCCGGTTGTAGCTACCTTATTGCAAGAAATCCACGTTCACCAAAATTCTAGCTCGGTTGACTTCAATTGCAAGATGCTTGAACCCTAACCTTTCTTCACAATCATCCGGTAACCGTTACTTGTTTGAATGAACCCGCCGTTCTTCAAACATTTCACTCAGCTGAATCTATGAAGCAATGATTAGTGCAAAAAACCCGAATTATTGGAGGACAAAACCCCAACGGTTTTTTTCAAGAAAAACCCACTCAAAGCCTCTACCCAAACTAAGATTACACAATCCTATTTGGACGTTATCACCACAACAATGCACAATGATCAACAAAAATTGTTATGTGTAGTTGTTGAGAAATGCAATGAAGAATGAAGGTGAAGAGGAACTTTAGTATATATCTTTCACTTTTCTTGTTAGATTGTTAAAGAATAGACTCTAGAATATATATATATATATATATATATATATATATATATATATATATATATATATATATATATATATATATATATATATATATATATATATATATATATATATATATATATATATATATATATATATATATATATATATATATATATATATATATATATATATATATATATATATATATATATATATATATATATATATATATATATATATATATATATATATATATATATATATGATGCATTGACAAAGTAACAGACATAATAGAATAATTTTTCAAAAATGCACAACAGAAAATTGAGTGCCAACAGTGACCACTCAACCTGTTCACACAGGTCACTCGGCATGTTCACATAGGTCACTCGACCTGTTCAGACCTGAGGCAAAAACTACTCAAGTGAAGCAGGCGATGAGTAGACTCAAATAGGGGATGAGTCGACTCAAACAGATTTTTTCCATAGTCGAGTCAACCTCTGACTCGACCTGTTCAGACCCGTGACAACATGGTTCAATAGAAATAGGCAATGAGTCGATCCAATCATGTGGATGAGTCGACTCATTTAGTTTTCCCAGAATTGAGTCGACCTATGACTCGACCTGTTCAGACCTAGGATTTACACAGACTGGAATATGTATGAATGAGTCGACCACTCCAAGGTGTGAGTCGACTTAAAGTTCTTAGACTGTCAAAAAATGGTTTTTGAGACGTATTTTGATCACTTGAAGCCATTCTTTTATAAACCAAGTTACCAACGATGATCAAGTGCATTATTCAAATCAATGAGATGCTCCTATATACATGGACACATTTCACATATACTTTGAGCATGTTGGAGGATGAATGCATTTTATGATATGATGACTGATCGAAAAAATAGCAAGAATACTATTTTTACCGATGTAGTAATAAGGAGTTTTATTTCCAAGTATCGATCTCAGGGATTGCGTAGGAAATACTTATTTTAATTTGATTCTATCAGAACAAAAAGATAATGGTTTGGTTGTTTTGGAATTCTAACAATAAACACAACAGACAGTAAAATATAATTGATTAATATAAAATATGCTAGGGGAAGTGGTTGATTTAACCAGTTATGAATTCAGTCAAGATTTCCTTAATACATATGAAACATTCAATTACCTAACCTCAGAATGTTCTTCCTTAAGTCCTTAAGGAAGAAACTATTAAACTACCAATTCTTACTCATATGTCCATTCAATTAATCATTGGTTTTAATCATAAATAATATCAAGGTTTGCGGTGGTTTACAAAAGTTACTAGTCCTAGATGATGCAATCATAAACCTAATTGTGTGAAAACCCTAACAATCACAATCCTGTTATTGAAAGTCATAGATCAATTAGTATTTGTCCGATACAAACGCATAATAACATCACACAATTGAATTGAAATACGTAACATAGTAATCAAGAAATCATTTGTTCAAATTCATAACATGCGATAACATCAGGACCACCCCCTAGCATCAGGGGGTTTAGCCTCTCATAGTACTTAAAGAACTCATAAAGTAAAGATTAGACATTACAAAGAATTAGGAGAGTTTGATCTTCAATGGTTGATACCCTTGAATCTCGCCGTCTTCAAATCCGTCGTATTCGCTATCTTCTCCAATGCAATGCTTTCGTTCGTCTATCAAAAGGTGTCCCTTCTTCTTTCTCTTCAAAGCCTTCTTATAGCTTCAGATGACTCTCCTCCAAGCTAAAGGTCCAAACTACCCTTAATGAGCAGAATCGGTTCACACAGCAAAAATTAGGTTTTCCAAGCTGCGTACAATCAACACGGCCGTGTGGTGGCACACGGGTGGCCGTGTTGTTCTTCATCATTAATTATTTTCAGCATAAGTTACAGTGGCAACAACACGGGCCGTGTCCCTACACACGGGTGCCCGAGTTAATGCACTATTTTAATCAACACGGCCGTGTGGTGGCACACGGGTGGCCGTGTTGATCTCTGTTTTTCTGCTCCCTCTCTGCTCTGCTTGATCAACAACACGGGCAGTGTTGTGGCACACATGTGCCCGTGTTGACCTGCTGTTTTTTCATATTTTTGTCCTTCAGAGTGTCCAGAACTCCACCATTCTTGCTTTTAAACCTGTAACAATGACACTACCAAACGAAGCATAAACGAGATCTTTTTGACATAAACTCGTAATCGAATGCAATGCAATACCAAACCAACAAAACCTGCTAATTGACTCAAATGCAACTAAAAAAAAACATAAATCTTACCAAGGTGATGAAAATATGTCGGATTAGCGGCGGAAATTCAATGGAAATGGTGACCGATCACAGTCCCAAACTTGTTTCATTGCTTGTCCTCAAGTGATGTATTGAGTCCAAACAAAGGTCACCCCCGACTTCATTTTCCACAATGCAACCTAGTCTTTCACCATTCGGGTTCTTCCTTTCTAATCGAGTTTCAGGTCTCTCCGATTCAGGCAGTTTACCACATTTCCACATCAGAAACCTCTTCACCTGCAAGCTTTTCACACACTCACAATATCTCTCAGGGTTAAGTGTGTACACTCACAGCACAGTATGCAATACCAAACTCTTAACTTTGAATACATTCTAATGTCACTACCACAGCAGATTCCACACACTTTTTTGAGGTCTTTTTAGGTTGTAACGGGGCTTGGGTACGGTGGGATTAACAAAAAAATTGGATAACAAAGGGTTTTGAACTCGGTAGTCATGTTGTGTGATTTTTCTTTCTCTTTTTTTTTCGTGCATCACGTATACTCTGGGGGTTAATTTCACTCTTTTGACTCTTTTTCTACTCAATTTTTTCGAGCATTTTATATGTGTTAGAGTCTTAAGTCTCGGCAAGTGCATTTTTCTCTTTTGTTTTTCTTTTTTTTCTTTTTTTTTTCTTTTTTAAGGAACATACATACTATTTCTCTTTTTGTATGATCTCTTATTATGCACTTGCCTTCTCTTTCAAGATTTCCACCCCAAACTTAGTTTTATTGCACATCTTGCAATTCACACAATCATACCGAGTTATGGAAAAAAATGAATGATTAATAGTTAACAGGGGGTTTATGATGAATAAATGATTAATAGTTAACAGGGGGGTTTATGATGAATAAAATGGCTATGGCTCAACGGGGTTCACGAAGGGAAACATACACATAGGGATGGTTAGAAAGGCCCTGGCTAAACAAACAACTTGCCTCAGTGTGTGTTATCATGTTGTGACGTGTCAACGGGACATACGCAAAATCAGAGTGATAAAGTCATACCTGGCTGAACTCTCATGCTGATATTTAGTGTTTGGCTTTTTTTGATCTCACCATGTTGGTTAGCTTGCAAGCTCTGAAGCCTCCTCGTGTCATGTGGTTTCTTTTCTGATTCAGTTCTACCATACCGCTATCTTGGTCCGGTGTCCCCAAGTTGTGTCCGACGTTACTTTCTCATGGTTGCATCAACTTCCGGGGTGCCTTATCAGCCTAAGTTTGAGGGGTGTCATTCATCCACTACCATTGATCCCGGATTCGTCCAACCATTTCTCATCACTCTATCCACACAAGTAAACCACACAAAAAAGACAAAAAAAATAATACGACGACAACAAAAACAAAAGCTCAAGAACAAAACAAATTGAAAGTGAATTAAACATGAAAGGAAAACCCCCCCCACACTTGAACTCAACATTGACCTCAATGTTTAAATTCAAGCACAAAGGGGACTCACAGCGACTACTATTAATTTATTGCACTTGTGTGGTTTCCTTCCATTTTGAGGTGTTTGTGACTTTGCCCTTCTAATTCTCCTCCTCCTCTACAACAAAATTTTAGCACACACAAAGAAAAAGAAAAATGACATAAATTAGCAATCAAACGCGTGGGTTTCCTCCCACGAAGCGCTTCGTTTAACGTCGCATGGCTCGACGGTTCATTTCCCTTATCATGGGGGGTATTTTAGGTTCAAAACCTTGTTGCACCTCTTGTCTATAACTCGGACGTTGTCTCTTTTCTTAGTGTGGACTCCTTTGTGCCACGATTCCTTTTTAACCTTCCTTTTGGTGTTAGGAATCTTTCCGTTTAGGGTGGCTACTGGCAGTGGTGAGACTTTGATAGTATTCAATGTCCTGATTAAGCCCACTTGATACTGCGATTCTGTATCTTCCTCCATCTCCTGGTCTTCCATAGCATTCAATGTTATTTCCTTGTTGTGAACTTTCAAGGTTAACGTGCACTCATCCATGTCGAGCTTGCATCGACTCGTCTTCATGAAAGGTCGACCCAGAGTGATGGGTGCCTCATTGTCTTCAGGTATGTCTAGGATTACAAAATCGACTGGAAAAGTCAAGTCCGATATTGTTACCAGCACATCTTCAGCTATACCATATGCATCTTTTCTTGAGTGATCCGCAAACTTCAGATTGGTCTTTATATCACTGATATTTTTAATACCCATCCTGTGATAGATCGATAATGGCATCAGATTCACACTAGCTCCCAAATCTATTAGTACCTTTTTGAAGGTTCTTTCTTTGATTGTGCATGGTACTGTGACGGTTCCTGGATCCTTTTGTTTGTTAGGAATGTTCTGCTCCAGGGAGTTTGCATTATATTGTTCCTTACCGGATACCTGTTCTTCAGTGGTTGGTTTCTTTTCAGCCATTACCTCTTCCACGAATTTCTTGTATCTGGGCATCCTTTCAAGTGCTTCAAACAAAGCCATATAACCCTCAATCCTTTTAAACATTGTCATGAATTTCTCCAAGTCCGACTCACTAGGTTCCTTCTTTGTCACTCTCTGAGGGTAGGGCAACTTAATCACCGGTTTAGTTCCTTTTGTAGTTTCTTCTTTAGTCGGCTCGCTCGGTGATATAATTTTTTTCTTTTTAGCAACCTCTTTCTCTGTCGTCGTGACAGTATTAACATTCTCCTGACCTCTCGGATTTTGAACTGTTTCACTTGGTAGGGAACCTGGTGTTCGAGAACTTGCCAGTTATTGTGCTATCTGTCCCAGCTGAACTTCGAGATTCCTTAGGGAGGCGGTGGTATTCTTCTGATTGTTTCTAGTTTCTTCTTCAAATTGCATATTTTGAGCTGCCATCTTTTCAATTGCGATCTCCCAATCTGCCTTCTTTGGGACTTGTTGTTGCTGTTGCTGATATTGGTTTTGATATTGGCCTTGTATCTGCTGTTGCACATTCCCCTTCTGATCTTTCCAAGCAAAGTTGGGGTGATTCTTCCACCCCGGGTTGTATGCGTTGGAGTAGGGACTGTTTTGCTTTAAAAACTTTATATCTTCTATCTGTTGTGGTGTTGCAAAGTAATGAACAGTATTGTATGGTCCATTACAAATGCCACACACATCGTTTGGTGCCTGTTGTACTTGAGCCACTTTCTGAGCACCTATGTTTAGTGCCTTCAACCTTTTCTCCACCTCTGCAGCAACTGCTTCTTCAATTTTTACCTGTTTGTTTGTTTCAAGCTTCAAATCAATTATCGTAGATTTGCTTGACACCCTATCATACAACTCCAGATGCTCATTTGAGGCAATTGCTTCAATTATCTTCTTCATACCGGTGGCTGTTGCAAAGTTAGCTGAGCCACCAGCTGCTGAGTCAAGGATTTGTCTCGTTTGAATTCGAAGACCATTAACAAACATTTGCATCTGCTCAGTTTCATCCATGTTGTGAGTAGGACAAGCCACTAGGATTCTCTTGAATCTTTTATAGGCATCTCCTAGTGACTCACCCTCCTTCTGCTTGAAGTTTAGGATTTCGTATCTTTTTCTCAGTGACACTGATGCAGGAAAATATTAATGCAAGAATGTTGTTTCCATCTCTTCCCATGTAGTGATACTGCCAGCAGGTAAGGAATAAAACCACTCTTCGGCTTCATCTACTAAAGTGAATGGGAACATACGAAGCCTTATTGCTTCTTCGTTATGTCCAGGCATTTTCAGCGTTGTGCTCATAGTTAAAAACCTTTGGAGATGCTTGTTGGCATCTTCATTCACTCTTCCAGAAAAGGACCGCCTTTCAAGTTGACTAATGGTGCTGGGATGCAGCTGAAATTGGTCGACATTTACCGGTTGGTTTACAATTGTCATACGACCACCCGGATTGTTGTTTCCGCCATAGTCACCGAGAAGTCTCTCTGGTGGTGGTGGTGGTGGATTAGCAGCCATGATTTCAGGAACTGTTTCCGTGTCTGAATCTGAATTCTCTGAGTGCACTGAACCAACTTCTTCCTCCGCTTTCTCTGCTAATTCCAGTTTCTTCCTCTTAGCTTGTCTGAGTCTAGCACGAAGAGTTCTTTCTGGATCTGCGTCAAAAGAAAAATTCGCTGAGGACTTACCTCGCATAAACAAGTTAGACAAAGATTAAAATTGAATAACAAAATTGTCACAGATAAAATTTTAGTTGGCGAGCAACAAAATTTCGATAGAAAAGAAATTAAAATATGTATTTTGGCAATCCCCGGCAACGGCGCCAAAAACTTGATCGGAAAAATAGCAAGAATACTATTTTTACCGATGTAGTAATATGGAGTTTTATTTCCAAGTATCGATCTCAGGGATTGCGTAGGAAATACTTATTTTAATTTGATTCTATCAGAACAAAAAGATAATGGTTTGGTTGTTTTGGAATTCTAACAATAAACACAACAGACAGTAAAATATAATTGATTAATATAAAATATGCTAGGGGAAGTGGTTGATTTAACCAGTTATGAATTCAGTCAAGATTTCCTTAATACATATGAAACATTCAATTACCTAAACTCAGAATGTTCTTCCTTAAGTCCTTAAGGAAGAAACTATTAAACTACCAATTCTTACTCAAATGTCCATTCAATTAATCATTGGTTTTAATCATAAATAATATCAAGGTTTGCGGTGGTTTACAAAAGTTACTAGTCCTAGATGATGCAATCATAAACCTAATTGTGTGAAAACGCTAACAATCACAATCCTGTTATTGAAAGTCATAGATCAATTTGTATTTGTCCGATACAAACGCATAATAACATCACACAATTGAATTGAAATACGTAACATAGTAATCAAGAAATCATTTGTTCAAATTCATAACATGCGATAACATCAGGACCACCCCCCTAGCATCAGGGGGTTTAGCCTCTCATAGTACTTAAAGAACTCATAAAGTAAAGATTAGACATTACAAAGAATTAGGAGAGTTTGATCTTCAATGGTTGATACCCTTGAATCTCGCCGTCTTCAAATCCGTCGTATTCGCTATCTTCTCCAATGCAATGCTTTCGTTCGTCTATCAAAAGGTGTCCCTTCTTCTTTCTCTTCCAAGCCTTCGTAGAGCTTCAGATGACTCTCCTCCAAGCTAAAGGTCCAAACTACCCTTAATGAGCAGAATCGGTTCACACAGCAAAAATTAGGTTTTCCAAGTTGCGTACAATCAACACGGCCGTGTGGTGGCACACGGGTGGTCGTGTTGTTCTTCATCATTAATTATTTTCAGCATAAGTTACAGTGGCAACAACACGGGTCGTGTCCCTACACACGGGTGCCCGTGTTAATGCACTGTTTTAATCAAGACGGCCGTGTGGTGGCACACGGGTGGCCGTGTTGATCTCTGTTTTTCTGCTCCCTCTCTGCTCTGCTTGATCAACAACACGGGCAGTGTTGTGGCACACGGGTGCCCGTGTTGACCTGCTGTTTTTTCATATTTTTGTCCTTCAGAGTGTCCAGAACTCCACCATTCTTGCTTTTAAACCTGTAACAATGACACTACCAAACGAAGCATAAACGATATCTTTTTGATATAAACCCGTAATCGAATGCAATGCAATACCAAACCAACAAAACCTGCTAATTGACTCAAATGCAACTAAAAACAAACATAAATTTTACCAATGTGATGAAAATATGTCCGATTAGCGGCGGAAATTCAATGGAAATGGTGACCGATCAATGACACCATCCAAAGCATACATTATGGGCAACTAAAAAGGTTTGACATCATTAAAATAAGGACTAGGAATCTTTGCCCTCACAGTCGTGAGAACTTCTTAACAAAAGGTCAAGAAGAGAAGGAATAGATTTTTCGTACGAAAGGTAATGAGAAACTTCTTAACAAAAGGTTAAGAAGGCGCATGAAAGTGGAAATGATTTCTCGTGCAAAAAGCAGCGAGAAACTCATCAACAAAAGATTAAGTAGGAAGTTGGTAAGGACATTTATCTCATTCCAGAGGTAGCAACGAATCCTCAACAAGAGGAAGTTTTCCCATGCAAAAGGCGGGGTACTTACAAAATGTAAGTGTAGAGGTAAAAATTATGACCATCAAGCTATGGATAAGCTAGACGTCAATTAAACCAGAGTCGTCACCGCGCTTTTATTATTTCCAAGGGAAAAGGGAAAAGTACGAACAAAACCCAAAAAGGATAAGAAGTTTTCAAATCAAAACTAATAAAATGCCAGAGATTACAGGTAAGGGGGTTGGTTACACAGAGGGAAGGTGTTAGCAGCCAAAGTGTCCTAGGTACTCCTAGGGAGTCCTTTTTTGTGTGCATATGTGTTTTTGTACAAAATGATGTTTGCAAAAATATAGAGTGTGGGGATGAGAAAAGAATTCATTAATTATATTTTTGTGTTTGACAAGACCTTCAGACTTGTGCCTACGTACCAACATAAAATGAGGGATCAAAACCTCGTAGTTCGTGGTATCAATTTCAAAGTGAGTGCATTTCTTTTAACAAAATTTTAAGTTGAACACAGGCACTGACGACCTAAAATGGTTTGAATGAGTGTTAGTTCTTTGTCTTTTGAAAATTTTAAGTCAAGTATAGTTAAGTTCATTTACAAGATTATTTAAGAAAAGAAGTTTGAAAATGCAATGGCATAAGGCCAAAGTTTCTAATTTGCAATATGGTCTAAGTTTAGAAAACAAGCCCAAGCAAAGAAGGTTTTGAAAAGGTGGAGAGATTTTGAAATTAAAGAAAGTGGGGAGGAGATGAAGAGACTAATCCTAAGCATAAATTTAAAAGTTGAGAGTTGAAAAGATCTGACCAATGGGATGCAATCTAATAGACAAGAATGTCATATAGAAACCCAAATTTCCCTTGGACTCTAGAATCAAGCAACAATCAATATACAAATAGCAAGTTGAAGAGTAAGGCATCAAATAAAGATAACAATATCCAAGCTTAACAACCCCATGATCTTCTTCAAGATTTCCCATGTATTAGATGACTTCAAAGATGGAATTAGTCGCAGGTTCAAAATAACAGCTTTACAATGATCATATTACAAATGAACTCAAATGGATCTTCAATTTTGTATCAGATGAATGTTCACTTCACAAGCACTTAGTTTCATGAAAGTTGGCATTGGCCAAGTCTTTTTCATAGGGAATGTTGCCTAAATTCTAAGTCCAATAGTCTCAGATCAAACCAACAGTCCACACGAAATGTTTTTTTAGGGTTTTTTGTTCTTATTATGTACATTAAGGTCAAAAGACCACACAAATACACAAATATATACAAAAATAATATATCACAAAATATGGTCCAAGTGGACAAAGGGAAAATGACATTAAAGTAAATAACTTGAATGGTATGAATAATGGCAAATGGATAAGGCTTAAAAATTAAAGTGCATTAAAAGTAAATGGCTTGAAATTAAATGCTAGTTGTTATTTGATTAGAAGTTAGTATTGTTTTTGCTTTGTTTTTGTTTAAGTCATTCTTTGGAGAACACTCAACCCACTTATCACAAGCATGGATCCTTGAACCAAGACATCTTCCAAAGGAAGGAAAAAAGGCCAAGTTTCCACATAATACCATGAAAGATGGGATACTTACAATCTCACTAACTAGAATGATATGCCTTTTATGTCACAAATTTAGTGCAATAGAATTTTGGTGTTAATACATGTTAGAGACATAGTATGATGGACTATGCTCAGGAAACATGCCACACACAAAAAGAATATGCAAAATGGGGGACCTAATCTCATCCATACTTATGTTGATTTTGCAATCAACTAGCCTTAGAATATAGAGATATCATAAATCCATGACATGAATGGATAAAGAAATGGAATAAGATGAAGAGGGAGGGGGAACGGATTCAATACAAATTGGCCAAAGGAGGACTTTTACCAAATTAAGATCATTCATTCATTTTGGGAGATGGAATGTATATTCCATCAATCCCCTAAATCCAATGATCTTAACCTAGTAAAGTCAAATCAACCTTGACCAAGGCCCAACAACACAAGTCAAACTCACAAAGTCAATTAAAATGGCTCTACACAATTAATTTGGCATTTAAACAATTAAAAAATAATAAAAATATGCATTAAATTAAATCATGGTTGGTCAAACTCCTAGAACCTCATCAAAACACCAAAGAAATGGCCATGAGATTTATCATAGGTCAAACAAGGTCAAAGGACCTTGGAGAAAAATTTTCATAATTTTTGGAAACTTAAAAGTATACTTAAGTAATTAAAAATATTTACAAAATCAATTAAATCATGAAAAATATAAATAATGATCCAAAAAATAATTTTAATTCAGAAAATGAAAAAGGATTTTATTTAAAACTTTTTGGTGAAACTCTCATATTTTTTGGATCAATATTAAATTTAATATGAATTAATGAAAATAAAACAAATAAAATGAAAATCAATTAATCTGAAAAGACGTGGACCACTTGATCTCCCTCATTAATTGAGGTGGCAGATCAAGTGGACCAAAACACGCATTCCATCGTGCACTTGAGTCAGCACGCCACACAATTGGTATTCAAAAGGAACGCTCATGATTAGAACAAAATAACTTGATCCTGTGGCTCAGAACCTATCCAGCACATCACCGGAGCAAACCACTGGTCATCTTCTCAAGCAACCTTGGCCGGACTGGTTCTCTCATCACCATCACAAAAATGAAAAAGAAGGACATGATTTTAAAGTAAAAATGGCATTGATCACGAACCTGGCCTCAATTCATCCTAACTCCAAGTATATTGAGAGATACATGGAGTTGAAATTTGAGGTACATGAACTGAGTTGCTTCAACTTGACCTCAAAGCAACTCAATCTTCTTGCCTATATTGGTAGGACTTCAGACAGAGAATTGATGAGAATTGAGAGAGAATCAAAGAGAAGAAAGAATCTAGAAAATACCTTCAATGTTGTGCAGAACTCGATCTCTCTTGCTTCAATTCTTGCAAGATCTCCCTCAGAAAGCTTGCAGGAATGGCTTAGGATTGAAACAAAGCTTTGGATCCCTAGAGTTTTAAATCTCCAAACAGTGAGATTCAAACTCAATTTTCAAAAGAAAATTTTCAGGTTTTCCTTTCAATTGTGAGGGTTTGAAGTCTGGAGGCAAAGCTGGCGCGCAAGGGGTCCCTAATTCTGATGCTAAAGGCTCTTATTTATAGCTGAAATAAGTGATATTTGCACCTTTCAAAGTTGTTTCCAAATTTGGCAAATGAGTGATGCATGCTTGCATGGACGTGTACAGGCACATGAAGCTACTCAATTAAGGCCATAATCACATGTAATTGAGTCTAAAAGTGGATTCAAATGCAACGCAAAAGTGTGGAGTTGTTTGAAGTTGATTCTTGCCAAATGATGATACCATGTTTAAGCCATGCGCAGACCACTCAAACCTTATCCAAAATGAATGAAATTGGAATCTTTGGAAAGGCTAGATCAAGAGAAACAACTTTTATGTTTAACATTTTTCCATTTGAAACTTGTATCATGGTGAATTTTGAGGTGGAAGTTTGGAAATTTTAACATATCAAAAAAATTTCTAAGTGTCAAGCCACATGTTCACTTATTCCACCTTGGCTAACTTTTTGTGTGAGCTTCAAATGAGAAAGATGTCTTTATAAAAGTTGTATATGTTTCAAATACCTCCAAAATGGTCATAACTTTGACATAATTTTGATTTGATATGAATGAGTTATGCATTTTTAAAGTTGAGGAAAATCACTTGTTCAATGGTATTGGTCCAAAATGACTTATAATGTATCCTCATATCACATGCTCATAAAAGTTGAATTAGCTCTTCCTCCAAACATAAAAGTTGAATTATACACCTTGAATTTGATTGTGAAACTTGTAAATATTTCATCTCATAAAAAATGAGCAAGTTATGGCCTTGGCAAGTTGACCTCCAAATTAGGGTTTAGACAAAATGACCTATAATCTTTCAACATAAACAATGACTTTCCAAGAAAAAATAGCCCTAGACATCAACATGAAAGTTGTTTGGAATGTCATTTAGAGTAACGTTTCTCTTGGAATCATTTTCATATGATGAAAATTGTAGGAGATTGGGTCTAGGGGTCCCCAATTTTGATCAGATGAATTCCTCTGGTCAACCACCATCAACCATCTTGCAAACTTGCAATCCTCTTGAATTTTTGGACTCATGGGAGATCATATATGCATAAGATGATGAGATTTGAAATTTCCCTTTAAATATTTGGTCAATTGTTGAAGAAGTTACACAAGATACCCAGATGAACTAGGGTTTCCAAGGCAAACCAATTCCAAACTCTTGAAGAATTCTTGATCAAAATAACATGCAAAGATCATTGGGACTCATATATGATGCCTAGAGCCATTGTGGACCATTTCTTGGTTGAGCTCTTAGCAATGAGGGTCTTAAACCCTAGATGTGTGCTTGATAGATCAAAGGTGATCAAGTGCCCTACCTACAAAAGAGTTAGACAAATGCAAAGACATAATTTTGGTATTTTTGGTTAGTAAAGATGATAAAATACAACGTATGATACAATCTCATAGTGCTTGGTGATCTCTTCAAAAACTAACCCAATGAATGAGGGGTAAGGAGGATGCCAAGGTATGATCCCAATGATAATGCATATCATGAGATAGCATAAGGGATCTTAGGGTCAAAATTTGGGGTCTTACAGCAAGCAAGTTTGGGAATAGAAATCCTCGGGAAAAAGGCTTAGGTGGCCTACAAAAGGTAAGATGAACAGAAGACTTTCCCGTGCAAAAGGTAGGGATATACTTACAAAAGTTAAGTGAAAAATAAGAGATGTTTCTTTTGCAAAAGGCAGAAGATACTTATGAAAGGTACGCTGAAAAAGAAACTTTCCCATGCAAAAGGAAGGGTGTATACTTCAGGAAACTTGTCGGGAATACCACTCAAGAGTTTCAGGATAATGTTTTCAAGTAGGGAGGAAGAATTGTCTCAATAGAGGATTCTTTTATGCTTTCGAGAAATACTTTCATACAGTGATTCATTTTTTTGTATGGTGTAATGTTCCCGCTCGACGGAATATGCTACACGTTTCATTATGCAGTAATGAATGATTGCTTATGCAAGATATTGATGCAGTTTATGCAACGGTCTAGCTTTTGGTTTTGGGTACGCCAAGTGTGGTTGGGCTTTTGGTTAGGCCCTTTGTAGGGACCTGACTTCCCAACATCACGGTCTCCTCAGACACCATGAGAATGCCCTAGCAATATCTGGATCCTCTGGAGGATCTAAGCTAGGTTGGAGCCACTGAGCTAACTGCTACTCTTCATGAATAACTTCGAAGTTAGGGCGAGCCCAAGGATTGACATAAATTCTTCGTGTACCGAGACACATTGTTTGGAAACTGTGATTACCCTTTGGAAACTTTCGAGAAAAAAGTAACTTCATGTTTACTTTGAATACTTTACTGTCATTTCCCCAGAGTTTTCAAAACATTGTTTATTGATAAATAGCTTCATCCTTACAAACAAGTAGAAAAAATAAAAATATTGAGCATATCTGAATGATAACACTTTTTATTGATGAAGAACTCGTAAATGGGTAATTTACAACAGGAAGTAATTCCTTAAAGAGGTAATTACGAGAGAAAAATGGAAAAATACAATGGCAGTGGCTTGAGTATCCATTGAGTTCCCATCCTGCTATAGTCCGTACGTCCTTGGAGATCCTCTTTCTTCGCCTCCAAATAAGGTGATTGGATTGATTCTTCCCCTTCAGGCTTTCCATATTTGTAGTAACGGAGGTATGAATCCTTCCTAGACTGCAGCTTCTTACCTTTCAAATCTCTAAATTTTGCCTAGACTGCCCTTTCGGGTTTTTAGTCTACCGGGATACCCTTTTTTTGCCTTAGTCACCCCTTGGGATAATCAACTTAGTGAGTTCTTTTTATTTCTTTTGGTTCTATCCCTAATTTTTGCCTGGACCTTTCTTTTTGTGGTCCACCAGGATACCCTATTTTGCCTAAGTTGCCCCTTGGGGTGATCAACTTAGCGGGTTCTTTTTAGGTGAAGTACTTTTTCACTGTGTCTGCATTTGCCGGGGATGGGAGACCGTCATCATCCATAGTTGATAAGATTAAGGCTCCTCCGAAGAAGACCTTTCTCACAACATATGGTCCTTCGTAATTAGGTGTCCATTTTCCATGTGGATCCAAATGAATCGGAAGAATCTTTCTTAATACCAGGTTTCCAACCTCGAGAATTCGAGGGTAAACTTTCCTGTCGAGAACCCTTTTCAACCGCCTCTGATATATCTGACCATGGCATATGGCTGCCAGGAGTTTCTCGTCGATGAGGTTAAGTTGATCCAATCTCGCTTGCACCCATTCAGTTTCATCCAATTTGACATCTGTTAATATCCTTAAAGAAGGAATCTCTACTTCGATGGGAAGAGAGAACAGAGTTTCCCCAGTGGAGGTGCATATTAAAGTACGATATCCATGCAAATAAAATGGGAGCATTCTATGCCAGTCCTTGTACGTTTGCACCATTTTTTGAATGATCTTTTTTATATTTTTATTGGCTGCCTCAACAACACTGTTCATCTTTGGACGATATAACGATGAGTTATGGTGTTCGATCTTGAAGTATTTGTACAATTCCTTCATCATCTTGTTATTGAGGTTAGACCCATTACCAGTAATGATTTTATTTGGGTCCCTATAATGACATATAATTTCTTTCTTCAAGAAGCGAGACACCACTTGTTTTGTAACATTTGCATACGAGACTGCCTCCACCCATTTTGTGAAGTAGTCAATGGCCATAAGGATAAAGTGATGCCCATTCGAGGAAGTCAACTAAATGCGCCCGATTATGTTGATGACCCAGATGGAAAAAGGCTAAGGTGATATTAACACATTGAGTGGAATCAGTGGCACGTGGATCTTGTTTGCATAAATCTGGCATTTATGGCACGTTTGGACGTGGCGGTAGCAGTCAACCTCCATGGTCATCCAATAGTAACCAACCCTCAATATCTTTTTAACCATGGTGTGCCCACTTGCGTGTGTCCCAAAGGATCCCTCGTGAATTTCCATTATGATTCGGTCCGCTTCGTGTCTAGCCACGCATCTGAGTAGAACCGAGTCATAATTTCTCTTGTAGAGTATATCTCCGTTTAAGAAGAAATTAGCTAAGAACTTTTGGAGGTACTTCTTATCCATGGTGGATGCATCCTTTGGATATTCTTGATTTTCCAGATACCTATTGTTGTCATGAAACCAGGGATGGCCGTCATATTCTTCTTCAACCGCCAGACAATATGCTGGTTCATCCAGGTAGTCAATGTGGATAGATGACACTTCATTCTTCCACTTGACCTTAAACATAGATTCCAGGGTAGCCAAAGCATATGCCAATTGATTTTCCTCTTGATGAATATGGTGAAATGTAATCTCATCAAAATACAGGACTAGCTTCAGGACATGTTCTTTGTATGGGATCAACTTGTGATCATGAACTTCCCAATCTTCCTTAATCTGGATGATTACTAAGGCTGAATCTCCATAGACTTCTAAGATTTTGATCCTTAGGTCAATAGTTGCTTCTAATCTAAAGATGCATGCTTTATATTCTGCCATATTGTTGGCGCAATCAAAACATAATCTTGCAGTGAAAGGGAGATGGAAACCAGACGGAGAGGTGATGATTGCCCCAATTCCATTTCCTTGAGCATTGGTAGCACCATCGAACATGATCGTCCATCGCGATCCTGGTTCTGGTCCTTCCTCTAGATCTAGAATGCTCCAATCTCTAATGAACATAATATCTTCATCGGAGATTTCAAAACGCATAGGATGATAATCCTCCACGGGTTGATGATCCAAATAATCAGACAACACACTACCTTTGATAGCTTTCTGTGTGGCGTGTTGGATGTCATATTATGTTAATTCCATTTGCCACCGAGTGACTCTTCCTGTGAGAGAAGGCTTTTCAAATATGTACTTGATCGGATCCATTTTGGAGATCAAGAGAGTTATATGCGCCAACATATATTGCCTTAAGTGTTTGGCAGCCCAGGACAATGCACAACACATTTTCTCGATCACTGAATATCTACTTTCAAAGTCGCTGAAATTTTTACTCAGGTAGTAGACTGCATGTTCTTTTCTACCTATTTCATTATGCTGTCCAAGAATACAACCCATGGATCCCTCAAGAACTGTAAGGTACATGATAAAAGGTCTATCCGCTACAAGCGACATCAAGATCGGTGGCTCTTGTAAATATTCTTTTATCTTTTCAAATGCATCCTGGTAATTATCATTCCACTCGATCGTCTGATCTTTGCGGAGTAATTTGAATATAGGCTCACGTGTAGCCGTAAGGTGAGATATAAATCTAGCGATGTAGTTTAATCTCCATAAAAATCCATGAACCTCCTTCTCAATCTTTCAAATTTGCATAGCTTGGATAACCTTGACTCTATCAGGTTCGACTTTAATCCCATGTTGGCTGACGATAAAAGTTAGCAACTTTCTAGATCTTACCCCAAAAGTACATTTGTTGGGGTTTAGCCTAATCAGTCACCATTTGCATTAAGTTTTCGTTACTGATCCGACAAGAAACCGAGGATTTTGAAACACTGTGCAAACATTTTTGATACTTTTCAAGGAAATTTTACTTCCAGTATAATATTTAACCCTTTCCATTCATTGTTATATTTTAATTCTATTTTCGTGATTTTATGCGTGGGATAGCTGTGTTTTTGACCGACAGGTCCATGTAGAAGAACCGGGAAACTCAGAGCGAGACAACGCAAGATTCTAGAAAGCAAAGGAGTGGGAAACCCCAGTACAGGAGGCCTGACACGGCCACCCGTGTCAACTGACATAGGCCGTGTCAGCCCAAGCCCAAAATTTCCCTTTTTCTCGGGCTTTTCAGATAGATTTTTGGACATGTCCACCTGCTGCTTAGAATTTTCATTATAAAAGAGGACCTTCTACCTAAGGAAAAATCATCTTGGAACAAGGCAAAATACAGTATTGTGAAGCAATCAAGTATTACAGAGAACAAGGAGTTTGGAGAGCTGAAGGTTTTCATAAGCGGGAGCGATTGAAGATCAAGGTCATCCAATTACTTGTAATGTGTAATTTTTATCTTTCATTTGTTTTAAACAATATGAGTAGCTAAACCCCCCAATGCTAGGGGGTGTCCCTGATTTACAATTGTAAAGAATTTGAGTTAACATTTGCATTTATAATATTATTTTTATGGTAACCTTTTGATGTGTTTATTGCTTTCTCATTCAGATCAATCGAGATTGATTTGTGGTTATCAATTAGGATGGACCGCCATTGATAAGGTTTTCATAAGGTTGCTCTACAGTATATATCACCTAGGACTAGGGATACCCTGTATGAACCAGATTATTCTTGATATTATAAAGCTTAACTTCACCTTAATTGCCTATGGACATAGAAATTAGGGTAGATTGATTAAAGGTTTTCTCACCAAGGACTTAAGAAAAAATACCCTTAAGAACTGATAGTAATTGATATTTATTGATGCAATAGTGACTCAGAGTTGTTACAGGGATAAATCATACACCTTCCTTGGCATTGTTCCTTTTACCCTGCAGACCCTTATTTTCATTCTTATTTGTCTTTGCCTTTATTCTTATACTTTTACATCTAAAAACCAAATTAATACTTTTTGTTAATTGAATGATAATTTAAACTCGATATTAATGTGTAGTCCTTGAGATCGACATTCGGGGAATTTCCCCATTATTACTTTAAAAGGCAAAATAGTACACTTGTTATTTTCCCGATCAAGTTTGTGGCGCCATTGTCGGGGACTGCCAAACTATAAAGTTTAATTTTAAACTGAATTGAAATTTTGTTGCTCTACAATAAAATTATTTTTCTGTCATTTATAATTTACTAATTTGTATATGTGAGGATAACCCTCAGCTGAATTTCTTTTTGACGCAGAGATCGAGAGAACCCTTCACCGAAGACGCAGAAATCAAAGAGTGGATTCCAAAGAAGAAAGTACCTCTGATCACTCAAAAGTTAAAGAACCAATGGCTGAAGTTCCTCCAATTCCACCTCCTCCACCTCTGGAAAGATTCCTAGGTGAATATGGAGGTGAAAACGCATCGGGTGCTCGACTGACCATTGTCAACCAACCGATGAATGTGACAAATTTTCAACTACATCCTAGCACAATCAATCAATTGGAAAGAAAAAATTTCACCGGAAAGGTTAATGAAGATGCCAACAAACACCTACAAAGATTTTTGACCATGAGCACCACCTTGAAAATTGATGGTCACACTGATGAAGTAAAGAAATTAAGAATGTTCCCATTCACCTTAGCTGAAGATGTAGAAGAGTGGTTCTACTCTCTTCCAGCCGGCAGTATCACATTATGGGAAGAGATGGAAACTGCAATCTTAAATGAGTACTTTCCAGCATCAGTATTCCTGAGAAAAAGGTATGAAATCCTTAATTTCAAACAGAAGGATGGTGAATCATTGGGAGACGCCTACAAAAGATTCAAAAGGGTCTTAGTAGCATGTCCAACTCATAATATGGATCAGACCGAACAAATGCAGATGTTCGTTAATGGGCTAAAATTAAAAACAAAATAGTTGATTGATACAGCAGTTGGTGGCTCAACCAATTTCTCAACAGCCACTGGTATTAAAAGGATTATTGAAGCTATAGCTTCCAATGAGCATCTAGAATTATACGACAGGTGTACTAGTCAGCCAGAGGGGGTGATTGATCTCAAATTAGAGACAAATAAAATCCGCCTGGAAGACACAGTTGCTGTCGGAGTAGACAAGAAGTTGAAAGCTATGAATATAGGTACTCAATAGATAACTCAGGTCCAGCCGGCCCAGGCTAGCACTTGTGAAATATGTAATGGACCTCATCACACGGTCTATTGCTTTGCTACCCCCCAACAAATTGAAGAGATCAAATTCTTGAAGCAGAATAATCCCTACTCTAACACATATAACCTAGGTTGGAAGAATCATCCAAATTTCTCCTGGAAAGATCAGAGTGGGAATGTTCCGCAATAAGGTATAAGGCAATATCAGACTCAGTATAAACAATAGCAACAACAACAGGAACCTAAAAAGGTTGAATGGGAAATCGCCATTGAAAAATTAGCCGCCCATATCATGCAGTTTCAATAAGAAACAAGGAGTAATCAGAAAAACACCACAGCCTCAACCAAAAATATCGAAGTCCAAATGGGTCAGATAGCACAAGAGTTAGCTTCAAATTCTCAAGCCCCGGGAACCCTACCTAGTGGTACGGTAACAAATCTGAGGGAACATGACACTATTAACACTGTCGTAACCCGAAGTGGGAAGTCAACGGAGGAAAATAGTATGGAAAAAGATGAATTGTTAGAAGTGGATTTAGAAATCAAGGAAACCAAGGACCAAGATGAAGAAGTGATACTACCACCTGTCAAGGAGAAAGAAAAGGTTCCAAAACCAGTCATCAAACTCCCTTACCCTCCAAGACAGAAAAAGAAAGATCAACATGAGAAAATTTTTGAGAGGTTCCTAGAAATGTTCAAAAAGCTGGAAATAAACATCCCTTTTTCTGAGGCATTAGAACAAATGCCAATATATGTCAAGTTCATGAAATACATCATCTCCAAGAAGCATTCCACTGATATGGACCCGATCATCCTAACTGAAACATGTAGTGCCATTCCCCTAAGGCATGAAAATCCTAGTGAAAAAGAAAGACAAAGGATCGATTACTATTCCGTGCACTATTGGTGATAGAAAATTCAAGAAGGCTATGATTAACTTAGGAGCAAGTGTAAGATTGATTCCACTATCCATCTATAAAAAATTAGGCATTGGCACTGTTCAAGATACTCTAATGACACTTCATTTTGTGGATCACTCTGTTAGGCGACCTTATGGGATTGTGGAAGACGTTCTTGTAAAAATTGACAAGTTTGTTTTCCCAATTGACTTCATCATTCTGGAAATGCCCGAAGATGAGGAGATTCCTCTCATATTGGGCTGATCAATCTTAGAAACAGGACGGTGTATGATATATATCGAGGAAGGAACAATGACCCTCAAAGTCTATGATGAAGAGTTAAAAATAGATGTGCGGAACACAATGCAATAGAAAGATGATATTGGCACAAGCCACACTGTAGAGATGATAGATCAAGTAATTACTCAAGAAATTGAAAAGCATATGCCCCAGTCATAATTATAACGTGTCTTAATTCTATTGATCTTTGAAAGTAATGAAGATGAGGGGGATTCTGAGGTGCTCTCTATGATGGAAAAACAACCTGAATGGATTAGATCTAAACCACACCGGTGGGAAGATTTAAGACCACCACCACCAGCAAATGTCACTGAAGAACCCAAAACAGGGGTAAATCTGAAGCAGCTACTAGTAAATCTGAAGTATGTATTTATGGATACTGAAAAAAATGCCCAGCTATCATCAATGTCAGTCTATAAAGTGTCCAAGAAGCATAACTCATGTAAGTGCTAAAAAAATACAAAGGCGCAATCGGTTGGGAAATCGAGGACTTGAAAGGTATAAGCCCGACCGTTTGCATGCACAAGATCTTAATGGAAGATGATCACAAGCCGGTGGTGCAACCACAATGAAGATTTAACCCAACCATTAAAGAAGTGGTATGCAAAGAGGTTGTAAAATTGTTGTATGCAGGATTAATTTATCCTATTTTCGACAGTTCATGAGTAAGTCCAGTCCATGTGGTACCAAAAAAAGGGGGCACTACGGTGATAAAAAATGAGAAGACTGAGTTAATTCCAACCAGAACTGTTATAGGTTGGAGAGTGTGCATAGACTACAGGAGACTAGACATGGAAACACGAAAGGACCACTTTCCGTTACCATTCATTGATCAAATGCTGGAAAGGTTAGCCAAACACGATTACTATTGTTTCCTAGATGGGTACTTGGGGTACAACCAGATTGCGGTTGCCCCTGAAGATTAAGAGAAGACTGAATTCACATGCCCCTATGGTATTTTCGATTATAGAAGAATGTCATTTGGGATATGCAACGCACTTGCCACTTTTCAAAGGTGTATGACATCAATCTTTGCTGAAATGCTCGAAAAGCATATGGAAGTATTTATGATGACTTTTCAGTATTCGGTTCTTCATTTGATAAATGTTTAACTAACTTGTCACTTGTGTTAGAAAGATGCCAGCAAACAAATTTGATCTTGAATTGGGAAAAGTGCCATTTCATGGTGCGTGAAGGTATAGTGTTGGGACACAAGATTTCCAACCGAGGTATCTAAGTGGACATAGCAAAAGTTGAGGTAATAGCTAATTTACCACCTCCGGTAAATGAAAAGGGCATCTGAAGCTTCTTGGGACATGCGGGGTTCCATCGCAGGTTCATAAGAAATTTCTCCAAGATCGCAAAACCACTAACTAGTCTACTAGTGAAGGATACACCATTCCTTTTTGACAAAGAGTGCAGGCAAGCCTTCGAGACCCTGAAGAAAGAACTTGTGTCAGCCCCTATTATTTCCCCTGATTGGTCTCTCCCTTTTGAGATAATGTGTGATGCTAGTGATAATGTAGTAGGGGCAGTATTAGGGCAATGAAAGGAGAAGCTTCTGCATGTGATCTATTATGCAAGCCACATATTAAACCCTGCTCAAATGAACTATGCAACCACCAAAAAAGAGCTCCTGGCGGTTGTGTATGCTTTTGATAAGTTCAGATCCTATTTGATGGGATGAAAGGTAATTGTGTATACTGACCATGCAGCTTTAAAATATCTTTTTTCCAAATAGGAATCAAAACCAAGGTTGTTGCGATGGATCCTACTACTACAAGAGTTCGACCTGGAAATCAGAGACAAAAAGGGGAGTGAAAACACTATTGCCGATCACTTGTCTCGGATGACTCTAATTCAAGAAACAGAAGAAACACACCCCATCAGAGATGAGTTCACCGACGAATGTATCCTAGCCATTACACATATCCCTTGGTTCGCAGATTATGTGAAGTTTGTGGTAGGTGGACTAATATCTGATGACTTTGACTCTAACAAAAGAAAAAAGTTTTTGCGTGATTGCAGGTTTTATGTGTGGGATGATCAGTTCTTGTACAAAAAGGGAATAGATGGCCTGGTGAGGAGATGTGTTCCGGAGGAAGAGCAAAGGGACATCCTCAAAGCTTATCACAACTCAGAATATGGAGGAAATTTTAGCGGAGATAGAACCGCAGCAAAAGTCCTCCAGTCTAGACTGTACTGGCCTACCTTGTTCCGAGATGCACAAGAGATAGTAAAAGAGTGCGACAAATGTCAGAGAATAGGAAACATATCAAAGAGAAATCAGATGCCTCAGAATGCCATGTTAGAGGTAGAACTGTTCGATGTGTGGGGAATAGATTTTATGGGACCCTTCTGTCCGTCCTTTGGAAAGTAATACATTCTAGTCGGAGTTGACTATGTGTTAAAATGGGTAGAGGCAGTAGCACTAGCCACGAATGATGCAAAAATGGTGATCAATTTCCTAAAGAATTGTATCTTCGCTCGGTTTGGGGTACCAAGAGCACTAATTAGTGACGAAGGTACCCACTTTCTGAACAAGCTGATGGAGAACCTGTTAAGGAAATACAATGTAAAGCATAAAATCGCCACACCGTACCATCCCCAGACAAGTGGACAGGTTGAGGTGTCAAATAGGCAGATCAAGCAGATTCTGGAAAAGACAGTTTGCGCATCACGAAAAGATTGGTCGATCAAGCTATATGATGCACTATGGGCATACCAAACAGCGTTTAAAACCCCCATCGGTATGTCCCCGTACCAACTGGTCTACGGTAAAGCTTGTCATTTCCCGCTCAAACTCGAGTATAGGGCATTCTGGGCTACCAAATTTCTCAACTATGATCTGTCCAAAGCGGGGAAATCTCGGATTCTTCAATATCAAGAGCTGGAAGAATTCAGAAATCAAGCATATGAGAATGCCAAGATATACAAAGAACAAACCATCGTAGACCGATTCATCTCTTGGGCTAAAGAAAACATCATTTTGATCATCCACCTAGAATACAAGAGGATTGATAGTGTGAACAATATTATGGTTTACCGAACCCCCTCCCATAGTTGGAGGCATGCCCACAGGCAGGCCCACGGGGATCTGTACAACAGGATCAGCAAGCGGTTATGTTGGAGGGTTGGTAGCAACATCAACCCTCTAATTGGCTTGGAGGAGTTCCTCTTGGTCCCTAGCAATAGCTTCATGGACCCTGGCCACAACTTGGATAGTATCCATCAGTTGCCCCATATGGGCACACATGCTGAACATATTTTCTCTCAAAGCATTATGGTTCTGCTCGAGCTGATCCATGAGTGATTTTTGCTTACTTCGGGTGTTATATTGATGTCGAGAAGTTAGTTTTCCATTTCTGGATGGAAAAAGGTTGAGCGGTAAGTTTCTTATTTTGCTTTATGTCATGCAGAATGATGCATGCTTTGGTTTTATTATTATATTTTTTTATCAAAGCTCTTAGTTGTCGTGTTACTTATTGTGAGAAATAATTAGACAATTGGCATTGCAATCAAAAATAAAAGCACACACAAGGTGGATTCATAAAGCCTCATTCATTCAACTTTTTTGAACATAACAAGTACAAGTAAGCTAAAGAGACAACCCTCTTTGCATTGAAAACAACTACAAGTTACAAATTGACTTGGAAGGTGACCCCCTAAGATTTGTGAAGAGCTTCGACATCAGTGGTTAGCTCGACTAGAGTCTTCTTATAGAACTTCACAAAGTTGTAGACCTGGTGAGGAGTGTTCTTTGGGCATGTGATTAGGTCGGCCTCTTTCATCTTGCCGGGGAAATTCTGAAGAGCACAGTTTGTCAGAACCGCCATATTTGTGTACTTGTTCTTCCATTCGGTGTAGAGAGCTTACAGGTTCCTAATGATGGTGTCTCTTTCAACTATGGCACCTTCGGTTCTTTGATATGCATCTTCCCAATACTAACAGTTGTTTCTTAACTCTTGGTAAGCTTCATCAATAATTCATGCCTTCATATTCTGGATTTTCTCGCAGGCTCTTCCCGACTGAAACTTCTCATGAAGGTAGGCTCGGTGTACCTTCTATTTTTCTAACTTCTCACGAGAGGCGTGATCCTGATACACCTTGATGGTCTTCCTTAATTCATTGATCTGAGCTTCTTAGTCCTCTCTTGCACTTTTTTTGTCCAGGTTAGACAACTCTAGAGTCATTTCCAAGTCTCGGACGACACTTCAGGCTCAATCCAATTCATTATTACAACCACTGAGTTCTAAATTTGCTCATAGGAGAGCACCACTAACCCACTCTTTCTTCCTTTTCTCTTCTATGGCTCTCTTCTTGCTGCTTTCATACAAGGTTTTTACTTCCTTGCCCTCATCTTCCAAAGCATCACTCTTTTTCTTCTCCTTGATGAGCTGGAATTGTAGCAGAGTGTTCTCTAATTTGATATCATTAATCCTATTGGTAAGTTTATCAACACCCTCTTGTAAGATTGGCTCAGGTTCCGGTACTCGAGGGAAAGATGAAGACTCAAAATAGAAAGGGATCTTAGCTATTTGGGATCTTTCTCTTGCTCATTGCACAAATGGCTCTTTAGCAATGCCATTCTTCTTCCCAAGTTCTACACCACTTCTGACAATCTTCATCCAAGCTCTTCTCACTTTCCTTACAACAAGGTTAAGTGGATCAATACTATTGATGACAAACGGTAATAAGTCTTTATCTTCAGGAGGGTCATTCGTTGCATGTCCAAATTGCCTCATGTACATCACAGGATTGTAATTAATGCAACCATGTGTCCCTACCAAGGGTACATTAGGAAATCCCCCACATCTAAGGATGGTGTCTTGGGTTTCCCATTATCTCTTCTACCATTGAATAGCACCGGCGGAAAGTGAAGCAAACTTTTGAGGCCATAGGAGATATTTGGAGACAAAATGACCCTTTTGAGGCATGTGGGTTTTCATCCACATATGCAAAAATGGAGCACAACACAGGAAAGTCCCACCTTTCTTCTCGTGGCGAGTGTGAAAGTGTGCTAGAAGTCAGCCAAGAGGAATGGCACTGGATTGCTAGATAAGAAAATTTCTACTACTGAATGATCTACATAGTTGTCAATGAAATAATGACAAGAATACAATACAATATTCCCATTTTTCTTATTTAGAAAATTTCCAATCGTGGCCTCCAAAAACTTCCTTGTGATCCCTTTGTCGACCCCTTTAGATGCCCAACTGGCTTCTAGTTCAATCACGTCAATACCCAACATTACTGCTAATTGTGGCATAGTGAAGTCTTCTTCTATCTTTGGGAAATGATTATGATCTCTAATGGGTCGATCCAGAATCCTCTCAAATTCTTTCGAAGTGGGAGCTATCTGGAAATCTGGGAAAGTGAAGCAACACAAAGGGATGTCGTAATACTGTGCCAAAGTAGTGAGAGCTTCATAGTCCACATTCTCATTCACTAGGTACATAATGTTTCCATAAGCTGCGTAGCACTTGTACTTGACATGTGCCAATCTAGAACTCAAAGTTTTCAAACTGTCCACTCGAGGTTCCTTGTATCGGAATGTAAATGTGCTTTTCCTGAGAAGAGGATTCATGATTGCTTTGGAAAATGTGCTTGTAATTTCCTGCAATAAACACCAGATACTAAGAGCTTTATTTTTGTGTTGTTTATTCATATGATGCATGAATGTATTAATGCATGGATGAATGGTGCATAAGCATGGTTTTCACAAGTTGAACACATAAGCAGACATATCATCACAGGGTCGAGGTACGGGTGGAGGATAACACTAATTTCTTTCCATATTAGGGATATCACCAGGTACGATCTAAGGTTTTAAACAGGAAGTTCGAAGTCATGGATTCATATGAATGTTTGCCGCTTACGGCAAAAGCAATTCGGTCGATAACTCCGTCAAATTAGTCTATTCTAGGTGAGATCTCCATACCTACCCTCGCGAGAAAACTTCTCAGGGACCCGCATTATGCAACCATCAACATCGGGTTCTAGGCAAGGGTCTCAGAGTCACGGGTTTCCTTGACTGTTTGCCACTTACGACAAAAGCATGTTGATCGACAACTCCTATAAAATCTAATATCAGTGAGATCTTCATACCGATCCGCACGAGAAAGGCTTCTCGGGGACCCGTACTACGTGACCATCAATCTTAGTTGGCCAAAGTTTCAAGTCTATAAAGGTCCTTAGAGTCATGGATCCTAATGAAAACAGTGATCGCTTACACCAAAAGCTTGACGGTCGTCAATATTCTCAAAACAATTTACTCCAAGAGAGGTTCTCGTATCGACCCTTACGAGAAAACCTTCTTGGTGGCCCATACTACTCAACCTCTCCTATCTTAAGTTTTCACTCTAGACTCGGGTAGGGAGTCTTTCCTATAATGTTTCTTGCAATCAAGGTAGTATCCATTCATACTACAAAACCACATAGCCACATAACAGATATCAAATGAGAATTTAGAGCAAAAGGAAATAAGTAAGGCAAGTAATGCAAAAATATAAACACCCAAACATGCGAGGAAGCAACCTAGACTAGGATTTACTAGCTTAGAGAAAAAGATTCCTAGCAGTGTCGCCAGCTGTCTCTACGCGAAAAATATAGAGTCTCCATCGGATTTTATTTATTCCATAGGAAAGGGAAAATATCGAGAAAATCCCAAAAGAATGGTCATCTCAACCATGAACGGGTTCAAAAGTCGGTTATGCAAGGGGAAGGTATTAGCAGCCCTCAAATCCATCGTACTTGATGGGAACCATCTATGATGCCTACGCTTGAATATGTGTCATTATCTTAATGCTTACTTGCTAAAGGTTTACGGCGTGAAAATGGATTTTTTATTAGTGTGCTCGCCAAGGATTTGGATCCTCGTGCCTACGTATGCTCACTTATCGAAGTGAGAAATCAGAACCCCGTAGTTTGTGGTACAAAATGTTTATTTATTTTGTTGATTTTATACCTTGAAAAAGGGTTTTCGGAATGATGCCCTAAGGCTCAAACAAAAGGTTTGACGAGTTGACATTGATTTTATGGTTTTGAAAAGAGATTGTTCTTGACTTCAGATTGCACTAAAGACTATGGATAAAGGTGAATATCTCGAAGTATCAAGCCAAGCGTCTTGTGTTCAAAATACTCATAATGAGTGTAATAAAGCTCCATTCTCATCCCTTCTCTATCACTTAAGACACGTGACATACAATCTTAATCGTATTTTATTGTGTTTTAAATTTGATTTGAGAAAATACCGCTTGACGTTGGATCAAGGGTTTGTTTATTGTTTATCAAATATTGACGATCATATATCCTAAGGTTTGATAGTAAGCAACAAGGCAAAGGAAAGTGAGTAAAAAGTACACCAAAGTTGGGAGAGGGATACATGAAAAATACAAGGGATTTGTGTGAGAAATAAAGGGTCTCGTTGTAAGGTAGCCCAAGAGAAAGCCTTGTGTGTGCATTGTGTCCTAAATTAACAATTGAATAATGAAATTATAAAGCATGTCTCCCTAAGGTAGTGCCATGAATGCTCTCTTGTAATAAAAGATTACAAGTCCATAACTCTCCAAATTGCATAGGTCAATCACATTGGTCTAATGCCTGTGCAAAGGATATAAACAAGTCTTCTAAGTCTCCAAGCTTAGGTCCATATTGTCCATACTACTCCATGTCTAATGCTAAGGTCAAACATCAAGTCCATAGTCGAATAGTCCTCAAATTAAGTCTGTTTTAGTCTTTTCCATTTTTATCATGTTTTTGTTCATTTTAGATTAGATGACAAAATAAAGCAATAATAGTGAAGAATGGTGATGAAGAATGAGAATTATAATACACAAAGTAAATAACTAAATTGCGAGAATTTAAATGTTAGAAGTTAGATGCGTAATGTAAATGTTAGAAGTTAGATGTTAGAAGTCAATTTAAAAGAAACCGATTACTTGAGATTATCAATCCACAAATCAAAGGACTCAAAATATGACGTATTAACGGACAACCTATCAATGATTCAAAGTATAGAAAACGATCCAATGATCATTTGTGAACAAGTTTGAATCAAAGAAGATTAAATCAACCAAAATGTCCATCTATCAATGATTTGAAGAGTGAAAGACATATCAATCAAGTCATTAAAACAAAATGAAAAGAAATACAAGTCAATGGTTAGATGTTAATAGTCAAGGATCCATCAAGCTTGCAAAGAGAAATGAGACTACAAATCCGACCACAAAACAATTATTCATACCAAAAATAAATTGCAAAAAAAAATAAGAATATTAAAATTCATGCAATGCAATGCAATGGAGCAAATATGAAAAGCATATGACAAAATAAAATGTGAAATGGTTTAAAAAGAAACAAAAATCAAAAGAATAAAAAATAGTAAAAAGAAATGGAAAGAGGTCAAGAGCCACGGGTGTGGCTACTGGATTGAGGGTGACAATAGTAAAAAAATGGCGCCAGGACCCATTGGCAAGGCCCAATTATCCACATCTAGTTCAACTAGGTAGGTGTAGTGGACTTGGAGAGGGTGGATGTAGTTGCACGAGCCAAAATGTTGGTATAAGCCCTAGAGGCCAATACTTTTGGTACTTGTATCGAATTATTTATTAATAATAAAAGGCATTTTCTTTATTATGGTTGATTAATAAAGTCCCTGGAATAGATAGTCCGTTTAATGTATTAAGTGTGACTTAATCATGAGAACACATTAAACATAAGGACACTATTCTTAAAGTATATGTAGTCGAGCTTTAGTGTGAAGTGGGATAACATTAAAGCATTAAGACTATTATGTTTGTAGACTGATGATCACATCTCATGGATCATGGATAAAGAGTTATCAAGTCTTAAACATAGGTATGAATATTAGGAGTAATATTTATACCGGATTGAACCGCTATGAGAATACTATATAGAAAGTTATGCAAAGTGTCATAAGTTATTCTCATGGTGATAATGGTGTATACCACTCTTCGACCTGAAACCACTATGGATCCTAGATGTAGAGTTGAGTGCTTTATTGCTGATCCAACATTGTCCGTAACTGGATAACCATAAAGACAGTTGATGGGTACTCCACAAAGCATGCTGAGGGACATGAGTGTCCTAGATGGAATTTGCCCATCCTGCGTAACAGGATAAATGTCTATGGGCCCAATATTGAACTGGACAAGGGTGACACGGTCTATACCTTGTGTTCAATATAGACATAAGGGCAAAGGGGTAATAATACACATAATTATTATCACATGAGGTTTTGTCAGAACACATGAAATTTTTGTGACTTGGGTAGCAGTGATGTGTTGCTAGATACCGCTCACTGTTTATTATGTTAAATGCGTGATTTAATATAATTGCCAACGCCACGAAAACCTATAGGGTCACACACAAAGGACGTATTGATGAGAAATAGAGTAACTAAGGAACACCGTAAGGTACGGTGCACTTAAGTGGAAACAAAATATGGTAAGGTACCAAATACTTAAGTGATTTTGGCATTTTTGAGATATGGGCAAAATACACTTAAGTGGGCTTTTTAGCTTGAAGCCCACACAAGTGGTTCTATAAATAGAACCCCTTGGGTAGAAGCATTGTAACTCCACTCAGACTGAAATTCAAGTAGAGACTTGGAATTTTGTTTCCCTCTTTCTCTCACTCAAAGCCTTCATTCATAACAGCTAGCACTGCGATTGAAGGAATCCGTTCGTGTGAACTGAGTAGAGACGTTGTCATCGTTCAACGTTCGTGATCGTCCCGTGGATTTGCATCCAAGGTTTGAATCGTCACAAGAGGTAACGATTCTATCACTGATCATGCCCATTCGTAAGGATCACTAAATGGAGAAATTTTTAAATTCCGCTGCGCCTTGGATGGCAATTCTCCTTCACAAAAGCCTTCTAGGCCCAATCCTGCAACAACCAACAGACACCAAATACCTCATCCATGGCCTCGAAAAGCGTATAATCCATTTATGTTTCAAAAAGATATCCACACCATATTAAGAGTTTGCACCTTAAGTTCAACACGAGATAAATCCATAAAGGTGCAAAGACGAACACGAATCTACATCCTAAATCCGGAATAAAACGTGAGCTCAATCTTCGAATCTGAGCTATTCAATCGTCACCTTCACGCTTGAATTCACGTAAGCCTTAAACACGGTCCAAATTTATTTTGGCACATCATCATAGTGAAGAATAAATGACTTGCAATAAAGTTAAAGCGTACCAGATGGCGTCCCGAAACGGAGGCTCCATGGTGACACTCGAGGTAATTCGTTCTGCAATTCTCTTATTCAATCTTTTGCTTCTTCAACCTCTTGCTCAATATCCATTTGTTGAGATTGTTGTTGTTCTCGGTGAGATGAGAGTAAATGAGTGATGAATTGTGAGTCTTTGAGAGATGAAGTCTAATTTCGTGTAAGATGTGCGAGCGAGGAACTGACTCAGTTAACAGAGAGAATAAAAGCCTGAAAATGAATTGAGATTTTCATATTGAAAACAAAATGAGAGGGAATCGAGAGGAATTGAATCGTGTATGGTCCCACCAATGCAAGAGTGATGAGTGATCCATCGATAGAAGGGAAATAATGAGGTTAAAATAGAAATTGGATACTCATTCTTTTATGAGATGTGAGTTAGCCAATAATTTAAATTAGTTAGGATTCAATGGTTTAATTTCTGTTAATTTGTTTTCACTTATGTTATGATGCATAGCTGTTAATTAAATGGAATTAATTCGAATTGGACCCTGCTTGAAACGGTTAACTGGTTTTGGTTGCTTGGAGGATATGATTTGGATGCAAAAGGCTTTGAATCCTTGGAGTTTTGATTCCAAAATAAAATGTGAATAAAAAATCAATTTCCAAAGGAAACCTTCAAGGTATTCTATCAATGGAGGGTGGGAGAATTTTCAGGTCAAAGCTTGGGCCAAGGCTCCTCAATTTTGAGGCAAAGGGCATGTATTTATAAGCTCAAAGATTCATTTCCACACACTTCCAAAAAATGGCCAAAAATAGCAACTTGGGTGCATGGTTGCATGGGCATGCAACAAGGCTCAAATAATGATATGATGAAATTCCAAATCATGTGCAATTGATGCTGAACTCATCTCATGAATCCATGTAATGTGAATTATCATTTGAGTGCAAAAACTGCCCAAAGGAACCATGCGCAAGTCCCTCAATTTTGATCCAAATTCCATGATCTTGGACTCTTTCGAAAGATAGCATGAAGGGTAACAACTTTTCTGTTGAAACTTTTTTCGTTTGAAGCTTGGATTATGATGAATTTTTGTGTGGAAGTTGGAAGAATAAAACATAGTTAAAAATTTTCTAAGTTAAAAGTCAAATGACCATTTTTTCCACCATGAATAGCTTTTGTTATGAGCTTCAAATGACTTTGGTTCCTTCTTTAAAGTTGTAGCTCTTTCAATAATATTAAATTTGGTCACAAATTTGACACCATTTGGATATTTCATAAAGGAGTTATGGATTTTAGAAGTTGAGGAAAATTGCTTGTTCAATGATGATGACCCAAACTGACCTATAATGTTTCCTCTTGGTACATGCCTTTGCAAGTGAATTTTGACCTTTATCAAAGAAACAAATTTGGATAAGACATCTTGAAATTGATCATGAAACTTGTATGGTATTAATATCATAAAAATTGAGCAAGTTATGATCGTTGAAAGTTGACTTTCCATCTAGGGCACAAACAAAATGACCTATAATCTTTCACCATAAAAAATGACTTTACAAGAAAAATTAGATATTGATGCCAACATTAAAGTTGTTTATAATGTCATAAATAGTAACTTTTATTTTGGAATCATTTTCATATGAAAAAAAGTGTAGGAGATAGGGTCTAGGAAACCCTAGATTTGACCAGTTGACTTTTCTGGTTAACCTCCTTGAACCAACTTGCAAATTTGAAGTTCCTTTGCTATTAGAGACTCATGGAGGATAACGTATGCATACGATGGTGATCTATCCTAATGCAAACCCAATGAATAAGGGATGAGGAGGATACCAAGGTGTGTTCCCAAAGCCAATGCAAATGATGAGATGACATGAGGGGTTTTAGGGTCAAAATTGGGGTCTTGCAGTAGCAACGACTCCTTAGCAAGAGAAAAATGGGGACCTCATAACAAAAGGTTAGGAAGAAAGATGGGTAGATTTCACACACTGTAAGTGAATACTCTAAAATCCGAATGAATGTAAAACAATTCCATAACAAATAACTCACCAACCACTTCACCGTAGTATCTTGAAAACAACTCAGTTTTTGCAAGAGATACAATGCAAAATAGAATATAACAACAACAACTTGAATTTCATTTGAATACAAAGCCGAATATAAGTTCAAAGATTAAGTGATACAATGCAAGCCCCAATATTTTGCTTAACCCAATATTGTATCCCCTGGAAACTGATAATCCAAAACTAAAGCATGAATTGGAAATTCAAGCAGATAAAAAAATTACAGAGCAATCTCTTACACTTCACAGTTCGCATACATCTATTTTTCCAAAAGTTACAACAACAAATGATGTAATCCATCGAACCCATGAAGATGTAGAAGGATAACCATGATGCTCACGACCATCGCCAAATTTCTCATCAAAATAAAATGTTCCATCATCTGAAAAAACAAAAAATATGTTCATGTGAGACCAGTAGGGTGAAACATATTGTAAGAAAAAACCAAGATTGTTTATTACAATAATCAATAACAAAAAAGAGAAAATTTCAGGGAATAAATCAATCTTTTGGAGAGGAGCATATAAGTTTTATCAATGCCTAAAAATCTTCCAACAAACATATTAAGGGCCTATTTGGATAAGCAACTTAGTTAGAGCTTATAATACAAGTGTTTATCAAAATAAGAACTTATGAAGAAACCCTAACCACAAATCATCTACTTTTTTAACCTCCATTTGATCCCCCTTTTCATCACCATTTACATAACAACCAGCCTTTGTCTTCCTTCACCATCCTCATCCACAATACTTTATAACCTTCAAACATCATAACATCAACCACATCAATAACTGAAACATACTCAACACAATACTAAGAACACAAATGGCCTAACAAATCAAATCCAGAAGAATGAAACAAATCAAGGAGGAGAAGAACAAAATGGTAAGGAACTAAGAAAAACACATTGTGCCTGTGTTGGAAACCACTGTGTCTCACTCAGTTCAACTGCCGCACCACCGCAAACGAAATTGCACATCACTGTTGTTTCCGATTCCCTTTACTGACCATGAAAACTTTGTCATCTCAATCACGCCATCCACCATCAACAGCGCACATAGTCGCTGTGAATCCACGGGTAGAACCATAACGTCGCTGTCGGTTACACTTCATATCTGCTTCTCTGACGCGATCTCACAGTTTCGACGGAAACACAGATAGGTATAGAGAGGAGATGCTAAAGAAAGTTGAGATAGAGAAGCTGAAATGCATAGAGGTTAGGGTCCAGAGAGAAAGAAAGAGAGAAAGAATAGTACAAAATGAAGACAAATGTAAGAAGGTATAACTGGAAGAAGGAAGAAGATGAACAAAGAATAAAGAAAAAAAGGAAAAGAAAGAAGAGGAAGATTAAGCATCGGGAGAAGCATCATGAGAGAAAAAAAAGGAAAATGATATGGAGAAGTTTGATAGAAGAGGGAGAAAGAATATTACAAAATAAAGAGGAAAGTAAAAAAAAAAAGTAATTGCAATTCAACCATAAGACACCATCAATCGAGCTAAACCTAACAAGCAAATGCATAAATAACCATCCATGAAGTTGGAATTGAACTATGTGACATTATTAATTGAAGAAAAAAAATTGAATCAAAGTTATCCTATTTTAATGAGATGACAGAATTAGAATGAAGAACAAATGAAAATTTTCCACAACATGTTAATATAAATGGAATTTGATAGTGAGAATATCCTTTGTAAACACTAGTATTGTGAGCTCGTGAAATATATCTACTAAATAAATATAAAACGTAACAAAAATTGCATTATTTGGCCACAAATATGACAGCAAGTTTGTACATTGACTGACACTATCTTTTGGGATAAAATATATTTATAGCTTCTGTTTATTTCAAGATAAACCTAGATCAAAATCAAGTATTTAGAGAGTTTTTGCTTGAAATGCCCCATTTTTTAAAATTTAATCCCAATATACCCCCTTTTGAAAAAAAATTCCCAGTCTACCCCCTTTTGTAGTTGGGCCTCGTCACTTGATCTGACGAGGGGGTGCTGAAAGATATTTTGCCTCATGGGCTCGGCAAATGGAATGACGAGGGAGTGGGCGAATTTTTTTTTCTTCAATGGCTCGATGTGCAGGCATTCCTTTTTTTTTTTGTTTTTATTTTAAATAGTATTTAATTAATATTAATAATAATTAATTAATAGTATTTAATTAATATTTTAAATAGTATTTAATTAATATTAATAATAATTAATTAATGTTATGTGCTATGTTTGGCCAACACAAAAGGAAAATTTAATCTTTATCAACAATTTTTTTATTCTTGTGTAAATGTTTGTAATATCAAAACTCTTTTTTTTATTTATAGTTTTAATTTTTGTATTATTAATATGTTAGACCAACTTGAATCCATTGAATTATGATGTAAATATTAGCAGATTTGATTTTTAATATAGGTTTTAAAAACATTGATTGATATGCCTCCACATAAATCTACATAGTTTTTGTGTTATTATTGTATTATTAATTTTATTGATTTTGTTATATTAAATTTATAATGGATTAATAATTTATAATTTATGTATAAAATTTAATTTAATATTAGTAATTTATTTATGTATTTATTTAATCATTTAATAAAATGTTTTTAAATTTAATTGATTGTGTCAATTAAACTTTAAAATAGAGACTCCATTGATTCATCCCTTTCTCCCACTTTTAAAACATTGTATTTAACTTAGTTTTTTTTCCATTTGTTTATTTCTTATAAGTTATAATGTTAATTTAAGTATTAGTTTTTTAATAAGTTAGATCAACTTTTTTTAATTCATTGAATATGATGTAATGTTAGCATATTTGACTTTTAAAATAGTTTTTAAACATTAGGATATGTCAAAACTTTCAAATATCAAATTTTTAATGAAAATATCATAAAAAAGGAAATAAATAATGTGATTTACAAGAAAATTATGGATTATTTGGGATTCTTACACTCAATTAAGTTAAATAAGTAGCTTATAGAAAAATAAAAATGGATTATCATAATTAGAAAAAAGATAAAAAAAAGAAATATTTTTTTTATTGTAATGATCTGATTTTCAAAGGAGTGCAATCTAAAGTTTCATGAAAAATTAAATAAATAATAATTAATGATTATTTAATTTAAACTCAAATTTGTATTCTTCAAACAATTAGCTTATAATTAGAACTAATTAATTATTTGAGCTCATTTGCTTGATTAAATAAAATATAAATGATTCTAAGATAAAGTTTTGGAAAATTAAGAGATGTGATATTTTGATTTATGTGGAGGCATATCAACCAATGTTTTAAAATTTATATCTTATAATTATTTATATTTTATTTAATTGAGTAAATGAGCTCAAATAATTAATTAACTTTTATTAAAATTTGATTATTTAGATAATATACATTTAAATTTAATTTAAATAACCATTAATTATTATTCCCTTCAACTTTATTATAAGCAAAAAATAATAATTTTTTTTATCTTAAATAAATAAATATCAACAAATTTAGACACATTTAATGTATTTATTTCAAAATCATCTCCGATAATAATTTAATTAAAAATATATTAGCAATCATATTATTATTTTCCATAAAAGTTGTCTTTTATGTTAAAAATAAGACCGAAATTAAATTTAGATAATCATGTTTTTCTCCTTTAGTTATAAAAAATTATTTTTTATTAATTGGAGTTAATAGTTGATAATTGAGTATTTATTGATTCACCTAATTTATTTTTAGACAGTTTTAAATATGAAAAATTTTCTTTTTACAAAATATTTATTATTATTTTATCCTTTTTAAAGGTTTTAATTGTAATATTATTCAAATATGGAATACCGGCTAATTATTTGTAAAAAGATAGAATAAAATTTTAATTATGTTAAATCAACTTAGTTGATAGTTGTACAAAAACATCATATGAATCGTGAGAATTTAAACTTACGATAACTTATTTATTCACTTCTAAAAGAATAAATTTCAGTCATTAAATGACTTGACAAAAAAATTATAAATTTAATAAATTTCAGTCATTAAAAAAATTCAGTCTAAAAAACAATTATATTAATTATTATTATTAACAATTATTAGTATTTAATAAATTTAGTATTCTATTTACACTTCCTATTAATTAATTATTATTAATATTAATTAAATACTATTAATTAAATATTACAAACATTTACACAAGAATAAAAAAATTGTTGATAAAGATTAAATTTTCCTTTTGTGTTGGCCAAACATAGCACATAACATTAATTAATTATTATTAATATTAATTAAATACTATTTAAAATATTAATTAAATACTATTAATTAATTATTATTAATATTAATTAAATACTATTTAAAATAAAAACAAAAAAAAAAGGAATGTCTGCACATGCTCGTCACTTGAAGTGACGAGCCATTGAAGAAAAAAAAATTCGCCCACTCCCTCGTCATTCCATTTGCCGAGCCCATGAGGCAAAATATCTTTCAGCACCCCCTCGTCAGATCAAGTGACGAGGCCAAACTACAAAAGGGGGTAGATTGGGATTTTTTTTTCAAAAGGGGGTATATTGGGATTAAATTTTGAAAAATTGGACATTTCAAGCAAAATCTCGTATTTAGATTCAGTGACTTAGGTGGCGGAAAATGCACTATAACTTTACTCTAAAAGGTGATGTGGATTAAAAAGGGTAGAACAGAACAATGATATCTTCGTAACTTCGTGGAAGAATCCAACTCCACCCTAAAATCTCATAGATCACAACAATTTGTGTCTCACAAAACCTATCCTTTTGCTTAAGTGGCATAACACTTTTTGTTATTAAGGATATGTTTGTTTAAAACTATAATTTTTTAATAATATTTGTGCGTACGTTATTTTTTAAAAAAAAAATTCTAAAAATGTTTCAATGCTTGAAGAGAAATATTTTAAAGTAAAGTTGCCCTACCATTTAAAAGGACCCCTAAGGTAAAGTTTCCTTATCAAAAGGATTTTTTCAAAACTCGTTTGATAGGTTTTTTGTTTCTCTATGGATAGATATCTTTCAATGTTCATATATATTATAGATTATTTTTAAGTTATATAATTTAGTTATATATCTAATTTGATATATATTTTTTATTTAAAGTTCATCTAATATACGTTTCATAATTAGAATATTTGACATTTTTATAGGTTTGTGTGCATATAAGATATATTAAAATATTTTACTTTTGTACAATAACATAATTTTGAATTATATAATAAGATGGCTATGATAATTTTCTTACTTTAACTAAACCGAAATTTTTGGTATCGAATTAGCATTTAAGAAAATTTATATTTGTATTTAGTTAATTAGTTCCTTATAACTCTATAATTATAAATATTTTTCTCATTTCTCATTATATTGATTTTAAATTATGGTCTTTATCGAACTCCATATTCAACTTTTAGTTCACATAAGATCGTTGCCATCCAATTTTTCATTTACAGACAATCATTTCAAGAACTTCATAAACAAGTTTGAGTATTTCGGATAAAAAATGACTCTTATGTTGATCTATGTGTTTACGAGTATTGAGGTTGGTTGAAAATATATATGTTGACACTCTTTATGGTGGAGTACGATTATCGATGAAGACAATGAAAACTTATGTATTATTTTCAATCAAGATTGAGATTGTTAGGGTTTATTGAAAATATACATATTGAAGAAGTCTCATATCGCTTAGTTTTGTGAATGAAGAGAGAGTCCAAGGATATATATATATATATATATATATATATATATATAGGATACAAGTTATTTGAAGTCCCACACCGCTTAGTTTTGTGAAGGTAGAGGGAGTTCAATGCTATATATAAGATTCAGGTTCTTAATTTCAAGATGCACCAGTCAAAAATACTTTAAACTTGTATTTGACTTTCTTTGTTCTCTTATATTCTTTTATTAGAGTGATGTGAGATGTAGTTAAATATTTGTTTTGGAGGATGTGGGTGTACTGGGGGTCTGGGTTAGTTGAGGATATATTATGTGTTGTAACATTTTCCACGTTATGTTCTTGTGTTGCGATTGTGGATAGAACACAAGGAAACTCCAAAACCCGGAGAAAAAACCACGATCGTTGTCAATAGACAAATAGAGAATAACACTAACTCAGGCCTCTAATACACCCACACCATCCAAAATAAATATTTAACTACATCTCATAACACTCTAATACAAGAGTATAAGAGAACAAAGAAAGTTAAATACAAGTTTAAAGTACTTTTGAATGGTGTATCTTGGAATGAAGAACTTGAATCTTATACATAGCCTTGGACTCCCTATTCCTTCACAAAACTAAGCAATGTGGGACTTCAAATAACTTGTATCATATATATAGCCTTGGACTCTCTCTTCATTCACAAAACTAAGCGATGTGAGACTTCTTCAACATGTATATTTTCAATCAACCCTAACAATCTCCACTTTGATTGAAAATAATACATAAGTTTTCATTGTCTTCATTGATAATCATACTTCACCATAAAGAGTATAAACATGTATATTTACCACAATAATCTCCACCTTGATTTGAAATAATACATAAACAATAATACATAAGCTTTTATTGTCTTCACCAATAATCATACTCCACCATAAAGAGTATAGTCACGTGTAGCTACACCACTCCAAGAATTTTCACATTGTCTTCACCAACAATCGTAGTTTTAAAAACTATCATACTCTTTCATGAAGAATATATTTCACTTGAAGATAAACCACTTCAAGAATTTCACATTTTCATCACTGACAATGATATACTTTATCATGAAGAATAAATTTCACTTGAAGGTAAACTACTCCAACAATTTCACATTATCTTCATCAACAATCATAGTTTTAAAAAACTATCATAATCCACCTAAAGAAGAGTATACTTCACTTGAAGTTAAACCACTTCAAGAATTTTCACATGTCGAAAACCAGGTTGAAACATTATGGTGCAACTTCTTTGTTGACAGGAATTTATTCAACCACTGACATAATCCTACACCTTGTGTAATCTTGATATTAGCAACCCATCTTTAACATAAACTTTCCACAAGTAAAAAGAAACTTCATTAATTTTCTCTAGCCTAAACTGAACAACGAAATTTTTTTTACTGCAGCTCAACAACTCTTTCACAACACTATCCCCATTTTCTGATGTGGAAGATCAAACAAAACTACAACCACATAGCATACTAAGAACATTTATTCTGGATCAAACCAAAAGCTCCGATACTAGTTGTTAAAATATAGAGAAAAAAATGAACACAATAACAACACAAAAACATAACGTTGAAACTCCAAAACCCAAAGAAAAACCACGGTCGTTGTTATACTATGTAAAAATTATTACAACACATAATATACTCTCAACTAACCCAGAACCCAAGTACACCCACACCCTCCAAAACAAATATTTAACTACATGTCACAACACTTTAATACAAGAGTATAAGAGAACAAAGAAAGTCAAATACAAGCTTAAGGTTCTTTTGACTGGTGCATCTTGGAATGAAGAGCTTGAATCCTATATATAGCATTGAACTTCATCTTCCTTCACAAATAAGAGACGTGAGACTTCAAATAACTTGTATCATATATATAGCCCTGGACTCTCTCTTCATTCACAAAACAAAGCGATGTGGGACTTTTTTAACATGTATATTTTCAATCAACCCCAACAACAAGCTAATTTTGATGATATAAAACGAAATTATATAAAATCATAAACATCATCAAGTAATGAAAGAAATATGAAACAAATCAAAAAGCAAGAAAGTTTGTAGTGATTTGCGTAAAGATAATGAAAAGGTTAAGAACTTCACCAAGAAATGAAGCTAATTGCAAGAAGCTCGTTAATGATCATTGATCTCTCTATTTATTTATATTTTATAAGATAATATGTAATATTAAGTGTATTGATTTAAAAGTACTAACATAAAAGATCGCGCATGCGCACACACACACACACACAAACAGACTCAAACTATTTTCTAAACTTCTTTTTTTTCAAAAACTTTTTTGAAACCTCTTTAATTAGCCCGAACCCTTTTGAAACTGAATCTAATTCGATTATGAAGTAAAAATTCTCTCCCTAATGGATTATGAGACTAGTCTAATCGATTATGGGACGAACTCGAACAATAAACGATTGGAGAAACTTTCTAATCAACTAGGATTCAGATCCAGCAAAATGTTTACTACTTTTCTAGGTCATAATCGAATAGAGCCGGAATCTAATCAATTATGATGTGGATTCGACTCAAACATGTTTCCTTTCTTGGCCCTTCTTTTTACTATATCAAGAGTACATATGTTCACTTCAAAACACACAATAAAAGCTGAATATTACTCTTTCTCTTACCTTAACTCTCTTATTAGAAATTTAATATTAAGTTAGATTTATTTTAGTGTTAAGAAGGAAAAACATTATGTAATAGTTATTCTCGTGTAATAGCTGGTTAATATATTTATGCTATAATTGTAAATCAAGAGAGTGGTGTTCTCTTGTAAATATGATATTATTTTGAAGGTTACAAGTTGGATATGAGATGAAATATTAGTGTAGAAGGCTATGGGTTAATCATGTAATAACAGTTTTTTTGTTAATGGAACTCTTAGAGGAAAACCGTAGGAGACTGGAGTATGTCGTATGGTTTAAGGCCGAAGTAGTATAATTTCTGGTGTACTCTTTCCTTCACTTTATCTCTTTATATAGTTGTTATTTACTCTTACATGCATAATATATGTTTCATCTATTTTCTCAAAATTAATCAATGTAAAATCAACATTTTTTTGAAGTTTAAAAAATATTTTTTATTACAACTCACCCCTCCTCCTCTTGTGTTTGAAGTCACTTGGGAAACAACTGGTGTTAGAGTTTAACTCCTGTTTAAAAACCTAATCGTTTCAGGAAGTATGATGACTTAAAATGATTTACTAAATAAACCATCATCTTTCAAAAATGGTTTGTTTATTCTCACTCATCGAATTAATGATGTAGTGGAAATCAAAACAAGAAATTTATGGACTACAGAAGATAAATAATAATTGTAGTACATTTTGAAAGATGAAATAATCATCATCATTTTTTTCAGGCATGAATATGTTAATTTTTGTTTCACACTGTAATACTGCTAAAAAAATATGGGACACCCTTTAATTTAACCATGAAGGAAAAATTGAGATAAAAAAAAGATAGAATGAACACATTAAATCATGAGTATGAACTGTTTAGAATTAATTATGGGTAAAAAAATTTAGAACGAGGATTTAATTTACCAAGGTCCTTAGATGCTTAAACTAAAACTGACAACCTAAAGTTAATGCCATTTATAAATCTAAATATTTATCTAATGTGAATTTGTGTACTCTATTTAGTAAATTGCAGGGACACGAAATTGACAAAACTATCTTATTGAAAGCGGAGAAAACGATAAGAAAAATAAAGGAATTGCACTAAAAGTAAGTGTTTGATAGAGGAACCATAATTGATTAGTAAAGAATGTGGCAGAGCTTCATGTAGTGGTCATGAGCTTCTGATGTGGTGGAAAGGGGGATGAAGTCAGTACGAGAGCGAAAAGTAAAGTATTAATGATAATGAATTTGAATACTAAAGATATGACACACTTTTCCTTATAAAAAGGAGAAACTGTTAGTAACTGGAATCATGGATCATAGTCAGTCGTTAGATTGATTCAACCATCTAGCAAAGTTATCGCGTGTAGGATTGCCTTCTCATAAAGGAAAAGGAGATTACACGTTCTAAAAGTTATCTCACTTACTCTACTATTGGTTCTTTGATTTTTAGGACTTGTGAGGGGCCTAGAAGAGTTCCCTCAAGCCCTTATTTATGTTTTATAGGATGAGGTTTGTAATACACCGCCCTTGGGAACCGGTGCATTAAATGTCTTTCTTGTGATATGCAACATTTCTCTATGAGCGGTTGACGTGTATCCCTATGCAAGTTAGGGATTATTTTTCCACTTCCTAGAGCCCTCAAGTACTTAAGATAACTTTTCGAGGAGATCTTACTCGGTTGTGGTGCATAAGAAATCTTACAACCCTTAGTGAATAAATAAGGTATATAATGCTTCTAAAGCGTCATTTTGGCTTATTCTGCCATTAGCGACTTGCAAGAGATTCCTTTATACTTCCTTTCCCATCTTCTTCACGAGGTTCTTTGTTCCATCATTTAATCAAGTCTATACGATCTTATTTGTTGATATATGCCATCTATTTGATTGACCCATTTTCTTCAAAATGAAGTAACGACTTTCTTTTGCTTCTACTCCCTTTTTCTAAGGATTTTTAAATAGTGAATGTTTGATTTCGTACATTCTTCCTTAGGATGTTTCTTCAATAGTTAGTATTTTCTTATAAGGGTGCCAGTGTGTGAAATTTCTTGCTTACAGTATTGTATATATATTGGACCTCTCTTTGTACTATTTTGAATCATGGAGATTGTATCAACCTTGGCCAGGAGGTTTGATAGGGATATATTGGGTGATTTTGTGGGTCGATATATAATGGGGATATTTTATGCTTTTGTTCGTGAGAGCGTGCTAGACCAGACTTTGATTAACGTGGGTTCTTCTTATGATTGGTAGTGTTTCCCCTGATGAAGATAAGAGAGTATGTGTAGATGTTTTTGATTGGCTGCATTTTGTGTTAAAACAGTTACTGTACTTAGATGTCTTGACTGATGTCATGACATGCTTAAGTAGTATGCTGCAGGATTAGCTAATACAGGATTTACTGAATGTCAAACTGGATGTTATGACATTCATCCATGACAGCAGATACTGAACTATAGAATAGTTGGTTTTACTGTTATAGCTCAGTATTGAGTTCAGTCTGTTTTTCAGGAGAATAACAGACCTGGTATAAGGCCTACGGTCTGAATGTCAAACTGGATGTTATGACATTCATCAGTGACAACATATACTGAATAATAGGCAGGTTGGTTTTTCTGCTTCAGTTCAGTATTTATCTCAGTCTGTTCCTCAAGAGGATAACAGACCTGACATAAGGCCCATTATGAAAATGTCAAACTGGATGTCTTGACATTTATTATTGTAAGCTGATACTGAAGTATTGACTGGTTGGTCTTTTACAGTACATCATTTAGCACAGTCTGTTTTTAGGAAAATAACATATGGTCTATGTTCTAGACGTCAAACTGAATGTTGTGACATTCATTCCTGACAGTATATGCTAAAGTGTAGGATGGTTAGTTTTTCTGTTTCAGGATTTTTCTCAGGCTATTCTTCAGGAATCCAACAGCTGATCTAAAATCCAGGAAACTAACAACTGAGCTACAATTAATGAACCTAACAAATAGCCTATTTGTTAGCACCCTAATATGTGGAAATTAGTTAGAATCCTATGTGGCGTTATTTGTGGAGGTCTTGAAGACTTAATCAGAATAAACAGGAACTAAATATGGAGATACTTTAGGAACTAAATATGGAGATATTTTAGGAACTAAATATGGAGATATTTTAGGAACTAAATATGGAGATATTTTAGGAACTAAAAGATTGAAGACCTTGATTGTAGCAGAATTTTTCTGCTGGTTTTGTAACAGCAAAGAAGAAGTTTGCTGCGATTTCTGAAGGCCCAAATCCAGTTGGGTGATTAGGTTATAAATAGCATATTGTAACCTAGTTTTTGTAAGCCTCGAACAATGTAAAAATTAGGGGTGTGTGTGAGGTAAACCTCCCCACCTGTGGGAAGGTTACCAGGTGTTTCTCAGTGCTTGAAAGCATGAGATTATTTGTAACTCAAAGCCTGTAGGCAAGAGTTGTTATGTTCTTGAACGAAGCTGTGAAGCAAGTTCAAGTTGTTTAGCATTACACTGTAATTGTAGTGATAGGAATGGAAACTGGAGGTTTCTATCTAGGAGTTCCTAGGTATAGATTGCATTGGGTAGGGATTAAGTGAAGAGTTGTAAACGGGGGAGTTTAACTCTGAATTAATACTGCTGATAGTGGATCTTCTTCCTGGCTTGGTATGCCCCTAGAGTAGGTGATGTTGCACCGAACTGGGTTAACAATTACCTGTGTTTTTACCTTCTGTATGTTATAATTCTGTCTGTTATAAACTAAGGTGAACTTGTAATGCTGTAACAAATGATGTTCAAATCAATGTTGAGACATCATGCTGATAACTGTGCAGGCTCAACAGAAGTAAGGGCTATGTTTGATCTCTGCTGTGTTTGTGTTCCAGATGGACGGAACTAGGTGTTCTTCTATACTATGGTGATATAGTAGCAGATGTCGTGACATCTGTGAATGTGTGCATATCAGTACTGGGATTTAATTTGTATAAATGTCTTGCTGTATTAGTAACAACGTTGGGTCAGATGTCATAACTTGGAGTAGAACATCTGAACTCTGACTACACCAGAATTTCAATTGGTATCAGAGCAGGCATCCTGTTCTGTTTCTGGATGAGATCCATGGGTGATACTTTCTGGTATCTTGCAAGGAGTTATGTTAGTACTGATGCTAGAACCTGTGGAAGGTTTTGTGATTTCCCTGAATGGTCCCTTGAAGTAGGTGGATGGACTATTCATGACAGGAATGGTGTGTACCTGTCTCTGGAGGTTGGCAATTGGCCTTTGTGTGGGACAGCTGTGCTAGTATTGAATCATATTCAAACTTGGTATGGTCTTGGAGGCTGATCTGGTGAAGTGTGTGTTCATAGGTTGAGTTGTATTATGATTTCCGCTGCATAATACCTGGCAAAACTCAAAGTCTGATATAGTTACCCCTCATGTGGATGAAAGGCTGCTGTATTCAAGATTTCATCATAACCTACTGAAGATGTCAAAGATACTTGAGTTTCCTCAAGTCCACTCATCATGACGTTCTCACTTCAGGATGGTAAGAATCACCTGATCACTGATTCTTTTACTCTCTTGGGTAGTGTATATGAAGACCTTGAAGATTTTCAAGAAGGTTTTGTTCCAAGGAGGTGGTACTAATGTTCTAGGTGATGTTAGAACATGTTGTTCAACAAGTATGCAGCTACTGGTTGAAGAGCAGATGTGTTTAGGTGTCAAACAAAGGGATACTTTTGTTTGGAACCTACTCCTGACCTGGAAGAGGAGACATCTGTGTGTGCTAAGTTGACAAGGGTAGGGTCGACTGTATGTGAGCTCAAGAAGGTCACTTTTAGACGTCTGATCTCTAAAAGTGAAGCTGGTTGAGATGTGACATGGTGCAATTTCCTGTTGTCTGTCTTATTAATATATATTGGTCAGGATTGGATAGTTGTTCCCTGAAGTACTATGAAGACAAGTCCCCTGGATGTTAGAAGTCAATAATAGGGTAACCTGATTGCCATTTTATTTAAGAAGATTGGGACCATGAATCTTGTTATTCAAACACCACGTTCAGAAGTGGCAGGTCTTTCAAGGAGTGAGAATATGAAGATTCAGAGGTTGGTTGAGGTAGTATGCTCTGGCAATGCATATCTACTATTGACTGGTGTTGTTTTCTTTCACTAGTACTGATGGTCAGCTCAGCTGGAGTCTGATTGGTGTGATTGGAGTATGTATAGGTATAACTCATAGAGTTAGTTGCCACTGGTAGGGATGGTGTATGTCATGTTGAGACATGTGTGTACAATGCATGGATATTGGTGTAGAGTTTCCATGATTGATAATTTGAGGGGGAGTTTTGGTTAACCTCCTCACGTTCGGTCAGCCTAGGGTCTGGTTGGCTGTTGACCTGTGTCACATGGGTTCCGGTGGCTGTGTGACACATTTGCAAGGAAGGATTCATCTCTCTCATTCCTAAGGGTGAATTTAATCTGGGAAGATTTTCAAAACTGTTGAGGTGCTTGCAAGCAGAAGATGTTGACACTAGAAGAGTATTGTCAAAGTATTCTTATGGTGGAAGTATCTGAAAGGAATATTGGGAAAGGATTTAAGATCAATGTCTACTTGTGCCAAGTACAAGTATTTAATTGATTATCCTTGGAGCTCAAGATAAATGATGTTTTTAAAAGATGCTGGAACATCTCATCTTCAAGATCCTGTTCAGAATCACAGGAAGGATAGTACATTGGTTTATGATTTATCACTTTGGTGGCAGCAAAAGCATATGGTCTCTGAAAAGGTTTCCTGGCAAGAAACATGTTCAGCCTTGGTGTGTACAAGAACAAGAAAACATCATAGTCCTGATGGTGGTTACTTGGATCAATTTACTTCTGATCTAGGTAAGGAAGTGCATTAGCTAATTCACACTATGGAGTCAAGAACAAGTGGCAACACTCTTGACATCATGGAAACAACTTTGCTTTAGGAAGTGGAATCCTTGGTATAGCTGAAGGGATAGTTTCTAACTGGTCCTTCTAAAGACTCATGCATCAGAGTGTCTGATGTCTTTGGAGAAGAAGCAGGGATTCATCAAGGTGTGAGCTTGGATGACTTAACTGCAAACCTGCAGGATGGAGGATGTTTACTCAAACTTGGTTCCACAATCAAGTCTATGAGAACATTGAACTCTTGTTCTGTGAAGGGAGGAAGTTCTTTCAAGTGGAAGAAGAAGGAGCTGAATTCAACAGCTAGATGTCAAAACACAATGTTATGACATTTGGTTCAACATCAGAATCTTAGTTGATGAAGTGGCACATCAACTTGAGATAGAAGGGTCTACAGGGTTGTAGATTGGATACTTCAAATAGCTTGAAGTTCAAGTCTCACTTGGAAGGTCAGAATATCTTTGGGAGAAGTCTGATAAACGTGGAGAGGTCAATAAGTGACATTTGACTTTTTCATATGAGGATTCATGAAGGAGGTAATCAACCAGTGGCATTTGGTCCATCTCAGAAGTGAGTTCGAAGAACCAAGATAATCAACATATGGCAGCTGAATATTCTTGAGGAAAGTCTGAGACAAATTACTTTTGAGCAGAAAAGTAGTAAGTTGAAGACAAAAGGAGGAGTTTTCTATTCATCTCTTGGAGCTTGTGGTAGGAGTTCTGAGCTATCTATGGAAGATTATCTCTTGTAATGAGATGAGAATGTATATGTCCCAATTTATGTCTGGGCTCTTTTGGATCAAGCTGGTGACTCAGTGATATCTGAAGATTATCAGATGGTGGTCTTTGTTATGTTATGAAGGATGTCCTAACTAATGTTAGAACATTTTGTGAAGTGGTTTTCTGTTCTGGTTAGAAGAGAGATTGACACAAAGTGTGGATGTGTTCAGCCAAGAGGGTTGAACAGAGGGTGTGCTCTTGAAGATATGAAGATGCGTCTTATGTTTTCCATTCATCAAGTGGTATAGGTTCTCTTTGAATCAGGAAGTAGGTGAAGGTCCAACTTTGGGGTGTTGGATATGTTCATGTATGATCTCCAAGTTTCAAGAGAAGAGTTGGTTGTTCATGATAGGGGGAGTTCTATCTTTGTGCTGCAAGTAATCATCAAGCTTGTGGTCTATGTGTTCTCAGATAACAAGGTATGGCACCTTGTTAGTTATTGGGTTAATGTGGTGTGTGAGCAGAAGAATGTCTGACCGGATGTCATGACATTGCCTTGGACAATACTGTTATTTCCTTCTGAAACTTACAGTCATAAGGAAATATGGATGTGGTGTGTCTCATTATGATATATTAGAATGAGCCTGTGTGTTACAGTTGTGTGGTACAGGGGGAGTAACCATCTACTGTTGTTTGTGATATTGGTTGTAGTGGTGCTAGATGTCAAGCTACCACTGGAGGTAAGAAAGTGGTTTTAGGAAATGGTGTTAGGGAGAATACATGAAGAGTGCAGACAAAAGCCGTGTTGAATGTTAAGACATCACTTGCAATGTGTCTGACAGTATATATGGAATAGTCTACATGCATTGGAACTGTTGTTTCTGAAAAGAAACAGTCAAGAGCTATTCAAAGATAGTCTGGGATATTGTTGGTGATTCTCTGACAGATTCTCAACAAATATTTATGGATATTGACCAAGTATTTACCCCTACCGTTAATTCCTAAGCACGGTCTGGCCTATTTAAAGGATGTATCAGCACTCCTCTTCTCACAAGAGCGACATTCCATTCCCTCTATACCATGGGGTTTGTTAAGATTTGGGCATACTGCACCTGTATCTGGTTTTGTGAAGGTTTCATTTATAAATGTTTAGCTAAAAAGGGGGAGAGAAACATTGTCCTGAGGATGTACCAGAAGCAAGCAGAAGTTGGTCTCAGGCACAAAAGTCACTAAAACCATACTGGGTATTTTACTTGTAATTTTGTATGCTTTGGTCTGTAATATTAAGTTGCTTTTGCAACATTTTTGACAAAAAGGGGGAGTAACACCTGTACCCCAGGACAATAGATTACTGTGAAGATGAAGGTCCTCTAAAACAAGAGGTTATGCTGCTATCTTCTATGTGTTGCTGCTGGGTGAAGTTTATCTTATGTGTGTGATTAGTGTATTAGCTAACTTGATTCTCTGCTTGGATGTGTGCTTTCCGCTGCTGTGAACTCTGTTGTGATGCCAAGTTGTTTTAGCCAAAAATTTGCCAAAGGGGGAGTTTGTAGATGTTTTTGATTGGCTGCATTTTGTGTTAAAACAATTATTGTACTTAGATGTCTTGACTGATGTCATGACATGCTTAAGTAGTATGCTGCAGGATTAGCTAATACAGGATTTACTGAATGTCAAAGTGGATGTTATGACATTCATCCATGACAACAGATACTGAACTATAAAATAGTTGGTTTTGCTGTTATAGCTCAGTATTAAGTTCAGTCTGTTTTTCAGGAGAATAACAGACCTAGCATAAGGCCTACTGTCTGAATGTCAAACTGGATGTTATGACATTCATCAGTGACATCATATACTGAATAATAGGCAGGTTGGTTTTTCTGCTTCAGTTCAGTATTTATCTCAGTCTGTTCCTCAAGAGGATAACAGACCTGGCATAAGGCCCATTGTGAAAATGTCAAACTGGATGTCTTGACATTTATTACTGTAAGCTGATACTGAAGTATTGACTGGTAGGTCTTTTACAGTACAACATTTAGCACAGTCTGTTTTCAGGAAAATAACATATGGTCTATGTTCTGGACGTCAAACTGAATGTTGTGACATTCATTCCTGACAGCATATGCTAAAGTGTAGGATGGTTAGTTTTTCTGTTTCAGGATTTTTCTCAGGCTATTCTTCAGGAATCCAACAGCTGATCTAAAATCCAGGAAACTAACAACTGAGCTACAATTAATGAACCTAACAAATAGCCTATTTGTTAGCACCCTAATATGTGGAAATTAGTTAGAATCCTATGTGGCGTTATTTGTGGAGGTCTTGAAGACACAATCAGAATAAACAGGAACTAAGTATGGAGATACTTTAGGAACTAAATATGGAGATATTTTAGGAACTAAATATGGAGATATGTTAGGAACTAAATATGGAGATATTTTAGGAACTAAAAGATTGAAGACCTTGATTGTAGCAGAAATTTTCTGCTGGTTTTGTAACAGCAAAGAAGAAGTTTGCTGCGATTTCTGAAGGCTCAAATTCAGTTGGGTGATTAGGTTATAAATAACATATTGTAACCTAGTTTTTGTAAGCCTCAAACAATTTAAAAATTAGGGGTGTGTGTGAGGTAAACCTCCCCACCTGTGGGAAGGTTACCAGGTGTTTCTCTGTGCTTGAAAGCATGAGATTATTTGTAACTCAAAGCCTGTAGGCAAGAGTTGTTATGTTCTTGAACGAAGCTGTGAAGCAAGTTCAAGTTGTTTAGCACTACACTGTAATTGTAGTGATAGGAATGGAAACTGGAGGTTTCTATCTAGGAGTTCCTAGGTATAGATTGCATTGGGTAGGGATTAAGTGAAGAGTTGTAAACGGGGGAGTTTAACTCTGAATTAATACTGCTGATAGTGGATCTTCTTCCTGGCTTGGTATGCCCCCAGAGTAGGTGATGTTGCACCGAACTGGGTTAACAATTACTTGTGTTTTTACCTTCTGTATGTTATAATTCTGTCTATTATAAACTAAGGTGAACTTGTAATGCTGTAACAGATGATGTTCAAATCAATGTTGAGACATCATGCTGATAACTATGCAGGCTCAACAGAAGTAAGGGCTATGTTTGATCTCTGTTGTGTTTGTGTTCCAGATGGACGGAACTGGGTGTTCTTCCATACTATGGTGATATAGTAGCAGATGTCGTGACATCTGTGAATGTGTGCATATCAGTACTGGGATTTAATTTGTATAAATGTCTTGCTGTATTACTAACAATGTTGGGTCAGATGTCATGACTTGGAATAGAACATTTGAACTCTGACTACACCAGAATTTCAGTATGCATTCCTTTCAATGAGTCTGAGGTCAGCGTAATAAACCACTTTCTAATTTCCCATTCACAGTTGCATCAGGTGAGTTATGAGTTTGTCATGGTTTTCCAACATTTATACAAGTATAAAGGGTAATCCTACTATGACTTTGTTTTACCATCTCTTTAAAACTTAAAATAACTCAAATTAAAATAATAGACCAGGCTTGCTTAGTTGAGGTAGAAAATAAAATATGTTGATACTTACTCGAACAACGTGAATAATTTCAAGGATCATTTCTTTCTGGTCACTTTTCCTAACGAAAAAGCTCGCACAAAGATCTGCAAATTAGAACATGGTCTTCCATCTGCGTGCACAAGTTTATTCCATAAGTAATTATGTTAGAGTCATTCCTTGACAGGGGGCGAGGTCCAATGTTTACAAGGAGAAAGAGTTGTCTCTAGAAGAGTTACATTTGAATACCTAATTAGTAGCCTTCTATAAGGAATTGGGATAACATTGTTCCACATGATTTGACATCAAGAAAATGGTTGAAGACGTTCATTCATACTCTCTAGCTGGTGGATGCTAAATTAGATAAGGTAAGGAAGACAATCTTTGGTAAATGGCATAAGAGTCTCATGTTCCTTAACATACTTTATTTAGTTACCCATTCCCAGACATATTCTTTGTTGATTGTATTGATGCAATGAAAGTGAATAGTGGATGAAGAGGGAGGTTCGATTTATTTCTCTTATGGTCGAAGTTCCTAGAACCTTGTCTGTGGAGGAAGATTCTACCCCAAGTACACACATAGGTAAAACTTCTAGTTTGGTGGATGGTACTTTTGTTCAAATTACTTCTCCCATATTCAAATGAAAGTCCGGGTTTCTCCTGAACTGATAACGATATATGAAGTTTTACCCCCTTCCATGAATGAAGATCCAGGAAGGATTGAATTCCATACCTAAACTTAAAGAACTTCAGGTTGAGAGGCCTCCTAGAAAACATATTTGGCTTAGTTTTGTAGGAGGGCAGTCTTCGACACATGTGGGATCACCTCCCATGTCTCTAGCTCGTCATGTCACGAGGAAAAGCAGGGAGTATAAATCCTCAACTTCTAATCAAGATTACACCTACTTCTCAAGTGTCTCTGAGGAAGCTCAATAAGGGGATTTGGCATAGTTGGCTTATCATACTCGTGAGGCATTAACCATTTTGGCGCTTGATGACAATCCGCCTTTGCATTAATTTAGTCAAAGAATCAGATCAAAACAAGTGAAAGATAAGCTAAAATGAAGAAGAAATACCAAATAATGAGAAAAAAATAGCTAAGTGTGAAGATTGTGGACTTAGTGAAAATTTGGGTGAAAGGGAAAAAAAAGAATGCACCTTTCGGGAAAAATCACATGCGTCGTTGCACACGTGATAAGGATATAAAAGTTGCATCGCGTGCGCGATTCAATTCATCACATGCGCAATGGTCCTTTTTTTGGCTTTTTCTGACGCATCTGATCCATTCTAAGCTCTTTTAAGGGGAATTTTTGCACTATTTTAAGGGTTATGAATTTTGGAGATCAAAGGAGATTTTTAGGGCATTTGAAGCCATTAGAGGCCATTACTTCAAGGGGATTGAAATTCTGGCGTAGTCAGGATTCAGATGTTCTACTCCAAGTCATGACATCTGATCTAACATTGTACTTATTACAGCAAGACAGTTATTACACTCTGTACTAATGTGCACCCTTTCACAGTGTCACATCCTCCCTTCTATGTCATCCTAGAATGGAGGAACACTTAGTTATGTGTACCATAACATTCACTACAGTTGTTTTCCTACACAGTTATCAGAACGATGTCTCAATCCTGTTTAGGACATCATCTGTTACATTGTTCCAGTTTGTTGGTCATGTACTTGTATTTCCTAGATTAAAGGTTGTAACAAGTTAAACTAATCTCCACTTATTAAGGAGCTAACAAATAGATTATTTGTTAGGTTCATTAATTGTAGCTTAGTTGTTAGTTTCCTAGATTTTAGATCAGCTGGTGGATTCCTGAAGAATAGCCTGAGAAAAATCCTGAAACAGAAAAACTAACCATCCAACAATATAGCATATGCTGTCAGGAATGAATGTCACAACATTCCGTCTGACATCCAAGCCCAGAACCATATGCTCAGTCTGTTTAGTTCCTGAACACAGACTGCTAAATTTGCTGTACTGTAAAAGACCAACCAGTCTCTACTTCAGTATCAGCTTACTGGAAGAACTGTCAAGACATCCAGTTTGACAATTTCACACTGCTCTTTTGGCCAGGTCTGATATGCTTTTTAGAACCAGACTTTACTACATACTGAACTGAATTCATCAGCTTATTAAATAGTATGTGCTGTGGTTGATGAATGTCAAAACATTCTGATTGACATTCCAGCAGAAGGCTATGTATCAGGTTTGTTATTAACTTGATTGGCAGACTGTAACCCAACCTGAATTATGGCAGACATGATTATAACATGCAGTAGGTAAACAAACACAGGAAATTGTTAACCCAGTTCAGTCCAACATGACCTACATCTGGGGGCTACCAAGCCAGGAAGAAGATCCACTATCAGTAGTATCAATTCAGAGTTAAACTCCCCCGTTTACAACTCATCACTTAATCCCTACCCAATGCAATCTATACCTAGGAACTCCTAGATAGAAACCTCCAGTTTCCATTCCTATCACTACAAATACAATGTAATGTGCAAACACCTTGAACTTGCTTCACAGCTTCATTCAAGAACATAATCACTCTTGCCTACAGGCTTTGAGTAACAAACACTCTCAGGTTTACCACTGAGAAACACATGGTAACCTTCCCACAGATTGGGAGGTTTACCTTACACACACCCTTAAAAATTCATTCTAAGAGGCTTACAAAAACTAGATTACAATCAGCTATTTATAACCTAATCACCCAACTGGATTTGGGCCTTCAGAAAATTGCAGCAGACTTGTTCTTGCTGTTGCAACTTCAGCAGAAAAATTCTGCTACAAACAAGGTCTTCAAGTTCCTAAATTCTCTCCATATATATCTCCATATTTAGAGCCTATATATATATTCTGATTTAGTCTTCAAGACCTCCACAAGGGAGTTAGGATATTCACCAGATATCCTTGCTGATCCCATGACATATACTGAATTAATTAATTCAGTTTCCTACACATGTGCGATGTCACAGACCTGATGTCGTGACATCGTACATGACATGTTGGTCCAGATGTTGAATTTCTTCAACCCAACATATTAAAACAACAGAGATGATTACATTATTTGTTTTCTAAAATTAATGCCAATCCTAAGGAATCAACAATCTCCCCCTTTGGCAAATTTTAGCTAAAACAAATAAACAATACACTGGATAAAACATCCCAATTTGGGAATGCTCTTCATCTCCGTCATTGGCTCCAACACCACAAACACCAAAGTTGGTGTACATGGGGAAGAAGAGGGACAATACTCAGTTGTACCAGAACCCTTCCCCTCAACCGGAGAGCTTCCAGAAGAATATGTAATGCTGAGTACATAGACAATGTAACTCAGATCACAAGGCACAACTGTCTTCTTAACTCAGATCACAAGACACAAGTGGAAACCCCAGTTGGTGGATTTTGTGCCTGATGCCAACGTCTGTTTGCTGCCCCATCCACAGTTGGCTTGCTTCTGGTACATTCTCAACCCCAGGACTATATTTCTCTCCCCCTTTTTAGCTAAACATTTGTAAAGGCACCCTTCACAAAACCAGATCCAGGCGCAGCTTGCCCAAACCTTAACATACCCCATGATTCTGAGAATGGAGTGTTTTTCTTGTGAGAGGAAGAGGGCTATTGCATCCTTTAAATAGTCCAGTCCGTGCCTAGGAATTTCCGGTAGAAATAAATGCTTGGTCAAGATGCATTTATTTTTGCTGAGAAACAGTTAGAGAATCACCAACAAAATCTCAGACTATCTTTGAATACCTTTTATAGCTCTTGACTGTTTCTTTTCCAAAACAGCCGTTCCAGTGCATGGAGACCATTCCATATATGCAGTCAGACACGTTGCACGCGATGTCTTAACATTCCTGCATTCAGCCAGTATTCAACAAGACCTCTGTCATACCTCCAGTAGATACTTGACACCTAGCACTGCTACAGCCAACTTTTCACACTTCAGTTGATGGTTACTCCCCCTGTACCACACAGCTGTAGCCAACAGGCTTATTCTGGTTTATCAGACTTAGCCACATCACCCTTATAGTTCCTAATGACTTTAAAATTCAGAAGGAATTAACAGCAATGTCCAGGGCAATGTCATGACATCCGGTCAGACATTCTTCTGCTCACTCAGCCTTGACATACATCACAGCATCCTGATAATTACCTAGTCATCAGAGAACACATAGACCACAAGCTTGGTGATTGCTTGCAGCACAAAGGCACAACTCCCCCTGTCATGGACAACCTACTCTCTTGGAGGTCACACATATCCAACATGGTTGGACCTTCACCTTCTTCCTGATTCAAAAAGAACTCAACCTACTTGATGAATGGAAAACATAAGACTCATCTTCATGTCTTCAAGAGCGCACCCTCTGTTCAACCCTCTTGGTTGAACACATCCACACCCTGTGTCAATCTCTCTTCTAATCCGAACAGAAGGCCACTTCACAAAATGTTCTAACATTCGTTAGGACATCCTTCACACATAACAGGGAACACCATCTGATAGTCTTCAGATATCACTGAGTCACCAGCTTGATCAAGAAGAATCCAGACATAAATTGGGACATATACCTTTTCATCCCATTACATGAGATAATCTTCCATAGATGGCTCAGAACTCCTACCACAAGCTCCAAGGGATGAATAGAAAACACCTCCTTTTGTCTTCAACTTAATACTTTTCTGCTCAAAAGTAATTTGTCTCAGACTTTCCTCAAGAATAATCAGCTGCCTTATGTTGATTATCTTGATTCTTCGAACTCACTTCTGAGATAGACCAACTGCCACTGGTTGATTACCTCCTTCATGAATTCTCATATGAAAAGGTCAAATGCTGCTTTTTGACCTCCCCAAGTTTATCAGACTTCTCCCAAAGATATTCTGACCTTCCAAGTGAGACTTGAACTTCAAGCTACATGTTGACCAAAACTTAGCTCTTCTAAGACATGCACATGTACCATCCTTTCTATCCAGCAACTCCAAAGTACTGCTACGAGGACGACCTTTTTGAAGTATCCAATCTACAACCCTGTAGACCCTTCTATCTCAAGTTGATGTGACACTTCACCAACTAAGAGTCTGATGTTGAGCCAAATGTCACAACATTGTGTTTTGACATCCAGCTGTTGAATTCAGCTCCTTCTTCTGCCACTTGAAGGAACTTCCTCCCTTCACAGAACAAGAGTTCAATGTTCTCATAGACTTGATTGTAGAACCAAGTTTGAGTAAACAACCTCCATCCTGCAAGTTTGCAGTTAAGTCATCCAAGCTCACACCTTGATGAATCCCTGCTTCTTTTCCAAAGACATCAGACACTCTGATGCATGAGTCTTCAGAAGGACCAGTTGGAAACTAACCCTTCAGCTCTGCCAAGGATTCCACTTCCTAAAGCAAGGCTGTTTCCATGAGGTTAAGAATGCTGCCACTTGTTCTTAACTCCACAGTGTGCATTAGCCAATGCACTTCCTCACCTAGATCAGAAATAAACTGATCCAAGTAACCACCATCAAGACTGTGATGCCTTCTTCTTCTTGTACACACCAAGGCTGAACATGTTTCTTGCCAGGAAACCTTTTCAGAGATCATATGCTTTTGCTGCCACCAACGAGCTAGATCATACCCCAATGTACTATCCTTCCTGTGATTCTGCACAGGGTCTTGAAGAAGAGATGTTCCAACATCTTTAAGAACATCAGTTATCTTGAGCTCCAAGGATAATCAATTAAATACTTGTACTTGACACAAGTAGACATTGATCTTAAATCCTTTCCCAATTATCCTTTCAGATACTTCCACCATAAGAGTGCTTTGAGGATACTCTTCTAGTGTCAACATCTTCTGCTTGAAAGCACCTTAATAGTCTTGAGACTCTTTCCAGATTAGATTCACCCTTAGGAATGAGAGAGATGAATCCTTCCTTGCAAATGTGTCACACAACACCCAGAACCCATGTGACACAGGTCAACAGCCAACCAGACCCTAGGCTGACCAAACGTGAGGAGGTTAACCAAAACTCCCCCTCAAATTAACAATCATGGAAACTCCACACCAATATCCATGCATTGTACACAAATGTCTCAACATGACATCCACCATCCCTTACCAGTGGCAACTAACTCCTCCACTCCCACCAATCAGACTCGAGCTGACCATAAGTACTAGTGAGACAAACAACATCAGTCAATAGTAGATATGCATTGCCAGAGCATATTACCTCAACCAACCTCTGAATCTTCATATTCTCACTCCTTGAAAGAACTGCCACTTCTGAACATGGTGTTTGAATAACACGATTCATGGTTCCAATCCTCTTAAATGATACAGCCATCAGGTTACCCCATTCTTGACTGCTAGCATTCAGGGGACTTGTCTTCCTACACACTAGTACTTCAGAGAACAACTATCCAACCCTGATCAAACTGCAGGAATAAGCCACACAGCAGGAGATTGCACAATGTCACATCTCAACCAGCTCAACTATTAGGGATGACCTTCTTGAGCTCACATCCAGTTGACTCTGCTATTGTCAACTTAGCATACACAGATGTCTCCTCTTCCAGGTCAGGAGTAGGTTCCAAACAGAATTATCCCTTTGTTTGAACCCTAAAAACATCTGCTCTTCAACCAGTAGCTGCATACTTGTTGAACAACATGTTCTAACATCACACAGAACATGGGTTCCACCTCCTTGGAACAATCCTTCCTTGAAGGTCTTCAAGGTCTTCATATACACTACTCAAGAGAGTAAGAGAATCAGTGATTGAGTGACTCTTACCATCCTGAAGTGAGAACGTCATGATGAGTGGACTTGAGGAGACTCAAGTATCTTTGACATCTTCAGTAGATTATGATGAGATCTTGAACACAGCAGCCTTTCATCCACATGAGGGGAAACTACATCAGAGTTTGAGTTTTGCCATGTATTATGCAGCGGAAATCATAATACAACTCAACCTATGAACACACACTTCACCAGATTGGCCTCCAAGACCATACCAGGTTTGAATGTGATTTAGTACTGGCACAGCTGTCCCACACACAGGCCTATTGCCAACCTCCAGAGACAGGTACACACCATTCCTGTTATGAACAGTCCATCCACCTACTTCAAGGGACCATTCAGGGAATTACAGAACCTTACCCAGGTTCCAGCTTCAGTACTAACATAACTCCTTGCCAGCTACCAGAAAGTATCACCCATGGATCTCATCCAGAGACAGAACAGGATGCCCGCTCTGATACCAATTGAAATTCTGGCGTAGTCAGGATTCAGATGTTCTACTCCAAGTCATGACATCTGATCTAACATTGTACTTATTACAGCAAGACAGTTATTACACTCTGTACTAATGTGCACCCTTTCACAGTGTCACATCCTCCCTTCTATGTCATCCTAGAATGGAGGAACACTTAGTTATGTGTACCATAACATTCACTACAGTTGTTTTCCTACACAGTTATCAGAACGATGTCTCAATCCTGTTTAGGACATCATCTGTTACATTGTTCCAGTTTGTTGGTCATGTACTTGTATTTCCTAGATTAAAGGTTGTAACAAGTTAAACTAATCTCCACTTATTAAGGAGCTAACAAATAGATTATTTGTTAGGTTCATTAATTGTAGCTTAGTTGTTAGTTTCCTAGATTTTAGATCAGCTGGTGGATTCCTGAAGAATAGCCTGAGAAAAATCCTGAAACAGAAAAACTAACCATCCAACAATATAGCATATGCTGTCAGGAATGAATGTCACAACATTCCGTCTGACATCCAAGCCCAGAACCATATGCTCAGTCTGTTTAGTTCCTGAACACAGACTGCTAAATTTGCTGTACTGTAAAAGACCAACCAGTCTCTACTTCAGTATCAGCTTACTGGAAGAACTGTCAAGACATCCAGTTTGACAATTTCACACTGCTCTTTTGGCCAGGTCTGATATGCTTTTTAGAACCAGACTTTACTACATACTGAACTGAATTCATCAGCTTATTAAACAGTATGTGTTGTGGTGATGAATGTCAAAACATTCTGATTGACATTCCAGCAGAAGGCTATGTATCAGGTTTGTTATTAACTTGATTGGCAGACTGTAACCCAACCTGAATTATGGCAGACATGATTATAACATGCAGTAGGTAAACAAACACAGGAAATTGTTAACCCAGTTCAGTCCAACATGACCTACATCTGGGGGCTACCAAGCCAGGAAGAAGATCCACTATCAGTAGTATCAATTCAGAGTTAAACTCCCCCGTTTACAACTCATCACTTAATCCCTACCCAATGCAATCTATACCTAGGAACTCCTAGATAGAAACCTCCAGTTTCCATTCCTATCACTACAAATACAATGTAATGTGCAAACACCTTGAACTTGCTTCACAGCTTCATTCAAGAACATAATCACTCTTGCCTACAGGCTTTGAGTAACAAACACTCTCAGGTTTACCACTGAGAAACACATGGTAACCTTCCCACAGATTGGGAGGTTTACCTTACACACACCCTTAAAAATTCATTCTAAGAGGCTTACAAAAACTAGATTACAATCAGCTATTTATAACCTAATCACCCAACTGGATTTGGGCCTTCAGAAAATTGCAGCAGACTTGTTCTTGCTGTTGCAACTTCAGCAGAAAAATTCTGCTACAAACAAGGTCTTCAAGTTCCTAAATTCTCTCCATATATATCTCCATATTTAGAGCCTATATATATTCTGATTTAGTCTTCAAGACCTCCACAAGGGAGTTAGGATATTCACCAGATATCCTTGCTGATCCCATGACATATACTGAATTAATTAATTCAGTTTCCTACACATGTGCGATGTCACAGACCTGATGTCGTGACATCGTACATGACATGTTGGTCCAGATGTTGAATTTCTTCAACCCAACATATTAAAACAACAGAGATGATTACATTATTTGTTTTCTAAAATTAATGCCAATCCTAAGGAATCAACAGGGATTCATATGCTATTTTCATCCATCAATTATGGTATTGTAATATGAATTATGAGTTGCTAAGCTCCTATAGGTTAAGTTGTGTTATGATGAACTTATTTCACTATTGTTGGGTAATATATTGATTTGAATCTGTATGAACCTTTTGATCTATAATGTCATTCAATTGCTTATTGTTCTTAATGCTTTTTATGTGAGATACCCTTTTAAATTGATTTTGGGCATATAGACATTACTGACCCTTAGCCTGTGTGTTGGACTTAGGGTAATTGTTATACTTATGCTAGTTGAAAAAGAATAGGAGACCTCAAGTAGTGGCATAGGGAATTAATTTTCTGTGCATCGCCTAATCTTGCTGACGCTGGTGGACTAGGAATAGGAAGCTCTGAGTAGTGATTAGTGAGTTATTTCGTGAGGGATCGGTTATAATGACTTTTTAAAGTCGCTGTGGGGTTATAGTGATAAGATCATTCATACAAGGCAACAAAAATGAACAATAGAGAAATAGGGGATTCTAGACACACCTTGACCACTTTTGTAAGTTTGTTAAACTCTTATTTACTTTTTGCGTTGTTACTCGAAAACCCACCATTTTTACTAGTTTTTACACAATACACACATTTTGTCTTGTTAGAGGGCAGTCCATGTGGATTTGATCTTTTTATTACTACGACACTATCGGTACACTTGCCGAGAAGTCATCATGGTTTTGGCGCCTTCGTCGGGGACTGTAGATATCTCAACAAGGCAACTTTTGTGCAACATTTTATTTTTAGTCTTTTTTATTTTTGTTTTATTTTCTTAATAATCATAGTGCTACTAAGGTATTTCCTATTTATGCATACGTAGCTCAGGATCAGCGTTGACATCGTTTGATCCATAAATTGAAAGGACTGGACGTGCTATCAGAATAGCTGTCAGGGAAGGAAATATAGCTCAAGGAATCTTAGTTGAACATCAACCTCTGATTTCTTCTGGCCCTGAAGAAGAAGTCACCATGGCATCTTTACCACCCCAAACTATGAGGGATTACTGGAAATGAACCTGTAAAGGGCAGGTTTCGAGGGTGTTTGTACCGGAAGACCCTGCTAACATTGATATTAAGAACTTTGTGCTTTCAGGTTTATGTGACAATCCGTTCTTCTGGAACGCGATTAGAGACCCGTGGGAGCATCTCGCACGCTTCTATGAAACAACTTCAATGTGCAAACCAACAGATGTCACTAAATACCAGGTTAAATTGAGGTTGTTCGGTTCTCATTAATTGGAAGGGCTAAGGATTGGTTACTTTGCCTTCCAAATGGAACAATTCTAACTTGGAAGGAATTAAAGGATAAATTCTTAAAAAAAAATCTTCATTACTACTCAATTTACCGAGCGTCGAGCAAAAATTATGAATTTTGAGTAGCAAGAAACTAAGTCACTTTATGACTCATGGGAAAGATTCAAACTTTTGTTATGCAGATGCCCGGATCATAATATGAATAATATGGAGCAGATGGAAAATTTCATTAATGGTCTCAAGAGTCAAACATGTATGTTGTTGGATGCTTTCGCGGGAGGCACCATCTGATAATTGACTGAACCACAAATGAAAGACCTTATTGAGAAGATGTGTATGAATGTGTACCATTTAAAAAGCTAAAGGTCGACAAAAATAGAAATTATGGGCACGCCTAAAGGCATGTTAATTGTTGATACCCACACTGCTCTTTTAGCTCAAATTGAATTATCAAATAAAAAGATAGCTGAAAACAACTTAGGTAAAGCTAATGTGAGCCAGGTACAAACACTTAGCTGTGATTTTTATGGAGGAGAACATGCAAAAGGAAGGTGCTCTTTGGAAGGGTGAAGTGAGGAAGTCCAATTTTATAATTTTTAGAAGAACAACCTGTATTCCAACACCTACAATCCGGGTTGGAAAGATTGCCCAAATTTCCGTTGGAGCAATAATCAAAATTCAAGTGCTAACCAAGGTATACAACAAGGCCAACAAGCTCCATTTCAAAGGAAACCTTCACAGTTGGAAGAGACCTTGCAAAATTTCATCAAAGTCACTTAAAGTAGCTTTGATCATCCAAATGAGAACCATGAAATGATGAGTATAAACCATGATACCTCAATCGAAAATTTGGAGATATAGATTGGTCAGTTATCCAGACAAATAGCTGCTTTGCCAAGCTCGAGTGGAGGATTTGCAGGTAACACTGTCGATAATCCTAAGAATGAATCATGCAAGGTTGTGGAAACAGATTTTGGGGTGATTACCGAAAAAGGGTAAAAATGAAGTAATTAAAGAGGGTGTAATTGAGAAAGAAGAAGATGTGATTGGAAAAAAGGAGAGTAATAATCAAGGTAACCTATAGGAAAAAGGAGTCATCATTGATGAACTAATAGATAAAAACTCCCATTGGAGGATAACAAAGAAGCAAGTCTTGAGTGATCCAAATCCAGAATTACCGGATTACATAAAACCATGATACCCCGTCATTAAGAAGAAACAGGTACATGAAGAAGAGGCATGAATGTTTGAAAATTTTAAATAAATGTTGAAAACACTTCAAGTATCTCATTTCATGAGGTTTTATAATTAATTCCCAAGTTTGCTAACTTTATACAGGCATTGTTGAAGGGTAAAAAGCAGAAGTTGACAAAAGAACAGGTGAACATGACAGAGAAAGAGGAGATGGTAGAACCTCAAGCATTGCCGCCAAAGATGAAGGATCTAGGAAAGTTCACCATTACTTTTACCATTGGTGGGGCAAAGATCCCACTTGATTTATCTGATTTAGGGTCGAGCATCAATGTCATGCCGTTGAAAAAATTTAAGGAATTGAAGATAGGGGAGATCACACCTAGAAATATGACTCCCACTTTAGTTGATTCATCTATTACACATCCGCTTGGTATTGTACAAGACGTGTTAGTTTATGTCGATGGTTTGACCTTCCCTGCATATTTTGTGGTGATTGACATGATATGAGATTTATGAGGGTCTGTTATTCTCGGTCTCCCATTCTTGGAAACCAGGAAGGAACAAATAGATGTGGAGACAAGTGAACTTGTTTTGAAATTTAACAAAGCAAATGTGGGTTTTAAAGTGTATGAATGGATACCATATATGGAGGATCTAGAGATATGCTACCAATTGGAAACAAAAGGTAGTAAGGTTCACAAAAGAGTGATAATAAGAGATTTGACCGGCGAGAGGGTATCCCTTGCACCTGACGTGTTTTAAGCATGCAACGTCAAGCTAATAACGGAAAAGAAGTGATGGATGGGAGGCAACACATCGGTTTTAACCAGCTTTTGTTTTGTTTTGCAGAATTTACTTTATTTTTATTCGAGACCTTCCATAAGAGGAAGTAGCTACTCGAGCATAACCCTTCCATGATGATCCGTGATTTCTTAAATAAATAAGTTTGTAGCTGTTTTTTCTTCATATTTGCAAGTTTAGAACTTTACCATTGAACATATAATCCAAAATAAACTTGATCATCACAATAGCAACTAGAAACTTGAAGGTGGAGGATGAGAAAAGAATCAAAGGACTTGTACTCAACCTATAAATACCTCATCTAGTCAGGTTTGAGCCAAATAAATTCGATTGTTCAATTTTCTTTCTTTACGAATGTATCCATGCATTATTACTTTATCTGGTTTGATCTATTTCCGATTAAGTTCATCTGGTTTAACTGATACACACTGAGGTAGATTTTTATTTATAACTTTGAGCATTTTTAAACCACCATGTGTAATAGGTATATCTATTGCTAATCACTTTGAACTTTAGCCTTTCTTTCGGTGACGTAGCCTAAATTCTTAGCTATATGACTTGAAATATCTTTTTTTTCCACCCGCTTTTTAGAGTTAGGTAGAAGTATAATTCCTAGAGTATATGAAAAAGATTAAGTTTGGGGTTTCTCTTTGATGTGAGAAAAGTTTTAAGTTTGGGGTTGGGGTACTGAGTAAATTGGCCAAAATATAAAAAATAATGAGGAAATAAGAAGTGGAAAAAGACACTTCTTAAAAAAAAAGAATGTAATTATAAGAAGGACAAACAAATCTCATGTACCGACAAAAAGGAACAAAGAGGTATGATGATAAAAGGAGAACTAGACACCTAACTCCAAAGATTTAAACTTACTTTCCTAAAAATATCCTACACAAACATAAAATAGGTTACAACTTGAAAAGACCTCTAATGTGTGTGTTGTGATTTCTGTGATGAACTATTTTAGAACATGATTAAGCTAAGCATAATTGATTTGTCAGATAAAAGTTGGAAGCTAGAAGGATGGTCAAGTAAAAGAAATTTTTTCCTCGTTAATGTTTGAGGACTTTTCTGAATTTGTCAGATAGAAGATGGAAGCTAGAACGATGGTCAAGTAAAAGAAAATTTTAATCTGGTGATGTTCGATTGTTATTGTGCATAATTGATTTGTCAGATAGAAGTTGGAAGCTGCGGGACATGTTGAGTACTCGTTAATGTTTGAGGACTTTTCTGAATTTGTCAGATAGAAGTTGGAAGCTAGGACGATGGTCAAGTAAAAGAAATCTTTAATTTGGTGATGTTCGATTGTTATTGTGCGACATGTTTTCTATTGAAATGTGTAGTTGCAATCGAGTTACTTGAGGATAAGCAACAATTCAAGTTTGGGATTGTGATGACAGTCCGTCATTGCATGAATTTAGTCGAAGAATCAGATCAAAATAAGTGAAAGATGAGCTAAAATGAAGAAGAAAGACCAAATAATGAGAAAAAATAGTTAAGTGTGAAGATTGTGGATTTATTGAGATTTTGGGTGAAAAGGGGAGAAAAATAGTGCAACTTTCGGGAAAAATCACATGCACCATCGCACACACGATATGACCATAAAAGTTGCATCGCCCACGTGATGCAAGTGATCAAGTGCACGATGGCCCATTTTTCTGATGCAATTGATCCATTCCGAGCTCTCTTTAAGTGGAATTTTTTCACTTTGATAAGGGTTACAAATTTTGGAGAGCAAAACACGATTTGGAGAGAATCAAAGGAGATTTTTAGGACAATTTAAGGCCATTACTTCAAGGAAATACATATGTTATTTTCATGTATCAATTATGGTATTGTAATCTGAATTATGAGTAGTTAAGCTACTCTAGGTTACATTGTGTTATGATGAACTTATTTCATTATTGTTGGGTAATATGTTGATTTGACTTTGTATGAACCTTTTGCCCTATAATGTCATTCAATTGCTTATTGTTCTTAATGATTTTTATGTGAGATACTCTTTTGAATTGATTTTTGGAACATAGGGAATACTGACCCTTAACCTATGTGTTAGACATAAGGCAATTCTTGTACTTACGTTGGTTGAATAAGAATAGGAGACCCCGAGTAATGGCATGGGAAATTAATGTTATGTTGATTGCCTAATCCTGATTACGCTAGTGGATTAGGAATATTAAGCTCTGAGTTGTGACTAGTGAGTTATTTCGTGAGGGATCGGTTATAACGTGTTTGTTAATTAGTCGTGGGGTTATAGTGATAAGATCATTCATACAAGGCATCAAACATCAACAGTAGAGAAATAGGGGATTATAAACACAACCTGACCGCTTTTGTAATTTTGTTTAAACTCTTATTTACTTTTCATATTGCAACTCGAAAATTCCTCATTTTTACTAGTTTTTATATAATGCACACATTTTTTCTTGTTAGAGCACAGTTCCGATGGATTCGGTCTTTTTATTACTGCGACACTATCACTACACTTGTCGAAAAATTATCAGCGCTCAAGGTTTCCGGATAGGAGAAAGTCTTCTTATTTGACCATCTTCGACAAGAGAGGGAAATGCTCAAGGTATAGATTGCTGCTCTTACTATTCAGCATGGCTGGTACTTAGAGGAAATCCTAGGCGCTTTTGAATTGTTGGATATAGAGGTCATTGTGGATTCTTTTGAATATTCTGACACTCTGGTCGAGAAGGTGAAGTAGATTGCCTATGAAGTAAAGAAGAAGAATATGACTTTCGCTTTTACACAAACATCTTTGCACAAACATCTTTACCCATCGTGGACACCGTTCTAGACGAGGAAAACTACTCTTTGGTCTCCTTAATGGATTATTATACTTCTTTTATTTGACCGACATGCTTGTATTTGATATACAAAACTTTTAGTTGTTTTTGCAATATAAATTTGAGTTATTTTTACAACATTAATATGAATTATTATTATTGAAAAAAATCACGCCACAATAAAAAAGAGTTTAATAAAAATTATTAATTATATAAAATAGTTTTGCATTATCGTACAATAAAAAACCATCAATCTAATATGAGTAATATTATTTTGACTCAAACTTTACACCTACATCGTATTTACTGTTTATAAATAGGGTGAATAGTATTTTTTTTAATTTAAATAAAAATAATAATATTTATAAAAAATATTACAATTTTTAAATTTCTTTAACATAAATATAAGGTTTATTATTAACCACTTTTATTATTGTGCCAAGATATATGTTATTAATCATATAATTTATTTTTAAATTATTAACCAAATTTACTACTTTGATAATCAATAAAATACATGATATTAATCAAGTTCTAATATTAAAATATGAAATATAATAATTAGTCTTTACATTCCATTAACTAATTTTATTTGTTATATTTCATATATATATTTCAACCCCTTTTGACCATACAATCAAACTAGCATCAAGATTCCAATGATCCTTATCAAGATGGACCTTCTTATAGAAGACTTGTAGGCATGTTCTTATATTTGACTGCAACAAGACCAAATATCCTTTTGCGCACAACAGTTGAATCAATTTCTATCTAGTCATACCATTGCTCACTTTAATGTCTAGGTCAAGGCATAATATTTTTTAATGATTCAACAATCTAACTTTATGGATCCTCTAATGCAAACTAGGCAGAATGTATTGATACACGAAGGTACATTTTTAGTTAATGTTTCAAGATCGTCATTTGAAGTGGAATGTATTAATACACGAAGGTACATTTTTAGTTAATGTTTCAAGATCGTCATTTGAAGTGAAGTATCGTACGTGCACTTACAACTGCAACATGTGAATTGTAATGGCTGCTTTATTTCAAGAAAAAACTTAAAGTCAAATGCATTAAAACATCTAGTTTTCTATTGTGATAATCAAAGTGCCTTATATATTGTAACTAACCCTGTGTTCCATGAAAGAACCAAACACCTTGAAATAAATTGTCAATTGTAAGGAAGAAACAAAGAGCATGAGTCATGAAGCTTCTATCTATCAAATCCAAGGATCAATAGCAAACTTTTTCGGTAAATCTCTGCATCCTCAACCATTTCATACTCTCTTACTTAAGTTGAAGATGCTAGACATATACCATTGTAACTTGTGGGAGATATTTAAGCTTGTAGATGAACAACATGACAAAGCTCTTGAAATTATTGATGGTTAAATTATGTTACAGTTCAGTTTAAAAATTGGCTGAATTGGTTATTTGTTAGTCAAGTAACTATTGAATACATCAACCTCACAATAGTTTATAGTGGAGGTAACAATATATTTCATAGTTGTTATTGATCCCCTCATAGAATTCTTCCAATCTTGAATTCAGTATTGGTTTCTTAATAAAAACTATACTATCACAATAAAGAATTAGACTTTTTAATGACATGATGCGAAAGACAAATCTCTTAACCAATCAATTTGTGACATTTTATGTTACCAACTCTGGCACCAAGGCATATATTTATGTTATTTGACATAAAGGCAAAAGCTGAGAAGGAAAGTGACATGGATGAGAAAGTGGTATGACAGAAGATATCTTCACTATCTTCATAATAACGCGTGTAAGTCTAATTGGCAACTGCAAACTAAAACATCGTAGGCTAAAACAACTTTTTGCTCGTAAAACTTTCCCTTTTCTGATATGCCATTTCAACTTTTTCCCTTTATAAAACCTCTTCAGTCAAACACACAAACCATTGTACCTCCCTTTCTCTTTCTCTATAACTCTTCTTTATCCATTGTTTGTTCTAAAAATGTCTGAGATGATTAATGTTTCAACCATAAAGCTTTTTGGGAGAACCATATTCCTAACACACAACACTGATGTCTTTACCAATGATTCTTCCCAACAGAATTCCACAAAACTAGATGATCAAATTGATATGTCACAAGACAAATCTCCAAATAAACCAGACATAACTGTTCCATGTCCAAGATGCAAGAGCATGGACACAAAATTCCGCTACTACAACAACTTCAAAGCCAAACAGCCCAGGCACTTCTGCAGAAACTGCCAGAGATACTGGACTTCCGGAGGAACCGCCAGAAAGATGCTTGTAGGAGCAGGTCGCCGGAAGAACAAATTCACTAATTTTCCTTTAGATGTCTTACATTATTCTCAAATGAGTAATGTCTTGACCTTTGGATCAAATTCTTCTGATATCTCTTCAACTTCACCTGACAAAAACTTGAACGTTGGATCATATGATGAAACATTTGATAACAGTTATCAAAGTTTTCCTCCACAGTTTTCATGGAAGCCTGCAATGTGTTATCCTAATAAATCATACTATGGTGGTTTCTCCCAACCATTACTGAATGTACAATCTGTGCCAACACAATCTTGTGGCCCAAGTAAACCTACATTAGGGAAACATTCAAGAGATGGAGACATGATCATCTATTCTAACTCAGAGAAAGAGAAACTTCGCTTAAACAGAAACAACAAAGAAAGTAATGATACTAATAAAGAATTGGTTCCTCAGTTCCTGAGATTTATTGACCCTAATGATGTTGCAATGAGTTCTATATGTTCAACAATAGGAATCGAAAATGGGAGAGAAATTTTCAAGGGATTTGGATCTTACTATGATGACAAGAATCGTGTGGTTGAAGCATCTTCATCAGTACTGAAAATTAACCCTGCAGCTTTACCAAGGTCTATTGTGTTCCATGTGATGATCTGATTGGGTACACGTAGCATCAACACCTCATACTGTAGGCATGTCTAAGTCCGAAGCGTGTTGGTATCTCACACCAACACCATTGTGGCACGAGTGGTGTAAATGTCATGTTTGTTGTCTGAGTCAGTATTATATTACAATGAGATAGATTCATTCGATTCCAAAATGTTTTTTAAAAATAGATAACTTTATTGAGCAAGTATCTTTGATGCGTGTTATGCATAATATGAGACAATATAAATAGACAAAGGAAATGTTTATTTTGAGCTATTGATATTGCTTCTTTCTAATCTGCAGTTGTAGTATGGTAACATTGATTTTAAAAGATTATGACATTTATTTCAGTTTTACTGTTATGTCATTTTCCATAACCAATTGTACTAAAAAAAACCTTGTTCAACTATAAAACACGCACCAACTAATAGATTCTCTAGTGTCAAAACACCATGCCAAATCATCATCATTATTAGGACTTAATTTAGGATTTATTGTCAGAAAAAATAGACCATGCATTTATTTCAATATTACGGTAATATGTTATTTCACATAATCTATTGTACTATGAAAAAATATATATGGGACTCCAATACGCATACCAACTAGTAAATATCATGGAGTATCAAAAGACCATGCTTAATCTCATCACTATTAGGATTTAATTAAGGAGTTATTATGTTTGGAAAGAATAACTCACAATGAAAGTTTTCTTTCAAATATTCAATTATAAGACAAATCATTGTCAAGTGAAGATCACGAAGATAATGCATGAATTAACTTATTTATTGAAAAACAAAATATATGTCAAGACAAATAATAGTAAAAATAATTAAGATTGTCCATAAGTTACTCATTCAATAAGGGATAAGGAAAAATATCACCATAATCACGATTGTGTTTAAAATTGACTTTAAGGGATTATCGATCAAATTATCCTATTTGAGACCAACTATAGAAATAATAAAAAAAAAAAGTGCTATACTTGCGTTGATGAAGAAAGATGCCTTGGGACATATAGTAAATCTCAAGACCAAGAAACATAATCATAATTAGTAATAATATTAATATCAATATAGAGGAAATGGATAACAATGTCAGATGATGTTTTATCATCAACAAATATAGAAGATTTATATTGAATTTGAGTAAAGGATAAATTAAATATAATGGAACAAAATTCCTCATACCATGCTTTAGGTTTCCATTTCAAACTGTGCATTTGAGCTTGAACACACCCTTATATGAAGATAATATACCATGAGGATGAATCATATACGTTCTTTTTGGTTAAGAATTGTTTTCTTAATGATGAATATCTCTAGATTCAGGTAGTCTCGAGCTTGAAGATCTCACTACGCCAAAAACTGGAATAGACAGCGCACCTTAGAGGGCGCTTAATTACAAAAGCGCTCTCTAAAGTGAAGCGAAAAATAAGGAGCAATAGACAGCGCACTTTAGAGGGCGCTTTTGTAACAAAGCACCCTCTAAGGTGAAGCGAAAAAATAAGGAGGAGATATAGGGACAACAATACATGGCGCTTTTTAGAAAGCGCCCTCTAAGGTTACCCTTAGAGGGCGCTTTTAATAAAGCGCTGTTATAAGTCCATGTGCATTTCCAGCTTATAAAGCGCTTCTGGAAAGCCTTAGAGAGCGCTTTCATAAGCGCCCTCTTAGGCCCCCTTTAGAGGGCGCTTTTTTTCCACAAGCGCCCTCTAAGGTGAAACGAAAAAATAAGGAGGAGATAGAGGGACAACAATACATGGCGCTTTTTAGAAAGCGCCCTCTAAGGTTACCCTTAGAGGGCGCTTTTAATAAAGCGCTGTTATAAGTCCATGTGCATTTCCAGCTTATAAAGCGCTTCTGTAAAGCCTTAGAGAGCGCTTTCATAAGCGCCCTCTTAGGCCCCCTTTAGAGGGCGCTTTTTTTCCACAAGCGCCCTCTAATGTCCCCTTTAGTAAACATTAAAATTATAACATACTGCGCGTTTTGTTATTTCACTATCTGTTATTTTCGTTCTTTTTCACGTTAGGGTTCTAAGGCGTTTTCCTTCCACCTCTGTTAGATCTACATTATTACTGCGCGTTTCCTCCTTCTACCAATCAAAGGTACACGCTTTTCCCAATTTCTGTTTTATGTTATTGCTTTGTTTTAGCTTTGCCCAATTTCTGTTTTATGTTACGTTTGTTTCATTGTTGTCTATGCTACGTTTGTTTCGACCATGATAGCGCATGCAATAGGAAATTGACGGTTGGTTTTTAGTGACCATGATAGCGCATGCAATGGGACTACATTACCCAGTAGTTAGGGTTATACGACCTATGAACATATGATTTTGTGTCAACACCAGTATCATTAGAAACCTAGGTCCGAATGTGTTTGAACTCTTCTGAAATTGTTTTTTGTTTATTCTAATTAGTAATGGATAATACATGGATGTCTTCCAATCGATTGTCGAGAGAGTACGAGAATGGGGTATCAGAATTCGTCAAGTTTGCCGTTGCGCACGCCGAAGACCCCAGTAGAATGATATGTCCTTGCTTGGGTTGTTGTTATGGGAAACGGGTTGACGCAGTTCAGTTGACATCGCATCTAATGAGGCATGGAATTGATCGAAGTTATACATGTTGGAATTTGCATGGTGAGAAAAGTAACGAGAATGTTGAACCGGGGGATAGTACGACCTATGCCTCAAACTATAGTGGCGCAGATACATACGATTGTGATCGAGTTGAAGAGATTGCAGAAGCACTTGAAGGAGATCTTAAGGATTGTCCCGAAATGTTTGAGAGGTTGGTAAGTGATGCAGAGAAACCTTTGTATGATGGTTGCACTAAATTCACAAGATTGTCTGCGGTATTAAAGTTGTACAACTTAAAGGCGGGCAATGGGTGGTCGGATAAAAGTTTCACAGAGTTATTAGCCCTTTTGAAAGATATGCTTCCTGAGGATAATGTTCTTCCCAATCGAACATATGAGACCAAAAAGATGTTGTGCTCTATTGGCATGAGCTATGATAAGATACATGCATGTCCAAACGATTGCGTTTTGTTTCGAAATGAGTATGCATCGTTAAATGAGTGTCCTAAATGCGGTGTCTCGCGATATAAGAACAAGTTGTCTCCAGCAAAAGTCTTGTGGTATTTTCCTGTTATTCCGAGATTTAGACGCATGTTTCGTAGTGAAACCGATTCAAGACACTTGACCTGGCATGCAGATGAAAGAATTATAGATGGAAAGTATCGACATCCGGCAGATTCACCACAGTGGTTGAAAATTGATAATGATTATCCTGAATTTGGAGAAGAATCAAGAAACCTTCGCTTGGCATTATCTACTGATGGAATGAACCCACACGGTATCTAGAGTATCTCACACAGTACATGGCCTGTGATTATTATGATTTATAACCTACCTCCATGGCTATGTATGAAGCGTAAGTACATGATGTTGTCTATGTTGATTTCTGGACCTAAACAACCAGGGAATGACATAGACGTGTACTTGAAGCCCTTAATCGAAGATTTAAAGATTTTGTGGGAGACCGGTGTGGAGGTTTATGATGGATATAGGAAAGAAAGTTTCAACTTGAGGGCGATGTTGTTTGGCACAATTAATGATTTTCCAGCATACGGAAAGAGACCGATAGAAGTGGAAATATTATGCCAGGTTTTTTCAATATATTTCTCAACGCAGCTGGTATATATTATCATTTGAATTTATCACTTTTTGCTGATTTTGTTGTTCTAAATTGTCAAAGGAACCGTGGTAGACACCAGCATTTGTCACCCTAGGGAATTTGATTTTTACCTTAACAGCCATGCAGGAATTCAGGTAATATTAGCTATGTCATTTAATTTTTACCTAAACTTGTACTGTTTTCATTTAATTTTAGAAGCCTTCTGATACTATTTTTTTCCATTCAGTTATGCGAGGTGTACTCGATCTGTCTCAATAGGTTTGTTACTCGATTCCCTTTGCTTGTTTTTGTTTTAGGCTATACAAAACTTTAGTTTAACAAAAATGTTATCTTGTATGCAGTTCCTCCTGCCTATTATGCACACTTGCTATTATTCACCATGCCTTTTTTGGATATACTACTTATGCTGCCATCTGTTTTTTTGGTTGAGCCTTATTTTGTATGGATGTGCGATAGAACTACTAGACAGCTTTTGGATATACAGAACATGTTTGCCACCATGGGTGGATGGGCGTTATTTTGTTTAGTATTGGTTAGAACTACTAGACAGCTTTTGGATACAGTGGACACTGGGTGTTGGTTGCTATGGATCTTTCGAGACTAATAGTGTATTATCTCGATTCGTTATCGGGTGATTGGAGTAAATATCCGAGTATGAAGAAGACGGTTGACGCATAAGTGAAATTCCCCTAAATATTCGTGTGTATTTGTATATTTAATTATGTCTGTCAGATATTTCATCTAATTTGTTACTAAATCATGAATATGTTTTATTCTCTTAATTGTAGTACTTTGAGGAATACAAATCTTACTCAAGAGCTCATTTGGATGAAATGAAGGATGAATTGTGTCAATTCATTGTTGATCAAAGAATCATATAGCTAGGTTGTATATTGTTGTACATATATGTATGGAATGTTGTTGTTGTATGCTGTTGTTGTATATATGTTGTATATTGTTGTTGTACTTTTACTAAATCATGAATATGTTGTTGTATATTGTTGATCAAAGAATCATATATTAATGTTGTTTATATGGAGGATTAATGTTGTATATAAATGGATTCATGTTGTATATATCAATGGATTAATGGTGTATAACATTGGATTAAAGGATGAAATCAATATGAATTTTACACTTTTGCAGCATGCGAACAGGTTACCAATTATATCCACTGTTTTTCAAACAATTTTTTTTAAAATAACGAACACTTTAGAGGGCGCTTTGTCCAGAAAGCGCCCTCTAAACACTTTACATTGACAACTTTAGAGGGCGCTTTTTCCTGAAAGCACCCTCTAAACACTTTACATTGACAACTTTAGAGGGCGCTTTGTCCAGAAAGCGCCCTCTAAACACTTTACATTGACAACTTTAGAGGGCGCTTTTTCCTGAAAGCGCCCTCTAAACACTTTACATTGACAACTTTAGAGGGCGCTTTTTCCTGAAAGCGCCCTCTAAACACTTTACATTGACAACTTTAGAGGGCGCTTTTTCCAGAAAGCGCCCTCTAAGGTGTCCCTTTATGGACCACTCCAGAGGGCGCTTTTTTCTGAAAGCGCACTATAATGTGGCCACTTTAGACAGCGCTTTCTCCAGGAAAACAAAGCGCTGTCTTTACCTATGCCAGCGCCACTTTAGAGGGCGCTTAAAAGCGCTGTTATAGGCCAAAATAAGCGCCCTCTTTTCCCTTATTTGGCGTAGTGTCTCATGTGTATGGTTGTTTTGAGTGGATTAGGGATGATACTTGTAAATATTTTGACATCTAAGTAAGTAACTATCATATATGAGAGGTATAAATTTTAGAGTATTTTTTTACCTTGATTTAACGTCAATGGTTTCTTAAATAAGGGTTTTACTAGGTTTTTTGGAGACCTGCAATCTTTGGTCTAATCATCACCATCCAGATAGATAAATGTCCGAATATAATTCATTTTGTCATCTAACGATCCTGCTATATTCATTTTCCTGGATCACATGCTTTTTAGGACGGATCATTGCTTGCTCTCAAGGTCCTATAACATTCTTTTGGATAATAGTTGTGATGATGATTTTTTGTCCTTTTACGTCAATGTAGAATACCATCTAAAATATATATCTTCGTTTTATTAGGCTTTATATGAGCTCATTTGTTATTGGGCCGAGATAGGGGTTTCGAATAGGTAAGAACAATATAAATATTTTTCACATTCATTTGATGAAGGGACCGGCCAGTAGGAGCAACTATACATATGATAGTAAAAATAATGGTTATTTCGTTGATTGGTGCAAATGTCTTATCATAATAAATGTCATAGTTATCCTCTTTTCTAAGATAACCTATTGAGTATTCTAACGATTAAATGATCCATCTTAATTTTATTTTACCTATACACCCATTTATAGCCCAAAAGATAAACATTAGAAAGACAAGAGACAACACCCCATGTGAAATTCTCTTAAAGAGTGTAGTACTCCTCATTCATTACTTTTATCGAGTGCACGTCTTTAATAACATGTGAGTGGAAGTAAGAAAAAATATGCTATAAATTAAGGTATATAGAGAAGTATATAAGAAATCATACCTATTTGGAAAGTATATATTTCGTGCTCGCAATATTCAACCATAACGTCATGGTTCAACTATTACATAATGATGTGCTAAATTCATGTTAAGAAGGAATGTGATGCACATTATATCAAACAAATGACAATCCTTGGGATATGTCATCCCATTTTACTATGGCAGAGTATTGGGACAAAATAATTATGAAATATGCATTGTTATTGAGTGTATTCTTGAAACTCATAACAAGTATTCTCTCAACTAAAGTCAAAGAAAAATATGTATAACACTTTTTTGAAATTGAGTTTCAACATATTTCATAAATTTCTTATGCATAAAAAACACTTCAAAAAATTTATATCAAAGAAAATATATCCAAGTAAAATTATTGTAATCATCAATAAATATGATAAATGATTATAGTGGGCATGAGAAACTACATGAGAATTCCCCATACACTAGTTTAAATAATCACAAAACACGTGTAAACACAGTTAGCACCTAATGAAAAAGGAAGTGGTAAATTTCTGAGTTGGAATAGTTTAAAGCGGGAAACAAACACATATTCTACCACAAAAGGTCAAGTATATTGTTCCCTCTAACACATACGAAGAGATAATTTGGATCAAGAGGTTCATTACTGAAACTAAAACAAATAAAATATTTTATGACAAAGCTTTCACCTCAACCAACGAACAACTGAGGTGTAAACAATAGACACGTCACATTTCAATCTTTTAAAAAGTAATACATGTTCCCTAGGTTGAGTTGGAAACTAATGGGAAATTTTTTGATCAACCCCCTTTCGAATCCCAAAAATTCCATTTAAGTGAATTTTATCTTTTTAGTTTTTTATTTATGACCTATCCCTTCGATTGAGCTCGCAAGCGAGGGGAAAGGTTTTGATCAATCCCTCTTCGAATCCCAGCAACTTCATTTTAACATTTTTTTATAAATTTTTTGTTTAATACATATCCCCTCGGCTATGCTGGAAACCAAAGCAATAACTATTTTTTGTTCATATTTAACGAATCTTTGTCGACCATTTATAAACAACAACGGTCAATACATTTCCAACACTTGATTCCAAATATAGAAACAATGTTATGGTGTTTTAGGATAAATTTGTTAGGTAGAATATGAATGTAGAATGGTCTAAAAGGGGGCACTAGTAGAAAAAGACCTAACATAACATGTTACTAACCCGATCATTAAGCCAAAGGTAGTAGGATCTCTTATTTAAGCACCTATAAAACTTTTTATATTTTTAGTATGCCATTTCACTACGGTCTATATTAGTAACCGTAGTTATATGTTAAGGCATGTATGCTTCGAATTCTAGCACCAACAATTTTCCTTTTTCTGGTTACAAAATGGGCATGCCACTTATAATCATAATATTTATTTTAAAACTAAATTACCTTTCACCAAAGTTTATAATAGCAACCTTTGTGAAATATATATGCATGTTATCATAGTCGTTTATATCACTTGTGGTGAAAAGTATAACATATATTTATGCGAATGTTCGCTCATTCAGGACAGAACACATTCGTCTCTCTCAAAAGGAAACCCTAACACTCTCTCACGTTTCACCCTAACTCCATGAACGTTTGCATACCACTTATTCACAAAATAATAACATATCTTCTTCATCTCTTATGGATCAAGCAAAGGTGTTACACGAAACTCATTTCTTTCACTTCAGCGTCAAATTTCAGGTACGTGATACGTTTTTACATTTTATGTTGTTGTTGATTTTTGTTGTTGATATATGTTGTACGTGGTTTAAGGTATGTTTTTATTGATAAAAGATGTATGTTTTAGGTAATGTATGTTGTATATTTTATGTTGTTTAAGGAATATTGTTGATGATTTTCTTTTCGTTAATAAAAGTTATATGTTGTATGTTGTATGTTATTTAAGGTATGTTATTGTTGATAAAAATTATATGTTTTTGGTAATGTATGTTGTATGTTGTATGTTGTTGCTAATTTTGTTTTTGTTAATAAATGTTGTATGTTTTATGTTGTATGTTGTCTATTGCTTAAGATATCTTGTTGTTAATAAAAGTTGTATGTTGTTAGTAACGTATGTTGTATATTGTATGTTGTATGTTGTTTATGATTTTGTTTTTGTTGATATATATGGTATTTCATTGTCAATGTATGTTCTTGTTGATGAAAGTTGTATGTTGCTGGTTGTCGCCACTGGGGTTTTGAAAATTGGGTATGCGAAACTGGACGGATTGAACAAAAGAATGCCTTCCTCCAAAGAGAAAGAAAGCATAATAGAAGAGTCTCCATCGAGTTTTCCTGAATTTCCTCTATGGAAGAGGAGAGGGGAAATAGTAGATAAAACCCTCAAATAAAAAGGTGCACACAATAAGTGCAAATACAGATAAAGAATCAGTCTCACAATCGAGATTGGGTTCGGAAGTCGATTACGCAAGGGGAATGTATTAACACCCCTCACGTCCATGGTACTACATGGGAACCATTTAGGTTGTTTGCATATGTGGGTATTTATCTATTTATTCTTGTTCTATTTTCTATAGAGTGTGAAATAATGTGACTCTAGGGGTTTTTATTATTGTGCTCTGCAAGATTGTGGCCCTTGTGCCTATGTATCACTCATCAGGTGATGAAGAATCAGAGCTTCGTAGTTCAGAGTAGAAAATGTTTATGGGTTGGTTGATTTTACCTTTGAGAAAAGGGTCTTTGGAGTGGTGCACTAAGGCACAAAAATGAGGTTTGATGGGTTGTGTTGATTTTACCTTGAAAAAGGGTTTATGAAAAAGGTTTGTGATTAGATAACACTAAAATCTATAGACGGAGATGAAAATTCTAGACAAACAAGCCAAACGTCTTGTGTCTAAAATATTCAGAATAAGGATAGGAAAATTCCATTCTTACTCATTCTCCACCATTTAAGGCTCGTGGTGCACAATATTAATCACAGTTTTATATATTTTGAATTTGATTATGAAAATGTTGCTTGACGTTGAATCAAGGTTTGTGTATTTGATTATGAAATTGGGTAATGTAATAGATATAGAAAGGTAACCAAACAAGAAAGTAAAGGGTCTCATTGTAAGGTAGCCCAAGAGAAAGCCTTGTGTGTGCTAAAGTGACCTAAGCTAACAAATGCTAATCATCTTACAAACATGTCTCCCTAGGATAGTGCCATGATGCCATTATTTTACCAGGTATGTAAGTTATAGATGAAATCCAATGTTACAACAGAGTATCCCAAGATAAGGACAAGGTCCTCCAAGCAAAGGTCATAAGTGAGATCCTCTAAGTCCAAGTTGATTACAAGTGGAATGAATCTCTTTTTGGTCTTATCATTTAATCATGTTTTTTTTGTTTTTAATCATTTAATCATTTTTTTTAATTGTAAAATATAATGTAACAACATAAAAGTAAATAACAAATTACTAAAGATAAAGTCACAATACCAATAGTTAGTGAGAAACAAAGTATAGTTAGTGGTCAATAGCAAGTACAAGTCAAACTCTTAAGGATTATTTATCCTTAGGTCAAAAGATTCAAAATATGGCGCATCAGGGGATAACTTATCATTGATGCAAAGTATTTAAGATGATCATTGATCAACTTACAATAGGTTTGTAACAAAGAAATTTATGCAAACCCCAAGTCCATCTATCAATAGCTTGACAAAAGGAAGATATTATCACTCAAGGGTTAAAGATTAATGAGTTGGTTAAATGGTTAAGTTAGACAAGTTACACAATGATTAATATACAATATGAACAAGTTAGTATAATAGATAGAGGGTTAGTATAACAATGGAAACAAAATGAATCAAATGGAATCACAAGTTAGTAAGTACACAAGCAAAGCTTTATCTATGTGTCAAATGATCCATGTTTGGTTGATATAGAGGCCACCTATCTATGCCTCAAAGTATCATGAATGATCCATTGATAGATTTGAAGCATAGAAGGTTCAATCATCCATAATCAATCCATAATCATGACTTAATAGACTTCATTAGCTACCAATGTTCAAGACCTCATAAGTCAATAAAAAATTGCTCAAAGGAAGTGAAATAAAGCATAATAAGATAGAAGAGAAAAAAATAATAAGGGTTTGTGTTGGAAATATTTTTAGTAGAATAAAAATAAGTGGTAAAAAAATGAAATGAAAAGGAAATAAATGGGGTTAAAAATAATAAAAAGAAAGGAGAAAGAAATAAAATGAAGCAAAGTGGGAGCGTTGCGGGTTGACTCAGGGGTTTAACCCCCTTACAAAGTGAGCCAAGCGCTTTTGGTTGCTGAGAAGCGCTTCCAATTAATAAATAGTAAAATAAAAGCATAAAAGAAAACATGCGCATAAGTTGACCAATCAGAATGAGACAATAAATAGTTTTAAATTCAAAACGCACGCAATATTCTTCGTCTTCAACCTTAAGACACCAGGATCAAAACTTCAAAGCACGAGTTTTATAGTGGATTCAAGCATGGAATCAACACCCAAACTCATCAACGATCTAACCTCCCTACTCATGAGCCATTGATTGGCTATGAGTGTGGAGTATTTTCCAGAAATTTAGAAGAACATACTTGACCTAAAATAAAAATTAAATGCTTGATATTCAACAATTAACACTTAAACCATTGGGTGAAGGTTCAGTGGATGATTTCGAGTTGAATGATAACTTATTTGAGTGAAGGGGATGAGTGTAACTACCTGATTAGAATTGGTTTTAGAAGTGAGCTCCGATGAGTTGGAGTAGCTCAGGTGAGGTGTTGGTAAGGTGAGTTAGGGTTTGGAAAAGCCTGAGTGATGCTTATGGAAGGATTCTGGGTGGTTGGTTTGAGTTGGAATGCTTTGAAACTCGTAAATCATATCTTTGTTTTTGAAGGTTGAAAGTGTTTTAGAAGTATAGTGTTCTTGGCTATTCAAGCTTTTCTGAAGTGGAAAACCTTCCCCTATTTATAGGGAAAGTGTTTGGACTGATAGGCGAGAGAATGAGAGGGATTCCTTCAAAAAGTGGTTGATCTCGAAAGTGACAAAGTGGGAGGCTTGTAGAGGAAGCATTGTTGAGGTTCCAACATGGTTTGCCTTCCCATTTGGTTTGTCTGCACTCTAGCATGGAAATGGAGGGCCAAGGGTGGTTCAAACATGGTTGTGGTCCGTTTTCCTTTTTTCCATTTTGGGGGAATTATTTTTTCACATGGCACGTATTCTTTCATTGGTGACATCTTTACTCCCAAGTTGACTTCCAAACATACCACACTATCATATGCAATGTGTTAGAGGTCAAATGAAAATACTAAGAAACATTAACCTGAATTGTTACTAAAGAAAAAAATTAAGCTACAATAAAAAAGAGTTTAATAAAAATTATTAATTATATAAAATAGTTTTACATTATCGTACAATAAAAAACCATCAATCTAATATGAGTAATGTTATTTTGACCCAAATTTTACTCCTACATCGTATTTACTGTTTATAAATAGGGTGAATAGTGTTTTTTTAAAACTTAAGTAAAAATAATAATATTTATAAAAAATATTTAATTTTTAATTCTTTTTAGCATAAACATAAGGTTTGTCATTTACCACTTTTATTATTGCTCCAAAATATATGTTATTAATCATATATTTTATTTTTAATTTATTAACCAAGTTTATTACATCGTTAACCAATAAAATATACAATATTATCCAAATTCTGACATTAAAATATGAAAGATATTAATTAGTATTTAAATTCCATTAACTAATTTTATTTATTATATTTCATATATATTTCAACCCCTTTTGACCAAACTGACATCAAGATTCCAATGATCCTTATCAAGATGGACCATCTTATAGAAGAACTGTAGTCATACCATCTAGTCATACCATCGCTCACTTTAATGTCTAGGTCGAGGAATAATATTTCCTAAAGAATCAACAATCCAATTTTATAGATCCTCGGATGCAAACTAGGCGGAATGTATTGATACACGAAGGTATACATCTTTGGTTAATGTTTCTTTCTCAATAAGTCATTAATTTCATGGAGAATCAGGAAATAATTCATGGTTTCAAGATCCTCATCAGAAGTGAAGTATTGTACGTGAACTTACAACTGCAACATGTGAATTGTAAATGCTGCTTTATCTCAAGAAAGACGTTAAAGTCAAATGTATTAAAACATCTATTTTTCTATTGTTATAATCAAAGTGCCTTATATATCGCAACTAACCCTGTTTTCCACTAAAGAACCAAACACCGTAAAATAGATTGTCAATTGTAATGGAAAAACAAAGAGCATGAGTCATAAAGCTCTGCATCCTCAACCATTTCATACTCTCTTACTTAAGTTGAAGATGCTATACATATATCAACATTTAACTTGTGAGAGATATTTAAGTTTGTAGATGAACAACATGACAAAGCTCTTGAAATTATTGATAGTTAAATTATGTTACAATTCAATTTTAAAGTTAGCTGAATTAGTTATTTACTAGTCAAGTAACTATTGAATACAATAACCTCACAATAGTTTATAGTGGAAGTAACATTATATTTCACAATTGTTATTGATGCACTATGAGAATTCTTCCAATCTTAAATTCATTTTTGGCTTCTTAATAAAAACTATACTGTCACAATAAATAATTAGACTTTTTAATGACATGATGCCAAAGACAAATATAATTTATTTGGTAGCAGTTTAAAGCGCTACTAATTATTTAATTTTTATTTTTAGCAAAAATTTAAACCATTATTAATTTTCATCTATAGGATTATTTTTTTATTTAAATTATTCTCATTTCAATTTTTTTATTTATAGTATTCTTTAATTTATTATTATTTTTTGATAATAGTTATTTAATTTTTTATTTCATTTTCTATCACTTTTTAACGTAATATAATTTCAATCGCAAACATCTAAACCAAATAAGCATCATAATGTAAAAAAATGCGAGTTCTAGAATCATGTCATGTATAATAAACCGAAAACATAATCTTATAATAATAAGCATCATAATACCAAAAATACACAGTAAAATTCATAATCTAATTAATTTATAGCAAAGTCTAGTTAGTCCTTCTTAATGATCGATTATCTGCAATTCGATAGCTAGACTCAGAAGAACGTCTACCATCAATATGTAATTTTAATTCTTAAAAAAATGTATTAAAATAGTATACTCTTTAAAATAATACTCATGATCTTTAAATTTTAATGCATCAAAACTAATATACCTGTCTTCCACTAGAATTTTACATTTTCATTAAGAGTTCAATTTCCTCATTCCTAGCATTGTTCTTTTGCTTTAAGAGTGCGATTTCCTTCATCAATTCATCAATTTTTGAATTCTTTTCTTTAAGTGCAATGATTTCTTTTTGAATTTCCTTTATTCTTTCATTTTTTTCCAGAAGAAGATGTCGATCTCGTAGATCTATTAATTTGAGATGGCTTAACTCTAAGTCCCCTACTCCCTGCGCCACATATCTTGTAATTTTTCTTTTGGAGCGAGTTTCAACAATCGTGTTTGCATCAACTGCAGACATCAAGACCTGAATACAATCAGGTATTTGTGAAAAAACCTGAGTTTCAATAACCTAATTTTGTGTAATATTATCATTAACATGTTTTTTTATTCCTACCATATCCTTCATTGGTTCCATATTCTGTTCCAACAAGAGCCCTTTCCAATCAACATATTGCATACAAGTGCAATTATATGTTGAGATAAAAAAACATATAACATAATCAACCAACAAAATTAAACTATATATAAGCTTGAGTTTAACCTCAACAAATTCAAGTTGCATAGAGACTTAGGGAATTGAGCTAACAAAACTATAAAAGAAAATCATTTTCAAGAAAATCAACTACTGTTAAATCAAGTTCAAGAAGTCAAACAATTTGTAGAAGGCATGAATTTGGTCTATATTCTATATGATATCATTAGATAAATCATAAATGTGAATAAATATTCATTTGAATAAAATTATAGTGCTGGCTATTGGCTATGGAACCTAGCACTTCCTCGGATAGTGTACAAATTTGGAACAGAACTACCATTAAACAAGTATATCCAACCTAAGCAAAGAGAATAATGATGAAATAATAGAAAAATAACCAAAAAAAATTCAGGGAGAAAGAGATAAAACATATCATCATAGAAAACACAAACCACTAAACATATAATGAAATGCACAATTAAAGAACCAACAAAAAACCCTTGATTATCAAACATATTAAACCTAATACAGTTCCTCAAGCAACATATTTCATCAACTAATAATGAAAAATATCCATGAAGTGATCAACAATCACAAGGTGTATAACAAATAAATATTAATATACAATTTGTAGTCATGGAGTTGAAGAATCCAATAAATAGTTCTTCATAAACCTCATACTCGAGTGACATTATGTTAGGAACCCAATTCAGAGTAAGAAGCATAATGTTATAAACTTTAGGGTTTTAGGATTTTAGAGGCAAAAGGATAAGGAATATATTCTAACTTCTTGAATTTCCTTGAAGATTTTTGTTTGCGTTTTCCGGTTGAGAGCGGTGGTTTTATGTTCGTTTGAGTCTTTCAATTGAGAGTGGTGATTTCAAGTTCCTTTGTGTTTTCCTTTGAGATGCATTTATATTTTAGTGGTGTTTCAAAAAGTTAAATTGGAGGAGGTATTTTGATGTTCTTGAGTGGAAAGTTAATTTGGAGGACGCCAGGTATCACTCAACCTTCGTAACCCTAAAAATCTGAAAGAGTGTTGTATGAAAGGGCGATTCATTAAACTGTTGTATCCCTTTTAATATGTTGACTTTGTGTGTCTTTAATTAGAAGGAGGTTCGATGAATTGTCATGGCTCTTTGATGTGGATTAGCTGTTGTGTTTTGGGGCGACGGTGGTTACGCAATGTCGCAAATAAAGGACGGTTGTCCAACACCACCGTGAGAACCTCCGTAGGTTAGAGATGAGGTTGGTTAAATTTGAACCGATGTAACTTGAGTGTCGTTACTTGGCTATTTCATTATAGTGATAGCATCACATATAAATGATAAGATCAAATAATAAATAAAACAATTAGGAGATAAAGTTTGGAGAGATGATATCTATAGCTTTGATATTCAAGGCGACTTGTTGCACAATAAAATTTTAATCCATAAGAAAACATATAAAAGGAAATAAGAATAGAATCAAAAGCTTATTCAAAGTAAGATTCACCAATTCCCTATGGATTTTGTGAAAACACATTGTGGATAATTGTTTTGTAAAAATATCAGCAAATTAATTTTTAGAACTCACATACTCAAAAACTAGACCAACTTTTCAACATGATCCCCTGAGGAAATGATACCTAATATTTATATGCTTGGTGTGTCAATGTAGAATTGGATTCTTAGTTAAGGTTATAACACTAATGTTATCACTTTTAATTTGAACACAATCAAGTTTGAAATTGTAATATAGTAATTATTTCTTTAGCCATAACACTTGTGCATAATAGTTATCAACAACTACATATTTAGCCTCGACGGTAGAAAGAGCAACCCTATGCTTTTGCTTACTATGCCAAGAAACCAAACAATTTTTAAATATGTGACAATTACAAATAGAGTTCTTCCTATGCCATTTACACCTCGCAAAATAAGAATAACAAATCATACTAAACTACATTTGCTACCTTTGGGAAACCAAAGACCGTGATTGAAGGTTCTGATAAGATACCTTGAAAATCTTTTAATGATCTTAAATTGGGATTCCCTAGGTTAAACTTGGAATATGGCACACATACACACAATAAACATAATATCATGTCTACTTGTTATTAAATAAAGCAATAATCCTATTATTCCTCTATATTTATTTCTCTATGTATTTACTCCTTGTCCATCTCTATCAATTAGAAAATTTGAATCCATTAGTATATATATATGGTTTTTGAATTCTTCATGTTATACTTTCTGTCGCATCTAAAAAAATGACCTTGCGAAGCGCATCACACCGTTCTTTATCTATTCCTAAGGAAATGGGAAATAACGATATAAAACCCTAAGGGAAATAAAGGATAAGATGGTCATCAAAACCAAATATGAGTTCGGGAGTGGGTGCAAAGGGAAGGTATTAGCATCCCTCGTATCCGTTGTACTCAACGGGAACCTCATAAAGTTCTAAGGGTTGGTTGTTTATTTAGGGGAATGTGTGTTTTTATTTTATTCTTATCCATCAAGTTATTAATTAAAGTTTTTAAAGAAAAATAAGTTATTTATAAAACAAAGTAGAAAAAAATAATTTTTTTATAATTGAGCTCGCCAAGGATTCAAACCCTTGTCCCTACGTGTTCTTGGGTGCAATGAAAAAATCAAAGCATCGTAGTTTGGTCTAAAAAAGTTTGTGTGTTGGTTACTTTTATATGATAGTGTTAAAGTCATTCTTGCATTTAAACCTGGCTCGTATTGGTCGCACGATGGAGGCTTAGACGCTTGTGTTTATTTCACTTTAAACGTAACTTCGACTATCCTTTTATCAAAAGCTTTTAGAAAGGTGCACAAGGGTACACAAAATAGTTTGACGGGTTATGTTGTTTTTAAGTTGATTTTATCTTAAGTAAACAATCGACGTGGCGAGCACTAATCATTTGATTACTTAAAGGTATATTGGATGTGTGTGTACCCACTTCTTTGGTTGCAAAAAATATATTAAATTTTTATTTGATAAAATAATTTGATGATGGATACAAAGCTATAAATGCTTAATTCGAGAAAAAAAAAGGTTTATTATTGTGCTTTCCTATTTTTAAATGTAGAGGAAAACATTTTCATATATATAATAGATAACTAAATTAATTAGCCAAATTATTTTAATTAAGAGGTGAACAAAGTAAATCACATGAATTAGTCCCTACCTAAACCTAATTAAGAGTTATTAAAAAATAATTAACTAAATAAAATAAATAACAAATAAAATAAAAATAAAATTATACAAAACTAAATGAAGAGGGTGGAAAACTAGTTAGGTTTATTTGGGCTAAGGCAAATGGGGGTGTATGAAGTGAAAAGGATGATCCCAAAAGTATCCAAGCCCATCTGTAAAAAGAAAATAAAAATAAAAATAGATAGTTAGTAAAAAATAAAAGAAAATATGCAAAAAATTATGGGCCACTGGATGTGAATATTAGCGGAGTCAAGATCTAGTCTGAAGCGTTGATCAATTAACCCTTAAGGAGTCAACTGATCAGAGGTTCGTAATTGAGGTGTCATAGTAATAATGGTGAGTGCGTTTAAATGCAAACGGGTGAAAGCATGACCATCAAGGGGACCCCACATGTCTCTGATCAGAGTCCACACAGACAATATATATAAGTGGAAGCCCTTCAGAACCAATTGATTCCCCCTTCTTCTTTCTCTCTCTTCACTCGTTTCTCTCTTCTCTCTTCTCTCTTCCATATGCCCTTTCTCCTCTTTTCAGCCACCCAAACCCTTCTCCGATCACCCCAAAACCTAATCCCCACTATGCCAACCACGTACCATAACCACCACCTTCTACTGGTATTCATCCAAATGATGAACACCAGCCCAGAAACCCCATGATCTCCATCTTCAATGTTACAACCCTAGGAACCCTAACCCAAAACCTATGAATGCTAACTCAAACTGAAGAACCCTAACCCCTAAACACATGAGCCCTAACCCTAAACACAACCCATACCTTCAAATCTTCATCGTGTTCATCATGATGAAGATGAATCTTCATCTTCAACCTTCAACCACATCCCTAATCCATTCAGAACTAATCCAAACCTAACCCAAAACGATCCAAACCTTCACCAAAACATAGATTCTCCCTCCCTAATTACAAATCACGAGCTCAAACACGAAAATCAAACCAAAAATTTCAAACCCAAGAACCTAAATCCTCTTTTGTTAACCCTAAACCAACCTTTTACAAGTAACAATCAACACTACAATCAACAAAAACAAAATGAAACACAAAAACCCTAACCTAATCGATCAAATCAGAAGCAACATTCATATAATTAAATTATGATGAATACAAGGGTCTACATGGCTATGGAATAACAGTGACAAAGGGAGCACCAACATGCGATGAAGAGATGTTCTTCGGTGAAGGTAAAAAGTTCTTCCTCTTAACTTTACTCCTTCTTTTTCCTTCTTTCCTTTGAACCTCTTTTGACTACTCCTCTTCTTCTTGTTATGGCTGTGAGGTGTTGCTTGGAATCTTAGTAGTAGGGATGGTGAAGCTTAGATTAGGGTTTTAATGTTCTTGTTCTTCAATGCAAAGAGCAACAACTTTTAGGATTTGTAATAGGTAAGTCGTGGATGCCGTATTTGTAAAATTATTCTTTTATTTACGGTGTAAATATGAGGTTTATATTTAAATTTGATTGATTCAGGTTTAATAAGTTTAGATGTGATTTGTTTCTGATTTTAGAAGTCCAATTGTAACTAAAACTATATTGACGAATAAGATTTGATTTTTCTCTTTTGGTTCAGTTTGATCCATTTATGTAGCATTGTTTATGCATTTAGATGTTTATTCTCGCTTTGGACTTTGTTATCCTAAACTAGTTGTTTGACCAGGTTCATTCCTTTAGAAAAAATAAATGGAAAAAAATCCTAAATGACACTAATAATATTAATAATACTTAATTATAATATTTTAATCTAATAAAACGACAATAATATTAATTTTCTAATATTCTAATTAATAACAAAATAAAAAGATATCTAACTAATAACTTAATAATATTTTAATATAATCATTTGTTCTAATTAATTAACTAATATTTAATAACCTAGATAATACTAGTAAATAGTAATATCAAAATAAAACTAATAATACTTATTTTCTAATAATATTATTAAATAATAATACTAAGAATAAATGGAAATACCCTAAACAAAAAATTCTTAATGATAATTTGATTAACAATAATTAAAAAATAAGTAATAATCTAGATAATACTAGTAAATAGTATTATCTAAATAATACTAGTAAATAATACTAATAACATCTTCTAATAATACTAATGCTATTTAAATCTAGTAATAGTATTAACAATTCTTTTAAACCAATTTTACTAAATGGATAAAAATAGTAACATTAGTCATAAAAATAAAAATGAACTCTTAAAAGAGGATAAAAAGTCAACAGGGTTTTCCTTTGACATTTTAGGTCATTAGAGTTGACCAGATGACATGTATGTGGTGGTCTCTGATAGATCAACGCCTCATATCTTAACTCAAGTAGATTGAATCTGACCCAAGGTACTCAACCACCAGACATGCTTTAATGCAGATTATGGCTTTAAGTGATCAATAGTATGGTCAAAATTTAGGGTATGACAGTTGTCCCTATTTAATTACCTTCAACCCGATAGCATGATTGACCACGAGCCATCATGTGATCGTGGTAGGAGATAAGTAAATACAAGAAAATACAAAATTTTGTCCGCTAAGAGAGTTGTGTGAGTTACCATGTTAGGAATTCAATTGTTATCAGTATAAGAATCAATGCTAAATAAATCATTATTGGCAAGAAAACATATGCTAAATGGTAGCGGTGCAAGCATCCAGAGTAGTGATACTCGTATAAGAATCGAAAGAAATAACAACGATGTAAGATCTCTTATTTAAGCATTTATAAAACTTTTTCTATTTCTAGTATGCCATTTCACTACGGTCCATATTAGTAACCGGAGTTATATGTTAAGGCATGTATGCTTCGAATTCCAGCACCAACAGTTTTCCTTTTTCTGGTTACAAAATGGGCATGCCACTTATAATCATAAAACTTATTTTAAAACTAAAATTCCTTTCACCAAAGTTTATAATAGAAACCGTTGTGAAATGTATATGCATGTTATCATAGTCGTTTATATCACTTATGGTGAAAAGTATAACATATATTTATGCGAATGTTCGCTCATTCAGGACAGAACACATTCGTCTCTCTCAAAAGAAAACCCTAACACTCTCTCACGCCTCACCCTAACTCCATGAATGTTTTCATACCACTTATTCACAAAATTATAACATATCTTCTTCATCTCTTATGGATCAAGCAAAGGTGTTACACGAAACTCATTTCTTTCACTTCAGCGTCAAATTTCAGGTACGTGATACGTTTTTACATTTTATGTTATTGTTGATTTTTGTTGTTGATATATGTTGTATGTGGTTTAAGGTATGTTTTTATTGATAAAAGATGTATGTTTTAGGTAATGTATGTTGTATGTGGTTTAAGGTATGTTTTTATTGATAAAAGATGTATGTTTTAGGTAATGTATGTTGTATGTTTTATGTTGTTTAAGGAATATCGTTGATGATTTTCTTTTTGTTAATAAAAGTTATATGTTTTATGTTGTATGTTATTTAAGGTGTGTTGTTGTTGATAAAAATTGTATGTTTTTGGTAATGTATGTTGTATGTTGTATGTTGTTGCTAATTTTATTTTTGTTAATAAATGTTGTATGTTGTATGTTGTATGTTGTATATTGCTTAAGATATCTTGTTGTTAATAAAAGTTGTATGTTGTTAGTAACGTATGTTGTATACTATATGTTGCATGTTGTTGATGATTTTGATTTTGTTGATATATATGGTATTTCATTGTCAATGTATGTTCTTGTTGATGAAAGTTGTATGTTGCTGGTTGTCGCCACCGGGGTTTTAAAAATTGGGTATGCGAAACTGGGCGGATTGAACAAAAGAATGCCTTCCTCCAAAGAGAAAGAAAGCATAATAGAAGAGTCGCCATCGAGTTTTCCTAAATTTCCTCTATGGGAGAGGAGAGGGAAAATAGTAGATAAAACCCTCAAATAAAAAGGTGCACACAATAAGTGCAAATACAGATAAAGAATCTGTCTCGCAACCAAGATTGGGTGCGGAAGTCGATTACGCAAGGGGAATGTATTAACACCCCTCACGTCCATGGTACTACTAGGAACCATTTAGGTTGTCTGCATATGTGGGTATTTATCTATTTATTCTTGTTTTATTTTCTATAGAGTGTGAAAGAATGTGACTCTAGGGGTTTTTATTATTGTGCTCTCCAAGGATTGTGGCCCTTGTGCCCATGTATCACTCATCAGGTGATGAAGAATCAGAGCTTCGTAGTTCAGAGTAGAAGATGTTTATGGGTTGGTTGATTTTACCTTTGAGAAAAGGGTTTTTGGAGTGGTGCACTAAGGCACAAAAATGAGGTTTGATGGGTTGTGTATATTTTACCTTGAAAAAGGGTTTATGAAAAAGGTTTGTGATTAGATAACACTAAAATCTCTGGACGGAGATGAAAATTCTAGACAAACAAGCCAAGCGTCTTGTGTCTAAAATATTCAGAATAAGGATAGGAAACTTCCATTCTTACTCATTCTCCACCACTTAAGGCTCGTGGTGCACAATACTAATCATAGTTTTATATATTTTGAATTTGATTATGAAAATGTTGCTTGACGTTGAATCAAGGTTTATTTATTTGTTATTAAATTGGGTAATGTAATAGATATACAAAAGTAACCAAACAAGAAAGTAAAGGGTCTCATTGTAAGGTAGCCCGAGAGAAAGCCTTGTGTGTGCTAAAGTGACCTAAGCTGACAAATGATAATCGTCTTACAAACATGTCTCCCTGGGGTAGTGTCATGATGCCATTCTTATAACAGGTATATAAGTTATAGATGAAATCCAAAGTTAAAACAGAGTATCACAAGATAAGGGCAAGGTCCTCCAAGAAAAGGTCCTAAGTGAGATCCTATAAGTCCAAGTGGAATGAATCTCTTTTTGGTCTTATCATTTAATCATGTTTTTGTTGTTTTTAATCATTTAATCATTGTTTTTAATTGTAAAATATAATGTAACAACATAAAAGTAAATAACAAATTACTAAAGATGAAGTCACAATACCAATAGTTAGTGAGAAACAAAGTATAGTCAGTGGTCAATAACATGTACAAGTCAAACTCTTAAGGATTATTTATCCTTAGCTAAAAAGATTCAAAATATGGCGCATCAGGGGATAGCTTATCACTGATGCAAAGTATTGAAGATGATCATTGATCAACTTACAATAGGTTTGTAACAAAGAAATTTATGCAAACCCCAAGTCCATCTATCAATAGCTTGACAAAAGGAAGATATTATCACTCAAGAGTTAAAGATTAATTAGTTGGTTAAATGGTTAAGTTAGACAAGTTATACAATGATTAATATACAATATGAACAAGTTAGTATAATAGATAGAGGGTTAGTATAACAATGGAAACAAAATGAATCAAATGGAATCACAAGTTAGTATGTACACAAGCAAAGCGTCATCTATGTGTCAAATGATCCATGTTTGGTTGATATAGAGGCCACCTATCTATGCCTCAAAGTATCATGAATGATCCATTGATCATTTATTGATAGATTTGAAGCATAGAAGGTTCAATCATCCATAATCAATCCATAATCATGACTTAATAGACTTCATTAGCTACCAATGTTCAAGACCTCATAAGTCAATAAAAAATTGCTCAAAGGAAGTGAAATAAAGCATAATAAGATAGAAGAGAAAAAAATAATAAGGGTTTGTGTTGGAAATATTTTTAGTAGAATAAAAATAAGTGGTAAAAAAATAAAATGAAAAGGAAATAAATGGGGTTAAAAATAATAAAAAGAAAGGAAAAAGAAATAAAATGAAGCAAAGTGGGAGCGCTGCGGGTTGACTCAGGGGTTTAACCCCCTTACAAACTGAGCCAAGCGCTCTTGGTTGCTGAGAAGCGCTTCCAATTAATAAATAATAAAATAAAAGCATAAAATAAAACATGCGCATAAGTTGACCAATCAGAATGAGACAATAAATAGTTTTAAATTCAAAACGCATGCAATATTCTTCGTCTTCAACCTTGAGACACCAGAATTAAAACTTCAAAGCACGAGTTTTATAGTGGATTCAAGCATGGAATCAACACCCAAACTCATCAACGATCTAACCTCCATACTCATGAGCCATTGATTGGCTATGATTGTGGAGTATTTTCCAGAAATTCAGAAGAACATACTTGACCTAAAATAAAAATTAAATGCTTGATATTCAACAATTAACACTCAAACCATAAGGTGAAGGTTCAGTGGATGATTTCGAGTTGAATGATAACTTATTTGAGTGAAGGGGATGAGTGTAACTACGTGATATGAATTGGTTTCAGAAGTGAGCTCCGATGAGTTGGAGTAGCTCAGGTGAGGTGTTGGTAAGGTGGGTTAGGGTTTGGAAAAGCCTGAGTCATGCTTATGGAAGGATTCTGGGTGGTTGGTTTGAGTTGGAATGCTTTGAAAATCGTAAATCATATCTTTGTTTTTGAAGGTTCAAGGTGTTTTACAAGTATAGTGTTCTTGGCTATTCAAGCTTTTTTGAAGTGGAAAACCTTCCCCTATTTATAGGAAAAGTGTTAGGACTGACATGCGAGAGAATGAGAGGGATTCTTTCAAAAAATGGTTGATCTCGAAAGTGACAAAGTGGGAGGCTTGTGGAGGAAGCATTGTTGAGGTTCCAACATGGTTTGCCTTCCCATTTGGTTTGTCTGCACTCTAGCATGGAAATGGAAGGACAAGGGTGGTTCAAACATGGTTGTGGTCCCTTTTCCTTTTTGCCATTTTGGGGGAAAAAAAATTCACATGGCACGTATGCCTTCATTGGTGACATCTTTACTCCCAAGTTGACTTCCAAACATACCACACTATCATATGCAATGTGTTAGAGGTCAAATGAAAATACTAAGAAACATTAACCTGAATTGTTACTAAAGAAAAAAATTACGCTACAATAAAAAAGAGTTTAATAAAAATTATTAATTATATAAAATAGTTTTACATTATCGTACAATAAAAAACCATCAATCTAATATGAGTAATGTTATTTTGACCCAAAATTTTATTCCTACACCGTATTTATTGTTTATAAATAGGGTGGATAGTGTTTTTTTTTAACTTAAGTAAAAATAATAGTATTTATAAAAAATATTTAAATTTTAATTTTTTTTAGCATAAATATAAGGTTTCTCATTAACCACTTTTATTATTGCTCCAAAATATATGTTATTAATCATATATTTTATTTTTAATTTATTAACCAAGTTTACTACTTTGTTAACCAATAAAATATATAATATTAACCATTTCATACTCTCTTACTTAAGTTGAAGATGCTATACATATATCAACATTCAACTTGTGAGAGATATTTAAGTTTGTAGATGAACAACTTGACAAATCTCTTGAAATTATTGATAGTTAAATTATGTTACAATTCAATTTTAAAGTTTGTTGAATTAGTTATTTGCTATTCAAGTAACTATTGAGTACAATAACCTCACAATAGTTTATAGTGGAAGTAACATTATATTTCACAATTGTTATTGATGCACTATGAGAATTCTTCCAATCTTAAATTCATTTTTGGTTTCTTAATAAAAACTATACTGTCACAATAAATAATTAGACTTTTTAATGACATGATTGAATTTAGCTCTAAGATAACTTAGAGTGAATTCATGTATGAATCACTCTATAAAAATCCTATCAACTGAATTTATGCGTTTAAACAGTTTTTGAAAGCTAAATTGGATTTTAACTTCTGAAATCGTAGTGCAATCGATTTGACAAAAAAACACACAACCCTTTTAGTAATTAGAGACGCAAATGACTATTTAAAACCAAAAATAAAATAATAAAAATTAATTAATTAATGCAAAAATAAATAAAAACAAAAAGAAAATAAAACATTAATCACAAGAGGGTGCATACTAATAAGGGGTATAGGTTAGTAAGACAAAAAAGAAAACAAACAGGTTACATATGGGACCAAGGCCCATCTACACAAATAAAATATTAACCAAATATATAATAATAATTAAAACAAAATAAGAATTAGTAAGGAAAAAAAAGGAAATGCAACCTAATAGCAAAAACAAAAGTAGTGGCACTGCTTGGCAAGAGAGATATGAATACAATTTTTTTTTTTTAAAATGTCACTAATTGAAAGTTGACATATGGCGTGGCTTTTATAAAAAAAACAATAGAAAAGAAATGTTCCAAACCAAAAGTTATGTTTTCTCTTTTTCTTTAGCTTTGCAAAGAAAAGAAATTCAATTTTCTTCAACTTATCAAACAACGAAACACGAATTAACACAAAATCAAACAATCAAAAGAAACCTATGAATGCAAAGAAGAGGGATAGCTACTAGAGGCGGAGAAACCAAGGATATGGGAGCATCGTGCACAATTTCGTGTGGTTTTCATAGGCATCAGAAGCTATGGTTTCCGGTGAGCTACGAAGCGACGATCAAAAGAGGAAGACACGGAAGAGGCATTTGCAGTTTGCGACACAACAATGAAGGTTGTCGGAGTTGATGAGCTTTATGGTGTAGTTAGTTATCCAAAATTGTTGTGTTAAGGAGGAGGTAGACCGGAAATGTGATTTTTCTAGATTGGTAGAGGAAATCACGGTGGTTTTCAGGTTTTTTTCAGCAGCTGATTCATGTTGTTCCCAACGATTTTCACAATACCATTGTTATTTCTTCTTTCATTGTGTTATGTGTTGTTGTAGTTGCTATTTTTATTTGTTGAAGCTAATGAAGGTGAGATTTTTTTAATGGTATGAGGTTTGTCTATAAAGAAGAAGTGATGGGTGGTGTAGAATGGGATAGTAGTATGAGGGAGTATGCGTTCTATGTTGGCCGTGAGTGTTTGGTCTGTGTGTGGAATGGGGGTTTTAGATTAAGCTTGCGGTTTATGGTGATGATATTGTATGTTAACTGCAGCTTTTTTTGTTTAGAAATGAAAAGAAAGAGTTCGGTGTTGCTAGTTGTTGGAAGGTTTTAAGTTGTTGGAAGGTTCTAAGTTGATGGTTGTTTTATGGTATGAACATTTTTTTGAGGTTACGGTGTTTGTTGTTCTGCAGCGTCTTTCCATGAAGAACATGAGAAGATGTGATATGAAGAAGTTATGGTGGTCGTGGTTTTTGTTTACTAAGATGAGGGTGGGAAGAAGAACAGGAGGAATGTGTATGAAGCATGGAAAAAAATTATTCAAAAGGAATGCATGTTCATATGTAAACAAACTTTTGCATTTTTCTTTGATTTCCAAAGTCTAAAATATATTGGTGCCCCATTCTTGATTTTTTTATTGGTCTTTATGATACTCTTTAAAATTAAAAAAGATAAAATCCTTACTGAAACCAAAAAGCATCGGCAAATTTCTCTTTTTGACTTTTTTTCTGTTGTTTTTGTTTCTCTTTTTAGTCATTTTACTAAGAGTGAGCAAAGACAAACAGTGGATCCTTGAGTCTACTGCATTGGCATGTATATATAATGATTTTCTAGGGATTTTTCTAAATAATAAAAATCTAAAGTATCCCTTGGATAATTATTTGAGTGCAAAATGGGTTTAAACAATAAAAACTACTAAAATTAAAAGAAATGTGAATAATTAATATAAAATCAAACCGAAAACACAAAAAATCCTATTTATTTTTTATGAACATGTTGACAAAAAGATAAAAATAAAAAGACTCAAAATGAATAAAAGTCGGACGCAAAAATGCTCAAAAAATTAAACTAAATGCCCAAAAATGACCAGCGCGAAATAAACTTCTTGAAAATGTACAAGTTTTGATCAAATTTTGAAATAAAAAATAACCAATTAAACAGGCTCAGGCTAATCAAAATGCGACCGAAAAATGAGTCGAAAAAAATAAAATGAGCACTATAGGTTAAACTATGTGAACTGTAGATTGTTAAAATTACCGTCTGCAAGCTCGATTTTGAAATTTTCCGCCCGCTAATTTCCTGTACATTTGAGAATCAGTTTAACCGGTCTATCCATAAATATGAAAATTTATTCTGGTTTACATTTTAAGCATTATGTGAAATGAAATGCATGCTATGTTATGCAGATGATGCGAATATCATGATGCATGTATTGATTTATTGAATGAGGGGAGAAATTAGGGTATGACGGTTACTAATCAATTCTTCCACTTTATATTTGAGAGCTTTGAATTTGTCTATAGTGTGACCAGGTGACCCACCATGATACTCACATTTGTCATTGATGTTAAAGCCTAGTAGATGTGGTGTTATTGGAGGCGGTAAATTCATGACCATTGAGGTATTGGTTAACTCGACGTCAATAAAACAAGAGTCTCCACCATGCTTTTATTGTTTCCAAAGGTAAAAGGAAAATGTATGAACAAAACCCAAAGATAAGAAGTTTTCAAATAAAAACTAATAAAATGTCAGAGATTACAGGTAAGGCAGTTGGTTACACAGAGGAAATGTATTAGCACCCAAAGTGTCCTAGGTACTCCTAGGGAGCCCTTTTTTGTGTGAAAGTGTTTTAGTTGAAAATGATGTTTGCTCAAAATAGAATGAGGGGATGAGAAAAGAATTCATTAATTATATTTTTGTGTTTGACAAGACCTTCAGTCTTATGCCTACGTATCAACATAAAAATGAGGGATCAAAACCTCGTAATTTGTGGTAAAAATTTCAAAGAACTGGGTGGATTGATTTTAACAAAAGCTTAAAGATCTTTTGTTATCAAAGGGATAATACTCAACCAAACATCCACCGATAATGAGTGCTTTAAAATATTTAAGAGGGAGGGCTCCAACTTGGATTTAATAAACAAGTATGCCACTAACCCCTAATAAATGGAAAGACTTATAATTAAAATATCATGGAAATGGGAGAATTATATCCCAACCAAATATAACTCAAATCTAAATGCTCTCTTTTGAAAAGTTTAAAAGAAAAAAAGCACAAAATGGTCAAAATGATTAGATGAGGTTGTTAGTTCTTTTTGTCTTTTTGAAAATAAGGTCAATATGATTAAGTTTATTTACAAGTTTGATTTAGGAAAATAGTTGAAAATTCAATGGCATAAGGCCAAGGTTTCTAACCATGAAAACAAGTATAAGCTGAAAATACAAGCAAAAAAGGTTTTAAAATGAGGGAGAGATTTTGAAATCAAAGAAGTGGGAGGAGATGAAGAGACTATCCTAGACAAAAATTAAAAGTTTAAAGTTGAAAATATCTGACCAATGGGATGCAATCCACAAGACAAGAATGTCAGATAGAAACCCATTTCCTTTGGACTTTTAAGCAAGTAATAAGCATAACCATCCAAGCAATCAATATAAAGATCAGAGGCATCGAATAAAGATGACCAACATCCAAGTAAGCACTCCAAAAGCAAGCAGTCTTTAGTGTCTTCAAAATGTATCAGATGAAATATTCCTTGTGGTAAACGCATAGAAGCAATCATCAGGTAAAAACAACAAGATCAAAATAACAGCTTAAGCACAGAGACAAAGTAACAGATAAACCAATGGGGTCTCAAGGCTTGGTATTAGATGAATGGCATTAGCCAAGATAAATCAGTCTCAGATAATGGCATTGCCCAAGTCCTCAAAGCATGGGGAAGTTGCCTATTCTAAGACCAAAAGTTCAGATCCAGTCAAAGGCAGAGGTCCAACAGTCCACCAACATATTTTTTAGGGTTTTTATTATTATTAAGTATTTTAAGATCCTAAGACCACAAACCAAACAAAATCACAAGCACAATATAATACAAGCATAAAATATGGCTCAAGTGAGCAAAGTGAAAATGACTGAAACATAAACAAGTTGCATGAATGTAAATGACATATTGAATGATAAAGGTACCAAATTTTAAACTGCATTAAGTGAATGACATTAAAGATTAGGCAATAATAAAGAAATGTTAATCAAATGTTAGTTAAGGAAACAATGGTTTAAGTTATTCTTTGGAGAACACTCAATCATTCACTCATAAGCATGAAGACATAAACTAAGACATCATCCATGAGAAGGGCTCCAACTTGGATAAATCAACAAGTATGCCACTAGTTCCCACAAATGGAAAAAAGGTTAAGTCTTCACACAAAACCATGAGAGATGGGAGACTTACAATCTCACTTACTAGAATGTTATGCCTTTTGGGACAAATTTAGCTCTATGTTAAGCAATTGTAATTGGACTTATGTAGAAGTCACAACTACCTAAGGTCGGGCAGTAAAAATATTGGTGTTATGCATGCTAGAGACATGGTACAAAGAACCAATCTCCTAAAGCATACCACACACATAAAAGAAGGGATGAACCTATCCCAATCAATCTCATGTTGATTCATATGACACAAGGTCATTGATGAATCAACTAGCCTTTAATTATCTGAGAAGTCATTGGTCAATGAAGGATTGGGAAGAAGAGGGATAAAGATGAAGAGATGAAGTGAAATAGAAAATGAAATCCCAAATTAATCATGGGAGGAATTTTATCTGATAAATAATATCCATTCATCTTGAGGGATGAAGTTCACACTTCATCAACCCCCTAAATCCAATAGTATTGATCAAATGGAAGTTCAAATCAACCATTATCATGGCTAAACTGAAGATGAAACAACATAAGGTCAACCAAATGGCTCAACAACATTCTAAAACATTTTAACAAATAAAAATCAATTTAAAAATGAAATAAAATGCATTTTAAAAGGGGAAAAACCTCAAATCCCTTTAAATCACCAAATAAATGGCCAAGGGATTTATACTAGGTCAAACAAGGTCAAAGGACCTTAGACAAAAAAATGGGAATTTTTAGAAATTCAAAAGTATTTAAAAATATTTAAAAACAAGTCAAAAACTATTAAATTCACAAAAAATATCAAATCTAATCCAAAAAATTATTTGAATTCAAAATATGGAAGAGTAAATTATTTAAAGATTTTTGGTGAAAGTCCCATATTTTTTGGATCAAAATTGAAATTATTATGAATTTAACAAAAATGAGCTATTTAACATAATAATCAGAAAATAAAATAAAATAGAAAAATCGCGGGCCGTCATATTTCCCTCATTAATTGAGGTGGAAAATCTGATGGCCACGCGCATCATGTCCATGGTATTCCATAGTCAACGCGTAGCAAATGAGGTAATCAAAACCAAAGGCCAGGATTAGAAGCCATGAACCAGATTAGATGGCCTGGATCTTTCAGCGCATCACCAGAGCCCTAGCTCCGGTCATCTTCTCCGGTGGCCTCCACCAGACTGGTCCAATTGAAAAGTTCACCAAAATGAAAGATCCAAATATGGTTTTAAAGATAAAATCAAGGGGAGCATGAATCTGACCTCCATTTCTTCCAATTCTCACCATACAAAGAGATATGTGGAATTGAAAAATGAGGTGGATGAACTGAGTTGCTTCGATTTGACCTCAAATCAACTCAATCTTGTTGCCTACATTGGTAGGACTTCAGCCAACTAAAAATTAAGAGAAATGATGAAGAATTGAGGGAGAATTGAAGACGGAAAGTTCAAGAAAATTCACCTTTTGTTTACAACGATGAAGCTCGATCTCAATTCCAATTCACTTCGCCTTGCTTCTACTAGCTTCCAAGAGATGATTTGGATGCAAAAGGCTTTGTATCCTTGGAGTTTTGATTCCAAAACAGAATGGGAATCAAAACTCAATTTCCAAAGAAACCTTCAAGGTATTCTATCAATGGATGTTGGGAGAATTTGCAGATCAAAGCTTGTGCCAAGGGTCCTCAATTCTGAGGCAGTAGACATGTATTTATAGCCTTATGAATTCATTTCAACACACTTTCAAAAATTGGTCAAAAATAGTAACTTGGTGTGTATGGTTAGATGGTCATACATTAAGGCCCAAATGATGATTGCAAAAGGTCTAAATTCGTGCACACTTGATGCTGAACTCACTTTGTGAAGCCATGCAATGTTGGTTGATAATTGAGCACAAAAGTTTCCAAATAGGGCCATGCAATGCACCCATGCACAAGTTCCTCTAAATTAACCCAAATGCCATGATCTTGGACTCTTTTGAAAGCTAACATGAAGGAGAACAACTTTTATGTTGAAACTTTTTCCATTTGAAGCTTGGATCATGATGAATTTTGGTGTGGAAGTTGGAAAAATCAAACATAGTTGAAAATTTTCTAAGTTAAAAGTCAAATGACCCATTTTTCGACCTTGAATAAATTTTTCTATGAGCTTCAAATGTCTTTGGTTCCTTATTCAAAGTTGTATATATTTCAATACTTCTAAGTTTAGTCATAAATTTGACACCATTTGAATCTTTCATGAAGGAGTTATGGATTATAGAATTTGAGGAAAATTGCTTATTCAATGATGATGGCCCAAAATGACCTACAATGTTTCCTCATGGCACATGCCCTTGCAAGTGGAATTTGACCTTTATAAAAGAATAAAAGTTGTAGAATACATCTTTAAATTGATCATGAAACTTGGATGGTCTTCATATCATAAAAAATGAGCAAATTATGATCCTTGGAAGTTGACCTTCCATCTAGGGCACAAACAAAATAACGTATAATTTTTCACCATAAAAAATGACTCTTCAAGCAAAATTAGCTCTTGATGCCAACATTAATGTTGTTTGGAATGTCACAAAGACTAACGTTTCTCTTGGAATCATTTTCATATGACAACAATTGTAGGAGATAGGGTCTAGGGAACCCTAGATTTGACCAGTTGACTTTCTCTGGTCAACCTCTTTGAACCATCTTGAAAAGTTGAAGTTACCTTGCTATTTGGGGCTCATGGAGGATCATATATGCTTAATATTATCTATAATGGAGTATCCCTTGATGTTTTTGACCAAATTTTAAAGAAACTTGTTGAGGAAGACACACAATATACCCAGATGAATTAGGGCTTCCAAGGTAAACAAGCTTCAAACTCTTGATGAACTCTTGATCAAATTGACAAATAAAGAACATGGGGATCCATATATGATGCTTAGAAAGATTCTGAACCTTTGATAACTTGACCCCTTGTACTGAGGGTCTCAAACCCTAGATATGAGCTTGATGAGGCATCTGTGGATGCACACACTACCTACAAAAGAAATGAAACTATGCTAGACATATTTTTGGTATTTTAGTTAGTGAACAAAGAAAAATAAAGTATGATACAATCACAAATATGCTTGGTGATCTCTTCCAATGCAAACCCAATGAATAAGGGGTGAGGAGGATACCAAGGTGTGATCCCAAAGTCAATGCAAATGATGAGATGGCATGAGGGGTCTTAGGGTTAACATTGGGGTCTTAAAGTGAGAGAGATTTTGGCGTGACCTATCCTCGATGGATCAGGTATGGTAAAATCTGACTGTATGGCACAGGAAGTGAATCAAACAGTCTTCCTCTCATAATTATTTCTCGTCCTCAACTGATTTTTTGGCCGAAGTACATTTTGTTATTGGTGCTGACTTTGTGAAAGTATCGCTAGAGGTTGTTGAGGCAGATCTGACGGTAATCCTTGTGATGGATATGGGCAAGAAGCTACGGTTGATACATATGGATAAGGGTAGTAAGACACCTAACTTTGAGAACTTCTTTGTGTTGGCTTGTCCTCCAAATGCCCCTTGAATTTTTCCATTCTTCAGACCATCTTCAATCATTTCCCTAATAATCACTAGATCATAGAATTTAGATGATAAGCTCCCAATAATTCTTTCATAATATTGACTTGACAGGTTGCTCATGAATATGTCTACCAATTTTCTTTGATGAGTGGGGGTTGCACATGAGATGTCATTTCCCTCCCCCTTTGTGCGAATTCCATGAAAGATTCTTGATTAGTTTGTTCCAGGTTCTGCAATTGTGTATGGTTCGAAGTCATGTCCATGTTGTACTTGTATTGATTTAAGAAAGCATTGGCAAGGTCTTCCCGAGTGTGGGATGTAATCCCGTTGGAGCTGCATATACCAATTTAGAGATATCCCACTTAGGGTATCCTAAAATTAGTGGATCATCAGTTTTTCATTGAAGTCATAGGCGACCATCTTTCTGCAAAACTTCCTCATGTGGTTCCTTAGGCAGTCAAGACCCATGTATTTTTCAAAGTCAAGAACATTGAATTTGAGTGGTATCACCATATCAGGAACTAAGCACATGTCTAGAGCATTAACGACGATCACGTTGAATCCCTCTATGACCTGTAGTCTCTCTTCTAGTACTTTATAATTGACGGTCACTTCAGGGTCTTCATAAATTCCCCTTGAGTATGCCCCTAGCTTCAGTGCGTGAATTACATCCCCGTCTCCATATTGTGAACCCAAGTCCACAAAGATATCGTTAGCAGGAGGATTGATGACTGTTATTTATAAGGCTTGAGGTATTCCAGTCTTTACGGGAGGTGAACCAAGCCCTTCAGGAGGTGGTAGGATTATTTTTGGTTGAGTCAAGACGACCTTACCATTTTAGTGATTAGGCACAAACCCTAGTGGAGGGTTGCCATCTTCATGTATGCCACTAGTTCCCTCACAAGAAGTGTCTTTAGGGGGGACCCTTTTGCTCTTCATCCTCCCTTACAGTCAAATTAGCCAAGGCGCACATTATTTCGTCCACACTTCCTTTAACTTCATTGATAATTCATTTTATGGGATCCACTTCTTCTACGAGAGCTGCTTGTTTTTGTTCAATTTTATCCATGACTCTCTCGTGATGGGATCATGTTAGTAGAGGTCAGGAAGTCAACTTTTCTTTTTGAGGTATACATAGAGAAAAAGGGATGAATGAATTTTTGTTGCAAGGGATGAGAATGCATGTGATCTATGCTACATCAGATGCGTATATATGCTAAACATTTTTTATTTCTCTGTAGGGAATTTTAACATTTAGTTGTTGCACTTTAGAGATATGAAACATTTAAGGAAAAGAGACCATACTATTGGCGCAAAAATAACTTTATTCGTCATTAAAAATATAGCTCACAAGGGAAACAAAATCCATAAGGACAACAATATAAAAAACTGAAATTGAAATGAAAAAAACTCTTAAGAAAAGAAAGAAACTAGAGTGGTGTCTTCATAGCCACATCCGAGTGGGCCCTAAACTCCTTCAAATGGACATCACAAAGCTCAGTAATTTCCAAAGCTTCCTGAGGGGTATTTCCATAGTGGGTTATATTGCTATCTCTCTTGTGCATTCTAGGGATGTCTCAAACTAGCTCTCCATGCTCCAGCCTTGTCACCTTGCTCCTGGGTGATAACCCGAGCTTCATTTACAAGCTTCCTCAGATGTTGGACTTCTTCTTCAAATTTCAAGGATTGAGTTATCAATATTTCATGATCTTGGCTTTGAAGGTGCACACGTTCCCTAAGATTCAATAGCTCTCCTTAGATTCCCCTTCAATCATAGGGTAGCATTTCTTCAGCTTCGGCTCAGAGCTAGCATTCCCTAGTAGTAAAGGCTTGGGATTCTGCAAGCGATCTTTCAAGTACTGATATTTGGGATCTAACGCATCATTCATCTCTTCTTGTTCCCACCTGGTTATCTCTCATGCTCTTTTACATTTTGACCCTCTATTCAGGCATCCCCCAACTGCCGATTGAGACCTTCCATACTGAATCCAACGCTAATCAAACCTCCTAATGTTATTTGCGTTTTGTTCCTTTTAGAATCGACTTCCACCATGCTCTCACAAGTTGTTTCTTCTTTTGATCGAGGTTGGACTTCAATTGATTATTCTCATAGGAAGCATTATAGAGGTTGTGCTCAAAGCTCTCATTTTCTTGCTCGAGGCGAGCGTCTGTTTCCTTGAGGTGGTCGATCCCCTCATTTAACACATGGATTGGATCAGGTATGTCCAAACAGTATATAGGATCAATGACAAAATGGAGCTTAACTAGATGGACCCTTTCCTTAACCCATTGTGTATAAGATTCCTTGGTCGTAATGTTCTTCCTTTTTAGTTCATTTTCCTTAGTGTGCACCTTTTCCCATGCACAAATGATTCTTCTGAGCAACTCCTGGTGCGTAGTACCCCCACTGTTCAAAATGAATTCATTTACACCGTCGTCCTTATGATTTTCCCATATTGGATAGCCCAACTGTCTCATAGCTTTTACATGATTATAGTTGATACACCCATTGGAACTAATGAGAGGTATGTTAGGAAAATTTTGCAACTGAAAATTATATCCTTGGTATATGTTTGCCTGGGGTACCAAAGGATTGACCTCTCAATGAGGGACATCAGTTTCTGAGCCCAAGTATGGCTGCCCTTGGTCACTATCATGTAGATGTCTTTGTATATATGCGAAGTCATCCATTGGTATAATAGAGGAATGCATCATCGTAACGACCCTCTCTTCTTGTCGTGACAGGTATTTAAAGTGTACTACATGTCAGCTAGCAGACTGAGTACTGGATCCACCTTTTGATTCTGTAGCGGTAAATTCATGACCATCAAGCTATGGATAAACTTGACGTCAATAAAACCAAAGTCGCCACCGCGCTTTTATTGTTTCTAAAGGAAAAGGGAAAAATGATAACAAACCCCAAAGATAAGAAGTTTTCAAATCAAAACTTATAAAATGTCAGAGATTACAGGTAAGGGGGTTGGTTACACAGAGGGAAGGTGTTAGCACCCAAAGTGTCCTAGGTACTCCTAGGGAGCCCTTTTTTATGTGTGCATGTTTGTTTGGTATAAAAGATGTTCGCAACAAATAGAGTGTGAGGATGAGAAAAGAATTCATTAATTTTATTTTTGTGTTTGACAAGACCTTCGGACTTGTGCCTACATACCAACATAAAAAAGTGAGGGATCAAAACCTCGTAGTTCGTGGTATCAATTTCAAAATGAGTGGATTGCTTTTAACAAAAGTTTAAATTTGAAATAGGCACAAAGGGTCCAAAAGTTTGAATGAGTGTTAGTTCTTTTTGTCTTTTGAAATTTTAAGTCAATGCGGTTAAGTTCATTTACAAGTTTGATTTAAGAAAAATGTTTAAAAATTCAATGGCATATGGCCAAAGTTTCTAATTTGAAATAAAGTATATGTTTTGAAATCACAAGCAAAGAAAGTTTTTGAAAAGGGGGAGAGATTTTGAAATTTAAGAAGTGGGAGGAGATGAAAAGACTAATCCTAAGCATAAAATTAAAAGTTAAGAGTTGAAAATATCTGACCAATGAGATGCAATCATACAAACAAGAATGTAATATAGAAAACCCACTTTCCCTTTGGACTTTGAATCAAATAATAATCAGCAAGCAATTAGCAACATGAAGAGCAAGGCATCAAATAAAGTTGGCCACATCCAAGCAAGCAAATCCCATAGCTAGCAGTCTTCTTTGTCTTTTCATGTATCAGATGAAATACTTCTTGGTTTTTACTCAGAATAAGGTGTAGCATGAAACCAAAATAACAGTTGCATCAAGACCATGTAGCAGATGAACTCATGTGGATCCCAATACTTGCATCAGATGAAAGCTCAAATCACAATAACTTGGTCTCAGAAATGTTGGCATTGGCCAAGTCCTTTTGCATATGGAATGTTGCCTAATTCTAAGTCCAAAAGCTCATATCAAATCCAACAGTCCACATAAACATTTTTTAGGGTTTTTGTTGTTTATTAAGTATTTTAAGGTCCTAAGACCCACAAACACAAACAAAATACATAAACAAATATATACAATCACAATATATGGCTCTAATGAGAAAAGTGAAAATGACATAAACATAAACAAATTAAATGCTATGTAAATGACAAATGAATGGTAAATGACTTGAATTTAAATTGCATAAAGTAAATGACTTGAAAATAAAAGCAATATTAATACAAGTTAGTCAATTGTTAGTTGGTTAGATGTTAGTGATGTTTTTCTTTTCAATTGATTAAGTCATTCTTTGGAGAATACTCAACCATCTATTCACAAGCATGGATCCTTGAACCAAGACATATTCCAAAGGAGGGGAAAAAGGCTAAGTTTCCATACAATACCATGAAATATGGGAGACTTACAATCTCACTTACTAGAATGCTATGCTTTTAGGGTCAAATTTAGCTCTATGTTAAGTAATCGTAATTGGACTTATGTAGAAGTCACAACTATCTGAGGTCGGGAAATAATTTTTTTGGTGCTAATGCATGTTAGAGATTTGGTATAATGGACCAAACTCCTAAAACATACCACACACTAAAAGAAAAAAGATCAAATGGATGGACCTATCTCATCCATACTTATATTGGTTCATCTAACACAAGGTTATTGATGAACAATTTAGCCTTAGGATCTTGAGGTTTCATTGGTCAATTGAAGGGATGAGATATAATAGGATTAAAGATGAAGAGGGAGGGGAGATGAGAGAAACACAAATTGGTCATGAGAGGAATTTTATCAAATTAAAATCATTCATTCATTTTGGGAGATGAAATGTACATCTCATTAGTCCCATAAATCCAATGATTTTAACTTAACAAAAGTCAAATCATCCTTGACCAAGGCCCAAACACATAGTCAAACATCACAAGTCAATAAAAATGGCTCAACATAATATCTATACAATTAAAAATGCATTTAAATTAAATTTAGTTTGGTCAAAACCTAAAACCTCTTCAAAATACCAAATAAATGGAAAAGAGATTTATCCTAGGTCAAACAAGGTCAAAGGACCTTAGACAAAAAAATTCATGATTTTTAAAAAGTCAGAAGTATTTTTAAACAATTTAAAATATGCACAAAAACAATTAATTCATGAAAAATATCAAAATTAATCAAAAAAATAATTTTAATTCAGAAAATGAAAGAGGAAAATATTTAAAGATTTTTGGTGAAAGTCCCAATATTTTTTGGACTATAAATGAAATTAATATGAATTAATCAAAATAAGACAATTAAATGAAAAATCAGAAAATACAAAAAAACAAGAGCCATCAGATCTCCCTCATTAATTAAGGTGGCAAATCTAATGGACAAAATGTGCACTCCATCATATTCCCAAGTCAATGCGTGTACATGCATGGTAATCAGAAGCGAAGGTCAGGATTAGAAGATGAGGAGAAGATCTGATGGATAAGAGCATGCCACCACACCACCAGAGCTAGGGCTCCGGTTGTCTACTCCGGTGGACCTCACCGGACTGGTCCACCACCAACCACCACTAAAATAAAAAACAAGGACATGGATTCAACAAAAAAATGCTCAGGAGCTCGAATCAGGCCTTAATTTTCTCCAATTCCAAGTATATAAAAAGATACACGGATTTGAATTTTGAGGATCATGAACTGAGTTGCTTCGATTTGACCTCAAAGTAACTCAATCTTGCGTCCTACATTGGTAGGACTTCAGCCAATCAAAAATCACAAAGAATGGTGAAGATACCAATTGAGTTGATCCAATTTCACTTGATCTTGATCTGGATTTGCTTACTTTCTCTTCCTCTTGCTTGCAGATACCAATTGAGATGAAAAGGGAAGTGAATTTCTGGAGTTTGAACTTCCAAACAGAAGGTGAAGTTCAAGCTTGATTTCAAAAGAAATCTTCAGAAATTCTATGGAAATGAGGGTTTAGATTGGTTTGGCGAAGCTTGGGCAAGGTGTTGATGAAGTTTCTGAAGCCATGATCTTGTTTAAATAGGCATTGGAATTGATTTTTGCACCACTTAGAATTTGCCAAATTTGGAAACTAACTTGCATGGATGCATGGGCAATGATTTAAGCTAAGGAATGATGCAATCTATCTCCAATTTGTGTTTAATTTATGTTGAACTCATTACAAAGCATGCAAAGAAGAATGATCACTTGAATCCAAAACTTGCCAAAACAAATCCCACAATGGAGCCATGTGCAAGTGCCTCAATTTTGATCTAAATGAGATAATCTTAGACTTTGTGGAAAGGTGAGATTAAGAGGAACAACTTTCATGTTGAACACTTTTACATTTGAAGCTTGGATAATGATGAATTTTAAGGTGGAAGTTTGGGAAATCAAACATATTTGAAAATTTTCTACGTCCCAAGTCAAATGTTCACTTCTTCCACCTTGAATAACTTTTTCTATGGACTTCAAATGGAAAGGGTTCCTTCATAAAAGTTGTATATCTTTCAAACCTATTAAATTAGGTCATAAGTTTGGCCTCATTTGGACATGGCATGAAGTAGTTATGCATTTTAGAAGTTGAGAAAAATCACTTGTTCAATGGTATTGGTCCAAAGTGACCTATAATGTTTCCTCTTGGAACATGCACTTGAAAGTTGAATTTGAGATTCATACAAACATAAAATTTTAACTATAAATCATGAATTTGATCATGGAATTTTAATGGCTTTCATCTCATAAAAATTGAGCAAGTTATGGTCTTGGGAAGTTGGCCTTCTAATTAGGGTTCAGACAAAATGACTATAATGTTTCACCATAAAAAATGACTTTCCAAGAAAAACTAGCTCTTGACTTAAATATTAAATTTGTTTGGAATGTCATTTTGAGTAACGTTTGTCTTGTAATTATTTTCATATGACACAAATTGTAGGAGATAGGGTCTAGGGAACCCCAGTTTTGACCAGTTGACTTTCTCTGGTTAACCACCATGAACTATCTTGCTAGCTTGATATTATCTTGAATTTTGGGACTCATAGAGGACCATATATGTGTAGGATGATGTAGTATGAAGTACCCCTTAAAATATTTGATCAAATGTTGAAGAAACTTGCTGAATAAGTTACACAAGATACCCATATGAATTAGGGTTTCCAAGGTAAACAATCTCCAAACTCTTAATGAATTCTTGATAAAAATGATATGAGGAGACCATGGGGATCCATATATGATTCCTAGAGCCAATGTGAACCATTTCTTGATTGAACTCCTTGCATTGAGGGTCTCAAACCCTATATATGAGCTTGATGGAACATAGGTGAGCATACACACTACCTACAAAAGCAACAAACTATACATTGACATATTTTTGGTATTTTGGTTAGTAAATAATGAAAAAAAAGTATGATACAATCAAAAGTGCTTGGTGATCTCTCCCAATGCAAACCCAATGGATGAGGGGTAAGGAGAATGCCAAGGTGTGATCCCAAAGCCAATGCAAATGATGAGATAACATGAGGGATCTTAGAGTCAAAATTGGGGTCTTACAGATTTTTCACAACCCATAATACATTAATAGAAATGAAGTCAACAAAGTCGATCATATTCGGGAAAAAGGATTACCCCAAAAGCTATAAAAGCCAAAATGTCAGCAAAGGATTCCCATCTTTTTCTATTAGCCAATCCTTGAGATATACTCTCTAAGTAACTTCTTTTGAGACCTTAGATGTCCATATCTACTTTGTAGTGAAACAATAGGTTACCAGCGGATATTCCTAAGTTCATAGCCAATTCCTCAAGTTTCACACATTGTCCAATCCCTACATAAGGTCCTTTTTTCTCCCCTAGAGGGTCCAAATATAGCCCGAATTCTTCTAGCGTAGGGGCTAGTTGAAAATCTTGGAATAGGAAGCATCGTAAAGGTGGATCATATATTTAGGCCAAAGCAATGATGGCTTCCACCTACATGGGGACCTTTAAGAGATCAAGGATTCTCCCATATTTGAATACAAACTTCCTATGAATAGAGCTAGGCATAAGGCCTTGGAGAACCTTTAGGCTTTCTACATTAGACATTTGTGCTTTAATGTGAATGATATTTCTTTTGTCTGAGTCCATCTTTAAAGGGTACCTACAACAAATTTTGAAATTCCCCACAAATTAATGAATATATACAAACAGACCCATTTTAATGCAAATGATATGATATGTCATGAAAATTTGGATGTAACACACCTATATGAAATAGAACGACCTAACAAAAGGCTCATACAAAAGGTCTTAGGTTTTTCTACCCATTCCTCTCACAGGGTAAGCTCTAGGGTTTTATTTAGTTGTTTCTACAACAAACCCAAAGTCATGGACCCTAGGTGAAACTTCATCATGATAGGATATAACACTCCCATGATAAAATTTAAACAGGGTCTCCCTTAGGGAGCCTTCGTATAAACGAAGTCTCGCGTTCGGGTTCGAGAAGAGTTCCCCAGAGTCATGGATCAAGCTCAAAGTTTCAAACAAGGGCGAGGATTACTCTGAATTGTGTTTTCTGATTAGTGAATTTATTTTGGTTTTGTTTAAATGAAATTGAGATTGCATTGAAATATGAATTTTTCTTTTGGTAAGAAACGTGTGATGTTTGTCGTCTTGAGTTTTTATGTATGTGTGTTATGTATCATGTGTCTTTTAACTGAGCATGATATGTATTGATTAATTTTATTATTTTTTGTTTTTGGCATGAGGACGGATGATATGATATGGAACATTTAGAGTGATGATGGTGATGGTGCAATAATATGGGCAATGACATGATGATGAACTCTACCGGTAGAGCTCGTGGGAAACCTGCAAAAGCACTACTAATTTTCTCTCTTTCTCATTATTTTTGTATTATTTTTTTTAAGGTAAAATGGATATAGTATGTAATATAATAAAAGTGATTATTTTGCATAATGTAAATGTATCATACTTGTATCTCAAAAGTAATAAAAATTAATTAATTTTATTTATTTCTTATTTGATATGAAAATGCTTCTATATTTATTTTAAAACTCCAAAATAACAAATGACTATTTAAAATTAACAACAAGTTAAAACAAAATTATCTTAAAATAAAAAGATCAAAAATAAAATGCAAATGACACATAAAGAAGTCAAAATTAAAAGTCAAACTTTTGACTTTGACTTTTCTTCAAATGCAAGCTAATGAATGCTTCAAGTTACAAATGAAAGCCCTTAAAACAATGCAAAAAGGAATGAAAATACTTAATCAAGATCAAAGAGTCAAACCTTTGACTTTTGACTTTATTTGACTGTACGTAGATGAATGGTTTTTTAACTTATGAAAATGTATGATCAAATGCAATGGTCATGTTGATGCAGATGAAAAGAAACTAAAAAAATGTAATGCAATTTATGGTGCGACAAAATTTGGGTATGACCCACGTGAAGGGCTTCCACAATGAAACGTTTCAGTAACAAAGAAAAATATTTAATACATGCTATTGTGAAAATTGATAGAATAATTCAAAAAACTTTAGAAGAATTATTCAAAGTTTTAAACACTAAGAAATTTGATGTTTGGGGAAAAAAACATCCACAACTAAAATAGATGGTCTAAAGTAACACAATAACCGCCAAAAGTGAAAGTGAATCCACAACAAGGTAGAAAAACATAAAAAAAAAAAAGAAACATAATAAACCCAAATATTTCAGTCTCTCCAACTCACTATATATGAATCACACAAGTTCAAAGTGTATAAAAATGTTTTACAATCCCCTTGGGTACCTCCAAAGGTTTCTCAAATACCAAGAAGACAATCATAAAAACTTCTACCATTGCATATCTCTATGTTTCTCATAAGATTATCACCTTCTCCCTCTATCTTTCATATTACATTCTGAAGGTTGTGAATCAATAACAATAAAGGATACATATTTATAACTATTGAAATCCACAAGATCCTTAACAAACCAAAAAGCACAATCCATTAATTATTCTAATAAAAAAGATTATAAATATCTTATAATATCTTTTATAGTAATTTAGAGTATCTTAGAGCATTTGTTTGTATCTTAGAGTATCTAAATTAATATAAAATATATTTATGATATTCTAACATTAATAAATGAATCCACGAACTAAAACGATCCAGTTTGATACGAACCACCCAAGTCACCCATGGACGAACCAAATTGTTGATCAGTCAAGCCATTAACCATTGATTGAGTCAACCATTGACCAATTATCCCATTGATTGTTGATCAGGTGTTGACTTGTGACTGAAAATCATCGATGCTCTAGATTTTATGGTATATTTTTCTTCATCACCGAAGATTTTAAGGCATACTTTTTCACGTATGTTCTCTATAATGCATATCACCATCAATTTCTTCCCCAGCTAGAGGATCTTCCAATGACCTTGAAACTTCAAAAAAGAATTTTCTCGAGGCCAGCCTAAATAATTCTAGAACAATCCTAACTTTATTTTCAATGGCAAGTACTTGAAGGACAATTCTTCTGAATTGTTCATATGGTCCAATAAGACTGGCTCATTCCAAAGGCCGAGTTCAGAGCTTTGTCTACCCAAACTAACTAACAAGTATATTGTCACTAAGGAGTGCACATTGAAGTCAACCTTCACACTCATCTCATCCGTTGATGTAAATCTGACGGTTTCTTCCATATGGTGTTACATTCATCGAGAGTGGTTCTACTGCCGTCCATATAAAAGTGTGGTTTCACGCACACACTAAAATATGATTCATTAATTTCTTGCAAGTTACATCTCTCTTACATCGTTGTCTTGGGTGTCTTGGATGTTAGAGAGTTAACTTTGCTGATACATCTCTTCTACAACATACAAGAGAATAACTTCTACCGCATTGAACTTCATTAACAAATCAAGAATTTTTTCTATGCTGAAATAAGAAGCAACAACCAATTGTTGAATGAAAAGAAAAAGATGATGCCTAAATCAATGTTGTAAGATACCAACATTTAAGTTTTTTAAGGATGAGAAACACTCGCCTATGCAATTTCTAAGGATGAGAGTTTTTTTTTAATTTATTTTAAACTCAATTTATTTGTTTTCTTGGAAAAAAAACTCAAACTACAGAGTTTTGTATGTTGTTAGAATTGTCCTTTGTGGGCGCTCGTGTTCGCACTAACAATTTTTCGTAAGTTTAAGAGAAGTTATAACTAAGATAGAAGTGTGTAGTTAACCACTATATTTCACACAAAATGTATGATTTACTATGTTACAATATAATTTGATACTGAGGATATCCTTTGTAAACACTAGTATTGTGAGCTCGTGAAATATATCTACGACGTAAATAAATATAAAACGCCACAAATATGACAGCAAGTTTATACATGACTCACACTATCTTTTGGGATAAAATATATTTATCCTTTCTTTTTATTTCAAGATAAACCTAAATCAAAATCAAGTATTTAGATTCAGTGACTTACGTGGCAGAAAATGCATTATAACTTTACTCTAAAATGTGACATGGATTAAAAAGGGTAGAACAGAACAATAATATCTTCGTAACTTCGTGGAAGAATCCAACTCCACACTAAAATCTCACAAATCACAACAATTTGTGGCTCACAAAACCTATCCTTTTGCTTAAGTGGCATAACACTTTTTGATATTAAGGATATGTTTGTTTAAAATTATAATTTTTTTAATAATCTTTGTGCGTACGTTTTCAAAAAAATATTAATCTAGAAGTGATTCAATGCTTGAACATATATATTTCTAACAAGTAAAGTTGCCTTACCATACAAAAGGATTTTTAAAAAACTCTTTGATTAAGTGATGGAATTCCTTTACGTTGTGATTTTGTTTTGAATGATAAATATATGGATATGGTATGAATTAAAATAGTATGAAGTTTTACAATACAATTGTGATTTAAAATAAGTAGAAGCAAAGCTCTTTAAGGGTGTGAAAAACATACTAATATATAGGATTTAAAAATGTTCGCAGGTAAACTATAGTTAACTAAAATTCATAAAATATTTATCTTTGATAAAATATGTTAAATTGAAGCTCTCATTATTTTATCAATCATGGTTAACCTACACAAAAATTCTAAAAATTTAAAACTTTTCTTTAAAAATCATACATTATTTAAAATATATATATATATATATATATATATATATATATATATATATATATATATATATATATATATATATATATATATATATATATATATATATATATATATATATATATATATATATATATATATATATATATATATATATATATATATATATATATATATATATATATATATATATATATATATAAACTATTTTCCACGGTATACTATATAAATGAGAATTTAATTAACAAAGCTCTTAGATGCTTAAACCACGGTTGAACACCGAAAGTTGTTTTCTATGAATTTGACTACTCTGCTTGATAAATTAGAGGAACATGTGATTGAACTTACTCATCTTGTTGAAAGTGAAGAAGGCGATAAGAAAAAAAATACTTATGGTAAAAGTTAGATATGTCATTGACATGGAGTCAGAAGATGAAAACCATAAAAATAAAAGTGATAATGAAAATGATCTTTTGTTTCAGGAATTCAAAGAATTTCCAAAGAGAAAAAACAATAGTTGGGATCATGGTAGTTATGAATCAGATCGGAATAGGTACTCTCAACAATAACCTCAATAGGATTTAAAAAATTAGAAATTAGGAACTCGTCTGGAATTGAAATGTCAACATAACCATTTTTAGGCTCAGACAAGGAACCATCCTCAATATGCAATATCCACTCAGAAAATAAGCGAACATCCTCTTGATTAGAAGTACTTGCACCACTTTAAAGGAGTATGCCTGTCGCACCACGAAAATACAAAGTCACCACCTGATTTTATTTATTCTAAAAGAAAGGGTAAATATCGATAAAATCACAAAAGAATGGTCGTCGCAATCAATAGCGGATTCGGGAGTCGGTTATGCAAGGAAAAAGTATTAACACCCCTCATATCCGTTGTACTCAACAGGAACCACTTTGCCTGTTCTTTGTGCGTATGAATGTTGCTATTTGAAGGTTACTTTCTATTAGTAAAATGGAGAAAAATATGTTTTAAATTAGTGTGCTCGCCAAGATTTTACAATTATGTGCCTACATGTCCTCATAGTGCAATAAGGAATTCAGAGATCCATAGTTCCAAGTAAAAAATGAGTGTTTGTTGGATATTTTTAGTGAACATTGTTAACGTTCACGTTGTAGCAGTTAATGTTGCTTGTATGTCTGTGCATGAGAGGCTTAAGCATTTTTTTGTTTGCGGTAGAATGGGCGCGCTTGGATCGCATTCTAGCAGTTATATATTACTTGTATAATCACACATGTGAGGCTTAAGCATCGTTCATATCGTGGTATAAAGGAAGTAACATGTCCTTTGTGAAAAGGTTTTGGATGCCCTAAGGCGGAAAATTTGATACCGTGGTAGGAGACAAGTATCAGACCAAAAGCTAGGTAGGACCGACAATCTGAGTACTTGAGAGTTAAGAGGACAGTGGCATCCTAACCACTATTTTTCATCCTGAATTTTTTTTTTTTATGAAATTTGTTTGACGAATTTAAGCATTGGTACTTAGAGGGAGACAAGCATCTAACCACTAGCTAAGTACGACCGATAATCAGAATACTCAGAAGTCGAGAGGACAATGACATCCTAACCACTCTTTTTCACTCTCAGAGCATCCGATTAGACTCGTTTTATTATTAAGTGTTTTGAATGGAAGTCAAGTATCGAGCCACAAGCTATGTTTTACGGACCATCTAAGTACATGAAAATATTATGCACAAGTACGTAAACCCCATCTTTTTCCTTCTAGTTTATTGTGAAAATATTTTGAAAATAACTTGACACTGGATCAAGTGTTTGGAATTTTGTGTTGTAAAGGATGTGAGAATGGGGTACAGATAGAAGTGTAAGAATAGAATGGAATGGACAAGATACTTGACATTGGATTAAGCACTCGTGTTGCATTAAACGAAATTGATTTGGAAGAGGAACTTGATGTTGGATGAAGTGTAACTTTATTTTTTGAAAAAATGTTCTTTTTATCGTTTTGATTTTATCTTGTTAGTTAAGATGCAAAGGAAAGCGATAAAGGAAAGTAAATCCTAAACTATTACATGTTCATGGGAATATGGGATATTTTACCCATAATTGAGGGATGAATTACAGTTCATACAAGAATTAAATTCATAGAAACATACAACCATTCAACCATTATCAATGCACAAAAGAATTATTAAAGTGCAAACTTAAACCATTCATGCAATAATATTTCATGCATGCAGTCAAGAGTGAAAGATCTAACTTCTAATGATATTTTAATTAAAAATTAAAATCCCAAGTAGAAATCTATCCTAACCATTTTTTATGTGTATTTTTCATGAGTTAATATGGCATGGGAAGGAATTAATGGAGAATTAATTCAATTAAATGTCAAAAGAGAAAATATGCTAATTTACCATAACACATTAATTTATTAGAAGTTTACATGAATTAAAACATGTATGTTCATGAATTAAAAGCATAGAAAGAATTGACAAAGAAATGGTAAAAACCAAGAAATAGAGTAAAAGCAATTAAATCCGCAAGGGTGAATAACCCAGGATGTGTACAATATGGAAATGGATGCTTTGGGTCTAACAACAAAAGCCCAAACACAAAGAGTTGTTGTTGGATTCAACACATGATAGCATAAGCAAAATAAGGGTGTGAAAAGAAAAATAATGCGCTCAAAGGCTAGGCCCAACAAAATTTGCAAGGGAAAGTGGAATAAAAATCCATCAAAGTAAACCTCCTCATCTTTACACATCATGTTCCAAGTTCATGTCAAAAAGCACCACCACTGGAGCTCCGACTCCATCGCACTGTAGATGGCGGAGTTGACTGGAATCAAAGAAATAACAAGACTTTTCTACTCCTTCCAACCTCCTCTATCCTAATCTCTCATCAATTCTAATTAAAGGTTATCAATTCTGAAAATTGAAGCACTAAAACTATGAACCCTAAGCATAAAAACTGAAATTAAATGGAGATAGAGAATCAAGCCACCAAACCTTGGGGCTTTGATTATTAAATTAACAAGCTACATTGTGGTATCAAAAATTCATCAAACAAGAAGGGATAAAAAATTTCCGACCTGCAAGACAGAGGATTGTCTTGACACTTGTTTAAATTTGAAGGTGATGAAGATGAAGAAAACAGAGGTGTGCTTCTTTGATCTTCTACTACTACTCTTCAATGATTTATCTCTAAAAAAATTTGAATTAAATTGTTTTTCTTGATGTTGATTATGTGAACGTAGAGTAGTGTATAATGTAGGAGGCTTATCTCAATTTGTGACAAACTTCAATGTGAAGCTTTCTCCTATGGTGATAAAGTTTTTGTGTATGGAGAGGAATTGGAGAAGATGAAGTGAGGGGATGAAAATTGAATTTGCAATGAGTGATTTTGCAGAGAAATGATTAGGTTCTCAATAGGTAGCTAGCCTCTGATTTTGATGAGAGTGATGAGTTTATATAGATGCAAGCTCTAACCATTTCGGTCGGTTTTTTGGGCAGTGGTGGTTGGAAGTTGAGACAGTAGTTAGTGTTAAAGGATTCAATGAACAAGTTAGTTATGAAGTTAATGGTGTTAGATTTTCTGTTAAATGTTAGTTAGAGTTGTTATTGGAATGCTAAATGGGACTGTTATGACAGTTAGGTGATGTTATTGTAGCTCAAGTGTTGGATTTTGGGATGAGTTGAAGTGTTAAGAATGCTTGATTTAATGTGTGAATGTTATTGTTAGTTGTTGAATAATTGAATACAAACTAATGTGTATTGGTGCATGCATTACAATTGGTTTGGAATGATCTGGAACAACATTACTGCTGAAAAATGCAATATTTTATGCTACTGGTGCAGGTGTAACTATTTACATAACTTGGTGTAGCCAGTTTACATGCACGAAAACAAGTGTAAAAAGACTGATTTTAGAAGGTGTAACCGGTTATCTGGTTTTGCGTAACCGGTTACATGCACGAAAATATGAGAAAATGGGCTATGGAAGTGTTGAACTGGGTAGGTGTAATCCTTTACACTATTTTGTGTAATCGGTACAACACCCGATGGCAAGTGTTTTCGGGTTGCTGAAAATGTTGAAAAGACAGGTGTAACTGGTTACCGAATTTTGCGTAACCTGTTACCAACATGAAAAAGTGTTTTTTTTCTTTTTTTTTTGTTGCTATTTTGTGGCATGCTGGAAAGGCGACTCATTGTGTATGTGATTTGGTATGTTTTTGCAGGTCTGACTCCCGGTATGGTATTGACCAACACTCGGGCATGGTTCGGAAGCATGAACATGAAAGACCCATGGGGAAATGAAACGAATAGAGTATACGGTTGACCAAAAGTCAATTATGGGTCAAATGATGTGAAATAGTGTAAATTTTACTTTTGGAACCCTTTTGTATATGAAATGTTGTTTTTGTAAGGAAACGACCCTTTTGCAATATCTTGTGTTGAACATCTGAACTTGTACTTGAATGGAACTTGTATGAAATAGTGAATTGTTTGACTTGACTCTGATTTGGAAAGCCTTGTCTTGAACTCATACCAAGAGGATGAGATCATGAAAGAGTAACCAACCACATTTTTCGTTCATCATCAGATCCATTGCCATGATGTAGTCCACCTGATCCATAAGTCTTTCCAACTAGAATTAAGCACAATACCCGAGTACCACATGCCAAATTTTCAAGAACACCATAAAAGAAGTGGTTTAACGCTTGTACCATAGACATTGTCCTCTAAAAGAATGATGATTATATATGAAATGCAATTGTACATGAAGTAATATGACATGAATATGCATATGAATTAAGGGTCAAAAGTCAGATGAAATTGTAAAGGACGTAGGGAAAATTTTGGGGTATGACAGCTGCCCCTATTTAATACTCTTAAACCTAAAGGTATGAATAGAAACATGTCATACCCTAATTTTTAACCCTAATATCCCACATATCATTTGCATCCTTGCATACAAACAAGGTCACATATTTGACCTCTCCCTCTCATCTTTGGGTTTGCCTTTTGCAGGGATCATCAAGCACCTCTTTGTTGGTGTTTTACCTTTGTGTTTATATGTTCATTTCTTATCTAACAACAAATCAAAATAGAAAAAATATGTCTTATTTTCTTTAAGTTTATTGTGAAAGGTAGGGCTTTTCATCAAGAGCATCAAGCACGGTTCCTCAACTAGGGTTTTTTTGATTCCTCAAGTCAAAGTGTGTTCAACCATTGATTCTCAAAGGGCTTACCTGTCAAAACATGATCTCTAAGGTTCTCAAGCATCTTTCAATCTTATTTTGATAAATAGTATCTCAAAGTCTTATGGCTTATTTCTCAAGAAAAGTCAAACGTTCATGTGTTTATATCCATGCCTTCTTCAATAAGTTACCTCAAACTTTAAGTAATTTACTCAAAATACATTCAAGGACACCTTATTTTGAGTTCATATGATCATCCATGTACCTGGAAATGAAAGAAAAATCCAAGTACACAAGTGTATTCCAAGAGGTTTGACCAAAAAAGATAACATTTGAAGTCAAAGTTCAAAGGATCACACCTCCTTCAATCCTAAACATTTTTGCATGATTATTTTTGCACATGACTCTTATCAATATCCTCTACAACTTCTCTTTACATGACAAGATCCAATTATGTTTGGAGGATCATCTAAAGTTTGAAGACATTATATGTCATTTGTGGACTTAGTGAAATTTGACCTATTTTCAAGTGACTTTTTTCTCAACTTTCAAGGTTCCTAAATTTTTCAAATTTCAACATTTGAGGTTGATTCTTTTTGCACAATATCATTTGTGATGCCCTTTACACGTTTTCTTCAAGGATCAAAGTCAAATTATGCTTGGAAGGACATGGAATTCTTTGAGACATTATAGGTCATTTTCATACATTTGGGACTTAGAATTTTCCAAGTTGCATTACCAGACTTTTGTGCCAACTTTAACATGCCATAACTTTGTGCTCAAGCATCCAAATGCAACCTTTATTGGCACATTATGATATTTGATATGATGTCAACAAATTACAAGAATAATGGGATCAAAAAGCCTCATGAGCAAGATGCCCCATTGAGTTAAACATGATGACTTGGAACTGAAGAAAGATGAAAGGAAAGAGAAGGAAGATGAAAGGAAAGAGAACAAATTACAACAAATTACCTAGTGGAAACCAGTCCACTGCTTCTTGGTGGGATGAAAGGAAAGAGAAGGAAGATGTTTCAATGGTGTTGCAAACTTGAAGAATGGAAAATGGAAGTGAGAAACAGCCTTGCCCTTGCTCGAAAATACAGCCACTATCCTTCAAATTAGGGTTTCTAAGCCTTAAGTATGTAGGGTTTTAAGTGTTTGAATGGGCTTAAAGGTATGGTTTGGATCCATGAGCAAAAAGTGCCAAAAGTGAGGTGACATTAGGAAATCTAATTGTGGCAAAACTAAAGTTAATGGACATAAAGCAAATGGCCAAATGAGGAAATGCAAGGGTTGGTCAATTTTGTGGTCTGACTGGTTTTCTTGTGCAGCATAAAAACAAACCAAATAGGTGACTTTGAGGCTTTATATCTTGATGGATACATGTCCAAATGGCAAGGCAATGCAAACAGTAGAAAGAGGGCATGGAGCTTAACATCTTTCATTTTGAACACAAATTGAAATGATGAGTGGAAAGAGGTGAAAAATGGCCATAAAGTTCAGGTTCCATAGCTGCAAAATGGTTGGGTCAGTTTGGCCTAAATGCTGTCAAAAAATTCAGTCTATGATACCAACTTTAGATGAGTGTATCTTTCAAACCAATGATCCAAATGGGATGATTCCAAAAGGATGTGAAAGAGGACATAGCAAGGTACAATTGTAATGAAGAAAGTATTTTCAAAAGATGCCTTGAAGTGCAAGAAATCTGACCCATAAGTCTTGACAAATCTTGAAGATTTTGGACTTAGAAAATTTTCTAAGTGTCCTAAAATAATGTCTTACTTTGACCAAGCCTAACTTTCTCAATTTTAACCCAAATGAAACAAAATTTATATCTATAGAAATCTTGGAACAAGAGGAACAACTTTCATGTTGGAGAAATTTTTAAATGGAGCTTTCATCTTGATGGAATATAGGCTTAAAGTGGGTGCAAAAACCATAAAAACTTGCCCTAAATGGAAAGTAAAATATTTCCAAATTTGGTAACTTTTCCAACTCCTGATTAGATGATGAATCCATGATCCAACCTTGATCAAATTTCACATGTAGGCTCCCTTAGGCATGAATTTTGAGATTCCACTTTCATAATGTCAGGAGTTGACTTTTCTGGCCCCACAGTTGACTTTCCCCAAACTGTCTAATTTCCGATTCTATTGATCAATTGAAGCACCTCTGGCTCAAATAAAGAGCTGATTTTTTGCATGTAGATCCTTGTGAACATGTGGAGGGCCATCTAAATGAGTTTCACTCAAGGAATCATAAATAAACCGATTTTATACCAAACCCTAGTTTTAGGGCAAAAATGACTAGAAACTGATTGCACTGCTTGCCAATGGATCTTTGTGAGATGAATGTGAGTCTTCCTAGACCAAGATTCCTATCTAATCATGACATGAATGAGCTCCTTTACTTCCAACTAAACATTGCCTGTTGCAGATAGCCATGAAACCCTAGTTTCCTGATTAAATCCAGATGCACACTCTGAGAACTTTGAATCTTCCACTGATGAACTAGGGACCATAATAAGACATATGGAACCCCTTGAGACTTGTATATTTAGGAAATGAAGACCAATTCTAAACCTTGTTTTGTGTGGGCTCCTTCTGGTAAGGAGTGATCAATCAAACCCTGATTTCCAAGTCACTAATGCAGTATGGAATGAGTATGACCTAGTATGATCCTAATGCAATGTGAAACACAATCCCATGCTTCCAAGGAAAGATGAAGGGTAAATTTTGGGGTATTACACATACGTACCCATAGTAAGGTCGATTGGGGAACTACCTAAACAAATCCTTGCACACTCTCTCTCCCTCTCTATATCTTTTATTTTTTGGTTCACAAATTGTTGATTGCTTTGATCTTTTGATCAACATTATTTGGATAATAACTTTTGAATTCATTATTAAATTTGCGTTGTTGTAATAATCACATACCATTTGGTCGTGATTGGTTTCTAAAAGCTACAATTACTATACTAATATCCAAACTTTGTTGATTGCATGTAAAGTGTTCGACAAATTGTTTCAAGTAGTTTTTTATGTGTTTCTATCATTGGAGATAAACCGTTTTTATAGTAGAGTATCCAATTTAGTGTTTGAAATATTTATTAATCAACTTATGGATTATTATCATACCATTGTTACTCTTATGCATATTTGAGCTTTTCAATAGTAGGTTCGGTTAGACGATTTTTGATCCGGGAAATATTTGAAACTTGCTTTCGCGCCATAAATTTTTCCAAATCAAATTTTTGAATAAATGTTTAACTTGGGATCTATTCACCCCCTATAGATCTAGGCCTATTGTCTAACAAGTGGTATCAGATCCTGGTTGTTTTCGGTCTTAAGATTTGCTTACTAGATAATGGCTATGAACCTAAAGGGGCGTATAATAGAGCACCTGTTTTTACCGGCGAAAATTATGGCTATAGGGAAGCTTGTATGCATATCCATATCAACTCTATTGATAAGGGTGTATGGGACGTCATTCGCCAATGGTCCTAATGAAATTACAATGACCAATGGTGAAGACGTCATCATACCAAAACCGAAAAATCAATGGAATAATAATGATAAAAAGTTGTGGTCTCATGATTGGAAAGCATAAAATATTCTCATATCAACATTAGGAGTTGATGAGTATTATCGTGTCTCTTATTGTGAAACCGCTAAAACTATGTGGGATGCATTAGAAGTTGTCCATGAGGGAACTAATGAGGTTAAACAAGCTAGAATCAACACATAAACCAAGAGTTTAAACTCTTTTGTATGAAGCATGGTAAAACCATTATCAAAATGCAAAAGAGATTCACATATCTTATTAATAGATTGAATGCTCTAGGTAGTCCTATCTCTAATGTGTTGCACCTTGAAAAAATGAGAATACGACCTAGCGAAGCGCAATCACACGCTCATAGGATGGTTTAAACATAGTTTCCATTGAACTTTATTTATTCCTAAAAATGAAAGGGGAAATATAGATAAAACACAAGAAAGAACGACAATGATATTGGTCGTCGCAACCAAAACAGGGTTCATGAGTCGATTACGCAAGGGGAAGGTATTAGTATCCCTCATGTCCATTGTTCTCAACAAGAACCGTTTGGTTAGTTGTGTGCATTCGTGTTAACTTATAAATATTAGGCTTCTCGAGTTATTAAAAGGGAAAGAAGAATAGGAAATAGAAAATGTTCTTGGATTTTTTTATTAATGTGCAACGAAAGGGACTAAACCTAAGATTTTTATTAGCGGGCTTGACAAGATTTACCAATCCTGCTCCTACATATCTCCGGGTGCAATGGAGAACTCAAGGCTTACGTAGTTCTGGATAGAAAATGTTACTTTGTGTCAATCGATGAAAACATTATTTGAATACCCAAAATAAGTGAAGAAGGGGACATTTGCATCACGGTCGAATGGATTTACAAATCAGCATTCGTGGGCAACGTCGCAAGTTGACTCACACGTTCAAGTGGACGAAACATTGTTTTACATCGTCTTGAAACAAAATACCTTTTGTTTGAGAAAAGGGTTTGAGGATCAATTGCACGGAGGTAAGAAAAGAGTTTGATTAGTTTGAAGTATTTTTGGATGACGAGAGAGTTCGGAGTGACAAGAACTACATCTCGGTTCCTAACTCTTGGGAATTTATGGACTACACCCCGCTTCTTTTTCATCTTAATTGCAAAAGGGTTTTGATATTTTTAGATGGTTTGAAATTTGCTTGAATAAGTGCACTCCAAGCTAGTCGAGGTTTATTAAGCGTTGTTGAATTGATTTGAGGATGATGAGAGTTTGGATTGATGAGAACTACATCTTAGATCTAACTCTCAGGAGCTCGTTGACTACATTTCATTCCTTTCATCACTCTTATCGAAAAAGTGTTGAATAATTCTTAAGTGTTTTTGAGTTTTATTGTGAAAATGGCTTGACATTGAATCAAGGATTTGATGATCGATTGCGAAAGGTTTAAATGAAATGACTTGCAAGAAGATGGAACAGAAAGAAATGGATTGAGTTTGAAATGGATTAATTTGTTATTGATAAAACACTCGACATTAGACCGAGTCTTTATTTTGGATCTTTTTTAACAAAATGGTTGATTTTATTCTTGTGTTAGAACTAGATAAACAAGCAAATGAACCAAGAAATAAAAGCGGTAAAATTATTACACATCATGGGAATGGGGGTACATTTTGTCGAATGGGGATACAAGATAATGAACCGATTAAATCAAATCAAATCAACAAACAATAATAAAACGAGTGTAAGTGCAAGAGAACGGTCTCATTGTAAGAAGTCCCAAGAGTAAGCCATGTGAAGAAACTAGCAACACACAAGTTACATTTACAACAACGTTTAAAAATTAAATCGAAAGAAGTGAAATCAAAGCGTGCACAGATTAAAATCGGGATGCAAGGATGCGAATCAAAGTCATATAACGCAAGAACGTGCAAGGTAAAAATGAAATTGAGAAGTGCAAGCAAAACCCTAGGTAATGTGCTCAAAGTTGGTTTATGCATATTGACAACAATGTAAATGTTGTATGCGACGAGTCAAAACGCAATGAAATACCATTAATATATCGATAAAAGAATCGGTGTAATGACGACATAGGAAGTGTCAAATCCATATATCAAAGTCCGATTCTTAACCATGAAAAAAATCAAAGAAACCAAGAAAAACTCCAACGAGTATCGCATTTTCTAAAGCGTTCACAGGGCACTTTTGCAACGGCTATAATCTGGGGAAAATAAATGGAAAAAATAAAAACAAAAATTAAATTGCAAAGACAATGTCACAAATAAGAAGTAGACACTAAAAAAAAATCAGAAAGAAAAAAACATTTTAATGGTTAAAAAAATGTGAAAGATCATGAAAAATAAGGGTGAAAAAATGGCAACGTGGTGATGAAAAGTGGCAACAAAGGATCAAACCCAAGACATGGGGGAGGGAGGTATCAAGTTTCAACCATTCCCTCCATGATCCTATTGCTAGTGAACAATTTCATATATAAATATATATATAATATAATTCTTTATAAAATGGAAAAAGAAAAGAAAACATAAAATACTAAAGAAATTAGCAAATCAACAAACAATAATAAAACGAGTGTAAGTGCAAGAGAACGGTCTCATTGTATGAAGTCCCAAGAGTAAGCCATGTGAAGAAACTAGCAACACACAAGTTACATTTACAACAACGTTTAAAAATTAAATCGAAAGAAGTGAAATCAAAGCGTGCACAGATTAAAATCGGGATGCAAGGATGCGAATCAAAGTCATATAACGCAAGAACGTGCAAGGTAAAAATGAAATTGAGAAGTGCAAGCAAAACCCTAGGTAATGTGCTCAAAGTTGGTTTATGCATATTGACAACAATGTAAATGTTGTATGCGACGAGTCAAAACGCAATGAAATACCATTAATATATCGATAAAAGAATCGGTGTAATGACGACATAGGAAGTGTCAAATCCATATATCAAAGTCCAATTCTTAACCATGAAAAAAATCAAAGAAACCAAGAAAAACTCCAACGAGTATCGCATTTTCTAAAGCGTTCACAGGGCACTTTTGCAACGGCTATAATCTGGGGAAAATAAATGGAAAAAATAAAAACAAAAATTAAATTGCAAATACAATGTCACAAATAAGAAGTAGACACAAAAAAAAAATCAGAAAGAAAAAAACATTTTGATGGTTAAAAAAATGTGAAGATCATGAAAAATAAGGGTGAAAAAATGGCAACGTGGTGATGAAAAGTGGCAACAAAGGATCAAACCCAAGACATGGGGGAGGGAGGTATCAAGTTTCAACCATTCCCTCCATGATCCTATTTCTAGTGAACAATTTCATATATAAATATATATAATATAATTCTTTATAAAATGGAAAAAGAAAAGAAAACATAAAATACTGAAGAAATTAGCAAATCAAAAAACAATAATAAAACGAGTGTAAGTGCAAGAGAACGGTCTCATTGTAAGAAGTCCCAAGAGTAAGCCATGTGAAGAAATTAGCAACACACAAGTTACATTTACAACAACGTTTAAAAATTAAATCGAAAGAAGTGAAATCAAAGCGTGCACAGATTAAAATCGGGATGCAAGGATGCGAATCAAAGTCATATAACGCAAGAACGTGCAAGGTAAAAATGAAATTGAGAAGTGCAAGCAAAACCCTAGGTAATGTGCTCAAAGTTGGTTTATGCATATTGACAACAATGTAAATGTTGTATGCGACGAGTCAAAACGCAATGAAATACCATTAATATATCGATAAAAGAATCGGTGTAATAACGACATAGGAAGTGTCAAATCCATATATCAAAGTCCGATTCTTAACCATGAAAAAAATCAAAGAAACCAAGAAAAACTCCAACGAGTATCGCATTTTCTAAAGCGTTCACAGGGCACTTTTGCAACGGCTATAATCTGGGGAAAATAAATGGAAAAAATAAAAACAAAAATTAAATTGCAAAGACAATGTCACAAATAAGAAGTAGACACAAAAAAAAAATCAGAAAGAAAAAAACATTTTGATGGTTAAAAAAATGTGAAGATCATGAAAAATAAGGGTGAAAAAATGGCAACGTGGTGATCAAAAGTGGCAACAAAGGATCAAACCCAAGACATGGGGGAGGGAGGTATCAAGTTTCAACCATTCCCTCCATGATCCTATTTCTAGTGAACAATTTCATATATAAATATATATAATATAATTCTTTATAAAATGGAAAAAGAAAAGAAAACATAAAATACTGAAGAAATTAGCAAATCAACAAACAACAATAAAACGAGTGTAAGTGCAAGAGAACGGTCTCATTGTAAGAAGTCCCAAGAGTAAGCCATGTGAAGAAATTAGCAACACACAAGTTACATTTACAACAACGTTTAAAAATTAAATCGAAAGAAGTGAAATCAAAGCGTGCACAGATTAAAATCGGGATGCGAGGATGCGAATCAAAGTCATATAACGCAAGAACGTGCAAGGTAAAAATGAAATTGAGAAGTGCAAGCAAAACCCTAGGTAATGTGCTCAAAGTTGGTTTATGCATATTGACAACAATGTAAATGTTGTATGCGACGAGTCAAAACGCAATGAAATACCATTAATATATCGATAAAAGAATCGGTGTAATGACGACATAGGAAGTGTCAAATCCATATATCAAAGTCCGATTCTTAACCATGAAAAAAATCAAAGAAACCAAGAAAAACTCCAACGAGTATCGCATTTTCTAAAGCGTTCACAGGGCACTTTTGCAACGGCTATAATCTGGGGAAAATAAATGGAAAAAATAAAAACAAAAATTAAATTGCAAATACAATGTCACAAATAAGAAGTAGACACAAAAAAAAATCAGAAAGAAAAAAACATTTTGATGGTTAAAAAAATGTGAAGATCATGAAAAATAAGGGTGAAAAAATGGCAATGTGGTGATGAAAAGTGGCAACAAAGGATCAAACCCAAGACATGAGGGAGGGAGGTATCAAGTTTCAACCATTCCCTCCATGATCCTATTGCTAGTGAACAATTTCATATATAAATATATATATAATATAATTCTTTATAAAATGGAAAAAGAAAAGAAAACATAAAATACTGAAGAAATTAGCAAATCAACAAACAATAATAAAACGAGTGTAAGTGCAAGAGAACGGTCTCATTGTATGAAGTCCCAAGAGTAAGCCATGTGAAGAAACTAGCAACACACAAGTTACATTTACAACAACGTTTAAAAATTAAATCGAAAGAAGTGAAATCAAAGCGTGCACAGATTAAAATCGGGATGCAAGGATGCGAATCAAAGTCATATAACGCAAGAACGTGCAAGGTAAAAATGAAATTGAGAAGTGCAAGCAAAACCCTAGGTAATGTGCTCAAAGTTGGTTTATGCATATTGACAACAATGTAAATGTTGTATGCGACGAGTCAAAACGCAATGAAATACCATTAATATATCGATAAAAGAATCGGTGTAATGACGACATAGGAAGTGTCAAATCCATATATCAAAGTCCGATTCTGAACCATGAAAAAAATCAAAGAAACCAAGAAAAACTCCAATGAGTATCGCATTTTCTAAAGCGTTCACAGGGCACTTTTGCAACGGCTATAATCTGGGGAAAATAAATGGAAAAAATAAAAACAAAAAATTAAATTGCAAATACAATGTCACAAATAAGAAGTAGACACAAAAAAAAAATCAGAAAGAAAAAAACATTTTGATGGTTAAAAAAATGTGAAGATCATGAAAAATAAGGGTGAAAAAATGGCAACGTGGTGATGAAAAGTGGCAACAAAGGATCAAACCCAAGACATGGGGGAGGGAGGTATCAAGTTTCAACCATTCCCTCCATGATCCTATTTCTAGTGAACAATTTCATATATAAATATATATAATATAATTCTTTATAAAATGGAAAAAGAAAAGAAAACATAAAATACTGAAGAAATTAGCAAATCAAAAAACAATAATAAAACGAGTGTAAGTGCAAGAGAACGGTCTCATTGTAAGAAGTCCCAAGAGTAAGCCATGTGAAGAAATTAGCAACACACAAGTTACATTTACAACAACGTTTAAAAATTAAATCGAAAGAAGTGAAATCAAAGCGTGCACAGATTAAAATCGGGATGCAAGGATGCGAATCAAAGTCATATAACGCAAGAACGTGCAAGGTAAAAATGAAATTGAGAAGTGCAAGCAAAACCCTAGGTAATGTGCTCAAAGTTGGTTTATGCATATTGACAACAATGTAAATGTTGTATGCGACGAGTCAAAACGCAATGAAATACCATTAATATATCGATAAAAGAATCGGTGTAATAACGACATAGGAAGTGTCAAATCCATATATCAAAGTCCGATTCTTAACCATGAAAAAAATCAAAGAAACCAAGAAAAACTCCAACGAGTATCGCATTTTCTAAAGCGTTCACAGGGCACTTTTGCAACGGCTATAATCTGGGGAAAATAAATGGAAAAAATAAAAACAAAAATTAAATTGCAAAGACAATGTCACAAATAAGAAGTAGACACAAAAAAAAAATCAGAAAGAAAAAAACATTTTGATGGTTAAAAAAATGTGAAGATCATAAAAAATAAGGGTGAAAAAATGGCAACGTGGTGATGAAAAGTGGCAACAAAGGATCAAACCCAAGACGTGGGGGAGGGAGGTATCAAGTTTCAACCATTCCCTCCATGATCCTATTTCTAGTGAACAATTTCATATATAAATATATATAATATAATTCTTTATAAAATGGAAAAAGAAAAGAAAACATAAAATACTGAAGAAATTAGCAAATCAACAAACAATAATAAAACGAGTGTAAGTGCAAGAGAACGGTCTCATTGTAAGAAGTCCCAAGAGTAAGCCATGTGAAGAAATTAGCAACACACAAGTTACATTTACAACAACGTTTAAAAATTAAATCGAAAGAAGTGAAATCAAAGCGTGCACAGATTAAAATCGGGATGCGAGGATGCGAATCAAAGTCATATAACGCAAGAACGTGCAAGGTAAAAATGAAATTGAGAAGTGCAAGCAAAACCCTAGGTAATGTGCTCAAAGTTGGTTTATGCATATTGACAACAATGTAAATGTTGTATGCGACGAGTCAAAACGCATTGAAATACCATTAATATATCGATAAAAGAATCGGTGTAATGACGACATAGGAAGTGTCAAATCCATATATCAAAGTCCGATTCTTAACCATGAAAAAAATCAAAGAAACCAAGAAAAAATCCAACGAGTATCGCATTTTCTAAAGCGTTCACGGGGCACTTTTGCAACGGCTATAATCTGGGGAAAATAAATGGAAAAAATAAAAACAAAAATTAAATTGCAAAGACAATGTCACAAATAAGAAGTAGACACAAAAAAAATCAGAAAGAAAAAAACATTTTGATGGTTAAAAAAATGTGAAAGATCATGAAAAATAAGGGTGAAAAAATGGCAACGTGGTGATGAAAAGTGGCAACGAAGGATCAAACCCAAGACATGGGGGAGGGAGGTATCAAGTTTCAATCATTCCCTCCATGGTCCTATTTCTAGTAAACAATTTCATATATAAATATATATAATATAATTCTTTATAAAATGGAAAAAGAAAAGAAAACATAAAATACTGAAGAAATTAGCAAATCAACAAACAATAATAAAACGAGTGTAAGTGCAAGAGAACGGTCTCATTGTAAGAAGTCCCAAGAGTAAGCCATGTGAAGAAATTAGCAACACACAAGTTACATTTACAACAACGTTTAAAAATTAAATCGAAAGAAGTGAAATCAAAGCGTGCACAGATTAAAATCGGGATGCAAGGATGCGAATCAAAGTCATATAACGCAAGAACGTGCAAGGTAAAAATGAAATTGAGAAGTGCAAGCAAAACCCTAGGTAATGTGCTCAAAGTTGGTTTATGCATATTGACAACAATGTAAATGTTGTATGCGACGAGTCAAAACGCAATGAAATACCATTAATATATCGATAAAAGAATCGGTGTAATGACGACATAGGAAGTGTCAAATCCATATATCAAAGTCCGATTCTTAACCATGAAAAAAATCAAAGAAACCAAGAAAAAATCCAACGAGTATCGCATTTTCTAAAGCGTTCACGGGGCAATTTTGCAACGGCTATAATCTGGGGAAAATAAATGGAAAAAATAAAAACAAAAATTAAATTGCAAAGACAATGTCACAAATAAGAAGTAGACAAAAAAAAATCAGAAAGAAAAAAACATTTTGATGGTTAAAAAAATGTGAAAGATCATGAAAAATAAGGGTGAAAAAATGGCAACGTGGTGATGAAAAGTGGCAACAAAGGATCAAACCAAGACATGGGGGAGGGAGGTATCAAGTTTCAACCATTCCCTCCATGATCCTATTTCTAGTGAACAATTTCATATATAATATATATATAATATAATTCTTTATAAAATGGAAAAAGAAAAGAAAACATAAAATACTGAAGAAATTAGCAAATCAACAAACAATAATAAAACGAGTGTAAGTGCAAGAGAATGGTTTCATTGTAAGAAGTCCCAAGAGTAAGCCATGTGAAGAAATTAGCAACACACAAGTTACATTTACAACAACATTTAAAATTTAATCGAAAGAAGTGAAATCAAAGCGTGCACAGATTAAAATCGGGATGCGAGGATGCGAATCAAAGTCATATAACGCAAGAACGTGCAAGGTAAAAATGAAATTGAGAAGTGCAAGCAAAACCCTAGGTAATGTGCTCAAAGTTGGTTTATGCATATTGACAACAATGTAAATGTTGTATGCGACGAGTCAAAACGCAATGAAATACCATTAATATATCGATAAAAGAATCGGTGTAATGACGACATAGGAAGTGTCAAATCCATATATCAAAGTCCGATTCTTAACCATGAAAAAAATCAAAGAAACCAAGAAAAACTCCAACGAGTATCGCATTTTCTAAAGCGTTCACGGGGCACTTTTGCAACGGCTATAATCTGGGGAAAATAAATGGAAAAAATAAAAACAAAAATTAAATTGCAAAGACAATGTCACAAATAAGAAGTAGACACTAAAAAAAATCAGAAAGAAAAAAACATTTTAATGGTTAAAAAAATGTGAAAGATCATGAAAAATAAGGGTGAAAAAATGGCAACGTGGTGATGAAAAGTGGCAACAAAGGATCAAACCCAAGACATGAGGGAGGGAGGTATCAAGTTTCAACCATTCCCTCCATGATCCTATTGCTAGTGAACAATTTCATATATAAATATATATATATATAATATAATTCTTTATAAAATGGAAAAAGAAAAGAAAACATAAAATACTGAAGAAATTAGCAAATCAACAAACAATAATAAAACGAGTGTAAGTGCAAGAGAACGGTCTCATTGTATGAAGTCCCAAGAGTAAGCCATGTGAAGAAACTAGCAACACACAGGTTACATTTACAACAACGTTTAAAAATTAAATCGAAAGAAGTGAAATCAAAGCGTGCACACATTAAAATCGGGATGCAAGGATGCGAATCAAAGTCATATAACGCAAGAACGTGCAAGGTAAAAATGAAATTGAGAAGTGCAAGCAAAACCCTAGGTAATGTGCTCAAAGTTGGTTTATGCATATTGACAACAATGTAAATGTTGTATGCGACGAGTCAAAACGCAATGAAATACCATTAATATATCGATAAAAGAATCGGTGTAATGACGACATAGGAAGTGTCAAATCCATATATCAAAGTCCGATTCTTAACCATGAAAAAAATCAAAGAAACCAAGAAAAACTCCAACGAGTATCGCATTTTCTAAAGCGTTCACAGGGCACTTTTGCAACGGCTATAATCTGGGGAAAATAAATGGAAAAAATAAAAACAAAAATTAAATTGCAAAGACAATGTCACAAATAAGAAGTAGACACAAAAAAAAAATCAGAAAGAAAAAAACATTTTGATGGTTAAAAAAATGTGAAAGATCATGAAAAATAAGGGTGAAAAAATGGCAACGTGGTGATGAAAAGTGGCAACGAAGGATCAAACCCAAGACATGGGGGAGGGAGGTATCAAGTTTCAACCATTCCCTCCATGATCCTATTTCTAGTGAACAATTTCATATATAAATATATATAATATAATTCTTTATAAAATGGAAAAAGAAAAGAAAACATAAAATACTGAAGAAATTAGCAAATCAACAAACAATAATAAAACGAGTGTAAGTGCAAGAGAACGGTCTCATTGTAAGAAGTCCCAAGAGTAAGCCATGTGAAGAAATTAGCAACACACAAGTTACATTTACAACAACGTTTAAAAATTAAATCGAAAGAAGTGAAATCAAAGCGTGCACAGATTAAAATCGGGATGCAAGGATGCGAATCAAAGTCATATAACGCAAGAACGTGCAAGGTAAAAATGAAATTGAGAAGTGCAAGCAAAACCCTAGGTAATGTGCTCAAAGTTGGTTTATGCATATTGACAACAATGTAAATGTTGTATGCGACGAGTCAAAACGCAATGAAATACCATTAATATATCGATAAAAGAATCGGTGTAATAACGACATAGGAAGTGTCAAATCCATATATCAAAGTCCGATTCTTAACCATGAAAAAAATCAAAGAAACCAAGAAAAAATCCAACGAGTATCGCATTTTCTAAAGCGTTCACGGGGCACTTTTGCAACGGCTATAATCTGGGGAAAATAAATGGAAAAAATAAAAACAAAAATTAAATTGCAAATACAATGTCACAAATAAGAAGTAGACACAAAAAAAAATCAGAAAGAAAAAAACATTTTGATGGTTAAAAAAATGTGAAGATCATGAAAAATAAGGGTGAAAAAATGGCAATGTGGTGATGAAAAGTGGCAACAAAGGATCAAACCCAAGACATGAGGGAGGGAGGTATCAAGTTTCAACCATTCCCTCCATGATCCTATTGCTAGTGAACAATTTCATATATAAATATATATATAATATAATTCTTTATAAAATGGAAAAAGAAAAGAAAACATAAAATACTGAAGAAATTAGCAAATCAACAAACAATAATAAAACGAGTGTAAGTGCAAGAGAACGGTCTCATTGTATGAAGTCCCAAGAGTAAGCCATGTGAAGAAACTAGCAACACACAAGTTACATTTACAACAACGTTTAAAAATTAAATCGAAAGAAGTGAAATCAAAGCGTGCACAGATTAAAATCGGGATGCAAGGATGCGAATCAAAGTCATATAACGCAAGAACGTGCAAGGTAAAAATGAAATTGAGAAGTGCAAGCAAAACCCTAGGTAATGTGCTCAAAGTTGGTTTATGCATATTGACAACAATGTAAATGTTGTATGCGACGAGTCAAAACGCAATGAAATACCATTAATATATCGATAAAAGAATCGGTGTAATGACGACATAGGAAGTGTCAAATCCATATATCAAAGTCCGATTCTGAACCATGAAAAAAATCAAAGAAACCAAGAAAAACTCCAATGAGTATCGCATTTTCTAAAGCGTTCACAGGGCACTTTTGCAACGGCTATAATCTGGGGAAAATAAATGGAAAAAATAAAAACAAAAATTAAATTGCAAATACAATGTCACAAATAAGAAGTAGACACAAAAAAAAAATCAGAAAGAAAAAAACATTTTGATGGTTAAAAAAATGTGAAGATCATGAAAAATAAGGGTGAAAAAATGGCAACGTGGTGATGAAAAGTGGCAACAAAGGATCAAACCCAAGACATGGGGGAGGGAGGTATCAAGTTTCAACCATTCCCTCCATGATCCTATTTCTAGTGAACAATTTCATATATAAATATATATAATATAATTCTTTATAAAATGGAAAAAGAAAAGAAAACATAAAATACTGAAGAAATTAGCAAATCAAAAAACAATAATAAAACGAGTGTAAGTGCAAGAGAACGGTCTCATTGTAAGAAGTCCCAAGAGTAAGCCATGTGAAGAAATTAGCAACACACAAGTTACATTTACAACAACGTTTAAAAATTAAATCGAAAGAAGTGAAATCAAAGCGTGCACAGATTAAAATCGGGATGCAAGGATGCGAATCAAAGTCATATAACGCAAGAACGTGCAAGGTAAAAATGAAATTGAGAAGTGCAAGCAAAACCCTAGGTAATGTGCTCAAAGTTGGTTTATGCATATTGACAACAATGTAAATGTTGTATGCGACGAGTCAAAACGCAATGAAATACCATTAATATATCGATAAAAGAATCGGTGTAATAACGACATAGGAAGTGTCAAATCCATATATCAAAGTCCGATTCTTAACCATGAAAAAAATCAAAGAAACCAAGAAAAACTCCAACGAGTATCGCATTTTCTAAAGCGTTCACAGGGCACTTTTGCAACGGCTATAATCTGGGGAAAATAAATGGAAAAAATAAAAACAAAAATTAAATTGCAAAGACAATGTCACAAATAAGAAGTAGACACAAAAAAAAAATCAGAAAGAAAAAAACATTTTGATGGTTAAAAAAATGTGAAGATCATAAAAAATAAGGGTGAAAAAATGGCAACGTGGTGATGAAAAGTGGCAACAAAGGATCAAACCCAAGACGTGGGGGAGGGAGGTATCAAGTTTCAACCATTCCCTCCATGATCCTATTTCTAGTGAACAATTTCATATATAAATATATATAATATAATTCTTTATAAAATGGAAAAAGAAAAGAAAACATAAAATACTGAAGAAATTAGCAAATCAACAAACAATAATAAAACGAGTGTAAGTGCAAGAGAACGGTCTCATTGTAAGAAGTCCCAAGAGTAAGCCATGTGAAGAAATTAGCAACACACAAGTTACATTTACAACAACGTTTAAAAATTAAATCGAAAGAAGTGAAATCAAAGCGTGCACAGATTAAAATCGGGATGCGAGGATGCGAATCAAAGTCATATAACGCAAGAACGTGCAAGGTAAAAATGAAATTGAGAAGTGCAAGCAAAACCCTAGGTAATGTGCTCAAAGTTGGTTTATGCATATTGACAACAATGTAAATGTTGTATGCGACGAGTCAAAACGCATTGAAATACCATTAATATATCGATAAAAGAATCGGTGTAATGACGACATAGGAAGTGTCAAATCCATATATCAAAGTCCGATTCTTAACCATGAAAAAAATCAAAGAAACCAAGAAAAAATCCAACGAGTATCGCATTTTCTAAAGCGTTCACGGGGCACTTTTGCAACGGCTATAATCTGGGGAAAATAAATGGAAAAAATAAAAACAAAAATTAAATTGCAAAGACAATGTCACAAATAAGAAGTAGACACAAAAAAAAATCAGAAAGAAAAAAACATTTTGATGGTTAAAAAAATGTGAAAGATCATGAAAAATAAGGGTGAAAAAATGGCAACGTGGTGATGAAAAGTGGCAACGAAGGATCAAACCCAAGACATGGGGGAGGGAGGTATCAAGTTTCAATCATTCCCTCCATGGTCCTATTTCTAGTGAACAATTTCATATATAAATATATATAATATAATTCTTTATAAAATGGAAAAAGAAAAGAAAACATAAAATACTGAAGAAATTAGCAAATCAACAAACAATAATAAAACGAGTGTAAGTGCAAGAGAACGGTCTCATTGTAAGAAGTCCCAAGAGTAAGCCATGTGAAGAAATTAGCAACACACAAGTTACATTTACAACAACGTTTAAAAATTAAATCGAAAGAAGTGAAATCAAAGCGTGCACAGATTAAAATCGGGATGCAAGGATGCGAATCAAAGTCATATAACGCAAGAACGTGCAAGGTAAAAATGAAATTGAGAAGTGCAAGCAAAACCCTAGGTAATGTGCTCAAAGTTGGTTTATGCATATTGACAACAATGTAAATGTTGTATGCGACGAGTCAAAACGCAATGAAATACCATTAATATATCGATAAAAGAATCGGTGTAATGACGACATAGGAAGTGTCAAATCCATATATCAAAGTCCGATTCTTAACCATGAAAAAAATCAAAGAAACCAAGAAAAAATCCAACGAGTATCGCATTTTCTAAAGCGTTCACGGGGCAATTTTGCAACGGCTATAATCTGGGGAAAATAAATGGAAAAAATAAAAACAAAAATTAAATTGCAAAGACAATGTCACAAATAAGAAGTAGACAAAAAAAAATCAGAAAGAAAAAAACATTTTGATGGTTAAAAAAATGTGAAAGATCATGAAAAATAAGGGTGAAAAAATGGCAACGTGGTGATGAAAAGTGGCAACAAAGGATCAAACCCAAGACATGGGGGAGGGAGGTATCAAGTTTCAACCATTCCCTCCATGATCCTATTTCTAGTGAACAATTTCATATATAAATATATATATAATATAATTCTTTATAAAATGGAAAAAGAAAAGAAAACATAAAATACTGAAGAAATTAGCAAATCAACAAACAATAATAAAACGAGTGTAAGTGCAAGAGAATGGTTTCATTGTAAGAAGTCCCAAGAGTAAGCCATGTGAAGAAATTAGCAACACACAAGTTACATTTACAACAACATTTAAAATTTAATCGAAAGAAGTGAAATCAAAGCGTGCACAGATTAAAATCGGGATGCGAGGATGCGAATCAAAGTCATATAACGCAAGAACGTGCAAGGTAAAAATGAAATTGAGAAGTGCAAGCAAAACCCTAGGTAATGTGCTCAAAGTTGGTTTATGCATATTGACAACAATGTAAATGTTGTATGCGACGAGTCAAAACGCAATGAAATACCATTAATATATCGATAAAAGAATCGGTGTAATGACGACATAGGAAGTGTCAAATCCATATATCAAAGTCCGATTCTTAACCATGAAAAAAATCAAAGAAACCAAGAAAAACTCCAACGAGTATCGCATTTTCTAAAGCGTTCACGGGGCACTTTTGCAACGGCTATAATCTGGGGAAAATAAATGGAAAAAATAAAAACAAAAATTAAATTGCAAAGACAATGTCACAAATAAGAAGTAGACACTAAAAAAAATCAGAAAGAAAAAAACATTTTAATGGTTAAAAAAATGTGAAAGATCATGAAAAATAAGGGTGAAAAAATGGCAACGTGGTGATGAAAAGTGGCAACAAAGGATCAAACCCAAGACATGAGGGAGGGAGGTATCAAGTTTCAACCATTCCCTCCATGATCCTATTGCTAGTGAACAATTTCATATATAAATATATATATATAATATAATTCTTTATAAAATGGAAAAAGAAAAGAAAACATAAAATACTGAAGAAATTAGCAAATCAACAAACAATAATAAAACGAGTGTAAGTGCAAGAGAACGGTCTCATTGTATGAAGTCCCAAGAGTAAGCCATGTGAAGAAACTAGCAACACACAAGTTACATTTACAACAACGTTTAAAAATTAAATCGAAAGAAGTGAAATCAAAGCGTGCACACATTAAAATCGGGATGCAAGGATGCGAATCAAAGTCATATAACGCAAGAACGTGCAAGGTAAAAATGAAATTGAGAAGTGCAAGCAAAACCCTAAGTAATGTGCTCAAAGTTGGTTTATGCATATTGACAACAATGTAAATGTTGTATGCGACGAGTCAAAACGCAATGAAATACCATTAATATATCGATAAAAGAATCGGTGTAATGACGACATAGGAAGTGTCAAATCCATATATCAAAGTCCGATTCTTAACCATGAAAAAAATCAAAGAAACCAAGAAAAACTCCAACGAGTATCGCATTTTCTAAAGCGTTCACAGGGCACTTTTGCAACGGCTATAATCTGGGGAAAATAAATGGAAAAAATAAAAACAAAAATTAAATTGCAAAGACAATGTCACAAATAAGAAGTAGACACAAAAAAAAAATCAGAAAGAAAAAAACATTTTGATGGTTAAAAAAATGTGAAAGATCATGAAAAATAAGGGTGAAAAAATGGCAACGTGGTGATGAAAAGTGGCAACGAAGGATCAAACCCAAGACATGGGGGAGGGAGGTATCAAGTTTCAACCATTCCCTCCATGATCCTATTTCTAGTGAACAATTTCATATATAAATATATATAATATAATTCTTTATAAAATGGAAAAAGAAAAGAAAACATAAAATACTGAAGAAATTAGCAAATCAACAAACAATAATAAAACGAGTGTAAGTGCAAGAGAACGGTCTCATTGTAAGAAGTCCCAAGAGTAAGCCATGTGAAGAAATTAGCAACACACAAGTTACATTTACAACAACGTTTAAAAATTAAATCGAAAGAAGTGAAATCAAAGCGTGCACAGATTAAAATCGGGATGCAAGGATGCGAATCAAAGTCATATAACGCAAGAACGTGCAAGGTAAAAATGAAATTGAGAAGTGCAAGCAAAACCCTAGGTAATGTGCTCAAAGTTGGTTTATGCATATTGACAACAATGTAAATGTTGTATGCGACGAGTCAAAACGCAATGAAATACCATTAATATATCGATAAAAGAATCGGTGTAATAACGACATAGGAAGTGTCAAATCCATATATCAAAGTCCGATTCTTAACCATGAAAAAAATCAAAGAAACCAAGAAAAAATCCAACGAGTATCGCATTTTCTAAAGCGTTCACGGGGCACTTTTGCAACGGCTATAATCTGGGGAAAATAAATGGAAAAAATAAAAACAAAAATTAAATTGCAAAGACAATGTCACAAATAAGAAGTAGACAAAAAAAAATAAGAAAGAAAAAAACATTTTGATGGTTAAAAAAATGTGAAAGATCATGAAAAATAAGGGTGAAAAAATGGCAACGTGGTGATGAAAAGTGGCAACAAAGGATCAAACCCAAGACATGGGGGAGGGAGGTATCAAGTTTCAACCATTCCCTCCATGATCCTATTTCTAGTGAACAATTTCATATATAAAATATATATAATATAATTCTTTATAAAATGGAAAAAGAAAAGAAAACATAAAATACTGAAGAAATTAGCAAATCAACAAACAATAATAAAACGAGTGTAAGTGCAAGAGAATGGTTTCATTGTAAGAAGTCCCAAGAGTAAGCCATGTGAAGAAATTAGCAACACACAAGTTACATTTACAACAACGTTTAAAATTTAATCGAAAGAAGTGAAATCAAAGCGTGCACAGATTAAAATCGGGATGCGAGGATGCGAATCAAAGTCATATAACGCAAGAACGTGCAAGGTAAAAATGAAATTGAGAAGTGCAAGCAAAACCCTAGGTAATGTGCTCAAAGTTGGTTTATGCATATTGACAACAATTCTACGGGATCCACGCACAAAAGGAAGGAATATTGGTTGCTATACACTGCTCAAAACTCACACACACACACTGGCTGAAGGAAAGGAAAGAGACTGACTGAAACTGAACTCGGCAGGATGTCGCATCCTGGGCCTACTTAGTCTATCAGGCATAGACATCAGAGTCGAAGTAGTTCGGACTGGGGAAACGACACATGCTCGCTAGGATATCGCATCCTATGCATACGTATCTTCTCGGACGAGAGAAGAATCAGAGCATTCGTAGCTCGGCTGACACGCACGCAAACAAACAGACAAAGGCAAACGTGGAGCCCGACTGCCAATCACTGGACTTATGTCAGCATCCGAACCTAAACACACGCAAAGAGGCAAACATGGAGCCCAAATGCCAATCACTGGACTTACATTGACATCCGAACCTAAACACACACAACAGATAGATAGGGAGTCGGGGACTCAGCCTACAACTGTCAAGCACACACAAAAGAAAAGAAAAGGCGCCCGGAGAGATCAGCTCAATCTCCTGCCTACATACTTCATCTGGTATGAAGATCAGGGCGATGTAGTTCCCCTACGCAGGGACAAGGATCTAGCCTAACCAGATAACAGAGGGAGACACAACTCTAGGGAGACTACGACTCGAGCCTAGATGTTGTCATGCAAAGTCAACCCTAAGTTAAGGTTTCTAGCTAAATGGCACAAGGGCCAACCTATCCTAGACAAGGCTTGCACAGGAAGCAAGGGTCTCGATTGCAACTAGGGCAAGAGAAGGGGGAGATCTCAATCGCAACGAGGGCGAGAGAAAAGAAAGATCTCAATCACACAGGGGTGAGAGAAAAGAGTTAGTGTTAGTGGTTAATCAAACTCGGCAAGACATCGCGTCTCGTGTCTACGTATCTCATCTGAACATGAGAATCAGAGTTGCCGTAGTTCGGCCACGGAGGGAGAAAGGATCTCGATTGCAACTAGGGCAAGAGAAAAGGAAAGTCTCGATCGCAACGAGGGCGAGAGAAAGGATCGCAACGAGGGCGAAAACAGGCACGGATTAGCTGTTAGTCAAACTCGACAAGACATCGCATCTCGTGCCTACGTATCTCATCTGAACATGAGAATCAGAGTTGCCGTAGTTCGGCCAAACAACTCTAAACATGGCTCACACAGGGAGCAAGCCACACAGACTTGACTTTGCACAAGGGCAAGTCAAGCACAACCTATCTTGCACAAGGGCAAGTCTAAGCTAAACCTAAAGAGGCAAAGCAAGCAGGCAATCACATGAAGCACCTACAGCATGAAATAAACACACCAACAAGGGGGCTCAAACATCAAGGGTTAGGCACTAGGGCCAACTGGAATGGGGTAAGGGTGCTCTTAACCTTGCCATTGAGGGGCTAAGGTGAAGCAGATGAAAGGATGAAGTGAGGATGAGACCTCACAGCTCTTATCCCTGGCCAGGGAGAGCTCAAGACAGGAATGTGTGGGTTCAGAAAATGGGAACCCTTCTACACATTTGAAACTGACTCAACTGTGCAATTGTACAAGATCTTGGGTTTGTATCTGCAATGCATCAACACAGTGGTGTGAGCAAAGCGGATGACACACTGAATAGTGGGGGATAGATTGCATATCCCTACCTTCCACCAATTGCCTTACTTGAAGGACTTTTCCTGCTTGGGACAATTTTAAACAAACACAGGCATTGCCTCTTAAGGAGGACTTCAGACAGTTTGCCCGGTCAAATAACAGACCGGGTCTCCAGACTACATGAAGAAGAAAGGTTTATACCTCAAAGCAATTGCTAAAAAGCAAAGCAAGCAACTAAAGCAACTAAAGTGTACCTGAAAAAGTCAAACTTATTAGTAAACAAGTCAACAGTTCAAAGCAAAAGGAATGAATAAACAGTCAACCACAGGAGGTCAATTGTGCAAAGCAAGACTCAAACACATGAGTCAAACCATCTACAAAACAAATGTTAGTTCATATGTGAACAAATCCAATCATATTTGTATGATCTCAATGGCAATGGTGCTTAACCTGAAACAGGAACTCAATAGTAAGCACAAAAGACCACTAGGACTAGCCTAGGGTCAAGGATGAAAGAAAAAGTCAAGGCAGCAAGGAAAATCAACCCAATTCATGTTCAAACATTTAAGAAGCAATCTCAATTGGATTCACCACTAAATCATGCATCAATGTCATTTCATACACAAGTGAATGCAAAGCATGGCAAGAGAAGCACACAAAAGGTCAACAGCAAGACCTCAATCAAAAGTCAACTCAAACATTTTCAAAAATCATGAAATAAATCACACTCAATCCTAACATTTAGCATGGTAGACATGTAAAATTTCATGGCATTTGGATGAGAGGAAGGCAGTCAAGTAAAATCATGAAGTCAAACCAAATTCAAGTAAGCATGATGAAAGTCAACAAGCATGGGTCAACTTCAAAAAATCATATCAAATTGAAAACAGAAGAGAAATGAATGAGATTAACACCAATGCAAAGCTCAAGATGTCTAGTTATCACATATGAAATTTCATGGTCATACAATAAGATTTGAGAATTTCACAAAAGATTTGGCAACATGTAGCACAAAAAGTCAAACATTGACTAGGCATGGAAGAAAACTCACAATCAAATGGAAAACAGTAAGATTAAATCCAAGAAAATTCATGTACCAACTAGACATGTGATAGATGATTCATGCAAAATTTGGGGTCAATTGGATAAGAGGAAGCATGTGAACAAAAATTGGGAAAATACATGATCATGGTATAGCACCAAATGTAACACATAACTTCAGAAAATCATAACTCTCAATCCACAAATGATAAATGCACAAACTTTATATGGAAATGAAGGTCAATGTGTCTAGTTTCACCACAAAAAATTTCAGGCTCATTGGATGCAACATGAGTATTTCACAATTGAAATGGCCAAGGGTATCATTTATGCACACATGTTGGGAAAGCAATTATTATTAAAAATCCGGCCAATGAAAAAAATATCAAAATTCATAATCAAATACTAGACTCAATCTTGAACATTATGGAAAAAAAATCAGGATTTTTGGATGAAATGTGAAAGAGAAATGAATTTTCAAAGTTGAGTGAAATAATGGATGAAGTATGAACACAATAGCATGGCAAGTGGTCAAACAAAGTCAACTGAGTGGCATTTACGTAAATAGGGCGCCACTTATCAAAGTGCTGCGTTTTGGCCATAAGAAATGAAATGTTTTGATTGGCTCTCAGCCAATCAAACAGTAGCCCGGCCAATAGATGAGCAGAATTCTGGGTTTCACGCATAAACCCTTAGGGTTTAAAACAACAGGGCATTGGCATTTGTTCATCTCCATGATCATTAACAAACCTCAAACAAACACGATGCAACATCAAGAAGCAAACATGGCCATGCAACATCATCATCATGCAGTGTTAACCAACAAACAAAACAAAACCTAGATCATGAGAAATCTGGACAAAGCTAGGTTTAAACAACAGCAGCAGGGTTTGAATTTCATGTTCATCAAAATCAACATCAATTTACAGCATGGCTGACAGCATAACAGTAACAACATGTTCATGCAAATACAAACAATAGCAGGCATGATTCTGAGAGAAAACAAACTGGAAACAAACTAGGGTTTAAGAGATACATCCATGTTTCACCATCTTCATGTTTAACCATTAATTATGAACAAACAATCATAAACAGAATCATCAGTAATCAAGCATGGTAATGAACATTTATCATTAAGCAAACCTAGCTAACAACAAAACAACATGACCATGGGAGTTTTCAGGACAGGGTGCTAGGGTTCGAATATAACAGTGTTCATCATGAACAAATGTGCCCAATAGTTAACAATATGTATATCAAAAGCTTCAGCTAGCCAAACACAAACACAATCCAACATCTACACTCATTAATTCAAGCACACAACAGAGAAATCCACGCAAACAAGTTTGAGCACAGAACTTCAAAACCATATTTCTCTCAACACAGTGGATCATTTTGGATGATATAAGTTGCATTGACATGAAGATACAAAGAACTACCAGAAACATATCATGATTTGGTGAAAAAAGAGATTCAAAAAATTACTTGGTTTTGAAGCAATGGAAGAAACAGCTATTGTTTGATGATGTAGCTCGATGCAGGAACCCACAATGCTTGCTAATGATGGATAAATGGAGAAGCTCAGCTCAAAAACATCAAATCCAGCTCAGATCGACATTCACCATGAATATGGTTGGTTTGGAAGAAAAGTGAGATGCAGTTGCTGTTTGGCCAAGACAAGCTCGAACAGGTAATGATTTATGCTTCCAATGGTGAATAATGAAGAAAGATAAGCTCAGCATCCCTTGCAAGAGATGCAATCAAATTCTGCCATGGCTGTTCCTTGAGAAAACCAGAGTTTTAAGATGAAATCCCAGCTGGTAAATGAGGCTGTAACAAGGCTACAAATGATGTTTGGATGATGAAGGATGCAAGAGAACTCGTGGTTTTGGAAGCTTTGGCTCAGAATTTGCTAAAATGCAAAAATGCAAGAAGGAGAGTATGTGTGTGTTTTGGTCGTGGCTGCTGTAAAACTAGGGTTGGAAAATGCTCAGAATGAGCTTTATATCATCTGTTTAGCAAGGTTTAATCAATTGCTAAACTGGTTTTATTTAAATGAAGCATTTTGCACTTTTGCTAAACTTGCAAACATGGAAGTGGAGGGTGCAAAACCCTGGTCGAATTGGGCCTCAACAGGCTGCACATAACCAAGTCATTTTCTGTTTTTAGTCTGTACTTGAATTGCTACATCTTGCCCTCACTTTGTGAAGCTATTTGCACCATTTGCAAAAAATACCAAATCATGCACTTTGTGTCAAAATGGTAGTAAAATGGTGGTATGGTTATGATTTTAAGCTTGGAGCATATCACAAATGACATATGAAACATTTCCCAATTGGCCAAATTAAGAAAAAGTCAAAGAATCAAAAAGTCAAAGTTTGGTCAAACTTGGTTTTAAATGAAATAGGTCCAAAAATGCCATTTTGATTGGCAAGGTTTTGATGAATGAAATTTATATTTTTGGAAAGAGGAGGAAAAATGTGGTTTGTAGGAAAAAACCCCACCAAATTTGGCCTTATGGTTTGAGAGATATGGCTCTTTGAAGTTCACAAATTTCTGAAAATGAATTGATCATATCTTGACAACCACACATGGGATTTGAGAGTTCTTGGACTTTTTGAAAATGGGAGAACAAGATCTTCAACTTTCATGTTGGGAAAAAATTCATTTGAAGCTTGTATCATGATGTAAGTTGAGGATCAAGAAGTTTCTATTTTTGGCAGTTGAAATTACAGGTCCACTTTCTATTTCTGGAAATTTTCTGATTTGCTTCAAATTCTTCCATGATGTTGATTGCCATGACATATGAGGTCTATTAGGACATGAATAAGCTCTCTCAAACCATTTCCATCCATCAAAACCATAGAATCAACCACAGTTGACCAACTTTGACTTGCTAGGGTTTTGGACTTGACTGTGTACTTCTGATGAATTCCAAACCCTAATTCCTTGAGACCCTGACTTCAAATGATGTCCCAAGTTGTATGGACTCTTGATTAATGATCATGGTGCCCAAATTCCACAAGAATGGCCACCGTCCACTGCTTTGACTGACTGTTGACTGTCTAGGGTTTTTGCCTGGCTATGCATTGACTGATGACCTCTGAGCCTTCAACCCTTGACTTGAACACTTCAAACGGTCCCCCAAGTCATGTGAACTTGTTGGACAAACCCTAGGGCTTTGATTCCTTGAGAAACAACTTTGCTTGATTGGTTGACTGATCTCCTGATCAGTTTGACCTAATTCTTGCTTGACTTGCACTTGAGGCAACTGGGAGCAATGCAATGCTATGCAATGTATCATGATATGCTATGACCTAATATGAAATTGTATGTACAATGATAGGTGCAAATTTGAGGTGCTACAGCTGCCCCTATTCAATCAGCTGGGAACCCGAATGGATGATAGCAGTGGCTGTCAGACCTTCAGGGTAAACAGGGATTGAATACAAAAGAACCGTAGAATTTGCACAATACAAGGATCCAACAATGGAAACGTCCACTGGGGTTTATTACTGGGTATATATTTTTTTGGGTTTTTGTTTTCAAAGAGTACGGCCGCATCCAGACATCGCAACGACGATGAATGGGAAAAGGAAAATCACAACTAGCTGCCGACGGACAACTAGGAAAAACTCAACGTTTATCGGAACCAACGGAGAGGTAACCAGACATTAATGAATGACTGGAAGGGATACAACCATACGTCAACGGACGACATGGGAAAAACTCAACGTTTACCAAGACCAACGGAGAGGTAAACAACTGGGGGCGACCAGGAAAAACTCGACGTTTATCGAAACCAACGGAGAGGTAACCAGACATTAATGAATGACTGGAAGGGATACAACCATACGTCAACGGACGACATGGGAAAAACTCAACGTTTACCAAGACCAACGGAGAGGTAAACAACTGGGGACGACCAGGAAAAACTCGACGTTTATCGAAACCAACGGAGAGGTAACCAGACATTAATGAATGACTGGAAGGGATACAACCATACGTCAACGGACGACATGGGAAAAACTCAACGTTTACCAAGACCAACGGAGAGGTAAACAACTGGGGACGACCAGGAAAAACTCGACGTTTATCGACACCAACGGAGAGGAGAATCCACATGGGGAATGGTACAACTAGACATCATCGGATGAATAGGAAAAACTCGACGTTTATCGACACCAACGGAGAGGAGAATCCACATGGGGAATGGTACAACTAGACATCATCGGATGAATAGGAAAAACTCGACGTTTATCGACACCAACGGAGAGGAGAAACCTTCACTAGGGAAGGGATAACGATGTTACGAACACCGAAAGATGGTGTTTACCGACACCAAAGAAAACCAGACACTTACGCATGACTGGAAATCACCGAAAGATGGTGTTTACCGACACCAAAGAAGACCAGACACTTACGCATGACTGGAAATCACCGAAAGATGGTGTTTACCGACACCAAAGAAGACCAGACACTTACGCATGACTGGAAATCACCGAAAGATGGTGTTTACCGACACCAAAGAAGACCAGACACTTACGCATGACTGGAAATCACCGAAAGATGGTGTTTACCGACACCAAAGAAGACTAGACACTTACGCATGACTGGAAATCACCGAAAGATGGTGTTTACCGACACCAAAGAAGACCAGACACTTACGCATGACTGGAAATCACCGAAAGATGGTGTTTACCGACACCAAAGAAGACCAGACACTTACGCATGACTGGAAATCACCGAAAGATGGTGTTTACCGACACCAAAGAAGACCAGACACTTACGCATGACTGGAAATCACCGAAAGATGGTGTTTACCGACACCAAAGAAGACCAGACACTTACGCATGACTGGAAATCACCGAAAGATGGTGTTTACCGACACCAAAGAAGACCAGACACTTACGCATGACTGGAAATCACCGAAAGATGGTGTTTACCGACACCAAAGAAGACCAGACACTTACGCATGACTGGAAATCACCGAAAGATGGTGTTTACCGACACCAAAGAAGACCAGACACTTACGCATGACTGGAAATCACCGAAAGATGGTGTTTACCGACACCAAAGAAACAAACACACGCGGGTGCTGACGGGGTATTGATATTCTCAAGACGACAGGGCTAGGCTGAACACTTGCAGGGGGTCTCACTGGGGAGAAACAAACTTTCTGTCACCAACAGGTGAGGAAATAAACCTCTGTGGGGACACCAAATGCTGACTGGAGCAACTGTAGCAAATGCGTTGTACAGGTTGAACAAAAATCCGTCTCTGCAGGGGATACGGTCTGATGGGGTTTCGAACACATGAATGCATATGTTTGAATTTTTCTATAGCGTAATGCTCCATTTAGGAATGGAAATGCTACGCGATTTTTGAAGATGCACTGATCACTACATGCAAAATGCAAATGAACCCTGGCTAGGGAGCCAAAAAGATCAGACATTCCAACTCTGTGGGGACACTCTGACTGAGGAAACTCTGCGGGGAACTCTGCTTGGGGGAATAGCAAAGCGACTTCACTGGGAATAAGACCCAACCAATCCTCGGATAGGACAAACTCTGCTTGGAGAATATCTGTTATTCCGCTGGGGGTGACCCATGCCGACTACAGGTAGAATCAACTCAGCTGGGGATGCAAATATCAGTCTACTGTAGGAACTCGTCCAATCCACTGGTAGGATGAACTCTGCTGGAGTGATTAATTCTACTCTACTAGGGACGACCCAACCAATCCATATGTAGGAGAATTACTGCTGGAGATGTATTTCACTGAAACCGGCTCCACTCGGGGAACTTGCTGAGGAAAACTCACACCATTCTGTTGAGGAGAACAACCAAAGTGATGAGAGTAACAACTCTGTTGAGGATGATAACACGTCATTTCATACTGAATGAGAATTCCCACAAACCTGATGGGGATAAGCACTCACGGCCATACTGGAGATAACAGCATCACAAACCCAATTGTTGGGGATCACACAAACAGTCTATTGATACACTCCGCTGGGGAACTCCCGGGGAAAATCAACTCCAGGCGCTCAGCGGGGATTCTCAACTGGGGAAATCTGCAAGCCCAGGCCTGCTGGGGAGAAGCAATCCTTAGATCTGCTAGGGAAAGAAGGTACTGTCCACAGGCGTCTCTGTAGGGGAAATAACTCTGATAGCCTCAATACTGATTTGGGCCGAGGAACCGCCCTCTACTCTGAGAAACATTCTGCCCCTGCCCCTGCTGGGGATGTGATAACCTTCGGGCTTGCTGAGGAAACAACGATCTCGAATCTGTCGGGGAGATCACACTCTCAATCCTCTTGGGAGACATAGCTTGTTTGACAGGGATGTCGGCCAACTCGTCGAACACTGGTATCCATCATCCACCCACAGTGTTGGCTTTCCATTCTTAAGAACTTCCAGACTCTTCTGGACTTTTCTGCTCCATCATCTTGTATTCCCAACTCGTCCGTACTTCACGGAGACCGAACTCCTGGGTTTATACATACTTTCCAGTTATCAGACTTTGAAGAGTCTTCTTGATTAACTTTCCAGGATCGTCGTCGTGACTCTGTCGCGGTCTTCACACTGTTCAACTATCTCTTGCCCCTGATCAGGCTCCGCAGCAGAGATCGTTAGATAAAGGCGTGCCCCAGGTATGCCCCAGGTGTTCTGGTATTTTAACACTCAGGTCACTCAAACTTCCGAGTAATATTTCCAGATTTCAACCTCATAAGCATGCATCGGAAGGGACCTCTATGTTTCAAAATGCAAATAGTCTTATCAAAATAAACGGATGTTTCATAATCAAAACGGTAATGACACAAAAACAAAATTTATTTGAGCGAACACACGTCTTATTGACTGGAATAAAAGATGGCTTAGAATTGAGCAACACACAAGAAGCAAACCCTGGAAAGAGGTGATTGCGCACAAAGGAAAAAATCTACCCTATTGGCAATGCGGAACCGTGATCTCATCGGGTTCCAACTCAGTTATACCTCATATGTCCTCAAGATTTTCCTCACTTTCTGTCTTCTGAACAAGACGCTTTCGATCGGTCTCTGTCGGAGTTTATCCAAGTCATCATGAGCACAAACGATCATGCTAGACGCAGTTGTTCGTTTCAATCCCTCTTTTGCCTGGACCGCCCTTTCGGGTTTCAGTCCACCGGGATACCCTTTTCTGCCCAAGTCGCCCTTGCGGGTTTTCAACTTGCCGGGTGTACAATTCTTTTCTTTTATTATCCCTAACTTTTGCCCGAACCTTTCTCTTTTTTCTTGGTTCGCCGGGATGCCCATTTTTGCCTGGACTCTTTATTCTCTTTTTTTTTTTTTTGTCCAGCGGGTTTCTTTCACGAAGTATTTTCTAACCGCGTCCGCACTCACAGGGGATGAAAAATCGTCGTCATCCGTGGTTATCAACAACATGGCCTGGTCTGGGAAAACCTTCTTGACCACGGATGAGACACTCCTAATTGTTTATCCATTTGCCCCACGATCGTCTTGAGGAGGAAGGATCCTTTTCAACGCTACATCTCTCATACAGTACGCACGAGGTCACACTTCTCGGTCAACAACACGTTTCATTCCCTGGGTACGACTGTCCCATAACAAGTAACTGTCAGCCCTCTTCCTCAGTTGGACTCAACGTGTCATTCTGAGTCCTTATCCATTCAGGCTTCTCTGACTTCTCATACATCTGTGAGGAAGACACCGCCCCAAGTAGATGCACATCCCAAGGTTCGATACCCAGGATACAGACTTTATGTTCAGCCACCATTGTTGGTGCAACCAACTGTGATTCGGGAAGCACTACCTCATTCACTTTACTTCCCCATCAGACATCGGAATCCGTTCGGATTCGGGGTCAGACCCCTCCTCCGGGATCGGTCACTCTCAATCTTTCGATTTGAGTACCTCGAGATGTCCTCATCAGGGACCTCAAACTTCCTTGGTTGATGACCTTCCATGGGTTGCCTTTAGCTTCTCAAACACTTACCTGATCAGATCCATTTTGGACTTCCACGAAGTGGTATGAATCAGCATACACTGTCTCAGTCGGCGAACAGCCTATGCCAAAGTACATCAAGTTTTTTCGAACAGTGGGTGTATTGTTTCACAGTCGATAAACTTTTTGCTTAGGCAAATTGCATACTCTTTTCGACAAGACTAGTCATGCTGACTCAGTACGCACCTCATAAACCCCTCGAGGGCTGCCGAGTACCAGATTAACAATCATCCCCCTGGGAAGCATCGGAATCAGAAGTTCCTGCCATTTATCTCTTTTTCAATGCCCCTTGGCGATCATTATTCCGCCTGACAATTTGATTTATTCTTCCCTTTTTTTTTTTTTTTTTTTTTTTTTTTTTTTAGCAGGATCGACCTCGATTCCTCTGATTCGCTCACAACAAGCCTCGGTAGCTTGATGGACAGCACTCCATAAGTGCACTGATTTAGACTCGAAAGTATGAGTTATCTCAAACGGTCGAACCACTTGCCCCAGGTCTATCGGATGCCCCTGCTCTCTTCGGGACTTTGTCATCATGTCCTCAACATGGGATTTGTTTTCACGATGAATCATATCATGAAACAAAGTCACCGTAGACTTTCGATACGTGGCACCGGCCTCTTGTGATTGAACGACATCACCTTAGAACGAGAAGGTGCCCCTTGTGTGATGGACCTGGCTTACTTCATATTATCTGGCAGCAATTCAATCTGGTCTTGGCCAAGAAGCCATCCATGAAGATAAACACTGAGACCTGAGCCATATAATCAACCAATACCTCATTGTGAAGTACCGGGAATTCATCCTTCAGATTAGCTTTTGTTCGCATCTTGGTGGTCCATACACCCTCTCATCTTTCAGCACCAGTTTCCGCTTCACTAGAGGACAGTCTTCTCTTAAGGGTAGCTCGTGCCCCACAACATTGGTATTCCGCCCTGGTGTATCTTGATACAATCAGGCATACGTATTAACCTGCTCTTCTAACAGGGCTATCACTCTGTTCTCGACTTGTCTCTGAAGCGGCCTCAACCTTCACTTTCCCTTCTGACCTCGGCGGTTCCTAGGATGACAAACTTGACTCGCTCCTCGTGCGGTTGAATCATCTTCTCCTCTTGCTTCAACGACCTGGCTAATTCCAGCTGATCACAATCTTCTGCGCCTTCTTCTTCGGCATGATAGCTTGGATTGTCGAAGTCATATGGAGGTGTAACCAAATTGTTATCGATGAGCTCAGGAGAATCATTCTTAAGGTTGGAACCAAATGAATCAAAAGGAAAGAGAATAAAAACATTGCCATTTTTTATTATATTTTTTTTTTAAAAAACTGCAAAAAATGAAAAACAGGGAACACCACTTTTTGATTGAAAAACCATCCATTTATTAATGATGCCGAAATATTGCAAAATGAAACATGAGGTGGCCCTTACAATGGACCATTACGTGTCGGGCAACACGTATGGCTTTCATGCAAACAAAATTAAAACACAGAAATACTACACTTTCGGATGAGCGACAGTGATGCTTTCGGAGGCCCTCCAATCGCCTGGCACGCACGACTTTATCCACGCCTCAAGCTCGCGGTCGCTGTCAACATCTTCACCCACTGAACGGGCATGGCCAGGATCCAACATCCCTGCACTGACGAAGGTGTAAGGTGGGCGACATCCTCTATTTGATCTAGACGACTCTTGACCCGGCTGATAACCGACCCCAAACATGTCTGCTTTTATCAAAATGTCGATAATCCTTCCCCAGCCTTGGGTGTAACACCCTTCTAAATACCCCAAATTATTATAATTAAAATAACAATATGTTCATCAGAGTAATTATGCCCCGAAGGGTGTCACACAATCATTTCACAAAAATCATTAAAATATCCTGTCATGCTCATTTATTTAATCAAAATAAGGTTCTTTGCATAATTCGCAGCGGAATAAAATTCAACTCAATGTAAAACATGTAACACAATACATGTAAATCATCAACAACCAATATCAAATCAATTAAAACATCCCCTCCCGATGTTACATCTATCAGAGCATGACCCATAAGAACTACTCTAGACTCCAAGCATTAGCTTCTACTCAACTCATTTCTCGTTACCTGAAAAATAGGTGTAAGGGTGAGTCCCTCAATCAATATAACAAGCATTATAGAACAACATGTAATGCTAAGTAATTAACACATTAATTCACCCTAACCAGACTACACACTCAGCAACGGCAGTATCCGTTCAAACATCATATTCACCAATAACATATAGCATATATATAATCTCAACCATACTCAACATCAACAACACAACACACAACACACATATAATACTGGAATACATCCATTCATATTATATGCCATACATTTATTATGCAATGAGACTCTATGCATGCGGTACCGACTATTTGTGAACATATAGTTCAACCTCACCGTCCAAATCCAGGCACGGCTACCAAGCTCACTAGTCCCACTCATTTGAGACATAGTGACTCACTCACTAATTCCTCACCATGGGAATTAGCTACCACCCCAAATGGGCCATGAAATGCACGCTAATCACCTAGCATGCAAACATCAACAACAATCAAAATGATTTACTCACTAATTCCTCACCATGGGAATTAGCTACCACCCGAAGGCCACAATATGCATGCTAATCATCTAGCAATGCAACATCAACAACAATCAAGAATAGACACATGCTCACACTCTAAGCCATAATACAGTCTATTCACAAATGTATACATTCACATCATCATGTATACCATCACATATCATCAACAAATTAATCACAAAAGCATATCATATCATGCCACATAATCAAACACAGTATTAGCCCACTCTACTAATACCTATACCACTCAAAACAACGGGAAATGATCCCTATCACATCATATCTCAGCTAAGTACATCACTCAGCCTCAACAACCAAAAACTGCACAACCACAGTTCAGGAAAATCCCAACTCTGCCCATACGCGTATTGTCCATGCCATACGCGTATTGCCCAAACCTGGCCAACTCAATACGCGTACTGCCCACTCTCATACGCGTATTGCGCATTTCCTCGCCCAACTCATACGCGTACCGCCTATTCCATACGTGTACGCTACGCATAACAACTTCCCATTACGCGTACCAACAGAGACCAATTCACGTTCAAAATGTCATCTTTTTCTCCCATACGCGTAAGGCTTCCCCCCATACGCGTACCAACATCTCATACGCGTATTGCCTAGTGCCATACGCGTATGACCAGAAACCAGAACTCTCAGATCTGCAATGGCTTTTCTGCTACGAGTTCTATTCGATCTAACCTCCCACGGTTCAATTCTTACACAAAATCACTCCTATCGCCTTATACACTTCATATCCTGTTCAATCTCACAAAATCCTAACACTATTCCATCTAATTTCTACGGATTTGCTTCGATTTATCATCCAATTCCATTCATCAATCATTTTCACAAATTCACCATACTCATCCAATTCAAAGGTAAATTAAAGGTCTATCACTACCCATGACATATTATCATATAATACCCGTTAATCAACGATAAACCCCCTTACCTGAGTTAATCCGGCAACTTCCGAGCTCTAAGCTTCTCCTTCCTTCAACCTTCGTTCTCTGGCTTTTTGCCCTTTCTCACGTTCTGCCTCTTTTTCCTTTTTCACGTGAAAACAATAAACCTTTTTACCAAATGGGACCTTTTTACTGATTTCCACTTTTATTCTAATTATAAAATAATAATCCAATAATAATAATCCCAATAATTATTATTCCACAAATAATAATATTAATCCAAACTTCCAATTATTCAATTAAATCAATAAATAAAATACTAATTTAAATTAAATAATTAGCTTATTTTAATTGGGGTGTTACAACTCTCCCCCACTAAAAGAGTTTTCGTCCTCGAAAACATACCTCAAGCGAACAACTCCGGATAAGACTCCTTCATCTGACTCTCAAGTTCCCAAGTCACATTGCCACCTGCTGGTCCTCCCCAAGCTACCTTCACCAAGGCAATCTCTTTACCCCGCAACTGCTTCAACTCTCGATCCTCGATCCTCATAGGTGATGTTTCAACAGTCAGGTTATCTCTCACCTGTACATCATCTACTTGGACAACATGCGACGGATCATGAATGTATCTCCTCAACTGAGACACATGAAAAACATCATGCAAATTCGCAAGCGACGGCGGTAAAGCGATACGATAGGCTACCTCTCCTATCCTCTCCAAAATCTGATAAGGACCAATAAATCGAGGTGTCAACTTCTTCGACTTCAAAGCTCGACCAACACCAGTTATCGGAGTAACACGAAGAAACACATGATCTCCCTCTTGGAACTCAAGTGACTTCCTCCTCTTATCATGATAACTCTTCTGACGACTCTGAGCAATTCTCATCTTCTCCTGAATCATCTTAATCTTTTCTGTAGTCTGTTGAACGATCTCCGGTCCAACCACAGCACTCTCACCGGACTCATACCAACATAAAGGTGTCCGACATCTCCTACCATACAAAGCTTCAAACGGTGCCATACCAATGCTCGAATGAAAACTATTGTTGTAGGTGAACTCAATCAAAGGCAAATAACAATCCCAAGCACCTCCTTTTTCTAAAACACAAGCTCTCAAAAGATCCTCCAGTGACTGAATCGTCCTCTCAGTCTGACCATCAGTCTGCGGGTGATATGCAGAGCTCAATCTCAGTTTAGTTCCCAAAGCCTTCTGCAAACCTTCCCAGAACTTCGATGTAAATCTAGGATCTCTGTCCGAAACAATACTAGACGGAATACCATGCAAACTTACAATCTTCTCAATATACAACTCGGCTAATCTCTCTAACGGATAATCCATTCTGATCGGAATGAAATGAGCCGACTTTGTCAATCTGTCAACAATCACCCAAATGGCTTCAAAATTCTTATTTGTCCTCGGCAAACCAGAAACAAAATCCATACTGATACTATCCCACTTCCACTCTGGAATAGCCAACGGTTGCATTAGCCTAGACGGCTTCTGATGCTCAATCTTCGACTTCTGACAAGTCAAACAGGAATAAACAAAACTCGCAATTTCTCTTTTCATTCCCGGCCACCAAAACAACTTCTTCAAATCATGATACATCTTCGTGGCTCCAGGATGAATACTCAGGCCACTACGATGTCCTTCTTCCAGAATACTCTTCTTAAGTTCGGTAACATCCGGAATACACACCCGATTACCAAATTTCAAAACACCATTCTCATCAACTCTGAATTCACCACCTTGACCTTGATTCACTAAAGTCAACTTATCAACCAAAAGCACATCGGATTTCTGACCCTCTCTAATCTCATCCAAAATACCACTCGTTAACTTCAACATTCCCAGTTTAACACTATTGTGAGTACTCTCACACACCAAACTCAAGTCTCTAAACTGTTCAATTAAATCCAACTCTTTAACCATTAACATAGACATATGTAAGGATTTCCGACTCAACGCATCAGCCACTACATTTGCTTTACCCGGATGATAATTCAAACCAAAATCATAATCCTTCAGAAACTATAACCATCTCCTCTGTCTCATATTCAGCTCTTTCTGATCAAACAAATACTTCAAACTTTTATGGTCACTGAAAACTTCAAATCTTGATCCATACAAATAATGCCTCCACAACTTCAGAACAAATACCACAGCTGCCAACTCTAAATCATGTGTCGGATAGTTCCTCTCATGAACCCTTAGCTGTCTCGAAGCATAAGCTATAACCTGCTTATTCTGCATCAACACACCACCTAAACCCAACAATGAAGCATCACAATAAACCTCAAATAGTTCTGACGGACTCGGTAATATTAGGATAGGAGCAGTAGTCAACCTTCTCTTTAACTCTTGGAAACCTTCTTCACATTTTGAATCCCAAACAAACGCTTGCCCCTTTCTAGTCAACATCGTCAACGGTAACGCCAACTTGGAAAATCCCTCAATAAACTTCCGATAATAACCTGCAAGTCCAAGAAAACTTCTTATCTCAGAAACTGACTTCGGAGCTTCCCACTTAGATACCGCTTCTATCTTAGAAGGATCAACAGCAACACCACCTCTTGAAATCACATGACCAAGAAAACTAACTTCTTCTAACCAAAATTCACACTTAGACAGTTTAGCAAATAACTTCTTTTCTCGCAGAACTCCCAAAACCACTCTCAAATGTTCAGCATGCTCTTCTTCAGATTTCGAATACACCAAAATGTCATCAATAAACACCACAACAAACTGATCTAGATACGGATGAAAAATCCTATTCATATACTCCATAAATACTCCAGGCGCATTAGTCACACCAAAAGGCATTACGGAATACTCATAATGTCCATACCTCGTTCTGAAAGCAGTCTTCTGAATATCCTCAGTTTTCACACGTATCTGATGATACCCAGATCTCAAATCTATCTTGCTGAACACACTCGCACCAACCAACTGATCCATCAAATCATCAATCCTCGGCAAAGGATACCGATTCTTGATCGTCACTTTATTCAGTTGCCTGTAGTCCACACACAACCTCATAGTACCTTCTTTCTTCTTAACCAATAACACTGGTGCACCCCACGGTGACACACTCGGACGAATAAACTTCTTATCCAACAGATCTTCCAACTGACTCTTCAATTCAGCTAACTCCACAGCAGACATACGATACGGAGCCATCGATATGGGCCTAGTACCAGGTACCAAATCAATCGAGAACTCAACTTCACGCTCTGGCGGTAATTCATTCACTTCTTCCGGAAACACATCAGGAAAATCACACACCACAGCGAGATCGCCAATCACCAGTTTATCTTTAGCCTCCAAAGTCGCTAACAGCATAAACAACTCTGCACCATCTGCCACTTCCTCATTCACCTGCCTGGCTGATAAAAACAAACTCTTTCCTTCTTCCATCTCAGGGAATATCACAGTCTTATCAAAACAGTTGATATAGACTCGGTTAAACACCAACCAGTTCATACCCAGAATAACATCAACCTGTACTAGTGGAAGACACACAAGGTCTATCCTAAAGTCTCTACCAAAAATACTCAAGGGACAACTTAGACAAACTGAAGTAGTAGTCACTGAACCCTTCGCAGGAGTATCAATCACCATACTTCCAAACATCTCAGATATCTCTAACTTAAGTTTCACAGCGCAATCCAAAGATATAAAGGAATGAGTAGCACCGGTGTCAATAATAGCTACAAGAGGAAAGCCATTAATATAACACGTACCTCGGATCAAACGATCATCTGCAGAAGTCTCAGAACCCGATAAAGCAAAAACCTTGCCTCCTGACTGATTCTCTTTCTTCAGCTTAGGACATTGTGGGCTGATATGACCCAACTCTCCACAGTTGAAACAAGTCACAGTCTTCAACCGGCAATCTGCAGCCAAATGACCACCTTTTCCACATTTGAAACACTTCTTCTCATTACTGGTACACTCATGGATACGATGTCCAGCTTGACCACATCTGTAACACTTGGCAGGAGCACTAGAATCTCCTCCACTAGGCCTCTTCATCCCACTCTGCCTTTGAAAACCCTTGCCAGCTGCATACGGTTTTCCACGATCAGTCTGATTCTTGCCTTTCCTATCAACTCTCTGCTGATAGCTCTCAGCTCTAGCCTTGGAATCCTGTTCAAAAATCCTGCAACAGTCCACCAAATCAGAAAACACTCTAATCCTTTGATACCCAATAGCCTGCTTGATCTCGGGACGCAACCCGTTCTCAAACTTCACACACTTGGAAAATTCCCCAGCAGCCTCAGCATAGGGAGTATAATACTTCGACAGCTCTGTGAACTTAGCAGCATACTCCGTAACAGACCTGTTACCCTGCTTCAATTCCAAGAACTCTATCTCTTTCTTTCCTCTGACATCCTCGGGAAAATACTTCCTCAGAAACCGCTCTCTGAACCCAGCCCAAGAAATCTCAGCATTTCCAGCAGTTTCCAACTCAGTGCGGGTAGCAACCCACCAATCATCAGCTTCTTCTGATAGCATATGAGTACCGAACCTGACCTTCTGGTTATCAGCACACTCAGTTACTCTGAAGATCCTCTCGATCTCCTTCAACCACTTCTGAGCACCATCTGGATCGTATGCTCCCTTGAACATTGGAGGATTGTTCTTCTGGAACTCACTCAACTGACGAGCAGCTCCCATTCCCATAACATTCGGATTTCCTCCAAGTACTCCAGCTAGCATACCCAGAGCCTCAGCAATTGCAGCATCATCTCTACCTCTTCCAGCCATCTCTATTCTGAAAACCCAAACAAGCTAAACAAATAAGTACTGATAGGGTTACACAACACCTATCCCGTACAGGGGAAACAGAATAATTACGACTCGACACGACCGACTATGCTCTGATACCACTAATGTAACACCCTTCTAAATACCCCAAATTATTATAATTAAAATAACAATATGTTCATCAGAGTAATTATGCCCCGAAGGGTGTCACACAATCATTTCACAAAAATCATTAAAATATCCTGTCATGCTCATTTATTTAATCAAAATAAGGTTCTTTGCATAATTCGCAGCGGAATAAAATTCAACTCAATGTAAAACATGTAACACAATACATGTAAATCATCAACAACCAATATCAAATCAATTAAAACATCCCCTCCCGATGTTACATCTATCAGAGCATGACCCATAAGAACTACTCTAGACTCCAAGCATTAGCTTCTACTCAACTCATTTCTCGTTACCTGAAAAATAGGTGTAAGGGTGAGTCCCTCAATCAATATAACAAGCATTATAGAACAACATGTAATGCTAAGTAATTAACACATTAATTCACCCTAACCAGACTACACACTCAGCAACGGCAGTATCCGTTCAAACATCATATTCACCAATAACATATAGCATATATATAATCTCAACCATACTCAACATCAACAACACAACACACAACACACATATAATACTGGAATACATCCATTCATATTATATGCCATACATTTATTATGCAATGAGACTCTATGCATGCGGTACCGACTATTTGTGAACATATAGTTCAACCTCACCGTCCAAATCCAGGCACGGCTACCAAGCTCACTAGTCCCACTCATTTGAGACATAGTGACTCACTCACTAATTCCTCACCATGGGAATTAGCTACCACCCCAAATGGGCCATGAAATGCACGCTAATCACCTAGCATGCAAACATCAACAACAATCAAAATGATTTACTCACTAATTCCTCACCATGGGAATTAGCTACCACCCGAAGGCCACAATATGCATGCTAATCATCTAGCAATGCAACATTAACAACAATCAAGAATAGACACATGCTCACACTCTAAGCCATAATACAGTCTATTCACAAATGTATACATTCACATCATCATGTATACCATCACATATCATCAACAAATTAATCACAAAAGCATATCATATCATGCCACATAATCAAACACAGTATTAGCCCACTCTACTAATACCTATACCACTCAAAACAACGGGAAATGATCCCTATCACATCATATCTCAGCTAAGTACATCACTCAGCCTCAACAACCAAAAACTGCACAACCACAGTTCAGGAAAATCCCAACTCTGCCCATACGCGTATTGTCCATGCCATACGCGTATTGCCCAAACCTGGCCAACTCAATACGCGTACTGCCCACTCTCATACGCGTATTGCGCATTTCCTCGCCCAACTCATACGCGTACCGCCTATTCCATACGTGTACGCTACGCGTAACAACTTCCCATTACGCGTACCAACAGAGACCAATTCACGTTCAAAATGTCATCTTTTTCTCCCATACGCGTAAGGCTTCCCCCCATACGCGTACCAACATCTCATACGCGTATTGCCTAGTGCCATACGCGTATGACCAGAAACCAGAACTCTCAGATCTGCAATGGCTTTTCTGCTACGAGTTCTATTCGATCTAACCTCCCACGGTTCAATTCTTACACAAAATCACTCCTATCGCCTTATACACTTCATATCCTGTTCAATCTCACAAAATCCTAACACTATTCCATCTAATTTCTACGGATTTGCTTCGATTTATCATCCAATTCCATTCATCAATCATTTTCACAAATTCACCATACTCATCCAATTCAAAGGTAAATTAAAGGTCTATCACTACCCATGACATATTATCATATAATACCCGTTAATCAACGATAAACCCCCCTTACCTGAGTTAATCCGGCAACTTCCGAGCTCTAAGCTTCTCCTTCCTTCAACCTTCGTTCTCTGGCTTTTTGCCCTTTCTCACGTTCTGCCTCTTTTTCCTTTTTCACGTGAAAACAATAAACCTTTTTACCAAATGGGACCTTTTTACTGATTTCCACTTTTATTCTAATTATAAAATAATAATCCAATAATAATAATCCCAATAATTATTATTCCACAAATAATAATATTAATCCAAACTTCCAATTATTCAATTAAATCAATAAATAAAATACTAATTTAAATTAAATAATTAGCTTATTTTAATTGGGGTGTTACAACGGGCCTCTTTGTTCTTCACCACTTCCAGAGCTTGTTTATAAGAAGAAATGGACAGCTTCTTCTCTTTCTCGGCGACAAGAGCGTTCTCCACCTGGACGGTTTCAACTGCCAGACTGGGTGCCTTACACCTTTCATTGTCCATTTCTACTTTCTTCATCTTCTGGGTCGGGTCTTCCATCAATACACACCTTTCTGTAGTGATAGTCGCACAAGCATTATCAACAGCAGGGAAAGCTCCATCCTGCATCAGAGATCTTGGGACCACAGCCATTGGAACCTTTAGCTGACCCTCCTTAATCATCTTCATTCCCTTCTTGGCCTTCTGCACCATCTTGACTTGTGCAGAACCCTTCCTGAGCACAGGGTTGACATCCTCCTTCATAATCTGGGCCAAGTTAATGGTCTCGGAGTCCACCAAGTCCTGGACAACCTGCTTAAAAGCTCTGCAGCCCTCAATGTTGTGTCCAGGTGCCCCAGAGTGAAACTCGCATTTGGTATTCTCATCATAGTTTGGTGGCCTCTTCTGCCGTTCTATAGGAAGCAATATCCTTGGCCGTACCAAAGCAAGATCCATCAACCTTTGGAACAGAAGGGCGTAAGTCACGGGTGGTTCCTCGAACCGACGATCCTTTCTACTCTTTTTCACCTGGCTTTCAGCCCTCAGTGTCTTCTGTTGAGGTGGCAGTTGTTGCTGTTGAGCAGGTGGATTGCTGACAGGAGTGGTTACAGTGGCAGCATAAGGATGATAACGATCTTTGCTGCGTTCTTTCTTTGCGGGCGCACCATCTGGCTCAACCTTCTTCTTAAATGAACCACTGTCGGAGGGTTTCTTTGCTACAGTACCAGAAGGTTTGTTCACTTCGGGAGACGGAGCCTTCCCCTGGGCTTTCTCTGCTATCAGCCATTTCTCGATCCTTTCCAAACTTTCAGATATAGCTTTCTGCCCCAAGGCAAATCCTTGCACAACACTAAACAACTCCCTCATCATCTCTTTCAGCTCAAAGATGTCGGCGTTGGGAAGATCCATCAGCTTGGATTTGTTGACCCCCAGCAGGTTATCTGAACAGATGAGCTACGCGCACTGGTTGAATACTGAGACCTACAAAACAGCAAATGGGTTAGTATGACTCACCCATGCAATGTCTGTCCGTACTAGGAATATTCAGTCCTCTTTTTTTTGGTTTCATTGAGACAGATAAAATTTATCAACAACATTTTGACATCTGGATGTCTCTCGACCTGAGTTTTAATAAAAAACAATGGACCCTGAGTACGGACAGACATGAGTTGAATGCAGATGAATGCGAAATGATATGATGCAAATGCATGAATGCAGGCCACTGTGCCGCCAAGTCAACTGTAGACCCATTAGGTCTATAAACTAGTCACCGTTATCTGGAGAGCTAGGTCACCATAAATCCAACTTGGGGAAATTCCGAAATAAACGGAACCGGAGATTACATCACTAGCTTCACAGGAACAACCACTGAACTAGTGACAAACGGATCCTCTGAACAAGTGCTCTCAATTCAACCCGGGGATCCGAAATAAACGGAACCCGCTGATAAACCACGGACAGCACTCCGGCGTCCCAGAAATAAATGTCCATAAATTCGGCTGAACCAAAGTCACCAACACAGCACCACCGGCAGAAACCGTATCTGTAGAGATCAAACCCTCCCCTCACTGGTAGGTCCTAAGAACAGAAGTTTGTCAATTTCAGCCCTTCAGTCGAGAATAATACGTTTACCACTGAAGGTTTGGCATTATTACGGGATAAAAGACCTCTGCTGACTCCCCTCAACAGGATTTCCTAGAGCAAGTTCCCAGTCTCGGGGTCCTCGAATTGAGCAGCGAGAATGCGCCCACCAGAGCTAACATAATCACGTCTCGGAGGAGAGGCCTCGACTGAGCTCTCGGGAAATGGTCACCAGAGTCGACGATTTCTAAAGGAATATCTGTCGTTACGGAACACCCATAGGACAGAATATATCCAAAAGAAACCTCGTCTGGATGTGGGTTTCATGAACGACTTAACGTAGCAACATGCCACGCAAGCCTCATGACTATCCACTCTAACACCTATGTGTACACTCAAGCCTGGGTAGTGGGCTTATTTCTCTCAAAATATCCCATCCCAACAAACAGACAACCAGCAGATGAATATGAATGAATGCAAACATTAATGCAAACAATGAATGCAAACAGTAAATGCAAATATATACAACTGAATGCAATAAAATACAACAAGCAGAAAGCAACCAAAACCCTAATCCTAGAGAGCGCTAGGAGAGACTCGCTCAGGGAAGATGGACCAGCATGGGTCAACTTCTCGGATCCCCAGCAGAGTCGCCAGCTGTCGCATCGCGCGAAAAACCGGCGGGAAAAGAAAGAAACAACAGAGCCGCCACCGTGCGTTATTTATCCCAAAAGAGGGAAAGGAAACGCTCGAAGTAAACCTAGGAAAGAACATGGTCTCGCGACCAAAGAGGATGGGTTCGGGAGTCGGTTATGCGAAGGGAAGGTGTTAGGCACCCTACGCATCCGTAGTACTCTACGGGATCCACGCACAAAAGGAAGGAATATTGGTTGCTATACACTGCTCAAAACTCACACACACACACTGGCTGAAGGAAAGGAAAGAGACTGACTGAAACTGAACTCGGCAGGATGTCGCATCCTGGGCCTACTTAGTCTATCAGGCATAGACATCAGAGTCGAAGTAGTTCGGACTGGGGAAACGACACATGCTCGCTAGGATATCGCATCCTATGCATACGTATCTTCTCGGACGAGAGAAGAATCAGAGCATTCGTAGCTCGGCTGACACGCACGCAAACAAACAGACAAAGGCAAACGTGGAGCCCGACTGCCAATCACTGGACTTATGTCAGCATCCGAACCTAAACACACGCAAAGAGGCAAACATGGAGCCCAAATGCCAATCACTGGACATACATTGACATCCGAACCTAAACACACACAACAGATAGATAGGGAGTCGGGGACTCAGCCTACAACTGTCAAGCACACACAAAAGAAAAGAAAAGGCGCCCGGAGAGATCAGCTCAATCTCCTGCCTACATACTTCATCTGGTATGAAGATCAGGGCGATGTAGTTCCCCTACGCAGGGACAAGGATCTAGCCTAACCAGATAACAGAGGGAGACACAACTCTAGGGAGACTACGACTCGAGCCTAGATGTTGTCATGCAAAGTCAACCCTAAGTTAAGGTTTCTAGCTAAATGGCACAAGGGCCAACCTATCCTAGACAAGGCTTGCACAGGAAGCAAGGGTCTCGATTGCAACTAGGGCAAGAGAAGGGGGAGATCTCAATCGCAACGAGGGCGAGAGAAAAGAAAGATCTCAATCACACAGGGGTGAGAGAAAAGAGTTAGTGTTAGTGGTTAATCAAACTCGGCAAGACATCGCGTCTCGTGTCTACGTATCTCATCTGAACATGAGAATCAGAGTTGCCGTAGTTCGGCCACGGAGGGAGAAAGGATCTCGATTGCAACTAGGGCAAGAGAAAAGGAAAGTCTCGATCGCAACGAGGGCGAGAGAAAGGATCGCAACGAGGGCGAAAACAGGCACGGATTAGCTGTTAGTCAAACTCGACAAGACATCGCATCTCGTGCCTACGTATCTCATCTGAACATGAGAATCAGAGTTGCCATAGTTCGGCCAAACAACTCTAAACATGGCTCACACAGGGAGCAAGCCACACAGACTTGACTTTGCACAAGGGCAAGTCAAGCACAACCTATCTTGCACAAGGGCAAGTCTAAGCTAAACCTAAAGAGGCAAAGCAAGCAGGCAATCACATGAAGCACCTACAGCATGAAATAAACACACCAACAAGGGGGCTCAAACATCAAGGGTTAGGCACTAGGGCCAACTGGAATGGGGTAAGGGTGCTCTTAACCTTGCCATTGAGGGGCTAAGGTGAAGCAGATGAAAGGATGAAGTGAGGATGAGACCTCACAGCTCTTATCCCTGGCCAGGGAGAGCTCAAGACAGGAATGTGTGGGTTCAGAAAGTGGGAACCCTTCTACACATTTGAAACTGACTCAACTGTGCAATTGTACAAGATCTTGGGTTTGTATCTGCAATGCATCAACACAGTGGTGTGAGCAAAGCGGATGACACACTGAATAGTGGGGGATAGATTGCATATCCCTACCTTCCACCAATTGCCTTACTTGAAGGACTTTTCCTGCTTGGGACAATTTTAAACAAACACAGGCATTGCCTCTTAAGGAGGACTTCAGACAGTTTGCCCGGTCAAATAACAGACCGGGTCTCCAGACTACATGAAGAAGAAAGGTTTATACCTCAAAGCAATTGCTAAAAAGCAAAGCAAGCAACTAAAGCAACTAAAGTGTACCTGAAAAAGTCAAACTTATTAGTAAACAAGTCAACAGTTCAAAGCAAAAGGAATGAATAAACAGTCAACCACAGGAGGTCAATTGTGCAAAGCAAGACTCAAACACATGAGTCAAACCATCTACAAAACAAATGTTAGTTCATATGTGAACAAATCCAATCATATTTGTATGATCTCAATGGCAATGGTGCTTAACCTGAAACAGGAACTCAATAGTAAGCACAAAAGACCACTAGGACTAGCCTAGGGTCAAGGATGAAAGAAAAAGTCAAGGCAGCAAGGAAAATCAACCCAATTCATGTTCAAACATTTAAGAAGCAATCTCAATTGGATTCACCACTAAATCATGCATCAATGTCATTTCATACACAAGTGAATGCAAAGCATGGCAAGAGAAGCACACAAAAGGTCAACAGCAAGACCTCAATCAAAAGTCAACTCAAACATTTTCAAAAATCATGAAATAAATCACACTCAATCCTAACATTTAGCATGGTAGACATGTAAAATTTCATGGCATTTGGATGAGAGGAAGGCAGTCAAGTAAAATCATGAAGTCAAACCAAATTCAAGTAAGCATGATGAAAGTCAACAAGCATGGGTCAACTTCAAAAAATCATATCAAATTGAAAACAGAAGAGAAATGAATGAGATTAACACCAATGCAAAGCTCAAGATGTCTAGTTATCACATATGAAATTTCATGGTCATACAATAAGATTTGAGAATTTCACAAAAGATTTGGCAACATGTAGCACAAAAAGTCAAACATTGACTAGGCATGGAAGAAAACTCACAATCAAATGGAAAACAGTAAGATTAAATCCAAGAAAATTCATGTACCAACTAGACATGTGATAGATGATTCATGCAAAATTTGGGGTCAATTGGATAAGAGGAAGCATGTGAACAAAAATTGGGAAAATACATGATCATGGTATAGCACCAAATGTAACACATAACTTCAGAAAATCATAACTCTCAATCCACAAATGATAAATGCACAAACTTTATATGGAAATGAAGGTCAATGTGTCTAGTTTCACCACAAAAAATTTCAGGCTCATTGGATGCAACATGAGTATTTCACAATTGAAATGGCCAAGGGTATCATTTATGCACACATGTTGGGAAAGCAATTATTATTAAAAATCCGGCCAATGAAAAAAATATCAAAATTCATAATCAAATACTAGACTCAATCTTGAACATTATGGAAAAAAAATCAGGATTTTTGGATGAAATGTGAAAGAGAAATGAATTTTCAAAGTTGAGTGAAATAATGGATGAAGTATGAACACAATAGCATGGCAAGTGGTCAAACAAAGTCAACTGAGTGGCATTTACGTAAATAGGGCGCCACTTATCAAAGTGCTGCGTTTTGGCCATAAGAAATGAAATGTTTTGATTGGCTCTCAGCCAATCAAACAGTAGCCCGGCCAATAGATGAGCAGAATTCTGGGTTTCACGCATAAACCCTTAGGGTTTAAAACAACAGGGCATTGGCATTTGTTCATCTCCATGATCATTAACAAACCTCAAACAAACACGATGCAACATCAAGAAGCAAACATGGCCATGCAACATCATCATCATGCAGTGTTAACCAACAAACAAAACAAAACCTAGATCATGAGAAATCTGGACAAAGCTAGGTTTAAACAACAGCAGCAGGGTTTGAATTTCATGTTCATCAAAATCAACATCAATTTACAGCATGGCTGACAGCATAACAGTAACAACATGTTCATGCAAATACAAACAATAGCAGGCATGATTCTGAGAGAAAACAAACTGGAAACAAACTAGGGTTTAAGAGATACATCCATGTTTCACCATCTTCATGTTTAACCATTAATTATGAACAAACAATCATAAACAGAATCATCAGTAATCAAGCATGGTAATGAACATTTATCATTAAGCAAACCTAGCTAACAACAAAACAACATGACCATGGGAGTTTTCAGGACAGGGTGCTAGGGTTCGAATATAACAGTGTTCATCATGAACAAATGTGCCCAATAGTTAACAATATGTATATCAAAAGCTTCAGCTAGCCAAACACAAACACAATCCAACATCTACACTCATTAATTCAAGCACACAACAGAGAAATCCACGCAAACAAGTTTGAGCACAGAACTTCAAAACCATATTTCTCTCAACACAGTGGATCATTTTGGATGATATAAGTTGCATTGACATGAAGATACAAAGAACTACCAGAAACATATCATGATTTGGTGAAAAAAGAGATTCAAAAAATTACTTGGTTTTGAAGCAATGGAAGAAACAGCTATTGTTTGATGATGTAGCTCGATGTAGGAACCCACAATGCTTGCTAATGATGGATAAATGGAGAAGCTCAGCTCAAAAACATCAAATCCAGCTCAGATCGACATTCACCATGAATATGGTTGGTTTGGAAGAAAAGTGAGATGCAGTTGCTGTTTGGCCAAGACAAGCTCGAACAGGTAATGATTTATGCTTCCAATGGTGAATAATGAAGAAAGATTAGCTCAGCATCCCTTGCAAGAGATGCAATCAAATTCTGCCATGGCTGTTCCTTGAGAAAACCAGAGTTTTAAGATGAAATCCCAGCTGGTAAATGAGGCTGTAACAAGGCTACAAATGATGTTTGGATGATGAAGGATGCAAGAGAACTCGTGGTTTTGGAAGCTTTGGCTCAGAATTTGCTAAAATGCAAAAATGCAAGAAGGAGAGTATGTGTGTTTTTGGTCGTGGCTGCTGTAAAACTAGGGTTGGAAAATGCTCAGAATGAGCTTTATATCATCTGTTTAGCAAGGTTTAATCAATTGCTAAACTGGTTTTATTTAAATGAAGCATTTTGCACTTTTGCTAAACTTGCAAACATGGAAGTGGAGGGTGCAAAACCCTGGTCGAATTGGGCCTCAACAGGCTGCACATAACCAAGTCATTTTCTGTTTTTAGTCTGTACTTGAATTGCTACATCTTGCCCTCACTTTGTGAAGCTATTTGCACCATTTGCAAAAAATACCAAATCATGCACTTTGTGTCAAAATGGTAGTAAAATGGTGGTATGGTTATGATTTTAAGCTTGGAGCATATCACAAATGACATATGAAACATTTCCCAATTGGCCAAATTAAGAAAAAGTCAAAGAATCAAAAAGTCAAAGTTTGGTCAAACTTGGTTTTAAATGAAATAGGTCCAAAAATGCCATTTTGATTGGCAAGGTTTTGATGAATGAAATTTATATTTTTGGAAAGAGGAGGAAAAATGTGGTTTGTAGGAAAAAACCCCACCAAATTTGGCCTTATGGTTTGAGAGATATGGCTCTTTGAAGTTCACAAATTTCTGAAAATGAATTGATCATATCTTGACAACCACACATGGGATTTGAGAGTTCTTGGACTTTTTGAAAATGGGAGAACAATATCTTCAACTTTCATGTTGGGAAAAAATTCATTTGAAGCTTGTATCATGATGTAAGTTGAGGATCAAGAAGTTTCTATTTTTGGCAGTTGAAATTACAGGTCCACTTTCTATTTCTGGAAATTTTCTGATTTGCTTCAAATTCTTCCATGATGTTGATTGCCATGACATATGAGGTCTATTAGGACATGAATAAGCTCTCTCAAACCATTTCCATCCATCAAAACCATAGAATCAACCACAGTTGACCAACTTTGACTTGCTAGGGTTTTGGACTTGACTGTGTACTTCTGATGAATTCCAAACCCTAATTCCTTGAGACCCTGACTTCAAATGATGTCCCAAGTTGTATGGACTCTTGATTAATGATCATGGTGCCCAAATTCCACAAGAATGGCCACCGTCCACTGCTTTGACTGACTGTTGACTGTCTAGGGTTTTTGCCTGGCTATGCATTGACTGATGACCTCTGAGCCTTCAACCCTTGACTTGAACACTTCAAACGGTCCCCCAAGTCATGTGAACTTGTTGGACAAACCCTAGGGCTTTGATTCCTTGAGAAACAACTTTGCTTGATTGGTTGACTGATCTCCTGATCAGTTTGACCTAATTCTTGCTTGACTTGCACTTGAGGCAACTGGGAGCAATGCAATGCTATGCAATGTATCATGATATGCTATGACCTAATATGAAATGGTATGTACAATGATAGGTGCAAATTTGAGGTGCTAAATGTTGTATGCGACGAGTCAAAACGCAATGAAATACCATTAATATATCGATAAAAGAATCGGTGTAATGACGACATAGGAAGTGTCAAATCCATATATCAAAGTCCGATTCTTAACCATGAAAAAAATAAAAGAAACCAAGAAAAACTCCAACGAGTATCGCATTTTCTAAAGCGTTCACGGGGCACTTTTGCAACGGCTATAATCTGGGGAAAATAAATGGAAAAAATAAAAACAAAAATTAAATTGCAAAGACAATGTCACAAATAAGAAGTAGACACTAAAAAAAATCAGAAAGAAAAAAACATTTTAATGGTTAAAAAAATGTGAAAGATCATGAAAAATAAGGGTGAAAAAATGGCAACGTGGTGATGAAAAGTGGCAACAAAGGATCAAACCCAAGACATGAGGGAGGGAGGTATCAAGTTTCAACCATTCCCTCCATGATCCTATTGCTAGTGAACAATTTCATATATAAATATATATATAATATAATTCTTTATAAAATGGAAAAAGAAAAGAAAACATAAAATACTGAAGAAATTAGCAAATCAACAAACAATAATAAAACGAGTGTAAGTGCAAGAGAACGGTCTCATTGTATGAAGTCCCAAGAGTAAGCCATGTGAAGAAACTAGCAACACACAAGTTACATTTACAACAACGTTTAAAAATTAAATCGAAAGAAGTGAAATCAAAGCGTGCACAGATTAAAATCGGGATGCAAGGATGCGAATCAAAGTCATATAACGCAAGAACGTGCAAGGTAAAAATGAAATTGAGAAGTGCAAGCAAAACCCTAGGTAATGTGCTCAAAGTTGGTTTATGCATATTGACAACAATGTAAATGTTGTATGCGACGAGTCAAAACGCAATGAAATACCATTAATATATCGATAAAAGAATCGGTGTAATGACGACATAGGAAGTGTCAAATTCATATATCAAAGTCCGATTCTTAACCATGAAAAAAATCAAAGAAACCAAGAAAAACTCCAACGAGTATCGCATTTTCTAAAGCGTTCACAGGGCACTTTTGCAACGGCTATAATCTGGGGAAAATAAATGGAAAAAATAAAAACAAAAATTAAATTGCAAATACAATGTCACAAATAAGAAGTAGACACAAAAAAAAAATCAGAAAGAAAAAAACATTTTGATGGTTAAAAAAATGTGAAGATCATGAAAAATAAGGGTGAAAAAATGGCAACGTGGTGATGAAAAGTGGCAACAAAGGATCAAACCCAAGACATGGGGGAGGGAGGTATCAAGTTTCAACCATTCCCTCCATGATCCTATTTCTAGTGAACAATTTCATATATAAATATATATAATATAATTCTTTATAAAATGGAAAAAGAAAAGAAAACATAAAATACTGAAGAAATTAGCAAATCAACAAACAATAATTAAACGAGTGTAAGTGCAAGAGAACGGTCTCATTGTAAGAAGTCCCAAGAGTAAGCCATGTGAAGAAATTAGCAACACACAAGTTACATTTACAACAACGTTTAAAAATTAAATCGAAAGAAGTGAAATCAAAGCGTGCACAGATTAAAATCGGGATGAAATGATGCGAATCAAAGTCATATAACGCAAGAACGTGCAAGGTAAAAATGAAATTGAGAAGTGCAAGCAAAACCCTAGGTAATGTGCTCAAAGTTGGTTTATGCATATTGACAACAATGTAAATGTTGTATGCGACGAGTCAAAACGCAATGAAATACCATTAATATATCGATAAAAGAATCGGTGTAATGACGACATAGGAAGTGTCAAATCCATATATCAAAGTCCGATTCTTAACCATGAAAAAAATCAAAGAAACCAAGAAAAACTCCAACGAGTATCGCATTTTCTAAAGCGTTCACAGGGCACTTTTGCAACGGCTATAATCTGGGGAAAATAAATGGAAAAAATAAAAACAAAAATTAAATTGCAAAGACAATGTCACAAATAAGAAGTAGACACAAAAAAAAATCAGAAAGAAAAAAACATTTTGATGGTTAAAAAAATGTGAAGATCATGAAAAATAAGGGTGAAAAAATGGCAACGTGGTGATGAAAAGTGGCAACAAAGGATCAAACCCAAGACATGGGGGAGGGAGGTATCAAGTTTCAACCATTCCCTCCATGATCCTATTTCTAGTGAACAATTTCATATATAAATATATATAATATAATTCTTTATAAAATGGAAAAAGAAAAGAAAACATAAAATACTGAAGAAATTAGCAAATCAACAAACAATAATAAAACGAGTGTAAGTGCAAGAGAACGGTCTCATTGTAAGAAGTCCCAAGAGTAAGCCATGTGAAGAAATTAGCAACACACAAGTTACATTTACAACAACGTTTAAAAATTAAATCGAAAGAAGTGAAATCAAAGCGTGCACAGATTAAAATCGGGATGCGAGGATGCGAATCAAAGTCATATAACGCAAGAACGTGCAAGGTAAAAATGAAATTGAGAAGTGCAAGCAAAACCCTAGGTAATGTGCTCAAAGTTGGTTTATGCATATTGACAACAATGTAAATGTTGTATGCGACGAGTCAAAACGCAATGAAATACCATTAATATATCGATAAAAGAATCGGTGTAATGACGACATAGGAAGTGTCAAATCCATATATCAAAGTCTGATTCTTAACCATGAAAAAAATCAAAGAAACCAAGAAAAACTCCAACGAGTATCGCATTTTCTAAAGCGTTCACAGGGCACTTTTGCAACGGCTATAATCTGGAGAAAATAAATGGAAAAAATAAAAACAAAAATTAAATTGCAAAGACAATGTCACAAATAAGAAGTAGACAAAAAAAAAATCAGAAAGAAAAAAACATTTTGATGGTTAAAAAAATGTGAAAGATCATGAAAAATAAGGGTGAAAAAATGGCAACGTGGTGATGAAAAGTGGCAACAAAGGATCAAACCCAAGACATGGGGGAGGGAGGTATCAAGTTTCAACCATTCCCTCCATGATCCTATTTCTAGTGAACAATTTCATATATAAATATATATAATATAATTCTTTATAAAATGGAAAAAGAAAAGAAAACATAAAATACTGAAGAAATTAGCAAATCAACAAACAATAATAAAACGAGTGTAAGTGCAAGAGAACGGTCTCATTGTAAGAAGTCCCAAGAGTAAGCCATGTGAAGAAATTAGCAACACACAAGTTACATTTACAACAACGTTTAAAAATTAAATCGAAAGAAGTGAAATCAAAGCGTGCACAGATTAAAATCGGAATGCAAGGATGCGAATCAAAGTCATATAACGCAAGAACGTGCAAGGTAAAAATGAAATTGAGAAGTGCAAGCAAAACCCTAGGTAATGTGCTCAAAGTTGGTTTATGCATATTGACAACAATGTAAATGTTGTATGCGACGAGTCAAAACGCAATGAAATACCATTAATATATCGATAAAAGAATCGGTGTAATGACGACATAGGAAGTGTCAAATCCATATATCAAAGTCCGATTCTTAACCATGAAAAAAATCAAAGAAACCAAGAAAAAATCCAACGAGTATCGCATTTTCTAAAGCGTTCACGGGGCACTTTTGCAACGGCTATAATCTGGGGAAAATAATTGGAAAAAATAAAAACAAAAATTAAATTGCAAAGACAATGTCACAAATAAGAAGTAGACAAAAAAAAATCAGAAAGAAAAAAACATTTTGATGGTTAAAAAAATGTGAAAGATCATGAAAAATAAGGGTGAAAAAATGGCAACGTGGTGATGAAAAGTGGCAACAAAGGATCAAACCCAAGACATGGGGGAGGGAGGTATCAAGTTTCAACCATTCCCTCCATGATCCTATTTCTAGTGAACAATTTCATATATAAATATATATAATATAATTTTTTATAAAATGGAAAAAGAAAAGAAAACATAAAATACTGAAGAAATTCGCAAATCAACAAACAATAATAAAACGAGTGTAAGTGCAAGAGAACGGTCTCATTGTAAGAAGTCCCAAGAGTAAGCCATGTGAAGAAATTAGCAACACACAAGTTACATTTACAACAACGTTTAAAAATTAAATCGAAAGAAGTGAAATCAAAGCGTGCACAGATTAAAATCGGGATGCAAGGATGCGAATCAAAGTCATATAACGCAAGAACGTGCAAGGTAAAAATGAAATTGAGAAGTGCAAGCAAAACCCTAGGTAATGTGCTCAAAGTTGGTTTATGCATATTGACAACAATGTAAATGTTGTATGCGACGAGTGAAAACGCAATGAAATACCATTAATATATCGATAAAAGAATCGGTGTAATGACGACATAGGAAGTGTCAAATCCATATATCAAAGTCCGATTCTTAACCATGAAAAAAATCAAAGAAACCAAGAAAAACTCCAACGAGTATCGCATTTTCTAGAGCGGTCACAGGGCACTTTTGCAACGGCTATAATCTGGGGAAAATAAATGGAAAAAATAAAAACAAAAATTAAATTGCAAAGACAATGTCACAAATAAGAAGTAGACACAAAAAAAAATCAGAAAGAAAAAAACATTTTGATGGTTAAAAAAATGTGAAGATGCTGAAAAATAAGGGTGAAAAAATGGCAACGTGGTGATGAAAAGTGGCAACAAAGGATCAAACCCAAGACATGGGGGAGGGAGGTATCAAGTTTCAACCATTCCCTCCATGATCCTATTTCTAGTGAACAATTTCATATATAAATATATATAATATAATTCTTTATAAAATGGAAAAAGAAAAGAAAACATAAAATACTGAAGAAATTAGCAAATCAACAAACAATAATAAAACGAGTGTAAGTGCAAGAGAACGGTCTCATTGTAAGAAGTCCCAAGAGTAAGCCATGTGAAGAAATTAGCAACACACAAGTTACATTTACAACAACGTTTAAAAATTAAATCGAAAGAAGTGAAATCAAAGCGTGCACAGATTAAAATCGGAATGCAAGGATGCGAATCAAAGTCATATAACGCAAGAACGTGCAAGGTAAAAATGAAATTGAGAAGTGCAAGCAAAACCCTAGGTAATGTGCTCAAAGTTGGTTTATGCATATTGACAACAATGTAAATGTTGTATGCGACGAGTCAAAACGCAATGAAATACCATTAATATATCGATAAAAGAATCGGTGTAATGACGACATAGGAAGTGTCAAATCCATATATCAAAGTCCGATTCTTAACCATGAAAAAAATCAAAGAAACCAAGAAAAACTCCAACGAGTATCGCATTTTCTAAAGCGTTCACGGGGCACTTTTGCAACGGCTATAATCTGGGGAAAATAAATGGAAAAAATAAAAACAAAAATTAAATTGCAAAGACAATGTCACAAATAAGAAGTAGACACACAAAAAAATCAGAAAGAAAAAAACATTTTGATGGTTAAAAAAATGTGAAGATCATGAAAAATAAGGGTGAAAAAATGGCAACGTGGTGATGAAAAGTGGCAACAAAGGATCAAACCCAAGACATGGGGGAGGGAGGTATCAAGTTTCAACCATTCCCTCCATGATCCTATTTCTAGTGAACAATTTCATATATAAATATATATGATATAATTCTTTATAAAATGGAAAAAGAAAAGAAAACATAAAATACTGAAGAAATCAGCAAATCAACAAACAATAATAAAACGAGTGTAAGTGCAAGAGAACGGTCTCATTGTAAGAAGTCCCAAGAGTAAGCCATGTGAAGAAATTAGCAACACACAAGTTACATTTACAACAACGTTTAAAAATTAAATCGAAAGAAGTGAAATCAAAGCGTGCACAGATTAAAATCGGGATGCGAGGATGCGAATCAAAGTCATATAACGCAAGAACGTGCAAGGTAAAAATGAAATTGAGAAGTGCAAGCAAAACCCTAGGTAATGTGCTCAAAGTTGGTTTATGCATATTGACAACAACGTAAATGTTGTATGCGACGAGTCAAAACGCAATGAAATACCATTAATATATCGATAAAAGAATTGGTGTAATGACGACATAGGAAGTGTCAAATCCATATATCAAAGTCCGATTCTTAACCATGAAAAAAATCAAAGAAACCAAGAAAAAATCCAACGAGTATCGCATTTTCTAAAGCGTTCACGGGGCACTTTTGCAACGGCTATAATCTGGGGAAAATAAATGGAAAAAATAAAAACAAAAATTAAATTGCAAAGACAATGTCACAAATAAGAAGTAGACACAAAAAAAATCAGAAAGAAAAAAACATTTTATTGGTTAAAAAAATGTGAAAGATCATGAAAAATAAGGGTGAAAAAATGGCAACGTGGTGATGAAAAGTGGCAACAAAGGATCAAACCCAAGACATGGGGGAAGGAGGTATTAAGTTTCAACCATTCCCTCCATGATCCTATTTCTAGTGAACAATTTCATATATAAATATATATAATATAATTCTTTATAAAATGGAAAAAGAAAAGAAACCATAAAATACTGAAGAAATTAGCAAATCAACAAACAATAATAAAACGAGTGTAAGTGCAAGAGAACGGTCTCATTGTAAGAAGTCCCAAGAGTAAGCCATGTGAAGAAATTAGCAACACACAAGTTACATTTACAACAACGTTTAAAAATTAAATCGAAAGAAGTGAAATCAAAGCGTGCACAGATTAAAATCGGGATGCGAGGATGCGAATAAAAGTCATATAACGCAAAAACGTGCAAGGTAAAAATGAAATTGAGAAGTGCAAGCAAAACCCTAGGTAATGTGCTCAAAGTTGGTTTATGCATATTGACAACAACGTAAATATTGTATGCGACGAGTCAAAACGCAATGAAATACCATAAATATATCGATAAAAGAATTGGTGTAATGACGACATAGGAAGTGTCAAATCCATATATCAAAGTCCGATTCTTAACCATGAAAAAAATCAAAGAAACCAAGAAAAAATCCAACGAGTATCGCATTTTCTAAAGCGTTCACGGGGCACTTTTGCAACGGCTATAATCTGGGGAAAATAAATGGAAAAAATAAAAACAAAAATTAAATTGCAAAGACAATGTCACAAATAAGAAGTAGACACAAAAAAAAATCAGAAAGAAAAAAACATTTTAATGGTTAAAAAAATGTGAAAGATCATGAAAAATAAGGGTGAAAAAATGGCAACGTGGTGATGAAAAGTGGCAACAAAGGATCAAACCCAAGACATGGGAGAAGGAGGTATTAAGTTTCAACCATTCCCCCCATGATCCTATTTCTAGTGAACAATTTCATATATAAATATATATAATATAATTCTTTATAAAATGGAAAAAGAAAAGAAAACATAAAATACTGAAGAAATTAGCAAATCAACAAACAATAATAAAACGAGTGTAAGTGCAAGAGAACGGTCTCATTGTAAGAAGTCCCAAGAGTAAGCCATATGAAGAAATTAGCAACACACAAGTTACATTTACAACAACGTTTAAAAATTAAATCGAAAGAAGTGAAATCAAAGCGTGCACAGATTAAAATCGGGATGCAAGGATGCGAATCAAAGTCATATAACGCAAGAACGTGCAAGGTAAAAATGAAATTGAGAAGTGCAAGCAAAACCCTAGGTAATGTGCTCAAAGTTGGTTTATGCATATTGACAACAACGTAAATGTTGTATGCGACGAGTCAAAACGCAATGAAATACCATTAATATATCGATAAAAGAATTGGTGTAATGACGACATAGGAAGTGTCAAATCCATATATCAAAGTCCGATTCTTAACCATGAAAAAAATCAAAGAAACCAAGAAAAAATCCAACGAGTATCGCATTTTCTAAAGCGTTCACGGGGCACTTTTGCAACGGCTATAATCTGGGGAAAATAAATGGAAAAAATAAAAACAAAAATTAAATTGCAAAGACAATGTCACAAATAAGAAGTAGACACAAAAAAAAATCAGAAAGAAAAAAACATTTTATTGGTTAAAAAAATGTGAAAGATCATGAAAAATAAGGGTGAAAAAATGGCAACGTGGTGATGAAAAGTGGCAACAAAGGATCAAACCCAAGACATGGGGGAAGGAGGTATTAAGTTTCAACCATTCCCTCCATGATCCTATTTCTAGTGAACAATTTCATATATAAATATATATAATATAATTCTTTATAAAATGGAAAAAGAAAAGAAAACATAAAATACTGAAGAAATTAGCAAATCAACAAACAATAATAAAACGAGTGTAAGTGCAAGAGAACGGTCTCATTGTAAGAAGTCCCAAGAGTAAGCCATGTGAAGAAATTAGCAACACACAAGTTACATTTACAACAACGTTTAAAAATTAAATCGAAAGAAGTGAAATCAAAGCGTGCACAGATTAAAATCGGGATGCGAGGATGCGAATCAAAGTCATATAACGCAAGAACGTGCAAGGTAAAAATGAAATTGAGAAGTGCAAGCAAAACCCTAGGTAATGTGCTCAAAGTTGGTTTATGCATATTGACAACAACGTAAATGTTGTATGCGATGAGTCAAAACGCAATGAAATACCATTAATATATCGATAAAAGAATTGGTGTAATGACGACATAGGAAGTGTCAAATCCATATATCAAAGTCCGATTCTTAACCATGAAAAAAATCAAAGAAACCAAGAAAAAATCCAACGAGTATCGCATTTTCTAAAGCGTTCACGGGGCACTTTTGCAACGGCTATAATCTGGGGAAAATAAATGGAAAAAATAAAAACAAAAATTAAATTGCAAAGACAATGTCACAAATAAGAAGTAGACACAAAAAAAAATCAGAAAGAAAAAAACATTTTAATGGTTAAAAAAATGTGAAAGATCATGAAAAATAAGGGTGAAAAAATGGCAACGTGGTGATGAAAAGTGGCAACAAAGGATCAAACCCAAGACATGGGGGAAGGAGGTATTAAGTTTCAACCATTCCCTCCATGATCCTATTTCTAGTGAACAATTTCATATATAAATATATATAATATAATTCTTTATAAAATGGAAAAAGAAAAGAAACATAAAATACTGAAGAAATTAGCAAATCAACAAACAATAATAAAACGAGTGTAAGTGCAAGAGAACGGTCTCATTGTAAGAAGTCCCAAGAGTAAGCCATGTGAAGAAATTAGCAACACACAAGTTACATTTACAACAACGTTTAAAAATTAAATCGAAAGAAGTGAAATCAAAGCGTGCACAGATTAAAATCGGGATGCAAGGATGCGAATCAAAGTCATATAACGCAAGAACGTGCAAGGTAAAAATGAAATTGAGAAGTGAAAGCAAAACCCTAGGTAATGTGCTCAAAGTTGGTTTATGCATATTGACAACAATGTAAATGTTGTATGCGACGAGTCAAAACGCATTGAAATACCATTAATATATCGATAAAAGAATTGGTGTAATGACGACATAGGAAGTGTTAAATCCATATATCAAAGTCCGATTCTTAACCATGAAAAAAATCAAAGAAACCAAGAAAAACTCCAACGAGTATCGCATTTTCTAAAGCGTTCACGGGGCACTTTTGCAACGGCTATAATCTGGGGAAAATAAATGGAAAAAATAAAAACAAAAATTAAATTGCAAAGACAATGTCACAAATAAGAAGTAGACACAAAAAAAAAATCAGAAAGAAAAAAACATTTTGATGGTTAAAAAAATGTGAAGATCATGAAAAATAAGGGTGAAAAAATGGCAACGTGGTGATGAAAAGTGGCAACAAAGGATCAAACCCAAGACATGGGGGAAGGAGGTATTAAGTTTCAACCATTCCCTCCATGATCCTATTTCTAGTGAACAATTTCATATATAAATATATATAATATAATTCTTTATAAAATGGAAAAAGAAAAGAAAACATAAAATACTGAAGAAATTAGCAAATCAACAAACAATAATAAAACGAGTGTAAGTGCAAGAGAACGGTCTCATTGTAAGAAGTCCCAAGAGTAAGCCATGTGAAGAAATTAGCAACACACAAGTTACATTTACAACAACGTTTAAAAATTAAATCGAAAGAAGTGAAATCAAAGCGTGCACAGATTAAAATCGGGATGCGAGGATGCGAATCAAAGTCATATAACGCAAGAACGTGCAAGGTAAAAATGAAATTGAGGAGTGCAAGCAAAACCCTAGGTAATGTGCTCAAAGTTGGTTTATGCATATTGACAACAATGTAAATGTTGTATGCGACGAGTCAAAACGCATTGAAATACCATTAATATATCGATACAAGAATCGGTGTAATGACGACATAGGAAGTGTCAAATCCATATATCAAAGTCCGATTCTTAACCATGAAAAAAATCAAAGAAACCAAGAAAAACTCCAACGAGTATCGCATTTTCTAAAGCGTTCACGGGGCACTTTTGCAACGGCTATAATCTGGGGAAAATAAATGGAAAAAATAAAAACAAAAATTAAATTGCAAAGACAATGTCACAAATAAGAAGTAGACACAAAAAAAAAATCAGAAAGAAAAAAACATTTTGATGGTTAAAAAAATGTGAAGATCATGAAAAATAAGGGTGAAAAAATGGCAACGTGGTGATGAAAAGTGGCAACAAAGGATCAAACCCAAGACATGGGGGAAGGAGGTATTAAGTTTCAACCATTCCCTCCATGATCCTATTTCTAGTGAACAATTTCATATATAAATATATATAATATAATTCTTTATAAAATGGAAAAAGAAAAGAAAACATAAAATACTGAAGAAATTAGCAAATCAACAAACAATAATAAAACGAGTGTAAGTGCAAGAGAACGGTCTCATTGTAAGAAGTCCCAAGAGTAAGCCATGTGAAGAAATTAGCAACACACAAGTTACATTTACAACAACGTTTAAAAATTAAATCGAAAGAAGTGAAATCAAAGCGTGCACAGATTAAAATCGGGATGCGAGGATGCGAATCAAAGTCATATAACGCAAAAACGTGCAAGGTAAAAATGAAATTGAGAAGTGAAAGCAAAACCCTAGGTAATGTGCTCAAAGTTGGTTTATGCATATTGACAACAATGTAAATGTTGTATGCGACGAGTCAAAACGCAATGAAATACCATTAATATATCGATAAAAGAATTGGTGTAATGACGACATAGGAAGTGTCAAATCCATATATCAAAGTCCGATTCTTAACCATGAAAAAAATCAAAGAAACCAAGAAAAAATCCAACGAGTATCGCATTTTCTAAAGCGTTCACGGGGCACTTTTGCAACGGCTATAATCTGGGGAAAATAAATGGAAAAAATAAAAACAAAAATTAAATTGCAAAGACAATGTCACAAATAAGAAGTAGACACAAAAAAAAATCAGAAAGAAAAAAACATTTTATTGGTTAAAAAAATGTGAAAGATCATGAAAAATAAGGGTGAAAAAATGGCAACGTGGTGATGAAAAGTGGCAACAAAGGATCAAACCCAAGACATGGGGGAAGGAGGTATTAAGTTTCAACCATTCCCTCCATGATCCTATTTCTAGTGAACAATTTCATATATAAATATATATAATATAATTCTTTATAAAATGGAAAAAGAAAAGAAAACATAAAATACTGAAGAAATTAGCAAATCAACAAACAATAATAAAACGAGTGTAAGTGCAAGAGAACGGTCTCATTGTAAGAAGTCCCAAGAGTAAGCCATGTGAAGAAATTAGCAACACACAAGTTACATTTACAACAACGTTTAAAAATTAAATCGAAAGAAGTGAAATCAAAGCGTGCACAGATTAAAATCGGGATGCGAGGATGCGAATCAAAGTCATATAACGCAAGAACGTGCAAGGTAAAAATGAAATTGAGAAGTGCAAGCAAAACCCTAGGTAATGTGCTCAAAGTTGGTTTATGCATATTGACAACAATGTAAATGTTGTATGCGACGAGTCAAAGCGCAATGAAATACCATTAATATATCGATAAAAGAATCGGTGTAATGACGACATAGGAAGTGTCAAATCCATATATCAAAGTCCGATTCTTAACCATGAAAAAAATCAAAGAGACCAAGAAAAACTCCAACGAGTATCGCATTTTCTAAAGCGTTCACAGGGCACTTGTGCAACGGCTATAATCTGGGGAAAATAAATGGAAAAAATAAAAACAAAAATTAAATTGCAAAGACAATGTCACAAATAAGAAGTAGACACAAAAAAAAAATCAGAAAGAAAAAAACATTTTAATGGTTAAAAAAATGTGAAAGATCATGAAAAATAAGGGTGAAAAAATGGCAACGTGGTGATGAAAAGTGGCAACAAAGGATCAAACCCAAGACATGGGGGAGGGAGGTATCAAATTTCAATCATTCCCTCCATGATCCTATTGCTAGTGAACAATTTCATATATAAATATATATAATATAATTCTTTATAAAATGGTTAAAGAAAAGAAAACATAAAATACTGAAAAATGCAAAAATGCAGGGCACCTAGTTCGAACCCATGACCCGGTGTTTAAGAGCCCAAGGCCCTAGCACTCCACTAGGGTCATTCTTTTTTCATTTTATTGCATTCACTAATATATATATATATATATATATATATATATATATATATATATATATATATATATATATATATATATATATATATATATATATATATATATATATATATATATATATATATATATATAAAGAGAGAGAGAGAGAGAGAGAGAGAGAGAGAGAGAGAGAGAGAGAGAGAGTAAAATGACGCTAAAAGTAAATTAAAAATAAACTTAATAAAACAACAACAACATAATTTTTTCAACATGTTTATCTTCTTCTTTCAACAAAATGCAGAACAACAACATAATATATTACATTATTACGAATTTGTTGAATCCACTATTCTAATTGATTATGCAATGCAAAAGTGAATTTTAACGCGTAAAGGTATAATATCACGTAACTTAAAGTTACTTCATACGAATCATGACGTAATGTAACCAATCATTTAAAACACAACGTCAAAACGCAACCGAAAACCAACACGTGAATCCATTGACATGTCATCAATATATCAAAAGAAAATTTGCCAGAGTAACGACATATGGACGATGTCGAATTTATGGATTTATTCTGATTCAAACACATCAAGAAAAAATAACATAAACAAATACAACTTTCGATTATTTCCAACAGTATTATATAGTTATTACATTTTATCGCAACATAATCAAAACAAAAAGGAGAAACACAAATAAAATGCTGCGATACGAAAATAAGACACAACATCAAACATACATAGAAGTAGAATAAAAGGTGAAATGGCCAACCCAAACAAAATTTAAACTGTTATCACATTGTTACTGTACTTGTCGGAATCACGGGCAAAGTGGCATTGAAATGTTGATTATTATCACAATAGATTTGTTGTGGTTTTGCTTGCGAATCAAAACGTTGTTGTTGTTGTCCGATTTGTTGTTGTCTCTAGGAAGGTGTAACATTGAGCTTTCATGTTATTTCGTAATAGAGCAATAAACGGAACAATGGTTATGTTGTTGAACTAACATTGATGATGGTGAAAGCCAACAACGGAGAGCCTCTTCCTCTGAGGCGAAACCATGTTGTAAAACGGTGATGGTATTAGATCCAGTTTAGTGACCTTAAGAGGAAGCATTACCAGTCCTAAGCCAAGATGAGACATCCCATACTCATCACAAACACCTTGAGTAAAAGAAAGATCAAACATCATCAACTTTCATTAGATGTGTTTTGTATGATGTCAAAACTAGGATACTTTAGTGTTAATCTATATTTAACGGTATCCTCTGAACCTCTATGTGCATCTTAGCATTAGGAAGCATAAAAGTATTTGAAAACAATGTGGAAAAGGTCTCATGCATGAAAAATTAATTTTTATGTGAAATCGAAGTACAGGTCGACACATATAACTACATGTCGACCTATGGAAAAAACATCCTGGCTATAAGTCGACACATGAAGTTTATAAGTCAATAAATATGATTTGTATTAAAGCTTAGGGCTTCTGTTTCATGTGCCAAGTGTTCAAGTCGACATATAGGGACCACATAACATCCATAGGTCGACACATGACTTTGGACAGGCCGACATATGCATCGACCAGGTCGATACATAACCTTTTTAGGTCGACCTATCCGATGTATTTTTTTCAAAAATTAATATTTTTGTCAAGTCCTTTGCATTTCCTTTTCCCCTAAATCACCCATGCATATAAATACTTCATACATGCATCATTCTCTAGTAAGGTTTCTAGAGTGAGTAAAACCTACATGAATCCAAAATTTCAAAACCTCTTATCATCTTCAATTCAATCTATGCATGCACAAAATCAAACTACACATAATCATTTTTTGATTGCGTGCCATCTAGATTAGGATTGATAATGTCCAATTAGGTTTTTTGTATCGAGAATATTGGGTTGAGATCTTTGAGGGATTCAAATAAGAAAACCGTGGTGGGGTTTTTTAAGGTTTTGGACATGGAAAACCGATCGAATGAAATCCTTGAAACAAGGATGTCGTGTAAGGGAGTAGTGTGAAACGGTGGATCGTGTTGACAAATCTTGGGTTCAACAAGTGTGCGCTTGGGATTAATTCAGCCTGGTGAAAGCCTTGAGACAAGGAGGTCGTGTAAGGAAGTAGAAACAACATGGGAATTGAAGCGGAATTGTTGGTTACATGATCATGCACTTATGATTAATTCAACCGAGTGAAAGCCTTGGGATAAGGGGTGTCATGCAAGGAAGTAGCAATAATAGGTGAATTGAAACTGCATGGTTAGTTACTTGATCAAGATTGATCAAGGACTTTGGAGGTGCTAGAGTCAAGAACAAACTTAAGGTTTATGGAATTTGATTTCTCATCTCTTGTATACATATATTTTTAAAGTAAGATTTATTATATTAATATCTCAGTTCGAGTTCGAATTGAGGAGAAACGTACCCATATCAAGGTCGATTGGGGAATTGTCTAAACAAATCCTTGCATCCTCTCTCTCTCTCTCTCTCTCTCTATATATATATATATATATATATATATATATATATATATATATATATATATATATATTTCTCTCCTCTCTCTCTCTCTCTCTCTCTCTCTCTCTCTCTCTCTCTCTCTTATTTTTCAGTTAGCAAATTGTTTATTGCTTTGATCTCTTGATAAACATTGTTTGGATAATAAATTTTGAATTGTTTGTTAAATTTGTGTTGTTGTAATAATCACATACCATTGTGATAAGATTTCTAAGAACTACACACATTATACTAATATCTAAACTTTGTTGATTGCACGCAAAGTGTTCGACAAATTATTTCAATTAGGTTTGTGTGTGTTGTTAGCATTGGAGATAGACCGTTACTATATTAGAGTATTCAATTTAGTGTTTGAAGTATTGATTAATCAACTTGTGGATTATTATCATACCATTGGTACTCTTACGCATATTCAAGCTTTTCAATAGTAGGTTCGGTTAGACGATTTTTTATCTGGAAAATATTTGAAACTTGCTTCTGCGCCATAAATTTTTCTAAATCAAATTTTCAAATGAATTTTTAACTTGGGATCTATTCACCCCATATAGATCTAGGTCTATTGTCTAACAACGCATACCACAACATTTCATTAACACCCAAAATCAATGCATATCATATCCACTTATCCCAACACAAAAAATTACCAAACGGCACCACAATCTTTCATTAACATCCAAAACCAATACATTATATACACTCAATCACAAAATTAACAGTATAACCCTTTCTACCAACAATAACCCCAACATTTTAATTCATTTTCCAACAACAAACACCAACCACCAACCTATCATATGCATACGAATACACACAATCTACACATTGAACAAACGTAAACTACCAAACACCACAACAACAATTTCTCTTTTACCTAACACAATAATTCACACCAAATCCACCACTCCACCAAAAATGCTACGACCAACAATTACAACGTCAACCCACACATCAACATAATAGAAGTTTGAAAACACGGGCAAGGAAATAAATACCATGGCGACCAATCAAGATTGCCATGATACACTCCAAGAATGGCTTTTGTGTAATGAAGTTGTGAGGACTTTTTTTCTACAAACTCAAAATAACCCATTAAGGTCTCAATGAAAATTATCACCTCGTTGAAGTGGAATCGGGAGTCACTTAAATAGACAGTGTTGGTGATATAAAAATTATAATATAATTATTAATATATGCAAGTAATACTTTATCAATTACCCTTGTAATATTTTATCAAATAATATGATAAGAAAAATTAAATAACTATCCTAGTTAAAAATAATGTACTAAATATTAATAAAAAAATAGTTAATTAACAATTATTTAAAATAAAATAAATAAAGCTAAAATTAGGGGAAAACTTTAGGGCTATTGACGCCCCCTTTAAAAATTACAAGGGAAGCGCCAATATAATTGACAACATAATGGTAAAAAATACAATTTTAAAAGTCGAGTGTATTGTGATATGTTGAGTATGATTCAAATTATGGAGATTATTATAAGTATGGCTGAATATGGTTAATATTGTGGAGATTATTGTGGGTATATAATTGGAGGTGTGGGGGGTTTTAAGGGTATTATTGTGAATTGAGCAATACTATTATATATATTGTTTGTAACATAGCCCCAATGGGCCCTAATTATTGGACAAAAATAAAGGGAATTATGTTAAAAAAGATCGATAATGTTCATTATCACCTACTTTTAACTCGGTTTAATCTCTATATTGGTTATTGTTCTAACGAGATATACAAGAAAATATGGGTATTATGGAATATATGGTGGAAAATATGACTATTGTAGTATAATATTCAATATACCGTTCTTTATTGAAAATTCCAAGAAATAATAGAATGAATTACAATTGTAGTGGTATATTTGTGAAATGCCTAGTATGGGCGGGAGAGTTGTACCTTCGGGAGGGGCGACACCTATACGTTGGTCACCATTAGGAACTGTCTCTCCTTAAGAGTCCCCTACCCTCCTTATCATGGAAAATATGGGAAAGACATTTCTTGGGGGATGGAAAGTCAGAGTCAACAGACTGATCTACTTGTCCCTAAGAAATAAGACTCAATGGTTCTCCATTGAGTGATTATGCGGTTATTAGTTTGTAGAAAGTCCTAGGCCTAAAAGCCTCTATAAATATTTCTTGCCTAACATGAGAGAGGAAATGTCATTATACCCTAAGCATAATTTAGTCAGCATAAACACATAACCTACATTACCTTATGTGAATTGACCCTCTCTTACCATCATAAACACCACCAAATATGATCTCTCACCACTGTGAGCAAATTCTAACTATCATTAACTATAAAGATATCTGAGAAATCATTATCCGCGGAGAAATATCATGCATATATATACTTTTTTTGATAAATACAATAATTAATAAAACAATATTGCCATAATAAATAATTATACTTTTTAATGACATGCCAAATCACATATTTCTTAACCAATAAATTTGTGACATTTTATGGTAGCCAACATTGGCACCAAGGCATATACATTATGTTATTTGACATAAAGCCAAAAGCTGAAAAGGCAAGTGACATGGATGAACAAGGGATATGGTAGAAGATATCTTCACTTATTTTATAATTTACGTGGGTTAATCTAATTGGCAACTCCACACAAAAACCTCACAGGCTAAAACAAGTCGTGGCTCAAGAAGCTTCCACTTTTCTGATCTGGCATTTCAACTTTTTCTCTTTATAAAACCTCTTCACACAAACACACAAACCATTCTACCTCCCTTTCTCTTTCTCCCTTTTTCTCCTCCATAACTCTTATTATCCATTTTTTATTATCAAGTAAACATAACAAAGAACAATACTATGTCTGAGATGATTAATGTTTCAACCATAAAGCTTTTTGGGAGAACCATATTTCTAACACACAACACTGATGTCTTTACCCATGATTCTTCTCAACAGAATCCCACAAAACTAGATGAACAAAAAGATATGTCACAAGACAAATCTCCAAAGAAACAAGACATAACTGTTCCATGTCCAAGATGCAAAAGCATGGACACAAAATTCCGCTACTACAACAACTTCAAGGCCAAACAGCCCAGACACTTCTGCAAAAACTGCCAGAGATACTGGACTTCTGGAGGAACCGCCAGAAAGATGCTTGTAGGAGCAGGTCGCCGGAAGAACAAATTCACTAATTTTCCTTTAGATGTCTTACATTATTCTCAAATGAGTAATGTCTTGACCTTTGGATCAAACTCTTCTGATATCTCTTCAACTTCACCTGACAAAAACTTGAACGTTGGATCATATGATGAAACATTTGATAACAGTTATCAAAGTTTTCCTCCACAGTTTTCATGGAAGCCTGCAATGTGTTATCCTAATAAATCATACTATGGTGGTTTCTCCCAACCATTACTGAATGTACAATCTGTGCCAACACAATCTTGTGGCCCAAGTAAACCTACATTAGGGAAACATTCTAGAGATAGAGACATGATGATTCATCCCAACTCAGAGAAAGAAAAACTTCGCTTAAAAAGAAACAACAAAGCAGGCAATGTTACTAATGAAGAATTGGTTCCTAAGTTACTAAGATTTGACGACCCTAATGATGTTGTAATGAATTCTATATGGTCAACAATAGGAATCGAGAACGGGAGAGGAATTTTCAAGGGATTTGGATCTAATGACAAGAATCATGTGGTTGAAGCATCTTCATCAGTTTTGAAAGTTAACCCTGCAGTTTTACCAAGGTCTATTGTGTTTCATGTGATTATCTGATCGGGTATTTGTAGCACCTTACCTCGTATTGTTGGCATGTCCTAATACAAAGCGTGTAGGTGTCTAACCCCAACACAACTCAGAGACATGTGGTGTGAATCTCATGTTTGTTGTCTGGGTCAATTGTAAACTATTGTGACATAGATTCATAAGATTCCAAAATGTTTCTTTATGTGATTTAGAATTAGATGAGTTTGTTGTGAAAAATATCTTTGATGTACATATTATGTATAAGAAAAGATAAATAACAAGATGAATAGACAGGAAATGTTTATTTTGGTCAGAAATACAATGGTCAAGAAGAAATATTACAATCCAAATCATTTGATAAGAGCTATTGATATTGCTTGTTCTTTCAAATATGCAGTTGTAGTAGTAACATTGGTTCCAAAAGATTATGACATTTATTTCAATTTTATTGTGTTATGGCATCTTCCACAACATATTGGACTATAACACACATCTACTAGTTACAAAACGTTTAGTGTCAAAGCACATTGCCCAATGGACATAACGGTTACAACTTAATTTAGGAGTTATTATGGTTACAAAAAATAGACCATGACATTTATTTTAATTTTAACGTGTTATGTAATTTTCCACGCTCTATTGTAAATTCAAAATATCTATTGAATTATAAAACACGCATCAATTAGTAATTAATATATAGTCTAAAATTTTACTTCATATCCCTCTTATACCAATATTCCTATATTTTTTTTAAATATCAATTTTATTTTTGTTTGTTTTTAACCAATTTATCATTTCACTTTTAACCATTCAATTGAGACTTTCGAAAATTGCACTATTCACTCTTGTACTGGAACTCATTAGAAAAGACTTCCGGTATATTTTTTTTCTAACAAGATGACTTTGTGAAAGACATTCAGTTTACTGCATAACGTATTCTGGAAGAGTTACTTGAAGAGTTACTTGAAGAGCTCCGGTTCAGTTTTGAAAAAAGAACGTTCTGAAACACTTATCATATGTGTTCCGGTTAATAGAGTAACATACAACAAAAGTCTTTCCCAAAGACTTCCGGTGTGTTATTTGTATGATCCGAAACTCTTCCTTGCAGACTTCCGGTTTGCATTTTTAAATTATTCTTTTGATTTTTTTTTACTTTTTTTTATTGTGCAGGTATGAAAATTATTCCTCAGTTATATGTACATACTTCTGATGCTTTTTTAACCATTCAAAGACTTAGTACACGAGAAGAGGTGATCAGATGGATTAAAGAGGTTGGAATCCATAATAAAGTAACCGTTATTATCAATCGTTCAGATACTTAAACAGACAAGAGAGAGAAGTAACAAATTAATATTTGGTTGTGATAAAGGTGGGAAATACAAGGATACTGATAGTGGAACCCAAAGTGCGTCCAAAAAATGTGGATGTCCATTGAAAATCAGGTCGACTCCGGCAAAAGATGAGTCTGGTTGGAAGATTTATGTAAAATATGGGGTCCATAATCATGGTTTACCTGATAGATTAGAAGGTCATTCCTTTGTTGGTAGGTTGACCACAAATGAGAAGTAGCATGTCGCTGATTTGACAAAGATAAGTGAACCACCTAGACACATTTTGCTTTCCTTGGAAGACCGAGATCCAGAGAATGTCACTCGGATTACGCAAATATACAAGCATAATAGTATGATAGAAAAAGAGATAAGAGGTCCTAGAAGTGAGATACAATATTTGTTTAAGCTTATTGAGGATGCAGGCTATGTGTATTGGAGTAGAAAAAGGGATGACTCGGAAGTTGTGAGAGAGATATTTTGGGCCCATCCCGATTCATTTAAGTTATTGGATATTTTTCATGTGTTAGTTATGGATAATACCTACAAGACAAACAAATATAGAAAATCTTTGTTTGAAATTGTTGGCATGGCATCAACCGAGTTGACTTTTGCTGTCGCATTTGTGTATATGGATTCTGAGCAGACAAAGAATTTTTGTTGGGTATTGGAGAAACTTAAAGAATTTTTGTGAAGAAAGATTTGTGTCCACAAGTGATTTTGACAGATAGAGGTCTTGCTTTGATGAAACCAATTAAAATTGTGTGTCCGAGGTCGATTAATTTTCTATGTAGATTTCACATTAACAAAAACATTGGTACAAAAGGCAAGCAATATATGGTGAATGGCATGCAAAAGACGATAGACACATTATGGATGGAAGTTGTTTGGGCTAGTGATGAGGTTCAGTATGATCAACGGTCGCATCAACTTGAGCAGGCATGTGTTGATTATAGTGGATTTGTTAATTATGTGAAAGACATGTGGTTGACTCCACATATACAAAGATTTGTTGGAGCATGGATTAATTGAGTGTTACATTTGGGTAACACGACGGCTAATCGGTATGTGTTATATTTTTTACTATGTATTTTTTATATATGTGATATTTTTAATATTTTCAATATGTTATTTTTAGGATGCGATGGCTTTTGAGAGGCCAGAGCACGGGCTTGGAGCTAAGCCAGAGGGGGGGATTGAGGGTCAGATGGTTCAGTATCAGAGGAGAGTTCGTAGTAAGGTGGGGATTGAGGAGATGGTGATGATGATGGTGAGGTGGTTTCATTCAACATTTCTACTTCTGAAACTGGTAATGTTGTGGTGGCGAGGTTGAATTTCAAAGATGGTGGGTTAGAAGATATGGTGGTTGAGGGAGGAGTTTCAGCAGAGGTGTATATGGGGGTTGCTTGGGGAAGAAAAGAAGCAATTGGTTTAATTTTGACAGAGGGAGGGAGAGATGCAGACTTACCTGGAGAGCCAACCAGAGGAACTGGGGGTCTTGATCCAGAGGATTCTCCCAGCTTAGCTTTCTTCGCCTTCTTTGACTTCTTAGAGGGCTCTCGTATCCTCTTCATGATGTTTGGTGGATGCTCAGGTAGCGAGTCCACTGAGAATTCAGAGATATCCACCCCTTGCTTAGAAAGGTCCTCTAGATAGTAGGCTACTACCTCTGGAGGGTCAATCTTGGAGAACAGGTAGAGTCCGTTGGGAATCTCCCTCTGATCTTTGAGTGCTTCCCAGGCGGTATTAAGTGTTGGTTTGGCTCTGACTTGATTAATGATTCTCATGCTCTTCAAATTCCGAGCATTCAAAGGTCTTCTAGTGTCAATGGTGACATCTTCCATGAGTCGGAGCTGGATTAGATGGTCCACGAGGCCACTCTCGATCAATACATCAGATATCAGTCTCCCCAGAGGGATGTAGTTTCTTGTCTTCATGTTGTTTCTGGTGTCTTTAACTGAATCTTTGAGGCACTTGAAGAGGAGTGCAGGTAGGCAGAGTTTCAGCCCCTTGTGAATGTAGTACAAGATGCACTTCTGATCTGTGTTGATATAGTCAGAAGACTTTGAAGCAGGATGATGATGGATGGTGTCTAAGATGATCTTCAGCCAAACCCGGAGGTTCTGATGTAGTTCCTTGTTCTTGGAATGCTTGCCTTCAACACTCTGTTGGAAGATGGTATGGTTTATTTCCTTGGACAAGTACTTTGCCCTAGGGTTTATGTTGTAGATGCGTCTTCCTCCTGTCTTCTCCCTGCTCAGAAGAGAGGCAATTGATTTCTCAGTGATGACTATCTTGACTCCTAGAACGTAGGAGACAATGTAGTGATCATCTGAGTCTGCGAAACTCCAGGACTCCTTTACCAGATTCGTGTACACAGGGCCATAGAGGCGTTGAAAGTAATTTTCCCACCCTTGCATTTTCAGTTCTTCAGTGAGGTCGACGCCATTACGCTTCATGTTTTCGAAATCAACCAAGGTTTCACATAGAACTTCAAGCTTATCAAATGGAGTTACTAGATGAATGTGGGGATCACGATCAAGCATGTGGGTTCCCGGTAGATTGGAGTTGAGATAACGCCGGTGGTTTCAGTGGTTTGTTGGCTAGAACTGGGTGCTTGCTCTGTTGAATTCATCTGTTGGGAGTAGTTGTAAACTGATTGTTGCTGAGAATCCATGAAGAGCGGTTGAGGATGATGATGAATGTTTAAAGAAATTTGATGAAGACTGTAGAAATCCTTTGAAGGAGATAAAGAACTGAGAGAGAGGGTTTTGTGAGGTCGTGAGTGTTAAAGTGTGAAAGTGTAGTTTGTGAAATGAATATATACACATTTAGGGTGCATGCAAAACGACAATAGAAAGTTGAGTTTAACAGATAGGAAATTGAATGCAACATGTTAACCAAGTAAGCACGTTTAGAAAAGAATGATTACAGCCCATGATGAAAGTCTAATCCCCAAACCAGCATACTGCTCGAGGAGATATCAAGAGTTTGTTTCTTGATTTCTACTAGACAGTTGTCTAGAAGTTCCAAGGTCAGACGCAAGATGTACCACGTGTTACTTTATTTGATCTTCAGGAATACCAAAGGGTTGGATCCTGGAGATTTCTAACTCAGATGACTTCTAACTGGTAGAAGCATCAGAGTCATATACAGAAACCAGGTGTTTACTTTAGAGTCTTACTTTTCTATTTCAGAGGCACATTTAATTTTGAACAATTTTGAATGTTTAGATTTTTCAAGATAAAAGAGAATCTATCTTTAGCCAGGGGTTTGGTAAAAATATCAGCCCATTGATGGTCTGTATCAATAAATTTTAATGTTATTACCCCTTTCTGAACATAGTCTCTAATGAAATGATGTTTTATTTCTATGTGCTTAGCTTTGGAATGCAAAATAGGATTCTTACTTAAACAGATGGCGGAAGTATTGTCACAAAAGATAGGAATGTTACTCTCAAATATCTGAAGATCTTCTAGTTGATTCTTCATCCAAAGCATCTGAGTAGTGCACAGTGATGCTGAAATATATTCTGCTTCTGCAGTGGACAGAGCTATGGTTGATTGCCTTTTGCTGGCCCAGGATATCAGATTCTTTCCCAAGAACTGACAGTTACCAGATGTACTTTTACGTTCCATTCTGTCCCCTGCGTAATCTGCATCACAGTAACTAGAAAGTCTATACTCTGATGTTTTCTCATACATCAGGCCCATGTTAGGGGTTCCTTTCAGATACCTGAGTATTCTTTTAACAGTTGTTAAATGAGATTCTCTAGGATCTAATTGGAATCTGGCACAGAGACATACACTAAACAGGATATCAAGACGTGTAGCAGTAAAATAGAGAAGAGAGCCTACCATACCACGATAGAGCTTTTGACAAACCTTCTGGCTAACTTCTTTTTCCAGAATGCAAGTTGGATGCATAGGTGTCTTAGCAGGTTTGCATTCCGCCATTTTGAATTTCTTCAGAATGTCTTTTATGTATTTACTTTGATGAACGTAGGTAGCTTTTGAAGCTTGATTGATTTGAATTCCTAGAAAGAACTTTAGGTCTTGCATTAAGCTCATGTCAAATTTTTCCTGCATTAACTCAGAGAATTCTTGACATACATAGGGGTTAGCTAAACCAAAAATAATGTCATCAACATATATCTGGCATATCATGAAGTCATTACTAATGTTTTTACAAAAGAGTGTAGAGTTAACTTTTCCTCTAATAAAGTCATGTTCCAGAAGAAAATTGCTTAGTCTTTCATACCAAGCTCTAGGAGCTTGTTTTAAACCGTATAATGATTTCTTAAGTTTAAAAACATGTTCTAGACAACTGGAGTTTTCAAAAACTGGAGGTTGATTGACATATACTTCTTCTGATATATAACCATTAAGAAATTCACTATTGACATCCATTTGATATAGTTTGATTGAGTGATTTACAGCAAATGAAACAAGTAAGCGAATAGATTCTAACCTGGAGACTGGGGCAAAGGTTTTGTTGTAGTCAATTCCTTCTTGTTGACTGTACCCTTGTGCCCCCAGTCAAGCTTTATTTCTGACAACTTCTCCTTTTTCGTTCAGTTTGTTTCTGAACACCCATCTGGTTCCAATAACGTGAGTTCCTTTAGGCTTTGGAACAAGATCCCAGACGTCATTCTTTGAGAATTGATCTAGCTCTTCTTTCATAGCTAGAACCCAGTCGTTGTCTTGAAGTGCCTCATCACAGGAATTAGGCTCAATCAGAGATACTAGTCCTAGAGGGATTTCTTCAGGTATCTTGAATGTTGACCTAGTTCGGACAGGTTCGTCCTTGTTTCCCAGAATCAAATCTTCAGAGATGTTGAGGCGACTTCTTGATTTCTTCTGGATAGTTGAGGCTTTAGTTGCATCTGGACTTTGTTTATCAGATACTTCTAGTGCTTTGATCTTTTCGTCAGATCCTGCAAGAGTAATCTCCAGATCTGCAAGTTTCTCAACTAGCTTTGACTTTTCAGGGTCAAGCTTATCATCAAATCTAACATGAATTGATTCTTCCACAATTTTGGTTTATGTGTTGTATACTCTGTAGCCTTTAGAGTGTTCTGAGTATCCTAACATAATACCTTTTTGTGCTTTTGAATCAAACTTGTTCAGATGTTCTTTAGTATTCAGAATAAAGCAAGAGCATCCAAAAGGATGAAAATAAGAAATGTTGGGTTTTATTCCCTTACACATTTCATAGGGATTCTTCTCCAGAATAGGTCTTATAGAGATTCTATTCTGAATATAATATGATGTATTTACTGCTTCAGCCCAAAAGTGCCTAGCCATATTTGTTTCATTGATCATGGTTCTGACCATCTCTTGGAGTGTCCTATTCTTCCTTTCTACAACTCCATTTTATTATGGAGTTCTAGGACAGGAGAAATCATGGGATATTCCATTAGAATCGAATAGTTCTTCAAAAAAATTATTTTCAAATTCTCCACCATGATCACTTCTAACTCTAATGATTTTGGAGTCAAATTCGTTTTGCATTTTGGAACAGAAGCTAGTGAAGACAGAGTGAGACTCACTCTTGTGCTTTAGGAATTTTAACCATGTCCAACGACTAAAATCATCAACAATAACTAGTCCATATTTCTTTCCATTGACTGATGATGTTTTAATAGGTCCAAGCATATCAATGTGAAGAAGTTCCAGAGGCTTAGAGGTGGAAACAATATTTTTCTTTTTAAAAGATGTTTTGGAAAATTTCCCTTTCTGACATGCCTCACATAGAGCATCTGAAGAATACTTCAGCTTGGGTAGACCTCTGACTAACTCGAGTTTATTTAGCCGAGAGAGTTTTCTCATGCTAATGTGGCCCAATCGTCTATGCATTACCCATTGCTCTTCATGAACAGACATCAGACATTTTACATTTTGTTCTTTTAAGTCTGAAAGATTTATTTTGTAAATATTGTTTTTCCTCTTGCCAGTGAATAGGACTGTTCCATTGTTTTGATTAATTGCTTTATATGTTTTTTGATTGAAGATTACATCCTAGCCGTTATCACTTAATTGACTTATTGATAACAGGTTATGCATTAATCCTTCTACATAGAGAACATCAGATATAGAGGGAAGAGTTCCATTACCAATAGTTCCGGAGCCTCTGATCCTTCCTTTCTAATTTCCTCCGAAGCCTACGAAGCCAACATCTTTAAGTTCCAGGCTTTGGAACATATACTTTCTTCCCGTCATGTGTCGCGAGCATCCAGAGTCCAGGTACCATGATTGGTGTCTTAACTCTGCTGCATAAGATATCTGCGACATAAACAATCTTATCCTTTGGCACCCAGAATCTTTTGGGTCCTTTATGATTAGTTTTCACATAGCTTCTTAGAACTTTGGGTTTTCTAGCATTATTAAAACGTTGTGCTTGTGTATGTGTGAAGTGATAAGAAAACGGAGATTTAGGTTTGTCATTTGTGGAAGATTTATCTTCACTGGGGTCATACCTTATTCCTCTTTTATTATTCTGACTTACTCCATAAATCATGGATGCCATTCTGCTTCTCTCTATCCCATTTTTCAGAAACTTTTGAAAATATTTTTCATATTCATACATTACTGTGTTCAAAGTTTGTGGAGCTTGAGATAACCCTTATTCAAGTTTTAAACATTGTTTATTTGTGGAGTCTCTTTCTAATATCAAAGTTAGGTTTTCGTCTTTTAGTTCTGAAACTGTCATCTCAAGTTTACCACATTCTTCAATGGTTTCTTCAAGAACCTCTTTTACAGCTTTAAATTTTTTATTAAGTTTCTGATATGAGTTTAGAGTTTCAGAAAGGCATGATTCAAGGTCAGAGCGAGAAAGATCAGAAAATACCTCTTCAGATTCAGATTCTCCATCTGATGTATTTCTGGAGGTGGTAGCCATGAGTGCAACATTTGCCCGTTCTTCAGAGTCTGATTCTGAGGAATTAGATCCACTGTCGTCCCAGGTGGCCATCAGTCCCTTTTTAGTTATGAATGAAATTTTCTTGAAATTTTCTCTTCTAGAGCTTTATTTCTTCAACTTGGGATATTCGTTTCTGTAATGACCTGTTTCCTTACATTCATAGCATGTTATATCTTTGTTTGACTTACCTCTGGAAGTTGATTCTGATCGATCCCCCTTGGGTCTTGGTCTTCTGAAGTTATTATTCCTTTTTCTCCAAAGTTATTTTACTCATCTAGTTAAAAGGGATAATTCTTCTTCGTCGTCAGAGTCTTCCTTCTCAGAGTCATCATTGTCTTCTTCTTCAGCCTGGAAGGCTTTGTTTCTATCTGGTTTGCATCTTTTGGATCTGGACTTTAGTGCTACAGACTTGATCTTCTTTTGAGGTTCATCTTCCTCCAGTTCTATCTCGTGACTTCTGAGTGAACTGACGAGTTCCTCAAGGCTGATATTGTTCAGATCTTTTGATAACTTTAAAGCTGTGACCATGGGTCTCCATTTCTTTGGCAAGCTTCTAACTATCTTTTTGACATGATCCGAAGTTGTGTATCCTTTATCCAGCACTTTGAGACCTGCAATTAAAGTTTGAAATCTAGAAAACATTACCTTTACAACTTCATCGTCCTCCATTTTGAAGGCTTCATATTTCTGGATTAGAGCTAGAGCCTTTGTCTCTTTGACTTGAGAATTTCCTTCATGAGTCATCCTCAGGGAGTCAAGTATTTCTTTAGTTGTTTCCATGTTGGTGGTCTTTTCATATTCATTATAGGAAATAGCACTTAATAGTATCGTTCTGGCTTTGTGATGATTTTTGAATTCACGCTTCTGATCATCTATCATTCTGCTTCTGGGAATAGCAATGCCAGCGTCTGTCACAGGTGGTGTGTAGCCAATTATGACAATATCCTATAGATCAGCGTCGTAGCCCAGAAAGAAGCTTTTAACTCTGTCTTTCCAATAATCAAATTTTTCTCCATCAAAGATTGGAGGTTTAGCATTGTAACTATCTCTTTCATTGGTGTTGGCCATAGTTTTTCTCACGCTGGATCTCTCTACACTGTTAAGTGTTAGATTAGAAAATCAATAACAGATCCGTAGCTCTGATACCAATTGAAGGTTGAGAAAAACAAGAAAGGGGGTTTGAATTGTTTTTGGAAATAAAAACTTTTTTAGAAATCAGACACACACAGAATAAAGAGAAATGACATAGAATTTTATACTGGTTCGCCTTCAAAAAGGACTTAATCCACTAATCTTGAAAGATTACACAACCAAACGTCTAAGAGAATAATCTCTTAGCCCTCTCAAGTATTCAGACTGCGCAGAGTCACTTGAGGAACTAGTTCAAGCAAGAGTAAATTATAATCTAAAGTGCTTCTAACAAAAAGCAAATATTAAAGAATTATAAGAGCGATAGCTTTTCACGTAAGAGCAACAGCTCGTGAAAAATGAGAGAGGATGAATGAGATTTCTTGTGTGTATCTCGTGTATTCTTTTGTGAAGTATTCTGTTCTTTATATAGTCGTTGTGAAGGACCGTTGGAGTGAAGACAAAATCTTGGTCATTGAAGAATGATTAATTTCATTACTCCCCTTGTTTCTTTCTAAAACATTTTTGCCCGCCTCATTATTGCCTTCTTGAAATACTTTCTTTCCATATTAAGCTTCTTTTTGGTTACGCGTTCTGGACTGGTGAGTCTACGTCAGAGTCTTGATATATCAGAGTTTGTTTTCAGAGGATGATTATGTATGGTCCAATCGGAGCTTCTCAATGCTCTAAACTTCTTTAGTATCAAAGTCTGGATTTAGTAGTCTTTTATCGGAGCTTCTGACTTCTTAATGTTGCGTTGGTATCTGCGTTGATCAGAATCAGAACCTTCTGGATGCATCCTTTCTGAGTGGCATCTGATCATCGAATATTTTATATCTAATGTAATTTTCTATCTGATGTATGGTCAGAGTCCTGCATAAATTGTCAGAGTCCTGCACACTAAGAAAAACTCTCGTTAGAGTACCATTTTTATTTCATCCTTTGTTATCATCAAAATCTTAGGGATACATTGTAGAACCAACTTTGTTCTTACAATTTATCCTGTTATGCAGGATGGGCGAATTCCATCTAGGTCACTCATTTCCCTTAGCATGCTTCGTGGAGTACCTATCAACTGTATTTATGGTCATCCAGTTACGGATAATGTTTGATCAGCAATAAGGCACTCGCCATGAGAATAACTTATGACACTTTGCATAACATTCTATATAGTATTCTCATAGCGGGTCAATCCAGTATAAATATTACTCTTAATATTCATACATATGTTTAAGACTTGATAACTCCTTATCCATGATCCATGATATGTGATCATCAGTCTATATACATAATAGTCTTAATGCTTTAATGTTATCCCACTTTACAACAAAGCTTGACTACATATACTTTAAGAATAGTGTCCTTATGTTTAATGGGATCTCATGATTAAGTCATACTTGATACATTAAACGGACTAGTTATTCTGGGGACTTTATTAAACAAACATAATAAAGAAAAAGTCTTTTATTATTAATAAATAATTCGATACAAGTACCAAAAGTATTTGTCTCTAGGGCTTACACCAACATAGAATGGTTAGAGGTTTGGCTATCTTAGAGAAATCTCTTATGAACCTGCGGTAAAAACCCGCATGTCCTAAGAAACTCCTAATACCTAATTTGTTTACCGGAGGTGAAAGTTTTGATATCACCTCAACTTTTTCTTGGTCAACTTCAATTCTCTTGTAGGAAATTTTGTGACCCAAAACTATACCTTCTCGCACCATGAAATGACACTTCTCCCAGTTCAGAATCAAATTCGTTTGCTGGAACCTGTCTAAAACAAGAGAGAGGTTAGTCAAACAATTATCAAACGAAGAACCAAAGACAGAAAAATCATCCATGAACACTTCCGTATGCTTTTCAAGCATGTCAACAAAAACGGAAGTCATGCATCATTGGAAGGTGGTTGGTGCATTACACAGTCCGAATGGCATTCTTCTGTAAGAAAACACACCATAGGGGCATGTGAATGTCGTCTTCTCTTGATCTTCTGGAGCAACAACAATGTGATTGTACCCGGAGTATCCATCTAGAAAACAATAATAATCATGACCAGCTAGCCTTTCCAATATTTGATCAATGAATGGCAAATGGAAATGGTCTTTCCTGGTCGCAATGTTTAACCTCATGCAGTCAATACATACTTTCCAACCTGTAACTGTCCTCGTAGGGATTAGCTCATTCTTCTCATTTCTGATGACGGTGGTTCCCCCTTTTTTGGGGACCACATGCACCAGACTCACCCACGAGCTGTCAGATATATGGTAGATAAGACCAGCATCTAACAACTTCACCACTTCTTTCATTGCTGGGTTAAGTCTCCTTTGGGGCTGGGCCACTGGTTTGTGATCGTCTTCCATGAGAATTTTATGCATGCACGTCGTAGGGCTAATACCTTTCAAATCCTCAATTGTCCATCCGATAGCGTTCTTGTATTTTTTCAGGACTTGGATGAATTTCTCTTCTTGGATACTCTTGAAGCTCGAATTTATTATAGCTGGGCATTTACCTACGGTATCGAGGAAGACATATTTGAGATTCTCGGGAAGTTGTTTCAACTCCGTCCCTTTTTTGGACTCTTTATTCTCCTCTGATGATTGGGATTGTCTTAGATCTTCTTACTGGTGTGGTCGAGATCCCTTCCAAGGGGGTTGTACCTCCATCATGGCTAGAACTTCTGATTCTTTGTTGTCAACTTCTTTATAACTCTAAAAAATGGACAAGCTCAACACTCTTTCCAAAGGTAACTGCGGTGCATTCAATGGCCTTCATAAGAAATTAGTTGATCTATAACCTCAATTATATGACTAGTGCTAATATCATCTTTGTATTTCATGGTGTTTTGAACATAAATTTTTAATTCCTCATCATAGACCTTCAACATCATAGTACCTTCCTCTATGTCGATCAAACATCTTCCATTCTCTAAAAAGGGTCTCCCAAGAATGAGAGGAATCTCTTCATCTTCAGGTATCTCTAGAATCACAAAATCCACTGGGAATACAAACTTGTCAATCTTCACTAGAACATCGTCAACTATCCCATAAGGTTTCTTGACCGAATGATCGGCAAATTGAAGTGTCATCCTGGTGTCTTGCACAACCCCTATACCCAATTTCTTGTAAATGGGTAAAGGCATGAGACTCACACTAGCTTCTAAATCAATAAGAGATTTTTTGAAAGACCTATCTCTAATGGTGCAAGGGATGGTGACATCACCTCGATCTTTCTTCTTCATTGGAATTTTCATACCCTGCAAAATAGCACTACAAGTTTCGGTTAGAATAATTGGGTTTGTGCCAATGGTTCGCTTCTTCGAAATGATGTCCTTCATGAACTTGACATATGTAGGCATTTGTTCAAGTGCTTCCAAAAGTGGAATGTTGATTTCTAACTTCTTGAACAACTCTAAGAATTTCTCAAAGTTTTTCTCATGTTGCCCCTTTTTCTTGTTTCTTGTGGGAAAGGGAAGCTTAATGACTGATTTTGGTTCAATGACTTTTTCTTTCACCACTTGTTTAGGCACAACCAATTCTTCCCTTACAGCTTCATTTTCTTTGATCTCAAGATCTACTTCAAGCAGTTGATCTTCATCTTCAGCTTTCTCCTCAAGGACTTCATGAGATTTACCACTTCTCGTTGTCACAACACTAACATTATTATGCTCTCTTGGATTTGTCACAGTTGCACTTGGTAGATCATCTTGTGCTTGAGAACTTGAGGCTAATTATTGTGTTATATGACCCATCTAAACTTCAAGTTTTTTTATGGAAGCAGTAGTGTTCTTTTGATTGTTTATAGTTTCTTCTTGGAATTGATCAGAATGTAAAATACGGATTTTACACAAATATGAGAAATATGCCAGGGTACGGTGTGTGATTTTTCCCTGCAATAACCTTGAATTTAGATCTCCTCAACAAGTTCAGATATTCAATTACCAAATCTTAGTGTTGTTTCCTCCTAAAACCTTAGAGAGAAACCTTTGGGCATTCATCCTAATATCTAAGTCCTTAGAAAATTATGATGAAACCAAGATTTGTTTTAACAAGATATATCCGGTAACTATAGGGTATCCCTATCCCTAAGTGATATCTACTAAAGTTTAATCGCGCAAGAACCTTAATAATTGTGATCCAACAAATTGTTAACCGTAGAACAATTCTTATTTGTCCGAAAATGAAAGCATTAAAAACATTGCACATTTAAATTGAATAATAAAACATAAAATTGAGGGAATTGGGAATTCAAAGTCATTACACGATCAAATTAGGGACATCCCCTAGCATTTGGGGGTTTAGCTTCTCATAATATTCAAAGAAAATACAATATTCAAATTAGACATTACAAGATAAGTGGATTTCGTTGATCTTCAATCACGATCGCTCTTGAAGAATCTCCGTGCTCTGAAACCCTTGACAATACCAATCTTAATCGTCAAAATCTTTTCTCGTGCAAAAGTCCCTTCTCTTTTCCCCAAAAAGTCATCTAAATAGTCATTGATTGATTAACAGATGTAGCAAATACCCAAAACGCCCTCCGAAGTCATAAATTCTAAAAATCAAAGAAAATCAGAAGATGAGGCGTCCAAGCCAACACGGGCCGTATCGGGAAGCACGGCCGACCGTGTTGGCTCACTGTTTCTCTTCTCCAACAATACAAGTGGCAAGCTTGCTAACACGGGTCATGTCAGCTGACACGAGCACCCGTGTCAGCCCATTGTTTTTCTTCCTAACTTCTGATTTTATCCCTCTCCTGACACGGGCCATGTCAGATGACACGGGTGGCCTGTCAAGGTCACTGTATCTTCCAAAAATCCTTCTCCACGAGTCCGGAACGACCGATTTCCTTGACGAGCCTTTGGGATTCTTTTGCTTGAATCTGAAAACCAATAGAACTACCAAAAGAAAGCATACAACGTAATAAACTGACATAAACTAATAATAATAACAAAACAAGAATGTAAATGCGAACATAAAACTTACTTGACAAAATAATAAAAAAATAAAACAAAGTGTTACCAATTTCGCGGATTCATGCCGAATAAGTGTCAGAAAACTAGTAGAGTTGGTGACCGATCAGAGACCCCTCTCACTTTCTCTCAAACACTCTCTTAAGTGTTTGGACAGTTACAAAAGCTTAATATTGATGGAGTGAATTACAACACGAAATTACTTTATACCTAAACATAGGAATGTGACTTATAAATAGAGTACAACAACACAAAACAATGAATCTAAAAACAAAAGAATCAAATAACTAAAACACATCTTGTTTTGTTCTCCATGTGCTGAGTCTTTCACAATGGATAGTTCCTTCTTACATAGCACAAGGTCCATCACCAAATTCCACCACCAAAGTCCATTAGGGTTTGAATCTTTAAGGTGTGGCTGAATCAATCTCACAAGCGTAAGAGAAGAATCTTCACTAAGATGATTTTCAATCTTTGATTTGCTAAATCTTCATCGTATCAGATTCTTTATTTTTAAAATTCTTGATGAATGATATTTGGGGAAAATTTTCCATATTCCAAAAAATGCAAGAGACAATTAAACATGATTGAACAAGAATGGACACAAATCTTCAATCAGGCGCGAGATTCACTCAGCGCATAATTTGAGAAACATCTCGCTCCACATGTTGCTTCCTGATTTGAACTCATAGAGACAAAATGTCTCACACAATATCATGATATTTTGCTCCACATGTTGCCGATTGAAATGACGCGAATCATTTGTAACAACAATTTCTTTAAACATTTTTTAAATCAAGATTTTTATAATTGGACATCATTTTTCAACCTACACAATTCACCTCCCTTCTTTTGTTTGGAGTCACTTGTCCAATAAGTGACATTAAAGTATAACTCCTACTATAAGACTACTTGTCTCAGGAGATATAATGAAGATCGCAAACACTTCTTTGTTTTTAACAATGGTCTTTTTATAAATACACCTCCACCATTTGATGATTAACAATTTGACTTATTGAAAGCATTTTTTGAAGCAATTGAGTTTGAAAGATAGAACTTTGTTACAAATTATCTTTTTATTCCTACTTCTTACATTAATAATAAAGTAGTGAATAAACCAGATAATTTTTAGATACAAGATTATAAGGGAAAAGTGATACTTGGGTTTAAAGCTAAGCGTTGGATGATTAGTCTTATGAGCACCCGAGAGTAATCTTTTGTTTTTAATTCTAATTCAATCAAGGAAGTACGAGACACTCTTTAAATGATCCATGAAGATTTTTCCCAGATCAAACAAGAGAGAATGAATATATGTATCCAAGAAGATGAGTCACCAATTGAAAGTGAAGATCATCTTCTTCACATATGATTCTCAAACATCGAAATCCTTGAAAGTTGCTTTAGAAAATCTGTTTCTAACAAACATCTCAGATTTTATAACTAGTATCAGAAATCTGACTCAATACTTAATTCAAATGATAGAAAAACTTGTGTTGAATTTCAAGAAAAATAAAAAAATAGAGAAATTATCCTAAAACTCAAAGAGGTAATTCAGTTCCTAAAAGATGAAGAAAAGTCAAGAACGTTTGAAGAATCTTCGTCATTTTTAAAAATATTACTTGAAGAAGTGATTAAAGGATCAATACCAAATATTTAGTAGAACTATCACAATAAATAAATCAATAATCTGAAGAGTTAACATCCGGAAGAAGTTTTGAAGAACCCACGTTTGAAATTTTTTGTGATTATCTTATTTGACTAAGAGGAAAAACCAAGGAGAAGAAATAATTGACAAAAAGGTAAAAGTGGAAAAAGAAGTGATATGAATGAAGTAAAAAGGTGGGACAGAACAGAACAAAGAACAGCCCTATCTTTATAATTAGGTGGGTGATTCCAACTGCAAACTAAGATCTTATAGGCCACAACAACTTGTGGCTCACAAAATTTCCCCTTTTCTTATTTGGCATTCCTACTTTTTCCCTTTATAAAACCTCTTCACAGAAACTCACAAACAAACAGAACAAAGAGACAAAAACAACACTCCACAACCCCAACAACAACAACAATTTCTTCTACATATTACCATTGAAATGTCTGAGATGATTAATGATTCAACCATCAAACTTTTTGGGAGAACAATATTCTTAACACACAACATCGATGTCTCTACCAATGATTCTTCCTCAGAATTTGAACCTTCTCTTCCTCATGAAGACTTCTCTAATCATAGTCTTCATTCATCTGTATCTTCATCTTCTCCACTTGAAGTAAACTCTTCAATGGAACATGTAGCAAAGAAATATAAGGTATGTGTCATGCCATGATTGTTCTATATGAAAAAATTGCTTATTTAAAATTCTATATTTAACTAGTATGTTTTGCAATTTTAACAGAAACCCTTTTTTCAGAAGCTACCAGTTATTAATGGGTTGATTCAAAAATTGCATCTTTTTCTTGTTTAGATTAATAAATTGTTTCTAATTATATGTATGCAATTAACTTAAGTGTTACTGCAACTTCTCGTGGCTGGTTGGTTTTCATGATCACAGATGGTTGATGAAATTGTTCACTTTTCTCATTTGTAGAGAATTTATTTAAGAATAGCTCAAGTCTATGATTTTGCTTTATGATAGAGGTTTTCTAGTTTACCTTTAAACAATATAATTTGTGGCTCATATTTTAGTCATATCTAACTGATATGTATCAATTTTAGGAAACATCAAGGAAAGAATTCACCTCAGACCAAGATTTAGATGATGAGGCTTCATTTCATCTCACAAAGGATTTAAAATCCACCACATGTTCAAGTCTTATTGAGAACCCCAAGACTCCCCCATCAGAAACAGAAACTTCGCAACAGAATTCCACTAAAATTGATGAACAAAGTGATATTTCACAAGACAAATCTCCCATGAAACCGGACAAAATTGTTCCATGTCCAAGGTGCAAAAGCATGGACACAAAGTTTTGCTACTACAACAACTACAACATCAAACAACCGCGACACTTTTGCAAAAACTGTCAGAGATATTGGACTTCTGGAGGAACCACTAGAAAGATGCTTGTAGGCGCAGGTCGGCGCAAGAACAAAATCTCTTCTTTTTCTTCTGATGTATCACATTATCAACAAATGAATACTGTCTTTACCTTTGGGTCAAATTCTCCTATTATGTCTTCAACTCCACTTGACAAGAAAATGAATATTGATTCACATGAAGAAACAATTGATAAGAGTTATCAAAGTTTTCCTCCACAGATTCCATGGAACCCTGCAATGTGTTATCCTGTGTCATTTTATCCGAATATGGTACACTATGGCGGTTTCTTGCAACCATTATGGAATGTACAATCTATCCCAACACAATCTTGTGGCCCAAGTAAACCTACATTAGGGAAACATTCAAGAGATGGAGATATGATCATTCATCCCAACTCGGAGAAAGAAAAACTTGGCTTAGAAAGTAACAAGAAAGAAGGTAATAGTAATACTAGTGTGTTGATTCCTAAGACACTCATAATTGATGATCCGAATGAAGTTGCAAAGAGTTCTGTATGGTCAACAATAGGAATCAAGAATGCGAGAGGAATTTTTAAGGGATTTGCATCAAAGGGTGATGATAAGAATGATCATGTTGTCGAAGCCTCCTCATCAGTATTGAAAGCTAACCCTGCAGCTTCATCAAGGTCTCTTGTGTTCCATGAGAGGATTTGATTGGCAATAAGTAGCACGGATTTGATTGGTAAATCATAGTAGAAATTGTTCATTAGATTCTAAAATGTTTAGAACATAGATCATAGGCCAGTACAATCACATTCGGCTAAGGTGCTTTTGATTTTTGTTAGAAATAGATGACTTTGTTGAGTAAATACCTTTGTATGTACATATTTTATATATATGAATATGAGAAAGAATAAATAACAATTTGGTTCCAAGACATTTAATTCAATTGGATTATCTCTATTGTCTTAAAATTCAAACACCTTGATTTCCTTCTGGAAAGAATCATTCACTTTCTCTTCCTACGATACTTCATTTTGATTTTGATCCTTGGCCATGGTTAAATCATGACTAAATAGGATCCAAATTGTTTTGTCACTGTTGAATTGTAGCTAACCTACACAGGATCTCCTTGGTATGCCTAAGTATTGTCGTCTATCGGGATCTCATCTTTGTCTGGCATTTCTGGTAAGAATGGTTAGGCAATGGTTCCAACTTGAGGATGTCCACAACCTACCACTCTCAAAGTGATGGAAAAATGGAGGTTTTGAACAAACTTTTGCAGCACTGCACATGACAAAAAGTCTGGGTTTTGTGGATATTTCTGGTATGGCTTTACCTATATATTGTACTTGACTTAATGGAAATAACATAGATGAATGTTGATGAAAGTAGTAGTTCTGTAGAATAGCTAGCCTTCTTAACCAATTCAGTATTTCTATACATAACACATGCATAATGTTATTACACTATTTGAAAGCTTCATGATATTCATCTTCATGATCTCCACTTTACAACTTATGGCACATCACATTGTTTTCAATTTATTCTTTTAGAGGATAATCTTACTTTGAATGAAAAGGACTTCGAAGTGGATATCTATGTATTGATAATGGAATAAAAGAATCCAACAAGGGGTAAGAACAAGAAAATAGAGGAATTGACAAAAAGCCAAGGTTTAAAAAGGAGGTGACATGGATGAAAAAGGTAGGAGAGTATCACTATCTTTATAATTACGTGGGTGAATCCAATCCAACTGCACACTAATATATCCTAGGCCACAACAGCTTGTGGCTCACAAAACTTCCCCTTTTCTGAAGTGGCATTCCAACTTTTCAATAAACTTCTTATCTTCTTTAAGGATGGCAATTTCTTCCTCCATCTATCCATTAATTCATTCAATCTATATAAAAATATGTATAATTGATAAACTAAATGAATTCAATCCATTCAATTTATTTTAAAGATTAAATAAATTATTTTAATGGAAAAATCTAAATAGTTTATGTTCTAGGTTAGTCACATGGTATAATAAGATCGGATCAACTTAAAGATCAAATCTAAATTTAACGTCCACTAAAGGTGATGGACAAATGTACTACGTAGTCACGAACTGAAGCAAGATGACGCTCTATCTCAATCATTGGGGTCCATCTAACTGTCCTCGTGCTAGGCGTTGATGAGGATCAAGTTGGACTTGAATTTGTGCTTGCATATGACTAGGAGAGAAATGAGGTTCAGCATCATCATCTTCTTCAATTTCAGCTAAATGTGGGTTTTTCATTCCCTTAGGTTATGATCTTCACTTAGTATGAGTCCTAATTTACAAAATGGTGTTTGCATGTTAAATCTATAGATTATTGGCTGTGTTAAATGATTTGCAAGTTACAAATTATGTTATAACTAAGCTAAGATGGTGTTTAGGATGATAAATGGTGGAAATGTTTCTGAGAGAGGTAATGAGGGTTAGAATTTATGGTGTAGAATTGAAAGAACCTAAGGCCACATATGATTGATAAATGGTGTGTTCAAGTGTGCAAGCATGTTTAGGATTCAAGCAAGGGTTTGTTAGGATTCAAGGGGGCACTGCGTAGTTAGGATTTGTTTAAGTGACGAATGACCGAGCACGAGACATACGCATAGGAATGTGACTAAGTATTGGTGAGTGAAATGGAAAATGTTTTGTAAGTCATATAGAATACTTAGGATAATATGGAGTTGAGATACATAGGCGGTGAATGAAAAGAGATCCTATTTATTGATGTAGGATATAGCTTATAATTGGCTAAGGATTAATGAATAACATTCTACAGGGTGGGGTACCCAAATTGACTAATACCATAGGAAGTTACATACTCAGAGCTGATGCTAGGTGTATTTTAGGGTAAACCAGGACTAGTGTAGGCAAATCCCAGATACTCGACACTCTTAAGTTATGTTATATGCGTAAGGAGTGTTGGTGATTGAAAGACTCACGGGGTTGCGTTCGATGGAGACCTTTCGAGGGGGCTGAACTACAATGCATAATTGTGGTTGTATGCTCCGCTATCTGATTGGAGTGTAGTAGGGTGTTCATGATTCGAATATTATCAACAAGTTCACGAAACAATCAATTATAATATAAAAAATGTCGAATCCACATATCAATCTAATATGATATATTATCGTTTTATAAATCTAAGGCTATTAGAAAATATTTTGTTTGAGAACGAATGTAAATTAACTGATTTGAAAATTAAAATAAACGGAGATCGAAATGTAATTTCCGATATACCTTCAATACTCAGATAAATTTCAGCATTTCGTTTGGCTTTAAAATATTTTTTGGAGAAAATACTAATTTAAAAACAGTACTCACTTTCGCGTCATCCGTGTTATGTTTCAAAACCACAGTTGCCTATTGTCGCTCCGCAAGTTACAGTTTCGAAATGATTTTTGAAAGCCAATAAGTCCTAATTAATTACTAAAGCGTTGTCGCTGTTTTAAAAAATTAAAAATCTAAATTTTATGATAGGATACCAGTGTCACACTGTCACACTATTAATCAATATCTGAGTACTTTCGTTGTCGAACAAAGCTTTTTAACTTTTAAAATAAAATTTAGAACCAAAAAAATAATTTAATATTGAAAATCAGTGCCTATATATTTTACGGAGTTCCGTCAGAATGACGGTTCTCACATCCTGGCTCTAAAAGCGTAGTCGAACATGTTTACGGGAAACATACTATTAATAATTAAATATATTGATTTAAAAATAAAATGATTCAAAATAAATAAAAACAGAAAGAAAGGGGACTAAATCATATGTGTTGTATATATATATATATATATATATATATATATATATATATATATATATATATATATATATATATATATATATATATATATATATATATATATATATATATATATATATATATATATATATATATATATATATGTTTTAAAACAAAGGGGACTAAACCTAAGTTTTTTTTATTAATGAGCCTGACAAGATTTACAAATCCCGCTCCTACGTATCTCCGGATGCAATAGAGAAATCAAGGCTTACGTAGTTCTGAATAGAAAGTGTTTGTTTGTGGGTCGATTTTAGTCAAAGTTGTCTTGTATTAATCGATGAGAAATATTGTTTTACCCAAAACAGATGAGGAGCAGACGTGTACATTACATTGAATGGATTTACAAATCAAAATTGGGAAAAAAGTGACTTATCTCAACTCAACAATTATGGATGAAGCATTGCTTGGCATTATCTTAATACAAGATGTATTTTGTTTTATGAAAAGGTTTTTCTGATCAATCGCACGACAACGAAAAAAAAGTTTGATTGGTTGAATGTATTCTTAGGCTTGAAAGACGGGTATTTATTACTTGCAAACTCTTACAACTATGGTCTAATACTCAGGACTAGTATGGACCTTTCACTCAGGTAATTTTTTTCTTTCAATTTTATTGAGAAAATAAGTGTGAATATTTACAAGTGTTTTGAAGGGAAAACGAACACTTATGGCTTGCAAGCTCTTACAACTTACGCCTAACATTCAGGACTACATTTGGATCTTTCACCTAGGTAGTCTTTTTCTTCAATTTAGTTATGAAAATGGTTTGAAGTGATTTGAGGGTAATTGAAATGCAGACAAGTAAATGCAAGCACACAAAAAGAGAAGAGCTCATTTACAACACACTCAAAAATTAAATCGAAAAAAGTAGAATCGGGACATGTATGGATCAAAATCGTGATGCGAGAATGCAAATTAAAGTCAGATAACGCAAGGACGTGCAAGGAAATAGGAAATTTAGAAGAAAACAAAAACCCTAGGTAATGTGCTCAAAAGCCGGCTTGCGCATATTGACAATAATCGAAATATCGTATGCGATGAAGCAAAACACAGCGAAATACTATCATTATATCGATAAAATAATCATGAAATAACAACACAGAGAGAGTTGTATCCATAGATCAATGCTCAATGTTTAATTATGAAAAGAAATCAGAGAAACACTCAAAATTTAATCAAATATTAAAAAAATAGGGCAACACATAAAAAGGTGAAAAATAGTTTAAAAAAAGTGGTAATAATAATAAAAATTGACAGAAAATGAAGTATTCAGGGGTTGCACCCATGACCTTGTGGAAAGCACCAAATGCCTCAACCACTTGGCCGTGGGTGGTTATTCATAAACTTAATTAACCCATGTATATATAATATAAATTTCACTAGAAAATGAAAAATGTAAAAAAATACAAGTAAAAATGAAGGCATCAAGGATCAAACCATGGCCTTGTGGGAAGCACCAAATGCCTCAACCACTCGGCCATAGGTGTTAGTCGTTGTTTAGGCGCATCTAACAATATATATATATATATATATATATATATATATATATATATATATATATATATATATATATATATATATATATATATATATATATATATATATTAAAAACCTCTGCTGAGTTTAATTAAAACAAAAATAAATTAAAGTAGCAATAACAGTTACATTGTTTACATCATTATTACCATTGTCCCAACAACACACACCAAATAACTAGAATAAACAAAATTGAAGCACAAGACCATATGAGTTAATCACTAAAGTAACAACAAAACATAAACATATATCATTGCAACTAAGTTTTTCTATATAAACACAAAATTCAACAAAAAACCAAATGAAAAGAAATGACAAAACAAAACTCAAACGCATAATAGCAAAACAAAAGGGTTCTTAGTCAGAATTTATTACCAAATGTCCCGTGATGTTGTTTAAGGTTGGTGTTGAGAGTTTTGTTTTGTAGCGGGAGGAAATAGTTCATCGCAAGTGAGGAAACTGTATGGTTGTATATCACACAGTTGAGTTCATGATAGGTGGTGGTTATGTATCATGGACAGGTTCATGAGATGTGTAGCACGGTGGTGGTGAGATGGTCTCGAAATGTAGCAGATATGTTTGGGTTATGTTGTTGTTGCTACTTTGATGTTTTCGATTTCATGGGGTGTTGGGGAAGGGGATTAAGGTAGATTGGTTTGAACAGTAGGTGGTTTTTATGTTAGGAGGTGTTAGTGACATAAAAAAATGAAAGAGGAAGAGATAAGGATTTGAATGCTTTTTGTGTGTTAAAAAAAGAGTCAGTTATTACAATAAATTGGTGGTTTTTGTAGTGTGGTTAACATGTTCGTGATTGATTCCATTTCAAGGCATTTTTTTTACTTTTATATTTCTCAAGGTTGTTATACTTATTTTGTGTAAGAGGACCACCTATCCCTTTTTTAAAACACATAAACTCTTTTTTTACTATCAAAAAATAAAATTTCAATTTCCATGAAACAACATTATCAACCAAACTGACACATGCATGTGAATTGTTAGCAACATAAAAACAAATATGATACTAAGATTTATTTTACCTTGCCAACAATACCCCTTTGGTTCCTTTATGTATACAATGAATTAAAACTAATAATTCAAATAAAAAACAAACTTAACATGAATAAAAGGCGGACGCAAAAATGGTCGAAAAATTAAACTGAATGCATCAAAATGATCAAAGCGAAATAAACTTCTCGGAAACATACATGTTTTGATCAAATTTTGAAATAGAAAACCCCCGGTTAAAACGCTCAGAAAAATCAAAATGTGACAAAAAAATTACTAAAAAAATAAATCGAGCATACCAGGTTAAACTACACGAAACGTAGATTAATAAAACTGATGTCTACAAGCTTGATTTGGAAATTTTTTCACTCGCTATTTTGGCACACATTTGACAATTGATTCAACTGATTTTCTTGTAGATCCGAAAACTTATTTCGACTAGTATTTTAGGAACTATGCGGTATGGAATGGATGTCATGCTATGCAGAGGTGCAACATCTATGATGAATGTATTGAATAAGATATTCAGGATCAAAATTGGGGTGTGACACAGAAGGTTCTAATTAGAAAGATCTGGATGGCATTGACGTCAATGAAGCCTTCAATGTTGAGGAACAACACTAGACAATAGATGACCAAAGCGAGGATAGATTTAAAGGCATCCATGCTACCTTCTTTAGCGAAGAGGGGAGCCTTCTCCATTAGGAACTTAGATGTCAATCCTAGGATACCTCCTTTAGTTACCAACTATCCCTCAACATCAAATTTCCTAAGATGAAGAGCATTGACAATGGCTTGGGGTTTAGGAATCTCCTCTTAACCACTAAAAGAGATTTTTTTTGAAATAGGCACCCCCATACAAAAAGAATACTCTTCTAAAGTTGGCATAATCTGATAATCAGGAAAAGTGAAGCAATGATAAAGAGGATTGTAGAACTGGACCAATATGTTAAGAATCCCTTTTGGAACAATGATAGATAAGATAAACAGAAGCCTTCCATGATAACCTCTGAAATCCTCAAGATTATCAACCAATGATTTCAGATTTCTTAACTCTAACAAATCAAGACTTTTGAAACTGTATTTCTGAGTGCTTCTAAGATCCATAATTATAGTACCTATGATGTTTACAAAGAAAAACATCTAAGTTCTTTGAGATTTTTTGTTAAAAATAAAGTTTCATGAATGCATGGATGCATAGGTATGCAACAAAATCACAAAAAAAAAATCATAAATATGGTAGGTTCCAAAGGTTTAACGTCACGAGCATGGACCAATGGGTGTAACCATCCCAAAATGTATGTACTATGGGTAATTACCTATAGAACAATGTCCTAAAATGTTCCCAGAGTTATAGATCCATCTTTCGAATATTATCTGCTTTATAATTACTCGCAGGCCAATAATATTCTTAAGAGAACCTTGTCTGAGTGTAGTATCGTGTATCAACTATGTCAAGATTACTCTTGGATAGTCACCGCACTACATCCTATAAGGCCAAGATGGTTTAAGGGTTCTAAGGTCCCCAACTTCGCAGGCTCTCAGGTCGAAAGTAATAATGTCGCACAATTGACTTGTTTAACATCATTACCCTCAAAGAGGCCTCCATTGAGAGGTGGATCTCAAGTTAACATGTTTAGGATTACTCCAGACACATCAAATTGATTATACCATCTATCTATTACCACGACAAATCTCTAAGGCATGTTGAAAGCGTAATTGGTGAAAGAGTCTTGTGAATTTGGGGGTTATACCCCATCAAAGGATGAAGATGTGCCTGAGATGAGCAAGAGTTGAAAAACATAAGTCATCAAGGGATGAAGCCGACAGGAGAAGCATGTTTGGTCGACATGCCATTCCGTCGACTAAAATGAAATTGAGGACTTAAAGGATTTTGGATCATGCCAAACACTTTGAATAAAGTTTCGCCCTAAATATCTGGGCGAGAGAAATTTGAAATTGGAAAATGACTAGCAGTTACAAGAAGAATAAAAGCGCCAGAATCTGGAGCAGTTTGCAAGACGTGGGTAGAACGGTTTGCAGATCGCGTGGCACGACGTCTGCTAGTTTTTAGGAGTTTTTATCCTGTAGGCAGTTTCTTTAGTTTAGTATAAATAGGATATCCCATGAGGGGCTCGGGGTGTTCACCTTGTACTAAAATCACTTGTAAGAAACTTCTCATTCCCAGCGCGAGGAAGCAAGAGTTTTAAGAGTGCTATTTACGTGAATCACCACATTTATTTCAATGCAACTTCCTTACTTTTCAATTGTTCCCGTTGAACATTTTATTTTAATTTCATTTACTTTTGAGTTATCACTTTACGTTGTCGTTTACGCTGTCGACACTCATTCTATTACGATAATAGAGTTCACCAAAAGCATGTTCGTTGTTTACATCTTTTGAATGTTGTAGCGCTGTCGGTCACGAGTCACCCATAGGCTATAGTGTAGCGGGGTATTCGTTACCATTAGATATATTGACTAAATCCAAGGTAAACCATACAAGTTGAGTCTCCACCGCACTTCTATTTATCCAAAGAAATGGTTAGAAAGCGAACAAAAACCTAAGAGTTTTATCGAATCAAAAACTAGTAAAAATGTCAGAGATCTGGGTAAGGGGGTTGGTTATGCAATGGGAAGGTTTTAAGCATCCAAAACATCCTAGGTACTCCTAGGGAGACCTTTTCATATTTGTTGTAAGGTTAGTATTTTGTGAAAATTTGTTTGTGCAAACATGATTCAAGAGATGAGAATAGAATATACAAGTTATTTACATTTTGTGTTTGGATGGATAAACCCATTGCCTACGTACCATCTTAAAAATGATTAGGATCAAAACCTCGTAGTTCGGGGTAAAAATATCAAAATGAGTTGGTGAATTGAATAGTCCAAAAGCCTTAAGGTCTTTTGTTATCCAAGGGAGAAAACTCAACCTAAAACCACAAATCCACCATGTGAGGATAGCTTCGACATACTAGTGAGGGGTTAACCCTATAATAAGCATGGAAGACTCATTGTCCATCACTAAGGATATAGGTGAGTATTACATCTACCTCAAGGATAACTCAAACCTAATAGCTAAGGGTTATGAAAAAGTTTTGATTAAGAGAGTGGCCATTGAAACCACAAAAAGGACATTTGAATGGGTTATATTTACCAATGAAAAGTATGTACAAAATATGGTCAAAGTTGATTTAAGAGTTCAATTCAAAATAAGTGTTATGAAAAGAAAAGTTTGAAAATCAAAAGCATAAGGCTTAGGTTTCTAATGTTGAAAACAAGTGTTAAATGTTTGCACAAAAAGTTTTGGCTTGGGTTAGAGTGGAGAGAAGAAGAAGAATGGCTAAAGTCCTAGGCATACAAGAGGTAAGGAACAAGAAGAAAAACCACAAATGGAGTTCCTCTCTTGAGATCATATTGATGATCCAAGTAGCTCTAATCCTTTGGAATAAGCACTCACATAAGCATAAACTCAAGCAATCAAAATGAACTCTTGGAAAGCTCCTCAATGTATCTTGGATCCTTCTCTCTTAGAGGCTCATGGCAATGGTTCCTCAATTTGGATCAAGTTGGAATCCCTATCACAAGAACACACACATTAAAAGGTTCTAGCAAACAAACAAGGAATGGACAAGAAGAGTTTAGAAGTTGGTCCTTTCAAGGTTATCTTCAACATTAAGCATTCTAAAGGCTCAATGCCTAGTTGCTCTTTGACTTTTATAGCACTCTAAAGGCCAAATGCCTAGTTGCTCTTTGACTTTTATAGCACTCTAAAGGCCCAATGCCTAGTTGCTCTTTGACTCCAAATTTGCATAGGGAAAGTCCTAAATTCTAAGTCCATTTTGTCCATTTCTTTGTATTTGGTCCACAACAGTCAAACAAAACACAAGCACAAGCACAAATGATATATACACAATTATATGTGCTCAAGTGAGCAAAAGGCAAATTGCATTAACATAAACATGTGCTCAAGTGAGCAAAGGAAAAAGAAAATGAATAATATGTACAAGAATAGTAAATTGCATTAAAGTAAAGTGCAAAAAGTAAATGTTAATGGTTAATGGTTAGTAGTTAGTGTGCCATAAGGCAAATTTAGCGCTATGTTAAGCAATCGTAATTGGACTTATGTAGAAGTCAAAACTATCTGAGGCCGGTCAATAATTATGTAGGCAACAACGCAAGTTAGAAGTCTTGATTAGTGAACCAAGTTCCAACAACTTGCCATGCCAAAAAAAGAAGAAGAGAAATGATCTTGTATTGGTTTAAGCCTTTTGTATGATTTAGCAAGCAACATATCCTTAATACAAACCCATTCACTAGATCATTTGATCAAGATGAATTAGATTTGGATTGAGGAAGATTAAACCTTCATAATCAATACTAACTTATCAACCTTTAACTCATTGATCAAAAGGAAAAGAAGAAGAAGAAGAAGGAGATGAATAATGGAAATGGAAATTAAAAGAATAAAAATGCATTAAATGAAATAGGATGTACCAATCAACAAGTGTTGACCAATGACATTGAGGATCATGGTCAAACAATCAAAAACAAAAATGAGATGAAGATTGGAAGTCAAGCCATGAACAAAATACTTTTGGCATTTTTAATATTAAAAATAAACTTGAATTAAAATATTAAAGAAAGGTCAAACTTCAAAATCACTTCAAATCAACTTTTGAAAGTCCAAGTGATTTATCCCAAGTTCAACAAGGTCAAACAAAGTTTGACAAAAAATTTCAGCATTTTGAAAAGTCAGAAACTATTTTTAATCAATTAAAAATGAATAAAAATAACCTTATTGAACTAAAATCTCAAATAAATCTCAAATCAATTAAAAAATTGATGAGAATATTTTTCATAGATCCATCATCATTCAAATAGGTTGAAAAAATATTTTTGTATTTTTTGAATATCAAAAACTATTTAAAATGAATTAAAAATAGCCAGAAAAGAGAAAATTCACAAAAAATATCAAATAATGAAATAAAAAATATTAAAAATCATTTTTAGAAACTAGAATTAAAAAGAGAAATAATGCAATTGGTCCCATATTTTTTGGATTTAAAATGAGAGAGTTATGAATTTTTGAAGTTAAATGAAATAAAAGAAATAAAATGGAAATTAAGAAAATCAGAAAAAAGGAGAGGCACTTGATCAAGCCTCATAAATTGATTTGGCTGATCAAATGCTCCATAAGTGCGCGCTTACCATGTACATGAGTCAAGCGCGTGGTACCATGTATTAAATGGAGTCAAACATAACAAGGGCCAGGATTAGATCGTGGGAAACGCGTCCAATGGTCCAGATTTGATCTGGCTAAGAGATGGTGGCCAGCGCCACCGTCTTCTCCGGTGAGCTCCGGCGAGGGCAAAAAAAACACAGAGGTTCAAATGCTCACAAAAATGGACGATCTAGGCATCAATCGAAAGAGGAAGTGATGTACATCACTCCTATACCACTCACTTCCATTCTAGATTCCTATTAAGAGAGAAATCAGAGATGGAAGCTTGATGGTGTTCATCATGAACTTGCTTGATTTTGAAAATTGAGCATACAGCAATGATGCCTCTATACAGAGGACTTCAGACAACACAATATCAAGGCCAACATATCAAAGAATAAGGAGTTTCGAAGAAAAAACCAGTTGATGAACACCTTTGAATTGTGAAGCTTTGAGTCACTTTCCTTGCTTCCTTTTGCCAAACAGAACTTAAATAGACTAGATGATGAAGGTTTAGGAACTTTTGATCTGAAGATTCAACCAAATTCAATAGAATTTCAAATCTGAAATTTTGAAGAAAATATGAACTTAGTTCCTTTGGTATGGGTGGGAATTGATTTTTGCAGAGCTTTAGGCGCCTTTAGGTTGGTTTAGAATGAATCTGAGCAGCTCTATTTATAGCACAAAGTGATGCAAGGCATGTAGAATTCGTGTGCATGAAGTGAGGGGCCCTCCATGCATGGGCCTGTACAAGCGCATGGGGGGCCCAAATGCAATGGCAAATGAGTGTTCAGATGTAAGCAAGATGAAATGGACGTGTACATGTGATTGAATTGGCTTGTGTAATGAGTTTCAACATGTTATGCATAAATGAGCCTAAAACTTCACCTCTTCGAAAATGCCAATTAGAAAATCCAAACATAAGCATATGGGTAATGGTTAGAAAGGTCTTGACATAAGGAACAAATGTTATGTTAGAAAAAAACTCATTTGAAGTGTGGAAATTTATGAAATTAGGCCATGAAGTTCATAGTGCAAAACATGCCTTTGAGAATTTTGTCAAATTGAACCAACTTCAAGCCCTTCTATTTTGATGATGCAAGCCTCAAATGAAAAAACATCCAACATCAAAGTTGTAGATATTTTCAATACAATCACAATGGACTTAATTTTGCATCATTTGGATTTTTGATGAAGAAGTTATGGGCACTTGAAGTTGGACTTTTTTTGCCTTTCAATGCATTTGGTCCAAAGTGACCTATAATGTTTTGCATTCTCACATGTATTTATTTTGAGATTTTGGAATTTTGTTCAACATAACATTTAAATTAGACATCTTAAGATTTCTAATGCATTTGATCCCACCTCAAAATCATGAAAAATGAATGAGTTATAATCTTGGGAAGTTGACCCAAAATTAGGGTTTTAGTCAAAATGACCTATAATGTCTTGGAATGGGAGATGACCTTCCAAGCTCCAAATAAATTTTTGATGAACATGAAAGTTGTTCATATTGTCCTTATGAACAGTTATGCGTTTGGGATCATCTCCATTTGACCAACACATAAAAAGTTAGGTCCCAGTGCATTTCACAATAGTCAGATGAATTGAATGATCAACTTTCCAAGTCCACAACTCATATCTTGATGAATTGATGATTGAGGACACTCAAATAAGTTCAAATATGTATAAAATGATGAATTAAAGAACTTCCCTTGATTATATTTGACCTTGGGCTGAGGTTGCTTCAGGAGCAAGGCATTGTGGATGATTAGATGAATTAGGGTTTCCTTGAGGAACAAACCTCAAACCCTTTGATTTGCTTTGATAAAAATGATGAATTGAGATGCTAGGGAGGCATATATGGTGGATGAGAACTTTGGGACCATTTCCATGTTTGCTTTCATCTTCTCTTGGCCATATCTTTGCACAAAGGATCACTTAGAAGCTTTTTGACCTTGTGATTGCTCAAGCTACAAACAAAAGATGTTAGTGACATATTTTTGTGCTTTTGGTTGAAAAATAAAAATGAGAAAAGAAATGATATACAATTCAAGTATGCTTAGTGATCTCAAACCACTCACAAAAGGTCCCACCCAAAGGCAAGGGGAACTAAGATGCTTATGATCCTTGAGTCTTTGCAAATGCAATATTATGATGCCATGAGGGATCTTAGGGCCAAAATTGGGGTCTTACATATAACATCGTTTAAACCGTTCATGTGGAAAAACCTGCGCTTGTTCAACACTTTGTTAGGAGTCGTTCCTCACAAAGTTATTCCGTCAAATTGAATAAGCCACACTCGCACTAGCACATGTCTTAGGATCAACTGGTTGATCCTGCAAGTAACCCTTAGTATCAAGACCTAGGGAAGACCAGCGGTTGTTTACCAATTTCCATAGTAAACAAAATGGCACGCCCAGTGGGACAGTGCTAGCGCAGTTGTGAAATTGCATGAAACTTAGAAGTGGAAAACTGTATAGTAAGCCACGAGAAACTTTGAAAATGTCAGATTCCAATACAGATGAAGTACCACGAGGAACTTTATCCACTACGGAAACAGTAATCTCACAGGTTGCACTTTGCCACCGATGACAAGTGTAGCCTCAACAATGTCGACTATGGGTGCGAATGGAACATAAATTCCTCTACCTCCACCGGGGGGTTCAGGATCTACGATAACGACATTCAGACCTTATGTGCCTCGTTTTGGCACCACAGATCCTCTTTATTGAATTCCGCATTCCTTAATTCCAGGATATCAGTCAACATCAAGTGCATCACTGTTTTCAGACAACGCCCAAAACACAAATCCATCCTTGCAAGGATCAGCGCAAGGGGGCAACATTAGGAGTAATACTTAGAACAGAACCATGCCGCTGTCGAACACTTCAATAGCGGTGTTGAGACAAAAAATGGATGATAGTAACCATGAATTGGTTAACATGTTAACCAATCAAATGGGCACAACTTTTAATCCAGTTACACAGGAATCTGCTGAAACAAATAGGCAGGTGGCGAATCAATTGACGCGCTTGTGTAATTTTCTCGGGGCACCGGCTCGACAGATGGCATAAGTGGTTAGGCAAACTGTTCTTGTTTAGATGGAGATAGGGGAAGCAGAAGATGAGACAGTCCACGAAGGACAAATCGTTAGACCCCAACAAAATCAAGGCGTTGAATCAGGAGTCGCAGGATGTAACCAGATGGTACTGGTTAACCGACACCAGGATGCGGATCAAATTGTCGATCAACATCGACAAGAAGACTTGATAGTAGAAAATAATTTGACAACTATTGTCGAAAGGATTATGGCTAGAAATGGTATGGGTGCCACCTTGCAAAGGCCACTGTACGCCTCCCCGTTGGCTGAATTTATTCTCCAAGCCGAGGCACCTAGGGGAATGAAAATGCCCAAGTATACTAAGTTTGGGGGAGAGTCTAGTGAATCGACAATAGAGCATGTTGCCAGATATCTAATAGAGTCAGGAGATTTATCTCATAATGAGTGTCTGAGAGTAAAGAACTTTCCCTCCTCTCTGACTAAGGCTGCCTTCACATGGTTCACTTCTTTGGCCCCAAGTTCAATCGATTCGTGGGCCAAATTAGAAAAGAAGTTCCATGAACAGTTTTACAAAGGACACTCCAAAATTAGTTTGGCAGAATTGTCTAGTATCAAGAGAAGGTTTGCTGAGAGCATCGACGATTATCTGAATCGATTTAGATCATTAAAGGCTAGGTGTTTTACGCAAGTGCCAGAACATGAACTTGTTCAGATGGATGCAGGGGGTTAGATTATTCCATTAGGAAGAAAAAAGACCCAACTTTTGTGAAAAGTATGTCACAATTGCATGACAGAGTTCGACATCTCGAACGGCTAAGGTTAGAAAAGTTAGACATAATAAGGCTAAGAAAGAAAAAAGTAGCGTTTGTCGACTACGATGCGACAGATCCAATATATGAGGTTGATTATGCTTCATCGACCGAATTGGAATTTGAAGTGGCTGAATTAAAGTCAGGATCCGCCTACGAGTGTCGATCATTACTTCCTGCGCAAGGAAAAAATCCTGTCGAACACAACCCAAAATTCCCTTAAAAAACTTATACTTTTGATGTGACAAAGTGTGAGGAAATTTTTGATCTGTTAGTCAAAGATGGTCAAATGCTGGTGCCACCTGGTACTAAAGTACCACCATTAGAACAAAGGCAGAAAAGAGGTTTTTGTAAGTATCATAACTATCTTGGTCATAATACCTCTAATTGTTACCTTTTCAGGGATCTGGTTCAGAAAGAGATTCAAGAAGGCAGGCTAAAATTTGCTAGCCGCAGAGTGAAGATCGACGCTAACCCGCTCCACCAGGAGGAAGCTCTGTTTGTAGAGCCAGTCAAGATCAACATGGTCGAGATCACCGAATACGATGAGGCCGACATGCTGGAGCAAACTGGTGAAAGCCCAGACATAGACTTAGCTGAAGTTTACCTAAGGGCTGATGAAGACTTAGTAGATTTCCTGTATCGCTGCAAGAACAAGGGTTCACAAGTCTGCATGTGCCCTAGATGTGGTGATGTCAACGATAAAATAGCCGCGGAAAATTTCCAGAAGTTGCAGTTGGGAAAAAGCAAAAGAAACGGGCCAACCAGAGAGTACCAGAATGAAAGAGGCTCAAAAAAGGTTGTGGAAAATACCCAGGCGAGGCCTAGGAGCTTTGTACCGTCGGAAAGTGTCCCTAGAGGCACTTGGGTCAAGCCTCAGGAAAAACAAGAGACCCCACAAGGGGTTGTTGATGCTGCTAGAGGAGGTCTAGCAATTAATTACAGGCGTGAGTTCAAGTCTGAAAAAAGGACTCACGTCTCTGAAAATTATTTGGGGAAGAACCCCATGTCGAGGACTCAATGGAGACGCTTCCAGAGGCGTAAGCAGGCCGAAAGGGAAGCTGCTAAAGGAATAGCTGGAAGAGGCATGGCTAGTGGGGCAAATGTTGGAAAGAAGGTTGTTGTGAAGGTCGACACAATAGCAAAAGAACGAATCAGAGAGTATGTCCTTCGACCAACCGAGAAATTTTCTGGTGAAGTTAATGATGACTTCAATTCAGAGTCTGAAGCAAGTATGGACATCTTGGTCAACGTGGTGTCGATTCTACCATAAGAATATAATTGTGTGGCTGAAGTGGAGGAGTCGGTAGACGATGCTGACGCTGAAGAAATGGCTTTACACCAGCCAAGATGCTATTTTGTGCTAAACGATGGTTCTGCTGAATGCTAAGAAGTAGTTTTCGAAAGGCCCACGATGAATATGAAAAACCATTTGAAACCATTGCTGATTAGGGCCAAAGTGGAAGGTGTAACTATCAACAAAGTCCCGGTCGATTATGGCGCCACTGTCAACATCATGCCGCACCATATTCTGAGGAAGATTGGCAAGTATGATACTGACATCAGATCCAACAATGTGGTCTTGTCTGACTACGGGGGAAAAACGAAAAGCACCATGGGTGTGATTATGGTGAACATCACGGTGGGTTCAATAACTAGACCGACACTATTTATGGTGATAGACGCCAAGCCAAGTTACAACTTGTTATTTGGAAGAGAATGGCTCCATGGTATCGGAGCCGTACCATCTTCAGCACATCAAAGATTGGTGATTTCGAGAGAAGATGGAGTGGTCGAAAATATCGAAGCTGACCAAGGATACTTCATGGATGAAGTAAATAATGTCGACAAGAAGGAATTCGAGAGAAAGCTGGCTAACATTTCTCCTTGTTTTCCAGCTGAGGATGTATATGCTAATTTGAGTGAGGCTTTCGTTTCTCTAACTTAACATGAGACTCATGGCTTCATTTGGGATGTGGAACGTTTGGATGATCCACCCTATACAGGTATCCGACCGACAGGCTGGGGAGATGTCACTGATGATGACTAAGCTAGAAGCTCTAATAAAGATTTCGGCATACGTGGTCGAGAACAAAATAAAGTCGGCTCTAGAGGCTGAAGAAAACATGGCTGTCGAAGCCTACGAGGTAAGTAAAGGGGGTTATGTGGCTATTGGGCCAGAGCCTCCAAATAAGCTAGTTTTGGCTAAAGGAAACGTCAACATGCAGCGTTTGGACTGTATTTATGACAATGAACCTTTAGGGTTTGAAAAAGACCCAAAGGCACCAGAGAAAATCCGACCAAAAGACCCCTTGGAAGAAGTCGACCTTGGCGAAAATGGTGAAAAGCGACCAACATACATCAGCACCAACATCGACAAAGAACTAAAGACTGAGGTAATATCCATACTTAGAGAATTTAGAGACTGTTTTTCTTGGGATTATAACGAAATGCCTGGTTTAAGTAGGGATTTGGTCGAGCTAAAGCTACCAATAAAAACTGGAAGAAAGCCAGTAAAGTAGATGCCTAGGCGTTTCTCCCCAGAGATCATGGCAAAAATAAAAGCAGAAGTAGAAAGACTCCTGAAAAGCAAGTTTATACAAACTGCAAGGTATGTCGAATGGTTGGCCAATATTGTGCCAGTCATCAAGAAAAATGGGTCTTTAAGAGTATGTATTGATTTTAGAGATCTAAATGCCGCTACTCCCAAAGATGAGTATGCCATGCCCGTAGCAGAATTGCTGGTCGACTCGGCCGCTGGTTTTGAATATTTAAGTATGTTAGATGGTTATGCGGGATATAACCGGATTTTTATTGCAGAAGAAGACGTGCCGAACACGGCGTTTCGATGCCCAGGAGCCTTGGGGATATATGAGTGGGTTGTCATGCCATTCGACTTGAAGAATGCCGGAGCGACATATCAGAAGGTAATGAACTCAATGTTTCGTGATTTTATCGAAGATTTCAGGCAAGTATATATTGATGATATTGTGATAAAATCAAATGGTCGACGCGTTCACGTCGAACATCTCCGAAAGGCCTTTCTAAGGATGAGGAAATGTGGATTGAAAATGAATCCATTAAAGTGTGCTTTTTGTGTGCAGGAAGGCGATTTCCCTGGCTTTGTGGTGCATAAAAAGTGTATTGAAGTAAACCAAAGCAAAACAAAAGCCATTATTGGCGTCAAGCCTCCGTCGACCAAAAAGGAACTACAATCTTTGTTGGAAAAAATAAATTTTCTTAGAAGATTTATATCAAATTTAAGTGGCAAAACAAAATCTTTTTCCCCACTAATTCGACTGAAGAATGAGGATTTTAAGTGGAAAGAAGAGCACCAAGAGGCTTTTGACAAAATCAAAGAGTATTTGACTAGGCCTCCAGTACTGGCTCCTCATGTTAGGAATAGGCCAATGAGGTTGTATATTGTAGCCTCATAATCGACTATAGGAAGTATGTTAGTCCAAAAGGATGAAAAATGTGCCGAAAGACCTGTGTATTACCTTAGTCGAATGCTTAATGACCCTGAAACTAGGTATAGCGATATAGAAAAACTATGTCTATGCCTGTATTTCTCTTGTATGAAACTAAAGCAATATATTAAGCCTATTGATGTGTACGTATCTTCTCACTTTGATATTATTAAGCACACGTTATCTAAACCAATTTTGCATAGTCAAATTGGAAAATGAGCTTTGGCGTTAATAGAGTACTCTCTGACATACGTACCCTTGAAAGCAATGAAAGGGCAAGTAGTGGCAAATTTCCTTGTCGACCATTCAATGGTCGAAATGGCGCAAAATTACGTAGACATAGTGTCATGGAGATTATACTTCGATGGTTCAAGACATAAGCATGGATCTGGGATATGAGGATTCATAATTTCCCCAAATGGATTTCCAGCAGAGTTCAAATACAGAATTGAAGGGGTATGCACAAATAATGAAGCAAAATATGAGTCGCTGATTACAGAACTTAAACTACTGCTAGAATTGGGGGCAAGGAATGTCGAAATTATGGGAGACTTTGAGTTAGTGATTAAGCAGGTATCAAAAGAGTACATGTGTGTTAAAGAAAATTTAATCATGTATTTCGTGGTTACCATCAGATTACTCAAGAGATTTGAGCAAGTCAACCTCCAGCATATACCACGGAAAGAGAACCAGAGAGCAAATGATTTGACGCAGGAGGCTTCAGGGCACAAGGCGTCGAAAGTCCAGGATGGAGGGGTCCAAGTAAGAGAGAAAGTACGAGCGACAATGTTATCACCATTAGATCTGTCGATTATAAAGTTGGGAGCTATAGATAAATATCATTTTGAAATTCTGACCGTCAACGACGAGGGGGAAAGTGATTGGCGTAAACCGCTAGTCAGTTATTTACGTAATCCCGTGGGGTCGACAGATCGAAAGATAAAATATAAGGCCCTTTGCTACGTCTTGTTGAATGATGAACTATTCAAAAAAACAGTTGAAGGAGTGTTACTAAAATGCCTAGGGGAAAGCAAGGCATACATGGCTAGGTCTAGTGTACATAACGGAGTGTGTGGGGCGCATCAAGCAGGTTTGAAGATGAAATGGCTCTTGATGCGCTCAGGGGTTTATTGGCCTTCAATGTTGAAAGATTGCATTGAATTTGCTAAAAGCTGTCAGGAATGCCAATTGCATGGGGGCATACAGCATGTGCCTGCAAGCGAGGTGCATACAATTGTGAAGCCCTGGCCTTTTCGAGGGTGGGCACTGGATGTTATCGGAGAAATAAAACCAGCCTCGTCGAAACAACAAAGGTATGTTTTGGTCGGTATCGACTATTTCACAAAATGGGTCGAAGCCGTGGCATTAACAAATGTAGACCAAGAGGCTGTGATGGACTTTGTCCAAAGTCATATCGTATGCAGATTTGGAATCCCAGAAACAATCACAACCGATCAGGGTTCAGTTTTTACTGGTCGAAAAGTGCAAGATTTCGCGAAAGAAATGGGAATCAAATTACTAACTTCTACCCCCTATTACGCACAGGCAAATGGCCAAGTCGAAGCTGCCAATAAGGTGATCATCAGCCTAATAAAGAAACATATAGGCAAGAAGCCAAGCAATTGGCATAAGACGTTAGATCAAGCTCTATGGGCATGTCGAACGTCACCAAAAGAAGCAATTGGAACAATGCCATTTCAACTGGTATATGGGCACAACGCTGTGTTGCCAGGAGAGATTCAGGTTCAGGCAGTCAGAACCCAAAGGCAATATGAAATACCTTCTGAAGATTATTGGAGCATGATGACAGACGAACTGGTCGCCTTAGATGAGGAGAGAATGTTAGCCTTGGATTCACTACAAAGGTAGAAAGAAAAAGTCGCAAGAGCGTACAATAAAAAGGTGAAAGGAAATATGTTCGCTGTCGACGATCTAGTTTGGAGAGTGATCTTGCCTATGGATAGAAATGATAGAGTTTTGGGTAAATGGTCCCCTAATTGGGAAGGACCGTTTAGGGTTTTGCAGGCCTTTTATAATAATGCCTACGAGGTCGAGGAGTTGGCACCAGACAGGCGAATCCTAAGGGTGAATGGAAAGTACTTGAAAAAATATAGGCCTCTCCTTCAAGAGGTCAAGATTTCAATAGTGCCTTGCTGAGAATGGAAGTGTCGACCATAATAGTGTTGGCATCTACAACAGGAGCCTCTAGAGTGAGAACTTTATGGTGTTTCTTTTTCTTGGTTTCGCCACTCCTAGAGGGAGAATCGTGCTTCTTCCTTTTGTGGCCATGGTGGCTTTTGGATTTGTGCTGAGAAGATGGCTGGGAAGTTGGCTGAAGACACGAAGAGAGGTTATAAGCAGATATTTTAGTCAGAAGATCAGACAAGCCGACAAGAAATACCTCAGATCCTGTGGCGGCAGAGCGTTTGTGTTTTTTGGATTTTTTGGAGTGAGAGGAGACAGTGGGGTCTATCGAACGTGGTTGACCCTACACATAATTAAGAAATTATAGGCCACGTAGCGTTTCCCATAAAAAAATCATGAGAGTAAAGGAGATTGCTTCATATAGGTGCATACCGAAGAACTGAGTTTTTTCAAGACTTGAGAAATAGGGCGCTCATCATCATCAGAGGATTTCTCAGGAGCAGACTGCAAAAGAGGAAATGACGACTAAGAATAAAAACAAAAAGCAAAAGAAAACGACAATTCGGCAAGAGTCAAACCTGAGCCTCTTGTGTCGAAGAAGTAGGTTCTTTGGCAGGAGAAGGATCCACAAGGCCTAGAGGAATCGCTGCAAATAAACAGAAGAAATACAAGTGAGCGACGAAATCCAACTGAAAGGAGGTGTTCACTTTCCAGAAAAGTGTTACAAAGTTGTGTGGATTCGAACACGCTAACATATTGAGGATCAATATGAAGTGGCCCTGAGTAGTCAGGCAGATAACGCTTCGTCGGGACCACTCTGTCGGCCTTTTTCTTATAGGCATTTTGTACGTGTGAAATGGGACAATAAAATCACTCTGGGACCAAATGGCCAAAGGCCAAAGCCAAGGGGCTAGATGGAAAAGGAGGGAACTTGATGTTTCCAAAATGAAGGGCGTAAAGATACTTGTCTTTCGCGTAACCAGGGATTTTAAGTTTTGGGAGCCTGTCGGTTACTTTCTCCTTTAGTTCGGCCGCGGCCTCAAAGATGGTCCGACGAAGATTATCTGGTCGATACACAACTTGGAAATAGTTCTGGAAAGCGCAAATTTGTTTGATATGGAGAGCCTTACACTTGGTCGACTTCGCCTGCAAGTAAACAAAAGCTTGAGTTAGTTCAGATAGTTTGGCCTCAGGAGCACCAACATAAACAGCAAAATACGACTGCCACCAATGATTGAACTCTTCGGTGCAGAAGAAGGCTGGTCAAAAGGGAGTGGAGTGGAGTCGTGGTCGGTTTTCCCAGATGGTTTCAAGATCCTCCTGGATCACACTCCAAGGTTGACCGCAAAGGATATTGGTGAGTAATTCATGAGAATAGAACAGGGACTTGGGAATAAATTAGCAAAGGCCAAATTGTCTGGCCACCAAGTTAGGCTGATAAGCCACTAAGCCAGGGTTGCTACTGGAGGTGTCAGCCGACAAGAATCGAGGGACCAGAAGACGTCTCCAGATGAGGAAGGTTTCATCTCTATATTCATCTTCAGTCGGAGGAAACGCCCTGGTGAACCATGCAGGACCTTCAGTTCGACGGCTGAAGGGGGCCATAGAAGGGAGAACGTCGGCACGGGTCAGCATGATATCGAACAAGAGGCGAAACACTTGGAGGTCAGTGAAGGTTTTGTCGATGGGCGTCAGATGGATCAATCATTTCCAAATAAGGTGTCGTTCCTCTGGGGGACACACAACCTTTCTCATCCCATAGGGGGCTATATCTTTAGAGAAAGTGGCATTGAGCCACAGTTGTAAGAACCAAAAAGGTCCATTGACCAACACATTTTTCTTCTTTGAATTCTCAGGGTCGAAGAGTCTGATGTGACAGACGACCTCAGACAGAGATTCATAGAGAGAAGCTAAAATCAATTGGCCCAGGGTGATATCACGCTCTTGGTGCAGTTGAGTTGCCAGGAGACCAAAATGCTTGGCTATCTGCATAAATCTGGAGCAGAAAACAAAGCGAGATAGCCAGAGGGTCAGCAAAGCCACATGTTCCTCGTCGGTCACAGGGCCTGAAGAGGTGGCATGGTGATCAATGAAATTGTTGTATGTCGGCTTGCGAGAGTCGCCAACGTCAAACCGCAGAGAGATTGGCGCTACAGCTTCATAGTCGAAGACTTCGCCAGTCGGTTTTAAGCCAGTGATGGCAACGATATCCAGGAGTGTCGGCATGATCATGCCACACTTGGTATGGAAAGAGTTAGTCGAACTATCCCAAAATTGGAGGGCATCTAGTAACACGCCACAAGACTGGGGAGGACCACAACGGGAAATCTGTAGAAGGGTGTAGATGCCTGTCCTTTTCCAATGGTTGATTTTCTCAAATTCTAACCGATCCATCCAAGCACAAAACATAGGACAGTTTTTGGGAGGAGCAGCCCTGAAGTTCCTGTCGACGTAGCGAAGTGAAAAGGGCTTTTGGGCAGAAACCAAGGGTTCAGAGATATGACTGGAGGGGAAAAGGGAAGAATCTGTTCTGGTAATCTCAGGGCGTCGATTTTCTGGAAAAGGACCTAAGAACGCTAAAGGTTCGTCAGCCAAGGAGAAAGGGATCAATACTTGAGAACGCTAGATTTTTTCCTTCTCTTCTGCAAACGGAGGCTCAGGAACGTACTCCTTACCATCAATGGTGAGAGGATGTGTGAGTTTGGCAGCGGAGGGTTTGCTGGAGCTAGCCATGGAGGAAATGGAAGTTTTTAGAGAAGACGAGTTTTTACACAGAGTGCAAGAGATGATGGTGTGCTAAATAAAAAGGGCGAAAAAAGGGAAGAAGAAGAAAGAACAAGGGTTTTATAGGGGTTAAACCCTGAGCAAAGAAGAGTGAACGTTTGATCTTCCATTTTTGAAACGTATGCCCATGTTCCCACGTCTGCAGACACGTGGAGGAGAGAAGGCAGTTGTGATAGTAAACACGCTTTAGTCATAAAGACGTGAAGTGATGGGGACGTGATTTTGTATGTCTCGAGGGAAAAAGGAAACGTTCGTCATGATTATATGACGTCATCAGCGTGGGGAAAACAGGGGTCCCACTAAGTAGAAGTGGAAGCAGTAAGGGGTAAGTCGACATCTCAAAGATGCCATCATCTTACCAACGTTGACATTCGAAAATGGCATCTCTGGGGGGCATTTTGTTACCACGAGAAATCTCTAAGGCATGTTGAAAGCGTAATTGGTGAAAGGGTCTTGTGAATTTGGGGGTTATACCCCATCAAAGGATGAAGATGTGCTTGAGATGATCAAGAGTTGAAAAACATAAGTCATCAAGGGATGAAGCCAACAGGAGAAGCATGTTTGGTCGACAGGCCATTCCATCGACTAAAATGAAGCTGGGGACTTAAAGAATTTTGGATCATGCCAAACACTTAGAAGACAGTGTCGCCCTAAATATCTGGGCGAGAGAAATTTGAAATTGGAAAATGACTAGCAGTTACAAGAAGAATAAAAGCGCCAGAATCTGGAGCAGTTTGCAAGACGTGGGTAGAACGGTTTGCAGATCGTTTGGCACGACGTCTGCTAGTTTTTAGGAGTTTTTATCCTGTAGGCAGTTTCTTTAGTTTAGTATAAATAGGATATCCCACGAGGGGCTCGGGGTGTTCACCTTGTACTAAAATCACTTGTAAGAAACTCCTCATTCCCAGCGCGAGGAAGCAAGAGTTTTAAGAGTGCTATGTACGTGAATCACCACATTTATTTCAATGCAACTTCCTTACTTTTCAATTGTTCCCGTTGAACATTTTATTTTAATTTCATTTACTTTTGAGTTATCACTTTAGGTTTTCGTTTATGCTGTCGACACTGATTCTATTACGATAATAGAGTTCACCAAAAGCGTGTTCGTCGTTTACATCTTTTGAATGTTGTAGCATTGTCGGTCACGAGTCACCCATAGGCTATAGCATCGTTTCAACCGTTCATGTGGAAGAAACTGCGCTTGTTCAACACTTTGTCAGGAGGCATTCCTCACAAAGTTATTCCGTCGAATTGAATAAGCCACACTCGCACTAGCACATGTCTTAGGATCAACTGGTCGATCCTGCAAGTAACCCTTAGTCTCAAGACCTAGGGTAGACCAACAGTTGTTTACCAATTACCACAGTAAACATTATCCTAAGATAAGTGTTCTCAAGTCCGAGTACAAGATCTTTACCTCACCACACATAGATCCACATGGCCAAGTAAAGCAAAAACTCCAATAGGAATCACAAATTAGGTCTAGTTTCCTCAAAATCAACCATCCTTTTTGGTGGATTTTGGATTTTCAACCTATCAACACCCAAGATCCATTAATGTTGGCAAAAGTTATGAACAAAAATTCATGATCCAAATAAAAAACAATAATAATAGCACGAAACACATATATAACAAATTAGGCTTAACCCTCTTAGGGATGATATTCCCTAGTGAAGTCGCCATTTTTCTATAGTGGTGAAAGTTTGAGTATAATCCATTGACTCACTTAACTCATATCAGTAAAAGTCGCCACCGCGTTTTATTGTTTCCAAAGGAATAGGAAAGGAGCAAAATAAAACCCAATTTTTTTAAAAATAAAACTAATAAAAAGAACAGAGTTCTAGGTTCGTGGGTTGGTTATGCAAAGGGAATGTAGTAGCACCCAATGCATCTATAGTAACCTATAGGAACCTTTTGAAATATTTGTGTTTTTGGCTAAAAGTTTGTTTATTTGTTTGCTTGTCTATGAAAAAGAGTGGGGATATGAGAAGAGAATGCTTGGAAAGATTTCAAAGAATCTTATGCCTACGTACATTCCTTGTGCAATGAATGATCAAAGCATAGTAGTTCCATTCAAAAAGGTTTTAAAAGAAAAAGAGACAAGTTGTCATCTAAAGGGGAAGACTCAACTAATCTACCATATAAGCAAGGGAGATAGATCATGCATCATAACAAGAGAGGGGCTCCAACTTGGATATATATATATATATATATATATATATATATATATATATATATATATATATATATATATATATATATATATATATATATATATATATCAACAAGTATTCCACTAGCTCAGCTCAAATGGAAAAAATAAAAATCATCTCAAATAATGGGAATAGGAGGATTACATCTCAACTAAGGATGACTCATGTCTAATCTTAAGAGGTTTAAAGATAATAAGCCAAAGTGGCAAAAGGATTTTGAAATGCTAAGCTTTAACACTACAAAGCATGAAAGAAGGTTTAAATAAATAAATATAAAAAGGGGTGAGTACCTTGACAATGCTAGTCAATACCTTCTCATTTCCTTGGGTTGTAACATAAACAATGACAAGATAATCATCATAGTAACAAGGGGTTAAACATTAGTTACCAAGGATAAGAATCAAACATGTATCATCATCATGAGTACTATCAAACAATTAGGTCAAAATATAACAAAAGGTGGTATCAAGCATTAATAGAACTCAAGGATATGATGAATCTCAATCATCAATATTATGCAAGAGATATAGCATACGAGTATCATGGTCAATATCAAAACATGTCAAGCATAAGTATCAAGGTCACATGAGTATAGACAAGATAAACTAATCAATCATGAACATGTCAAAACAAACACAAACAAGACAAAGCAAACTCATAATTAATGGACAAGCATCAAGGTGAAAGAAAATGTGAATCATGTCCTAAACAAAAACCAAGTGCTCAAGCATGAACAAGTATCAAGGCATCCTCAAGAAGCATCAAGTTCAAATCAACCAAGACATTAGGATTTCCATGAATTTAGGTTTTTGTATGAATCATGTTTCTAACCATTTCTAAGAAATAGGATTCAAAAAAATCATGACATGAATAGATGGATCAAGGCCTCACGGGGTTAGGATCAAAATATCACCAAGAGATTACATAAAGAATAAGTGTTTAAATCCATACAAACTAAGTTAAGAAAAAACACATTTTTTATGATTTTTGAATAAGGAAATATAAATAAAATAAATAAATACTAAAATACTTTTTGGTAATTTTTTGTTAAATAGAATAAAAGAAGATAGACCCTTAATTTTATTTATTTTAAATGTATTTGTGTTTTTTTAATAAAAGAAACTAAATAAAAATATTAAATAAAAAGAGCCAAAAAAAATAATTCAACCTAATTTTATCATATTTTGATATCAATAAAAATAAAATTAAAAAACAAATAAGAGATAAACAAAAATTAAAATGAATAAAAAAAAGGCAAACATGAAAAAGTGAACAAAGGAATAAAAAAGGGGTTAAGGGGAGGGTCAAACACATGACCCTCATGATACACACCCACGATCTTTGCCACTGGAGTACACACTCCGTTGTGTATAAATGATCAAACCACACAAATAACTATAAAAATTGATTTTAAAAAATGCAAAATGCATGGAACCAGAGTCATCTTCCTCACGTTTCCTCCAAGCTTCAAGCAATGGAGCTTTTGAAAATTTGAAGCAAATATGGAGTGTGGGTACATTTTTTCATAGTAAATTTCATGAGGAATCCAAATATGGCATTTATTTTTATTAATTCAAACTGTATAATGCATAATCATGAAGAAACATATGAACCCTAGAATTTCAAATCGAAATTACATTGCATACATGATCAATCAATGCCCCAAACCTTAGGGCTTTCATTCCTCACATTGAAACAAGCATGAATGGCATAATAATGATAAAAAATGATGCTCAAATGAGTGATTCCAAAGTGCATGAAAATGTACCTTGTAGGTGAAGATGGAGACTTTAATACAAGCACTTTCAATGGTGGAAAAGGATCTCTTTAGCACCCTTGGACCTCCAGGAATGTATTGCAATGGATAGTTGAAGGTAGAGAAAAACAAGAAAGGGGGGTTTGAATTGTTTTGAGACAAAAAAAACTTTTTGCAATTTAGACACACGCAGAAACAAATAAATTCAACACATAATTTTATACTCGTTCGCTTGAAATTCAAAGCTACTCCAGTCCACCTGGCCAAGGTGATTTCGCCTTCAACAAGGACTTAATCCACTAATCTTGAAAGATTACATAAACAAACATCTAAGAGAATAAAGATCTCTTAGCCCTCTCAAGTTTACAGACTTCACAAGTCACTTGAGGAAATTTCAGCAATTGAATAGAATTACAGTAATGATTAGTGCTTCTAGATAAGCAGAAATTACACAATGTAAAAGCAAAGAATTTGTTCACACGTTGGAGTAGCAGCTCGTGTGAGAGAATGAAGAATGAATATAGTAGGAATGTTGTATTGGTGTGTTTCAGGTGTCTTCTTTAGGTGGCGTTCCATCCTTTATATACGAGTGATGAGAAGACCGTTGAGTGATGTTAATGTTAGGATCTTGGGAAATGATGGATGTTTAATATAATTAATATCTGTGTTATTTCGAAAACAATATTTGGGGCGCCATAAAATCCTTCCTAAATTAGCTTCTTTCCATAAGTGAATTCCTTTAAGGTTAAGCTTTCTGAGTCAGAGGGTCAGAATGTCAGAACCTTTATTAAGCGATTACAACTTCAGGAGATGTTTGTTGCTGACTATCTTCAGAGTTTCTCTTCACTTGATTTCATCAGAGCGTAAGTCTTCAGATTCTATAGTCATTCTTCCACTTCAGAGTGTCTGGTGTCTTTTGTTTAGCTTGCGCTTGCGTTGATCAGAGTCAGAGCTTCTGCTTGCGTATCTTCTAAGTGGTATCTTAGAACTTGATTATGTATCTGATGAGCGTCTATCTGACTGTTTTAATTAGAGTTCTGCATACTTAGAAAAATTTCGTTAGGGTACCATTTTTGTTTCATCATTTGTTATCATCAAAATCTTAAAGATACATTGTAGAACTAAATTTGTTCTTACAATCTTCCCCTTTTGATGATGACAAAACAAGTCAAAGTGATGATGAAATAGTAAATAATATCTCAGAGTCAGATAAAGACAAGGGACTCCCCCTAATTTAAATCATCAGATTTCTCAAAAGTTCTTACCAGACCTTCCTTGTGTGGTGGCTGGTTTGTACCTTAGCTGTTATCCTGTGTAACTTTAGTTTACAAAAATCATTAAGATATTAATGTTCACAGTTAATTAAGAGGTTTAGATATGTATTTTCATCAGAGCTATTTTAGTTCTCCCCATTTTTGTTAGACTCAAAAAGACATAGAAGGTAAAGCAAGAAAAATATATTCATATATAAGAGAAAAAACTGGTACAGATAGGCAACAATTCAAAAAGGATAGCATAAATCAGAAAGCCTAAGGAAAACAAGGAAGAAAAAAAGAGAGCCTAAGTGCCTAAGGATTTGGAGGCGGAGGCATACTTTGGATCAGTTGAGTCAGCAGGTTCTGAATGTTGTTATTGACGGAGTCCTAGTGATCCAATCTTGCTCTTATAACTTGTTGTTCCTTTTACAGTTCCTCCAGAGTTTTCAATACCAGAGGGGAGAAACCAGAGTTAGATTGCTCCCCTTGAGTCAGAGCATCAGTGCTGGCCTTTGCAGCTTCCTCTGTAGCAATGCGTGCTGCTTCTTCAGCTCCGGCTTTTGCTTTTGCCTCAGCTTCAGCAGCAACCGCAACAACAACAACTTCAGCATTAGCCTTCTATTCAGCTTCTCTGATTCTCTTCTCTTCTTATAGGCGAGCTTTCTCTTCTCCTTCCTTTCTGGCCTTTTCCTCAGCCTCTCTGACCAAGCGATCATGTAGCCTTACTCCAGCATCTCTGACAAAGTCGTTGCGGACTTGTTCAGAGAGGCCTTTCAGTTTGAAGGCTTCAGAGGTCATCCATCTGATCACTCTGTTCCAGTGGATCCTTACTTAAGAGGGATCATCACTGATGCCAGAGTTGATAGACATATACTTGATCTTCTCCACTGAAGACTCTGCAAATAAAGTGATTGCTTCTTCTAAGGTGGGGAAGGCAGGTCCTGCTTCATGGTTAGGGGATGGGGATGATGGTGGTGTTTGGTTGGTGTCAGCAGGAGTTTGAGGAGTAGGGATGATGATTTCCTCAGAGGTTGGTATGGTGTGAATATCAGAGGGTGGTGGTGTTGTTTGTTCAGGTGGTGGAATAGGTTGTTGTTCAGAGGGTGAAGTTGTTGGTTGTTCAGGAGGTGGTGTTTGTGGTTGTTCAGATGGTGGATTTGCTGGTTGTTCAGGGGGTGGAGTAGTGGCTTCTGGTTCAGGTTGTGGTGGCTTTTGTGAAGCAAGAACACGTGCCTGAAGTTGGGCTAGTGTGGGAGATTGAGGGTCAGAGGGTTCGGTGCCTGATGAGAGAATATAATATGGTGGGGATGAAGGTGTAGAAGATGACAGTGAGGTGAGGTGGTTTCGTTTAGCATTTCTGCTTCAGAACGGGTAAGGTAGTGGTTGAGAGATTGAATTTTAGAGATGGTGGGTTAGCGGGTTTGGTGGTGGAGGGTGGTGTTTCTGATTGGGTGTAGATGTGAGTGGTTTGGGGAAGAGAAAAATTAAGTGGCTTTAATTTAACAGAGCGAGAAGGAGGGAGAGACTTACTTGGAGAATCAGTCAGAGGGACTGGAGGTCTTGACCCAAACGTTTCTCCCAATTTTGCCTTCTTTGCCTTCTTGGACTTCTTAGATGGCTCCCGTTGTCTCTTCATGAAATTAGGTGGACGTTCAGGTAGCCAATCCACAGAGAACTCAGAAATATCAACCCCTTGGCTTACAAGGTCTTGCAGATAGTGTGCCACCACTTTTGGAGGGTCAATCTTGGAGAAGAGGTAGAGGACGTTGGGAATCTTCCTCTGATCCTTGAGTGCTTCCCAAGATATGTCTAGAGTGGGTTTAGCCCTGACTTTCTCAATCACCCCCATACTCTTCAAATTGCAAGCATTCAGAGGTTTTCCAATGTCAACAGTGACATCCTCCATCAGATTGTGATGGATTAGGTGATCCACTAGCCCACTCTCGATCAGAACATCAGAGATGAGTCTTCCTAGGGGAATGTAGGTTCTGGGCTTCATATTGTTTCTAGTATCCTTGACAGAGTCTCTGAGATACTTGAAGAGCAGCGCTGGCAGGTTCAGTTTTAGACCTTTGTGAATGCAGTAGATGATGCAATTCTGATCCGTATTGATGTAGTCAGAAGAGTTGGAGGTAGGGCGATGATGGATGGTGCCCAGAATGATCTTCATCCAGACACGAAGATTCTGGTGAAGTCCTTTGTTTTTGGAGTGTTTGCCTTCAACGTTCTGTTGAAAGATGGTATGGGCAATTTCCTGGGACAAGTAATTTTCCCTAGGGTTGATGTTGTAGATTCTTCTTCCCCTTGTCTTCTCCATGTTAATAAGGGAGACTATTGACTTCTCAATGATGACTATTGTAACTCCCAGAACATGAGAGACGATGTAGTGATCATCTGAGTCTATGAAACGCCAGAACTCCTTTACCAGATAGGTGTGCACATGACCGTAGAGTCTCTGGAAATAGGTTTCCCACCCTTGCATTCTTAGTTCCTCAGTGAGGTCTATGCCATTGTGCTTCATGTTGTCAAAATCTACCAGTCATTCGTACAATACTTCAAGCTTATCAAAGGGCGTGGCAAGATGAATATGAGGTTCACGATCTAGAATGTGCGGTTCTTTGTAGATTGGGGTAGAGACAACACTAGTTGTAGCAGTTGTTTGTTGAGAAGAAATGGGCGTTTGATCAGTTGATTCCATCTGATGAGAATAGTTGTAGATGGATTGTTGTTGAGCATCCATGAAGAACTTTGATGAACTTTGTTTGAAGAATGAAGAACTTTGCTGAAGATGATGAAGAACTGATGACGACGATGAACTTGAGAGAGAGAAAGGGGTTTGTGTAAGGCGTGAGTGTAAAAGTGTGAGATTGTGATAAGTGAAAAATATAAATACACAAAGAAATGCCTGCAAAACGACAGTGTTAGAGGCAGTTGAGAAGTTAGGAAATTAATGATGCACATTAACCAAGTTGACACGCTTAGGAGAGACATGATTACATCCCATGATGAAAGTCTAATCCCCAAATCAGCACACTGCTCGAGGAGATCTCAAGGGTCTGTCTCTTGATTTCTGCTTGACAGTTGTCTAGAAGATCCAAAGTCGGACGCATGATGCCCCACGTGTTGATCTATCTGATCTTCAAGAATACCAATGGATTGGATCCTGAGGATTTCTGATTCAGATGACTCCTAACTAGTAGAAGTATCAGAGTTAGATCCAGATACTAGATGTTTATTTCAGAGCCTTATTTTTGCTATTTCAGAGAAGCACATTTGGTTTATTCTGGGTAAATTTCGATTTTTAAATGTTTCAGAATAAATGAGAATCTATCTTCAATGAGGGGTTTAGTGAAAATATCAGCCCATTGATGGTCTGTATCAATAAGTTTCAAGGATATTACCCCTTTCTGAACATAGTCTCTGATAAAATGATGTTTTATTTCTATGTGCTTAGCTCTGGAATGCAAGATAGGGTTCTTACTTAAACATATGGCAGCATTATTATCATAGAAGATAAGAATGTTACTCTCAAAAATCTGAAGGTCTTCTAGTTGAATTTTCATCTTGAGCATCTGAGTAGTGCAAAGTGAAGCTGATATATATTCTGCTTCTGCAGTAGACAAAGCGATGGTTGACTGTCTTTTGCTGGCCCACGATATGAGATTGTTTCCCAATAATTGACACTTCCCAGATGTACTTTTACGTTCCATTTTGTCCCCTGCATAATCTACGTCGCAATACCAAGAGAGCATATACTCTGATGTTTTCTCATACATCAGGCCAATGTTAGGGGTTCCTTTCAGATACCTTAGATTTTAACAGCTGTTAAATGAGATTTCCTAGGATCTGATTGGAATCTGGCACAAATACATACACTGAAAAGAATGTCAGGGCGTGTAGCCATCAAATAGAGAAGAGAGCCTATCATACCACGATAGAGCTTCTAACAAACCTTTTGGCTAACTTCTTCTTTCTCCAGAATGCAGGTTGGATGCATGGGTGTCTTGGCAGGTTTGCATTATGCCATTTAGAATTTCTTCAGAATGTCTTTTATGTATTTACTAGTTCTGAAGCTTGATTGATTTGAATTCTCAGAAAGAACTTTAGTTCTTGCATTAAGCTCATTCAAATTCTACCTGCATTAGCTCAGAGAATTCTTGACACACAGAGGGGTCAGCTGAACCAAAAATAATATCATCAACATATATCTGGCATATCATGATATCATTTTTAATGTTTTTACAGAAGAGTGTAGAGTCAACCTTTCCTCTAATAAAGTCATGTTCTAGGAGAAAGTTGCTTAGTCTTTCATACCAAGCTCTAGGAGCTTGTTTTAGACAATACAATGATTTTTTTCAGTTAAAAAACGTGTTCTAGACATTTAGAATTTTCAAAGCCTGGAGATTGATGAACATACACTTCTTCTGATATATAACCATTAAGAAATGCGCTCTTGACATCCATCTGATATAATTTGATGGAATGATTTACAGCGAAAGAAACAAGTAAACGAATGGATTCTAACTTGGCGACTAGAGCAAAGGTTACATTGTAGTCAATGCCTTCTTGTTAACTGGAACCTTGTGCCACCAGTCGTGCTTTGTTTTTGACTACTTATCCTTTTTCGTTCAGTTTGTTTCTGAATACCCATCTTGTTCCAATAATATGAGTTCCTTTAGGTTTTGGGACAAGATCCCAGACGTCATTCTTTGAGAATTGATCCAGTTCTTCTTTCATTGCCAGAACCCAGTCATTGTCTTGAAGTGCTTAATCACATGAAGTAGGCTCGATCAGAGATACTAATCCCAGAGCAGTTTCTTCAAATACTTTCAATGTTGACTTGGTTCTGACAGGTTCATCCTTGTTTCCCAGAATCATATCTTCAGATATGTTAGGGAGATTTCTTGATCTTTTCTGGATATTGAGATTTCAGTTGCATCTGGATTTTGTTTCTTAGTTTCTTCTGATGCTTTAAGCTTTTCGTCAGAGCCTGCAAGAGTTATCTCCAAATCTGCAAGTTTCTCAACTAGCTTTGACTTTTCAAAGTCAAGCTTATCATCAAATCTAACATGTATTGATTCTTCCACAATTTTGGTTTCTGTATTGTATACTCTGTAGCCTTTAGAGCGTTCTGAGTATCCTAACATAATACCTTTTTGTGCTTTTGAATCAAACTTGTTCAAATGTTCTTTAGTATTAAGAATAAAACATGAGCATCCAAAAGGATGGAAGTAAGAAATGTTGGGTTTTCTTCCCTTACACAGTTCATATGGAGTCTTCTCTATAATAGGTCTTATAGAGATTCTATTCTGAATATAACACGTTGTATTTATTGCTTCAGTCCAGAAGTGCTTAGCCACATTTGTTTCAATTATCATGGTTCTGGACATTTCTTAGAGTGTCCTATTCTTCCTTTATACAACTCCATTTTGTTGTGGAGTTCTAGGGCAAGAGAAATCATGGGATATTCCATTAGAATCAAACAGTTCTTCAAATAACTTATTTTCGAATTCGCCACCATGATCACTTCTGACTCTGATAATTTTAGTGTCAAATTCGTTTTGCACTTTAGAACAGAAGCTAGTGAATACAGAGTGAGACTCACTCTTGTGCTTTAGGAATTTTGCCCATGTCCAGCAACTAAAATCATCAACAATGACCAGTCTATACTTCTTTCCATTGACTGACGCTGTCTTAACAGGCCCAAAAAGGTCAATGTGAAGAAGTTACAGAGGCTTAGAGGTGGAAACAACATTTTTCTTTTTAAAAGATGTTTTAGAAAATTTTCCTTTCTGGCATGCCTCACACAGAGCATCTAAAGAGAACTTCAGCTTAGGTAGACCTCTGATGACTCGAGTTTATTTAGCTGAGAGAGTTTTCTCATGCTAATGTGACCCAAGCGTCTATGCCATACCCATTGCTCTTCGTGAACATACATCAAACATTTTAAATTTTGATCTTTTAGATCTGAAAGATTTATTTTGTAAATGTTGTATTTCCTCTTGCCAGTGAATAAAAATGTTCCATTGTTCTGATTAATTTCTTTACATGTTTTTTGATTGAAGATTATATCATTACCGTTATCACTTAATTGGCTTATTGATAACAGGTTATGCATTAATCCTTCTACGTTGAGAATATCAGATATAAAGGGAAGAGATCTATTACCAATAGTTCTGGAGCCTCTGATTCTTCCTCTCTAATTTCCTCCGAAACCTACATAGCCAGCATCTTTAAGTTCCAGGCTTTGGAATATATGCTTTCTTCCTGTCATGTATCGCGAGCTTCCAGAGTCCAGGTACCATGACTAGTGTCTTAACTCTGCTGCATAAGATATATGCAACATAAACAATCTTATCCTTTGTTACCCAGAATCTTTTGGGTCCTTTCTGATATGAGTTCAAAGATTTAGAAAGGCATGATTCAAGGTCAGAGCGAGAAAGATCAGAAAATACCTCTTCAGGATCAGACTCTCCATCTGATGTGTTTCCAAAAGTGGTAGCCATGAATGCAACATTTTCATGTTCTTCAGAGTCTAATTCAGAGGAATCAGATCCACTGTCGTCCCAGGTGGCCATGAGTCCCTTCATGGCTTTAAATGAGCTTTTCTTGAAACTTTCTCTTCTGGAGCTATCTTTCTTCAGCTTTGGGCATTCATTTATGTAATGACCTGTTTCCTTAAATTCATAGCATGTTACCTCTTTGTTTGATTTGCCTTCGGAAGTTGATTATGAGAGATCTCCCTTGGGTCTTGGTCTTCTGAAGTTATTAGTCCTTTTTCTCCAGAGTTGTTTTACTCTTCTGGTTAAAAGGGATAACTATTTTTCATCATCAGAGTCTTCTTTTTCAGAGTCGTCATTGTCTTCCTCTTCAGCTTGGAAGGCTTTGTTCCTTTCTGGTTTGCGTCTCTCAGACCTGGACTTTAGTGCTACAAATTTGATCTTCCTTTGAGGCTCATCTTCCTCAAGCTCTATCTCGTGACTTCTGAGAGAGCTTACGAGTTCTTCAAGGCTGATGTTGTTCAGATCCTTTGACAATTTTAATACGGTGACCATGGGTCTCCACTTCTTTGGTAAGCTTCTGACGATATTTTTGATGTGATCTGCAGTTGTGTAGCCTTTGTCCAGAACCTTGAGTCCTACAATTAAAGTTTGAAATCTAGAAAATATTACCTCTATAGCTTCATCGTCCTCCATCTTGAAAGCTTCGTACTTCTGAATTAGAGCCAGAGCCTTTGTCTCTTTGACTTGTGAATTTCTTTTGTGAGTCATCCTTAGGGATTCAAGTATTTCTTTTGCTGTTTCACTGTTGGTGATATTTTCATATTCACTGTAGGAAATGGCATTCAACAGTATTGTTCTGGCTTTGTGATGGTTTTTGAAGTCGCGCTTCTGATCATCTATCATCTTGTTTCTGGCAATGGCAACGCCATCATCAGATACAGGAGGTATGTAGCCAATAGTAACTATATCCCACAGATCAACATCATAGCCCAGAAAGAAACTTTCGATTTTGTCTTGTAGTAATCAAATTTTTCTCCATCAAAGACTTGAGGTTTAGCATTGTAACTATCTCTTTCATTGGTGTTGGCCATAGTGTTTTTCTCACGCTGGATCTCTCTACACTGATAAGTTTTCGATTAGAAAATCAATAAGAGAGTCGAAGCTCTAATACAAATTGAAGGTAGATAAAAACAAGAAAGGGAGGGGGGGGGGGTTGAATTGTTTTGATAAAAAAAACTTTTTGGAATTTAGAAACACGCAGAAACAAATATATTCAACACAGAATTTTATACTGGCTCGCTTGAAATTCAAAGCTACTCCAGTCCATCCAGCCAAGGTTATTGTGCCTTCAACAAGGACTTACTCCACTAATCTTGAAAGATTACACAAACAAATGTCTAAGAGAATAAAGATCTCTTAGCCCTCTCAAGTTTACAGACATCACAAGTCACTTGAGGAAATTTTAGCAATTAAATAGAATTATAGTAATGATTAGTGTTTCTAGATAAGCAGAAATTACACAATGTAAAAGCAAAGAATTTGTTCACACATTGTAGCAGGAACTCATGTGAGAGAATAAAGAATGAATATATAAGGAGTGTTATATTCATGTGTTTCAGGTGTCTTCTTTGAGTGGCGTTCCATCCTTTATATAGGAGTGATGAGAAGACCGTTGAGTGATGTTAATGTCAGGATCTTGGGCAATGATGGATGATTAATATCATTAATCTTTGTGTTTTTTCCAAAACAATATTTGGGGTGCCATAAAATCCTTCCTAAATTAGCTTATTTCCATAAGTGAATTCCTTCAAGGTTAAGCTTTTTGAGTCAAAGGGTCCGAATGTCAGAATCTTTATTAAGCGATTGCAACTTCAAGGGATGTTTGTTGCTGACTATCTTTAAAGTTTCTCTTCACTTGATTTCATCAGAGCGTGAGTCTTCAGATTATAGAGTCATTCTTCCACTTCAGAGTGTTTGATATCTTTTGTTTAGCTCGCGCTTGCGTTGATCAGAGTCAGAGCTTCTACTTGCGTATCTTCTAAATGGTATCTTAGAACTTGATTATGTATCTGATGAATGCATATCTGACTGTTTTAATTAGGGTCCTGCATACTTAGAAAAATTTCGTTAGGGTACCATTTTTGTTTCATCCTTTGTTATCATCAAATCTTAGAGATACATTGTAGAACTAAATTTGTTCTTACAATAGTTTGCGTTGAAGCTTTCTCACTTCTTCTGACCAAGTCAAGTTGCAAGCTAGAATACGTGAGAGATGGATATGGTGATGAAGGTGTTTCAGATTAATTCCAGCGCATACAGAAGTTTGTATGAAGTGTATTGATGATGATTCAATGGAAAAAACACCAAGAACTTGGAGAAAATATGGAATTCAAAAATGGAGTTTTTGAAATTTCAACAATGGAGTTTTTGTGTGAAACTTGGTGTGTTTGAGTTTTGATCCCTTTATTCTGTTTTATAGAGGTTGGATTTTGGTCTTAGAAGTGAATGAAATTGATCTTGGTTGTGTCTTGATGCTAATTTGTCCATCAAGTTACAAAAAAAAGGTTAATGGTGCATTATGGTTCTAAGAAAGCATGGAGTGATTAAGGGAGAGTAAGAGTTTTTTTCTTGAGCTTAGGGGCTTGGCTTCTGGTGTTTAGATAGAGTAAGATCAAAGAAAAATATATTTACAAAGCTCCAAAAAAAGTGGTTGAGAAAAGTGATCTTTATGGAAATGGAAATGAAGCTTTATGGAAAAATGATCCATGAATGGTATGTTATTTGGATAATGGTTCAAGCCCTTGTGTAATGCATAAATGGTTTATGTAAAACACTCATTATGTTGAGATTTAGAAGCATCATAGGATGAAAAGAAAGATCTTGAGGTTTGGTTTTGGTTTGAACATGAAACTTGACATGAAGATGGACTTTCAATTTGGCCTAACATGGTGACTTTCCTTCTTCGAAACTTCTAGCTCAAGTGTGATAAACTCATGCCAACGGGTTCCGTGGGAAGATGTTCCCATCCTCTATAGCTTTCATGTTTGAAACTTGAAGAGATTCAACTTGGATTATGGAGATATTTGGTCATCAACTTTGACAATCTTAACTGCTAAACACTTGGAAAATTTTCCAAGTGTTGAACAATTTTACAACTTTGAGATGTCATCTTCATCACTTCATATCTTCCAATCCTTATGATATATTTGGTTCATTCCTTCTTCAAATTTGAATTATGGAACATCAAATACAATTACATCCTTTGATCATGAAAACTGATGGTTTGAGGAAGAAGTTACAAACTTGTAAATTGGGCTTCATGAACATGCAATTTCATAACTTAGAGAAATTTTGAAAATCCTAAATTTGACATTCTGGAACTTTTTATTGATTTTCTTAATTTAAATTGATCAAATGAATTCATCAACCATGTTTTCATGATTCTTGACTTGAGAAGCCCATGTTTGACCAAAAAATTTTAAAAGTCAAACTTTGGCCTTGAGGAGTTGACTTTTCATCAGATGAATTCCAAATCTTCAATGATCAATGAATCAAAATTCCTTAGCCAATTGAAGGAAATGAATGGATCATAATGAAATACATGAGGATCTTGAATCATATTTCAAACCATTAGATCATGTCTTGGTCAAAAAGTCAACGTCAGAGCAATCTTGATCAAAACCCTAATTTAGGTATCAGATGAATTTGGAACTTGTTATTCTTGAATGGATGCAAACTTGAACTAGATTATGATGAAAAATAAGTTGAATATTATGAATGAATGATAAGCTTGAATTACTGAGGAATGCCCATACTCTTGACCAATCAATCACTTGAGCTCCTTAAACTAACACACATACCTTGTGAAAGAATCAAACAAGACAAAACATAATTTTGTATTTTAGAATGGTTACAGATATGAAATTATGTATGAGATATTTTGGTGATATAAAACGATGTCAAAAGAGTTGGTGTAGCGGTAAATTCATGACCATCAAGCTATGTATAAGCTTAACATCAATAAAACCAGAGTCGCCACCGCACTTTTATTGTTTCCATAGGAAAAGGGAAAAGTACGAACAAAACCCAAAGATAAGAAGTTTTCAAATCAAAACTAATAAAATGCCAGAGATTACAGGTAAGGGGGTTGGTTACATAGAGGGAAGGTGTTAGCACCCAAAGTTTCCTAGGTACTCCTAGGGAGCCCTTTTTCATGTGCGCATGTGTTTTTGGTATAAAAGTTGTTTGAGAAGAAATAGAGTGTAGGGATGAGAAAATAATTCATTAATTATATTTTTGTGTTTAACAAGACCTTCAGACTTGTGCCTACGTACCAACATAAAAGTGAGGGATCAAAACCTCGTAGTTCGTGGTAAAAATCTCAAATAAGTTGGTGAAATGCTTTTAACAAAAGTTTAATAAGAAAAGGCACAAAGGGGCCCAAAATTTGAATGGGGTTGTTAGTTCTTTTTTTCTTTTGAAATTTTAAGTCAATATGATTAAGTTTATTTACGAATTTGATTTAAGAAAAAGTTTGAAAATTCAATGGCATAAGGCCAAAGTTTCTAATCATCAAAGCAAAGTCTAAGTTTGAAGTCACAAGCAAAAAAGTTTTTGAAAAGAGGGAGAGATTTTGAAATTTAAGACGTGGGAGGAGATGAAGAGGATATCCTAAGCATAAATTTAAAAGTTAAGAGTTGAAAAGATCTGACCAATGGGATGCAATCCAACAGACAAGAATGTCATATAGAAACCCATTTTCCTTTGGACTTTTATCAAGTAATAATCAATAAGGAATGAGAAATATCCAGACATCATGAAGATCAAGGCATGAAATAAAGATAGCCACATCCAAGTAAGCAATTTCAAAAGCTAGCAGTCTTCATTGTCTTCCCATATATCAGATGAAATATTCCTTGATCAACTCAGAGCAAAGCATCAAACACAAGATCAAAATAACAATTTAGCACAAAGATACAATAGCATATGAATTAAACCAAAGCCCAAGGCTTGCATTAGATGAAGGCACAATTCAAAATAGCTCAGTCTCAAGATTTTGGCATTGGTCAAGTTCTTTTTGCACAGGGAATATTGCCTAATTCTAAGTCCAAAAGCTCAGATAAAGTTCAATAGTCTACCATATGTTTTTTAGGGTTTTTGTTGTTATTAGTTATTTTAAGGTCCTAAGACGACAAAGAAAATCAAAACATACAAATAGATATATACAATCACAAGATATGGCTAAATGAGCAAAGTGAAAATGACATAAACATAAACAAGTTATATGAAATGTAAATGACAATGAATGATAAATGACTAAAAGTTAAATTGCATAAAGTAAATGACTTGAAAGTAAAGCAATATTAACAAGAGTTAGTCAAAATGTTAGTTAAAAGTTAGTCAAGTGTTAATGGTGATTTTTAATTGGTTAAGTCATTCTTTGGAGAACACTCAACCATTCATTCACAAGTATGAATCCTTAAACATAGACATCTTCCATGAGAAGGGCTTCAACTTGGATAATTCAACAAGTATGCCACTAGATCCCATGAAAGGAAAAAAGGTCAAGTCTCCACACAATGCCATGAAGAATAGGAGACTTACAATCTCACTTACTAGAATGCTATGCCTTGAGGGTCAAATTTATCTCTATGTTAAGCAATCGTAATTGGACTTATGTAGAAGTGTAAGACCCCAATTTTGACCCTAAGTTACCTCATGCCATCTCATCATATGCATTAGCATTGGGATCACACCTTGGCATCCTCCTTACCCCTCTTTCATTGAGTTTGCATTGAGAGAGATCACCAAGCACATTTTATTATATCATACTTTGTGTTTCATTATTTACTTACCAAAATACCAAAATATGTCAATGTATAGTTTGTTGCTTTTGTAGGTAGTGTGCATGCTCACCCATGTTCCATCAAGCTCATATCGAGGGTTTAAAAGCCTCAATGCAAGGAGACCAGTCAAGAGGTTTTGTACATTGTCTCTAATCATAATATATGGATCCCCATGATCTTCACATATCATTTTTATCAATAAATCATCAAGAGTTTGGAGTTTGTTTGCCTTAGAAACCCTAATTCATCTGCGTATCTTGTGTGACTTCTTCAACAAGTTTCTTCAAGATTTGATCAAATATTTTAATGGATAATTCATATTTCATAATATTAAACATATATGATCCTCCATGAGTCCCAAAAGTCAAGAGAACATCAAGCTAGCAAGTTGGTTCATGGTGGTTGACCAGAGAAAGTCAACTCGTCAAAACTGGGGTTCTCTAGACCCTATCTCCTACAATATTTGTCATATGAAAATGATTCCAAGATAAAAGTTACTCAAAGTGACACTCAAACCAACTTTCATGGTTAAGCCAAGAGCTATGTTTGCTTGTAAAGTCATTTTTTATGGTGAAATATTGTAGGTCATTTTGTCTGAACCCTAGTTTGGATGTCAACTTCCCAAGACCATAACTTGCTCAATTTTTATGAGATGAAATCCATTCAAATTCTATGATCAAAATAAAGTTGTCTAATTCAAATATTATGTTTGGAGGAAGTTCAAATTCAACTAGTAAATGCATGTGCCAAGAGGAAACATTATAGGTCATTTTGGGCCACTAACATTGAACAAGTGACTTTCCTCAACTTCCAAAATGCATAACTTATTCATGACAAATCCAAATTAGGTCAAATTAGTGACCAAATTTAAGAGGTTTTAAAGATCTACAACTTTCATGAAGGAACGTTTTACTCATTTGAATTCCATAGAAAAGGTTATTCAAGGTGGAAGAAGTGAACATTTGACTTGGGACTTGGAAAATTTTCAAATATGCTTGATTTCCCAAACTTCCACCTCAAAATTCGTCATGATAAAAGCTTCAAATGAAAATGTGTCCAGCATGAAAGTTGTTCCCCTTGATCTCACCTTTCCAAAAAGTCCAAGATCACCTAATTTGGCCAAAGAATGAAGGACTTGTGCATGGGTGCAACGTGAGGAACCATTTGGATGATTTTCACTTCCACATTCCATACACGATTGCATGGCCACATGACATGATTTCAGCATGATTCTCACTCATTTTTGGACCTGAATACATTACTTGATGGGCCTATCATATGTCCATGCAAGCAATCAAAGAGAATTACTCATTTTTGCCAAATTTGGAAGTGTGTGGAAATGAATATCCTTGGCTATAAATACAACCCCTCATGCTCAAAATTAAGGACCTCATTCCCAAGCTTTGAACCTGCAATCCAAACCCTCTCCATTACAGGATAATCTTGAATGTTTTTTTTGGAAAGTCGAGTTTCAAATCTCCATCTGTTTTGAGATTGAAACTCCAAGAGTCCAAACCTTTCTTAATCCTAATCACTTCCAACAAGCTTCTGAAGCAAGGCCAGGCACAATTGGAATCAAGATCGAGCAAGTTTGAAGCTCCATTGAAGGTGAATTTTCAAAAACTTCATCTGTTTGATTCTCCCCCAATTCTTCACCATTCTCTGTGATTTTTGGTTGTCTGAAGTCCTATCAATGTAGGCTAGACGATTTAGTTGCTTTAAGGTTAAATCAAAGCAACTCAGTTCATGATCCTCAAAATTCAAATCCATGTATCTTTTTATATACTTGGAATTGGAGAAAATTGAGGCTAGATTCGTACTCCTGAGCATTTTTCCTTTAAATTAGTGTATTCACTTTTCATTTTCCATGGAGTTGAACCTGAACCAGACCGGTGGTGATCACCGAAGAAGATGACCGGAGCTAGGGCTCCTCTGGTGCGCTGGATCAATCCAGGCCATCTGATATGGTTCTCATGTTCTAATCTCACACATCCAAAGTGATTACCAAGCCTGCAACGCATTGACTAGGGACCATTGTGGATAGCGCACGCTAGGCCACAAGATTTACCACCTCAATTAATGAGGGAGATCTGGTGGCCCTTGTTTTTTTTATTTTCTTTTTATTTTATGATTTTTCATTTAATCCATTTATTTTGATTAATTCATATTAACTTCATTTTTAATGCAAAAAATATGGGACTTTCACCAAAAATATTTAAATATTTTTTCTTTCATTTACTGAATTAAAATTATTTTTGGGATTAATTTTGATATTTTTCATGATTTAATTGTTTTCATGCATATTTTTAATTATTTAAAAAGACTTATAACTTTTCAAAAATTATGATTTTTTTTTTGTCTAAGGTCGTTTGACCTTGTTTGACCTAGGATAAAACTCTTGGCCATTTACTTGGTGTTTTGAAGAGATTTTAGGTTTTGACTAAACTAAATTTAATTTAAATGCATTTTTAATTTGTTTTTTAATTGATTAGTTGTGTAGAAATTATGTTGAGCCATTTTTATTGACTTGTGAAGTTTGACTATGGGTTTGGGCCTTGGTTAAGGTTGATTTGACTTTTATTAAGTTAAAATCATTGGATTTAGGGGATTGATGAAATGTGCATTTCATCTCCTAAAATGAATGAATGATTTTAATATGATAAAATTCCTCCCATGACCAATTTGTGTTTCTCTTATCTCCCATCCCTTTTCATCTTCAATCCCATTCTCTCCCATCCTTTCCATTGACCAATGAAGTCTCAATATCGTAAGGCTAATTAGTTCATCAATAACTTTGTGTTAGATGTACCAATACACGTATGGATGAGATAGGTCCATCCTTTGATCTTTTTTTCTTTTTGTGTGTGGTATGTTTTAGGAGTATGGTTCATTATACCATATCTCTAACATGCATTTATTGGGATCCTCATGAATTCATCTGCTACATGTTCTTGATGTAACTGTGATTTGAACCTGTGTCTAATGCCTTATTCTAAGCTAATCAAGGAGTATATCATCTGATACATGAGGAGATAAAGAAGATTGTTAGTTGTGAGATTGCTTGCTTGGATGTGGCCATCTTTATTTGATGCCTTGCTTGATATTGCTAATTGCTTGCTGATTATTGCTTGGTTCAAAGTCCAAAGGAAAAATGGGTTTTCTATATGACATTTTTGTCTATTGGATTGCATCCCATTGGTCAGATATTTTCAACTCTCAACTTTTAATTTTATGCTTAGGATTAGTCTCTTCATCTCCTCCCATTTCTTAAATTTTTAAATCTCTCCCCCCTTTCGATAACTTTCTTTGCTTGTGATTTCAAACATAGACTCTTTTGCAAATTAGAAACTTTGGCCTTATGCCATTGCATTTTTAAACTCTTTTCTTAATCAAATTTGTATATGAACTTAACCATATTGACTTAAAATTCAAAAGACAAAAAGAACTAACACTCATTCAAACTCTTTTAGGCTCCTTTGTGCCTCTTTTAAACCTAATTTTTTTGATTAAAAGCAATCACTCATTTTGAAATTGATACCACGGACTATGAGGTTTTGATCCCTCATTTTTATGTTGGTACGTAGGCGCAAGTCCAAAGGTCTTGTCAAACAAAAAAATATAATTAATGAATTCTTTTCTCATCCCCACACTCTATTTATTGCAAACATCTTTTATACCAAAAACACATGCACACATAAAAAAGGTTCCCTAGGAGTACCTAAGACACTTTGGGTGCTAACACCTTCCCTCTATGTAACCAACCCCCTTACCTGTAATCTCTGGAATTTTATTAGTTTTGATTTGAAAACTTATTATCTTTGGGTTTTGTTCGTACTTTTCCATTTTCCTTTAGAAACAATAAAAGCGCAATGGCGACTCTGGTTTTATTGACGTTAAGTTTATCCATAGCTTAATGGTCATGAATTTACCACTACAAAAGTTAAGTGGCGACTCTGTTGGGGAGTAATCCTCAATAGGTTTAGCCTACTTTTTTATGTGTATATATATTTGTATATTTGATGTTTGTATATTTGTTTGTGTGATATAATCTGCTTGTTGTGCTTGGTGATCTCTAAGTGGTGAGATAAGTTCTAACCCGAACTTGAGTGTGATTAAGATAGGAGGATGGTATAGTCATGTTCGACTTGTGTGGAGTAGTTCTTAATAAGTTGGCTTGAGACCCATCTACTCAGTGGATATCCTTTTGGAGCTATTGATGTCACACAAGTTATTTGTGGTTAGATATTACTTTCTCTGATTCGGGGTCCGAGAAGCTGAGGACTGTAGAACATTTAACCTAACTTGGCCTATTTAAGATGTAGCGCGGAGACTGTTTAGGTGTAGACTTGATAACAGTGTTACGTGATACTACACTCAGACGAGTTTCTCTTGAGAATATTATGGGTTGATGTGTCAGTCATCCTAACCCATATATCCGATAGATGGAATTAAGACTCTGGGAACTTTTTAGAACATGATCTACATGTTTTACCCTTAGTACACTCCTTGGTATGGTTCTCAACTTGACTCCATGCTCATGACTCACAATAAACCCTTTGATTCTTGGTTGATCCAATCAAGTCTTTTCAATATCAATGGAATTTGGGTGTTGATAAGATGAAAACCATAATCCACCAAAATGGATGATTGATCTTGATAATAACTTGGTTCATCCCTTGACCTTTGTTTGTTTTCCTTGTGTGATTGGTGCATTCATGTGCATCGTAACATTCATCACACGAAAAGGTTTTATTTGCAAATATTTTCAGACCATGGATTATGGACGAAGGAACACTAAGAAGTGTAGTTTCAGATGTCCCGACTTGAAAGAGTTAAGGAAGTTATCATCCTTTGTATTAAATCCCTTGGATTTCAAGCAACATCATGGGAATCTTCTATTTATGTTATCCGCTGATGTAGTTGAAGGACTCTTGAGTGTTTTGGTTCAGTTTTATGATCCTCTCTACCGTTGCTTCACCTTTCCCGATTATCAGCTTATGCCTATGTAGAGGAGTATGCCCATCTCTAGGGAATACCTGTTTCTGACAAGGTGCCTTTTAGTGGATTGGAGGAGATTCCCATATCTCATATCATAGCTGAAGCTCTTCATTTGAAGAAGTCTGAGATTGAGACTCATTGGGTAAAGAAAGGAGGTATTTTTGGGTTGACTCGGAGTTCCTCATTGGAAAAGCTACTGTCTTTGCTCAAGCCAGTAGTATGGACGCTTTTGAAGCTATCTTTGTGTTGCTCATCTATGGTTTAGCTTTGTTCCCGAACATTGACGGTTTTGTTGATATTAACGCCATTAGAATCTTCTTGATTGGAAATCCTTTGCCTACTCTATTGGGTGACATGTTTTTTTCTTTGCATTTGAGGAATTCTAAAGGTGGTGGAACTATTGTATGTTGTGTTCCTCTTCTGTACAAGTGGTTTATTTTGCACTTTCCTCAGACACCTTCTTTTATAGAGAATAAACAATGTCTACGATGGTCTCAAAGGCTTATGTCCCTCACTAATGCTGATATTGTTTGGTATGACTCTACATTGAGTAACTTGGATATTATAGATAGTTGTGATGAATTCTCTAATGTGCCTCTTATTGGTGCACAAGAAGGAATCAACTACAACCCTGCTTTGGCTCATCGTCAACTTGGGTTCCCCTTGAGAGACAAACCTAATAACACTCAGTTAGAAGGTCTTTTCTATCAAGAGGGTAAAGATCCCCAACATTTGAAGCAGAAGATGATACATGCTTGGCATAATATGCATAGGAAAGTAAGATCCGAGCTTGGTCTGCACAACTGTGTAGCTTTGGAAGCTTACACTACTTGGGTGAAGAAGAGAGCTTTGGAGTTGAAGATGTTGTATGCTTGTGAGAGACCTATGCCTTTGGTTGTGGCTGAGCCATCAAGTCTCCCTAAACAAGATGTAGAGGAGTTGGAAGACGCACTCGCCAAGATGAAGCAATAGAGAGATATGTGGGAAGAGCGATTCCTTGCTTTGCGCCGAAAGCATGAGGAATTGCAACATGAGTCGAAGGATAAAGACGCGATTATTTAACTTCTTGAAGACCGAGCAGCGAAGAGACAGAGAGAGCCAGAGGGTCCATCTTCCTCTAGTATGCCTTAGTCTTCCGGTGCTTGGAAGAAGATTGTTGATCAGCTTTTCCTTGAGAAGACCTAGATCAAGACATCTGTTGAGTCCGAGATCTAACGCATCCGAAGGAAGTACGTTCCAGCAACCAGATCATCTGACGCTATTGTTAGGGGATCCTAAGGATGATTAGTTTCCTTTTCTCTTGTGTTTGTACTTTGGTTTCTGAAATTGTACTCAATGTAATCCTTCCAAATTATATGAATAAAAAAGATTTTTTATGGACAATAAATTTTTTATTTATTGTTATTATATATTTGCAAATAAAATAGTGTATTCCTTGAAATTAAATAAACAAAAACATTGCATTTCATGCATCATTTGCATGACAGGTTTTCTTCCGCCCGATGTCTTATCGGTTATTCTTCTGTGCTTCCGCGAAGCTGAATCACCGATACAACACTCGCGCCAATCAACCCAGAATTATGGAGCATTTGGAATAAGAGAATAGAGAGATGAAGGATGAGATTGCTCATCTGACTGCTATGATGAAGTCTGTTCTTGTTGTGCAGAGTCAGTCTTCACCAACTCCTGCAACTCCTTCTTCTTAGAGGACTGTTATCTTCGAGGTTGCTACCTCAACTATGCCTGTTGTTGCTACTCAATCCAGTCCGAATATGCCTGCTGGATTCCCGTGGCGAATGCCACCAAATTTCATGCCTGAAGGGTTTGCGCCCACATTTGCTTTTATGTCGGCATCTAGCCCGGTCATGTCTGTGCCACCTCTAGTGGTTCATACCTTGCCTCGTGTTGAGGACACCATCTACCATTCTGAGCCGTATGAGGGCCTAGATGTTTAGAAGAAAATGGACGAGATGAAGGATCAATTCCTTGAGATGTGCAAGGAATTGAAATCAATGAGAGGAAAAGAGTTGTTTGGTAAGAGTGTTGCTGAACTCTGCTTGGTACCAAATGTGAAGATCCCGATGAAGTTCAAAGTCCCTGACTTTGAAAAGTATAAGGGAAATACTTGTTCGTTAAGCTACCTTGTTATGTACGCTAGAAAGATGTCAACTCAAACTGATAATGATCAGTTACTAATTCACTACTTTCAAGATAGCCTGACTGGTGCTTCCCTGAGATGGTATATGGGGCTAGACAGTGCAAGTCTTCGCACGTTCAATGACTTGGGTGAAGCTTTTGTGAAACAATACAAGTATAATATGGACATGGCGCCTGATAGAGACCAACTGAGGTCTATGTCTCAAAAGGAAAAAGATACATTTAAAGAGTATGCCCAAAGGTGGAGAGAGCTTGCCGCTCAGATTAATCCTCCATTAGAAGAGAAGGAGATGACAAATACTTTCCTAAAGAACCTGAGTTCATTTTATTACGAACGCATGATTGCTAGTGCCCCCAATGACTTTACCGAAATGGTAAACATGGGGATGAGGTTAGAGGAAGGATTCCATGAAGGACATCTGTCTAAGGAAGAGGTGTCGTCCAGTGAGAAGTATGGTAGTGGTTTTTCCAAGAAGAAGGAAGGGGAAACCAATGCAGTGTCCGTAGGGAGGAAGAGGAGGCCTCATGTCAGAAGAAATCTCCAACCGCGTCATATTAACATCAAGTTTCATCAATAATTCTAGTGTTTTCAAACAATTCCAATAATCAATCAGTGCTAATTCAACAACAACGTCAATAACAACCGCAACAAAAAACCAACTAAAGCAACAATAACAATAATCAACAATAAAACTTCGAGAGGAAAAAGGTCTCTTTTGAACCTTTCCTATGTCATACGCCGAACTTTACCCATCTTCGGTTCTCAAGAACCTACTTCAACCAAGAAATCCACCGCAAATTCCTGAACCACTTCCATGGTGGTATAAGCCTGAACTCCATTGTGCCTTTCATCAAGGGGCTCCCGGCCATGATATTGAGAACTATTACCCGTTGAAGTATGAGGTATAAAAACTTGTGAAGAGTGGGATGATGACCTTTGAGGACCGTGCGTTGAATGTGAAAGACAATTCGTTGCCCGCCCATGGTAACTCCTCTATCAACATGGTAGATGGTTGTACTGGAGAATATAAGGTTTATGATGTTCTCCATATCAGACAGTCTTGGTTGTAATTCATAGAGATATCTGTTTGGTCAGTGAGTGTGAGCAAGACCATGATGGTTGTGTCGTATACAGTGGGAACCCTCGAGGATGTGTCATTGTCAAGAGGGACATTCAAAGATTGATGGATGAAGGGCTTATCCAAGTTTGTTAGTCAAGGGAAGTAGATGATGTCAATGTAATAGTACTAGTGTTTAAGACCCCTGAGCGGGTAGTTATTCAATTTGATAGTAGTAGCTGCAACAACGTCAACAGATCGGTATCGCTGTTAGTGATACGGTTAGCGGGCCTCGTCCCGTATGCATCCAATAAAGTTGTTCCTTACCAGTATAATGCTACAATGGTGGAGAATGGTCAAGAGGTTCCCTTTCCTACAAACAATTCTGTCGTGAATATAGATGATATCGCAAAGGTGACCCGTAGTGGTCATGTATTTGGTTCGGTTTTTCCAAAAGATGTAGAAGAGGCTACGGTTAGTAAGAAGGTGGATATGTCTGCGGTAAATCTAATTGGTGCTCCAGTATGTCAGTCCGGTGAATCCAACAAGCTGAAGACTAATGATGATGATAAATTGTTAAGGTTAATCAAGAGAAGTGAGTTTAATATGCTGGAGCAGTTACTCTAAACTCCGTCAAAGATTTCAGTGTTGTCTCTGTTAATGAATTTTGAAATGCACATAGAAGCACTGCAAAGAGTGTTGGAGCAAGCCTATGTTGAGCACGATGTTATTATGGATCAGTTTGACCATATTGTGGCTAACATTACTTCTTGCAACAATTTGAGTTTTTGTGATGAAGAACTTCCCGAGGAAGGCAGAAACCACAACCTAGCGCTACATATATCAATGAATTGCATGGAGGATATGTTGTCAAATGTGCTAGTTGATACCAGTTCTTCTCTGATTGTACTCCCCAAATCAACTTTGTCAAGAATATCCTATCAAGGCGCCCCGATAAGGTATAGTGGCGTGATTGTCAAAACGTTTGACGGTTCTCGTAAAACGTCATTAGAGAAGCGGGCCTTCCAGTGAAGATAGGTCCGAGTGATTTTCAGATTACTTTTCAAGTAATGGATATCCACTCGGCCTATAGCTGCTTGTTGGGAAGCCCATGGATTCATGAGGTTGGAGCTGTAACATCTACTCTGCACCAGAAATTGAAATTTGTGAGGAATGACAAGCTTGTTGTTGGTGGTGGAGAGAAAGCGCTTTTGGTGAGCCATCTGTCATATTTTACGCATGTTGAGGCTGAGGAGGGGGTTGGAACTCCATGCAAGCCTTATCAATTGCTGAAGTAAAGAAAACTGGGGCACCCATGTCTTCTTTCAAAGATTCTCAGAAAGCTATTGAGGCAGGTAGTACAAATCAGTGGGGCAGCATGGTAGAGATTGCTGAGAATAAGAACAGGGCCGGATTGGGATTTCACCAAGGGCCGTTTAATATCAAAGCTGAAGAAGTGCAACCGAGTTTCCGTAGTGGAGGGTATATCCATGGAAATGAACAACACTCAACTGTTGTAATCAAAGGAGATGAAGATGAAGATTGCGCCAACTTTGTAACGCATGGCAAGACTTGCAACAATTGAGTTGCTATTGATGTTCCTGTTATTGTCCATCGCTCTAAGTAATTTGCTTTTTCATTGTTTTAAGAAAAATCCTTCTCTTATGCCTAAGGGAGAAGTGAACATTGTTAGGCATTTCAATTATCATTAATAAAATGCAATTCTATTCATCCACATCTATTATATTTTATTTTTACTTTTTTCTTTTCTGAAAATAGTAATCACAAAAAACATAAATAAATAATAATTGTCCATCTGCATAATATTTGGTCACAATTCACTTCTCTAAAACCAAAATATCAAATCATTATGCAGGTTGGTTCCCAAACCCATTGAATACAATGATCATACTCCCTCTTCAAACTTTCATTTCCATGTGTTTGAGGCTGAGGAAGAGATTGATGAAGAAGTATCTGATGAATTATCTCGTCTACTTGAGCATGGAGAAAAAGCCATTCGGTCGTTCGAAGAGCAGATTGAGCTAGTCAAATTGGGTTCTGAAGATGATGTGAAATAAGTCAAGATTGGGCCTTAACTGTGTCCAGAAGCTAAGAATGGGTTGATTGATCTTATCCGAGAGTATTCATATGTGTTTGCTTGGTCCTATAAAGACATGCCTGGTCTGGATTATGAGATTGTGGAGCATAGATTGCCATTGAAATCAGAAGTCAACCCAAATAATCCTCCTTTCTTCAACTAATGAGCCTCTATCTCAGACTTCTTCAAGTGAAGAGCTTCAACTATAATATGAGATTTGGGATTCTCTTCCAATCCACTAAATGGCACCTTGCTAGAAACAGGTATTCCCAAGAGATTGGCATACTCATCTAACGTATGCAAAAGCTGATAATCAGGAAAAGTGAAGAAATGGTAGAGAGAATCATAGAACTGAACCAAAACACTCAAAATTCCTTCAACCACATAAGTAGACAAAATAGACATAAGCTTCCCATGACGTTGCTTGAAGTCTAAGGGATCTAATACAAAAGATGATAGCTTCCTTAACTCTTTCAAGTCTGGACATCTGAAACTGTACTTCTTAGTGTTCCTTCGTCCATAATCCGTAGTCTGAAAATATTTATAAATATGATCTCAATTCCTTGAAATTATTGTGTGATGAATCTTATGATGCATATGAATGCATGATTGTAACAATCACAAATAACGGATCACACACAAGGCAAACAAACAAAGGTCAAGGGATGAATCAAGTCATTGTCAAGATCAATCATCCATTTTGGTGAATTATATTTTTCACCTTATCAACACCCAAGTTCCATTGATATTGACAAGACTTGATTGGATCAACCAAGAATCAAGGGTTTGTTGTGAGTCACGAGCATGGAGTCTGGGTAAGAACCATCCTAAAGGAGTGAACTAAGGATAAAAACCAGTAGATCATGTTCTAAAAAGTTCCCAAAGTCTTAATTCCATCTATCAGATATTACAGGTTACGATGACTGACTCATCAATCCATAATATTCTCAAGAGAAACTCGTCTGAGTGTAGTATCGCGTAACAATTGTTATCAAGTCTACACTTCAACAGTCTCCGCACTACCTCCTAAACAGTCCAAGAAGGGTTAAATGTTCTACGGTCCTCAGCTTCTCGGACCCCAAGTCAGAGGAAGTAATGCCTAACCACAAATAACTGACGTGACATTCATAACTCCAACAGGGTCTCCAATGAGTAGATGGGTCTCAAGCCAACTTGTTAAGGACTACTCCACACAAGTCGAACATGACTATACCATCCTCCTATCTTAATTGCACTCAAGTTCGGGATTAGAACCTATCTCACCACTCAGAGATCACCAAGCACAACAAGCAGATTATATAACATAAACAAATATACATACATCAAAATATACAATTATATACACACAAAAAAGTAGACTAAACCCACTAGAGACTACATCCCTAACAGAGTTGCCACTTAATTTCTATAGCGGTAAATTCATGACCATCAAGCTATGGATAAGCTAGATGTCAATAAAACCAGAGTCGCCACTGCACTTTTATTGTTTACAAGGGAAAAGGGAAAAGGACGAACAAAACCCAAAAATAAGAATTTTTCAAATCAAAACTAATAAAATGCCAGAGATTACGGGTAAGGGGGTTGGTTACATAGAGGGAAGATGTTAGCACCCAAAATGTCTTAGATACTCCTAAGGAGCCCTTTCTTGTGTGCATATGTGTTTTCGTACAAAATGATGTTTGTAAAAAAATACAATGGAGGGATGAGAAAATAATTCATTAATTATATTTTTGTGTTTGACAAGACCTTCGGACTTGTGCCTACGTGCCAACATAAAAACGAGGGATCAAAATCTCGTAGTTTGTGGTATAAATTTCAAAGTGAGTGGATTACTTTTAACAAAATTTAAGTTTTACAAAGGTACAAGAGGCCTAAATATGGTTTAAATGAGTGTTAGTTCTTTTTGGCTTTTGAAATTTTAAGTCAAGTATATTTAAGTACATTTACAAATTTGATTAAGAAAGGAGTTTTTATAACTGCAATGGCATAAGGCCAAAGTTTTTAATTTACAAAATGGTGTAAGTTTGGAAAACAAACACAAGCAAAGAAGATTTTTGAAAGGAGGGAGAGATTTGAAATTAAAGAAATTGGGGTGAGATGAAGAGACTAATCCTAAGCATAAAATTAAAAGTTAAGACTTGAAAAGATCTGACCAATGGGCTGCAATCCAATAGACAAGAATGTCATATAGAAACTCAAATTTCCCTTGGACTTTAGAATCAAGAAATATCAATACACAAACAACAAGATGAAATCAATGCATTAAATAAAGATAGCTACATCCAAGCTTAGCAACTCCATGATCTTCTTCAAAATTTCCCATGCATCAGATGACTTCCAAAAGTAGGCATTAGACACAACTTCAAAATAACAACTTCAATATGATCATGTTGTAGATGAACTCAAATAGATCTTCATCATTGTATCAGATGAATGTTTACTTCACAGGCACTTGGTTTCATGAAAGTTGGCATTGGCCAGGTCCTTTTGCATAGGGAGTGTTGCCTAGTTCTAAGTCCATTGTCTCAGATCAAATCCAATAGTCCACCCAAAATGTTTTTTTAGGGTTTTTGTTCTTATTATGTACATTAAGGTCAAGAGACCACAAAAACAAACAAGTATATACAAACACAATATATCATAAATTATGGCCAGAGTAGGCAAAGTGAAAATGGCATTAAGATAAACAAATTGAATGGTATGAATAATGGAAAATGAATAAAGGTTGATGTAGATGTTTGATTGGCTGCATTGTATGGTAAAACACTAGCTGGATTCTAATGTCTTGATTGATGTCATGACATGCTGTGAAGGTGTTTGTGTGACTGCATTGTAGGTTAGAATATCTAGCTGTACTCTGATGTCTTGACTGATGTCATGACACACTTGAGTAGTTTACTGCAGGATTAGCTAATACAGGATTCATTGAATGTCAAACTGGACGTTATGACATTCATCCCTGTCAGCAGATACTGAGGAATAGAACAGTTGGTGTTCTGTTAGAACTCAGTATTTATTTTCAGTTTGGTGATCAAGGAAATACCAGATCTGGCATAAGGCCTACTGTCTGAATGTCAAACTGGATGTTATGACATTCATCATTGACAACATATACTGAACAATAGACAGAGTGGTGTTCTGCTACACTTCAGTATGTTTATCAGTCTGTCCTTCAAGAGGATAACAGAACTGACTTAAGGCTAAATGTGTAAATGTCAAATTGGATGCTTTGACATTTATTAATGTAAGTTGTTACTGTAGAATGGACAGATTGGTCCTGTACAGTTCAGCAAATTTGTACAGTCTGTTTTCAGGAAAAACAGACTTAGCATATGGACCTTGATGTCAAGCTGAATGTTGTGGCATTCATTCCTGACAGCATATGCTATATTGTAGGTTGTTTAGTTTTTCTGTTTCAGCATTTTTCTCAGGCTAAAATCCAGGAAACCAACAACCAAGCTACAATTAAGGAACCTAACAAATAGCCTATTTGTTAGCACACTAATATGTGGAAATTAGTTAGAATCCTATGTGGCATTATTTGTGGAGGTATTGAGATATTTTAGGAACTAAATATGGAGATATTTTAGGAACTAAGAGATTGAAGACCTTGATTGTAGCAGAAACTTTTTGCTGGTTTTGTAACAGCAAAGAACAAGTTTGCTGCGATTTCTGAAGGCCCAAATCTAGTTGGATGATTAGGTTATAAATAGCATATTGTAACCTAGTTTTTGTAAGCCTCATAGAATTAAATTTAAGGGGTGTGTGTGAGGTAAACCTCCCAATATGTGGGAAGGTTACCATGTGTTTCTCAGTGTTCAAAGCTGAGAGTATTTGTAACTCAAAGCCTGTAGGCAAGAGTGATTATGTTCTTGAACGAAGTTGTGAAGCAAGATCAAGTTGTTTAGCATTACTTTGGAATTGTAGTGATAGGAATGGAAATTGGAGGTTTCTATCTAGGAGTTCCTAGGTATAGATTGCATTGGGTAGGGATTAAGTGAAGAGTTGTAAACGGGGGAGTTTATCTCTGAATTAATACTGCTGATAGTGGATCTTCTTCCTGGCTTGGTATGCCCCCAGACGTAGGTGATGTTGCACCGAACTGGGTTAACAATTACCTGCGTTTTTACCTTCTGTTCGTTATAATTCTGTCTGTTATAAAATAAGGTAAACCTGTAATGCTGTAACAGGTGATGTTCAAATCAATGTTGAGACATCATGCTGATAACTGTGCAGGCTCAACAAAAGTAAGTGCTATGTTGGATCTCTGCTGTGTCTTTGTACCAGATGAACAGAACTGGGTGTTCTTCCATTCTATGGTGATATAGTAGCAGATGTCGTGACATCTGTGAATGTGTGCATATCAGTACTAGGTTTTAATTTGTATAACTGTCTTGCTGTATTAGTAACAATGTTAGATCAGATGTCATTACTTGGAGTAGAACATCTGAATTCTGACTACGCCAGAATTTCAAATGGTATCAGAGCAGGCATCCTGTTCTGTTTCTGGATGAGATCCATGGGTGATACTTTCTGGTATCTTGCAAGGAGTTATATTAGTACTGATGTTGGAACCCGTGGAAGGTTCTGTGAGTTCCCTGAATGGTTCCTTGAAGTAGTTGGATGGACTATTCATGACAGGAACTATGGGTACCGGTCTCTAGTGGTTGGCAATTGGCCTATGTGTGGGACAGTTGTGCTAGGATTGAATCATATTCAAGCTTGGTATGTTCTTGGAGGCTGATCTGGTGAAGGGTGTGTACATAAGTTGAGTTGTATTATGATTTTTGCTGCATAATACTTGGCAAAACTCAAACTCTGATGTAGTTTCTCCTCTTGTGGATGAAAGGTTGTTGTATTCAAGATTTCATCATAACCTACTGAAGATGTCAAAGATACTTGAGTCTCCTAAAGTCCACCCATCATGACGTTCTCTCTTCAGGATGGTAAGAATCACCTGATCACTGATTCTTTTACACTCTTGGGTAGTGTATATGAAGACCTTGAAGACTTTCAAGGAGGGTTTGTACCAAGGAGGTGGAACCAATGTTCTATGTGATGTTAGAACATGTTGTTCAACAAGTATGCAACTGCTGGTTGAAGAACAAATGTTTTTAGGTGTCAAACAAAGGGATACTTTTGTTTGGAACCTACTCCTGACCTGGAAGAGGAGACATCTATGTGTGCTAAGTTGACATGGGTAGGGTCAACTGTGTGTGTGCTCAAGAAGGTCACTGTTAGAAGTCTGATCTCTAGAAGTGGAGCTGGTTGAGATGTGCATTGTGCAATTTCCTACCGATTGTCTTATTCCTATAGATTGATCAAGGTTGGATAGTTGTTCCCTGAAGTACTATGTTGTGTTGGAAGACAAGTCCCCTGGATGTTAGAAGTCAATAATGGGGTATCCTGATTGCTATTTCATTTAAGAGGATTGGGACCATGAATCTTGTTATTCAAACACCTCGCTCAGAAGTGGCAGTTCCTTCAAGGAGTGAGAATATGAAGATTCAGAGGTTGGTTGAGGTAGTATGCTCTGGCAATGCATATCTACTATTGACTGGTGTTGTTTTTCACTAGTACTTATGGTCAGCTGAAGTCTGATTGGTGTGATTAGAGTATGTATAGGTATGACTCATAGAGTTAGGTGCCACTGGTAGGGATGGTGTATGTCATGTTGAGACATGTCTGTACAATGCATGGATATTGGTGTGAAGTTTCCATGATTGTTAATTTGAGGGGGAGTTTTGGTTAACCTCCTCAGATTTGGTCAGCCTAGGGTCTGGTTGGCTGTTGACCTGTGTCACATGGGTTCTGGTGGTTGTGTGACACATTTGCAAGGAAGAATTCATCTCTCTCATTCCTAAGGGTGAATTTAATCTGAGAAGATTTTCAAAACTGTTGAAGTGCTTGCAAGCAGAAGATGTTGACACTAGAAGAGTATTTTCAAAGTAGTCTTATGGTGGAAGTATCTGAAAGGAATATTGGGAAAGGATTTAAGATCAATGTCAACTTGTGCCAAGTACAAGTATTTAATTGATTATCCTTGGAGCTCAAGATAACTGATGTTCTTAAAGATGTTGGAACATCTCTTCTTCAAGACACTGTGTAGAATCACAGGAAGGATAGTACATTGGTTTATGATCTATCTCTTTGGTGGCAGCAAAAGCATATGATCTCTGAAAAGGTTTCCTGGCAAGAAACATGTTCAGCCTTGGTGTGTACAAGAAGAAGAAGACATCATAGTCTTGATGGTGGTTACTTGGATCAGTTTATCTTTGATCTAAGTAAGGAAGTGCATTGGCTAATGCACACTATGAAGTTAAGAACAAGTGGCAGCATTCTTAACATCATGGAAACAACCTTGCTTTAGGAAGTGGAATCCTTGGTATAGCTGAAGGGTTACTTTCTAACTGGTCCTTCTGAAGACTCATGCATCAGAGTGTCTGATGTCTATGGAGAAGAAGCAGGGATTCATCAAGGTGTGAGCTTGGATGACTTAACTGCAAACCTGCAGGATGGAGGTTGTTTACTCAAACTTGGTTCCACAATCAAGTCTATGAGAACATTGAACTCTTGTTCTATGAAGGGAGGAAGTTCTTTCAAGTGGCAGAAGAAGGAGCTGAATTCAACAGCTAAATGTCAAAAGACAATGTTGTGACATTTGGTTCAACATCAGATTGTTAGTTGGTGAAGTGGCACATCAACTTGAGATAGAAAGGTCTACAGGGTTGTAGATTGGATACTTCAAAAAGGTCGTTCTCGTTGCAGTTCTTTGGAGTTGCTGGATAGAAAGGATGTTACATGTTCATGTCTTAGAAAATCTAAGTTTTGTTCAACATGTAGCTTGAAGTTCAAGTCTCACTTGGAAGGTCAGAATATCTTTGGGAGAGGTCTGATAAACGTGGAGAGGTCAAAGAATGGCATTTGACTTTTTCATATGAGGATTCATGAAGGAGGTAATCAACCATTGGCATTTGGTCTATCTCAGAAGTGAGTTCGAAGAATCAAGATAATCCACATATGGCAGCTGATTATTCTTGAGGAAAGTCTGATACAAATTACTTTTGAGCAGAAAAGTAGTAAGTTGAAGACAAAAGGAGGTGTTTTCTATTCATCTCTTGGAACTTGTGGTAGGAGTTCTGAGCTATCTATGGAAGATTATCTCTCGTAATGGGATGAGAATGTATATGTCCCAATTTATGTCTGGGTTCTTTTGGATCAAGCTGGTGACTCAGTGATATCTGAAGATTATCAGACGGTGTTCCTTGTTATGGTGTGAAGGATGTCCTAACGAATGTTAGAACATTTTATGAAGTGGTTTTCTGTTCTGGTTAGAAGAGAGATTGACACAGAGTGTGGATGTGTTTAGCCAACAGGGTTGAACAGAGGGTGTGCTCTTGAAGACATGAAGATGAGTCTTATGTTTTCCATTCAGGTTGATGTTTGATTGGATGCATTGTATGGTTAAACACTAGCTGGATTCTAATGTCTTGACTGATGTCATGACATGCTGTGAAGGTGTTTGTGTGACTGCATTGTAGGTTAGAATATCTAGCTGTACTCTGATGTCTTGACTGATGTCATGACACACTTGAGTAGTTTACTGCAGGATTAGCTAATACAGGATTCATTGAATGTCAAACTGGATGTGATGACATTCATCCCTGTCAGCAGATACTGACGAATAAAACAGTTGGTGTTCTGTTAGAACTCAGTATTTATTTTCAGTCTGGTGATCAAGGAAATACCAGATCTGGCATAAGGCCTACTGTCTGAATGTCAAACTGGATGTTATGACATTCATCATTGACAGCATATACTGAACAATAGACAGAGTGGTGTTCTGCTACACTTTAGTATGTTTATCAGTCTGTCCTTCAAGAGGATAACAGAACTGACTTAAGGCTAAATGTGTAAATGTCAAATTGGATGCTTTGACATTTATTAATGTAAGCTGTTACTGTAGAATGGACAGATTGGTCCTGTACAGTTCAACAAATTTGTACAGTCTGTTTTCAGGAAAAACAGACTTAGCATATGGACCTTGATGTCAAGCTGAATGTTGTGGCATTCATTCCTGACAGCATATGCTATATTGTAGGTTGTTTAGTTTTTCTGTTTCAGCATTTTTCTCAAGCTAAAATCCAGGAAACCAACAACCAAGCTACAATTAAGGAACCTAACAAATAGCCTATTTGTTAGCACACTAATATGTGGAAATTAGTTAGAATCCTATGTGGCATTATTTGTGGAGGTCTTGAGATATTTTAGGAACTAAATATGGAGATATTTTAGGAACTAAGAGATTGAAGACCTTGATTGTAGCAGAAACTTTTTGCTGGTTTTGTAACAGCAAAGAACAAGTTTGCTGCGATTTCTGAAGGCCCAAATCCAGTTGGATGATTAGGTTATAAATAGCATATTGTAACCTAGTTTTTGAAAGCCTCATAGAATGAAAATTTAAGGTGTGTGTGTGAGGTAAACCTCTCAATCTGTGGGAAGGTTACCATGTGTTTCTCAGTGTTCAAAGCTGAGAGTATTTGTAACTCAAAGCCTGTAGGCAAGAGTGATTATGTTCTTGAACGAAGCTGTGAAGCAAGTTCAAGTTGTTTAGCATTACATTGGAATTGTAGTGATAGGTGTAAGACCCCAATTTTGTCCCTAAGATACCTCATGGCATCATATCATATCATATCATTGCCTCAAGGATCATTGTGCACCTTGCTTCCCTCCTAGTGGGTGGATTATCTTGTGAGTGTGGTTCTTGATCACCTAGCATGTATTGCATTTGTATATCATTGATTTTCATTTGTTTACTAACCAAAAGTACAAAAATATGGTCATCTAACCTTGTTACTTGCAGATGAAGCAAAATAGGTCAAAACAATCAAATCATTCATTGAGCAATGGATGGTGGCCATTCTTGAAGAATTTGGGCACCATGATCATTCATCAAGAGTTCATTTGAGTTGGGATATCATTTGGAATCAAGGTCTCAAGAGAAAGAGGCTTGAAATTCATCAGAACATGGCTCAGTCAACCAAAACCCTAACAAAGTCAATTGTGGTCAACTATGCATTTAATCAGGGATTTGAAGGTGTGAGATGGTTGGAAAGGTCTCATTCATGTCCATACAAGTCTCAATTAACATTTCAAATATCAACGTTGAAGGATTTGAGGTCAGGTGAAAAGTTGCCAAAAATAGTAAGTGGCCTGTAATTTCAAGCTGCAAAAAATGGAAAGTCCTTCTCCTCAAGATTACGTGTCCAAGCAAGCTTCAAATCAAATTTTGTCCAACATGAAAGTTGAAGATCTTGCTCTCACCCTTCCAAAAAGTCCAAGAACACTCATTTCCCATTTATGGTTGGCAAGTTATGATCAAATCATTTTCAAGAAAAGTTGAACTTGAAGGAGGCATAACTCTTGAACCATTTGGCCAAATTGTGTGATTCTTTTTTGAGCAAACTCCATTTGACATGTTTTATCATAATCCATCATCACATTTCATCAAAAATCATCACATCAAAAGTCCATTTTTCAAGTGACTTCATTTTAAATTTTGGTGGGAAATTTGAATTTTTGAAAAGGTGCATAATTTTCATTCCAAGCCATTTCCAATGGCCTTGAATCAGATTTTTGGACTTGCTACATATGATTTTCGTACTGTTCCATTGCATGGTGATCATAAGGGCATTTTTGCCAAATTGCATAAACATGTTAAAATCACCTAATCCATTTTTCATTCTTGCTAAACATGTTTAGTAGCTGGATTAACAGGACTATATAGCCTTAATCATAACAGAAAATCAAGATCAACAATCACAATCTCAGATCCAAAATCAAAAATCATCTCAATTCTCTCAAATTCTCTAAAAAAAATTCAACTTCTTTTGATCAATTGTTGCATTGCTTTTGCATTGTTCTTGGTATATTCATCTTCTACAGGCATTGTTGAAGATCTGTTGAAGGAGAATCGTGGAAAATCTTGAAGGATCGCAGCTATTGAACCTTGAACCTTCACATGGCAGTTGAAGTTTTAAAGAGAATCGAGCTGTTTTGAGCCAAAGCATTGCTTCCATTCACCTTCCTCATCATCATTGAACATCTGTTTTCGACTTCCTGGCCTTGATTCACTCGATTTCACTTCTGTTGCTTCACAAAGGTAAGAACTCGAATCCTCTAATTCATGAAATAATGATATGGATCTTGTAGATCTTAGTTTGTAGATCACACAGAACTTTAGATCATGAATTTCCATGTTGAATTGAGTGAGTTATCATGATTTGAATCTTGACATGTTAAACTGTTCTTGTTCGATCCATTCGATATGCTTAGAATTAATTGAAATGCTTGTTGGATTAGTGTTGTGCATGATGAGATGAGTCGATCCCTATAGTTTTTATGCATTTCTGTGAGATTTGTTCATATTGATGATGAACACGATGAGTTCATGAAGGAGGCTAGGGTTTTGTGTTTCCAGGACGTCTTTGATCCATTCCCCGCGCTTGTGCATGCGAAATTCTGCTTGCTTCACATGTATTCGTCCACTTGTCCGCTTCTGATTGGGGGCTGCGTTTCGTTTAATGAAACGCAGTATTTTGTGTAGGCGGCAATATTCAAATATTTCATATAATTACAAAAATGCCACGCAGCTCATTTAATTTCATTTTATTTTCTAAATGTTTATTTCATTTCATGATGCATCTTCAAAAAATCATAAAAACTTCATGGATGATCCAAATTGAGTGGGAATTTTTGCATTCATCTCCATTTTTCATCTAGTTTTTTATAGGCATGATAACACAAGTTGTGCACGGCTGATTTTTTATTTTGTCTAATGGTTTTGATCATGTATGCTTTGTGCCTATGTTTTACCATTTTGCTTGTGAAATAATGATGGATGATCATATGAAGCTGAAATTTTACATGTATGATCTAGACTCACTCCTGGTCATTTTGGTTAATGGTTTTCTAATTTTGCATTTCTGGACTGGGAGATATGATGTGATCTTTGGAGGTGTGACAATGTATGTCACACCATGTCTTGTTCATGTTCTTGATTTTATTTTCCATGCTTATGCTATGCCAATTGCCCTGGATTTTTGCATGTGGATACTTATGGGTGTCTAGTTTGCTTGTGATTTTTCCTGGGATTTTTGAATGCATTTTCTATTTGTTTGAGAATTTTCCCTCTGTTTGGTCAATTGTTGATACTTTGTGAGTCATGATTTCATATGATTTGGGAAATCCTTAATATGTATTGGATGGATTTGAAATTTGGCATGTGTATTATAGACATCTTAAAAGTTGCCATGGCTTTGATCTCATTCATTTCTCATGTTTGATCACTGTTTTATGATTGCTTGAATTTGATACATGATCTGTGGTCTTGTATGAGCTTGTATGAACATGCTTTGAGTTGTTGATTTTAATTGACTTGCTTCCACTTATCCAAATGCCATGAAATTTGGTGTGTTGCTCATTCAATGTGTTCTGTTTAAGCATGATTTTTCCTGGAATTTATTGAGCCTTTTTGGTATGGATATGCTTGTGTTCATTCTGTTTACATCATTGAGTTCTCAACTTGCCTAGTTTGACATGATTTGCTTATGAAATGCAATTGGTGAATAGTTTTGATATGGGACCAACTGGAATTCGTTCTTATTTGATAAATATTGATTTTGATCAAGTTTCATGTTCTGTTTTAAATATTTTCTCCTCCTTTGACCCTAGGCTTTAGCCTAAGGGTTCACTTCTCACATTTGAGTTTGTTTTCAGGTTAAAGAAGCAATTGCTTTAAGGAGATTAATTCAAGTTGATTGAGTTTGGTTTATTTGATTGTGATGAGTTAACTTGGTTTGTTTTGTAGGATGCTAACTCATTTGCTTTGAGTTTGTGCTTTGCACATGTGATTGATTGTGTTGACTGTTGGTTCTTATGTTGTATGTTGACTTGACTTTGTGATTGGAATACTGATTATATTTGATTGATTTCAGGTACCATAGTTGCTTTAGTTCCTTTGAGAACTTGCTATTGCTTGGCTTGATAGCATTAGCATTGAGGTAGAATCTCTTGTCTCCATGTAGTCTGGAACACCTGGCTTGTTATTTAGCCAGAGACCTGTCTGAAGTCCTGCTTAAGAGGTAATGTTTGTGATTGTTTAATTTTTGTCCCCAAGCAGGTAAAGTCCTTTTAATAAGGCAATTGGTAGACAAAAGAGATATGTAGCGTATCTCCTACTATTCTGTGAGTCACTCACCTTGCTCACACCACATGTGTTGATGCATAGTGAGTAAAAGCCCAAGATCTATCGAGTCATTAACTTGTGGAGAGAGTTCCAACTTTCTGAACTCCCACACCTTCTGATATTCAATGCTCTCCCTGACCAGGGATAAGAGTGATGAGGCACACCCCTCATATCCTTTCATCTGCTTCACCTTGGCTCTCAATGTCAAGGTTAAGAGCACCATTTACCCTATTCCAGTTGACTTTTAAGTCTAACCCTTTGATTGAGCCTAATTGTTTGGTTATAGTGGGTGCTAAATGTTTGTTTGATTGACTGCTTCATATGTACATGTTTGCTTGCATACCTTGGTGCATTTATCATCATTGATTGTTCATTATTGCATGATCATCATTTCATATCTTTGTGACTTGTTTGAGTTTGCCCATTGAGGACAACTGTAAGCCCATTCATTGGCCATTGTTCCTATGATTTGGAAGGGATAGAGTGTAAGACCATTTCATTTGGCTACTCATATCCATTGCCTAGTGCTTGTTTGTTTGTAGTATGTGAGGATACAATTATAAGTCCATGTTGTTGGCATTTGTACTCCCATGATCATCTGTTGGAGATCAGAGTAAGCCCAGATAGATTGGCATCTGATATCCATCTTTTCATTTGTGTTTGCTTTGTGAGGATGCAATTGTAAGACCATGTTGTTGGCATTTGTACTCCCATGATCATCTGTTGGAGATCAGAGTAAGCCCAGATAGATTGGCATCTGATATCCATCTTTTCATTTGTGTTTGCTATGTGAGGATACAATTATAAGACCAGTTATTGGCATCTGCCCCCCACTCTTTTGTTTTGTTTTGCTTTTGTGAGATTGGAGTAAGACCATTTATTGGCTTCCGGTATCATTGTGTGTTTTAGGAGATCGGTGTAAATCCATTTATTGGTATCCGATATCCGCTTTTGTTTGTGAGATTGGTATAAGTCCATTGATGGCATCCGGTATCACCTTGCTTTGTATTGTCTTGCTTGTTTGTTGCCTCATTCCAAAGGACACACTTGAATCATCTTCTATATGATTTCAAGAGGTGAACTTCTAGGAATTTTTACACTCCTTCATCCACACCCTTTTTGTTTCAAAATCCCTTTTCACTTGTTGACCTTTAAACTTGTAAATACATGTTGTGCAAACATTCTCATCCTCTTTTCAAATTAGAAACCTGGACCCTAAGTCCTTGATTTTCAAACTTCATTTTCATAACACTTCTTTGAATTGAACCTTAATCATACCTTAACCATATTTTGTGAATAATCATAATCAATTAACTTCACCCATTCAATTGTTTTGGCTTGGTCCATTGTTAATATGTTTTCATACATTAGCCATAGGTTTCAATTACCATAGTGGTTGATGTAAATCTTACCTTATCCTTAGTGAGTTGATTGTAAGTCTTCCATACTTATTATAGGGTTAACCCCTCACTAGTATGTTGAAGCCGTCCTCGCATGGTGGATTGTTGGTATGGGTTGAGTTTTCTCCCATTGGTAATGAAAAGCCTTAGCGCTTGTGTTTTAAAATGAACTCACTAATTTTTGGAAATCTTTTAGCCGAACTACAGCGTTTTGATCCTTACCTTTGATGGAAGGTACGTAGGCATAACCCCTCACTAGTATGTTGAAGCCGTCCTCGCATGGTGGATTGTTGGTATGGGTTGAGTTTTCTCCCATTGGTAATGAAAAGCCTTAGCGCTTGTGTTTTAAAATGAACTCACTAATTTTTGGAAATCTTTTAGCCGAACTACAGCGTTTTGATCCTTACCTTTGATGGAAGGTACGTAGGCAACGGGTTCATCCGTTCAAACACAAAAATAATAAAATTGTACATTCTTTTCTCATCTTCTCATTCATGTTTGCACAATATGTCATAAACAAATAAACATTTTTATACAACAAGTGTGAAAAGGGCTCCCTAGGAGTACCTAGGACGTGATGGGTGCCTAACACCTTCCCATTGCGTAATTTACCCCTTACCCAGATTCTCTGATCTTTTCATTAGTTTTCTACGTGTAAAACTTCTTAGGTTTTTGTTCGCTTTTTAACCAGTCCTTAGGATAAATAAAAGTGCGGTGGCGACTCGATTCCTTGTATACTTTGCTTATGGTTTAATCAATAAATCATATAGCGACGAATACACCGCTACAGAAAAGTGGCGACTCTGCTGGGGATATCATTAGACCTTCCCTGGTGGTATTGCCTACTTTTCACCCTTGTTGTATGATATTTGTTTATGTGTTATTTGACATATTTTTGTACAATTTGGGATAACTGTATTGATTGTAATGTTTGAATTGCTTGATATACAATTGTTGTTTGCTTTGGTGGTCTCTGTGAGATGAGTTCTATAACCCATCTTGGCCTATTTTTAGGACGTAGTGCGGAGGTCGTTCAGATGTAAGATCTGATGCGATTGTTACGCGATACTACACTCATAAGAGTTTCTCTTGAGAATATTTTTGGAATACGAGTATTCGTTTCTCCGATAATATCCGAAAGATGGGACGATGATTATGGGAACCTCTGGTAGAACATGTCCGGCAGGTTTAAACCCTAGTACACTCCCTTTGGGTGGTTCTTAACCGAGACTCCATGCTCGTGACTCTCAGCAAACCCGTGACTCGTGGTTGAGTCGTTCAAACATCGTTAATATCAATGGAACTTGGGCGTTGATAAGGTGCAAACCGTAATCCGCCAAAATGGATGATTGATATTAAGGATGTTAGAGCCGGTTCATGTACCGTTAATATCAATGGAACTTGGGTGTCGATAAGGTGAAAACCTAAATCCACCAAAATGGATGATTGATATTAGGGATACAATGAGCTTTCCCACGACCTTTGTTTGGTGTACCTTGCTTGATCCTTGAGTGTGATTTGTTGCATTCATGCATTCATCTGCATTCATGTCATCAGAAAAAAGAAAATTTTCAAGGAACTTAAAAGGGTTATTTGCAAAATTTTCAGACATGGAAAGACCGAAAAGGCATACAAAGAAGTACAGCTTTAGACAACCTGATGTGAAAGAGTTAAGGAATCTGACATCTTATGTATTAGATCCCTTGGGTTTCAAAGCTCGCTATGGGAAGCTTCTGCCTCTGTTGACTACTCAGGTTGATGAGGGATTGATGAGTACTTTGGCTCAGTTTTATGATCCTCTGTATCACTGCTTCTCATTCCCGAACTTCCAGTTGCTGCCTACTTTGGAAGAGTATTCTCATATTATCGGGATCCCGATTCTGGATCAGGTGCCGTTCAGTGGCCTAGAGAGTATTCCGACTGCTCGAGAGATTGCAGATTTGTTGCACATAGATGAAGCTTTGATTAAAGCTAACCTGACTACCAAAGGTGGAATTCAGGGTCTTCCATCCGATTTCCTCGTCGCTCAAGCTACCATCTATGGGAAGGCCATGAGTGAGGATGCCTTTGAGGCTTTATTTGTGCTGCTCATCTATGGATTGGTGTTATTTCCCAACTTCGACAAATTTGTGGACATGAACGCCATTAGGATCTTCTCGGTTCTTAATCCCGTTCCGACCTTGTTGGGTGATGCCTATGTCTCTCTGCATCTGAGGAATGCAAAGGGTGGAGGAGTTATTGTCTGCTGTCTGCCTTTGCTGTACAAGTGGTTTATTTCGCACTTGCCGCAGACACTTGCTTTTAAGGAGAACAAGGGATGTCTACGGTGGTCTCAGAGACTCATGTCTCTCACTAATGATGATATCTCTTGGTATGATCGCGTGCATGATACCGTCTAGATCATTGACTATTATGGTGAATTCCCTAATGTGCCTCTTCTTGGTACCTGTGGTAGGATCAGCTACAATCATATCCTAGCACGTCGTCAGCTTGGGTTCCCCCTAAAGGATAAACCTCATAACATTCTATTAAAAGGTGTGTTCTTTCAGGAGGGTAAAGATCCCCAAGGCCTGAAAGCCAGATTTTTCCGCGCTTGGCGCAAGATCTACAAGAAGAGTAGAAACGAATTGGGTCCGAAGAATTGCATTGCTTTGGAGCCCTATACCTCTTGGGTTCGATAGAGAGCTGCCGTATACCTTATGCCATATGATCATCCGAGACCTACACCGTTGGATCTGGCTGGGCCTTCAACCCTCCCTACCCAACGTGTAGAGGAGTTGAGAGAAGAAGACCTTTCACGTGCTTGGATCCGTGAAAGAGAAGAATTGCTTCAGCAGCTTAAGGAGAAGGACGCTCTGATTGAGTTTCTCGAACATCGGGTGATCGACGATCCGAACGATACGTGGACTTCCTTGCTTCCTCAGTCTTCCAAGTTCTGGAAGAGGAAGTATGATCAGCTGGCTAAGGAGAAAGCAGATATGGAAGCAGCCTATGAGAGAGAGATCAAGAAGCTATGTGTTTCTCGTCTTCCAGCATCCCGAGCTTCTAGGGATCCATAAGATGTTGTTTTCCTTTTCTCTTTGTAATATGATCAAAAATGTTGTACTTCTTTGTCTCGATTATATTGAATGAGATATTTTCCATAATGATAATAAATGCTTTAAAAATTCGAAAATTGCGAATAATACCCTAAGGGTTCCTTGAAAATAAACAAAGCATATGCACGAGCATTTCATGCATCATTTTGCATAAGCAGGTACCTTGATTCTGGTCTTCTTGTTCTGACTCTGTGTTCTTCATTTATTTTGAAGACAAGCTGACTCACCGGTACTATACTCGAGCCAATTCTGCAAGAGTAATGGATCAGCTAGAGCAAGAGAACCGTGAATTGAAGGAAGAGGTCGCCAGACTTGGCGCCTTGATGGAGCAACTCCTTGCTGCTTAGAATCAGCCTGCTCAACCGCCTGCAACTCCTATCCAGAGGACAGTTGTCTCAGAGATTGTAGCTTCGACAGTGCCAGTCAGTGCTAATTATGTGCCCAATGTTATGCCAGCCGGGTTCCCTTGGGGAATGACTCCGGGTTTCATGCCGGATATTCCTGCTCCAACCTTTGCTCACATGCCGACATCTAGCCCGGTCCCTGTTGCTGCTCCTCCTGTCGTGCATACCATGCCGAGGGTAGACGACACCATCTATCATTCCGAGCCGTCTGAGGGCCCGGATGTTAATGAGAAGATGGACGCTATGAACGACCAATTCCTTGAGCTGAGGAAGGAATTGAAGACCCTCAGAGGTAAAGATCTTTTCGACAAGTCTGCTGCCGAGTTGTGCCTTGTTCCAGGTGTGAAGATACCGATTAAATTCAAAGTACCTGACTTTGAAAAATACAAGGGGAACACATGCCCTCTTGCTCATCTGGTCATGTACGCCAGGAAGATGTCAACCCAAACTGATAATGATCAGCTTCTGATCCATTATTTTCAGGAGTCTGTCCGGTGCTGCGCTCAGATGGTACATGAGTTTGGACAGTGCTAATATCCGATCCTTCAACGATCTTGGCGAAGCCTTCGTCAAGCAATATAAGTATAACGTTGATATGGCGCCTGACCGTGATCAGCTCAGGGCCATGTCTCAGAAGGACAAGGAAACATTCAAGGAGTACGCCCAGAGGTGGCGAGAGCTGGCTGCTCAGATTACTCCACTGCTAGAGGAGAAAGAGATGACTAAGATCTTCTTAAAGACTCTTAGCTCATTCTATTACGAGCGGATGGTAGCAAGTGCTCCCTCTGATTTCACCGAGATGGTGAACATGGGGATGCGACTTGAAGAAGGTGTCCGTGAAGGACGTTTGGCAAAGGATGAGAGCTCTTCTTCTAAACGGTATGGGGCGTTTAAGAAGAAGGATGGGGAGGCACATGCTGTGCAATCCCACGCCAAATCCAAGAGACCCTCTGTTCAGAGGAAGCCTGCACGGCGCAACAGCAATCAGCACCAGGTGGGTCATATAGCACCTGTATTCAGAGACAATGCTCAATACCAGCAACCTCAACATCAGCATCAGCAGCAACAGCCTCAGTATCAGCAACAGCAGCGTCCACAGCAACAGGCTTATCAGTCTCGGGGAAGTACAACCAACCAAGCTAATTTGAATTATGATAGGAAGAAGATCAGATTTGATCCAATTCCTATGTCATATGCAGAGCTTTATCCCTCCTTGTTGGAAAGGAAGTTGGTTAGTCCCAAGGATCCTCCTGCCGTGCCTGCAAATCCCCAATGGTGGTATAAACCAGACCAACACTGTGTTTATCATTCCGGTGCTCCAGGTCATAACATTGAGAACTGCTACCCACTCAAGACTAAGGTTCAAGACTTTATGAGATGTGGAATTTTGAGCTTTGAAGATTCAGGCCCGAATATCACCAAGAACCCATTGCCCGCGCATGGGAAATCTGTGAATATGGTCCAGGGATGTCCTGGCAAGTACAAGGTCAAATATGTAAGCCATATTAGACAGTCGTTGGTCGAATTACATCGCTTGTTGTGTCAGTACAACCACATGGAGCATGACCACGACAAGTACCGTATTTGTTCAGTCAATCGTCTGGGTTGTAACCAGGTGCGAAGAGAACTTCAAGAATTACTGGATGAAGGTACCATTGAGATCCTCCAGAATCGCAATGTTGATGAGGATGAACCGGAGGTTAATGTTATTTCTCCTGTGTTCAAATTACCCGAGCCTGTTGTTATTCGTTATGATAGCAGCAAGCCGAAGGTCTCTCCGTCTTTGGTGATCAAGCCTGCAGGCCCTGTGCCTTATTCTTTAGATAGAGCTGTGCCGTTCAGGTACAATCCCGTTGCTGTGCAAGATGGGATGGAAGTGCCTTTGCCTTCAACGTCTGTAACCAATATTGCTGATGTGAGCGGGTTGACCCGTAGTGGTCGCGTGTTTTCTGCACCTCCCAAGGCTCCTGTTGTTTCTGATTCTGTTGAGCGTCCGGTTGGGACGGCGGTTAATATTCAGAATCCGGCACTTGATGTTGCCAAACCCTCCTCCTCTGTACACAAGACTCCTGATTCTAACGTTGGCCTGAGTGGCATTATGAATGAAGAATCTGATGAGATGCTGAGGCTCATCAAAAAGAGTGAGTACAATGTTGTAGACCAGCTTCTACAAACGCCATCCAAAATTTCCATTTTATCTCTGCTGTTGAATTCAGAACCCCATAGGGAGGCTCTGCAGAAGGTTTTGGATATGGCGTATGTTGATCACGACGTCACGATTGAGCAATTTGACAGTATCGTTGCAAACATTACTGCTTGCAACACAACATGGCTTTACAAATCTCCCTGAATTGCAAATCTGATGCCATGTCCAACGTGCTGGTGGACACTGGATTATCTCTGAATGTATTACCAAAAACCACACTCTCCAAGTTGTCATATCAAGGTCCTCCCATGAGGCAGAGTGGTGTTGTTGTGAAGGCTTTTGATGGGTCGCGCAAGACCGTGATTGGGGAAGTTGATCTCCCAATCAAAATTGGACCAAGTGACTTCCAAGTTACCTTCCAGGTAATGGATATCCACCCATCATACAGCTGTCTCTTAGGCAGACCATGGATTCACGAGGCTGGCGCCGTGATATCCACCCTACACCAGAAGCTGAAATTTGTCAAGAACAAGAAACTGGTTGTGGTAGGGGGGGAAAAGGCTCTCCTGGTTAGCCATCTGTCTTCTTTCTCGTACATTAACGCTGAGGATGATGTTGGAACTCCGTTCCAAGCTTTATCTATTGATGAACCAATTGAGAAGAAGTCTCCTTCATTCACTTCCTACCGTGATGCGAAGCTGGCCATTGAATGTGGTGCAGTTGCTGGTTTAGGGAAGGTGATTGAGCTTGAAGACAATAAATCCCGGGCTGGCATTGGCTACCGTTCTGGGGCATTTAATGAGCATGGGCTGTTCAAGAGTGGAGGTTTCATCCACGACGATCAACCTGAGGAAGAAGCTGCTGCTATCTTGGAAGAGGATGCAGAGGATCTGAACAATTTCGTCATACCTGGTGGTGTCTGCCACAATTGGGTCGCTGTAGATGTTCCTACGGTCATCCATAGATCAGAGTAATTGTTCACTTTGTTTAAAACCCTTCTCCCATGCCAAAAGGAGAAGTGATGACATTGTTGGCAGCATATATATACAATGATGTTTTCATTCAATTAAATGCATTGTTAAACATTTGTTTTTCCATTTGTTTTCACTTTTTGCTTTTGCATGAAATCAGTGATCACAAAAAAACCCATAAAAACAAGAATAAAAGCAAACATTTTTCATCTGCATAATGATTTGCTTGTTTAAATTCTAAAGTTTTTCCTTAACCAAAATCATTATGCAGGTTGATCTTAAAACCCATTGAACATAATGATCCAACGCCATCTCCCAATTTCGAATTCCCTGTATTCGAGGCAGAGGAAGATGATGTTGAAGGGATTCCTGATGAGATTACCCGTCTCCTTGAGCACGAGAAGAAGATCATTCAGCCGCACCTTGAAGATCTGGAAACAGTCAACTTGGGGTCTGAGGATTGTGTTCGTATGGTGAAGATTGGGGCACTTCTTGAAGAGTCTGTCAAGAAGGGGTTGATCAGCTTGCTACGAGAATATTCAGATATCTTCGCTTGGTCATATGAAGACATGCCGGGTCTAGATACAGATATTGTGCAACATTTCCTGCCTTTGAAGCCTGAGTGTGTGCCTGTGAAGCAGAAGCTTAGAAGAACTCATCCAGATATGGCATCAAAGATCAAAGAGGAAGTTCAGAAGCAAATTGATGCGGGGTTTCTGGTGACTTCTACATATCCTCAGTGGGTGGCCAATATTGTGCCTGTTCCTAAGAAGGACGGAAAAATCCGTATGTGCGTTGATTACAGAGATTTGAATAAGGCTAGTCCAAAAGATGATTTTCCTCTACCACACATTGATATGTTGGTAGACAATACAGCTAAATTCAAAGTCTTTTCTTTTTTGGACGGATTTTCCGGTTATAATCAAATCAAAATGGCACCCGAAGATATGGAGAAGACAACATTCATCACACCTTGGGGAACATTCTGTTATCGAGTGATGCCCTTCGGTTTGAAGAACGTCGGAGCCACGTATCAACGAGCTATGACTACCTTGTTTCATGATATGATGCACAAGGAGATAGAGGTCTATGTTGATGATATGATTGCCAAGTCCCGAACGGAAGTTGAGCATATTGAGCATTTGTTGAAGATTTTTCAGCGTCTCAGGAAGTTCAGGCTTCGTCTGAATCCGAACAAATGTACATTTGGAGTCCGTTCCGGCAAGTTGTTGGGTTTCGTTGTCAGCGAAAGAGGTATTGAAGTTGATCCTGCAAAGGTCAAAGCAATACAAGAGATGCCTGCGCCCAAAACTGAGAAGCAAGTCCGAGGTTTTCTTGGCCGCTTGAACTATATTTCCAGATTTATATCCCACATGACTGCCACATGTGCGCCGATATTCAAGCTCCTTCGGAAAGATCAGTCTCATGATTGGACCGAGGATTGCCAGAAAGCTTTCGACAGTATCAAAGAATATCTGTCTGAACCTCCGATCTTGTCCCCGCCTGTGGAAGGAAGACCTCTGATCATGTATCTGACTGTGCTTGAAGACTCGATGGGTTGTGTACTCGGTCAGCAAGATGAATCAGGGAAGAAAGAATCTGCTATCTACTACCTCATTAAAAAGTTTACTGATTGTGAGTCTCGGTACTCTATGCTTGAGAAGACGTGTTGTGCTTTGGCTTGGGCTGCTAAGCGGTTGCGCCAGTACATGATAAATCATACAACTTGGTTGATATCCAGAATAGATCCAATCAAGTATATCTTCGAGAAACCTGCTTTAACCGGGAGGATTGCCCGTTGGCAGATGTTGTTGTCTGAGTACGATATCGAGTGTCGAGCTAAGAAAGCTATCAAAGGTAGTATCTTGGCTGACCATCTAGCGCACCAGCCGATTGAAGATCATCAGGCAGTTCAGTATGACTTCCCTGACGAGGAGATTCTGTATTTGAAAATGAAAGATTGTGATGAGCCTACACTTGATGAGGGTCCGGAACCTGGTTCCAGATGGACGATGGTGTTTGATGGCGCTGTGAATCAGTACTGAAATGGAATTAGGGCAGTAATCATTACTCCTCATGGCACACATATTCCGCTTATAGCAAGGCTAACTTTCAAATGCACGAATAATATGGCTGAGTATGAGGCCTGTATTATGGGACTTGAAGAATGTATTGATTTGAGAATCAAACATCTTGATGTGTATGGTGATTCGGCGCTGGTTGTCAATCAGATCAAGGGTGAATGGGAGACGAATCAGCCAAGTCTCATTCCGTATAGAGATTATGCAAGAAGGATCTCAACTTTCTTTACAGAAGTTGACTTTCATCATATCCCTCGAGAGGATAATCGGATGGCAGATGCTCTTGCTACGCTCGCTTCAATGATTGTTGTCAAGTGGTGGAATGAAGTTCCCAATATTGCCGTGATGCGCTTGGATAGACCAACTCACGTATTTGCAATCGAAGAAGTGAATGATGACAAGCCTTGGTATTTTGATATCAAGAATTTCCTCCAGAACCAGGTATACCCGCCTGGGGCATCTGTGAAAGATAGGAAAACTTTGAGAAGGTTGTCAGGCAGTTTCTACCTTAGTGGTGAAGTGCTGTATAAGAGAAATTTTGACATGGTTTTGCTCAGATGCGTGGATAGACACGAAGCAAACCTGTTGATGACTGAGGTCCATGAGGGTTCATTTGGTACTCATTCCAATGGACATGCCATGGCTAGAAAGATGTTGAGAGCAGGCTACTATTGGCTGACAATGGAGTCTGACTGCTGCAAATATGTGAAGAAATGCCACAAGTGTCAGATTTATGCGGATAAGATTCATATTCCTCCGACACTTCTGAATGTGATTTCATCACCATGGCCTTTCTCTATGTGGGGAATTGACATGATCGTCATGATTGAACCGAAAGTGTCCAACGGACACAGGTTTATTCTCGTAGCAATTGACTACTTCACCAAATGGGTTGAAGCCGCTTCGTACGCGAATGTGACCAGACAGGTGGTTGTGAAGTTTATCAAGAACCAGCTGATTTGCCGTTATGGTGTGCCAGATAAGATCATTACTGATAATGGATCTAATCTGAATAATAAGATGATGGATGAGTTGTGCACTGAATTCAAGATTGCATACCATAATTCCTCTCCCTACAGACCTAAGATGAATGGGGCTGTTGAAGCTGCTAATAAGAATATCAAGAAGATCATCCAGAAGATGACAATTACGTACAAAGATTGGCATGAGATGCTGCCATTTGCTTTGCATGGTTATCGTACATCTGTACGCACTTCGACAGGGGCAACCCCTTTCTCTCTTGTTTACGGCATGGAGGTTGTTCTCCCAGTAGAGGTGGAGATCCCATCAATGAGAGTCTTGATGGAAGCCAAGTTGACTGATGCTGAATGGATTCAGAGTCGTTATGACCAGTTGAATCTGATTGAAGAGAAGCGATTAACTGCCATGTGTCATGGTCAGTTATATCAGCAGAGAATGAAGAAAGCATTCGATAAGAAGGTCAAGCCTCGTGTGTTCCGAGAAGGAGACCTTGTGCTCAAGAAAGTCTTGTCTTTCGCGCCCGATTCCAGGGGCAAGTGGACTCCAAACTACGAGGGTCCATATGTTGTTAAGAGAGCCTTTTCAGGCGGTGCTTTGATGCTTACAACAATGGAGGGGGAGGATTTCACTCGTCCTGTGAATTCAGATGCAGTCAAGAAATACTTTGCCTAAAAGAAAAAAAGTATATGCAAATGAAAAACAGAATGGCTCGCTAAGTTGAAAACCCGAAAGGGCGGCTTAGGCAAAAATGAGCGTCTCGGTGGAGAACCCGAAAGGGTAATCCAGGCAAAAAAATTAGAGACTTGAAAAAAAAATTGAATTTTGCACCCCGCTAGATTGAGTACCTCACCTTGGGGCAATCTAGGCAAAAATTAGGGATTTGGCAAGTAACTGCATCCTGACAAGACTTTCTGTTCCGCAGCTGTCTTTTTGTCAGAGGTTTCTCGATTCGTCGTCAACTGAAGCTTCGAATACATCGAGATTCAAATTGGTAGAGAAAGGATCATTATGTTCAATGTAGCCCTCTTCCAATATATATCACTGATTTCAAATTTGTACAGATCTATGGAGTCTTGCCATTTGCAGGCTACCATTCCATCAAATCAATTTGAGCTTTTTATCCAATTATTTGCACTCTTATTTGTTTCAATTCAACAAATGTCTTGCATGTTTTAATTGATAAAATATCATTGTTTTAAACAAAGAATTTTTCAAATCATTGTTTTAAACAAAGTGAATATTCATAATGATGAAAGGATACTCGGGAATGTCTCAGTGCTCTCCCGAGGGTGGTATGATTCCCAACAGGTAAGACATTGGTTCATATTCCTGGCATTTGGTTGTATCCTCTTTCTCCCGCTTTGCTGTTGGGGTTGTTCCATGAGCAGAGTTGTTGTTGGGGTTGTTCCCCAAGCAGAGGTGGTTGTTGAAGACTCAGTTTCTTCTCCAGCAGTAATCTCCCCAGAATGGGTGTTCTCCTTGTGGTAGATTCAGTGGTTGGTGGATTGATATCCCGGTACTTTACTGCTTTCCCCAGCATTATCGCAAGCAGAGCTGTTGGTGGGGTTGTTCCCCAGTATAATCGCAAGCAGAGATGTTGTTGAAGACTTCGCGTTCTTCTCCAGCAGTAGCCTCTCCCCAGTGCAGTCGCTAGCAGAGTCGTTGTGTCTCTCCTCAGCAGGGTTGCTTTCCATTTTTCCCAGCTTAGTCTGCAGAATGGTTGTTGTGGCAGTTTCTGCTTGTTGAAAGCTCTCTCAATCCCCATTAAGGGTCGGTTGGTGGCTCGAGCATCCCAAAGGTTGGAGTGATTTCCTGATTTGCTTGTGATCCCAGTAGAGTAGCTTATTCTACTTGCGCGATCCGTCGGATGTATGTTCTCCCCGAGTAGAGTGGCATGTCACAGAATCTACTTGTGTGGTGCTTTCTCCTTCAATGGTTTGTTCCCTAGAAGGATAGTTGACAGCTTTCACCAGTAGAGTTGATTGTGCAGTTAGATTCTACTCGGATGATTCTCCTATCGTGCGTGGTTTCCCGGTGGAGTTATGTGGAGTCGCTTTCATAGCAGTGAGCTCTTGTTCCCCTGCAGATATTTTGGGACTTCTCCCGCCTCCCCAACAGATTTGTCTTTGTGGCCGTTGTTGCCTGTTGTGACTTTCTGCTCCAGTTGGGTGATTGTTGATCCATTACTCAGAGATGCTGTGATATCTTTTGTTTTGCCTCCCGCAGATCTTTGCTTTTTAGCATATGGATCTCCGCAGATTGGCATTCCAGTTGGTTTTCCCCTGGAAGTAGAGTACCGGGCGTGTGATTCCTGGGCCTGTTGTGTTAGATATGTCTGTTTTGTCAGCATTCATCAAACATAAATTACGCATATTCATGCATACTCATAAACATTCAGATATTCATGTTGCATTTTTTGCCATATATCTCTTGATTGTTGTTCTTCTGCTATGGGTGATATAGATCTCTTTATAGATCTCCCTAAGCAGATGTCGGGTGTTTAAATCTCTCCATATAGAGTCAGCCCCGTAAGCAGAAAGTGTCTGTATTTTCCTACTGCAGTTCCCCACCGAGATTATCCTCGTGGATGACGGTTTCTTCCGTTTCCTCCCCAACACATATATTGGGATGGATGTTCCTATTGAGTTATATCCTCATAGGACGAGTTTTGATTTAGTATGTCTTTTCGGATTGATCCCGAATTGGCGTTTGTCAACCTGTTCTTGTACTTCCCTGTGGAATAAATGAATGAACTGCCCAGTAACCGGCAATAATTCTTTTATCCCCCAGCGGATTTTTTTTTGGGCCTCTACCCAGTAACCGGTAGTTGTAAGTCCTATGTTCTTGCTTCTAGGCGAAATTTGTGGTTATATACCTTTTATTCCTCAAGCAAGAGTTGTTGGTCTTCTACCCAGTAGTCGGTAGTCGTAAATCCTGTTTGCCTGCTCTCTAGCAGAGTTTGTGGTTTGTTATAAACCCTATTTGTTGTTTCCCGTGCGGATTTGTGATTTTTCCCATCCCCACGTGGAGTTGTTGGTTTTCTGCTCAGTATTCGGTAGATGTAAACCCTAATTCGTGTTTATTCCCACCAGAGTATGGCTACTACCCCGTATTCGGTAGTCGTAAGTCCTATCTCTTTTCCCCTTGTAGAGGTAACCTTTGTGGTTCGTTCTGGTTGATGGTGGATTTTGGGCCGTTGTGGTTTTATCCCCAATGGAGTTTGTGTTTCCCTGTGGAAAAAGTTGAATAAGTGCTCAGTATTTGGCCTTCATTCACCCTATCCCCGGTGGAGTTTGTGGTCTTCTACCCCGTATTCGGTAGTTGTAAATCCCATGTTGTGATTGTTCTCCCCAGCGGAGTTTGTGCCTTATGGTACAGTTGGATAATTGCCGGTTGCTAGCAATTTTATCCCAGCTGAGTCGTTGGTTTCTACCCAGTAGTCGGTAGTGTTAACCTCTTGTTTCCTCAGCCAGATTTTTGGTATTCTACCCCGTATTCGGTAGTTGTAAACCCTAATTTCTCTCTTTGCAGAGTTAACCTCGTTGTTCATCCTAACCGATGATGGTTACTCTTTGTGGTTATCTTCATTCAATATTTGATGTTGATATTCCTCCTTTTGCTTGTGGATGATTGCCGGTTTCTAGCAATTGTATCCCCAGCAAGTTTTCTTCTGGGTAATTGCCGTATGCTTGCAATTTTATCCTTTGAGGTCGCCAGTGGGTCCTTTCACCGTTTGCTAGTGATTTGTTCCCCGTATTATTGATTGACTATCAATATACCCCCAGCTAGTCTTTGTGGATAATTGCTGTTCATGCAATTCATCCCCGGATCATTGATTCTTGTACCAATGCATCCTCAGCAGATTGCCTTTCATTTACCCGTTTGCTTGGTAATGATTGTTGCTCCCTTTTGATTGGTCATCTTTATATACCTAGTTTTGGTATCCCGATGCCTCTCTTTTCGGCCGATTTATCCTTTGTTAACCCAGTAACCGGTTGTGGATAATCTTCCATGCGAGTATGTTATCCACGTTCTGACGGTAATGGATAATATGTCTCATGCGCTCTTCAGTTGAAACCTCTTGTGTTTCCCTAGTCGAGTAAGATTCGTTATTTCCCTTTTTGCGGAATCAAATGTTTTGTTGTGTTTTGGATGATTGCCGGATGCTTGCAATTTATCCTTTGAGTTGTCTTTCGTTTACCCGGATGCTTGGTATCGATTGTCTCTCTTTTTGGTTAGTCACCTATTATATACTTCGGTATCTCTGGTGTCTTTTCCTTTTGAGTATATTATTCACGGTCTGCCGGTAATGAATAATATGTCTCTTGCGCTCTTTGGTTGGAATCCTTTGTCGATTTTCCCCCAGTAGAGTAAGATTCGTATTCTTTGTAGAATCGAATATCCATCCTTTAACCAGTTTGTGTTTCGGATGATGAGTGTTTTGGCATATATACCAATTCACATTTTCGGTAGATCACCTATTATATGCCCTAACCGGTATCCCTGGTGTTTCTTACCATGCGAGTATATTTTCTACGTTCTGACGGTAATAAATAATATGTCTCGTGCGAGTATCCTATCCACGTTCTGACGGTAATGGATATTATATGTCATGCACTCTTTGGGTTTGTGTCCCCAGTTGAGTAGGATTCGTTTTCCCGTTGTGGATTCGAATGTCCAACCTGTAAGTTGATTTGCTTTTTCAAGCCCTTCTTTCGGATGATGAGTGTTTTGGCATATATACCAATTCACGTTTCGGTCGGTCACCTATTATATACCTTGGTATCCCTGGTGTTCCTTCCTTTCTGCTCCCTATTATGACCTTGGTCCCTTGTGGAGTCAGATTTGCCTGAGTTGATGTACCTTTTTCAGGTCTTTCTCAGATGTTTGGATTGATTGATATCTCTCACCCTTATACCGGTCTTAGATATTCATTCTTCCTGAGTTTGTTGCCCTTATACCGGTAACATCTCATCCTTGGCTTCCCTTGGAGAGTCTTTTTCTAGATTTCCCCAGCGGAGTTGTATTGCTATTTGTGTTGCTGTATTGGCGTTCTCCCCAATAAGTGCATTGTGTGAGTCAACTTGAGTTATTCCAATGGATGTGTTTCCTTTGGAATTGATTCTTATCCCCAATGTGAGTCCTTTACTTCCCCAGTAAGGTCTCCAGTCTGTTTTCTGTGTTCCCCAAATCAAAGTCGTGTCCTGCTCACGCATTCTTTTTCTTTTATTATCCCTGATAAGAGTCTTGTTAGAGTCTCTGTTCCTGATGAGTATATTACTCCGATGGATCGTCTTTTTCTTCTGTGTGAACTATATCCCCACAGAGTTTGTGTCTTTTGCATGCATACATTTGCATCATGAGGTCTCTTAGGGACCAAAATTTGTCTCATTACTGTTATTTAAGCCCATTCTACCGCGTCGAGATGAAGATTTCTAAACATCACTTCTCCGGCTAGAGTGACCTTAAATAGGGGCATCTGTAAGACCCCAATTTTGCCCCTAAGATCCCTCATGGCATCATATCATATCATATCATTGCCTCAAGGATCATTGTGCACCTTGCTTCCCTTCTAGTGGGTGGGTTATCTTGTGAGTGTGGTTCTTGATCACCTAGCATGTATTGCATTTGTATATCATTGCTTTTCATTTGTTTACTAACCAAAAGTAAAAAAATATGGTCATCTAACCTTGTTACTTGCAGATGAAGCAAACTAGGTCAAAACAGTCAAATCATTCATTGAGCAATGGATGGTGGCCATTCTTGAAGAATTTGGGCACCATGATCATTCATCAAGAGTTCATTTGAGTTGGTATATCATTTGGAATCAAGGTCTCAAGAGAAAGAGGCTTGAAATTCATCAGAATATGGCTCAGTCAACCAAAACCCTAGCAAAGTCAACTGTGGTCAACTGTGCATTTAATCAGGGATTTGAAGGTGTGAGATGGTTGGAAAGGTCTCATTCATGTCCATACAAGTCTCAATTAACATTTCAAATATCAACGTTGAAGGATTTGAGGTCAGGTGAAAAGTTGCCAAAAATAGTAAGTGGCCTGTAATTTCAAGCTGCCAAAAATGGAAAGTCCTTCTCCTCAAGATTACATGTCCAAGCAAGCTTCAAATAATATTTTGTCCAACATGAAAGTTGAAGATCTTGCTCTCACCCTTCCAAAAAGTCCAAGAACACTCATTTCTCATTTATGGTTGGAAAGTTATGATCAAATCATTTTCAAGAAAAGTTGAACTTCAAGGAGGCATAACTCTTGAACCATTTGGCCAAATTGTGTGATTCTTTTTTGAGCAAACTCCATTTGACATGTTTTATCATAATCCATCATCACATTTCATCAAAAATCATCACATCAAAAGTCCATTTTTCAAGTGACTTCATTTTAAATTTTGGTGGGAAATTTGAATTTTTGAAAAGGTGCATAATTTTCATTCCAAGCCATTTCCAATGGCCTTGAATCAGATTTTTGGACTTGCTACACATGATTTTCGTACTGTTCCATTGCATGGTGATCATAAGGGCATTTTTTCCAAATTGCATAAACATGTTAAAATCACCTAATCCATTTTTCATTCTTGCTAAACATGTTTAGTAGCTGGATTAACAGGACTATATAGCCTTAATCATAACAGAAAATCAAGATCAACAATCACAATCTCAGATCCAAAATCAAAAATCATCTCAATTCTCTCAAATTCTCTCAAAAAATTTCAACTTCTTTTGATCAATTGCTGCATTGCTTTTGCATTGTTCTTGGTATATTCATCTTCTACAGGCATTGTTGAAGATCTGTTGAAGGAGAATCGTGGAAAATCTTGAAGGATCGCAGCTATTGAACCTTGAACCTTCACATGGCAGTTGAAGTTTTAAAGAGAATCGAGCTGTTTTGAGCCAAAGCATTGCTTCCATTCACCTTCCTCATCATCATTGAACATCTGTTTTCGACTTCCTGGCCTTGATTCACTCGATTTCACTTCTGTTGCTTCACAAAGGTAAGAACTCGAATCCTCTAATTCATGAAATAATGATATGGATCTTGTAGATCTTAGTTTGTAGATCACACAGAACTTTAGATCATGAATTTCCATGTTGAATTGAGTGAGTTATCATGATTTGAATCTTGACATGTTAAACTGTTCTTGTTCGATCCATTCGATATGCTTAGAATTAATTGAAATGCTTGTTGGATTAGTACTGTGCATGATGAGATGAGTCGATCCCTATAGTTTTTATGCATTTCTGTGAGATTTGTTCATATTGATGATGAACACGATGAGTTCATGAAGGAGGCTAGGGTTTTGTGTTTCCAGGACGTCTTTGATCCATTCCCCGCGCTTGTGCATGCGCAATTCTGTTTGCTTCACATGTATTCGTCCACTTGTCCGCTTCTGATTGGGGGCTGCGTTTCTTTTAATGAAACGCAGTGTTTTGTGTAGGCGGCAATATTCAAATATTTCATATAATTACAAAAATGCCACGCAGCTCATTTAATTTCATTTTATTTTCTAAATGTTTATTTCATTTCATGATGCATCTTCAAAAAATCATAAAAACTTCATGGATGATCCAAATTGAGTGGGAACTTTTGCATTCATCTCCATTTTTCATCTAGTTTTTTATAGGCATGATAACACAAGTTGTGTACGGCTGATTTTTTATTTTGTCTAATGGTTTTGATCATGTATGCTTTGTGCCTATGTTTTACCATTTTGCTTGTGAAATAATGATGGATGATCATATGAAGCTGAAATTTTACATGTATGATCTAGACTCACCCCTGGTCATTTTGGTATATGGTTTGCTAATTTTGCATTTCTGGACTGGGAGATATGATGTGATCTTTGGAGGTGTGACAATGTATGTCACACCATGTCTTGTTCATGTTCTTGATTTTATTTTCCATGCTTATGCTATGCAAATTGCCCTGGATTTTTGCATGTGGATACTTATGGATGTGTAGTTTGCTTGTGATTTTTCCTGGGATTTTTGAATGCATTTTCTATTTTTTTGAGAATTTTCCCTCTATTTGGTCAATTGTTGATACTTTGTGAGTCATGATTTCATACGATTTGGCAAATCCTTAATATGTATTGGATGGATTTGAAATTTGGCATGTGTATTATAGACATCTTAAAGGTTTCCATGGCTTTGATCTCATTCATTTCTCATGTTTGATCACTATTTTATGATTGCTTGAATTTGATACATGATCTGTTGTCTTGTATGAGCATGTATGAACATGCTTTGACTTGTTGATTTTAATTGACTTGCTTCCACTTATCCAAATGCCATGAAATTTGGTGTGTTGCTCATTCAATGTGTTTTATTTAAGCATGATTTTTCCTGGAATTTATTGAGCCTTTTTGGTATGGATATGCTTGTGTTCATTCTGTTTACATCATTGAGTTCTCAACTTGCCTAGTTTGACATGATTTGCTTATGAAATGCAATTGGTGAATAGTTTTGATATGGGACCAACTGGAATTCGTTCTTATTTGATAAATATTGATTTTGATAAAGTTTCATGTTCTGTTTTAAATATTTTCTCCTCCTTTGACCTTAGGCTTTAGCCTAAGGGTTCACTTCTCACATTTGAGTTTGTTTTCAGGTTAAAGAAGCAATTGCTTTAAGGAGATTAATTCAAGTTGATTGAGTTTGGTTTATTTGATTGTGATGAACTAACTTGGTTTGTTTTGTAGGATGCTAACTCATTTGCTTTGAGTTTGTGCTTTGCACATGTGATTGATTGTGTTGACTATTGGTTCTTATGTTGTATGTTGACTTGACTTTGTGATTGGAATACTGATTATATTTGATTGATTTCAGGTACCATAGTTGCTTTAGTTCCTTTGAGAACTTGCTATTGCTTGGCTTGATAGCATTAGCATTGAGGTAGAATCTCTTGTCTCCATGTAGTCTGGAAGACCTGGCTTGTTATTTAGCCAGGCACCTGTCTGAAGTCCTCCTTAAGAGGTAATGTTTGTGATTGTTTAATTTTTGTCCCCAAGAAGGTAAAGTCCTTTTAATAAGGCAATTGGTAGACAAAAGAGATATGTAGCCTATCTCCTACTATTCTGTGAGTCACTCACCTTGCTCACACCACATGTGTTGATACATAGTGAATAAAAGCCCAAGATCTATCGAGTCATGAACTTGTGGAGAGAGTTCCAACTTTCTGAACTCCCACACCTTCTGATATTCAATGCTCTCCCTGACCAGGGATAAGAGTGATGAGGCACACCCCTCATATCCTTTCATCTGCTTCACCTTGGCTCTCAATGTCAAGGTTAAGAGCACCATTTACCCTATTCCAGTTGACTTTTAAGTCTAACCCTTTGATTGAGCCTAATTGTTTGGTTATAGCGGGTGTTAAGTGTTTGTTTGATTGACTGCTTCATATGTACATGTTTGCTTGCATACCTTGGTGCATTTATCATCATTGATTGTTCATTATTGCATGATGATCATTTCATATCTTTGTGACTTGTTTGAGTTTGCCTATTGAGGACTACTGTATGCCCATTCATTGGCTATTATTCCTATGATTTGGAAGGGATAGAGTGTAAGACCATTTCATTTGGCTACTCATGTCCATTGCCTAGTGCTTGTTTATTTGTAGTATGTGAGGATATAATTATAAGTCCATGTTGTTGGCATTTGTACTCCCATGATCATCTGTTGGAGATCAGAGTAAGCCCGGATAGATTGGCATCTGATATCCATCTTTTCATTTGTGTTTGCTTTGTGAGGATGCAATTGTAAGACCATGTTGTTGGCATTTGTACTCCCATGATCATCTGTTGGAGATCAGAGTAAGCCCAGATAGATTGGCATCTGATATCCATCTTTTCATTTGTGTTTGCTATGTGAGGATACAATTATAAGACCAGTTATTGGCATCTGCCATCCACTCTTTTGTTTTGTTTTGCTTTTGTGAGATTGGAGTAAGACCATTTATTGGCTTCCGGTATCATTGTGTGTTTTAGGAGATCGGTGTAAATCCATTTATTTGTATCCGATATCCGCTTTTGTTTGTGAGATTGGTATAAGTCCATTGATGGCATCCGGTATCACCTTGCTTTCTATTTGCTTGCTTGTTTGTTGCCTCATTCCAAAGGACACACTTGAATCATCTTTTATATGATTTCAAGAGGTGAACTTCTAGGAAGTTTTACACTCCTTCATCCACACCCTTTTTGTTTCAAAATCCCTTTTCACTTGTTGACCTTTAAACTTGTAAATACATGTTGTGCAAACATTCTCATCCTCTTTTCAAATTAGAAACCTGGACCCTAAGTCCTTGATTTTCAAACTTCATTTTCATAACACTTCTTTGAATTGAACCTTACTCATACCTTAACCATATTTTGTGAATAATCATAATCAATTAACTTCACCCATTCAATTGTTTTGGCTTGGTCCATTGTTAATATGTTTTCATACATTAGCCATAGGTTTCAATTACCATAGTGGTTGATGTAAATCTTACCTTATCCTTAGTGAGTTGATTGTAAGTCTTCCATACTTATTATAGGGTTAACCCCTCACTAGTATGTTGAAGCCGTCCTCGCATGGTGGATTGTTGGTATGGGTTGAGTTTTCTCCCATTGGTAATGAAAAGCCTTAGCGCTTGTGTTTTAAAATGAACTCACTAATTTTTGGAAATCTTTTAGCCGAACTACGGCGTTTTGATCCTTACCTTTGATGGAAGGTACGTAGGCAACGAGTTCATCCGTTCAAACACAAAAATAATAAAATTGTACATTCTTTTCTCATCTTCCCATTCATGTTTGCACAATATGTCATAAACAAATAAACATTTTTATACAACAAGTGTGAAAAGGGCTCCCTAGGAGTACCTAGGACGTGATGGGTGCCTAACACCTTCCCATTGCGTAATTTACCCCTTACCCAGATTCTCTGATCTTTTCATTAGTTTTCTACGTGTAAAACTTCTTAGGTTTTTGTTCGCTTTTTAACCAGTCCTTAGGATAAATAAAAGTGCGGTGGCGACTCGATTCCTTGTATACTTTGCTTATGGTTTAATCAATAAATCATATAGCGACGAATACACCGCTACAATAGGAATGGAAACTGGAGGTTTCTATCTAGGAGTTCCTAGGTATAGATTGCATTGGGTAGGGATTAAGTGAAGAGTTGTAAACGGGGGAGTTTAACTCTGAATTAATACTGCTGATAGTGGATCTTGTTCCTGGCTTGGTATGCCCCTAGACGTAGGTGATGTTGCACCGAACTGGGTTAACAATTACCTGTGTTTTTACCTTCTGTTCGTTATAATTCTGTCTGTTATAAAATAAGGTAAACCTGTAATGCTGTAACAGGTGATGTTCAAATCAATGTTGAGACATCATGCTGATAACTGTGCAGGCTCAACAGAAGTAAGTGCTATGTTGGATCTCTGCCGTGTCTTTGTACCAGATGGACAGAACTGGGTGTTCTTCCATTCTATGGTGATATAGTAGCAGATGTCGTGACATCTGTGAATGTGTGCATATCAGTACTAGGTTTTAATTTGTATAATTGTCTTGCTGTATGAGTAACAATGTTAGATCAGATGTCATTACTTGGAGTAGAACATCTGAATTCTGACTACGCCAAAATTTCAGTTGAAATTAAAGTTCATAAAAGTAAATGGCTTGAAATTAAATGTTATTTGTTAGCTGATTTGAAGTTAGTATTTCTTTTGCTTTGTATTATTTAAGTCATTCTTTGGAGAACACTCAACCCACTATTCACAAGCACGGATCCTTGAACCAAGACATCTTCCAAAGGAAGGAAAAAAGGCCAAGTTTCCATACAATACCATGAAATAGGGGAGACTTACAATCTCATTTACTAGAATGCTATGCCTTTTGTGTCACAAATTTAGCGCAATGGTAAGCAATCATAATTGGACTTATGTACAAGTCACAACTAGTTTAGGATGGGCAATAGAATTTTGGTGTTAATGCATGTTTGAGACATAGTATGATGGACTATGCTCATGAAACATACCACACACAAAAAGAATATGCAAAAGTGTGGTGGACCTAATCTCATCCATACTCATGTTGGTTTTGCAATCAACTAGTCTTAGGATATAGAGATGTCATAGGTCCATGACATGAATGAATAAAGAAGGGAAATGTGATAAAGAGGGAGGGTGAATAGAATCAACACAAATTGTTCAAAGGGGGACTTTTACCAAATTAAGATCATTCATTCATTTTGGGAGATGAAATATACATTTCATCAATCCCCTAAATCCAATGATCTTAACTTAAAAAAGTCAAATCAACCTTGACCAAGGCCCAACAACACAAGTCAAACTCAACAAGTCAATAATAGAAGCTTAACACAATTTAGTTGGCATTTAATCAATTAAAATCAACTAAAATATGCATTAGATTAAATTATGGTTGGTCAATTTCCTAAAACCTCATCAAAGCACCAAAGAAATGGCCATGAGATTTATCATAGGTCAAACAAGGTCAAAGGACCTTGGAGAAATTTTTTCATACTTTTTGGAAACTTAAAACTATTTTTAAACAATTAAAAATATTCACAAAATCAATTAAATCATGAAAAATATTAATAATGATCCAAAAAATAATTTTAATTCAGAAAATGAAAGAGGAATTTATTTAAATTTTTTTGGTGAAACTCTCATATTTTTTGGATCAATATAACAATTAATTTGACTTAATGAAAATAACAAAAATAAAATGAAAATCAAATAATTAGAAAAAACGTGGACCACTTGATCTCCCTCATCAATTGAGGTGGCAGATCAAGTGGCCACAAGCGCGCAATCCATTGTGGACTCTAGTCAGCGTGCCGCAAACTTGGTAATTTAAACCAACTCTCGTGATTAAAACAAATCAAACAAATCATGTGGCTCTTGACCTAGCCAACTCACCACCGGAGCAAATCTCTGATCTTTTTCTCATGCGAGCCTCGTCGGACTGGTCCAATCATAACCATCACTAAAATAAGAAAGGAGGACATGATTTTAAGGTAAAAATGGCACTGAGCATGAAGCTGACCTCAATTTATCCTAACTCTAAGTATATTGAGAGATACAAGGAGTTTAAATTTGAGGTGCATGATCTGAGTTGCTTCAATTTGACCTCAAAGCAACTCAATCTTGTTGCCTACATTGGTAGGACTCCAGACAACCAAAGATCCAAGAGAATTATGAAGAAATGAGTGAGAATCGAAGAGATGAAATTTTCTAGAAAATACCTTCAATGCAGGTATGGGTTCACTTGTTCTTGCTTTGGCTCGTGTTTGATCTTTCTCAGGATGCTTGTAGAAGTAGATTAGAATGCACAAAAGGTCTTGGATCTCTGGAGTTTTGAATCTCCCGACAGTGAGATTCAAACTCAATTTCCAAAGGAAATTCTCAGGATTATCCTCTCAAATGGAAGGGTTTGGTGTTTGGGATCATAGGTGGCGCGAAGGAGTCCCTAATTCTGAGCATAGGGGCCTCTAATTATAGCTGAATCACATGTTATTTGCACCTTACAATTGAGTTTCCAAAATTGGCAATGAGTGATGCATGTGTGCATGGGCATGTACAGGCCCATGAGATCATTCCATTTGGTCCATAATTGAATGTGAATAAGTATGAAATCAAATTGGAGTGCTAGGAAATTGTATATGGAAGTTTGAAGTTTGATCTTTGCCAAATGATGATGCAATGTTCAAGCCATGTGCAGCCAATTCAAATCTTGTCCAAAATGGATGAAACTGGACTTTTTTGAAAGGTTAGATCAAGAGGAACAACTTTCATGTTGAACACTTTTCCATTTGAAGCTTGTATCATGATGAATTCTGAGGTGGAAGTTTGAAAATTTTAACATATCAAATTTTTTCTTAAGTGTCAAGCCATATGTTCACTTATTCCACCTTGGATAACTGTTTTTGTGAGCATCAAATGAGAAAAGTTCCTTCATTAAAGTTGTATCTCTTTCAAAGTCCTTCAAAATGGTCACAAGTTTGACCTCATTTGGATTTGATATGAAGGAGGTATTGAAGTTGAGGAGAATAACTTGTTCAATGGTATTGGTCCAAAATGACCTATAATGTGTCCTCATATCACATGCTCATAAAAGTTGAATTATATCTTCCTCCAAAAATGAAAGTTGAAATAAACATCTTGAATTTGATTTTGCAACTTGGAAATCTTTCATCTCATAAAAATTGACAAGTTATGACCTTGGGAAGTTGACCTTCAAATTAGGGTTTAGACAAAATGACCCATAATATTTCACCATAAAAAGTAACTTTCCAAGAAAAACTAGCTCTTTACCTAAACATGAGAGTTGTTTGGAATGTCATTTAGAGTAATGTTTCTCTTGGAATAATTTTCATATGACAAACATTGTAGGAGATAGGGTCTAGGGGACCCCAGATTTGATCAGATGAATTCCTTTGGTATACCCCCATCAACCAACTTCTAGCTTGAAATTATCTTGAATTTTGGGACTCATGGGAGATAATATATGCATAAGATGATGAAATTTGAAGTATCCATTGAAATATTTGATCAATTATTGAAGAAGCTTGATGAAGAAGTTACATAAGATACCCAGATGAACTAGGGTTTCCAAGGCAAACCAATTCCAAACATTTGATGAATTTTTGACCAAAAATAATATGTGATGCTCATGGAGATCCATATATGATTCCCAGAGCCATTGTAGATCACTTCTTAGTAATGGGGGTCTTAAACCCTAGATATGAACTTGATAGATCATAGGTGATCATGTGCCCTACCTACAAAAGAGTTAGACAAATACAAAGACATATTTTTGGTATTTGAGTTAGTAAAGGTGATAAAATACAAAGTATGATACAATCAAATGGTGCTTGGTGATATCTCCCAATGCAAACCCAATGAGTGAGGGGTATGGAGGATGCCAAGGTGTGATCCCAATGCCAATGCATATGATGGTATAACATGAGGGATCTTAGGGTCAAAATTGGAGTCTTACACACACGCCAACGGGAACCAGGTTCCGTCCCTTCTTCAAGCAATGATTTATCATAATCTTTAATCTTCAAGTACAAAATCTCTTCGTCAGGAAAATCGTATTGCACTGACTGATAATCTTCAATCGATTGGTGATCCAAATGGTCACCCAAGACACTACCTTTAATAGATTTCTGAGGTCAGTATTAAATGTCATACTCAGATGATAACATGTGCCAACGAGAAATTCTCGTAGTTAAAGCAAACTTCTCGAAAATGTACTTGATTGGATCCATTTTGGATATCAACCAAGTATTTTGATTCAACATATACTGGCACAGACGTTTAGCAGCCCAAGCCAATGCACACTATGTCTTTTCAAGCATAGAGTACCGAGTCTCACAGTTGGTGAACTTCTTACTGAGGTAGTAAATAACCTACTCTTTCTTCCCAGATTCATCTTGCTGACCAATAACACATCCCATACTCTCTTCAAGCACAGTCAAATACATGGTCAACGGTCTCCCTTCAACAGGAAGAGACAGAATCGAAGGCTCAAGCAGATACTCTTTGATACTATCAAAAGCTTTCTGGCAACCTTCGGTCTAATCACAAGACTGATCTTTTCGAAGAAGCTTGAATATAGGTGCACATGTGGCAGTCAGATGCGATATAAATCTTGAGATATAGTTCAAGCGGTCGAGAAAACCTCTAACCTGTTTCCAGTTTTGGGCGCAGGCATTTCTTGAATTGCTTTGACCTTGGCAGGATCAACTTCGATACCCTTCTCACTGACAATAAATCCCAACAACTTTCCAGAACAAACACCAAAAGTACACTTATTGGGATTCAAATGGAGTTTATACTTTATCAAACGTTTGAATAACTTCAACAAATGCTCAACATTCTCTTCTTTATCACTTGATTTGTCAATCATATCATCAATGTATACTTCAATATCTTTATGCATCATATCATGAAAAAGAGTGGTCATAGCTCTCTGGTATGTTGCACCAACATTCTTTAAACCGAAAGGCATCACTCTGTAAATGAATGTTCCCTAGGGTGTGATGAATGTGGTCTTCTCCATATCTTCAGGTTCCATTTTGATTTGATTATAACCGGAAAATCCGTCTATAAATGAAAAGACTTTGAATTTAGCTGTATTATCTACCAACATATCAATGTGTGGCAGAGGAAAATCATCTTTCGGACTAGCTTTGTTCAAATCTCTATAATCAACACACATGTGGACTTTTCCATCTTTCTAAGGAACAAACACAATATTGGCCACCCAATGCGGATACTCGGAGGTTATAAGAAAACCAACACCAATCTGCTTCTGCACTTCCTCTTTGATCTTTATTGCCATATTGGGATGAGTTCTTCTCAACTTCTGCTTGACCGGCGGGCATTCTGGCTTCAACGGTAATGTATGCTCCATAAGCTCAGAATCCAAACCAGGCAAATCATGATAGGACCAAGCAAACACATCAGAATACTCTCGAAGAAGATCAATCAACCCCTTCTTAGCTTTTGGACACAGTTGAGACTCAATCTTGACTTCCTTCACATCATCCTCGGAACTCAAGTTGACTAGTTCAATATGCTCTTCAAACGGCTGAACAGATTTTTCCTCGTGCTCAAGAAAACGAGATAATTCATCAGATACTTGTTCATCGTCAATCTCTTCCTCAGCTTCAAACACAGGGAAATTAAAGTTCGGAGAGGGAGTAGGATCATTGTATTCAATGGGTTTGAGAACCAACCTGCATAATGATCTGATATTTTGATTTTAGAGAAGTGGAGTGAAAACAAATATTTTGCAGATGGAAAATTGTTATTTATTTATGTATTTTGTGATTACCATTTTCAGAAAAAGCAGAAAGTGAAACTAAAACATCATAGATGTGGATGAATAAAATTGTACATTATTGATGATGATAGTAAAATGCCAAGCAATGTTCACTTCTCCATTAGGCATATGAGAAGGATTTTTCTTAAAACAATAAAAAAAATTACTTAGAATGGTGAATGACAACATGAACATCAACAACAACCCAATTGTTGTAAGTCTGACCATGTGTCACAAAGTTGGCGCAAGCTTTGTCTTCATCACCACTATCTTCAATAATGGAAGCTGAGTGTTGATCATTCCCATGAATGAACCCTCCACTGCGGAAAATTGGTTGCATAACTTTGGCTTTGGCATTAAATGTACCTGGTTGAAATCCTAGTCCGTCTCTGTTCTTGTTTTCGGCGACTTCCACAACGCAACCTCACTTGTCGATGCTACCGGCTTGAATAGCCTCTTGCGCATCTTCTAAAGAAGACATGGGTGCCCCAGTTTTCTTCATTTCATCAACAATAGATAAGGCTTGGAACAACGTTCCAACCCCCTCCTCAGCATCAACGTACGTGAAAGATGACAAATGACCTACCAACAATGCCTTCTCTCCACCAACAACGACAAGCTTGTCGTTCTTCACAAGTTTCATCTTTTGGTGTAGAGTAGACGTCACTGCTCCAGCTTCATGAATGCATGGCCTTCCTAACAAACAACTATAAGCCAGGTGGATATCCATTACCTGGAAAGTAATTTGGAAATCACTCGGACCTATCTTCACTGGAAGGTCCACTTCTCCAATGACGGTCTTACGAGAACCGACGAACGCTTTGAGAACTACGCCACTATACCTCATTAGGGCGCCTGGATAAGAGAGTCTTGACAAAGTTGATTTTGGTAACACATTCAAAGATGACCCAGTGTCAACCAACACGGTGGATAGAGTGTCCTCCTTGCAATTCATAGAAATGTGCAATGCCAAATTGTGATTTCTGCCTTCCTCAGGAAGCTCTTCATCACAAAAAATCAGATTATTACAAGAAGTAATATTGTCCACTATATGGTAAAGCTGATCCACGATCACATCATGCTCAACATAAGCCTATTCTAACACTTTCTACAATGCCTCCCTATGTGCTTCAGAATTCATCAGTAATGACAACACGAAGATCTTCAATGGAGTCTGGAGCAGCTACTCCATAATAGTGATTTCACTCCTCTTGATTAGTCTTAACACCTTATTATCATCGTTAGTCTTCAATTTGTTGGATTCACCAGACTGACACATTGGAGCACTAACCAGATTCACTACTAGAATCTTTACCTTCTTACTTGCGGAAACATCTTCTACTTTTTTAGGGAAAACTGGACTGAACACACGACCGCTACGGGTCACCTTCGTAATATCTGTGATATTCACCACTGAATCTACGACTGGTAGAGGAACCTCTTGACCATTTTCAATCATAGTGGCATTTTATTGATATGGCACAACTTTAGCAAACGCATAAGAGATAGGGCCCGCTAATTGTATGACCAATGATAATACCGATCTATTGACATTATTGTTGTTGCTACTATCAATTTGAATAACTACTCGCTCAGGTGTCTTGAACTTTGGCACAATCACATTCACATCATCTCCCATATCCCTCGACTGTTGAATCTGGATTACATTCTCATCCATGAACTTCTGGATATCTCTCTTGATGACCATACACCCACGGGGGTTCACGCTACATATTGCATAACCATCATGGTCATGTTGACAGTCACTGATTAAACACAAAGTCTTATGCATCTCCACCAGAGATCTTTGGATACGTCTCACATCAAAAACTCAGAAATTCCCTGGACAACCATCCACCATGTTGACAGAAGTGTTACCATGAGCAGGCAACGAATTGGCTTTCACATTCGGCGCTCTGTCCTCAAAAAACACCATACCAGTCTTTACCAGCTCCTGAACTTCATACTTCAACGGATGTCAATTCTAAATATCATGGCCAGGGGCTCCCTAGTGAAAAGCACAATGAAGGTCAGGCTTGAACCACCATGGGAATGTCTCAGGAATTTGCGCAAAATTTCTTGGATGGATGAGATTCTTGAGGACTAATGACGGGTATAACTCTGCATAAGTCATAGGAATAGGGTCAATGGAGACCTTCTTCCTCTCAAAATTTTGTTGGTGATGATTGTTGTTGTTGTAGTTGGTTCTTTGTTGCGGTTGTTGTTGATGTTGTTGTTGCTGAATTAGAACTGATTGATTGTTGGAATTATTAGAAAAAACCGGAATTACTAAGGAAACTTGATGTTGATGTTGACCGAGGTTGAGAACTTTTTCTGGCATGAGGCCCCCTCTTCCTCCCTACTGGCACCAAATTAGTTTCTCCTTCCTTCCTCTTGGAGAAACTCCCACCATACTTCTTACTTGTTGATGCTTCGTCTTTAGACAAATATCCTTCCCGGTCTCCTTCTTCTAGCCTCATCCCCATGTTTACCATTTCGGTAAAATCATTGGGGGAACTCGCAATCATGCGTTCGTAATAAAATGAACTCAGTGTTTTCAAGAAGATCTTCATCATCTCTTTCTCTTCAAGAGGTGGATGTTTCTGGATAGACAATTCTCTCCATCTATGGACATACTCTTTAAATGTCTCCTTATCCTTCTGAGACATAGACCTCAACTGGTCTCTATCAGGCGCCATATCCACGTTGTACTTATACTGCTTGACAAAGGCATCACCTAAGTCATTAAAGTACGGATGCTTGCACTGTCCAAACCCATATACCACCATAGGGAAGCTCCAGTCAAACTGTCTTGGAAATAGTGAATCAACAACTGATCAGTATCAATCTGCGTAGACATTTGTCTGGCGTACATCATAAGATGGCTTAGCAGGAAAGTATTCCCTTTGTATTTTTCAAAGTCGGGGACCTTGAATTTCACCAAGATCTTAACATTGGGGACCAAGCAGAGTTCAACATCACTCTTCCCAAACAAGTCTGTCCCTATCAGAGTCTTTAACTCTTTGCGTAGCTCGAGGAATTGGTCTTTCATCTCATCCATTTTCTCGTATACATCTGGGCCCTTAGACATCTCAGAATGGTAGATAGTATCCTTAACACGAGGTAGACTGTGAATAATTGGAGGTTGCACTGACATGACCAGGCTAGATGCCGATAAAGAAACAAAGGTGGGCGTATACCCTTATGGCATAAAATTTGGTGGCATTGCCCAAGGGAATCCAGCAGGCATAGAAGGAATGGATTGACTGGCAGCAACAACAGGAACAATTGAGGTAGCAACCTTAGAAACAACAGTCCTCTAGGGAGGAGTTGCAGGAGTTGGTGATGACTAATTTTGGGCAACAATCACAGATTCCATTAGAGTCGTTAATCTAGCGATCTCATCCTTTAGCTCTCGGTTCTCTTGCTTTAGCTGCTCCATGATCTTTGACTGATTAGCGCGAGTATTGTAAGGGTGAGTAAGATTGGCTGATGCACAGAAGAAGAACTGATAAGACATCTAGCGGAAGAAAACCTGTTATGCAAATGATGAATGAAACGCAATGTTTTATTATTTGTTTAATTTCAAAGAACACATGAATTCCTATTTGCAAGTATATATTAAAATAATAACAACAATTTGTTCGACCATAAAATCCCGTTTACTCATAAAATTTGGAAGGATTACATTGAGTACAACTTCAGAAACCAAAATACAAATACAAGAGAAAAGGAAACTATCATCCTAAGGATCCCTAGAAACTGCATCAGATGATCTGGCTATGGGTGCATACTTCCTTTGGATGCGTCCAATCTCATACTCAAAGGACGTCTTCATCTTAGCCTTCTCAAGAACTAGCTAATCAATAATCTTCTTCCAAGCACCGGACGGCTATGGTATACTAGAGGAAGATAGACCCTCTGGCTCTCTCTGTCTCTTCACTGCCCGGTCTTCAAGAATCTCAATAAGCGCATCCTTGTCTTTCGACTCAAGCAACAACTCTTCATGCTTTCTACTTAAAGTATGGAACCGTTGTTTCCACATCTCTCTCTCTTGCTTCATCTAAGTGAGTGCGTCTTCCAACTCCCCTACATCTTGGTTAGGGAGAGTTGATGACTCAGCCATAACCATAGATATAGGTCTTTCACAAGCGCATGACATCTTCAGCTTCAAAGCTCTCTTCTTCACCCAAATAGTGTAAGCTTCCAAAGCTACACAGTTGCATGGACCAAGCTCAGATCTTCCCTTCCTATGCACATTATGCCGGGCATGTATAATCCTTTTCTTCAAATGTTGGGGATCTTTACCCTCTTGATAAAATAGACCTTCTAACTGAGTGTTATTAGGCTTATCCCTCAAGGGGAACCAAAGTGGACGACGAGCCAAAGCGTGGTTGTAGTTGATTCCTCCTTATGTACCAATGAGAGGTGCATTAGAGAATTCACCACAACTATCAATAATATCCACACTACTCAATGCAGAATCATACCGAACAATATCATCATTATTCAGAATCATACCAAACAATATCATCATGCGCTGCCTCTATTATCTTTCCCTATTTCTGCCGATGCTAACAGGCATAAAGTTTCCGGTATTCAGACCGAAGTGGTGTTCAGGCCAGTTTTCCGATGTTCAGATCGAAGAAGTTTCCGACGTTTAGGTCGATGCAACTTGCGGCATTCATGCCAGTTTTCCGATGTTCAGATCGAAGAAGTTTCCGACATTCAGGTCGATGCAACTTGCGGCATTCAGGTCAGTTTCCAGTATTCAGACCGAAGTGGCATTCAGGCCAGTTTCCGGTATTCAGACTGAAGTTGCATTCAGACCAGTTTCCGGTATTCAGACCGAAGTGGCATTCAGGCCAGTTTACCGATGTTCAGATCGAAGAAGTTTCTGACGTTCAGGTCGATGCAACTTGCGGAATTCAGGCCAGTTTTCTGATGTTCAGATCGAAGAAGTTTCCGACATTCAGATCGATGCAACTTGCGGCATTCAGGCCAATTTTCGGTATTCAGACCGAAGTGGCATTCAGGCCAGTTTCCGGTATTTAGATCGAAGTGGCGTTCAGGCCAGTTTTCCGATGTTCAGATCAAAGAAGTTTTCGACATTCAGGTCGACGCAACTTGTGGCATTCAGGCCAGCCTCTCGGTGTTCAGACCGATATTAATAATCTCATATCTTCCGATGTTCAGATCGAAGTCATTTCCAGTATTCAGACTGATGAGCGGCATTCAGGCCATGGTTATTTCTGTGTTACCATTTATTTTGGTATCCAGGTTAACATTCTTTTTCAGTATTCAGACTGACTCTCACCGTACCAGACGGATTCTTCTTTCAAGACCACCTATTTGCCGATTCTGACAGGCATTATTACTTCACTTCACTTCAGTGCAAATTTTCGGGCTTTTATTGTATTCAATCCCTTGATACCTCGAAAGTGCGAAAGCCGCTGCTATCTTCTTTTCGGGTCTCCAATTGATTGAATAGGGGCAGCTGTAATACCTTAAAATTTCCCCCCCTCATTCATGCATTCATTTTTAGGTCATTTAACATTTCATATTGCATTTCATCATGTCAATCAGAATTAGATCCAAGAAGCTTGAATATCATCGAAGACACTTTGTGGGTCCTATCTGGGTGATCAGTCAACACAAGGGAATGGCTTGAGATACTTCCAACATGTTCAAATGGGGTCTATTCATCAGTCAAAACGTTAATCTTAAAGGAGCAAAAGTTTGTTCATGAGCTGTCATGCTCGCTAGGCGAGCAGAATGGGTCGCCTAGCGAGTCCCAAGCAAAGCCACCAGAATCACCTACGCTCAGAGGAATTTCTTGAACTGTCATTCTCGCTAGGCGAAGCCCACGCTGTCATACCCCAAAATTTGCTCGTTAAGTGTTCAGGACATTTTTCAAGACATTCTAATCCATTTTCAAGACATTAATGTTAAAGCAAGGGTCCAGCGCACAGGTTACCAAATCCAGAAGATGACCTAAACTGGAATGCTCGCTAGGCGAGCAAACCCTTCGCTAGGCGAGGCCCACGCGTCATTCCTTCACTAGTTGCTCGCCTAGCGAATCCTTCGCTACCTCACTCGCCTAGCGAGCTCACGAAATACCAGAAAATTTTGGGCTTAATTCTGAGCCCACCAAGATACAATTATTATAAATACCAGAACTTCACACAGAGAAGGGGAGATAGAGACGGTGGACAGAGAGGGAACAAGCAAACCCTAACAGAGACAACCGGAAAAACCCTGGAGGCTAACGAAGGGAATTCAGAGTAACCCCCGGATACCCCGAAGGAAACTCATCTGCACAAAGGTTACCTCCGCCCAACTCAATTGCAAACAGGTTTGCCACGCCCCCACTATATTTATGCTCCTAATTTGATATCTGCAAATACATGAGGCATTATGATTGAATTTCTCATTAGGTTTTTCATACGGGTTTAAGTATGCATGAATGTGTAACACAATATCTTAAATGTTTAACCATGTAATTTCTGTAACGGATGCCATAGGGTTTGGGATTCCGGAAATCGCGCTGTTATCAAAGAGGAACCCAGAACCCGCAGCCGTTCGCTAGCACTTCGCTGAGCGAACATGTAGCGAGGGTTCGCCAAGCCTTCGCTAGGCGAGGCAGTAGCGAACATGACAGTATTTGTTTTTTTCGTTTGCATTCTAATCTGTTCTGTACTTGATTGACATGTTTTCTATTGCATCTGCACGCTGTTTTCCTGACACTATTATTGTTGTGCAACTCTTGGTTTCACCCTAGCTTGGTATTCTAACCCGTTTGTTGGATTTTTGTGAGGGTTCACATACTCCTGAAGAGACAGTTTGCTAGGTATTCCGCTTTATTTGTGGGATACCCTTGTGAAGATTCATTTTAATTACTTGACTGATTACATTGCCTTCGAACATATGACCTGGGCCCTCTCTTTGTTGCCTTACGATATTACGGCCATGTCCCGCGAATGTAAGGATACCCTTAGCAAAGACCCTTCGATTAAATCATCATAGTCCCTCGAATGTTGCCTTCGAATACATGACTTTGTCCCTCGATGACCCATCGTGGTAGCCTACGGTTAAATGATGACCTTCCCTTCGAATGCTAAGGTATCCTTATAAATGTTGCCTTCAATGACCGATCGACGACCCTACAATGTCCCTTTACATCCAAAGGATAAGACTACTTACTTCTCAATAGTAAGGACAGTTTTACCCTCCTAAGGATAGGAAATACCTATAAAGACCTTTGTTAGGTATAACTCTTAAATGCTTTCTCACAGCTTAAAATACTTTTCACACCTCACACTTTTCAAAACATCTTTTGGAAAATCACCACTTGGTATACATTCGCACCAGAATCATCGCCGAGTTATATTTTTCTAAACATCTTTCAAAATCAAACGAGATAAACACTTTGTATACATTCGTACAAGAATCATTATAAAGTTAAACTCTCCTTTCAAAATATGTTCTAACCACACCACATTTCTCAAACACTTTCTCGAACAAGGAAAACATAAGTGAGCTAAGCAATTAAGAGCCCGTGGATAACCATGGATAGAAAGGGTGCTAACACCTTCCCTTTGTATAATGTACCTCCCGAACCCAAAATCTAATCAAGGTCTTTCCTGTTCTTTTCCGCCTTTCCTTATTGGATAAAAGAAAAGTCGGTGGCGACTCTTGCTATCCGCGACATTGCTTTTCAAAGCAAAACACAAAAGTCAGTTCACCGTATAACACACGCGTTTTGAAAATAAAATAAAAATAAATAAATAAATAAAATATAACAGAAAAATCTTGGACATGGACCTCTCTCATTTGAGCCCACAAAGCCACGAAAATCAGGTTATAAATTCTAAAAAAAAAATTAGTGGAAAAACCCTAGAGAGATTCTAACTAATTCAGAGCAACCTCCAGAGACTGAAGGGAACTCATCTGCAAAGAACCAATTCCCTCTCATATAAACCCTAAGATTGTTCTACAAAGCCAACGGTGCAATTCAATTTCAATCGATCCTCCCCAATCAGGTATGCCCTATTTCCACTACTTTATACTTTCAACCAGAAATTTCTGAATGTATGAGGTATTATGGGTGAATTTGGAAGAGTGGGTATCGTTAGGTTTTGCATGTGGGCACAAGTTTTAGTATGTATGTCATGCCTTGATGTGTGGATTCTTACCCCCTAACTTTGAATTTTGATACCCTTTTGATGCATGTGTTTGATAAGAGGTTTAGGCCTCCTACACTTGGTTGCTTTTTGTGAGCTTTTTTTGTGAATTTTAATGGCATGATTCATGTGGTTACATTTTGATTTGGGGAAACTCTTGATTGCACCCCATCTTGTCACTCTAACCTGTTTGTTAAGTTTTTTGTGAGGGCTCACATGACTCCTGAAAGGATAGCTTGCTTGGCATTCCACTTTATTTGTGGGATACCATTTGGAGATTTATTCCGATTACCTGTATTGACTTGCTTTCTTTGATGGTGCCAGCTCGAGAGATCTCTGGGTTTCTTATTTCTTTAGCTGTTATTACTTCGGATCTTTATCCGTGTGGTAGATCTCTTGATCCTTTATCTTTCCCGCATTTTACCGCTTTCTTAGCTGGAAGACCTCGATAGGAGGCAATGTTTTCTTTTGATTGTTTACTTTTGTGCCCAAAGACCTCCAAAAGGAGGCACCAGTGCTAAAGACCTCCACGAAGAGGCAATTGACGGATAAAAGGGATTAGTAATCAATCCCCCGTTATTCAGTGTGTCGTTCTTTATGCTCGCACTACGTGCTGATGCGTCAGAACAAAAGCCCAAGATCTTTTGTCCGATCAGTTAGTGGAGAGGGTTCCACCTTTCTGAATCCCCACTTTTTGTCATGAGCTCACCCTATCCAGGGTTAAGAGCTATGAGGTCTTATCCTCATTACCCTTTTGATCTGCTCACCCTGACGTTAAATGTCAGTGGTTAAGAGCCCATTTGATTACCTATTCCATGACTTGTTTGTCGAGGTTGATATGACCCCTCTTGACTAAAGCCCTACCCATGTAGGTTTGAGCCCCCTTGGTGGCATTTTACTTTATGCATGTTTGTTTTGTATGGTGTGATCGTCTCCCCATAGGATTGCTAGGCTTTGTATAGTCTCTCGTTTGCATGTCAATTAAGGTAGCACTGTTCCTTTGTCTAGGACTTCCTTTTTTGCATGAGCATTCCTAAAACCCAAACAAACTAATTGATTTTTCTTCTCCTAAGAACACCTTAACTCCTTCTACTACAGGCGAGTAAGTCTCCAAAGGTCGAGCATCCGGTAGATTACGTAGTAACGTCGTTCATCTAAAAAACACAACCCTTAACCCGTAGTTAGCCGAACTACGGGGATGATAAAGGTAAGTCATGAACAATCTTCAGTCTGAGTACTGGAAACAACTTCTGGCTTATCACTTGGGATACCGAGAATGTTTTATGCTTACATGCGTATGTTTGAATTTTTCAATGGCGTAATGCTCCATGAAAATGGAAATGCTACGCGATTTGGGAGGATGCAATGCAATATGATTCTACATGCAGGGATGCGAAATACTGGGTAGAATGCCAAGCCGAGGCAAGGGAATCTGCTAGGGAAATGATCACCATCTTCTGGACCATGGAAAGGCTGTTGGAGATGCACATCGCAAAGAACTCTGTGGGGAAATGACCCGCCACACGGTGTTCTAACAATGACGAAATACCGAGACTCTGACTGGGGAGAGAACGACACTAAAAACCTGCTGTTGGGGAAAGCGATAGTGGTTCTGGCAACCATAATCTGCGAGAGAGACGACTTAGCAGGGGAAGCAAACACCGATACGGTACCGAGATTCTGCTTCAAGGAAAAAGACCATGGATCTGGCGTCGAGATCATTGATCTGGCATCGAAGCCTGAGGAGCAGCCGCTTCTGCTGGGAAGATACAGTCTGACACTATCAACTCCGCTGGGGATATATAGTCTGGCACTGTCAACTCTACTGGGGAGTGTATATTTTGAAACAACCGCTTGGGGGATCAAAGAATCCAATACTCTGATCAGCTCTGCAGGGATAAGATACCAACTTCGACTGTTGGGGGAAAACATTCGCGATCATCGGCTGAGAACCTTAAGGAAATGCCCCGAGGGTACCTGTTCTGAATAGACGATCTAAAGCACTTAACATTTACAGCAATTTTAAATGTTTATTAAGCATGTACCTGTAAAGCTCTTATGTTTCATGATGCAATATTTATCAAAAATTCGGACGTCATTTTTTAAAACAAAACAGTAAAATGAAAGTGAAAACATAGATATACTGAGTAACATGATTTTATTGATTGAATGGCCTCTGAATAGGCATTTACATCAGGAAGCAATCCCTGGAAAGAGGTAATCGCACAAAAGATAAAAACAAAAATTAATCTAATGGCAATGTGAAATGGATTTCTATTGGGTTCCAATTCTGCTATGACTTGCTCGTCTTCAAGATCCTCTAGATGATCAGCTTTCTGAAAAGAGTGATTGGACTGTTTCCTATCTTTCAAAAGTTTCCAGTCATTGACACGAGATGAGATTCAGAACTACTCAAAACGCAGTCATTCGTTTAATCCCTAACTTTTGCCTGGATCGCCCTTTTCGGGTTTTCAATCCACCGGGATACCCATTTTTGCCTAAGTTGCCTTTTCAGGTTTTCAACTTATCGGGTGTACGACTTTTTCATTTTTAATCCCTAATTTTTGCTCGAACCTTTTCATTTTCTTGGTTCGTCGGGATGCCCATTTTTGCCTGGACTATTCTTTTTACTGTCCATCGGGTCTATTTTATGCGAAGTATTTTTTAACTGCGTCTGAGTTCACAGGGGAAGTGAAGTTTTCACCATCCATAGTTGCAAGCATTAAGGCCCCACCATCAAAAACCTTGGTGACAATATACGGTCCATCATAGTTAGGAGTCCACTTGCCCCTGTGATCTGTCTGAGGAGGAAGGATCCTTTTCAACACCAAATCTTCGACCTGGAAGCATCGAGGATGCTCTTTCTGATCAAAGGCTCTCTTCATCCGACTCTGATACAACTGCCCATGACAAATAGCTGCCATTCACTTCTCTTCGATAAGACTCAACTCATTGAACCTTGTCCGAATCCATTCAGCTTCGTCTAACTTGACATCCAACAGGACTCTTAGAGAAGGAATCTCCACTTCAACAGGTAGGACTGCTTCCATACCATACACAAGGGAGTAAGGGGTTCCCCGGTCGATGTACGTACTGAAGTACGATACCCATGCAAGGCGAAGGGTAGCATCTCATGCCAATCTCTGTACGTAACGACCATCTTCTGCACAATCTTCTTTATGTTCTGATTTGCCGCCTCAACAACACCGTTCATCTTAGGGCGGTAAGGGGAAGAATTGTGATGCTGAATGTTGAAGTTCTGGCACAACTCCTTCATCATTTTGTTGTTGAGATTAGAACCATTATCAGTAATGATTCTTTCGGGAATCCCATAGCGACAAATGATTTCTTTCTTGATGAAACGGGCAACGACATGTCCGCCGGCATGAGTACCGAAGGAGCCTTCATGAACTTCTTGCATTAACATGTCTGCTTCGTGTCTACCCACGCATCTGAGCAAAACCATATCGAAGTTCCTCTTATACAGAACATCGTCTTTGTTCAAGAATAAACTGCCTGCCAATCTTCTCAAAGTCTTTCTATCATTGTTGGATGCCCCTGCAGGGTACTCTTGATTCTTCAGAAAGAGCTTGATGTCGTGATACCAGGGCTTGTCGTCAACTACCAGTTCAGCAGCAAACACATACGTGGCCCTGTCGAGGCGCATCACATCGATCCTGGGAGCGTGGTTCCACCGAATCACATTGATCATGGAGGATAGGGTGGCAAGCGCATCTGCCATCTGGTTCTCATCACGAGGTATGTGATACAGCTTTACTGTTGTGAAGAAAGTCAATAGTCTTCTCGTGTAATCTCTGTAAGGGATCAAATTGGGTTGGAGGGTGTTCCAATCACCATTCACTTGATTGATCACTAGAGCTGAATCTCCGAAGATGTCCAGAGTCTTGATTCTCAAATCAATGGCTTGCTCAATACCCAAGATACAGGCTTCATACTCAGCTTCATTATTTGTGCACTCAAAAGTCAGACGAGCGGTGAAAAGCACGTGGGCACCTTTTGGAGTAGTAATGACAGCGCCAATTCCACTTCCTCTGGCATTGACAGCCCCATCAAACAACAAATTCCACTTTTCGTCTGGATCAGGTCCCTCCTTAACAACTGGCTCTTCACAGTCTTTCATCTTGAGGAACATGATGTCTTCATCTGGAAAATCAAACTTCATCGGCTCATAATCATCAATCGGCTGCTGAGCAAGATAGTCTGACAGAATACTCCCTTTGATGGCTTTCTGGGATGTATACTGGATATCGTACTCTGTCACTACCATTTGCCAACGAGCAGCCCTTCCGGTGAGAGCTGGCTTCTCGAATATGTATTTGACTGGATCCATCTTGGAGATCAGTAAGGTTGTGTGAGACAGCATGTATTGTCTCAAACGCATAGCATCCCATGCAAGTGCACAACATGTCTTTTCAAGCATCGAGTATCTCGACTCGCAATCTGTGAATTTCTTACTCAGGTAGTAGATGGCATGCTCTATCCTACCTGTCTCGTCGTGTTGACCGAGAACACAACCCATGGAATTGTCTAGTACTGTCAAATACATAATCAGCGGTCTCCCTGGGACCGGAGGCATAAGGATAGGAGGATTCTGCAAATACTCTTTTATCTTCTCGAAAGCCCTTTGGCAATCATCATTCCACCTGATAGCCTGATCCTTTCTCAGCAATTTGAATATTGGCTCGCACGTGGCTGTTAGGTGAGAGATAAACCTTGCAATGTAGTTCAACCTCCCTAAGAAACCACGCACTTGTTTCTCTGTTCTTGGCTCAGGCATTTCCTGTATCGCTTTCACTTTGGCCGGATCCACCTCAATCCCTTTTTCACTAACAATAAAACCCAGTAATTTTCCAGATCTCACCCCAAAAGTACACTTGTTCGGATTAAGCCTCAACTTGAATTTTCTCAAACGCTCAAACAATTTCTGCAAATTCACCAAATGTTCTTCTTCTGTCTGAGATTTGGCAATCATATCATCAACATAAACCTTGATTTCATGATGAATCATATCATGGAAAAGAGTCACCATCGCTCGTTGATATGTTGCTCAGGCATTTTTCAGACCAAACGGCATCAACTTGTAGCAGAAGGTGCCCCATGGGGTTTTGAATGTTGTCTTCTCCATGTCTTCTGGTGCCATCTTCATTTGATTATAGCCAGAGAAGCCATCCATGAAGGAGAATATCGAGAACTGGGCTGTGTTATCCACCAAAACGTCAATGTGAGGTAATGGGAAATCATCCTTAGGGCTAGCTCTGTTCAGATCCCGGTAGTCGACACACGTCTGTACCTTTCCATCCTTCTTAGGTACTGGAACGATATTTGCAAGCCATGGCGGATAATTTGTGACTGCTTGAAACCCTGCATCCAACTGTTTTCGCACTTCTTCCTTTATCTTGACAGCCATCTCTGGTCTCGTTCTTCTGAGCTTCTGCTTGACCGGAGAACAACCTTCTTTGAGAGGCAAACGGTGTACCACAATATCTGTGTCAAGTCCTGGCATGTCCTGATAAGACCAATCGAAGATGTCAACATATTCTTGTAGCAATTCAATCAGCCCTTTCTTCACATTATCTTCCAAAGCAACCCCTTTCTTGATTTCTCTCTTGGCGTCCTCGGTGCCGAGATTAATCACTTCAACAGACTCTTGATGCGGTTGAATGACCCTTTCCTCTTGCTTTAACAACCTGGCAAGTTCTTCAGGGAGTTTACAGTCTTCATCACCCTCTTCTTCAGCTTGAAAGATTGGATTTTTAAAGTCGAAGCGAGCAATAGCAGAACCGTTATCAATAGGATCCGGTGACGTGCATCTGCATGAGTGATGGTATGTGCTTATGAGTGTGAACAAAGAGTAAAAACTAAACAAAACATTGCCAAATATTTTTTGATTTTCAAAAACTGCAAAAATAGAAAGACAGTGAACAAAATATTTGAATGCAAAAAGACATCCTTTATTTATGATAAAAAATGCAGGTATCCACATAGATGAGCCCTACAATGAGTCATTACGCCTTGGGCGGAACGTAAGACTTGGATATGCATGAACAAATAAAGAAAATTACTCCTCCAGAAAAGTGACTTGGACAATCTCCTTAGAAGACCAATTGTTGATGACTTCACCCGGGATCCTCGGACGCACCAAGTTATCGATGTCGCAATCACTATCCCCCTCTTCATCGTTGACCGTAGAGATCTGGCCATATTGAATGATGCCAACACTGGAGAAAGTAACCGGCCCTTGACGAGTCTGAGGCGCTGAAGTACACACATCCGAAACATCGGAATCCAGTTCAGCAAGTACATCAGAATCAAACGCCATGTTTGGAATATCAGCGACAACATCATCATGGATCACAGAATTAGTAGGAACAACATCTGCGAATTCATCAGTAGCATCTTCGACCACCTCTTCCTCAACCCCTTCCGTAGACTCTTGGACAGACAAATCTTCAACCTGGAGGATACCTTTGTCGAGCAAGACCTGGATACCTTGTTGTAGCTTCAAACAACCTCCACTCTGAGTAGCACAATCCAAACAACCCTTCCCACAACCGGGGAAAACATCGGCCTTCAACAAGTATCCCTTGATATCCGACAACGGAGTCTTCAGCTTCAACACATCTTTGACAGATCTGGCTTCCCCTTCCATCATATTAACATTTGCACCACCATGCTGGGGCATGGGATTGTTGACGACATTCGGAGCCGGTGCAAGGTCGATGGCCTTTGAATCTATGAGGTCCTGAACTACGTGCTTAAAAGCTTTGTAGTTCTCAATATTGTGGCCAGGTGCCCCAGAGTGGAAGCCACACCTAGCGTTGGCATCGTAACCCATCGAAAGTCTACCAACGGGAGGAGCCAGAGTGCGTAACTGCACAAGTTGTAGTTTTTGAAGACTAGAAAGTAGCTGAGCGTACGACATTGGAAGAGTGTCGAAACGCCGGTCCATCATCCTTTGCCTCTGTTGATAAGCGGGTCTGTTACCCGATTGTTGTGGTTGGTACTGAGCTGGTTGACACTGGGGTTGTTGTTGTTGTAGTGGTGTTGCAGCCGGAATGGTCACAGTCGCAACATATGGTTGCTGATGATAGTTCTGAAAGTTATTCCTCCGGTTATCCCTGTTCTGATAAGAAGATATGGCACTTGCATCCCCTTCTCTCCTCTTCTGTCCCTGAATGAACGACTTCTTCACCCCTGATGAAGATCCACCTCCACTCTGGGTCTTGTATGTCTTCAGGTAATTCTCCACCCTCTCTTCCAGTCTCCGAAACATAGGGTCCATACCATGACTCATTCCAAAGTCTTCCTGAAGCAAGGGGAACTGATCCTCCTGGTCATCATGGACGGGTTGTTGACCGGAGTTAACAAGTAGGATCGGGGTAGGCCCCGGTCCACTGGCTCCATTAACCTCTCCAGGTGGAGGATCAGTCAACGTCTCTGGTTGAGTAGTGGCGGGATTCCTCTGCATCATCTGCCTGAGCTCTTGTTGTCCCTGAGCCACCCCTTAAACCACATCCATGAACCGATTCATGCGAATCTTCATCTCGGCGTGTTCTGCTTGTAGGCTTTCCATTACACTCTGGTGGTTTTTGTGTGTACCGTACCGGTGAATGCATGAGTCAGCTATCCTGCTAGTGGAACACCAAACAACTGAGAACACTGTGGCGGTACCTGCTATGCAAGACATGCTGATGGATATGCAAATGTAATGACATGTTTATCAGTTCCAAAGGGTATTCTAGCCCCTTGATTCCAGTCTCACATTTGATAAGAAGAAAAACCCCGACTAGAATCAAGAAGAAGATATGAACCCCCGGGAATAGATAAACATGTGTTAAATGATGTGAATGCAAAATGATGTGATGCAATAATGTGAATGCAAAATGATGTGATGCAATGCAGTGACATGGGAATCAGGATTGCTGGATCCGCTTGAACATCTGTCAGGTTGCACTGTCTAAAGAGAAACCCACTAAAGAATGTAATACAAGATCAGAACTCTGCCCCCGAAAATCGGGTTAGTTGGAGGTTAAGGTTTCCTGAATTTAGCCCGCCCCTCACTGGTAGGTTCTAAGAACAGAAGTTTGTCAACTTTGGCCCTTCGGTCGAGAATAATACGTTTACCACTGAAGTTTTGGCATTATTACGGGATAAAAGACCTCCATTAACTCCCCTCAACAAGACATCCTAATAGCAAGTTCCTAGTCTCGGGGTCCTCGGATTGATCAGCGAGAATGCGCCCACCAGAGCTAACATAATCATGTCTCGGAGGAGAGGCCTCGACTGAGTTCTCGGGAAATGGTCACCAGAGTCGACGATTTCTAGAGGAACATCTGCCGTTATGGAACACCCATAGGACATAATATATCCAAAAGAAACCTCGTCTGGATGTGGGTCTTCATGAACGACTTAATGTAGCAACACGCCACGCAAGCCTCATGACTATCCACTCTAAAACCTGTGTGTACACTCAAGCCTAGGTAATGGGCTTATCTCTCATAGAACACCCCATCCCAACAAACAAACAAACTAACAGCAGAGCCAACAGATACAACAATGATATGTACACAATGCAATGAAGCAGGTAAATGCTGAAAAATAAATAACTGTACAAAAGAATGAACACCCAATAAACAAACAACCTACAAAAGCTAGGAGGGACTCGCTCAGGGAAACCAGGGTCCTCAGTAGAGTCGCCAGCTGTCGCAACCTGAAAAAGGAGATGCGAAAAAACAATCGGCGAGAAAGAAATGACAGAAGAGTCGCCACCGTGCGTTATTTATCCCAAAGGAGGGAAAGGAAACGCTCGAAGTAAACCTGGAAAAAAAGGAAAGGAAAAGACAAGGTCTCGCAACCAAATCTTGGGTTCGGGAGTCGATTATGCGAAGGGAAGGTATTAGCACCCCTATGCATCCGTAGTACTCTACGGGACCCACTTTTGTTGTTCTTGTCTAAAGGGTGTGGGTTTATCTAATGTACTATTTGCTAAAAGAGGGGGTCAAAAGAAAATGACTCGCGCGGATATTGTATCCACTGCATACGTATCTCATCTGGATATGAGAATCAGAGTCTTCGTAGCTCGGCTGCCTATGGGCTAAAGAGGAGTGTGCTCGCTAAGACATCGCATCTTATGCCTACGTATCTCATCTGGAATGAGAATCAGAGCAAACCGTAGTTCGGTTAACTACGGGTTAAGGGTTGTGTTTTTTAGATGAACGACGTTACTACGCAATCTACCGGATGCTCGACCTTTGGAGACTTACTCGCCTGTAGTAGAAGGAGTTAACGTGTTCTTAGGAAAAGAAAAATCAATGAGTTTGTTTGGGTTTTAGGAATGCTCATGCAAAAAAGGAAGTCCTAGACGAAGGAACAGTGCTACCTTAATTGAGATGCAAACGAGAGACTATACGAAGCCTAGCAATCCTATGGGGAGACGATCACACCATACAAAACAAACATGCATAAAGTAAAATGCCACCAAGGGGGCTCAAACCTACATGGGTAGGGCTTTAGTCAAGAGGGGTCATATCAACCTCGACAAACAAGCCATGGAATAGGTAATTAAATGGGCTCTTAACCACTGACATTGAACGTCAGGGTGAGCAGATCAAAAGGGTAATGAGGATAAGACCTCATAGCTCTTAACCCTGGACAGGGTGAGCTCATGACAAAAAGTGGGGATTCATAAAGGTGGAACCCTCTCCACTGACTGACCGGACAAAAGATCTTGGGCTTTTGTTCTGAAGCATCAGCACGTAGTGCGAGCATAAAGAACGACACACTGAATAACGGGGGATTGATTACTAATCCCTTTTATCCGTCAATTTCTTCTTCGTGGAGGTCTTTAGCACTGGTGCCTCCTTTTAGAGGTCTTTGGGCACAAAAGTAAACAAACAAAAGAAAACATTGCCTCCTATCGAGGTCTTCCAGCTAAGAAAGCGGTAAAATGCGGGAAATATAAAGGATCAAGAGATCTACCACACGGATAAAGATCCAAAGTAATAACAGCTAAAGAAATAAGAAACCCAGAGATCTCTCGAGCTGGCACCATCAAAGAAAGCAAGTCAATACAGGTAATCGAAATAAATCTCCAAATGGTATCCCACAAATAAAGTGGAATGCCAAGCAAGCTATCCTTTCAGGAGTCATGTGAGCCCTCACAAAAAACTCAACAAACAGGTTAGAGTGACAAGATGGGGTGCAATCAAGAGTTGCCCCAAATCAAAATGTAACCACATGAATCATGCCATTAAAATTCACAAAAAAAGCTCACAAAAAGCAACCAAGTGTAGGAGGCCTAAACCTCTTGTCAAACACATGCATCAAAAGGGTATCAAAATTCTAAGTCAGGGGGCAAGGATCCACACATCAAGGCATGACATACATACTAAAACATGTGTCAGATGCAAAACCTAACGATACCCACTCTTCCAAATTCACCCATAATACCTCATACATTCAGAAATTTCAGGTTGAAAGTATAAAGTAGTGGAAATAGGGCATACCTGATTGGGGAGGATCGATTGAAATTGAATTGCACCGTTGGCTTTGCAGAACAATCTTAGGGTTTATATGAGAGGGAATTGGTTCTTTGCAGATGAGTTCCCTTCAGTCTCTGGAGGTTGCTCTGAATTAGTTAGAATCTCTCTAGGGTTTTTCCACTGAATTTTTTTTTAGAATTTATAACCTGATTTTCGTGGCTTTGTGTGCTCAAATGAGAGAGGTCCAAGTCCAAGATTTTTCTATTTTATTTTAATATTTATTTATTTATTTATTTATTTATTTATTTTTTTCAAAACACGTGGGCTTCGCCTAGCGAGCATGACAGTTCAAGAAATTCCTCTGAGCGTAGGTGATTCTGGTGGCTTTTCTTGGGACTCGCTAGGCGACCCATTCTGCTCGCCTAGCGAGCATGACAACTCGTGAACAAACTTTTGCTCCTTCAAGATTAACGTTTTGAATGATGAATAGACCCCATTTGAACATGTTGGAAGTATCTCAAGCCATTCCCTTGTGTTGACTGATCACCCAGATAGGACCCACAAAGTGTCTTCGATGATATTCAAGCTTCTTGGATCTAATTCCGATTGACATGATGAAATGCAATATGAAATGTTAAATGACCTAAAAATGAATGCATGAATGAGGGGGGAAAATTTTGAGGTATTACACATATGATGGTATAACATGAGGGATCTTAGGGTCAAAATTGGAGTCTTACACACGCCCCAACGGGAACCAGGTTTCGGCCCTTCTTCAAGCAATGATTTATCATAATCTTTCATCTTCTAGTACAAAATCTCTTCGTCAGGAAAATCGTATTGCACTGACTGATAATCTTCAATCGGTTGGTGATCCAAATGGTCAGCCAAGACACTACCTTTAATAGATTTCTGAGGTCAGTATTAAATGTCATACTCAGATGATAACATGTGCCAACGGGAAATTCTCGTAGTTAAAGCAAACTTCTCGAAAATGTACTTGATTGGATCCATTTTGGATATCAACCAAGTAGTAGGATTCAACATATACTGGCACAGACGTTTAGCATCCCAAGCCAATGCACAATATGTCTTTCAAGCATAGAGTACCGAGTCTCACAGTTGGTGAACTTCTTACTGAGGTAGTAAATAACCTACTCTTTCTTCCTAAATTCATCTTGCTGACCAATAACACATCCCATACTCTCATCAAGCACAGTCAAATACATGGTCAACAGTCTCCCATCAACAGGCAGAGACAGAATCGAAGGCTCAAGCAGATACTCTTTGATACTATCAAAAGCTTTTTGGCAACATTCGGTCTAATCACAAGACTGATCTTTTCGAAGAAGCTTGAATATAGGCGCACATGTCGCAGTCAGATGCGATATAAATCTTGAGATATAGTTCAAGCGGTCGAGAAAACCTCTAACTTGCTTCCAGTTTTGGGCGCAGGCATTTCTTGAATTGCTTTGACCTTGGCAGGATGAACTTCGATACCCTTCTCACTGACAATAAATCCCAACAACTTTCCAGAACAAACACCAAAAGTACACTTATTGGGATTCAAATGGAGTTTATACTTTATCAAACGTTTGAATAACTTCAACAAATGCTCAACATTCTCTTCTTTATCACTTGATTTGTCAATCATATCATCAATGTATACTTCAATATCTTTATGCATCATATCATGAAAAAGAGTGGTCATAGCTCCCTGGTATGTTGCACCAACATTCTTTAAACCGAAAGGCATCACTCTGTAAATGAATGTTCCCTAGGGTGTGATGAATGTCGTCTTCTCCATATCTTCAGGTTCCATTTTGATTTGATTATAATCGGAAAATCCGTCTATAAATGAAAAGACTTTGAATTTAGCTGTGTTATCTACCAACATATCAATGTGTGGCAGAGGAAAATCATCTTTCAGACTAGCTTTGTTCAAATCTCTATAATCAACACACATGTGGACTTTTCCATCTTTATTAGGAACAAACACAATATTGGCCACCCACTGCGGATACTCGGAGGTTATAAGAAAACCAACATCAATATGCTTCTGCACTACCTCTTTGATCTTCACTGCAATATTGGGATGAGTTCTTCTCAACTTCTGCTTGACCGGCGGGCATTCTGGCTTCAACGGTAATGTATGCTCCATAAGCTCAGAATCCAAACCAGGCATGTCATGATAGGACCAAGCAAACACATCAGAATACTCTCGAAGAAGATCAATCAACCCCTTCTTAGCTTTTGGACACAGTTGAGACTCAATCTTGACTTCCTTCACATCATCCTCAAAACTCAAGTTGACTAGTTCAATATGCTCTTCAAACGGCTGAACAGATTTTTCCTCGTGCTCAAGAAAACGAGATAATTCATCAGATACTTGTTCATCATCAAACTCTTCCTCAGCTTCAAACACAAGGAAATTAAAGTTCGGAGAGGGAGTAGGATCATTGTATTCAATGGGTTTGAGAACCAACCTGCATAATGATCTTATATTTTGATTTTAGAGAAGTGGAGTGAAAACAAATATTATGCAGATGGAAAATTGTTATTTATTTATGTTTTTTGTGATTACCATTTTCAGAAAAAGCAGAAAGTGAAACTAAAACATCATAGATATGGATGAATAAAATTGTACTTTATTGATGATGATAGTAAAATGCCCAACCATGTTCACTTCTCCCTTAGGCATATGAGAAGGATTTTTCTTAAAACAATAAAAAAAATTACTTAGAATGGTGAATGACAACATGAACATCAACAACAACCCAATTGTTGTAAGTCTGACCATGCGTCAAAAAGTTGGCGCAAGCTTTGTCTTCATCACCACTATCTTCAATAATGGTAGCTGAGTGTTGATCATTCCCATGAATGAACCCTCCACTGCGGAAAATTGGTTGCATAACTTTGGCTTTGGCATTAAATGTACCTGGTTGAAATCCTAGTCCGTCTCTGTTCTTGTTTTCGGCGACTTCCACAACGCAACCTCACTTGTCGATGCTACTGGCTTGAATAGCCTCTTGCGCATCTTTTAAAGAAGACATGGGTGCCCCAATTTTCTTCATTTCATCAACAATAGATAAGGCTTGGAACAACGTTCCAACCCCCTCCTCAGCATCAACGTACGTGAAAGATGACAAATGGCCTACCAACAATTCCTTCTCTCCACCAACAACGACAAGCTTGACGTTCTTCACAAGTTTCATCTTTTGGTGTAGAGTAGACGTCACTGCTCCAGCTTCATGAATGCATGGCCTTCCTAACAAACAACTATAGGCCGAGTGGATATCCATTACCTGGAAAGTAATTTGGAAATCACTCGGACCTATCTTCACTGGAAGGTCCACTTCTCCAATGACGGTCTTACGAGAACCGTTGAACGCTTTGACAACTACGCCACTATACCTCATTAGGGCGCCTGGATAAGAGTGTCTTGACAAAGTTGATTTTGGTAACACATTCAAAGATGACCCAGTGTCAACCAACACGGTGGATAGAGTGTCCTCCTTGCAATTCATAGAAATGTGCAACGCCAAATTGTGATTTCAGCCTTCCTCAAGAAGCTCTTCATCACAAAAAATCAGATTATTACAAGAAGTAATATTGTCCATTATATGGTAAAGCTGATCCACGATCACATCATGCTCAACATAAGCCTGTTCTAGCACTTTCTACAATGCCTCCCTATGTGCTTCAGAATTCATCAGTAATGACAACACGAAGATCTTCAATGGAGTCTGGAGAAGCTACTCCACAATAGTGATTTCACTCCTCTTGATTAGTCTTAACACCTTATTATCATCGTTAGTCTTCAATTTGTTGGATTCACCAGACTGACACATTGGAACACTAATCAGATTCACTACTAGAATCTTTACCTTCTTACTTGCGGAAACATCTTCTACTTCTTTAGGGAAAACTGGACTGAACACACGACCGCTACAGGTCACCTTCGTAATATCTGCAATATTCACCACTGAATCTATGACTGGTAGAGGAACCTCTTGACTATTTTCAATCATAGTGGCATTTTATTGATATGGTACAGCTTTAGCAGACGCATAAGAGACAGGGCCCGCTAGTTGTATGACCAATGATAATACCGATCTATTGACATTATTGTTGTTGCTACTATCAATTTGAATAACTACTCGCTCAAGTGTCTTGAACTTTGGCACAATCACATTCACATCATCTCCCATATCCCTCGACTGTTGAATCTGGATTACATTCTCATCCATGAACTTCTGGATATCTCTTTTGATGACCATACACCCACGGGGGTTCACGCTACAGATTGCATAACCATCATGGTCATGTTCACAGTCACCGATTAAACACAAAGTCTTATTCATCTCCACCAGAGATCTTTGGATACGTCTCACATCAAAAACTCAGAAATTCCCTGGACAACCATCCACCATGTTGACAGAAGTGTTACCATGAGCAGGCAACGAATTGGCTTTCACATTCGGCGCTCTGTCCTCAAAAAACACCATACCAGTCTTTACCAACTCCTGAACTTCATACTTCAACGGATGTCAATTCGAAATATCATGGCCAGGGGCTCCCTAGTGAAAAGCACAATGAAGGTCAGGCTTGAACCACCATGGTAATGTCTCAGGAATTTGCGCAGAATTTCTTGGATGGATGAGATTCTTGAGGACTAATGACGGGTATAACTCTGCATAAGTCATAGGAATAGGGTCAATGGAGACCTTCTTCCTCTCAAAATTTTGTTGGTGATGATTGTTGTTGTTGTAGTTGGTTCTTTGTTGCGGTTGTTGTTGATGTTGTTGTTGCTGAGTTAGAATTGATTGATTGTTGGAATTATTAGAAAAAACCGGAATTACTAAGGAAACTTGATGTTGATGTTGACGAGGTTGAGAACTTTTTCTGGCATGAGGCCCCCTCTGCCTCCCTACTGGCACCGAATTAGTTTCTCCTTCCTTCCTGTTTGAGAAACTCCCACAATACTTCTTGCTGGTTGATGCTTCGTCTTTAGACAAACATCCTTCCCGGTCTCCTTCTTCTAGCCTCATCCCCATGTTTACCATTTCGGTAAAATCATTGGGGGAACTCGCAATCATGCATTCGTAATAAAATGAACTCAGTGTTTTCAAGAAGATCTTCATCATCTCTTTCTCTTCAAGAGGTGGACTTATCTGGATAGACAATTCTCTCCATCTACGGACATACTCTTTGAATGTCTCCTTATCCTTCTGAGACATAAACCTCAACTGGTCTCTATCAAGCGCCATATCCACGTTGTACTTATACTGCTTGACAAAGGCATCACCTAAGTCATTAAAGTACGGATGCTTGCACTGTCCAAACCCATATACCACCTCAGGGAAGCTCCAGTCAAACTGTCTTGGAAATAGTGAATCAACAACTGATCATTATCAATCTGCGTAGACATTTTTCTGGCGTACATCATAAGATGGCTTAGCGGGAAAGTATTCCCTTTGTATTTTTCAAAGTCGGGGACCTTGAATTTCACCGAGATCTTAACATTGGGGACCAAGCAGAGTTCAACATCACTCTTCCCAAACAAGTCTTTCCGTATCAGAGTCTTTCACTCTTTGCGTAGCTCGAGGAATTGGTCTTTCATCTCATCCATTTTCTCGTATACATCTGGGCCCTTAGACATCTCAGAATGGTAGATAGTATCCTTAACACGAGGTAGACTGTGAATAATTGGAGGTTGCACTGACATGACCAGGCTAGACGTCGATAAAGAAACAAAGGTGGGCGTATACCCTTATGGCATAAAATTTGATGGCATTGCCCAAGGGAATCCAGCAGGCATAGAAGGAATGGATTGACTGGAAGCAACAACAGGAACAATTGAGGTAGCAACCTTAGAAACAACAGTCCTCTAGGGAGGAGTTGCAGGAGTTGGTGACGACTAATTTTGGGCAACAATCACAAATTCCATTAGAGTCGTTAATCTAGCGATCTCAACCTTTAGCTCTTGGTTCTCTTGCTCTAGCTGCTCCATGATCTTTGACTGATTAGCGCGAGTATTGTAAGGATGAGTCAGATTGGCTGATGCACAGAAGAAGAACTGATAAGACATCTAGCGGAAGAAAACCTGTTATGCAAATGATGAATGAAACGCAATGTTTTTTATTTGTTTAATTTCAAAGAACACATGAATTCCTATTTGCAAGTATATATTAAAATAATAACAACAATTTGATCGACCATAAAATCCCTTTTACTCATAAAATTTGGAAAGATTACATTGAGTACAATTTCAGAAACCAAAATACAAATATAAGAGAAAAGGAAACTATCATCCTAAGGATCCCTAGAAACTGCATCAGATGATCTGGCTAAGGGTGCATACTTCCTTTGGATGCGTCAAATCTCATACTCAAAGGACGTCTTCATCTTATCCTTCTCAAGAACTAACTGATTAATAATCTTCTTCCAAGCACCGGACGACTGAGGTATACTAGAGGAAGATAGACCCTCTGGCTCTCTCTGTCTCTTCACTACCCGGTCTATAAGAATCTCAATAAGCGCATCCTTGTCTTTCGAATCAAGCAGCAACTCTTCATGCTTTTGGCTTAAAGCATGGAACCGTTATTTCCACATCTCTCTCTCTTGCTTCATCTAAGTGAGTGCGTCTTCCAACTCCTCTACATCTTGGTTAGGGAGAGTTGATGGCTCAGCCATAACCATAGATATAGGTCTTTCACAAGCGCACGACATCTTCAGCTCCAAAGCTCTCTTCTTCACCCAAATAGTGTAAGCTTCCAAAGCTACACAATTGCATGGACCAAGCTTGGATCTTCCCTTCCTATGCACATTGTGCCGGGAATGTATAATCCTTTTCTTCAAATGTTAGGGATCTTTACCCTCTTGATAAAATGGACCTTCTAACTGAGTGTTATTAGGCTTATCCCTCAAGGGGAACCCAAGTGGACGACGAGCCAAAGCGTGGTTGTAGTTGATTCCTCCTTATGTACCAATGAGAGGTGCATTAGAGAATTCACCACAACTATCAATAATATCCACACTACTCAATGCAGAATCATACCAAACAATATCATCATTATTGAGAAACATAAGTCTCTAAGACCACCGTAGACATTGCTTGTTCTCCAAAAAAGCAGGCGTCTAAGGCAAGTGCGAAATAAACCACTTGTACAGGAGAGGAACACATCACACAATAGTCCCACCACAAGGCAAACAAACAAAGGTCAAGGGATGAATCATGTCATTGTCAAGATCAATCATCCATTTGGGTGGATTATATTTTTCACCTTATCAACATCCAAGTTCCATTGATATTGACAAGACTTGATCGGGTCAACCGAGAATCAAAGGGTTTGTTGTGAGTCACGAGCATGGAGTCATGTTAAGAACCATCCCAATAGAGGGTACTAAGGATAAAACCCTGTAGATCATGTTCTAAGAAGTTCTACAGGTCTTAATCCCATCTATCAGATATTATAGGTTAGGATGACTGACTCATCAACCCGTAATATTCTCAAGAGAAACTCGTCTGAGTGTACAATCGCGTAACAACTGTGATCAAGTCTACACCTGAGCAGTCTCCGCACTACGTCCTAAATAGGCCAAGTTAGGTTAAATGTTCTACGGTCCTCAACTTCTAAGACCCCGAATCAAAGAAAGTAATGCCTAACCACAAATAACTTGTGTGACATTAGTAACTCCAAAAGAGTCTCTACTGAGTAGATGGGTCTCAAGCCAACTTGTTAAGGACTACTCTACACACAAGTTGAACATGACTATACCATCATCCTATCCTAATTGCACTCAAGTTCAGGTTAGAACTTATCTCATCACTCAGAGATCACCAAGCACATCAGACAGATTATATCATACAAACAAAATATACAAACATCAAATATACACATATATTCACATAAAAAAGTAGGCTAAACCCACTGAGTACTACTCCCTAGCAGAGTTGCCACATAATTTCCGTAGCAGTAAATTCATGACCATCAAGTTATGGATAAGCTTAACGTCAATAAAACCAGAGTCGCCACCGCGCTTTAATTGTTTCCAAAGGAAAAGGGAAAAGTACGAACAAAACCCAAAGAAAGAAGTTTTCAAAGCAAAACTAATAAAATTCCAGAGATTATAGGTAAGGGGGTTTATTACACATAGGGGAGGTGTTAGCGCTGTCATACCCCGATTTTGGTCCTAAATCTTTTATGTTTGTTTGGCATGCTTGGCCTAACTTTACTTTGGTTTTGTATGAGGATTGTGGTTTTGATCCAGAGTCATGGTGTTGTGATTGTGGATACATCTATGGTCTGGGTCATCTGAACAACCAAGTTTCTTGTGTTTCTAGCCACTTGCCAGTCTTGTTATTGGTTCATGGATACTATGCCAAAACCCTAACCTTATGGTCTCATTTCATGGTTTTTGTTCATACACATTATCAGTCAAGTTATTTTCTTTTCAAAAGTCAAACATTCAAGTCATGACTAAACCAATTGTGAAAACCAACTTCAAACCATTTTGTTAATCCATTTCAATTTATTTCATGTCATTTATTTCATTACATTTTGATTCCATACGAGAAAATACAAAATTTGGCATCTTTGACCAACTGTTGACTTTGGTCAACAGTTGACTTTTTGGTCAACTTTGACCAAAGTCAACCCAATTCCATTAAACCCTAAATCCACCCATAATTTTCCATTGAATATCCATTTACAAGAAAAAATACAAAAAAAATGAACTTTGACCAGTTGTTGAATTTGGTCAACAGTTGACTTTTTTGGTCAACTTTGACCAAAGTCAATTCACCCGTCTTCTGACCATCCAAAACCTAATCTAGCCCTTTTTCCTTGATTCTTCATCCAATTGCCATGTTGGTTGTGTTTTCTTTTGGTTGCTTCATTTCCAAGCAAGTGGCTTTATTTTCAATCTCATATGTACCTTGCCTTGCTTGGCATTTTGGCTTTTCAAACCTTGGTTTTGGTCTGCCCCAAACCAAGTCCTAATGACCCTAACACAATACAATGTGACACCATTGAATCCATCATCTGATGCTTAATCCAAATGTAACACTTCTTGCCTTGTTACTGCAGCAGACCCTTCAGCAATCCTGTAGCATACCATGACCAGCTGCAGCCATGTACCTTGGAGTAGCATTCAGTCCATTAACAAACAGCAGTAACATGTGTTCACCATGGCATAACCAACAGATGCGAGCCAATCCTGCATCAAACACCTGCAGAACCATGTAAACTTACATCAATTAACCAAGCTGCATCAATACATGTGACTCAGAACCAAGTGAGAACATACTTGAAACACCTATCTAGCCTCATTTGCAGAACCAAAAAAAATCAAGTTACAATACCATAATTCTGCAGCACTGAACATCTGTTGCAACAGGAGACTGCATGACCAATACCTACCAGCTGCAACATGACACCTACATGACCATTTGGACATACCAATACACATGCATTTGGTTTTGAACTCATAATGATGAGAGAGGCTCATGGAGGTTGTAGCAACTAGAACCAAACCTGCAAAAAGAAACCAGTTGGCAGCATGTTATAAATGTATAAATCCTGCAGAAAAGAAAACTCACAACCAAAACTAGCCAAATGGTGAAGCAAGTTGAAGCCATGATGCACAAGGCAAAACCTACTGACCAAGACAACTTGCAAACAACAATGCAACAGGTGACAGACCTAAGGCTAAACTAGGCCACATCAAATTGAATGGTTAGTCCAGTTGCATACCTGAGTGCAAAACATGACCATTGAGACAACCTTGCACGTGTTAGGCACCAATCTGCGTCAAGTCAAGACCTGTCCCAAGCAACATCAGCTAGCAGACTGAATTCGTATCAATACCAAGACCACAAGTAAGCCACAACATCATTACATGTGTGTGGTAGCTCATGACCACAAAACCTGCATCATAACTGCACCCTGTTCAAGAAGGATCAAAGCAACAAAAATACAGGGCAATGGAAACCTAACAGCAGACCATGATAAGTTGTCAGTAAGCTATCAACATTGGGCTATCAAGATGGGTGCATACCAGTTCCTAAGCCTACCCAATTGTGTTACACCAACAAAACCAAGTCAGACACATTGCAAGACTACCATACCATGTGCAGACCAAGCCACCACATGGGACTTCAACCTAGCAGCCGACACAACCAACATTAGTAGCCATCCATGCTCCCTTGCAAGTAATAAACCTACAGTCTGTAGCAGGAGCAGTCAACAGATAATGCAAGTCATGTAATTATATCCCATTTGAGTCATAACAATGTCAATCATGCTACACAGAGTCATACCTGCTGTTACAATATCCAGTCAACAAATTCCTACAAGGCCATGATTATGCCGCCACAATAACCAAACCTTAGCATACCACAACTATCAATGCTCCTACAGTTAGCTCTGCATCATATGAGTTGGAACCAGGACAAGAACCCGGCTATGAGACTAAGCACACATCTGAACTTGGCCAAGGTGTCAAGGTCCTGCAGCATGAGGTTTCCAGCAACATGTGTGCATCCAAAATCCACAACAATTGGCGATGTAAAACAAAACAACAGAAATGCAAATACAATTATGAAGACAATCAAGCAAATCCATCTTACCATCTGCAATGATTAAGACAATCGAGCAATACCATCATGCTTCAAAACCTGAAGCAAATATAGCAAAAACAAGCAGGAATTATCACACCTTACACTCATGCTTTATGCAAGTCTAACTCTGCAACCTCAAGCCAATTCAAGGTCCTGCATCATGGTTCAAACAGAGGAAATTGAAAAAAAAGGAGTACTTCGCCTGCATTATAACACAGTGAACGTCATTAGTGCACCAGCCAAGAACATCTATTGCAAGACATACATTACTTACCATCAAAATGAAACAAACAAGTGCAAGGCCAATTCGAGCATGTTGCAGCAAAACAAGTGAAGACACCATTTTTCACTGCAGTAAAAAGGCAAATTAATTACCAAGCAGTAAAAATTCAAGAAATTCCCAAATTGGAATAGGGATGAAATTCAAAGAAGAAAGCTTGCGTTCAGTTTACCTTTCCAAGGCCAAGCATCAAAGGGGTCAATCCAGTTTCTGAACATCAAAAAGTGCTTTGCAGAGTTACTCTTCTGGATTACCAAAGGCACCTTTGAAACCCTAATTCACAGAGATATAAAAGTGGAGAAATCAGTAAGAGAACCTGGAGGCGAAGAGATTTCAAAGAAGAAAAAACCTAATCCTAAAGGAAGAGCAAACCAGCACTTGAAGAGGCGAAGGAAAAGGTTCGATTGTCACCTGAGTTGTCATCTTCATCAAAGGTCCGAGGGTGAGCTTCCTGTTTTGTAATAGCCTTTGTTTTTCTTGTTTGTTTGAGAGGGATTCGGTGAGGCCGTGATGAGAGAGAGGTTTCAGAGATAGATGCGAGCGATTTCGAGAGCAGGGGAGGGGGTTCGTTCGAGTGCATTTGAGAGACGATTGGGTAAGTTTGAGGAATAGTGATTCTGAGAGCAGGGAGATGTTTTCGCCTGAGAGAGTTTGAGAGAGAGTGAGGAAGACGATAGCGTTGGAGACGAGCTTCTACTGTTTCCATTTCCTTTTTTTTCTTTTTTTCTTTTTTTTAATTTTTAATTAATTCTTTTTACTATTTAATTTATTTTGTTTTTAATACAAAAATCAGAAAATGTTTATATGTTCTTAATTTCTTTTTTTATTATTTATTCTTTTTATTATTTAACTTAATTTGTTTTTAACAGAGATAATACAAAAAATCATAAAAATGTTTTTTTTTTTTTTTTTATTATTATTTTAAATCTTTTAGCCCGGTTCATATACTTAAGTGGCCTAGTGGAAAGAGGTTAGTTTCATAATATTAAGTGGAGAGGGTTCGATACTCATGTGTGGTACCTTTTGCTTTTTATTTGATTTTATCTTCCTTTAGCATTTTTTATTCTTTTAGTATGTTGATTAATATCTTTTTTATGTGTATTATATTCATGATTTCATTTGTTAATAATGCATAGTTGTTGTATTTTAGTTTAGTTCAAAACCATTTTTTAAACTATAAAAATGATACTTTTCTCGATTTAATATCGAGCCCATTTTACACCCTTGTAAGTCGATTGCTTTTTAAGCATCGCCATCAACCTCACATAGCTTACTCTTGGGCTTTCTTACAATGAGCCGGTTCCCTTACACTTACACTCATACATTGTTTAATGCTTCATTATTTCATTCTTTGATTATTTGATTCGATTATATACTTGCTTAAATATCTTATTGTTGATTAACTGTTGCCTACTTGTATGGTGTATGAGGCATATATTTATATTGCTTGATTACCATGTCAACCCCCATTCATATCAAATGTATCCCTCTCCCATGAAATGTATAATATTTTTTCATTCTCTATTCATCTGTTAATACAAGAAATAAAATGAATACCCGATAACCATTTCAAAACAAGACCAAAACCTCGATCCAACGTCGAGTAATCATTTTTTTTTAAAACCTAACAGAACCATCACGTATTCATCCACCCTTTTGTAAGTCGATTGCTTTATGCATCGCCATCAACCTTGTAAGCCGATTGCTTTATGCATCGCCATCAACCTTGTAAGTCGATTGCTTCATGCATCGCCATCTACCTTTATCCCTAACACTTCTCCTTGCTCCATTCGTCGATTCTTGTTTCGATTAGGTAGCACCCATTAAATAGAACCCTTTGTATGATAACATAGGTAGGATTCCCATATCCTTTTGTATGATAACATAGTTAGAATCCCCATTTTCTTTGCATCCTAACATAGGTAGATATTCCCATTTGTAAATCCTAAACACTTAAGTACACATTGCATGACAACTCTAGGGCAGAGCTTCCCCACTTCTAGACCTTTCTGAGCGTCTCCGATCTTGTGGCATGTAGTCCGTTCTATTGCAAAGAGGTAACCGCCTAAGACTCGATTCAGCGAGCTCCGACACCTACTGCTAGGACGTGAACACATTGCCCACTCTCCTTTGACGCAACTGGTGTCCTCCTTTTGTAAGTCCATGTTCAGATGGCAATCCCCTATGGAGGGGAACTACGTCGCCCTGATTCTCATACCAGATGAGGTACATAGGCAGGAGATCGTGCGAGATCTCTCCGAACACCCTTTTCCTTTTTTGTGTGTGTTTGCTTGACAGTTGCTAGGCTCGAGTTCCCGACTCCTTAGTAACTTGTTGCTTGTTTCTTCTTGTGTGTGTTAGGATACGGATGTAAGCCCAGCGATTGGCATTCCGTATCCTATTGTTGAGTGCTTGGAGTCCGGTATAAGTCCATCAAGTGGCATCTGGTTTCCAGTGTGGGTTTGTTTGGTTCGGAAGCTGATGTAAGTCCAGCGATTGGCATTCGGGTTCCATGTTTGCCTTTTGTGTTTTGTTTTGTTTCGGCGTGCGTGAGCCAAACTACGGCAACTCTGATTCTCATGTTCAGATGAGATACGTAGGCACAAGATGCGATGTCTTGCCGAGTTTGACTAACAACTAACAACTAATCCTTGTTTCCTCTCGCCCTCGTTGCGATCCTTTCTCTCGCCCTCGTTGCGATCGAGACTTTCCTTTTCTCTTGCCCTAGTTGCAATCGAGACCCTTATTTCCCGTAGTTAGTCTGAACTACGTTTTGCTCTGATTCTCATTCCCGATGAGATACGTAGGCATAAGACTCGATGTCTTAGCGAGCACAATTACCCTTAACCCATAGGTAGCCGAGCTACGATGACTGTGATTCTCATATTCATATGAGATACGTATGCAATGGATGCGATATCCGTGCGAGTCATTTCTTTGACCCCTTTCTTTTAGTAAATAGTACATTAGATAAACACACACCCTTTAGACAAGAAACAAACAAGAGTGGATCCCGTAGAGTACTACGGATGCGTAGGGGTGCTAATACCTTCCCTTCGCATAACCGACTCCCGAACCCAAGATTTGGTTGCGAGACCTTGTCTTTTCCCTTCCTTTCTCCAGGTTTACTTCGAGCGTTTCCTTTCCCTCCTTTGGGATAAATAACGCACGGTGGCGACTCTTCTGTCATTTTTCTTTCCCCGGTTGTTTTTTCGCACCTCTGTATTTTTCAGGCTGCGACAGCTGGCGACTCTGCTGAGGATCGAACCTAGAATCTCTGGTTTCCCTAAGCGAGTCCCTCCTAGCTTTTGTAGGTTTCTTGTTTGTTGGGTGTTTATTCTTTTGTACAGTTATTTATTTTCAGCATTTACCTGCTTTACCTTATTGCATTCATGTACATATGTTTGTTGTATCTGTGGGTTCTGTGGGTTGTTTGTTTGTTGGGTTGGGATTATTTTGTGAGAAATAAGCCCACTACCCAGGCTTGAGTGTACATATAGGTGTTAGAGTGGATAGTCATGAGGCTTGCGTGGCATGTTGCTATGATAAGTCGTTCATGAGACCCACATTCCAGACGAGGTTTCTGTTGGATATATTTTGTCCTATGGGTGTTCCATAACGACAGATATTCCTTTAGAAATCGTCGACTCTGGTGACCATTTCCCGAGAACTCAGTCGAGGCCTCTCCTCCGAGACGTGATTATGTTAGCTCTGGATGGCGCATTCTCGCTGCTCAATCCGAGGACCCCGAGACTGGGAACTTGCTTTAGGATATCCTGTTGAGGGGAGTCAGCAGAGGTCTTTTATCCCGTAATAATGCCAAACCTTCAGTGGTAAACGTATTATTCTCGACTGAAGGGCTGAAGCTGACAAACTTCTGTTCTTAGAACCTACCAGTGAGGGGAGGGTTTGATCTCTACAGATACGGTTTCTGCCAGTGGTGCTGTGATGGTGACTTTGGTTCAGCCAAATTTATGGACATTTATTTCTGGGACGCCGGAGTTCTGTCCGTGGTTTATCAATGGGTTCCGTTTATTTCGGATCCCCGGGTTGAATTTGAAAGTACCTGTTCAGAGGATCTGACTGTCATCCGTTCAGTGGATGTTCCTGTGATGATAGTGATGTAATCTCCAGTTCCGTTTATTTCGGAACTCCCCAAGTCGGATTTATGGCGACTTAGTCCCGATGACTGTGACTAGTTCAGAGAATGGGTCTTCAGATGACTTGGTGGCGCAGTGACTTGCATTCATGCATTTGCATCGCATTCATCTGCATTCAACTCGTGTCTATCCGTACTCAGGGTCCACTTTTTGATTAAGATTCTGGTTGAGAGATACCCAGATGTCAGAATGTTATTGATGAAAAATTATCTGTCTCTGTGAAACCAAATTCAAAGGAATATTCCTGGTACGGATAGACATTGCATGCGTGAGTCATACTAACCCATTTGCTGTTTTGTAGGTGTCAACCGGTGCGCATAGCTCTTCCATTCAGACATACAGTCAGACTCAACAAATCCAAGCTGATGGATCTTCCCAACGCCGACATCCTTGAACTGAAAGAGATGATGAGGGGATTGTTCAGTATTGTGCAAGGGCTTGCCTTGGGGCAGAAAGCCATGTCTGAGAGATTGGAAAGGATTGAGAGCTGGATGATCAAGGAGAAAGTTCAGGGAAAGGCTCCATCATCCGATGTAACAAATCCCTCTGGCTCGGTAGCAAAGAAACTCTCTGACAATGGTCCGCTCAAAAAGGAGGTTGAGTCAAGTGGTGTGCCAGCAAAGAAAGAACGCAGTAAGGATTGTTATCATCCTTATGCTGTTGCTGTAACCACTCTTGTTGGTAACTCACCTGTACCCCCGTAACAACCACCACTTCAACAGAAGGCACCGAGAGCTAAGAGCCAGGTGAAGAAGAAGAAGGAGGATCGTCAGTTTGAGGAACCACCTGTGACTTATACCCTTTTGTTCAGGAGATTGAGAGATTTGGGGTTAGTCCGGCCAAGGATTTTGATTCCCATAGCACAACAGAAGAGGCCTGCACACTATGATGAGAATGCCAGGTGCGAGTTCCATTCTGAGGTGCCCGGACACAACATTGAGGGTTGTAGAGCTTTCAAACATGTCGTCCAGGACATGGTAGACTCTAAAGCTATCAGCTTGGCACAGATAATGGATGGCGAGGCCGACCCCGTACAATGGCAGGGTCCGGTCAAGGTGAAGATGGTGAAAAAGGACAAGAAAGGAATAAGGGCGACTGAGGAGAATCAGTTAAAGGTTCCAATGTCCGTGGTCTCAAAACCTCTGGTGCAGGATGGGGCTTTCCCTGTTGTTGATTTTTGTTGTGTGACCGTCACCACAGAGGGGTGTGTATTGATGAAGGACATGACCCAAAAGATGAAGAAAGTAGAAATGGACGATGTAAGATGTAAAGCGCCCAATCTGGCCGTTGAGACCGTCCCGGTGGAGAATGCCTTTGTTGCTGAGAAAGAGAAGAAGTTGTCCATTTCTTCTTATAAACAAGCCCTGGAAGTGGTGAAGAACAAAGAGGCCCAAGGCTGGGGAAGGATCATTGACATAGTGGTAAAAGCAGACATGTTTGGGGTCGGTTATCAGCCAGATCAAGAGTCGTCTAGACCAAACAGAGGATATCGCCCACCGTACCCCTTTGTCAGTGCAGGAATGTTGGATCCTGATCATGCTTGCTCAGTGAGTGAAGAGATTGACCGTGACCGCAAGCTCGAGTTATGGATAAAGTCGTGCGTACTGGGCAACTGGAAGGTCTCCAAAAGCATCATTGTCGCTCATCCGGAAGTGTAGTATTTCTGTTTTAATTTTGTTTGCATGAAAGCCATACGTTTTGCCCGAAACGTACTGGTCCATTGTAAGGGCCATCTCATGTGTTTCATTTTGCAACGTTTTGCATCAGTAATAAATGGATGTTTTTGTGATTAAAACCGGTGTTCCCTGTTTTTCATTTTTTACAGTTTTAAAAAAAAAATGGCAATGTTTTTCGTTTTTCTTTTGAACTTGTCTCGTTCCAACCTCAAAAGTGATTACCCTCCTGATCTCATCGATAACAATTTGGTTACACCTTTGTTTGACTTCGACAATTCAATCTATCATGCCGAAGGAGAAGGCGAAGAATATTGTGATTTGTTGGAATTAGCCGGGTCGTTGAAACCAGAGGAGAAGATGATTCAACCGCATGAGGAGTGCTCAGAATTGTTGCTCCAAGCACCGCCGAGGTCAGAAAGCGAATATTGAGGCCGCTTCAGAGGAAAGTCAAGAACAGGATGGTATATGTGCGCCTGGTTGTATCTACATACACCAAGGTAAGATACCAATGTTGTGGAGGCACGAGTTACCATGGAGAGAAGACTGTCCTCCAGGGAAGCGGAAACCGGTGCTGAAAGATGAGAATGTGTGTGGACTGTCGAGATGTGAGCTGAGCTAATCTGAAAGATGAATTCCCGGTACGTCACAACGAGGTATTGGATTGATTATAATGCTCAGTTTATCTTCATGGATGGCTTCTTGGCCGAGACCAGATTGAACTGTTGCCAGATGATATGACGTAAACCATGTCCATCACACAAGGGGCACCTTCTGGTTATAAGGTGATGTCGTTCAGTATCGAGAAGACCGGTGCCAAGTATCAGAAGTCTAGGGTGACTTTGTTTCATGATATGATTCATCGTGAAAGCAAATGCCATGTTGATGACATGATGGCAAAGTCCCGAGCAGAAGAGGGGCATCCGATGGATCAAGTTGTTTGACAGGTAGAGATAACTCATACTGTTGAGTTCGAATTAGCGCACTTATGGAGTGTTGTCCAGCAAGCTGCCGAGGCATGTTACGAACGAAAGAGGAATCAAGGTTGATCCTGCAAAAAAAAAAAAAAACAGTACTAGAAACACCTGAACCATAAACAAACGAAAAAAGAAAGAAATCAAATGGTCAGATGGAATGAGGACTGCCAAGGGGCATGGAAAGACAAAAAAAAAGAGTAGTAGGAACCTCTGATTCTGATACCTTCCGGGGAAGAAACGACTGCTAATCTGGTACCTGACAGCCCTTAAGGGGTCTATGAGGTGCGTATTGAGTCAGTATGACTAGTCTTGTCGAAAAGAGCATGCAATTTACCTAAGCAAAAAGTTTATCGACTGTGAAACAATACACTCACTGCTCGAGAAAACTTGATGTACTTTGGCATAGGCTGCTCGCCGATTGAGACAGTGTATGCTGGTTCATACCACCTTGTGGATGTCCAAAATGGATCTGATCAAGTATGTGCTTGAGGAGCTAGCATCGAACGGACGGGTTGCGAGAGGGCAAGTGATGTCGACTGAATACGATATTCAGTATACCTCCCAGAAAGCAACCAAGACGAGGGTATTGTATGGTTATCTCGCCCAACAGCCCACTGATGATTGTCAACCAAGGAAGTCTGAAGTCCCTGATGAGGACATCTCGAGGTACTCGAATCGAAAGATTGAGAGTGACCGATCCCGGAGGAGGGGCCTGACCCCGAATCCGAACGGGTTTTGATGTCTGATGAGGAGAGTTTAAAGAGAGTGAGCTAGTGCTTCCCCGATAACATGTGAACGCACCAATGATAGTGGCTGAGTACGAAGTTGGTATCCTGAGTGTCGTACTTTAGTACGTGCATCTACTGGGGCAACGCCTTCCTCATGCGGTATGGGATGGAAGTGATCTTGCCTGCTGGAGGCTAGATTTCATTGTAAAGAGTCCGGATGGATGAGAAGTTAGAAAAGGGCGAGTGGATGAGGACTCGGTATAACGCGTTGAGCCTGGTTGAGAAAAGAGGCTGACAGTTACTTGTCATGGGGCAGTTGTACCCAGTAAATGAAGCGTGTTGTTGACCGAGAAGTGCGACCTCGTGGGTAGCATGGAAGAGATGTGGTGTTGAAAAGGATCCTTCCTCCTCAAGACGATTGTGGGGCAAGTGGATAAACAATTATGAATGTCCGCTCGTGGTCAAAAAGGGTTTTCTCTGACAGAGCCTTGTTGCTGACGACCACGGATGATGAGGATTTTCCATCCCCTGTGAATGCGGACGCAGTTAAAAGATACTTCGTGAAAAAGAGACCCGCTGGACAAAAAGAATAAAAGAGTCCAGGCAAAAAAGGGCATCCCGGCGAACCAAAAAAAAAGAGAGAAAAGGTTCGGGCAAAAGTTAGGGATAATAAAAGAAAAGAACTGTACACCCGGCAAGTCGAAAACCCCACAAGGGCGACTTGGGCAAAAAAAAAAGGGGTATCCCGGTGGACTGAAACCCGAAAGGACGGTCCAGGCAAAAGAGGGAATGAAACGAACAACTGTGTCTGGCATGATCGTTTGTGCTTTGATTAAGACATCACGGCTAATCTCCGACAGAGATCGAATCAGAAGCGTCTTGTTCAGAAGGCCGAAAGTGCGGAAAGTCTTGAGGACATATGAGGTGTAACCGAGTTGGAACCCGATGAGATCACGGTTTCACATTGCCATTAGGATAGATATTTTTTCCTTTTGTGTGCAATCACCCCTTTCCAGGGTTTGCCTCCTGTGCGTCGTTCAGTTCTGAGCCGTCCTTTTTGTTTCAGTCAATAAATGCGTGTTCAGTCAAATAATTTTGTTTTTGTTTTCATTACCGTTTTGATTACGAAAACATCCATTCGTTTTGATAAGAATAGATGCATTTTGAAACATAGAGGTCCCTTCCAATGCGTGCTTATAAGATTGAAATCTTGAAATCTTATTCGGAAGTTTGAGTGACCAAGGTGTTGAAGTGTTGGCACGCCTGGGGCACGCTTTTATCTAACAATCTCTTGTGCAGGAACCGTTAGATATCTTCATTCACTAGCATGTAGTGGTATGAAACCTTTTGACAAAAGAGATCCCTGCAAAGCCCGACCAGGGGCAATGGATAGACTAACGGTGAAAAGCCCGTGACAGAGTTGCGACGACGATCCTGAAAGCAAATCAAGAAGACTCTTCAAAGTCTAAGGACTGGAAAGTTTGAATGAATCCCAGGAATCCGATCTTTGTGGGATAAGTCAGAAAAGTCCAGGCGAGTCTGGGAGTTCTCAAAAGTGGAAAGTCGACACGGTAGGTGGATGATGAAGGCTGTTGTTCGACGACTCGACAGGTGTTCCGTGTCCAGTAAGCTGTATCTCCCCAGTGGGTGTGAGAGTGTTATCCCCAGCGTGGTCGTGAGCACTCATCCTCAGCAGGTTTGTGGATGTCTCTCCCCAGCACAGAGTCTGGTATATTTGCTTTCCCACCAGAGTTGTGCTCCCCCAACCGAGCGGATTTCCATAGCAGATCTCCCGAGTAGAGGTTTGTGTTGATGATTTTCCTCAGCAGTTCCCCGAGTGGAGCGGGTTCAAAGAAATATATCTCCAGCAGTTATCTTACCTGTGGATTGGTTGAGTTTTCCGTAGTGGAAGGATATCTGCATCCCTAGCTGAGTCTATCCTACCTGTGGATTGGATGAGCTTCACCAGCGGAGTAGTATTTATTTCCCAAAGCAGAGTTGATCCTACTTGTGGATTGGTTGGCTCTCCCCAGTGAAGTCGCCTGATTATCCCTAGCAAGTCGTCTTGTCACTCCCGACAAGGGTTGCCTTTTCCCAGCAGCAGCGCTATTCCCCAGCAGGGTGGAGATCGGAGTGTTGGCGAGTTCCTCAGCAGAGTGTCTCGAGCTCCCCAGAAGAGTCCCTTGAGGGGGATACTTTTTATGCATTCATCATGTAGAATAAGCATAGCATAAAAAAATATAATAAATCGCGTAGCATTTCCATAATTATGGAGCATTACGCTTGAAAAAAGATCATGCATCATTATTGCAAGCATACGCTAGTCTCAAGCCGTGGTATTTGTTTGAGAGGGAGTTTTGCCCAAAGGAGAAGGTGTTACTCTGAGGAGTTTGGCATCGTGATTTTGAATCAGAGTTTCTGTCGAGCAAAGATGGGAATGGTAATCAAAGAGGTTTCGGGGTCCAAAAAGGAGCAAAACAAGAAAGATTAATCCCCAGCTAAACGCGAAGTGTTCGTGTGCTAAGGTGGAATAAAGAATAGCCGGTTCGTGGCGTGTTATCCCCAGCATGGGTCTTTGGCATGCGTGCCGGCCCACGTATCACTGTTTGTTATCTTCGTCGATGCTGATAGACATGAAGAGTTTTCCGGTATCCAGACCGAAGTGGCGTTCAGGCCAATTTCCGATTTTCAGATCGAAGAAGTTTCCGACGATCAGGTCGATGTACTTATGGCATTCAGGCCAATTTTCCGGTGTTCAGACCGAGGCGGTATTCAGACCAAAGTGGCATTCAGGCCATTTTTTTCCGGTATCCAGACCGAAGTGGCATTCAGGCCAGCTCCCGGTATCCAGACCGAAGTGGCATTCATGCCAGTTTTTTCCGGTATCTAGACCGAAGTGGCATCCAGGCCAGTTCCCGGTATCCAGACCGAAGTGGCATTCAGGCCAGTTCCCGGTATCCCGACCGAAGTGGCATTCATGCCAGTTTTTTCCGGTATCCAGACCGAAGTGGCATCCAGGCCAGTTCCCGGTATCCAGACCGAAGTGGCATTCAGGCCAGTTCCCGGTATCCAGACCGAAGTGGCATTCATGCCAGTTTTTTCCGGTATCCAGACCGAAGTGGCATTCAGGCCAGTTCCCGGTATCCAGACCGAAGTGGCATTCAGGCCAGTTCCCGGTATCCAGACCGAAGTGGCATTCAGGCCAGTTCCCGGTATCCAGACCGAAGTGGCATTCAGGCCAGTTCCCGGTATCCAGACCGAAGTGGCATTCATGCCAGTTTTTTCCGGTATCCAGACCGAAGTGGCATTCAGGCCAGTTCCCGGTATCCAGTCCGAAGTGGCATTCAAGCCAGTTCCCGGTATCCAGACCGAAGTGGCATTCAGGCCAGTTCCCGGTATCCAGACCGAAGTGGCATTCAGGCCAGTTCCCGGTATCCAGACCGAAGTGGCATTCAGGCCAGTTCCCGGTATTCAGATCGAAGAAGTTTCCGACATCTAGGTCGATGCAACTTGTGGCATTCAGGCCAGTTTCCAGTATTCAGACCAAAGTGGCAATCAGGCCAGTTTTCCGGTATCCACACCGAAGTGGCATTCAGGCCAGTTTCCGATTTTCAGATTGAAGAAGTTTTCGACGATCAAGTCGAAGTACTTATGGCATTCAAGCCAGTTTTCCGATTTCCAGATCGAAGTGGTGTTCAAACCAGATTTCCGGTGATCAGACCAACATTGATACTCTCATATTCCAATGCTTAGTGTTCAGACTAATGTGTGGCGTTCAGGCCATGGGTATTCCTGTGTTACCATTTATTTTGGTATCCAGGTCAACTTTCTGTTTCGGTACTCAGGCCGATTTTCACCGTACCAGACGGACTCTTCTTTCGAGATTGCTTCTTTGCCGATTCTGACAGACATTGTTAATTATTTCATACGGATTCAGGATCAAAATCCGGGTCTTCTTAGTATTTAACCATCTCCCACTTTGATCATATGAAGAATACCCTGCTTCATATTCTCTAGTTGAAGACGCTTAAATAGGGGCAGCTGTCATACCCCGATTTTGGTCCTAAATCTTTTATGTTTGTTTGGCATGCTTGGCCTAACTTTACTTTGGTTTTGTATGAGGATTGTGGTTTTGATCCAGAGTCATGGTGTTGTGATTGTGGATACATCTATGGTCTGGGTCATCTGAACAACCAAGTTTCTTGTGTTTCTAGCCACTTGCCAGTCTTGTTATTGGTTCATGGATACTATGCCAAAACCCTAACCTTATGGTCTCATTTCATGGTTTTTGTTCATACACATTATCAGTCAAGTTATTTTCTTTTCAAAAGTCAAACATTCAAGTCATGACTAAACCAATTGTGAAAACCAACTTCAAACCATTTTGTTAATCCATTTCAATTTATTTCATGTCATTTATTTCATTACATTTTGATTCCATACGAGAAAATACAAAATTTGGCATCTTTGACCAACTGTTGACTTTGGTCAACAGTTGACTTTTTGGTCAACTTTGACCAAAGTCAACCCAATTCCATTAAACCCTAAATCCACCCATAATTTTCCATTGAATATCCATTTACAAGAAAAAATACAAAAAAAATGAACTTTGACCAGTTGTTGAATTTGGTCAACAGTTGACTTTTTTGGTCAACTTTGACCAAAGTCAATTCACCCGTCTTCTGACCATCCAAAACCTAATCTAGCCCTTTTTCCTTGATTCTTCATCCAATTGCCATGTTGGTTGTGTTTTCTTTTGGTTGCTTCATTTCCAAGCAAGTGGCTTTATTTTCAATCTCATATGTACCTTGCCTTGCTTGGCATTTTGGCTTTTCAAACCTTGGTTTTGGTCTGCCCCAAACCAAGTCCTAATGACCCTAACACAATACAATGTGACACCATTGAATCCATCATCTGATGCTTAATCCAAATGTAACACTTCTTGCCTTGTTACTGCAGCAGACCGTTCAGCAATCCTGCAGCATACCATGACCAGCTGCAGCCATGTACCTTGGAGTAGCATTCAGTCCATTAACAAACAGCAGTAACATGTGTTCACCATGGCATAACCAACAGATGCGAGCCAATCCTGCATCAAACACCTGCAGAACCATGTAAACTTACATCAATTAACCAAGCTGCATCAATACATGTGACTCAGAACCAAGTGAGAACATACTTGAAACACCTATCTAGCCTCATTTGCAGAACCAAAAAAAATCAAGTTGCAATACCATAATTCTGCAGCACTGAACATCTGTTGCAACAGGAGACTGCATGACCAATACCTACCAGCTGCAACATCACACCTACATGACCATTTGGACATACTAATACACATGCATTTGGTTTTGAACTCATAATGATGAGAGAGGCTCATGGAGGTTGTAGCAACTAGAACCAAACCTGCAAAAAGAAACCAGTTGGCAGCATGTTATAAATGTATAAATCCTGCAGAAAAGAAAACTCACAACCAAAACTAGCCAAATGGTGAAGCAAGTTGAAGCCATGATGCACAAGGCAAAACCTACTGACCAAGACAACTTGCAAACAACAATGCAACAGGTGACAGACCTAAGGCTAAACTAGGCCACATCAAATTGAATGGTTAGTCCAGTTGCATACCTGAGTGCAAAACATGACCATTGAGACAACCTTGCACGTGTTAGGCACCAATCTGCGTCAAGTCAAGACCTGTCCCAAGCAACATCAGCTAGCAGACTGAATTCGTATCAATACCAAGACCACAAGTAAGCCACAACATCCTTACATGTGTGTGGTAGCTCATGACCACAAAACCTGCATCAAAACTGCACCCTGTTCAAGAAGGATCAAAGCAACAAAAATACAGGGCAATGGAAACCTAACAGCAGACCATGATAAGTTGTCAGTAAGCTATCAACATTGGGCTATCAAGATGGGTGCATACCAGTTTCTAAGCCTACCCAATTGTGTTACACCAACAAAACCAAGTCAGACACATTGCAAGACTACCATACCATGTGCAGACCAAGCCACCACATGGGACTTCAACCTAGCAGCCGACACAACCAACATTAGTAGCCATCCATGCTCCCTTGCAAGTAATAAACCTACAGTCTGTAGCAGGAGCAGTCAACAGATAATGCAAGTCATGTAATTATATCCCATTTGAGTCATAACAATGTCAATCATGCTACACAGAGTCATACCTACTGTTACAATATCCAGTCAACAAATTCCTACAAGGCCATGATTATGCCGCCACAATAACCAAACCTTAGCATACCACAACTATCAATGCTCCTACAATTAGCTCTGCAGCATATGAGTTGGAACCAGGACAAGAACCCGGCTATGAGACTAAGCACACATCTGAACTTGGCCAAGGTGTCAAGGTCCTGCAGCATGAGGTTTCCAGCAACATGTGTGCATCCAAAATCCACAACAATTGGCGATGTAAAACAAAACAACGAAAATGCAAATACAATTATGAAGACAATCAAGCAAATCCATCTTACCATCTGCAATGATTAAGACAATCGAGCAATACCATCATGCTACAAAACCTGAAGCAAATATAGCAAAAACAAGCAGGAATTATCACACCTTACACTCATGCTTTATGCAAGTCTAACTCTGCAACCTCAAGCCAATTCAAGGTCCTGCATCATGGTTCAAACAGAGGAAATTGAAAAAAAGGAGTACTTCGCCTGCATTATAACACAGTGAACGTCATTAGTGCACCAGCCAAGAACATCTATTGCAAGACATACATTACTTACCATCAAAATGAAACAAACAAGTGCAAGGCCAATTCGAGCATGTTGCGGCAAAACAAGTGAAGACACCATTTTTCACTGCAGTAAAAAGGCAAATTAATTACCAAGCAGTAAAAATTCAAGAAATTCCCAAATTGGAATAGGGATGAAATTCAAAGAAGAAAGCTTGCGTTCAGTTTACCTTTCCAAGGCCAAGCATCAAAGGGGTCAATCCAGTTTCTGAACATCAAAAAGTGCTTTGCAGAGTTACTCTTCTGGATTACCAAAGGCACCTTTGAAACCCTAATTCACAGAGATATAAAAGTGGAGAAATCAGTAAGAGAACCTGGAGGCGAAGAGATTTCAAAGAAGAAAAAACCTAATCCTAAAGGAAGAGCAAACCAGCACTTGAAGAGGCGAAGGAAAAGGTTCGATTGTCACCTGAGTTATCATCTTCATCAAAGGTCCGAGGGTGAGCTTCCTGTTTTGTAATAGCCTTTGTTTTTCTTGTTTGTTTGAGAGGGATTCGGTGAGGCCGTGATGAGAGAGAGGTTTCAAAGATAGATGCGAGCGATTTCGAGAGCAGGGGAGGGGGTTCGTTCGAGTGCATTTGAGAGACGATTGGGTAAGTTTGAGGGATAGTGATTCTGAGAGCAGGGAGAGGTTTTCGCCTGAGAGAGTTTGAGAGAGAGTGAGGAAGACGATAGCGTTGGAGACGAGCTTCTGCTGTTTCCATTTCCTTTTTTTTCTTTTTTTCTTTTTTTTAATTTTTAATTAATTCTTTTTACTATTTAATTTATTTTGTTTTTAATACAAAAATCAGAAAATGTTTATATGTTCTTAATTTCTTTTTTTTATTATTTATTCTTTTTATTATTTAACTTAATTTGTTTTTAACAGAGATAATATAAAAAATCATAAAAATGTTTATTTTGTTTTTTTTTTTTTATTATTTTAAATCTTTTAGCCCGGTTCATATACTTAGCGTAGTATCTCAGTAGCAGTTGATTTTGAGTGGCCTAGTGGAAAGAGGTTAGTTTCATAATATTAAGTGGAGAGGGTTCGATACTCATGTGTGGTACTTTTTGCTTTTTATTTGATTTTATCTTCCTTTAGCATTTTTTTTTTCTTTTAGTATGTTGATTAATATCTTTTTTATGTTTATTATACTCATGATTTCATTTGTTAATAATGCATAGTTGTTGTATTTTAGTTTAGTTCAAAACCATTTTTTAAACTATAAAAATCATACTTTTCTCGATTTAATATCGAGCCCATTTTACACCCTTGTAAGTCGATTGCTTTTTAAGCATCGCCATCAACCTCACATAACTTACTCTTGGGCTTTCTTACAATGAGCCGGTTCCCTTACACTTACACTCATACATTGTTTAATGCTTCATTATTTCATTCTTTGATTATTTGATTCGATTATATACTTGCTTAAATATCTTATTGTTGATTAACTGTTGCCTACTTGTATGGTGTATGAGGCATATATTTATATTGCTTGATTACCATGTCAACCCCCATTCATAACAAATGTATCCCTCTCCCATGAAATGTATAATATTTTTTCATTCTCTATTCATCTGTTAATACAAGAAATAAAATGAATACCCGATAACCATTTCAAAACAAGACCAAAACCTCGATCCAACGTCGAGTAATCATTTTTTTTTTAAAACCTAACAGAACCAGCACGTATTCATCCACCCTTTTGTAAGTCGATTGCTTTATGCATCGCCATCAACCTTGTAAGCCGATTGCTTTATGCATCGCCATCAACCTTGTAAGTCGATTGCTTCATGCATCGCCATCTACCTTTATCCCTAACACTTCTCCTTGCTCCATTCGTCGATTCTTGTTCCGATTAGGTAGCACCCATTAGATAGAACCCTTTGTATGATAACATAGGTAGGATTCCCATATCCTTTTGTATGATAACATAGTTAGAATCCCCATTTTCTTTGCATGCTAACATAGGTAGATATTCCCATTTGTAAATCCTAAACACTTAAGTACACATTGCATGACAACTCTAGGGAAGAGCTTCCCCACTTCTAGACCTTTCTGAGCGTCTCCGATCTTGTGGCATGTAGTCCGTTCTATTGCAAAGAGGTAACCGCCTAAGACTCGATTCAGCGAGCTGCGACACCTACTGCTAGGACGTGAACACATTGCCCACTCTCCTTTGACGCAACTGGTGTCCTCCTTTTGTAAGTCCATGTTCAGATGGCAATCCCCTATGGAGGGGAACTACGTCGCCCTGATTCTCATACCAGATGAGGTACATAGGCAGGAGATCGTGCGAGATCTCTCCGGGCACCCTTTTCCTTTTTTGTGTGTGTTTGCTTGACAGTTGCTAGGCTCGAGTTCCCGACTCCTTAGTAACTTGTTGCTTGTTTCTTCTTGTGTGTGTTAGGATACGGATGTAAGCCCAGCGATTGGCATTCCGTATCCTATTGTTGAGTGCTTGGAGTCCGGTATAAGTCCATCAAGTGGCATCTAGTTTCCAATGTGGGTTTGTTTGGTTCGGAAGCTGATGTAAGTCCAACGATTGGCATTCGGGTTCCATGTTTGCCTTTTGTGTTTTGTTTTGTTTCGGCGTGCGTGAGCCGAACTACGGCAACTCTGATTCTCATGTTCAGATGAGATACGTAGGCACAAGATGCGATGTCTTGCCGAGTTTGACTAACAACTAACAACTAATCCTTATTTCCTCTCGCCCTCGTTGCGATCCTTTCTCTCGCCCTCGTTGCGATCGAGACTTTCCTTTTCTCTTGCCCTAGTTGCAATCGAGACCCTTATTTCCCGTAGTTAGTCTGAACTACGTTTTGCTCTGATTCTCATTCCCGATGAGATACGTAGGCATAAGACTCGATGTCTTAGCGAGCACAATTACCCTTAACCCATAGGTAGCCGAGCTACGAAGACTCTGATTCTCATATTCAGATGAGATACGTATGCAATGGATGCGATGTCCGTGCGAGTCATTTCTTTGACCCCTTTCTTTTAGTAAATAGTACATTAGATAAACACACACCCTTTAGACAAGAAACAAACAAGAGTGGATCCCGTAGAGTACTACGGATGCGTAGGGGTGCTAATACCTTCCCTTCGCATAACCGACTCCCGAACCCAAGATTTGGTTACGAGACCTTGTCTTTTCCCTTCCTTTCTCCAGGTTTACTTCGAGCGTTTCCTTTCCCTCCTTTGGGATAAATAACGCACGGTGGCGACTCTTCTGTCATTTTTCTTTCGCCGGTTGTTTTTTCGCACCTCTGTATTTTTCAGGCTGCGACAAGCACCCAAAGTGTCCTAGGTACTCCTAGGGAGCCCTTTTTTTATGTGCGCATGTGTTTTTGGTATAAAAGATGTTTGAGAAGAAATATAGTGTGAGGATGAGAAAAGAATTCATTGATTATACTTTTGTGTTTGACAAGACCTTCGGACTTGTGCCTACGTACCAAGATAAAAATGAGGGATCAAAACCTCGTAGTTCATGGTAAAAATCTTAAATAAGTTGGTGAATTGCTATTAACAAAAGTTTAATAAGAAAAGGCACAAAGGAGGCAAAAAATTTGAATGGGGTTGTTAGTAATTTTTGTCTTTTGAAATTTTACGTCAATATGATTAAGTTTATTTACGAATTTGATTTAAGAAAAAGTTTGAAAATTCAATGGCATAAGGCCAAAGTTTCTAATCATCAAAACAAAAGTTTGAAATCACAAGTAAAGAAGTTTTTGAAAAGAGAGAGAGATTTTAAAATTCAAGAAGTGGGAGGATATGAAGAGGCTATCGTAAGCATAAATTTAAAAGTTAAGAGTTGAAAAGATCTGACCAATGGGATGCAATCCAACAGACAAGAATGTCATATAGAAACCCATTTTCCTTGGGACTTTTATCAAGATATAATAAATAAGCAATGAGAAATATCCAGACATCATGAAGATCAAGGCATCAAATAAAGATAGCCACATCCAAGCAAGCAATTCCAAAAGCTAGCAGTCTTCATTGTATTCCCATGTATCACATGAAATATTCTTTGATCAACTTAGAGCAAAGCATCAGACACAAGATCAAAATAATAATTAAGCACAAAGACAGAGTAGCACATGAATTCAAGCAAATCCCAAGGCTTGCATCAGATGAATGCACAATTTAAAATAGCTCAGTCTCAAGATGTTGGCCAAGTCCTTTTTTCACAGGGAATGTTGTCTAATTCTAAGTCCAAAAGCATAGATCAAGTTCAACAGTCCACCAGATGTTTTTTAGGGTTTTTGTTGTTATTATGTATTTTAAGACCCAAAGACCCCAAACAAAATCAAAACATACAAACAAATATATACAATCATAAGATATGGCTCAAATGAGCAAAGTGAAAATGACATACACAGAAACAAGTTATATGAAATGCAAATAGCAATGAATGATAAATGACTGAAATTTAAATTGCATAAAGTAAATGACTTGAAAGTAAATCAATATTAACAAGAGTTAGTCAAAATGTTAGTCAAAAGTTAGTCAAGTGTTAGTGGTGATTTTTAATTGATTACGTCATTCTTTGGAGAACACTCAACCATTCATTCCCAAGTATGAATCCTTAAACCAAGGCATCTTCCATGAGAAGGGCTCCAACTTGGATAATTCAACAAGTTTGCAACTAGCTCCCATGAAAGGAAAAAAGGTCAAGTCTCCACAAAATGCCATGAAGAATGGGAGACTTACAATCTCACTTACTAGAATTATATGCCTTGAGGGTCAAATTTAGCTCTATGTTAAGCAATCGTAATTGGACTTATGTAGAAGTTACAACTATCTGAGGTCGGGCAATAAAAATTTGGGTGTTAATGCATGTTAGAGATTTAGTATGAATAACCAAACTTCTAAAACATACGATGCACTTCAAAGAAAAAGATCAGGGGAAGAATAGGGATGAAGATGAAGATGGGGGGGGGGGGGGGGGGGGGGGGGGAGATAGAAACACAAATTGATCATGGGAGAAATTTCATCAAATCAAAATCATTCATTCAATTTGGGATATGAAATGTATATTTCATCAATCCTCTAAATCCAATGGTTTTGATTAAATGAAAGTCAAATCAACCTTGACCAAGGCCCAAACTGAAAGTCAAACATCACAAGACCATAAAAATGGCTCAACAATATTTTTAAACATTTAATCCATTTAAAAATGAATTAAAATACATTTTCATTTGGTCAAAACCTAAAGTCCCTTCAAAACACCAAATAAATGGCCAAGGGATTTATCCTAGGTCAAACAAGGTCAAAGGAACTTAGACAAAAAAATTCCTATTTTTGAAAATTCAAAAGTATTTTTAAACAATTAAAAATATGCACAAAAACATTTAATTCATGAAAAATATCAAAATTAATCCATTTTTTTTAACTCAGAATGCGAAAGAGAAAAATATTTAAAGATTTTTGGTGAAAGTCCCATATTTTTTGGATAAAAAATGAAGTTTAAATGAATTAAATAAAATAGGAGCAATTAAAAGAAAATTAGAAATTAAAATAAAAAGCAAAAAAACAAGGGCCATCAGATATCCCTCATTAATTGAGGTGGCAGATCTGATGGTCACGTGTGTGCTATCTATGGTGGAGTCTAGTCAATGCAACACATGCATGGTATTTAAAAGGAATGACTCAGATTAAAACAAATTAACATGATCAGATGGTTAGGAGGTATTCCAACACATCACCCGAGCTAGGGCTCCGATCTTCTTCTCTGGTGGACCTCACCGAACTGGTCCACCATCAACCTTCATTAAATGGAAAACAAGGACATGGATCCAAAGGAAAACTGCTCAGGAGCTCGAATATGGCCTCAATTTTCTCCAATTCCAAGTATATTGGAATATACAGGGATTTGAATTTTGAGTATCATGAACGGAGTTGCTTCGATTTGACCTCAAAGCAACTTAATCTTGTTGCCTGCATTGGTAGGACTTCAGCCAACCAAAAATCAAAGAGAATGGTGAAGAATTTAGAGAGAATCGAAGAGAGAAAGTTTCTGAAAAATCACCTTCTAGGAGCTTAAATCTTGCTTGATCTTGCTTCCAATTGGCCTTGACTTGACTTCAGAAGCTTGCAGGAAGTGAATTGGATCAAATAATGGCTTGGACATCCGTTACTGGGTAAGAACAACCTGCTGAGGAAAAGCCAAATAGGATTTACAACTACCGGTTACTGGGAAGAAGACCAAAGAGAGAGAATACCTGTCACTGGTTAAAGTGAACATATCAAGGATAAACTCAAAGGGAAGAATATCCGTCATCAGTTAAGATGAGCATATCAAGGATAGACTGCCAGAGAAAAGTAGGAATTACATCTATCAGTTACTGGATAGAACACCAAAAAGAGAGTATCCGTCACCGGTTAGGATTAACATATCAAGGATAGACTCATAGGGGAGAAATAGTAATTATATCTATCTGTTACTGTATAGAATACCAAAAAAGAGGAGGAAACCTGTCATTGGTTAAGATGAACATATCAAGGATTGACCCTCTAGGGAATGGAAAATAGGGATTACGACTACCTTTTACTGGGTAGAAAACCACAAAGAGAATATCTGTCATCAGTTAGGATGAACATATCAAAGATAAACTCAAATGGAAAGAATATCCGTCATCGGTTAAGATGAACATATCAAGGATATACTACCTGGGGAAGCGTAAAACGAATCCGCTGGGAAAAACAAGAGGAAATAGATTACTGTTACCAGGTATTGGGTAAGAGTAAGGCACTCGCAAATTGAGAAGAATATTACTAGCTACTAGGTAATAGACTCTCAAGGGACCAAAAGCATCGATCTAGGAAAGAGCTAGAAGGAAACGATCAAATAAGGACTCGACCCGGTGAGGATATAACTCAAGGGGAGTGGTTCCATCCAGATAATCGACTGGGGAGGAAACTAAAATAATAATCACCCATGAGGAAATAGCTTAGTGGGGAATGAGAAAGGTTAAATTCTTTCTACTTAAGGGGCTGACACTCTACAGTTGAGGGAGGACAGACACACCAAATCTTCATGGGGGAAAGGATACCACCATAGCAGAGGATCATAAAAAATAATGAATCACAAAGTGCAGTAATAATGCAATAATGAAATCTATGAATGTATATGTATATGTATATGTATATGTATATGTATATGTATATGTATATGTATATGTATATGTATATGTATATGTATATGTATATGTATATGTATATGTATATGATGATTATGCTGACAAAACAATCGCAAAGGATACAAATGCCACTGATCTGAATCATCGCTACAACACTTGACTAAACTCGACAGGATGGAGGCATCAACTGCAGAAAAGACTTGGGGTGGATATAAACCATCTATCTCAAAGGTTCGACCCTGGTTGTAGAAAGGGAACAAATCCGCTGAGGATTTGAACCATCAACTTTGCGGTGAATTTTAGGTTAACACCATGTCAAATGGGAGACAGCCTCGTAGGGGATACTACCAAAACTGCTCAAGAATCAGTGTTGATGGGGATCAGGAGTGAAATCCGTTGGCGAACTAAGGGGAAATATAATCTTGCGCTGAAACTATGCAAACTGCTGAGAATAAGTGCTTACAAATCATCTGGGGAAACAATCTCAAACCGGGAACACTAACTCAAACTTAGCTGGTAAGACTAATCGACTGCTTGGGGAAGACCAACAATGCTTCGCATTTTGGGACCCACCTGTTCTCACACTGCTGGTGATATTCCTTACTGAAATCAATTGATTAAAAGTAATTGCTTTTATTTTAAGAAAAATGATTTTGATTTTAAATTTAATTTCAAAAATGATCATCATAAAATTTAATTCTATTTGGCTGAAAGATAAATAAGAGTATAAACAATTGGATAAAAAGCTCAACTTTATTTAATAGAATGGTAGTCTGTAAATGACAAGACTCCATAGATCTTTACAAAAGTTGAAAAAAATGGTAATTTACATGGAAAATGGTACATTGAATACAATGATCGCTAATCCTTCAACTTACTTAAATTTCCACTGTGCTCTTGGCTTCGGTTGAGAGTGACAAATCAGAACCAAATGAGGTGCTCAAGAATGTCTTCAAGCCTGAAGGTCTACCGAATGTAGTTACTTGCCATAATCCCTAATTTTTGCATAAATTTCCCTAATGTGAGGTACTCAATCTATCGGGATAAATTTTCTGTTTTCAATCCACCGGGTCTCTAACTTTTTCCTAGATCGCCCTTCCGGGTTTTCAATCCACCGAGACCCTCATTTTTGCCTAAGTCTCCCTTTTGGGTTTTCAACTTAGCGAGTTGTTCTTTTCTTTTTTAGGCGAACTATTTCTTGACTGCATCGGCATTCACAGGACGAGTGAACTCTTCACCATCCATAGTTGTAAGAATCAAAGCACCTCCTGAAAAGGCCCTCTTTACAACATATGGGCCTTCATAATTAGGAGTCCATTTGCCCCTAGAATCTGGTTTGAAGATAGAATCTTCTTGAGCACAAGCTCACCTTCCCGGAACACACGAGGCCTGACCTTCTTGTCAAAAGCTTTCTTCATTCTCTGCTGATATAACTGACCATGACACATGGAAGTCAATCTCTTCTCTTCAATCAAATTCAGTTGGTCAAACCTAGTCTGCCACCAATCAATTTCAGTCAACATGGCTTCCATCAAAACACACAATGATGGGATCTCAACCTCAACTAGGATCATAACTTCCATGCCATAAACAAGTGAGAAAGGGGTTGTACCTGTTGAAGTGTGTATGGATGTACGGTACCCATGCAAAGCAAATGGGAGCATCTCATGCCAATCTTTGTGTGTCACAACCATCTTCTGAATGATCTTCTTGATGTTCTTATTTTCATCTTCAACAACCTCATTCATCTTAGGTCTGTAGGGAGAAGAATTATGATGTACAATCTTTAAGTCTTTGCAAAGAGCTTACACCATATTATTATTCAAGTTAGATCCATTATCAGTAATGATCTTACTTTGCACACCATACTGGCATATAATCTGATTCTTGATAAACCTCACAACAAGTTGCTTGGTTACATTTGCATACGATGACGCTTCAACCCACTTTGTGAAGTAGTCAATAGCCACCAGAATGAAACGATGTCCGTTTGAAGCTTTGGGTTCAATCATGCCAATCATATCAATTCCCCACATGGAGAAGGGCCATGGAGGGGAAATGACATTCAACAGTGTCGGATGAACATGAATCTTGTCTGTGTAAATTTGGAACTTATAGCATTTCTTCATAAACTTGCAACAGTCAGATTCCATTGTTAGCCAATAGTAACATGCTCTTAACATCTTCTTAGCCATAACATGTCCATTGGAATGAGTACCAAAGGAACCTTCATGAACTTCATTCATCAATAAGTTTGCTTCGTGTCTATCCACGCATCTGAGCAGAACCGTATCAAACTTTCTCTTGTACAACACATCACTATTCAGGTAGAAGTTGCCGGCTAATCTCCTCAAAGTCTTCTTATCTTTCAAAAATGCCCAAGAGGGGTAAATTTGACTTTGGAGAAAACACTTGATATCAAAATACCACGGCTTTTCATCTTTGATCTCTTCAATAGTAAACACGTGAGCTAGCCTATCAAGACGCATCATAGTAAAATTGGGGACTTCATTCCAAAATTTCACCATAATCATTGAAGCCATCGTTGCCTACCATCTGATTTTCATCTCGAGGGATATGATAAAATTCAACCTTTGTAAACAAAGTTGAAATCCTCCTCGCATAATCTCTGTATGGTATCAAACCGGGTTGATTCGTCTCCCATTCACCTTTGATTTGATTCACAACCAAAGTTGAATCTCTATAGACGTCCAAATACTTGATTCTGAGATCAGTGGCCTCTTCAAGCCCCATAATGCAAGCTTCATACTCAGCCATACTACTTGTACACTTTAAAGTCAATCTAGTTGTAAACGGAAAGTGAGTGCCTTGAGGAGTAATAATCACTGCCCCAGTGCCATTACCATACTGATTAACAGCTCCATTAAATACCATGCCCCAACGGGAACAAGGTTTTGACCCTTCTTCAAGCAATGGTTCATCACAATCTTTAATTTTCAAATACAAGATTTCTTCATCAGGAAAATCATACTATACTAACTGATAGTCTTAAATCGGTTGGTGAGCCAAATGATCAGCCAAGACACTACCTTTAATTGCTTTTTGAGATCGGTATTCAATATCATACTTGGATAATAACATCTGCCAATGGGCAATCCTTCCTATTAAAGCAAGCTTCTCAAAAATGTACCTGATTGGATCCATTTTGGATATCAACCAAGTAGTATCATTCAACATATACTGACGCAGACGCTTAGAAGCCCAAGCCAATGCGCAAAAAGTTTTTTCTAGCATAGAATACCAAGTCTAACAGTCGGTGAACTTCTTACTAAGGTAGTAAATAACATATTCTTTCTTTCCAGTTTTATCTTGCTAACCAAGAACACAACCATACTCTCATCAAGCATAGTCAAATACATGATCAACGGTCTTCCTTCGACAGGTAGATACAGAATCGGAGGCTCGAGCAGCTACTCTTTGATACTCTTCAGTCCAATCACAAGACTGATCTTTCCGGAGAAGCTTGAATATAGGTGCACATATGGCAGTCATATGCGAAATGAATCTTGAGTTATAATTCAAACGGCCGAGGAAACCTCTGACTTGCTTCTCAGTTTTGGGCACATGCATCTCTTGTATTGCTTTGACCTTGGCAGGATCAACTTCAAACCCTTCTCGTTAATAATAAAGCCCAACAAATTACCAGAATGAATACAAAAAGTACATTTATTGGGATTCAAGTGGAGTTTGTACTTCCTCAAACGCTGGAATAGCTTCAACAAATGCTCAACATGCTCTTCTTCATCGCTGGATTTAGCAATCATATCATCAACATAGACTTCAATCTCTTTATGCATCAAATCATGAAAAAGAGTGGTCATAGCTCTCTAGTATGTTGCACGAGCATTCTTTAAACCGAAAGGCATCACTCTATAACAGAATGTTCCTCAGGGTGTAATGAATGTGGTCTTCTCCATATCTTCAGGTGCCATCTTGATTTGATTATAATCGGAAAATCCGTCCATAAACGAAAAGACTTTGAATTTAGTTGTATTGTCTACCAACATATCAATGTGTGGTAGAGGAAAATCATCTTTAGGACTAGCTTTGTTCAAATCTCTATAATCGACACACATACAGACTTTTCCATCCTTCATTGGAATAGACACAACATTGGCCACCCATTGTCGATACTCAACGGTAACAAGGAAACCAGCATCGATCTGCTTTTGCACTTATTCTTTGATCTTCACTACCATATCAGGAAGAGTCCTCCTCAACGTTTGCTTGACTGGCGGGCATTCTGGCTTCAACGACAATCTATGCTCCACAATCTCAGAATCCAAACCCGGCATGTCTTGATAGGACAAAGCAAACCCATCTGAATACTCTCAAAGAAGATCGATCAACCCCTTCTTAACCTCTGGACACAATTAACACCTAATCTTGACTTCCTTCACATCATCTTCAGAGTCCGAGTTGACTAGCTCAATCTGCTTTTCAAATGGCTTAATGGTTTTTTCCTCGTGCTCAAGTAGACGAGATAGTTCATTAGATACCTCTTATGTAATTTCTTCCTCAGCCTCAAACACATGGAAATCAAAGTTTGGAGAGGGAGTAGGATCATTGTATTCAATGGGTTTAGACACTAACCTGCATAATGATTTGATATTTTAATTTTAGAGAAATGAATTGTGACAAAATATTATGCAGATGGAGGGTTATTATTTATTTATATTTTTTGTGATTACCATTTTCAGAAAAGCAAAAAGTAAAAACATCATAGATGTGGATGAATAGAATTGGATTTTATTGATGATAATTTGAAAAATGCCCAACAATGTTCACTTCTCCCTTAGGCATAGGAGAAGGATTTTTCTAAAATTATGAAAAAGAAAATTACTTAGAACGATGGATAATAACAGGAACATCAACAGCAACCCAATTGTTGCAGGTCTTGCCATGCGTCACAAAGTTGGCGTAATCTTCATCTTCAATGCCCTCGATTACAGCAGCTACGTACTATTCATTACCATGGATGAACCCACCTCTATAGAAACTCGGTTGCACTTCTTCAGCTTTAACATTGTACGGCCCTTGTTGAAATCCTAATACAGCCATGTTCTTGTTCTCGGTGACCTCTACCATACAACCCCATTGGTCCGTACTACCATCTTCAATAATTTTCTACGCGTCTTTGAAAGAAGACATGGGTGTCCCAATTTTCTTTACCTCAAAAGTAGACAAGACTTAGAACGAATTCCCTACCTCTTCCTCAGCTTCAACATATGAACAGGACGACTGATGGCTCACGAAAAGTGCTTTCTCTCCACCCACAATGACAAGCTTGCCATTCTTCATAAATTTTAATTTCTGATGCAGAGTGGATGTTACAGCTCCAGCTTCATGGATCCATGGCCTTCCGAACAAACAGCTATAGGCCGGGTGGATATCCATTACTTGAAAAGTAATTTGAAAATCACTCAGACCTATCTTCGTTGGAAGGCCCACTTCTCCTATAACAGTCTTGCGAGAACCATCAAAAGCTTTAACAATCACGCCACTATATCTCATCGGGGTTGCTTGGTAGGATAATCTAGACAGAATTGATTTGGGGAGTACATTCAGAGAAGAACCGGTATCAACCAACACATTGGACAACGCATCCTCCTTGCAGTTCATCGATATATGCAAGTCCAGATTATGATTTCTGCCTTCCTCGGGAAGTTCTTCATCAAAAAAGCTCAAGTTGTTGCAGGAAGTAATGTTAGCCACAATGTGGTCAAATTGATCCACAGTATCATCGTGCTCGACATAGGCTTGCTCCAATACTCTTTGCAATGCTTCTCTGTGCGCTTCAAAATTCATTAGAAGAGACAACACTGAAATCTTTGAAGGAGTTTGGAGTAGCTGCTCCACCATATTAAATTCACTCTTCTTGATTAATCTCAGTACCTCATCATTATCATTAGGCTTCAATTTGCTGGATTCACCAGACTGACACATTGGAGCACTAACTAGGCTTACTACAGGTACACCAACATTCTTACCATCCTCTAACACCTCTCTTGGAAACCGGGACCAAATACACGTCCGCTACGGGTCACCTTCGCAATATTAGCTATATTCATAATAGAATTGGTCACAGGCAACGAAACCTCTTCACCATTCTCCACCATCGTGGCATTATACTGGTATGAAACAGCTTTATCGATGCATACGTGATAGGGCCCGCTAACCGTATCACTAACGGCGATACCGATCTGTTGACGTTGTTACTGCTGCTACTGTCAAACTGAATTACTACCCGCTCAGGGGTTCTAAACACTGGAACAATCATATTCTCATCATTTATATCCCTAGACTATTGAATTTGGATTACATTCTCATCCATCATCTTCTAGATATCCCTCTTGACGATCAAACAACCATAGTGGTTCACACTACAGACTGCACAACCATCATGGTCATGCTCACAATCACTAATCAAACACAAAATCCTATGCATCTCCACCAAGGACCTACGGATACGTCATACATCAAAGACTCATAAGCTTATTGGACAACCATCTACCATATTAACAAAGGAATTACCATGAGAGGGCAATGGGTTAGCTTTCACATTAGGCACACGGTCCTCAAAGGACACCATTCCACTATTCACAAGCTTCTGTACCTCATACTTCAATGGGTAATAGTTCTCAATATCATGGTCGAGAGGTCCTTGGTAAAAGGCACAACAGAGTTCGAGCTTATACCCCCATGGAAGTGGTTCTGGAATTTGAGGCGGATTTCTTGGCTGGAGTAGGTTCTTGAGAACGAAAGACGGGTAGAGTTCGGCATATGACCTAGGTATAGGGTCAAAAGAGACCTTCTTCCTCTCGAAGTTTGGTTGTTGTTGATTATTGTTGTTGTTAAAGTTGTTTGTTCTTTGTTGCGGCTGTTGTTGACGTTGTTGTTGAACTGGTACTGATTGATTGTTTGAAAATACTAGGATAACTGACGAGACTTGGTGATGATGTTGACGCGGTTGCGGATTTCTTTTGACATGAGGTCTCCTCTGCCTCCCTACAGACACTGCATTAGTTTCTCCTTTCTTCTTCTTGGCAAAACCACTCCTATATTTCATACTTGATGACACCTCTTCTTTAGACAAACGTCCCTCTCGGACTCCTTCCTCTAATCTCATCCCCATGTTTCCCATCTCAGTAAAGTCATGGGGGCATTGGCAATCATGCGTTCGTAATAAAATAAAATCAGGGTCTGAAGGAAAATCTTCGTCATCTCTTTATCTTCCAACGAAGGATTAATTTGAGCTGCAAGCTCTCTCCACCTCTAGGCATACTCTTTGAATGTCTCTTTGTCCTTCTGAGACATACACCTCAGCTGGTCTCTATCAGGCTCCATGTCCACATTGTACTTATACTGCTTCACAAAAGCTTCACCCAATCATTGAACGTGCGAATACTTACACTATCTAGCCCCATGTACCATCTCAGAGCGGCAGCAGTCAGAATGTCTTGGAAGTAGGGAACTAATAACTGATCATTATCAAATTGAGTCGACATTTTCCTGGCATACATAACAAGGTGGCTAAGTGGACAAGTATTTCCCTTATACCTTTCAAATTCAGGAACTTTGAACTTCATCAGGATCTTAATGTTGGGTACCAAGCAGAGTTCAACAACACTTTTATCGAACAGATCTTCTCCTCTCAATGTCTTCAATTCCTTTCACAGCTCAAGGAACTGATCCTTCATTTCATCCATTTTCTCGTAAACATTCGGGCCCTCAGATGGCTCAGAATGATATATGGTGTCCTCAACACGAGGCAAGGTATGAACAACTGGAGGCGGCATAGACATGACCGGGCTAGATGCCGACATAGAAGCAAATGTGGGTGCAAACCCTTTATGCATAAAGTTCGGTGGCATTCCCACGAGAATCCAGCATGCATAGTTGGACAGGATTGAGTAGCAGCAACAGGGACAGTTGAGGTAGCAACCTTTGAGATGACAGTCCTCTAAGGAGGAGGAGTTGCGGGAGTTGGAGAAGACTGGTTATGAGCAGCTAGAACAGACTCCATCATAGCAGTTAGGCGAGCAATCTCATCCTTCAGTTCTTGATTCTCTTGATCTAAGTTCCCCATGACTCTCGGTTGATTGGTGTGGGTGTTGTATCGGTGAGTCGGCTTGGCTGAAGCACAGAAGAATAATTGATAGGACATATGGCGGTAGAAAGCATGTTATGCGAATCATGCAGTAAATGCAATGTTTTTGTTTATTTAATTTCAAGGAACATACTATTTTATTTGCAAATATATGTAATAATAATAACATTTAGATTGACCATAGAGAATATCATTTATTCATATAATTTGGAAGGATTACACTGAGTATAATTTCAGAAACCAAAATACAAATACAAGAGAAAAGGAAACTAATCATCCTAAGGATCCCTAGCAACAGTGTTAGATGATCTGGCTGCAGGTGCGTACTTCCTTCGGATGTGTCGGATCTCGGTCTCAAAAGATGTCTTCATCTGAGCCTTCTCGAGGACAAGCTGATCAACAATCTTCTTCCAAGACTTTTCACTGCTCGGTCTTCAAGAAGTTCAATAACTGCATCTTTTTCCTTATACTCAAGCTGCAACTCCTCATGCTTTTGTCTTAAAGCATGGAACCGTTCTTCCCACATATCCTTCTATTGCTTCATCTTGGTGAGTGCGTCTTCTAACTCCTCTACATCTTGGTTAGGGAGAGTTAATGGCTCAACCACAACCATAGACATAGGTCTCTCACAAGCATACGCCATCTTCAACTCCAAATCTCTTTTCTTCACCCAAGTAGTGTAAGATTCTAAAGCTACACAGTTGCACGGACCGAGCTTAGATCTTCCTTTCCTATGCACACTATGCCATGCATTTATCATTTTCTACTTCAAATGTTGGGGATCTTTACCCTCTTTATAAAAAAGACATTTTAACTGACACTTATGGGATTTCTTCACAAACTTGCAACAATCAGATTCCATTGTCAACACATAGTAACCTACTCTCAACATCTTCTTTGCCATAGCATGTCCATTGGAATGAGTACCAAAGGAACCTTCATAGAATTCAGTCATCAACAGGTCTGCTTCGTGTCTATCCACGCATCTGAGCAGAACCATATCGAAGTTTCTCTTGTAAAACACATCACCATTCAGGTAGAAGTTGCCAGCTAATCTTCTCAAAGTCTTCTTATCTTTCAAAGATGCCCCAGACGGGTAAATCTGACTTTGGAGGAAACACTTAATATCAAAATACCACGGCTTTTCATCTTTGACCTCTTCAACAACAAAAACATGAGCTGGCCTATCAAGACGCATCACAATTAAATTGGGAACCTCGTTCCAAAATTTCACCATAATCATTGAAGCTAACGCTGCAAGAGCATATGCCATCCGGTTTTCATCTCGAGGGATATGATGAAACTCAAACTTTGTAAAGGAAAGTTGAAGTCCTCCTCGCATAATCTCTATACGATATCAAACCGTGTCAATTCGTCTCCCATTCACCTTTGATCTGATTCACAACCAAAGTTGAATCTCCATAGACGTCAAGACATTTGATTCCGAGATCAATGGTCTCTTCAAGCCCCATAATGCAAGCTTCATACTCATCCATGTTGTTTGTACACTTGAAGGTCAATCTAGCTATAAACGGGAAATGAGTGCCTTGAGGAGTAATAATCACTGCCCCAATGCCATTACCATATTTATTAACAACTCCATCAAATACCATGCCCCAGCGGGAACCAGGTTCTGAACCTTCTTCAAGCAATGGTTCATCACAATCTTTCATTTTCAAATACAAGATCTCTTCATCAGGAAAATCACACTGCGTTGACTGATAGTCTTCAATCGGTTGGTGAGCCAAATGGTCAGCCATGACACTACCTTAGATAACAACATCTGCCAACGGGAAATCCTCCTAGTTAAACTAGGCTTCTCAAAATATACTTGATTGGATCTATTTTGGATATCAACCAAGTAGTATGATTCAACATATACTGATGCAGACGCTTAACAGTCCAAGCCAAAGCGCAACGAGTCTTTTCTAGCATAGAATACCGAGTCTCACAGTCGGTGAATTTCTTATTGAGGTAGTAAATTACGTATTCTTTCTCTCCAGTTTCATCTTGCTGACCAAGAACACAATCCATACTTTCATCAAGCACAGTAAAATACATTATCAACGGTCTTCCTTCAATAGGCGAAGACAGAATCGGAGGATCAATCTAATACTCTTTGATACTGTCAAAAGCTTTTTGGAAAGCTTCGGTCCAATCACAAGACTGATCTTTCCGAAGAAGCTTCAGTATAGGTGCGCACGTGGCAGTCATATGCAATATAAATCTTGAGATATAATTCAAGCGGTCGAGATAACCTCTGACTTGCTACTCAGTTTTAGGCGCAGGCATCTCTTGTATTGCTTTGACCTTGGCAACATCAACTTCAATACCCTTCTCGTTGAAAATAAAGCCCAACAACTTACCAGAACGAACACCAAAAGTACATTTATTGGGATTCAAGCGAAGTTTGTACTTCCTCAAACGCTGGAATAACGTTAACAAATGCTCAACATGCTCTACTTCATCACTTGATTTAGCAATTATATCATCAACATAAACCTCGATATCTTTATGCCATATATCATGAAAAAGAGTGGTCATATCTCTCTGGTATGTTGCACGAGCATTCTTTAAATCGAAAAGCATCACTCTATAACAGAATGTTGCCTAGGGTGTAATGAACGTGGTCTTCTCCATATCTTCGGCTGCCATTTTGATATGATTATAACTGGAAAATCCGTCCATAATTCAAAATACTTTGAATTTAGCTGTATTGTCTACCAACATATCAATGTGTGGCAGAGGGAAATCATCTTTCGGACTAGATTTACTCAAATCTCTATAATCGAAGCACATGCGGACTATTCCATCCTTCTTTGGAACAGGCGCACACATCTGAATACTCTCGGAGAAGATCAATCAACCCCTTCTTAGCTTCTGGACACATTTGAGACCCAATCTTGACTTCCTTCACATCATCTTCAGAACCCAAGTTGACTAGCTCAACATGCTCTTCGAATGGCTGAATGGCTTTTTCTTCATGCTCAAGCAGACGAGATAATTCATCAGATACTTCTTCATCAGTCTCTTCCTCAACCTCAAACACAGGGAAACAAAAGTTTGGAGAGGGAGTAGGATCATTGTATTCAATGGGTTTGGGAACCAACATGCATAATGATTTGATATTTTGATTTTAGAGAAGTGAATTGTGACCAAATATTATGCAGATGGACAATTATTATTTATTTATTGATGTTTTTTGTGATTACCATTTTCAAAAAAGCGAAAAGCAAAAATAAAACATCATAGATGTGGATGAATATAATTGCATTTTATTGATGATAATTGAAATGCCTAACAATGTTCACTTCTCCCTTAGGCATAGGAGAAGTATTTTTCCTAAAACCATGAAAAAAAATTACTTAGAGCGATGGAAAATAACGGGAACATCAACAACAACCCAATTGTTGCAAGTCTTGCCATTCGTCACAAAGTTGGCGTAATCTTCATCTTCATCACCCTCGATTACAGCAGTTGAGTGTTGTTCATTACCTTGGAAGAACCCTCCTCTACGGAAACTCAGTTGCACTTCTTCAGCTTTGACTTTAAAAGGCCCATGCTAAAATCGCAATCCGACCCTATTCTTGATCTCGACAACCTCTACCATTTGGCCCCACTGATCTGTACTGCCTGCCTCAATAGGTTTTTGAGCTTCTTTGAAATAAGACATGGGTTCCCCAGTTTTCTTCACTTCATCAATGGACAAGGCTTGGAATGGAGTTCCAACCTCCTCCTCAGGTTCAACATACGTAAAAGATGACACATGACTCACTAGAAGCGCTTTCTCTCCACCAACAACGACAATGTTGATGTTCTTCACAAATTTTAACTTCTGGTGCAGAGTGGACATTACAACTACAACCTCATGAATCCATGGCCTTCCCAAGAAATAGTTATAGGCTGGGTGGATATTCATTACTTTAAAAGTAATCTGAAAATCACGCAGACCTATCTTCACTGGAAGGTCTACTTCTCCAATGATAGTTTTGCGAGAACCATCGAACGCTTTAATGATTACACCACTATACCTCATCAAGGCGCCTTGATAGGATTATCTGGACATAGTTGATTTTGGGAGTACATTCAGAGAAGAATTGGTATCAACTAGCACGTTTGACAATGCATCCTCCTTGCAATTCATTGATGTATGTAGTGCCAGGTTGTGATTTCCGCGTTCCTTGGGAAGTTCTTAATCACAAAAACTCAGATTGTTGCAGGAAGTAATATTAGCCACAATATGGTCAAATTGATCCACAGTAACGTCGTGCTCAACATAGGCTTGCTCCAACACTCTTTCCAATGCTTCTCTGTGCGCTTCAGAGTTTATTAACAGAGACAACACTAAAATCTTCGACGGAGTTTCGAGTAGCTGCTCCACCATATTTAACTCACTTCTCTTGATTAACCTTAACATTTCATCATCATCATTAGTCTTCAGCTTGTTGGATTCACCAGACTGATATACTGGAGTACTAATCGGATTCACAACAGGTACGTCCACCTTCTTACTGACTGCAGCCTCTTCTACATCTTTTGGAAAAACCGGACCAAATACACGACCCATGGGTCACCTTCGCGATATCAGCTATATTCACAACAGAATTTGTCATAGGCAAGAACCTCTTGAAGATTCTCCACCATGGTGGCATTATACTAGTAAGGCACGACTTTATCGGATGTATACGGGACGGGGCTCGCTAATCGTATCACTAACGGCGATACCGATCTGTTGACGTTATTACTGCTGCTACTATCAAACTGCATTACTACCCACTCAGGGGTCTTAAACACTAGTATTATCACATTGACATCATATATATCCCTTGACTGTTGAATCTGGATGACATTCTCATCCATCAGCTTCTGGATATCTCTCTTGACAATTATACATCCTCGAGGGTTCACATTGCAGATTGCACAACAATCATGGTCGTGCTCACAATCACTGATCAAACACAAAGTCCTATTCATCTCCGCAAAGGACCTAGGGATACGTCGTACATCGAAGACTCAGAATTTTCCTGGGCAACCATCTACCATGTTGACAGAGGAGTTACCATGAGCGGGCAACGAATTGGCTTTCACATTCGGCGTACGATCCTCAAAGGACACCATCCTACTCTTCACAAGTTTCTGTATCTCATACTTCAATGGGTAACGTTCTCAATATCATGGTCAGGAGCTCCTTGATGAAAGGCATAGTGGAGTTTGGGCTTATACCACCATGGAAGTGGTTCAGGAATTTGCGGTGGATTTCTTGGTTGAAGTAGGTTCTTGAGAACCAAATATGGGTAGAATTCGGCGTATGACATAGGAATAGTGTCAAAAGAGACCTTTTTCCTCTCGAAGTTTTGTTGTTGATTATTGTTGTTGTTGTTGGTTCTGTGTTACGGTTGTTGTTGACATTGTTATTGAATTGACACGATTGATTGTTAGAATTGTTTGAAAACACTGGAATTGTTGATGAAACTTGATATTAATGCTGACGTGGTTGCGGATTTCTTCTGACATGAGGCCTCTTCTGCCTCCTTACAGACACTGCATTGGTTTCCCCTTCCTTCTTCTTGGCAAACTGCTACCATACTTCCTACTGGACGACACCTCTTCCTTAGAAAAATGTCCCTCACGGACTCCTTCCTCTAATATCATCCCCATGTTTAACATTTCGGTAAAGTCACTGGGGACACTAGCAATCATGCGTTCATAATAAAACGAACTCAGGGTCTTTTGGAAAATCTTCGCCATCTCCTTCTCTTCCAATGGAGGATTAATCTAAGCGGCAAGCTCTCTCCACCTTTGGACATACTATTTTAATGTCTCTTTGTCCTTCTGAGACATAGACCTCAGTTGGTCTCTATCATGCACCATGTCCACATTATACTTGTACTATTTCACAAAAGCTTCACCCAAATCGTTGAACGTGCGAACACTTGCATTGTCTAGCCCCATATATGGCATCTTAGAGCAGCACCAGTCAAACCAAACACATGAGGCCTGACCTTCTTATCAAATGCTTTCTTCATTCTCTACTGCTATTACTGACCATGACATATGGCACTCAACCTCTTCTCTTTTATCAAATTTTGCTGATCATATTTGGTCTGACACCATTCAGCTTCAGTCAACTTGGCTTCCATCAAGTCACGCAATAATGCAATCTCAACCTCTACTGGGAGCATAACTTTCATGCCATAAACAAGTGAGAAAGGGGTTTCCCCTGTTGAAGTGCGGATGGATGTACGGTACCCAATGCAAAGCAAATGGGAGCATCTCATGCCAATTTTTGTAGGCTACAACCATCTTCTGAATGATCTTCTTGATGTTCTTGTTTGCAGCTTCAACAACCCCATTCATCTTAGGTCTATAGGGAGAAGAATTATGGTGTGCAATCTTGAAGTCTTTGCAAAGAGCTTCCACCATATTATTCTTCAAGTTAGATCCATTATAAGTAATGATCTTGCTTGGCACACCATAATGGTATATAATCTGATTATTGATAAACCTTACAATAACTTGCTTGATCTGATTATTCATAAACCTTACAATAACTTGCTTGGTTACATTTTCATACGATGTCGCTTCAACCCACTTTGTGAAGTAGTCAATAGCCACCAGAATGAAACGATTTCAGTTCGAAGCTTTAGGCTCAATCATGCCAATCATATCAATTCCCCACATGGAGAAAGGCCATGGAAAGGAAATGACATTTAATAGTGTCGGAGGAACATGAATCTTATCCGCATAAATTTGACACTTGTGGCATTTCTTCACAAACTTGCAATAGTCAGATTCCATTGTCAGCCAATAGTAACCTGCTCTGAACATCTTCTTTGCCATAGCATTTCAATTGGAATGAGTACCAAAGGAACCTTCATGGACTTTAGTCATTAACAGATCTGCTTCGTGTCTATCCAAGCATCTGAGCAGAACCATAGCAAAGTTTCTCTTGTAAAGCACATCACCATTCAGGTAGAAGTTGCCAGCTAATCTTCTCAAAGTCTTCTTATCTTTCAAAGATTCCCCAAGCGGGTAAATCTGACTTTGGAGGAAACACTTAATATCAAAATACCACAACTTTTCATCTTTGACCTCTTCAACAACAAACACATGAGCTGGCCTATCAAGACGTATCGCAGTTAAATTGGGAACCTCATTCCAAAATTTCACCATAATAATGGAAGCCAACGTTGCAAGAGCATCTGCCATCCGGTTTTCATTTTGAGGGATATGATGAAACTCAACCTTTGTAAAAAAGTTGAAGTCCTCCTCGCATAATCTCTATACGGTATCAAACCGGGTTGATTCGTCTCCCATTTACCTTTGATCTGATTCACAACCAAATCTGAATCTCCATATGCGTCAAGATATTTGATTCTGAGATCAATGGCCTCTTCAAGCCCCATAATGCAAGCTTCATACTCAGCCATGTTGTTTGTACACTTGAAGGTTAATCTAGTTGTAAATGGGAAATGAGTGCCTTGAGGAGTAATAATCACTGCCCCAATGCCATTACCATATTGATTAACAACTCCATCAAATACCATGCCCCAACGGGAACCAGGTTCTCGCCCTTCTTCAAGCAATGGTTCATCACAATCTTTCATTTTCAAATACAAGATATCTTCATCAAGAAAATCATACTGCATTGACTGGTAGTCTTCGATCGGTTGGTGAGTTAAATGGTCATCCAAGACACTACCTTTGATAGCTTTTTGAGATCAGTATTCGATATCATACTCAAATAACAATATCTTCCAACAGGCAATCCTTCTAGTTAAAGCAGGCGTCTCAAAAATATACTTGATTGGATCTATTTTGGATATCAACCAAGTAGTATGATTCAACATATACTGACGCAGACGCTTAGCAGTCCAAGCCAAAGCACAACAATTCTTTTATAGCATAGAATACCGAGTCTCACAGTCGGTGAATTTCTTACTGAGGTAGTAAATTATGTATTCTTTCTTTCCAGTTTCATCTTGCTGACCTAGAACACAACCCATACTTTCATCAAGCACATTCAAATATATTATCAACGGTCTTCCTTTAATAGGTGGATACAGAATCAGAGGCTCAAGTTAATACTGTTTGATACTGTCAAAAGCTTTCTGGCAATCTTCGGTCTAATCACAAGACTGATCTTTCCGAATAAGCTTGAGTATAGGTGCACACGTGGCATTCATATGTGATATAAATATTGAGATATAATTCAAGCGGCCGAGAAAACCTCTGACTTGCTACTCAGTTTTGGGCGCAGGCATCTCTTGTATTGCTTTGACCTTGGCAGGATCAACTTCAATACCCTTCTCGCTGACAATAAATCCCAACAAATTACCAGAAAGAGCACCAAATGTACATTTATTGGGATTCAAGCGGAGTTTGTACTTCCTCAAATGCTGGAATAATTTCAACAATGCTCAACATGCTATTCTTCATCACCTGATTCAGCAATCATATCATCAACATAAACCTCGATCTATTTATGCATCATATCATGAAAAAGAGTGGTCATAGCTCTCTAGTATGTTGCACCAACATTCTTTAAACCGAAAGGCATCACTCAATAACAGAATGTTCCCCAGGATGTAATGAACGTGGTCTTCTCCATATATTCAGCTGCCATTTTGATCTGATTATAACCGGAAAATCCATCTATAAATGAAAAGACTTTGAATTTAGTTGTATTGTCTACCAACATATCAATGTATGGCAGAGGGAAATCATCTTTCGGAATAGATTTATTCAAATCTCTATAATCGACGCACATGCCGACTTTTCCATCCTTCTTTGGAACAAGCAAAATATTGGCCACCCATTGCGGATATTCAGCGGTAACAAGAAAACAGGCGTCAATTTGCTTCTGCACTTCCTCTTTGATATTCACTGACATATCAGGATGAGTTCTCCTCAACTTCTGATTGACTGGCGGGCATTCTGGATTCAATGGTAATCTATGCTCCACAATCTCATTATCCAAACCAGGCATGTCTTGATAGGACCAATCAAACACATCTGAATACTCTTTGAGAAGATCAATCAACCCCTTCTTAGCTTCTGGACACAGTTGAGATCCAATCTTGACTTCCTTCACATCATCTTCAGAACCCAAGTTGACTAGCTCAATCTGCTCTTCGAACGGATGAATGGCTTTTCCTTCTTGCTCAAGTAGACGAGATAATTCATCAGATACTTCTTCATCAGTCTCTTCCTCAGCCTCAAACACAGGGAAACCAAAGTTTGGAGAGGGAGTAGGATCATTGTACTCAATGGGTTTGGGAACCAACCTGCATAATGATTTGATATTTTGATTTTAGAGAAGTGAATTGTGACCAAATATTATGCAGATGGACAATTATTATTATTTTTTTTTTGTGATTACCATTTTCAGAAAAGCGAAAAGAAAAATTAAAACATCATAGATGTGGATGAATATCATAGCATTTTATTGATGATAATTTAAATGCCTAACAATGTTCACTTCTCCCTTAGGCATATGAGAAGGATTTTTCTTAAAACCATGAAAAAAACAAATTACTTAGAGCGATGGAAAATAACGGGAACATCAACAGCAACCCAATTGTTGGAAGTCTTGCCATGCGTCACAAAGTCAGCGCAGTCTTCATCTTCATCACCCTCGATTACAGTAGCTGAGAGTTGTTCATTACCATGGATGAACCCTTCTCTACGGAAACTCGGTTGTACTTCTTCAGCTTTGACATTAAAAGTCCCTTGCTAAAATCCCAATTCGGCTTTATTCTTGTTCTCGACAACCTCTACCATTTGGCCCCACTGATCTGTATTGCCTGCTTCAATAGCTTTTTGAGCATATTTGAAAGAAGACATGGGTGCCCCAGTTTTCTTCACTTCATCAATAAACAAGTCTTGGAATGGAGTTCCAACCTCCTCCTCAGCTTCAACATACGTAAAAGATGACAGATGGCTCACCAGTAGCGCTTTCTCTCCACCAACAACGACAATCTTGCCGTTCTTCACAAATTTCAACTTCTGGTGCAGAATGGGCACTACAGCTCCAACCTCATTAATCCATGGCCTTCCCAATAAACAATTATAGGTCGTGTGGATATCCATTACTTGAAAAGTAATATGAAAATCACTCGGACCTATCTTCACTGGAAGCTCCACTTCTCCAATGACGGTTTTGCGAGAACCATCAAACGCTTTGACGATTACACTACTATACCTCATCGAGGCGCGTTGATAGGATAATCTGGACAGAGTTGATTTTTGGAGTACATTCAGAGAAGAACCGGTGTCAACTAGTACTTTTGACAGTGCATCCTCCTTGCAATTCATTGATATATGTAGTGCCAGGTTGTGATTTCCGCCCTTCCTCGGGAAGTTCTTAATCACAAAAACTCATATTGTTGCAAGAAGTAGTGTTAGCCGCAATTTGGTCAAATTGATCCACAGTAACATCGTGCTCAACATAGGCTTGCTCCAACACTCTTTTGAGTGCTTCTCTGTGCGCTTCAGAATTCATTACAAGAGACAACACTGAAATCTTCGACGGAGTTTGGAGTAGATGCTCCACCACATTGAACTCACTTCTCTTGTTTAACCTTAACACTTTATCATCATCATTAGTCTTCAGCTTGCTGGATTCACCAGACTGACATACAGGAGTACTAATCGGATTCACCACTCGTACATCCACCTTCTTACTCACTGCAGCCTCTTCTACATCTTTTGGAAAAAACAGACCAAATACACTACCACTACGGGTCACCTTCGCGATATCAGCTATATTCACAACCTAATTTGTCATAAGCAAGAACCTCTTGACCATTATCCACCATGGTGGCATTATATTGGTAAGGCACGACTTTATCGGAGGCATACGGGATGGGGCCCGCTAACCGTAATACTAACAGCGATACCGATATGCTGAAGTTGTTATTCCTGCTACTATCAAACTGAATTACTACCCACTAAGGGGTCTTAAACACTGGTAATATCACATTGACATCATCTATATCCCTTGACTATTGAATCTGGATTACAATCTCATCCATAATCTTCTAGATCTTTCTCTTGACAATCATACATCCTCGAGGGTTCACACTGAAGACTGCACAACCATCATGGTCGTGCTCACAATCAATGATCAAACACAAAGTCCTATGCATCTCTACAAAGGACCTACGGATACGTCATACATCGAAGACTCAGAAATTTCCTGGACAACCATCTACCATGTTGACAGAGGAGTTACCATGAGCGGGCAACGCATTGGATTTCACATTCGGCGCACGATCCTCAAAGGACACCATCCCGTTCTTCACAAGTTTCTGTACCTCATACTTCAACGGGTAACAATTCTCAATATCATGGGTGGGGCTCCTTGATGAAAGGCACAACGGAGTTCGGGCTTATACCACCATGGAAGTAGTTCGGGAATTTGCAGTGGATTTCTTCATTTAAGTAGGTTCTTGAGAACCAATGATGGGTAGAGTTCGGAGTATGACATAGGAATAGGGTCAAAAGAGACCTTTTTCCTCTCGAAATTTTGTTGTTGATTATTGTTGTAGTTGATTCTTTGTTGTGGTTGTTGTTGACATTGTTGTTGAATTGGCACTGATTGATTGTTAGAATTGTTTGAAAACACTGGAATTATTGATGAAACTTGATATTGATGCTGACGTGGTTTCATATTTCTTCTTACATGAGGCCTCCTCTGCCTCCCTATAGATACGACATTGGTTTCCCCTTCCTTCTTCTTGGCAAAACTTCTACCATACTTCCTACTGGACACCACCTCTTCCTTAGAAAAACGTCCCTCATGGAGTCCTTCCTCTAATCTAATCCCCATGTTTACCAGTTCGGTAAAGTCACTGGGGGCACTAACAATCATGCGTTCGTAATAAATTGAACTCGGGGTCTTTAGGAAAATCTTCGTCATCTCCTTCTCTTCTAATGGAGGATTAATCTGTACGGCAACCTCTCTCCACCTTTGGGCATACTCTTTGAATGTCTCTTTGTTCTTCTGAGACATGGACCTCAACTGGTCTCTATTAGGCATCATGTCCATATTATACTTGTACTGTTTCACAAAAGCTTCACACAAATCATTGAACATGCGAACACTTGCACTGTCTAGCCCCATATACCATCTTAGATGAGCACCAGTCAAACTGTTTTGAAAGTAGTGAATCAATAACTGATCATTATCAATTTGAGTTGACATCTTTCTGGTGTACATAATAAGGTGGCTTAACGAACAAGTGTTCCCCTTATACTTTTCAAAATCAGGGACTTTAAACTTCATCGGGATCTTCACATTTGGTACCAAGCAGAGTTCATCAGCACTCTTACCAAACATGTCTTTTCCTCTCAATGTGTTCAACTCCTTGCGCAGCTCAAGGAACTGGTCCTTCATTTTATCCATTTTCTCATAAAGATTTGGGCCTTCAAATGGCTTAGAATGGTAGAGGGTGTCCTCAACATGAGGAAAGGTATGAACAACTGGAGGTGGCATATACATGACCTGGGCTAGATGCCGGCATAGAAGCAAATGTGGGTGCAAACCCTTCAGGCATGAAATTTGGTGGCATTCCCAACGGAATCGAGCAGGCATAGATGGAACAGATTGAGTAGCAGCAACAAGCATGGTTGAGGTAGCAACCTCGGAGATGAAAGTCCTCTGAGGAGGAGGAGTTGCAGGAGTCGGTGAAGACTGATTTTGCGCAGCAAGAACAGACTCCACCATAGCATTCAGACGAGCAATCTCATCCTTCATTTCTTTATTCTCTTGTTCCAAATGCTTCATACTCCTGGGTTGATTGGCACGAGTGTTGTATCGGTGAGTCAGCTTGGCTGAAGCACAAAATAATAACCGATAAGACATCTGGCGGAAGAAAACCTGTTATGCGAATGATGCATGAAATGCAATGTTTTTGTTTATTTAATTTCAAGTAACAGACAATTTTATTTGCAAATATATAAAAATAACAATTTGATTGACCATAAAAATCTCTTTCATTCATATAATTTGGAAGGATTACACTTAGTACAATTTCAGAAACCAAAGTACAAACACAAGAGAAAAGGAAACTAATCATCCTAATGATCCCCTAACAGCGGTGTCGGATGATCTGGCTGCAGGCGCGTACTTCCTTCGGATGTGTCGAATCTCGGTCTCAAAAGATGTCTTCATCTGAGCCTTCTCAAGGACAAGTTGGTCAACAATCTTCTTCCAAGCACCGGAAGGCAGAGGCATACTAGAGGAAGATGGACCCTCATGCTCCGTCTGTATCTTCACTATTCGGTCTTCAAGAAGGTCAATAAGTGTGTCCTTGTCTTTCGACTCAAGCTGCAACTCCTCATGCTTTCGGCTCAAAGCATGGAACCGCTCTCCCCACATCTCTCTCTCTTGCTTCATCTTGGAGAGTGCGTCTTTCAACTCCTCTACATCTTGGTTAGGGAGAGTTGATGGCTCAGCCACAACCAAAGACATAGGTCTCTCACAAGCATACGATATCTTCAACTCCAAAGCTCTCTTCTTCACCCAAGTAGTGTAAGCTTCCAAAGCTACACAGTTGCACGGACCAAGCTCAGATCTTCCTTTCCTATGCATATTATGCCAATCATATATCATCTTCTGCTTTAAATGTTGGGGATCTTTACCCTCTTGATAGAAAAGACCTTCTAACTGAGTGTTACTAGGTTTGTCTCTCAAGGGGAACCTAAGTTGACAACGAGCTAAAGTAGGGTTTAAGTTAATTCCTCCTTGTGTACCAATGAGAGGCACATTAGAGAATTCTCCATAACTATCTATAGTATCCAAACTACTCAATGCAGAGTCATACCAAACAATGTCATCGTTAGTGAGGGACATAAGTCTCTGAGACCACTGCAGACATTGTTTGTTCTCCATAAAAGCAGGCGTCTGAGGCAAGTGCGAAAGAAACCACTTGTACAGAAGAGGAACACAACATACAATAGTCCCACCACATTTAGAATTCCTCAAATGCAAAGAGAAATGCATATCACCCAACAAAGTAGGCACAAGATTCCCAATCAAGAAGATTCTAGTGGCGTTAACATCAACAAAATCGTCAATGTTAGGGAACAAACTTAGACCATAGATGACTAACATAAAGATAGCTTCAAAAGCGTCCATACTACCGGCTTGAGCAAAGACAGTAGATTTTCCAATGAGGAACTAAGAAGTCAACCCAAAAATACCTCATTTCTTTACCCAATGGACCTCAATCTCAGAATTCTTCAGATGAAGAGCTTCGCATATGATGTGAGATCTGGGAATCTCCTCCAATCCACTAAAAGGCACCTTGTCAAAAACAGGTATTCCCAAGAGATGGGCATACTCCTCTAACGTAGGCATAAGTGGATAATCAGGAAAAAATACGCAACGGAAGAGAGGATCATAAAACTGAACCAACACACTCAAGAGTCCTTTAACCACAGAAGCAGATAACACAGATAAAAGCTTCCCCTATCGTTGCTTGAAGTCCAAGGGATCTAATACAAAGGATGACAACTTCCTTAACTCTTTCAAGTCGGGACATATGAAGTTTTACTTCTTAGTGTTCCTTCGAACAGAATCCATGGTCTGAAAATATTTGCAAATAAAGCCTCAGTCCCTTGAAGTTATTTTTCGTGTGATGAATGTTATGATGCGCATGAATGCATGAATGCCACAATCACAAATAAGGAATCACACACAAGGCAAACAAACCAAGGTCAAGGGAAGAATCAAGTCATTGTCAAGATCATTCATTCATTTTGGTGGATTATGGTTTTCACTTTATCAACACCCGAGTTCCATTGATATTGACAAAACTTGATTGGATCAACCAAAAATCAAAGGGTTTATTGTGAGTCACGAGCATAGAGTCAGGTTAAGAGGCATCCCAAAGTAGTGTACTAAGGATAAAAACCTGTAGATCATGTTCTAAAAAGTTCCTAGAGTCTTAATTCCATCTATCAGATATTATAAGTTAGGATGAATGACTCATCAACCCATAATATTCTCAAGAGAAACTTGTCTGAGTATAGTATCGCGTAACAACTGTTATCAAGTCTACACCTGAACAGTCTCCGCACTACATCCTAAATAGGCTAAGTTGGGTTAAATGGGTTACGGTCCTTAGATTCTAGGACCCCATATCATAGAAAGTAATGTCTAACCACAAATAACTTGTGTGACATCAATAGCTCCAAAAAGGTCTCCACTAAGTAGATGGGTCTCAAGCCAACTTGTTAAGGACTACTCTACACAAGTCGAACATGACTATACCATCCTCTTATCTTAATTGCACTCAAGTTCGGGTTAGAACTTATCTCACCACTCAGAGATCACCAAGCACAACAAGCACATTATATCATACAAATAAATATGCAAACATCAAATATATAAATATATACGCATAAAAAAGTAGGCTAAACCCACTGAGGACTACTCCCCAGCAGAGTCGCCACTTAATTTTTGTAGCGGTAAAGTCATGACCATTAAGCTATGGATAAACTTAACGTCAATAAAACTAGAGTCGCCACCGCGCTTTTATTGTTTCCAAATGAAAAGGGAAAAGTACGAATAAAACCCAAAGATAAGAAGTTTTCAAATCAAAACTAATAAAATGCCATAGATTATAGGTAAGGGGGTTGGTTACACAAAGGGAAAGTGGTAGCACCCAAAGTGTCCTAGGTACTCCTAGGGAGCCCTTTTTTATGTGTGTATGTGTTTTTGGTATGAAAGATGTTTGCAATAAATAGAGTGTGGAGATGAGAAAAGAATTCATTAATTATATTTTTGTGTTTGACAAGACCTTCGGACTTGTGCCTATGTACCAACATAAAAATGAGGGATTAAAACCTCGTAGTTTGTGGTATCAATTTCAAAATGAATGGATTGCTTTTAATCAAAAATTAAGTTTAAAAGAGGCACAAAGGAGCATGAAAGAGTTTGAATGAGTGTTAGTTCTTTTTATCTTTTGAAATTTTAAGTCAATATGGTTAAGTCTATTTACAAATTTTATTAAGAAAAGAGTTTAAAAATGCAATGGCATAAGACCAAAGTTTCTAATTTGAAAAAGAGTCTAAATTTGAAATCACAAGCAAATAAAGGTTTTGAAAAGGGGGAAAGATTTTGAAATTTAAGAAATGGGAGGAGATAAAGAGACTAATCCTAAGCATGAAATTAAAAGTTGAGAGTTGAAAATATCTTACCAATGGGATGCAATCCAACAGACAAGAATGTCACATAGAAAACCCATTTTCCTTTTGAACTTTTAATCAATCCATAAACAGCAAGCAATTAGCAATATGAAGATCAAGGAATCAAATAAAGATAGCCACATCCAAGCAAGCACTTCCATAGCTAGCAGTCTTCTCTGTCTTCTTATGTATCAGATGAAATACTCCTTGATTAACTCAGAATAATGCATTAGACACCAGATCAAAATAACAGTTGTATCAAGACGATGTAGCAGATGAATTCAAGTGGATCCCAATACTTGCTTCAGATGAATGCTCAAATCTCAATAACTTGGTCTCAGAAATGTTTGCATTGGCCAAGTCCTTTTTGCTCATGGAATGTTGCCTAATTCTAAGTCCAAAAGCTCAGATCAAACCCAACAGTACACAGAAACATTTTTTAGGGTTTTTGTTGTTTATTAAGTATTTTAAGGTCCTAAGACACAAACACAAACAAAATATACAAACAAATATACAATCACAATATATGGCTCAAATGAGCAAAGTGAAAATGACATAAACATAAACAAGTTAAATGATATGTAAATGACAAATGAAATGGTAAATGACTTGAATTTAAATTGCATAAAGTAAATGACTTAAAAATAAAAACAATACTAATAAAACTTAGTCAAATGTTAGTTGATTAGATGTTAGTGATGTTTTGCTTTTCAATTGATTAAGTCCTTCTTTGAAGAACACTCAACCCTCTATTCACAAGCATGGATCCTTGAACCAAGACATCTTCCAAAGGAAGGAAAAAGGCCAATTTTCCACACAATACCATGAAAGGGGGAAGACTTACAATCTCACTTACTAGAATGATATGCCTTTAGGGTTAAAATTAAGCTCTATGTTAAGCAATCGTAATTAGACGTATGTATAAGTCACAACTAACTGAGGTCGGGCAATAGAAGTTTTGGTGTTAATGCATGTTAGAGATATGGTATAATGAACCATACTCCTAAAACATATCACACACGTAAAAAAAAAATCAAAGGATGGACCTGTCTCATCCATACTTGTATTGGTTCATCTAACACAAAGTTATTGATGAACCAATTAGCCTTAGGATATTGAGACTTCATTGGTCAATGGAAGGGATGGGAGAGAATGAGATTGAATATGAAGAGGGAGGGGAGATAAGAGAAACACAAATTGGTCATGGGAGGAATTTTATCAAATTAAAATCATTCATTCATTTTGGAAGATGAAATGTACATTTCATCAATCCCCTAAATCCAATGATTTTAACTTAACAAAAGTCAAATCAACCTTGACCAAGGCCCAAACACATAGTCAAACTTCACAAGTCAATAAAAATGGCTCAACATAATTTCTACACAATTAATCAATTAAAAATCAAATTAAAAAATGCATTTAAATTAAATTTAGTTTGGTCAAAACCTAAAATCATTTCAAAACACCAAATAAATGGCCAAGACATTTATCCTAGGTTAAACAAGGTCAAATGACCTTAGACAAAAAAAAATCATAATTTTTTAAAAGTCATAAGTATTTTTAAACAATTAAAAATATGCACAAAAACAATTAAATCATGAAAAATATCAAAATTAATCCATAAAATAATTTTTAATCAGAAAATAAAAGAGAAAAATATTTAAAGATTTTTGGTGAAAGTCCCATATTTTTTGCATTAAAAATGAAATTAATATGAATTAATCAAAATAAATGTATTAAATGAAAAATCAGAAAATAAAAAGAAAAAAAAACGTAAATAAAAAAAACAAGGGCCATCAGATCTCCCTTATTAATTGAAGTCGCAGATCTGATGGCCAAGCGCGCGCTTCCACCACACGCCCGAGTCAACTGCGCTACACACTTGGTAGTCACTTTAGACGCGTGAGATTAAAACATGAGAACCATATCAGATGGCCTGGATTGATCCAGCGCACCACCGGAGCCCTAGCTCCGGTGATCACCACCGGTCTGGTTCAGGCTCAACTCCATGGAAAATGAAAAGTGAATATATTAATTTGAAGGAAAAATGCTTAGGAGCACGAATCTGGCCTCAATTTTCTCCAATTCCAAGTATATAAAAAGATACAGAGATTTGAATTTTGAGGATCATGAACTGAGTTGCTTCGATTTAAACTCATAGCAACTCAATCTTCTTTCTTACATTGGTAGGACTTAAGACAACCAAAAATAAAAAAGAATGGTGAAGAATTGAAGGAAAATCGAAGAGATGAAGTTTCTGAAAATTCACCTTCAATGGAGCTTCATAGTTGCTCGATCTTGATTCCAATTGTGCTTGGCCTTGCTTCAGATGCTTGTTGGAAGTGATTAGGATCAAGAAATAGTCTGGACTCTTGGAGTTTCAATCTCAAAACAGATGGAGATTTGAAACTCGATTTTCAAAATAAAACCTTCAAGATTATCCTTTAATGGAGAGGGTTTGGATTGCAGGTTCAAAGCTTGGGCATGAGGTCCTTAATTCTAAGCAATGAGGGTTGTATTTATAGCCAAGGAGAATCATTTCTACACACTTCCAAATTTGGCAAAAATGACTAATTCCCTTTGCATGCTTGCATGGGAGTGTGATAGGCTCATCAAGTGACGTATTCAGATCCAAAAATGAGTGAGAATCATGATGTAATCATGCCATGTGGCCATGCAACCGTGTATGAAATGTGGAAGTGAAAATCATCCAAATGGTTCCTCATATTGCACCCATGCGCAAGTCCTTCATTCTTTGGCCAAATGAGGTGATCTTAGACTTTTTTGGAAAGGTGAGATCAAGGGGAACAACTTTTATGTTGGACACGTTTTCATTTGAAGCTTGGATCATGACGAATTATGAGGTGGATGTTTGGGAAATCAAACATATTTGAAAATTTTCTAAGTCCCAAGTCAAATGTTCAATTCTTCCACCTTGAATAACTTTCTCTGTGGTCTTCAAATGAGAAATGTTCCTTCATCAAAGTTGTATCTATTTCAAACCTCTTAAATTTAGTCACAAATTTGACCTCGTTTGGATTTTTCATGAAGGAGTTATGCATTTTAGAAGTTGAGGAAAATAACTTGTTCAATGGTAGTGGGCCAAAATGATCTATAATTTTTCCTCTTGGCACATGCATTTGCGAATTGAATTTGAACATCCTCCAAACATAAACGTTGAAGTAGACATATTTAATTTTATCATTGAATTTTAATGGTTTCCATCTCATAAAAATTGAGCAAGTTGTGGTCTTGGGAAGTTGACCTCCAAACTAGGGTTTAGACAAAATGACGTATAATCTTTCACCATAAAAGTTGACTTTCCAAGCAAAACTAAATCTTGACTTCAGCCTTAAAGTTGTTTGGAATGTCATTTTAAGTAACTTTTCTCTTGGAATAATTTTCATATGACAAACATTGTAGGAGTTAGGGTCTAGAGAACCTCAGTTTTGACTAGTTGACTTTCTCTGGTCAACCCCCATGAACCATCTTGCTAGCTTGATGTTCTCTTGACTTTTGGGACTCATGGAGGATCATATATGTGTAAGATGATGAAATATGAAGTATCCCTTGATATACTTGATCAAATGTTGAAGAAACTTGTTCAGGAAGTCACACAAGATATATGAAGACCATATATGATGATTTCTTGATCAAAATGATATATGAAGACCATAGGGATCCATATATGATGTCTAGAGCCAATGTGAACCAATTTTTGATTCCACTCCTTACATTGAGGGCCTTAAACCATAGATATGAGCTTGATAGAGCATATGTGATCATGCATACTACCTACAAAAGCAACAAACTATACATTGACATATTTTTAGTATTTTGGTTAGTAAATAGTGAAAAAAAAAGTATGATACAGTCAAAGTGTGCTTGGTGATCTCTCCCAATATGAACCCAATGAATGAGAGGTAAGGAGGATGCCAAGGTGCAATCCCATTGCCAATGCATATGATGAGATGGCATGAGGGATTTTAGGGTCAAAATTAGGGTCTTACAATACTTCTCATAACAGACAAGTTGTTGGAGAAGAATATTCATTGTTTCTCCTTGTGTTGATATGGTTTTGTATGAAGAAGATTTGATATTTTATTCTATGCGTATTGCACTAAAGTCTATGAATAAGGGGGAATGCTTTGAATAGTTAGGACCTACGCCCCTTACGGAAAGTCTCTCTAGAAAAGGATAGGAGAAACTCTGTTTTATCATTCACTATTACTTAAGGCTCGTATCATATAATTTGAATCGTATTTACCAAGTGTTGACCTTTGATTTATCTTGTATAACCCGCTGCTTAGTATGACTGAGGATGCCTTGATTGAGAGTCTGACTTGAGGCTTCGAGCTCCACAGCTAATAGTGTAAGAACAAAAATTGTTCTACAACAGATTCCGTGATTTTGATGATAACAAAGGATGAAACCAAAAATGGCACCCTAACGAAAAGTTTCTAAGTGTGCAAGGTTCTAAAGAAAGAAGAAATGAATCTGATGATGTCATCAGATACAAATTCTCAAGTATTAGAAGCATCTGAAGTGGAATCACGTTCAAGAAAGTCTAGAAGCTCTAACTCTGGACAAAACTGCAAAGTATCAGAAGCATCTGAACATGAAGTAAAGTCTAGAGGCTCTGACTCTGAACAAATGCCTTCTGTAAATTCTGAAAGTTATCAGCGCCATCTGAACTCTCAAGAGATCAACATCAGAAGCAAGATTCCAAGATTCTCCAGAAACACAATTACTCTGATCATAGATTTGCTAATCATGATAAAGTAACGTTTAAGCCAAGTAAAGTTCTGCAATTGGATTTCCTTATTAAGAAAGAGACGTTAATCTCCACTTCCAAGAGAGAAGATACTACTTGTGGTAAGTAGTCACTTCAAAGACGAAAAGTTAAACTGCAGAAGCTATTTTAGTGATGGAGTAAACTCAGTTTAATATCCACCAGATTCAACTCTACTCCAACTCTTATATAAATAGAGATGCAATCAACATTCAGTAAGCAAGAAATCAACTAGCCAAAACTATACTGAATTATTTCACGCTCAAGAAAATCATCTTTGCTCTCAAAGAATTTCACTAAGCTTTTGCTTATTAAGTGAAAAATTTGTTCTTAAGTTTGTAATACTTGCTTTCTTAGAAGCACTCTAGATTACATATCTTGTATCTTTTATTTGTTTGATTTCCTCAAGTGACTTTGTGTGGTCTGTAGACTTGAGAAGACTAAGAGATTTTCTTCTCTCTTAGGTGTTGTTTGTAATCTTTCAAGATTAGTGGATTAAGTCCTTGTTGAAGGCAAAATCACCTTGGCCGGGTGGACTGGAGTAGCTTTGTGTTATAAGCGAACCAGTATAAAATCTTTGAGTGATTTTCATTTTGAAAAGCGCTTATTTTTCCAAACAATTCAAACCCCCCCTTTCTTGTTTTTCTCACCTTCAAATAGGAAAAGCCTTATTAAGTGACCAATGGTCTTTTGGTCACTCAAATTAGACTGTTGGATTATACAATATCAAAGGATTTAGCTGATCAAAATCACTTTTGATCAAATTGAATCGAGGGTTTTATTTGATTTTGAACTAGGTTAATCCTAATCTAAAGGTAAGAATTATTCACAAGCTAATCCTAAGGGAACATGTAATAGCTAGTCAAAACTTGATTAAAATTATATGTCAGAATTAATCTTAGGGGATCATGCAACTATTGGTCAAGGTTTGGTTAAAAATCTATGTCAAATTCTAATCCTAAAGGAAACATGTGTGTTAAATAGTTAAAATATCAAAATAAGCCTCCTAAGGGCAAAAAGGTCATTTTACAAAGATATGGATTAAATTCTAATTAGAATCTAACTAGAACCTATAATTTGATTAAATCCTAAAATTGATTTTAACTTAAGGTTTAGAAAATTACTAAATTCTACAATCAACTAATTCCAACTAAACGTAATATCTAATTTCTAATCTACTCAAAATTTACACTAATCAAATCTAAAAAAGCCTAATTAAATTCTAAAGCTAACATTCTAATTAAATTCCAAAAAGGTTCTAATTAACAATTAATTTACAAAATCAATCAAAACTAAATCTAGCTAAATCAATCCTTAATTACTAATTAATCAAATGATTAACCATCACTAATCATAACACTGGGCCTAAAATGAAGAAAGGAGACGCAGGCCTTGTACAGGGTGAGCTCACTGATGTCCTGGCATCGGAGGCCTAACCATGGGCCCAACAGACATATGCATTACAATCCAGGGGTGTATGCATGTGCGTAAGACCCCAATTTTGACCCTAAGATCCCTCATGCTATCTCATCATATGCATTGGCATTAGGATCACACCTTGGCACCCTCCTTACCCCTCATCTATTAGGTTTGCACTGGGAGAGATCACAAAGCATATTGGATTGTATCATACTTAATTTTTCTTTGTTTACTAACCAAAATACCAAAAATATGCCAATGTTTAGTTTGTTGCTTTTATAGATATTGTGTATGCTCACATATGCCCTATCAAGCTCATATCTAGGGTTTAAGACCCTCATGCAAGGAGCTCAATCAAAAATTGGTCTACATTGGCTCTAAGTATCATATATGGATCCCCGTGTTCTTCACATGTTATTTTTGTCAATAAATCATCAAGAGTTTGGAGTTGGTTTGCTTGGGAAACCCTAATTCATCTAGGTATCTTGTGTGACTTCTTCAACAAGTTTCTTCAATAGGTTTCTTCAACAATTGATCAAATATTTTAATGGATACTTCACCTTACATCATCATATGCATATATAATCCTCCATGAGTCCCAAAAGTCAAGAAAATAGCAAGCTAGCAAGATGGTTCATGGTGGTTGACCAGAGGAAGTCAACTAGTCAAAACTAGGGTTCCCTAGACCCTATCTCCTACAATTTTTGTCATATGAAAATTATCCCAAGAGAAACGTTACTCAATATTACATTCCAAACAACTTTCATGTTGAAGTCAAGAGCTAGTTTTTCATGTAAAGTCATTTTTTATGGTGAAAGATTGTAGGTTATTTTGTCTAAACCCTAGTTTGGAGGTCAACGTCCCAAGGCCATAAGTTGCTCAATTGTTTTTAGATGAAATCCATTGAGATTTCATGATCAAATTCAAGATGCCTACTTCAACTTTGATGTTTGGAGGAAGTGCAAATTCAACTTGCAAATGCATGTGCCAAGAGGAAACATTATAGGTCATTTTGGACCAATACCATTGAACAAGTGATTTTCCTCAACTTCTAAAATGTATAACTCCTTCAAGACAAATCCAAATAAGGTCAAATTTGTGACCAAATTGAAGAGGTTTGAAAGAGATACAACTTTGATGAAGGAACTTTTCTCATTTGAAGTCCATAGAAAAGGTTATTCAAGGTGGAAGAAGAGAACATTTGACTTGGGACAAATAAATTTTTTAAATATGTTTGATTTCCCAAACTTCCACCTCAAAATTCATCATGATCCAAGCTTCAAATGAAACAGATTTCAACATGAAAGTTGTTTCCCTTGATCTCACATTTCCAAAAAATCCAAGATTTACAAGTGAACAATGATTAATAAATAAGAGAAAATTACAAATGAGACATGATTGAATCAATATTATATTGCTAGACTTGAGACTCCTCTGAAGAAGCAACTGAATATGAGAAATCTTCACCACTAACTGCATTCACAACTTTTCCACAGTGGTCCTACAACGGGTTGGTTATGACATTGAGTCCTGCCTTAGAAAATGATAAAACCTTCTGATCAATAAGCTTTTATACTCTTGACTGGAGAGGCCAACAATCCTCAGTAGAATGTCCTATATGCCCGGCATGGAAGGCGCATGAGGCATTGGGGTTGTGTTCTGCATGATGTGGGAAAGTGGCAGGCATAATCTCTCTCGTCTCAATGAGTCCTTGCTGGACAAGTACATGAGTAATTAAGCATATGATACAGGGATTGGTCCACGATAAGGAAGCTTCCTGTCATAACGTTTGGTCTGTTTCTGCCCTTGATGGTCACATGGCACAGTTTGTTGACTTTTCAGAATTTGAGCCGGAGGCGGTTGCTGATACTTAGATATAACACCATGTGGGTATAAGTATCATGGCATAGGCACCAAAGGAATCTACGATCGAGAATGAATCTGAGGAATAGCCATTGGTTGGAACATTTAAGCATAATGCACCAAGCCAGGATTGACTATCTGATGAGAAGTCTGACCATAATGAATTCTAATTGGGACATATGGTGCCCCAGTATAGGTGTACTGAGGTGTAACAACAGTAGAAGATGATGCCCCAGGATACGCCAACAGTGTTCCAGAGTGATATCCTTGATTTGGATACTGCATAACAGGTTGGACCATAGGTGGAGGAACTTGCACATGAATTGGAAGACCCTTATATTCAAACTCCTTCTTAATAAGCACCTTAGCAGTCACGGGTGTAAAGCACACAAATTTCGATCGATGAGTTCTTGACCTTTGGTCTTGAAAGAGTAATAATTCTCTATAGAATTCCCTACATGTCCGACATGATATCCATTTATGGCATGAGGGTCATGCTGATTGTAGCGGTAAATTCATGACCATTAAGCTATGGATAAACTTAACGTCAATAAAACCAGAGTCGCCACCGCGCTTTTATTCTTTCCAAAGGAAAAGGGAAAAGTAAGAAAAAAACCCAAAGATAATAAGTTTTCGAATCAAAACTAATAAAATGCCAGAAATTACAAGTAAGGGGGTTGGTTACACAGAGGGAAGGTGTTAGCACCCAAAGTGTCCTAGGTAATCCTAGGGAGCCCTTTTTTATATGTGTATGTGTTTTTGGTATAAAATAATATTTGCAATAAATAGAGTGTGGGGATGAGAAAAGAATTCATTAATTATATTTTTGTGTTTGACAAGACCTTCAGACTTGTGCCTACGTACCAACATAAAAATGAGGGATCAAAACCTCGTAGTTCATGGTATCAATTTCAAAGTGAGTGAATTGATTTTTACCAAAATTTAAGTTTAAAAGAGGCACAAAAGGCCTAAGAGAGTATTAATGAGTGTTAGTTCTTTTTGTCTTTTGAAATTTTGAGTCAATATGGTTAAGTTCATTTACAAGTTTGATTAAGAAAAAAAGTTCAAAAACGCAATGGCATAAGGCCAAAGTTTCTAGTTTGAAATAAAGTCTAAGTTTAGAAATCACAAGCAAAGAAGGTTTTGAAAAGGGGAAGAGATTTTAAATTTAAGAAGTGGGAGGAGATGAAGAGACTAATCCTAAGCAAATATGTAAAAGTTAAGGGTTGAAAAGTCTAAAAAATGGGATACAATTCAATAGACAAGAATGTCATATAGAAACCCATTTTTCCTTTGGAGTTTAAAATCAAACAATATCAATAATCAAGCATGGTGAAGGGCAAGGTATCAAATAAAGATAGTCACATCCAAGTTAGCAACTTCATAGTCTTCTTTATAATCTTCCCATGTATCAGATGACATACTCCTTGAATGACTCAAAATAAGGCATTAGACACAGGTCCAAAGTAACATTTGCATCTAGACTATGTAGCAGATGAACTCAAGTGGATCCCAATACTTGCATCAAATGAAAATTCAAATCACAAGAACTTGGTTTCAGAAATGTTGACATTGGCCAAGTCCTTTTGCATAGGGAATGTTGCTTAATTCTAAGTTCAAAGCTAAGATCAAATCCAACAGTCCACACAAACATTTAGGGGTTTTTGTTATTTATTAGGTATTTTAAGGCCCTAAGCCCACAAACACAAACATGATACACAAAACAATATATACAATCACAATAGATGGCTCAAATGAGCAAAGTAAAAAATGGCATAAACATAAACTAGTTAAATGGTATGTAAAATGGCAAATGAAATGGTAAATGACTTGAATTTAAATGGCATAAAGTAAATGACTTGAAATTAAAAGTAACAAGAATAAAAGTTAGTCAAATGTTAGTTAATTAGATGTTAGTACTGTTTTGCTTTTCAATTGATTAAGTCATTCTTTGGAGAACACTCAACCCTATATTCACAATAATGGATTCTTGAACCAAGCCATCTTCCAAAGGAAGGAAAAAAGGCCAAATTTCCACACAATACCATGAAAGGGGGGAGACTTACAATCTCACTTACTAGAATGCTATGCCTTTTGGGTCAAAATTTAGCGCTATGTTAAGCAATCGTAATTGGACTTATGTAAAAGTCTCAACTATCTGAGACTGGGAAATAGAAATTTTGGTGTTAATGCATGTTAGAGATATGGTATAATGAACCATACTCCTAAAACATACCACACACAAAAATAAAATGATCAAAGGATGGACCTAATCGCATCCATACTTGTATTAGTTAATCTAACATAAAGTTATTGATGAACCAATTAGCTTTAGGATATTGAGACTTCATTGGTCAATGAAAGGGATATGATAGAATGGGATTGAAGATGAAGAGGGAGGGGAAATTAGACAAACACAAATTGGTCATGGGAGGAATTTTATCAAATTAAAATCATTCATTCATTTTGGGAAATGAAATATACATTTCATCAATCCCCTAAATCCAATGATTTTAATCCAGCAAAAGTCAAATCAACCTTGACCAAGACCCAAACACATAGTCAAACTTCACAAGTCAATAAATATGGCTCAACAAAATTTCTACACAATTAAACAATTAAAAATCAAATTAAAATGCATTTAAATTAAATTATGTTTAATCAGAAACCTAAAACCTCTTCAAAACACCAAATAAATGCCTAAGAGATTTATCATAGGATAAACAAGGTCAAAGGACCTTGGAGAAAAAATTCATTATTTTAGAAAAGTCAGAAGTATTTTTAAACAATTAAAAATATGCACAAAAACAATTAAATCATGAAAAATATCAATATTGATCCAAAAAATAATTTTAATTCAGAAAATGAAAGATAAAAATATTTGAATTTTTTTGGTGAAAGTCCCATATTTTTTGGATCAATAATGAAATTAATATGAATTAATGAAAAATAAGCAATTAAATGGAAAATTCAAAAATTCAAAAAAACGAGACCCATCTGATCTCCCTCATTAATTGAGGTGGCATATCAGATGGATGAAAATGCACGCTTCATGTGTACACGAGTCAACTGTCCCACACGTCTGATAATTACTTTGGATGGATGAGATTAGAAGCTGTGAACCAAATCAGATGGTTGAAACATTGTCAACACACCTCCGGAGCCCTAGCTCCGATCATCTTCTCTGGTGAGGACCACTGGACTGGTCCAGGCTCAACTCCTAGAAAAATGGAAAATGAGTACACTATTTTGAAGGAAAAATGCTCAGGAGCACGAATCTGGCCTCAATTTTTTCCAATTCCTACTATATAAAAAGATAAAGGGATTTGAATTTTGAGGATCATGATCTGAGTTGCTTCGATTTGACCTCAAAGCAACTCAATCTTGTTGCCTACATTGGTAGGACTTCAGCAAACCAATAATCAGTCAAAATGAGGGAGAATCGAAGAAGTAAAGTTTCTGAAATCTCACCTTCGAGGAGTTTCAAATTAACTTGATCTTGCTTCCAATTTGGCTTGGCTTGAATAGAGACCATGGTAGATAGCACGCGCGTGGCCATCAAATCTACCACCTCAATTAATGAGGTGGATCTGATAGCCCTTGTTTTTTTTCTTTTTATTTTAATTTATGATTTTCTTTTAATTGCTCCTATTTTATTTAATTCATATTAATTTGATTTTTAATCCAAAAAATATGTGACTTTCACAAAAAATCTTTAAATATTTTCCTCTCCCATATTCTGAATTAAAATCTTTTTTTGAATTAATTTTTATATTTTTCATGAATTAAATATTTTTTTTGCATATTTTTAATTTTTTAAAAATACTTCTGACTTTTTAAAAATAGTGAAAATTTTTGTCTAAGGTCCTTTGACGATGACCGACCTAGAATAAATACATTGGCCATTTATTTGGTGTTTTGAAGGGATTTTAGGTTTTACCCAAATAAAAATGTATTTTAATTCATTTTTAAATTGATATTTTTATTGATTAAATTTTTAAAAATATTGTTGAGCCATTTTTATGGTCTGGTAATGTTTGACTCTCTCTTTGGGCCTTGGCCAAAGTTGATTTGACTTTTGTTAAATTAAAACCATTGGATTTATGGGATTGATGAAATGTACATTCCATCTCCCAAAATGAATGGATGATTTTGATTTGATGAAATTCCTTCCATGATCAATTTGTGTTTCTATCTCCCCCTCCCCATTCTTCATACCTATTCTTCCTCATTCTCTCATTTGACCAATGAAATCTCTAATGTCTAAAGGCTAATTGATTCATCAATGACCTTGTGTCAGATGAATCAATACAAGTATGATTGAGATAGGTCACTCCCTCTTGATCATTTATTTTACTGTGTGGTATGTTTTAGGAGTTTGGTTCTTCATACGAAATCTCTAACATACATTAACACCTAATTTTTTATTACCCGACCTCAGATAGTTGTGCCTTCTATATAAGTCCAATTACGATTGCTTAACCTATAGCTAAATTTGACCCTCAAGGCATATCATTCTAGTAAGTGAGATTGTAAGTCTCCAATTCTTCATGGCTTTGTATGGAGACTTGACCTTTTTTCCTTTCATGGGAGCTAGTGGCATACTTGTTGAATTATCCAAGTTGGAGCCCTTCTCATGGAAGATATCTTAGTTTAAGGATTCATACTTGTGAATGAATGGTTGAGTGTTCTCCAAAGAATGACTTAATCAGTTAAAAATCATCAGTAACACTTGACTAACTTTTGACTAAAATTTTGACTAACTTTTGTTAATGTTACTTTACTTTCAAGTCATTAACTTTATGCAATTTAAATTTCAGTCATTTATCATTAATTGCCACTTACATTTCATATAACTTGTTTATGTTTATGTCATTTTTCACTTTTCTCATTTGAGCCATATCTTGTGATTGTATATATTTGTTTGTATGTTTTGATTTTGTTTGTGGTCTTAGGACCATAAAATACCTAATAATAACAAAAACCCTAAAAACATTTGGTGGACTGTTGAACTTGATTTGAACTTTTGGACTTAGGATTAGGCAACATTCCCTGTGCAAAAAGGACTTGGCCCATGTCAAAATTCTGAGAGTGAGTTATTGTGAACTGAGCCTTCATCTCATACAAGCCTTGGGATTTGTTTGAATTCATCTGCTACTCTGTCTTTGTGCTTAATTGTTATTTTGATTTTATGTTTGATGTTTTGCTTTTAGTTGATCAAGGAATATTTCATCTGATACATGGGAAGACAATGAAGACTGTTAGCTATTGGAATTGCTTGCTTGGATGTGGCTATATTTATTTGATTCCTTGATCTTCATGATGTCTGGATATTGCTCATTTCTTATTGATTATTGCTTGATAAAAGTCCAAAGAAAAATAGGTTTATATATAACATTCTTGTCTGTTGGATTAAATCCCAATGGTCAGATCTTTTCAACTTATAACTTTTAAACTTATGCTTAGGGTAGCCTCTTCATCTCCTCCCACTTCTTAAATTTAAAAATCTCTCCCTCTTTTCAAAAACTTATTTGCTTGTGATTTCAAACTTAGACTTTGTTTTGATGATTAGAAACTTTGGCCTTATGCCATTAAATTTTCAAACTCTTTCTTAAATCAAATTCATAAATAAACATAATAATATTGACTTAAAATTTCAAAAGACAAAAAGAACTAACAACTTCATTCAAACTTTTGGCCCTTTGTGCCTTTTCTTATTAAAATTTTGTTAAAAGAAATTCACCAACTTATTTGAGCTTTTTATCATGAACTACAAGGTTTTTATTCCTCATTTTTATGTTGGTACATAGGCACAAGTCTGAAGGTCTTGTCAAACACAAAAATATAATCAATGAATTGTTTTCTCACCCCCACACTCTATTTTTTTCTCAAACATCTTTTATACCAAAAACACATGCACACATAAAAAAGGGCTCCCTAGGAGTACCTAGGACACTTTGGGTGATAACACCTTCCCTCTGTGTAACCAACCCCCTTACCTGTAATCTCTTGCATTTTATTAGTTTTTATTCAAAAACTTCTTACCTTTGGGTTTTTTTCGTACTTTTCCCTTTTCCCTTGAAAACAATAAAAGCGCGGTGGCGACTCTGGTTTTATTGACGTTAAGTTTATCCATAACTTGATGGCCATGAATTTACCGTTACAATCATGCCACATGGAGGGTGGAAGGTGTAATGTGGGTTATCACAAAAATAAAGTGAAGAGACCAACATAGATGCGCTATACTCTAAGCCTAATTTTGACAACATTATCAGGTCATAAATTCCCATGTCTTTCCAGTTTTGGGATTTGGTTTTGTCTATTTTGTTTATCCATTCTAAATAATCTGTTGGGTCTTTGAATGAGGGAGTAGCATGAAAAACCCTAAAGTCGTTGTTCATAAATCTCAAATTTATGGTTTCGTTTGTTTTTGGGTTTTCAAAAGTGGTTAGTTCAACCCTAGGTTTCTTCGCTTGCCCAATGGGTTTAGACTTATGGCAAAAGGGGAAGTATTCCTTAAGTTTGCTAACATCAGTGTCTAAATCATCCAGAGGTCTAGATAATGCTTGAGTTTTACTAGAAACAGAAATAGGGATAAGCACCCGGGAGGCGTAAAACCTACGTTGTTCCTCAGTTTTTGGTTTTGGGATATATTGTTGATTACACACCATTAATGGACCAGGTAATATGGGGAAAGGTGGGAGTTCCGAAATCTTCTTAGGAACTATTGCTTTGACAGATGTCTTAGTAGCTTTGCTTACTCCTTTGGAGGTTTTGCTTGAGGTTGTCATCGTTGTTGAAAGTTGGAAGAAGATAAGATAATCTGGTTTTTTGATTGAATATTGTTTGAGGATGAATAGTTAGAGTGATTGAGAGTTCAGAAAGCGTAAAGAGTGGAATTGGTGAGTTTGTGGATTTTATAAGCGTGCTTGGAAGAAAAAACATTTCAAATCAACATTAATGGTTGACAAGTTAGTGGGACACATGTCTTTTTTGGATGGTATGATGAAGAGGTGGTAACTAAAGCCTAAACCCACAATCTCCTAGGGTCTAGAAAACGTGATGATTAAGAAGATTCTGTTGTGGGCTGAAAAGACATGGTTAGGAAAAAGGTAATGATGACTCTAACGTCACCAGACAACTGGAAGAAACTGAAAAGATTTGTAACATTATGTAAGACCCCAATTTTGACCCTAAGATCCCTCATGCAATTTCATCATAAGCATTAGCATTGGGATCATACCTTGGCATTCTCCTTACTCCTCATTCATTGGGTTTGTTTTGGGGGAGATCACCAGGCACTTTGTGATTGTAGCATACTTGTATATTATCATTTTACTAACCAAAATACCAAAAATATGTCTTTGCATTTGCCTAACTTTTTTGTAGGTAGGGCATGATCTCCATTGATCTATCAAGTTCATATCTAGGGTTTAAGACCCTCATGATAAAGAGCACAACCATGAATTGATCCAAGAATGGTTATGATCATCATATATGAATTCCATTGACTCCTACATGATATATTGATCAAGTTTTCTTCAAGAGTTTGGAAGTGATTTGCCTTGGAAACCCTAGTTTGACTTGGTATCTTGAGTAACTTCTCCAACAAGCAATCTCACCAATTGATAAAATTTCTCAAGGAACACTTCAAAATTCATCATCTTATGCATATATGATCTACCATGATCTAAGAAAGTCAAAATAATTTAAGGTTAGCAAGTTGGTTAAGGGTGGTTGGCCAGATGAATTCATTAGATCAAAACTGGGTCTCCCTAGACCCTATCTCCTACAATTTTCACCATATGAAAATGATTCCAAAAGCAAAGTTACTGTAAATGACATTCCAAACAACTTTCATGTTGAGACCTAGATATATGTTTTCTTGGAAAATCATGTTCTATCTTGAAACATTATAGGTCATTTTGTCTAAACCCTAATTTGAAAGTCAACTTCCCAAGGACATAACTTGCTCAATTTTTATGAGATGAAATATTTACAAGTTTCACAATCAAGCTCAAGATGTCTACTTCAACTTGGATTTTTGGAGTGAGAAATAATTCAACTTTTATGAGCATGTGATATGAGGTTACATTATAAGTCACTTTTGACCTATACCATTGAACAAGTGATTTTTCCAAACATCAAATATGCATAACTCTATCATTCCAAATCCAAAGTTATGTCCTTGGTGACAATTTTGAAGGTCTTTTAAAGAGCTATAACTTTGATGAAGACACTTTTCTCATTTGAAGCTCACATAAAAAGTTAAGCAAGGTGGAATATTGAGATATATGACTTGACACTTAGAAAAAATTTCAACATGTTGAAATTTCCAAACTTCCACCTCAACATTCTCCATGTTCCAAGCTCCAAATGAAAAAGTTTTGAACATCAAACTTGTTCCCCTTGATCCAAGCTTTCCAAAGAACCCAAGTTCATGCATTTTAGATGAGGTTTGCTAGATCTGCGAATGGCTTTAACATGGCTGCATAATTGGAAAGAATCAAACTTCAAAACATTAGTTCACTTTGCCTTGCCAATCAAGCTTCCATTCAGACTTCATTTGGATTGATTTTGGACCTTTTTGCATTGCATCATGGGCCTGCACATGCCCATGCACTCGTGCTATCAACATTGCTAAATTTGGACAAACTTTGAAGTGTGCAAATATCATTCATCCATGCTATAAATACATGCTCTCTGTGCTCATTTGAAACAGACCTTGCGCGCCAGCTTTTCCCCTCATTGAAACCCTCTCTTGAGTCTGAACTATTGGAGATTCAAAAACTCCAGGATCCAAAGCCTTGCAACCTCATCAATCACTTCCTGCTAGCTCCTCAAGTGTGATCAGATCGTGTTCGGAGCAGGCAACATCAAGAACTGCATAGCATTGAAGGTAATTTTCAGAAAACTTCACCTCTTCGATTCTCTCTCAATTCTACTCAATTCTCTTGGATATTTGGTTGTCTGAAGTTCTACCAATGTAGGAAAGAAGATTGAGTTGCTTAGAGGTCAAATCGAAGCAACTCAGTTGACACACCTCAAAATTCAACTCCTCATATCTTTCTATATATGTGGAGTTAGTTCAAATTGAGGTCAAATTCGTGCTCTACGCCACTTTTTCTTTCAGATCATGTCCTTTTTTTCATTTTCTTAATGGTGATGAGTGAACCAGTCCGGCCAGGGTCACCGGAGAAGATGACCGGCCTTTGGACTCCAGCGATGCGCTGGAAGTGTTCAGAGCCATTGATCTGTTTTAAAATGTTTTAATCTCACGCGTTGGTTCTGACTACCATCCATGTGGCGCATTGACTTAAGTCAACAGTGGAAAGCGCGCTAAGGACCACTTGATCTGCCACCTCAATTAATGAGGGAGATCAAGTGGTCCACATTTTTCTGCTATTTTCTGATTTTCTTTTATTCCTTTTATTTCATTAATTCATATTAATTTTAATATTGATCAAAAAAATATGAGAGTTTCACCAAAAATTTTCAAATAATTTCCTCTTTCATATTCTGAATTAAAATTATTTTTTAGATCATTATTAATATTTTTCATGATTTAATTGATTTTGTGTTTATGTTTAATTGTTTAAAAATACTTTTAAATCTTTAAAAATTCTGAAACTTTTTCTCTAAGGTCCTTTGACCTTGTTTGACCTATGATAAGTCTCATGGCCATTTCTTTGGTGTTTTGATGAAGTTTTAGGAATTGGATAAACCATATTTAATTTAAATGTATTATTTTAGTCTTTTTTTAATTGAATAAATACCAAATAATTTTGTTGCCCAATTGTAATGACTTGTTTGAGCTTGACTCTTGTTGTTGGGCCTTGGTCAAGGTTGATTTGACTTTGTCAAGTTAATATCATTGGATTTAGGGGATTGATGGAATGTACATTCCATCTCCCAAAATGAATGAATGATATTAATATGGTAAAAGTCCTCCTTTGATCAATTTGAGTTTTGATCCATTCCCCTCCCTCTTCATCTTATTCCCCTTCTTTATGCATTCATCTCATTTGGCCTATGATATCTCAAAGTCCTAAAGCTAGTTGATTGAAAAATTAACATGAGTATGGATGAGATTAGGCCACCTCTTTTGCATATTTCTTTTTGTGTCTGGTATGTTTCATGAGCATAGTCCATTATAGTATGTCTCTAACATGCATTAACACCAAAATTCTATTGGCCGACTGTAGCGGTGTATTCATCACTTTATGATTTATTGATTAAATCAAAAGCAAAGCATACAAAGAATCGAGTCGCCACCGCACTTTTATTTATCCAAAGGAATGGCTAAAAAGCGAACAAAAGCCTAAGAAGTTTTACACATAGAAAACTAATGAAAAGATCAGAGATCGGGGTAAGGGGTAAATTACGCAATGGGAAGGTGTTAGGCACCCAAAACGTCCTAGGTACTCCTAGGGAGCCCTTTTCACACTCGTTGTACAAAATGTTATCTGTTTATGAAATATTTATTTTGCAAACATGGATTGAAGGGATGAGAAAAAGAATATACAATTTATTATTTTTGTGTTTGAACGGATGAACCCGTTGCCTACGTACCTTTCCATGGAAGGTAAGGATCAAAACGCCGTAGTTCGGCTAAAAGATTTCCAAAATATGAGTGGGTTCATTTTAAACAAAAGCCCTAAGGTCTTTCGTTATCCACGGGAGAAAACTCAACCTTATACAAACAACAAGTCCACCATGTGAGAAAAGCTTCGACGTACTAGAGGGGTTAACCCTGTTTTCAGTACGGAAGTCTTACAGTTCGATCACTAAGGACAAAAGGTGAGATTAACATCAACCAACTAGGATAAATCAAACCTATGGCTAATGCATGAAAACTTTTCAAGAATGGACAAAGCCACAAAACAATTGAATGGGTGAAATTAACCAATTAGGATTTATTTACAAAAGATGGTCAAAGTATGATTAGAATTCAATTCAAAGAAGTATTATGAAATGGAGTTTGAAAAATCAAAGGCCTAAAGCCTAGGTTTCTATTTTGGAAAAGAGATGAAAATGTTTGCACAATGTTTTGAAGTTTGGATTAGCATGCCAAGATGGAGGTTTAAAGAACAAAAGGATGGGGGGTGAGGGAGTGTAAAACTTTTAGATGTTCACCTCTTGAAATCATATGGAAGATGATTCAAGTGATTCCTTTGGAATAGGCAACAAAGCAAATAAGCAAAACAAAATGGATACCGGTTGCCAATCAATGGACTTATACCAATCTCACAAACAAACATGGATACCGGATACCAATCAATGGATTTACACCAATCTCCTAAAACAAAACAAATGATACCAGATGCCAATCAATGGACTTACACTAATCTCACAAACAAAGGTGGATACCGGATACCAATCAATGGATTTACACCAATCTCCTAAAACAAAACAATGATACCAGATGCCAATCAATGGACTTATACTAGTCTCACACCATATCATAGGAACAACTGCCAAGTAATGGACTTATGTTTGTCTCCTCCATGGACAAAGCAAAATGATATAAAGCAAAGTTTATGAAATGATATACAAATGATGATGATAAATGCACAAAGGCACACTCAAGAAGATATGCACAGATGAATCAAGTAAGCAGACAAACAAGTCAATTAGCACACACTATATACAAGCAATTAGGCTCAAACAAGGTTAGACTTTAAAGTCAACTGGAATGGGGTATGTTGTGCTCTTAACCTTAACATTGAGAGTTAAGGTGAAGCAGATGAAAAGGAGATGAGGGGTGTGCCTCATAGCTCTTATCCCTGGCCTGGGAGAGATTTGAAAAATGGAATGTGTGGGAGTTCAGAAAGTGGGAACTCTTCTCCACAAGTAGACTCTATAAGATCTTGGGGTTAATATCCATAATGCATCAACATGTTATGTGAGCAAAGGGATGACACACTGAATAGTAGGAGATGGACTACACATCTCTTCTATCTACCAATTGCCTCATAAGAGGACTTTTCCTGCTTGGCACAAAGAGTAAACAATCACTAGCATTGCCTCTTAAGGAGGACTTCAGACAGGTGCCTGCCCCCATAACAGGACAGGTCTTCCAGACTACATGAAGAAGAGAGGTTATACCTAAGTGGTTAAGCAACCAAGCAAAAGCAAGTTCAAAATGAACTTAAGCAACTAATGTACCTGTGGAAACATCAAACAAATCAGTACCACTATACAGACAAACAACCAACAATTAATATCAACAGTCAAACCCAATAAGCAAAGGGCATAAGCCACAAGTCAAGCTCAAATGAGTTAACAACCCTACAAAACACACAATGTTAGTAGTCAAAGGCAAACATCAAATGCTCAAATGATGGAGCATCATGAACCATATAACTTGGATGTTCAACCTGAAATCAAAGCTCAAACATGAAAGGCGAACCACTAGGTCAAAGCCTAAGGTCAAAAATGGAGAATAAATTTAAAACAGAAGCTGAAAATTAACATGAATTAACTTCAAACACATCTTGAAACAATCCAAAAGGTCTCACATCAATATCATATACCAAATGCATTTCATGATCAATTGAAGTTCAAGACTATTATAAAGCTCCAATGTGACCAACCAGAATCAAAAATCTCAATCAAATCATAAATCAATCAAATAATTCCAAGAAAATTCATGCTCATTCACAACATTCATAATAAGCATCACACAAAAAATCAGAACAATTGGAGATTATTTGATAGGGTAATCACATCACATAAGATGAACAAGCAAAGGTGTGACACAAATTGACACACCAACATTCACATGATCATAAAACAGAAACTACAAATGGTAAAAATACCAAACCAACACCAAAATGTCAAGCCAAGAGCCTAGTTTCATCATGTAAAATTTCAGAAGCATTGGATAAAAACTCATCATTTCACAAATGAAGAAACAAAGCAATGTACAAAAAGCATACATGTTCACAAACCCTAGCACAAAATATTTTCCAGCCATGCACAATTTATGAAAAAATGCTCATAAAATAATAGACAGAAAATGTGACACAATGCAACAAACCTCATATTTTTTGGATCATTTATCAATTTAATATGAATTTTGGAAGATGGAGAAAAAATAAAAAAAGATAAAGCATAGCATATGAATGAATGGAGGGAAAACAAATAATCATGAAGCACTTTTGAAATAATTGCATGGCACGGAATCGAAGTGAAGCGCAATTCAAACTAAAGCGCGCCAACTGAAACGCAGCCGTTTTGGTACAAACCCTAAGTACACGTGCATGCATAATCCGCAGGTAAAGGCGATGAACACGTAGCAAAATTCGCAGGTAACGGTATCAAGGTTGCAACAAAATTCGCAGGAAAAATGCAGGTGACTATGAACATGATGAAGATCTTGAAGATCTTCATCCTCGAATTTCCAGAAAATTTTAACATATCCAGAATTGCAAATCAAGCACATCATTGTAAAGATCTTCTATCATACAACATGAATCCATAAACAATTCATCAAGAAACATCACAACACGTATGGATCGAAGCAAGGAAAAATTCATTGTCAAAACTTTAAACAGCCAGTTCTCGCTCAATTCAGCATGGATTCACACGATTCAAAGCCTAAACTACTCAGCATCACAAGATCTATCATAATATGGCAATGAAAATCAAAATTATGAGATGCGATTTGTAACCTCTTGTAGAAGCAGAACTGGATTTGGTGTTGTTCAAGCCTTGCAGTGCTCAAAATCTCCTCTAGAACTCTTGTATGGATGATTGGAAGAGGAATTACAGCTCAATTGCACACGAACTTGCAAGAATTTGGATCTGCCATTGTAGCTTCAAGCTTTACAAATGCTCCAACCTTGCACGATTTCTACTGGTTCTATGGATGATCCTGCTCAAGAACAACTCAAACACAAGGATTAAGCAAGAGGAATGGATTGGAAATGAAGAAATTGGAAGAAAATTTTGAGAGAAAAATTTGGTATTCTAGATCTAGATCTGAAAATTGTGATGTTGTTATGCAGAAACAGTTAGGATTTACTATATATATGCTGTGTTAATCATCCCTTAATCATGTTTAAGCAATTGGCAAAGTGGATTAGCAAAATGATGGTGTAAGTGCAAATTAGCAAATTCACCTCATGCATGAAATGCATGGTGAATAGTGCACGAAAATCCAATCCAAATTCACTTAAAATCCTGTTTTGGAGCTATTGGCAATGATACAATGTTCAAATAATTAGCCAATTTTAAACTTTAATTTTCCCTCCAAAAATTAAGTGAATTTGCACATGATTTTGTGATGATAATTGATGAAATGCAATGCAAGATTTTGAAAGTAGAAGTCAAAATGAGAAATTAGCAAAAAGAACCACTTGAATTGGAGCTTTGGTTGAGAAGTTATGCACATTTGAATCCCCATGTACACCTTGCCATGTTTTAATCATATCTCTTTAACCACATATGAGAAATAGATTATCTTGGACTTTTTGGAAATGGGAGAGAAAGATCTACAACTTTCATGTTCAACACAATTTCATTTGAAGCTTTTTTGGTGATGTAATTTGAAGTTGAAGTTAGGTTAAAACTTTCCATTTTTGGCAATTTTGAATTATAGGTCACTTTCTATTTTTGGAAAGTTTTCACCTGACTTTATTTTCTTCAATGTTGATGTTTGAAATGTCAAATGAGACTTGTTTGAACATGAATGAAGTATTTTTAATCACTTCCCACCTCCAAATCCACTGTTGACTTGGTTGTTGACTTTCTAGGCCTCCAATTGACCTGGCAATGTTCTGATGAAGTTCAAGCCTCTACCACTTGGGATTTTGATTCAAAATGATCACATGGTTCATATGAACTCTTGATAATGATTGTGGTGTCAAAATTCTCAAGAATGGCCACCATCTATTGCTCAATGACTGCCTTTGACTGTTTTGACTGTTGATTGCTTCATCTGCAAGACAAAGGTTAGATGACATATTTTTGTACTTTTGGTTAGTGATAAAAGGAAAAGCAATGATATACAAATGCAAAACATGCTTGGTGATCAAGAAATCACACTCAAAAGATAACCAACCCACAAGGAAGGAGGCAAGGTGCATAATGATCCTTGAGGCAATGAAATGATATGATATGATGCCATGAGGGATCTTAGGGACAAAATTGGGGTCTTACACCGACCTCAAATAGTTGTGACTTCTACATAAGTCCAATTACGATTGCTTAACATAGCGCTAAATTTGTGACACAAAAGGCATAGCATTCTAGTTAATGAGATTGTAAGTCTCCCCTCTTTCATGGTATTGTGTGGAAACTTAGCCTTTTTTCATTCCTTTGGAAGATGTCTTGGCTCAAGGATCCATGCTTGTGATAAGTGGGTTGAGTGTTCTCCAAAGAATGTCTTAAAATGAGAAGCAAAAGCAAAACAATACTAACTTCTAATTCAATAACAACTAACTTTTAATTTCAAGCCATTTACTTTAATGTCATTTAATTTTAGTCTTTATTCATTTGCCTTTATTCATACCATTCTAATTGTTTATGTTAATGCAATTTTCACTTTGTCCATATGGACCATATTGTGTGATATTTCTTGTTTGTGTATACTTTGCTTGTTTGTGTAGCCTTTGACCATTAATGTACATAATAACAACAAAAACCCTAAAAAATTGTGTGGACTCTTGGCTTGATCTTGGACAAATGGACTTAGAACTTAGGCAATATTCCTATGCTAAAGGACTTGACCAATGCCAATTTTCTGTGAAACCAAGTGCTTGCAATTTGAAACTTCATCTGATACATCATTCAAGATCCCTCTGAGTTCATCTGCAACATGATCATTGTGAAGTTGTGATTTTCAACCTGTGACTTGTGGAATCCATCTGTTACATGGGCTAATCTGAAGAAGATCATGGAATGGCTAAAGCTTGGATTTGGCTATCTTTATTTGATGCCTTTGCTCTTCAAGATAATATAATTGTACATTTGTGTGTTGCTTGATTTTAAAAGTCCAAGGGAATTATGGGTTTCTACTGACATGCTTGTATATTGGATTGCTACCCATTTGGTCAGATCTTTTCAACTCCTAACTTTTAATTTTGTGCATAGGATTAGTCTCTTCATCTTCTCCCCATTTCTTTAATTTCAAAATCTCTCCCTCCCTTTTCAAAAATCTTCTTTGATTGAACTTATTTTGTTCTAAACTTTGACCACTTTTGCAAAAAGATAGAAACTTTGGCCTTATGTCATTGCCTTTTCAAGCTTCTTTTCTTAAATCAAAATTTGTAAATAAACTTAACTATACTTGACATAAACTTTCAGAAAAGCCAAAAATAACAAACTCATTCAAACCATTTTTTAGGCCTTTGTGCCTTTCAAACTTAATTTTTTTGTTAAAAGCAATGCATCCACTTTGAAATTTGTATCATGAACTACGAGGTTTTGATCCCTCTTTTTTATGTTGGTACGTAGGCACAAGTTCGAATGTCTTGTCAAACACAAAAATATAATTAATTGAATTCTTTTCTCATCCCCCCATTCTATTTGTTTGTCAACATCATTTTTTATACAAAATACATACATATGCACACAAAAAGGGCTCCCTAGGAGTACCTAGGACACTTTGGGTGCTAACACCTTCCCTTTGTGTAACCAACCCCCTTACCTATAATCTCTGACATTTAATTAGTTTTGATTTGAAAACTTCTTACTTTTTGGTTTTGTTCGTACTTTTTCCCTTTTCCCTTGGAAACAATAAAAGCGTGGTGGCGACTCTTGTTATTTGATGTGTAGCTTATCCATAGCTTGATGATCATGAATTTACAGCTACATAAATTAAGTGGCGACTCTGCTGGGGAGTAGTCTCCAGTGGGTTTTGCCTACTTTTTGTGTGTATATATTTGCATATATGTGATGTTTGTATATATGTATGTTTGATATAATCTGCTTGTTGTGCTTTGTGATCTCTGAGTGGTGAGATAAGTTCTAACCCGAACTTGAGTGCAATTAAGATAGGAGGATGGTATAGTCATGTTCGACTTGTGTGGAGTAGTCCTTAACAAGTTGGCTTGAGATTCATCTGCTCAGTGGAGACTCTTTTGGATTTGGAAATGTCACACAAGTATTTATGGTTAGGCATTACTATCTTTAATTTGGGTCCGAGAAGCTGAGGACCATAGAACATTTACCCCCTCTTAACCTATTTAGGACGTAGTGCGGAAAAAGTTCAAGTGTAGACTTGATAACAGTTATTACGCGATACTACACTCAGACGAGTTTCTCTTGAGAATATTATGGGTCAATGAGTCAGTCATCTTAACCTATAATATCCAATAGATGGAATTAAGACTCTGGGAACTTTTTAGAATATGATCTACATGTTTTGATCCTTAGTTCACTCCTTTGGGATGGTTCTTACCCAGACTTCATGCTCGTGACTTACGACAAACCCTTGATTCTTGGTTGATCCAATCAAGTCTTGTCAATATCAATGGAACTTGGGTGTTGATAAGGTGTAAACCATAATCCACCAAAATCGATGATTGATCTTGGCAATGACTTGATTTATCCCTTTACCTTTGTTTGCCTTGTGTGTGATCCCTTAGTTGTGATTGTTGCATTCATGCATTCATGCGCATCATAACATTCATCACACGAAAATTTCAAGGAACTGAGGTATTATTTGCAAATATTTTCAGACCATGGATTGTGGACGAAGGAACACTGAGAAGTACAATTTCAGATGTTTCGACTTGAAAGATTTAAGGAAGCTGGCATATTTTGTATTAGATCCCTTGGACTTCAAACAACGCCATGGGAAGCTTCTGTCTATCTTATTTGCTGATGTGGTTGAAGGACTCTTGAGTGTATTGGTGCAGTTCTATGATCCTCTCTACCGTTGTTTCACTTTCCCAAATTATCAGCTTGTGCCTACCTTGGAGGAGTATTCTCATCTTTTGGGGATACCTATTTCTAGTAGAGTGCCTTTTAGTGGAATGGAGGAGATTCCTCAATCTAGTATTATTGCTGAAGCTCTTCACTTGAAGAAGTCTGAGATAGAGGCTCATTGGGTGAAGAAAGGAGGATTGTTTGGATTGCCATTTGATTTCCTCATCAAGGAAGCTACTGCCTTTGCTCAAGCCGGTAGTATGGACGCTTTTGAAGCTATCTTTGTGTTGCTCATCTTTGTTCCCTAACATTGACGGTTTTGTTGATGTTAACGCCATTAGACTTTTCTTGATTGGGAATCATGTGCCTACTTTATTGGGTGATAGGTATATCTCTTTGCATCTAAGGAATTCTAAGGGTGGTGGAACTATTGTCTGTTGCATTCCTCTTTTGTACAAGTGGTTTATTTCGCACTTTCCTTAGACACCTGCTTTTATGGAGAACAAATAATGTCTAAGTGGTCTTAGAGACTTATGTCTCTCACTAATGATGATATAGTTTGGTATGGTCCATCTTTGAGCAGTTTGGAGATTATTGATAGTTGTGTGCCTCTCATTGGTACGCAAGGAGAAATTAACTACAACCCTGCTTTGGCTCGTCGTCAACTTGGGTTCCCCTTGAGAAACAAACCTAATAACACTTTGTTAGAAGGTCTTTTCTATCAAGAGGGTAAAGATCCCCAACATTTGAAGCAGAAGATTGTGCATGCTTGGCATAATGTGCATAGGAAAGGAAGATTCGAGCTTGGTCCGTGCAATTGTGTAGCTTTGGAAGCTCACACTCTTTGGGTGAAGAAGAGAGCTTTGGAGTTGAAGATGCCTTATCCTTGTGAAAGACTATTTCTATGGTTGTGGTTGAGCCATTAACTCTCCCTAACCAAGATGTAGAGGAGTTGGAAGACGCACTCATCAAGTTGAAGCAAGAGAAGGATATGTGGGAAGAGCGTTTCCATGCTTTGAGCAAGAAGCATGAAGAGTTGTAGTTGGAGCCTAAGGACAAAGATGCACTTATTGAGCTACTTAAAGACCGAGTGACAAAGAGACAGAGAGAGCCAGAGGTTTCATCTTCTAGCATGCCTCAGCCTTCCGTTGCTTGGAAGAAGATTATTAATCAGCTTGTACTCGAGAAGACTCAGATGAAGGCTTCTTTTGAGACCGAGATCCTTCGCATTTGAAGGAAGTACGCGCCTTCAGCTAGGGCTTTTGACATTGTTGTTAGGGATCCTTAGGATGACTAGTCTCCTTTTCTCTTGTATTTTTCATTTTGGTTTCTGAAATTGTACTCAGTGTAATTCTTCCAATTATATATATGAAAAGAGATTTTTGGTCATATGAAAATTATTTTAATTGTTAATATATTTGCAAATGATATAAGTAAGTTCCTTGAAAACAAAAATAAATAATCAAGCATTGCATTTCATGCATCATTTGCATAAGTAGGTTTTCTTTTTCGCCAGATGTCTCATTGGTGTTTCTTCTGTGCTTTAGCCAAGATGACTCATCGGTACAACACCCACGCCAATCACTTCAAAATCATGGAGCATCTAGAGCAAGAGAATGGAGAGATGAAGGACGAGATCTCCCGCCTGACTGCCATGATGGAGTCAGTTCTTGTCGCTCAGAGTCAATCTTATCCAACACTTGCAACTCCTCCTATGAGGACAATTATTTCAGAGGTGGCTACCTCTACCATACCTGCTGCTACCGCTCATTTTGCGCCCACTATGCCTGCCGGATTCCCGTGGGGAATGTCGTCCAACTTTATGCCTGAAGGCTTTGCGCCTACATTTTCTTCCATGCCGACGTCTAGCCCCGTCATATCTGTGCCACCTCCCGTTGTGCATACCTTACCTCGTGTAGAGGACACCATTTATCACTCCGAGCCGTCTAAGGGTCCGGATGTCTATGAGAAAATGGATGAAATGAAGGATCAGTTTCTTGAGCTGCGCAAGGAATTGAAGACGCTAAGAGGTAAGGATTTGTTTGGAAAGAATGATGTTGTGTTGTGTTTAGTGCCCAACGTCAAGACCCCGGTGAAGTTCAAAGTGCCTAACTTTGAAAAGTATAAGGGGAATACTTGTCCGCTCAGTCATCTAGTGATGTATGCTTGCAAGATGTCTACTCAGACTGATAATGATCAACTATTGATTCATTATTTCCAGGACAGTTTGACCAGTGTTGCGCTCCGTTGGTATATGGGGTTGGATAGTGCCATCATTGGTACTTTCAATAACCTGGGAGAGGCTTTTGTCAAGTAGTATAAGTACAACGTGGATATGACGCCTGATAGAGACCATATGAGATCTATGTCTCAGAAAGATAAGGAGACATTTAAAGAGTATGCGCAGAGATGGAGGGAATTGGCTGCCCTGATCACTCCTCCTTTGGAGGAAAAAGAGATGACAAAGATCTTTCTAAAGACCCTGAGTTCATTTTATTATGAAGGAATGATTGCTAGTGCCTCTAGTGACTTTATCGAAATGGTAAACATGGGGATGAGGCTTGAGGAAGGAGTCCGAGAGGGACGTATGTCGAAGGATGAAGCGTCAACAGGCAAGAGGTATGGCAGCAATTTTGGGAAGAAAAAGGACAACGAAGCGAATGCAATTTCAAGTGGGAGGCAGAGGAGGCCTCAGATCAGAAGGAATCCAACATCCCGTCAACATCATCATCAAGTATCTTCCGTTATCCCGATATTTACTAATCAACAATCAACACCAGTTCAACAACCACAACATCAACAACAACAACCGCAACAACGAACAAACACCTACAACAACAACAATACTACCAACAATCATCATCAACAAAACTTTGAGAGGAAGAAGGTCTCTTTTGACCTGATTCTTATGTCTTATGCAGAATTATACCCGTCCTTGGTTCTCAAGAACCTAATCAAACCAAGAAACCCGCCGCAGATTCCAGAACCACTTCCATTGTGGTACAAGCCTGAGCTCCATTGTGCTTTTCATCAAGGAGCACCCGGACATGACATCGAGAACTGTTATTTGCTCAAGTACGAGGTTCAAAAGCTGATGAAGAGTAGAATGGTGTCCTTCGAGGACCGTGCGCTGAATGTGAAAGCAAATCCATTACCCGTCCATGGGCCTCTTCTGTGAATATGGTGGATGGTTGTCCTGGCGAGTTTAAAGTTTTTGATGTGCGTTTTATCCGAAGATCCTTGGTGCAGTTGCATAAGGATGTTTGTTTGGTAAGTGATTGTGAGCATGACCATGATGGTTGTGTTATTTGTAGTGTTAACCCGAGGGGTTGTGAAGTTGTGAAAAGGGGCATCCAGCGACTGATGGATGAAGGCATGATTCAAATTGTTCAATCCTGTCATGTAGATGACGATGTGAATGTCATAGTTCCCATTTTCAAGCATCCAGAGAGATCAGTAATCCAGTACGACAGTAGCAACAATAACAATGTCAGCAATAGATCAATATCGTTGTTGGTTATACGGTTAGCGGGCCCAGTCCCATATTCATCTGATAAAGTTGTGTCGTATCAGTATAATACTGCAATAATAGAAGGTGGTCAAGAGGTCTCGTTGCCTACAACTAGCTCTGTGGTGAGCATTGCTGATGTTACCAAGGTGACCCGTAGTGGTCGTGTGTTTGGGCCAGTGTTCCCGAAGGATAAGGAAGAATCAGTTGTTGAAAAGAAGGTAGAAGTGCCTGTTGTAGATCCAATTGGTGCTTCAAAGGGTAAGTTTGGTGAATCCAGCAATTTGAAGGCTAACGATGATGATGAGTTACTTCGATTGATCAAGAGGAGTGAGTTTAATATGGTGAAGCAGCTGCTCCAAACCCCCTCGAAGATCTCAGTGTTGTCTCTGCTCGTGAATTCTGAAGCACGTAGAGAAGCACTGCAGAGAGTTCTGGAACAAGCTTTTGTAGAACATTATGTTACAGTAGACCAATTCGATCATATCATGGCTAGCATCACTTCGTGCAATAATATTAGCTTCTGTGATGAAGAACTCCCTGAGGAGGGAAGGAATTAAAATCTGGCTTTGCACATTTCTATGAATTGCAAAGAGTATGCTTTGTCAAATGTGCTTGTTGATATCGGGTCGTCGCTGAATGTGCTTCCGAAGTCAACTTTGTCGAAGCTATCATACCAAGGAGCACCTATGAGATATAGTGGGGTAATTGTCAAAGCTTTTGATGGTTCGCGCAAGACAGTTATTGGTAAAGTGGACCTTCTAGTTAAGATTGGTCTGAGTGACTTCCAAATTACTTTCCAAGTAATGGATATCCACCCGACCTACAGTTTCTTGTTAGGGAGGCCATGGATCCATGAGGTAGGAGCTGTTACTTCAACTTTGCACCAAAAGCTTAAATTTGTGAAGAATGGGAAGCTTGTGATTGTTGGTGGAGAGAAGGCATTGTTGGTTAGCCATTTGTCATCTTTCTCTTATGTGGAGGCTGAGGATGAGGTTGGAACTCTGTTCCAAGCCTTATCTATTGTTGTTGAAATGAGAGTTGGGGTACCTATGTCCTCATTAAAAGATGCTAAGAAGATTGTTGAAGAAGGCGATGTTGATCAGTGGGGGCGCGTGGTAGAGGTCTCCGATAACAAAGGCATAACCGGTTTGGGGTTCCAACAAGGTTCATCAACTGCAAGGACTGAAGATATGCAACTTAGCTTCCATAGTGGAGAGTTCATTCATGGCAATGAACAGCACTTAGCTGCTGTGCTAGTGGATGACGAAGAGGAAGACTGCACCAATTTTGTGACGCATGGAAAGGCTTGCAACAATTGGACTGTTGTTGATATTCCTGTTTATTTTCATCAATCTAAGTAATTGTTTTTATATGTTTTTAAAATCCTTCTCTTATGCCTAAGAGAGAAGTGAACATTGTTTGGGCATTTCCAAATTGATCATTAATAAAATTAATTCTATTCATCCACATCTATGATGTCTTATTTTTACTTTTTGTTTTATTCTAAAAATGGTAATCACAAAAAACATAAATAAACAACATAATTGTCCATCTGCATAATATTTGGTCACAAATTCACTTCTCTAAAATCAAAATATCAAATCATTATGCAGGTTGGTTCCTAACCCCATTGAATACAATGATCCTTCTCCTTCTCCAAATTTAGAATTCCCTGTGTTTGAAGCCGATGAGGAAAGTGATGTAGAAGTGAGTGATGAATTATCTCGTCTTCTTGAGCAAGATGAAAAGACCATTCAGCCGTTCGAAGAGCAGATTGAGTTAGTCAACTTGGGTTCCGAGGATGATGTGAAGGAAGTCAAGATTGGGTCTCGACTGTGTCCAGATGTCAAGAAGGGATTGATTGATCTTCTTCGAGAGTATTCAGATGTGTTTGCTTGGTCCTATCAAGACATGCCTGATTTGGATTCTGAGATTGTGGAGCATAGATTGTCGTTAAAGCCAGAATGCCCGCCAGTCAAGAAGAAGTTGAGAAGAACGCATCCTGATATGGAAGTGAAGATCAAAGAAGAAGTGCAGAAGCAGATTGACGCCTGTTTCCTTGTAACCGTTGAGTATCCGCAATGGGTGGCCAATATTGTGCTTGTACCAAATAAAGATGGAAAAGTCCACATGTGTGTTGACTATAGAGATTTGAATAAAGACAGCCCGAAAGATGATTTCCCTTTGCCACACATTGATATGTTGGTAGACAATACTGCTAGATTCAAAGTCTTTTCGTTTATGGATGGATTTTCCGGATATAATCAGATCAAGATGGCACCCGAAGATATGGAGAAGACCACATTCATTACACCTTGGGGAATATTCTGTTATAGAGTGATGCCTTTCGGTCTAAAGAATGCTGGTGCAACTTACCAAAGAGCGATGACTACTCTTTTTCATGATATGATGCATAAAGAGATTGAAGTTTATGTCGATGACATGATTTCTAAAACAATTGATGAAGAGGAACATGTTGAGCATTTATTGAAGCTATTCCAACATTTGAGGAAGTATAAACTCCGCTTGAATCCCAATAAGTGTACTTTTGGTGTTCGTTCTGGTAAGTTGTTGGGCTTTATTATCTATGAGAAAGGTATTGAAGTTGATCCTGCCAGGGTCAAAGCAATACAAGAGATGCCTGCGCCCAAAATTGAGAAGCAAGTCAGAGGTTTTCTCGGCCGCTTGAATTATATCTCCAGATTCTTTTCCCACATGACTGCCAGATATGCGCCTATATTCAAGCTTCTTCGAAAAGATCAGTCTTGTGATTGGACCGAAGACTGCCAGAAAGATTTTGATAGTATCAAAGAATATTTGCTTGAACCTCTGATACTGTTAAAGGAAGACCGTTGATCATGTATTTAACTGTGCTTAAAGATAGTATGTGTTATGTCCTTGGTCAGCAAGATGAGACTGGAAAGAAAGAATTTGCAATTTACTACCTCAGTAAGAAGTTCACCGATTGTGAGACTCGGTATTCTATGCTTGAGAAAACTTGTTGCGCATTGGCTTGGGCCGCTAAGCGTCTGCGTCAGTATATGTTGAATCATACCACTTGGTTGATATCCAAAATGGATCCAATCAAGTATATATTTGAGAAGCCTGCTTTGACTGGGAGGATTTCCCGTTGGCAGATGTTGTTATCAGAGTATGATATCGAATACCGATCCCATAAAGCGATCAAAGGTAGTATCTTGGCTGACCATTTGGCTCACCAAACAATTGAAGATTACCAGTCAGTGCAGTATGATTTTCCTGATGAAGAGATTTTGTACTTGAAAATGAAAGATTGTGATGAACCATTGCTTGAAGAAGGGCCAGAACCTGGTCCCCGTTGGGGCATGGTATTTGATGGAGCTGTTAGTCAATATGTAAATGGCACTGGGGAAATGATTATTACCCCTCAAGGCATGCATCTACCATCTACAGCTAGATTGACTTTCAAGTGTACAAACAATATGGAAGAATATGAAGCTTGCATTATGGGGCTTGAAGAGGCCATGAATCTCAGAATCAAGTATTTAGATGTCTTCGGAGATTCCGCTTTGGTTGTGAATCAAATCAAACGTGAATGGGAGACAAATCAACCCGGTTGATACCAAATAGAGATTATGCGAGGAGGATTTCAACTTTCTTTACAAAGGTTGAGTTTTATCATATCCCTCGAGATGAGAACCAGATGGCAGATACTCTTGCAACATTAGCGTCAATGATTGTAGTGAAGTATTGGAATGAAGTTCCCAATTTGTCTGTGATGCGTCTTGATAGGCCAACTCATGTGTTTGCTGTTGAAGAGATCAAAGACGAGAAGCTGTGGTATTACGACATCAAATGTTTCCTCCAAAGTCAAATTTACCCGCCTGGGGCATCTTTGAAAGATAAGAAGACTTTGAGAACATTAGCCGGTAACTTTTACTTGAATGGTGATATACTGTACAAGAGAAAATTCGACATGGTTTTGCTCAGATGTGTGGAAAGACACGAAGCAGACTTGTTGATGACTGAAGTGCATGAAGGTTCCTTTGGTACTCATTCCAATGGAGATGCAATGGCAAAGAAGATGTTGCGAGCAAGTTACTATTGGATGACAATGGAATCTGACTGTTGCAAGTTTGTGAAGAAATTCCACAAGTGTCAAATATATGCGGATAAGATTCATGTTCCTCTGACACTGTTGAATGTTATTTCTTCCCCATGGCCTTTCTCCATGTGGGGAATTGATATGATTGGGATGATTGAGTCCAAAGCTTCGAATGGACATCGTTTCATTCTGGTGGAAATTGACTACTTCATAAAATGGGTTGAAGCGGCATCGTATGCAAATGTAACCAAGCAAGTTGTTATAAGGTTTATCAAGAATCAAATCATATACCGTTATGGTGTGCCAAGTAAGATCATTACTGCCAATGGATCGAACTTGAATAACAATATGGTGGAAGCTCTTTGCAAAGACTTCAAGATTGCACATCATAATTCTTCTCCCTACAGACCTAAGATGAATGGGGCTAGTGAAGCTGCGAACAAGAACATTAAGAAGATTATTCAGAAGATGGTTTTCACATATAAGGATTGGCATGAGATGCTCCCATTCGATTTGCATGGGTATCGTACATCCGCCCGTGCTTCAACAGGGGCAACCCCTTTTTCTCTTGTATATGATGTGGAAGAAGTGCTCCCCGTAGAGGTTGAGATTCCTTCATTGCGTGTGCTCATGGAAGCCAAGTTGACTAAGGCTGAATGGCGTCAGACCAGGTTTGATAAGATGAATTTAATTGAAGAGAAGAGATTGAATTCCATGTGTCATGGTCAGTTATATCAGCAGAGGATGAAGAAAGCTTGTGATAAAAAGGTCAGACCTCGTGTGTTCAGGGAATGTGACCTTGTGCTTAAGAAGATTTTGTCATTCAAACCAGATTCTAGGGGAAAATGGACTCCTAACTATGAAGGCTCATAGGTTGTTAAGAGAGCCTTTTCAAGAGGTGCTTTGATTCTTACAACTATGGATGGGGAAGAGTTCACTCGTCCTGTAAGCGCAGATGTAGTCAAGAAATACTTCGCCTAAAGAGAACAAAACAACTCGCTAAGTTGAAAACCCGAAAGGGCGGCTTAGGCAAAAAAGAGTGTCTCGGTGGTGTAGCGGGGTATTCTTTACCTTTAGATTTATTGACTAGATCAAAAGTAAATCATACAATCCGAGTCGCCACCACACTTCTATTTATCCAAAGGAAATGTTAGAAAGCGAACAAAAACCGAGAAGTTTTATCAAATCAAAAACTAATAAAAATGTCAGAGATCTGGGTAAGGGGGTTGGTTATGCAATGGGAAGGTTTTAAGCACCCAAAACATTCATAGTACTCTAAGGGAGCCCTTTTTACAAATGTTGTATGGTTGGTTGGTATTTGTGAAAATATTTGTGCAAACATGATTCGGGAGATGAGAAAAGAATATACAAGTTATTTACAATTTTTGTGTTTGAATGGATAAACTCATTGCCTACGTACCATCTTAAAAAGGTAGGATCAAAACCTCGTAGTTCGGGGTAAAAATCCCAAAATAAATTGGTGAATTGATTGGTCAAAAGCCTTAAGGTCTTTTGTTATCAAAGGGAGAAAACTCAACCTAAAACCACAAATCCACCATGTGAGGAGAGCTTCAACATACTAGTGAGGGATCCACCCTATAATAAGTATGGAAGGCTTATAGTCCAATAACTAAGGATACAGGTGAGGTTTATATCAACCACTATGATAACTCAAACCTAATAGCTAATGTTTATGAAAAGCTTTGGCAAAAGTGCCCATTGGAACCACAAAAACAATTTGGGTGAGTTGTATTTACAAATGAAAAGTATTCACAAAAATAAAGTCAAAGTTGACTTAAGATTCAATTCAAAATAAGTGTTATGAAAAGAGTTTGAAAAATCAAAGGCATAGTGCCTAGGTTTCTAATTTTGAAAGCAATGTTAATGTTTGCACAAAAAGTTTGGCTTGGGTTAGAGTTGAGAGAAGAAGAGAATGACTAGGTCCTAAACATGCAAAGATGAGGGAAGAGAAATAAAACCACTTGGAGTTCCCTTCTTGAGATCATAAAGACGATCCAAGTTGCTCATTTCCTTTGGATTTAGCAAGCAATAAGCAATTAACTCAAGTAATCAAGCAAAAATTCAATCAAGCTCCTAGGAATCTTCCAATTGACTTTTGTCTCTCTTATCATGGATGCTCATGACAATGGTCCTTATAATTATCTCAAGTTTGGGATCCCTATCACAAGAACACACAAATCAAAAGGTTCCACGATGCAATAAAAAGAATGGACAAGAGTGAGTTTAGAATAGGGGTCCTTTCAATTCATCTTTCAAGATTAAGCATTCTAAAGGCTTGAGGCCTAGTTGCTCTTCAACATATTTAGCATTCTAAAGGCATGAGGCCTAGTAGCTCTTGAAACTCCATTTAGCATAGGTAAGGTCCTAAATCTAAGTCCTTTCTCCATTTGCATTGGGTTCACACAAACAAAAACAAAACAAGCACAAGGCAATAATATATACACAATAATGTGCTCAAGTGACCAAAAGGCAAATTGCATAAACATAAACATGATCTCAAGTGAGAAAAGGGCAAAGACAAATGAATTAATGAGCAAAAAATTAAATTGCATTAAAGTAAATTGCAAGAATTAAATGCTTGAATTAAAAGTTAGTAATTAATAGTTAGTGTTAGTGTGCCATAAGGAAATTTAGCGTTATGTTAAGCAATCGTGAGTGGACTAATGTAGTAGCCACACCTATCTGAGGCTGGTCAATAAAACTATAGGCAACTAACACAAGTTAGAGATCATGACTAGTAAGCCAAGCTCCTACAACTTGTCATGCCAAAAGAAAAGAAGAATGACCTTGTATGGATTTAGGTTTTTTGCTTGACCAAGAAGCAACCTATCTTTAATGCAAAGCAATTCACTTGATCTTTGATCAAGATGAGATTGATTTAGATTAAAGAAGGTTAAGTCTCTTATATGTCAAGACTAACCACCAATCATTAACTCATTGGTCAAAAAAAAAAAAAGATGGAAATGGAATGTACATTATTGAAATTCAAATGACATAAGTAAAACACATTGATCAAACATGGATGGAATCAACATCATTCAATGGTAAACTGAAGTGAGATGAAGCTTAGAAGTCAAGAAATAGAAAAAATATTTTTTTGGTATTTTTTGGAATTAAAATAATACTTGAAATAAAATGAACAAATAAAGGTCAAACTTCAAATCCCATTCAAATCAACTTGGAAAACTCCAATTGGATCATCATAAGTCTAACATGGTCAAACAAGGTTTGACAAATTTTTTCACAATTTTTTGAAAACAGAAACTAATTTTAAACAATTAAAAATGGAGGAAAATAACATAATTGGACTAAAACTTCACCTCTTCGAAAATGCCATTTAATAAATTGATGAGAATAAATCTCAAATCAATTAAGAAATTGATGAGAATATTTTTCATAGATCCATCATCATCCAAAGATGTTAAGAAAATATTTTTGGCATTTTTGAATATCAAAAAGTATTTTAAATGAATTAAAAATAACCAGAAAAGAAATAATTCACAAAAAATATTAAATGGAATCAAAAAAATAATTAAAAATCATTTTTAGAAACTAGAATTTAAGAGAAAACTTTTGCAATTGGTCCCATATTTTTGTGATTCCAAATAAAGAAGTTATGAATTTTCAAAATAAAATGGAATAAAAGAAAATTAAAACAGAAATTAAAAATAGCAAAAATCCTGAGGCGTCAGATCCACTTCATTAATTGAAGTGGCTGATCTGGTGGATGGGAAGCGCGCGCGCATGATGAACCTTGGTCAACAGCGAAACACATTGCATTAAATAAAGTCAATCAAACCAAAAGCCAAGATTAGATATGGAAGAGTGAATCCAAGGGCTCAGGTTCAAACGCGTGGGGACGGTGGTGTACACCACCGTCTTCTCCGGCGAGAAGGCCAATTCCGGCCACCTGTTACAGGTTTTCAAACCTCAACCAAAACGCGCGATCTATACATCATTCGAAAGCTGGGGTGATGTACATTACCCCTGTAACCTTAATTTCCGCTCAAGATCCCTATAGAGAAAGACATCTGAGATAGAAAAATGAGGTGTTCAATCTGAACTTGTTCAATTCACAAAATTAAGATCACAAATCAATTGCCTCTCACATTAGGACTTTAGAGATGTCCACCAATACAAAAAATGCTCAATATCCAAAGAGATTCGAATGAAAACAGTTGGAGGGAAAACCTTTGAAGTGCAACTTGTGTGATCTTGGTCCAATCCAAATCTTCAGTGCAACTTGATCTTGAGGTAACAAGGAAGCAAGGATAAGGAATTTGGAAGCTAAAGATCAACCAATGAAGTTGAAATTTGAGCTTGAAAAATGGAGAAAAAATTCAGAATTCCTTTAATGGAGGGTTGGGGATTCAGTTGTGCAGAGCTTCAGGCGCCTTTAGGTTGGTTTTTGAAGTGAGCAAAGCATCCTATTTATAGCCAAGGCTGATGCAATGCAATGAAGAACTTGTGTGTGCATGAGCTTGGGTCCTCCATGCATGGGCCTGCACAAGCGCATGTGAGGCCCAAATCTCAATTGCATTTGAGTGTTGATGATCAAACAAATGGATTTGGACGTGCAGATGGCAATGCATAAGCTTGTGCATGGAATTTTAACATGTTATGCATAATTGAACCTAAAACTTCACCTCTTCGAAAATGCCATTTGCGAAATTGAAACATAGGCATGTGAGTAATGGTTGGAAAGGCCTTGACATAAGGAACAATTTTTATGTTGAACAAAAATCCATTTTGAGTTGGGAAAATATCGAAAACTGGCCATGAAGTTCAAGGTACAAAACATGTATATGGAAATTTTGCCAAAATGGACCAACTTCAAGCCCTTATGTTTCAATGATGCATGCCTAAAATGACAAACCCTCCAACATTAAAGTTTTAAATAATTTCAATAAAATCAATTTGGACTTAAATTTTTCATTATTTGGAGTTTTTATGAGAAAGTTATGGGCACTTGAAGTTGGACTTTTTCACATTTCAATGACTTTGGTCCAATGTGACCTATAATGTTTTGTATTATCACATGTGTTTCTTTTAGGATTATGAAAATTTGTCCAAGATAAAAATTGAATTATACATCTTAAACTTTAAAATTCACTTGGTCTCACCTCAAAATCATAAAACATGAAGGAGTTAGGTCCTTGGGAAGTTGACCCATAATTAGGGTTTCAGTCAAAATGACCTATAATGTTTTGAAATGAATGATGACTTTACAAGTTTCAAATGAATTTTTGATGAACATAAAACTTGTTCATATGGTTCTTAATGTAAGAACAAAAATTGTTCTACAACAGATTCCATGATTTTGATGATAACAAAGGATGAAACCAAAAATGGCACCCTAACGAAAAGTTTCTAAGTGTGCAGGGTTCTAAAGAAAGAAGGAAGAGATCTGATGATGTCATCAGATACAGAACCAGATCAGATACAAATTATCAGAAGATAAGAAGCATCTAAAGTAGAAACACGTTCAAGAAAGTTTAACTCTGAGCAAAACAGCAAAATATCAGAAGCATCTGAACAAGAAGTACGCTCTAGAAATTCTGATTCTGAACAACAGTATGTCAAACTTCAGAAGCTCTTGGCGCTATCTGAAGAAATCATCATAACTCAAAAGATCAACATCAGAAGCTAGATAGCAGATTCCAAGATCTCCAGAAACATGAAGACTCTGATTATGGAATTGCTAAATAAGGAAGAGTAACGTTAACTTCAAATAAAGTTATGGAAATGGATTTCCTAATACAGGAAGAGACGTTAACTCCAAAAATACAAATGATAAGGAACTATTTGTGGTAAGTAGTCATTCAAGAAGTGAAAGTTGCTTTGACAACAAGCAACATAAGATATGGCACTAATTATTATTCAAGAGTTATTATCTGCCATGATTTTTCAACGGATCCTTCTCTTCTATATAAAGGACTGAAAATCAACATTCAGTACACAACATATACAAGCAAAAATTATACTGAAACATCAACGCTCAAGAAAACACTCTTGCTCTCTAAATCTTCACGAAGCTTTTGCTTGAAACGTGAAACACTTTTTGTTCTTACTGTTGTAATATTTGCTTATCTTAGAAGCACTCTATATTACATAAGCTTTTATCTTTGTTGTATTTCCTCAAGTGACTCTGTGTAGTCTGTAGACTTGAGAGGACTAAGAGATCTTTCTCTTAGATGTTGTTTGTAAACAATCTTTCAAGATTAGTGGATTAAGTCCTTGTTGAAGGCGAAATCACCTTGGCCGGGTGGACTGGAGTAGCTTTGTGTTATAAGCGAACCAGTATAAAATCCTTGTGTGATTTTCATTTTGAAAAAGCGCTTATTTTCCAAACAATTCAAACCCCCCCTTTCTTGTTTTTCTCACCTTCAATTGGTATCAGAGCTCCGGCTCTGTTATTGATTTTCTAATCAAACACTTAACAGTGTAGAGAGATCCAGAAAGAGAAAAAATATGGCCCACACAAATGAAAAGGATAGTTACAATGCTAAGCCTCCTGTCTTTGATGGAGAGAAATTCGATTACTGGAAAGATAGAATTGAAAGTTTCTTTCTAGGCTATGATGCTGATCTCTGGGACATTGTCACAGATGGATACAAACCTCCTGTCACAGAGGATGGAGCTGAAGTTCCCAGATGTAAGATGTCAGATGATCAGAAACGAGTTTTCAAGAATCATCACAAGGCCAAAACCATACTCCTAAATGCTATATCTTACAATGAGTATGAAAAGATCACCAACAGAGAAACAGCCAAAGACATACTTGACTCTCTAAGGATGACTCATGAAGGAAACTCTCAAGTCAAAGAGACAAAGGCTCTGGCGCTTATCCAGAAATATGAAGCCTTCAAAATGGAGGATGATGAAGCCATAGAGGCAATGTTCTCTAGATTCCAAACTCTGATTGCAGGTCTCAAGGTTCTAGACAAAGGATACACAACTGCAGACCATGTCAAAAAGATAGTCAGAAGTCTGCCAAAGAAATGGAGACCCATGGTTACTGCTCTGAAGCTGTCAAAGGACCTGAACTATATAAGTCTTGAAGAACTTGTCAGTTCCCTCAGAAGCCATGAGATAGAACTAGAGGATGATGAGCCTCAGAAAAGGAACAAGTCCGTAGCATTAAAGTCCAGATATGAAAGACGCAAACCTGACAGAACCAAAGCTCTCCAGGCAGAAACTGAAGATACTGATGACTCTGAACCAGAAGATTCTGATGATGAAGAAGAATTGTCCCTCCTGACCAGAAGAGTTAAACAACTCTGGAAAAAGAGAAACAACAACTTCAGAAGATCAAGACCCAGAGGGGATCGATCAGAATCAACCTTCAAAGGTAAAACTAACAAAGATATTACTTGTTATGAATGTAAAGAAACAGGTCACTACATGAATGAATGCCCCAAGCTAAAGAAAGACAATCCTAGAAAAGAAAGTTTCAAGAAAAATACCTTCAGGACAAAGAAAGGATTAATGGCTACCTGGGATGACAGTGAATCTGGGTCATCAGAATCTGACTCTGATGAAAAGGCCAACGTGGCACTTATGGCTACCACATCCAGGAGCAGCTCAGATGAAGAATCTGAAGAGGTATTTTCTGAACTCTCTCGATCTGATCTAGAATCATGCTTGTCAGAAACTCTTAGCTCATATCAGAAACTAAAACAAAAGCTTAAAAACATAAAAGGCTGTCTTAAAGCAAAATTTGAAGAATGTGGCAAGCTTGAGATGACAATTCTAGCGCGAGAAGATACAATCAGATTTTTAACACTAGAAAGAGATGGAGCAAAAAGAAAAAGCTTAGAATTAGAAGAAGCGTTGTCTCAAGCACCACAAACTTCAAATAAAATTATTTTTGAATACGAAGAAGCCTTTCAAGAATTTCTGAAAAATGGAATAGGTAGGAGTATTATGGCATCCATGATTTATGGAGTCAGTCAGAACAATAAAAAGGGAATTGGGTATGATCCTAAGGAAGTTAAAACTTCTTCTAGTGACCAACTTAAATCTCCATTTTCATATCACTATACATACACACAAGAACAAAAATTTGTAAATGCTAGAAAACCCAAAGTCATAAGAAACTCTGGGAAAACTAATCAGAAAGGACCCAAGAGATTCTGGGTACCGAAAGATAAGATTGTGTATGTTGCAGATATCCTATGCAGCAAAGTTCAGACACCAGTCATGGTACCTGGACTCTGGATGCTCGCGACACATGACGGGAAGAAAGTCTATGTTCCAAAGTCTGGAACTTAAAGACGCTGGATTTGTAGGCTTCGGAGGAGATCAGAAAGGAAGGATCAGAGGCTCCGGAGCTATTGGTAATGGTACTTTTCCCTCTATATCTGATGTCCTTTACGTAGAAGGATTGATGCATAACTTGTTATCCATAAGTCAATTAAGTGATAACGGTTATGATGTAATCTTTAATCAAAAAACATGTAAAGCCATTAATCAGAATGATGGCTCTGTCCTTTTCACAGGCAAGAGGAAAAACAACATTTATAAAATTAATCTTTCTGATTTAAAAGAACAAAATGTTAAATGTTTGATGTCTGTTCACAAAGAGCAATGGATATGGCATAGACGCTTGGGCCACATTAGCATGAGGAAACTTTCTCAGCTAAATAAACTCGAGTTAGTCAGAGGCCTACCTAAACTGAAGTTTTCTTCAGATGCTCTGTGTGAAGCATGTCAGAAAGGAAAATTTTCAAAAACATCCTTTAAAAAGAAAAATGTTGTTTCTACCTCTAAGCCTCTGGAACTTCTCCACATTGACTTATTTGGTCCTGTGAAAACAGCATCAGTCAATGGAAAGAAGTATGGACTAGTCATTGTTGATGATTACAGTCGCTGGACATGGGTGAAATTCCTAAAGCACAAGAGTGAGTCTCACTCTGTATTCACTAGTTTCTGCTCCAAAGTGCAAAAAGAATTTGATGCTAAAATTGTTAGAGTCAGAAGTGATCATGGTGGAGAATTTGAAAACAAAGATTTTGAAGAATTATTTGACTCTAATGGAATATCCCATGATTTCTCCTGCCCTAGAACTCCACAACAAAATGGAGTTGTAGAGAGGAAGAATAGGACACTCCAAGAGATGGCCAGAACCATGATCAATGAAACTAATGTGGCAAAGCATTTTTGGGCAGAAGCTGTAAATACAGCGTGTTACATTCAGAATAGAATCTCTATAAGACCTATTCTGGAAAAGACTCCCTATGAACTGTGTAAAGGAAGAAAACCAAACATTTCATATTTTCATCCTTTTGGATGTTCTTGCTTTATCTTAAACACTAAAGAACATCTGAACAAGTTTGATTCCAAAGCACAGAAAGGTATTATGTTAGGATACTCAGAATGCTCTAAAGGCTACAGAGTATACAACACAGAAACCAAAATTATGGAAGAATCAATTCATGTCAGATTTGATGATAAGCTTGACCCTGAAAAGTCAAAGCTAGTTGAAAATCTTGTAGATTTAGAAATCACTCTTGCAGGTTCTGATAAAGCCCCAGAAGCAACTGTCACTCAGAACTCTGAAGAAATTAAATTCCCAGAAATCCCAAAGAAAGTCAAAAGTCGTATCAACATATCTGAAGATTTGATTCTGGGAAACAAGGACGAACCTGTCAGAACCAGATCTACCTTCAGGACCTCTGAAGATACTCCTCTGAGACTAGTGTCTCTGATTGAGCCTATGTCCTGTGATGAAGCACTTCAAGATAACGACTGGGTTTCAGCCATGCAAGAAGAATTAGATCAATTCACAAAGAATGATGTCTGGGATCTTGTTCCAAAGCCCAGAGGCACTCACGTTATTGGAACCAGATGGGTATTCAGAAACAAGCTGAATGAGAAAGGAGAAGTTGTCAGAAACAAAGCTCGACTGGTAGCTCAAGGTTATAGTCAACAAGAAGGTATTGATTATAATGAAACTTTTGCTCCAGTCGCAAGGTTAGAATCTATTCGTCTTCTTGTATCTTTTGCTATTAACCATTCTATTAAATTATATCAAATGGATGTCAAGAGTGCATTCCTTAATGGTTATATATCAGAAGAAGTGTATGTCAACCAACCTCCAGGTTTTGAAAATCCAAACTTTCCAGAACATGTTTTTAAACTTAAAAAATCTTTATATGGACTTAAACAAGCTCCCAGAGCTTGGTATGAACGTTTAAGCAATTTTCTTCTGGAACACAATTTTATCAGAGGGAAAGTTGACTCCACACTTTTCTGTAAGAACCTTAACAATGATCTCATGATATGCCAGATATACGTTGATGACATTATTTTTGGTTCAGTTAACGCCTCTGTTTGTCAAGAATTCTCTAAGTTAATGCAGGCAGAATTTGAAATGAGCTTAATGCAAGAACTAAAGTTCTTTCTGGGAATTCAAATTAACCAAACCTCAGAAGTTACATATGTTCATCAAAGCAAATATATTAAAGATGTTCTGAAGAAATTTGACATGGCTGACTGCAACTCTGCAAAAACTCCAATGCATCCAACATGCATTCTTGAAAAAGAAGAAGTAAGCGCAAAGGTTTGTCAAAAGCTCTATCGAGGTATGATAGGCTCTCTTCTCTATCTGACTGCTACTCGTCCTAATATTCTCTTTAGTGTCTGTCTCTGTGCCAGATTCCAATCAGATCCTAGAGAATCTCATTTAACAGCAGTTAAGAGAATTCTTAAGTATCTGAAAGGAACTCCTAACCTGGGCCTGATGTATAAGAAAACATCAGAGTATAGACTTTCTGGTTACTGTGATGCAGATTATACAGGAGATAGACTAGAACGAAAAAGCACATCTGGAAATTGCCAGCTTCTGGGAAACAATTTGATATCCTGGGCTAGCAAGAGACAGTCAACTATTGCTCTATCTACTGCAGAAGCAGAATATATCTCAGCATCACTGTGCACAACTCAGATGCTCTGGATGAAGAATCAGTTAGAAGATCTGCAAATTTTTGAGAGTAACATTCCTATCTTCTGTGATAATACTGCTGCCATTTGTCTAAGTAAGAATCCCATTCTACATTCCAGAGCCAAACACATTGAAATAAAACATCATTTTATCAGAGACTATGTTCAGAAAGGGATAGTAACATTGAAGTTCATTGATACAGATCATCAATGGGCAGATATATTTACTAAGCCTCTAGCTGAAGATAGATTTCTTTTTATCTTAAAAAATCTGAACATTCAAAATTGTCCTGAATGAATTGTGCCTCTGAGAATGTAAAATGAGACTCTGATGTAAACAAATGTACTTCTGCCTCTGACTCTGATACTTCTACCAAGTTAAGAAGATATCTGAGTTAGAAATCTTCAGGAACCAATCCTTTGGTATTCCTAAAGATCAGATACATCAAAACACGTGGAGCATTGAGCGTCTAACCCTAGAACTTCTAGACAGCTGTCAAAAGAAATTCAAAGGACAGACGTTTGAAATCTCCTCGAGCAGTGTGCGTACTGTTGGGATTAGACATTCATTAATTAGTCTTAATCATTTCTCCCCCAAGCATGCTAACTTGAATTTTGTGCTAACGCTGAATGATGTGTCGTTTTGCATGTGTTTTAACTTAGGGTATTTAAACACTTTTCTCACATTTCACACACTTATCACTCTCACTCACTCTCAAACCCTTTCTAAACCCTCTCTGAAGCATTTCCACAAACACTTCATCTTTATCAATCTTCATCTTCTTCTTCAACTATGGATGCTCAACAACAAGAAGTTTTCAACTTTTCTCATCAAATGGAATCCAACGCCACCGCTCAAAGCTCAAGCTTTCCAACTCCAACTGTTACAGGAGTTTCCATTACTCCAGTGTACAAGGAACCCCATATCCTTGATCGTCTACCTCACGTAAACCTAGCAACTCCATTTGAGGGATTGGAAGTTTTGTGTGAAACTCTAGTAGACTTTCAAAACATGAAGAGAAATGGCGTTGATCTTACTGAAGAACTTCGTCAACAAGGGTGGGAAAACTACTTCCAAAGGCTTTATGGTCCTGTTTACCCACTTCTCATCAAGGAGTTCTGGAGATTTGCAGACGCTGATGACCATTTCATCGTCTCTTATGTTTTGGGGGTAAAGATAGTAATTACTGAAAAGTCAATTGCTTCTTTACTGAACATGGAGAGAGATGGATGAAAAAGGATTTACAACATCAACCCTAGGTCAAGGCGCATTGCTGAAGTGATCAATCCAACCATCTTCAAACATAACACTGAAGGAAATCCTTCAAAGAACAAAGAGCTTCATCAGAACCTCAGAGTGTGGCTTAAGATCATTCTGGGAACTATTCACCACCGCCCAGCATCTAACTCCTCTGACTACATCAATGCAGATCAGAAGTGCATTCTGTATTGCATTCACAAGGGTGTGAAGATCTGCCTTCCTGCACTACTCTTCAGATACCTCAGAGACTCTGTCAGGGAGACCAGAAACAACATGAAGCCCATAACCTACATCCCTTTGGGAAGATTGTTACCTGATGTCTTCATCGAGAATGGGCTGGTAGATCATCTGGAGAAGGCCAAACTAATGGAGGATTTGGCGATAGATACTGGAAAGCCTCTGAACGCCAGAAATCTCAAGAGTATGGGAATAATAAAGAAGATTCAAGTCAGACCCACGCTGGACACATCCTGGGATTCCTTGAAAGATCAGAGGAAGCTGCCTCATGGTCTTGCTAGGTTCTACAAGAATGAACCCAGAGATGCGGTTGCTATCTACCTTCAGCGTCTGCTGGATGAAGGTGTTGACATCTCTGACTTCAGACTCGACGATTGTCTAGATTCAGAAGAAGACTTCGTCAGGTACAAGAGAGGTCTCTCTGAGAAAAAGATAGCATCACAGGCAAAGAAGGCAAGAATAGGAGAAACTTCTGGGACCAGATCTCCAGCGCCTCTGCAAGAAACTACTGGTATGTCTGCTCCCTCTATTCCCTCTGAACACATTTTGGCTTCTTCTTCTAATCCTCTCCCAACACCACCCATATATACAACCTCTGACACCCCACCTTCTATAACCAGAACTTCACAACCTCCACCAAATGTTAATCTTGCCCATACAACACTACCTTTATCTGAAGCTGAAGAACTGAACCAAACCAGTTCCTCTTCATCTTCAGCCCCATAATCACCCCCATACCTTGAAATCTCCTCTGACCAAGAATACTCTGACCCTGACTCCCCAACCTTAGCCCAAATTCAGGCTCAATACTTTGCTTCACAACAACCAACACAAACACAATCTGAAGCAACTTCACCTCCACCAGAACAAACAACCAACATTACTTCTGAAGACCAACCCTCTGAAACTCAACCCTCTGACCTCCACACCTCTGATATCACCCCTCCAAACACCTCCGCTGAACCTGAACCTGAAGCTGAAACTGAACCCTTAGACTTAAACCCTCTTTACGCTTCACCCCAAAGATCTGAACCTCAACCTGAAGCAGAATCTGAACCTCTCACATTAAATCTCAGCCCTCCAATTTCTTCACCTCAAACCTCTGAACCAAACCTTTCTGTACCTACCCTTGAGGAAGCCATAATGCTGGTCGCAGGGGCTTCAGTACAAAAGGTCAAGTCTCTGACCACTAACTCTGAAGTCAGTGATGATCCTGACTCTGTAAGGACACACTGGAACAGAGTCATTGGCTGGATGACCTCTGAGGCTTTTAGACTGAAGCACATCTCTGAACAAGTCAGAAATGGCTACATCAGAGACACTGAGGCAAGACTCCAGGAAAGACTTGCAAGAGAAGCTGAAGCCAGAAGGCTGGAAGAAGAGAGATTAGCAAGAGAAGCTGAAGAAGAGGCTAGAAGGCTGGAGGAAGAAAGAGCAAGAGAAGCTGAAGTTCTAAGGATAAAGGAAGCTGAAGCTAAAGCTCTGGCTGATGCTGCTGCTGCTGCCGAAGCTGAAGCACAAGCTGCTGCTGAAGCGCAGGCTACTGCTGAAGCACAGCAGGCTCTGACTCAGGGGGAGTCTTCTTCTTCTGTTATCCCTATGGTTCTCCAGACGCTGAAAGAACTTAAGCAAGATCAGAATGAACTCCGTGCCAGAATGGATAAACAAGACACTGTCAACGACAACATTCAGAACATGCTGGCTATGTTGCTTCAGAGAATGCCTCCGCCTCCGAACCCCTAGGCACTTAGGACTTATTGCTTGTTGCTCTGATTTCTCTGTTTCTGATGTTTACTTGTTCTTTTTGCCTCTGTTGCTTTTTATCTAAATACAATGTTTTTTTTTCTTCAATTATTTATTTTTGCTATGTCTTTTTGATTCTGACAAAAGGGGGAGAAGTCATTAATAGCTCTGATGAAAATATTGTCTAAATACCTTAAGCATTCTGCAACATATTTTTCTTAAAAATAAATTTATCTAACCTGGACTTAAGAAATTGCAGAAGGTATCAAGAAACCTCTTTACTTAGAAGCTCTGGTAAGAACTTCTGAACTCCCTAGCACTATCTCAGGGGGAGCTCTTGTCTATCTGATCTGATATTTCATATGTTTCATCTGCTAATTAAGATTGTTTTGTCATCATCAAAAAGGGGGAGATTGTAAGAACAAAAATTGTTCTACAACAGATTCCATGATTTTGATGATAACAAAGGATGAAACCAAAAATGGCACCCTAACAAAAAGTTTCTAAGTGTGCAGGGTTCTAAAGAAAGAAGGAAGAGATCTGATGATGTCATCAGATACAGAACCAGATCAGATACAAATTATCAGAAGATAAGAAGCATCTAAAGTAGAAACACGTTCAAGAAAGTCTAACTCTGAGCAAAACAGCAAAATATCAGAAGCATCTGAACAAGAAGTACGCTCTAGAAATTCTGATTCTGAACAACAGTATGTCAAACTTCAGAAGCTCTTGGCGCTATCTGAAGAAATCATCAGAACTCAAAAGATCAACATCAGAAGCTAGATAGCAGATTCCAAGATCTCCAGAAACATGAAGACTCTGATTATGGAATTGCTAAATAAGGAAGAGTAACGTTAACTTCAAATAAAGTTATGGAAATGGATTTCCTAATACAGGAAGAGACGTTAACTCCAAAAATACAAATGATAAGGAACTATTTGTGGTAAGTAGTCATTCAAGAAGTGAAAGTTGCTTTGACAACAAGCAACATAAGATATGTCACTAATTATTATTCAAGAGTTATTATCTGCCATGATTTTTCAACGGTTCCTTCTCTTCTATATAAAGGACTGAAAATCAACATTCAGTACACAACATATACAAGCAAAAATTATACTGAAACATCAACGCTCAAGAAAACACTCTTGCTCTCTAAATCTTCACGAAGCTTTTGCTTGAAACGTGAAACACTTTTTGTTCTTACTGTTGTAATATTTGCTTATCTTAGAAGCACTCTATATTACATAAGCTTTTATCTTTGTTGTATTTCCTCAAGTGACTCTGTGTAGTCTGTAGACTTGAGAGGACTAAGAGATCTTTCTCTTAGATGTTGTTTGTAAACAATCTTTCAAGATTAGTGGATTAAGTCCTTGTTGAAGGCGAAATCACCTTGGCCGGGTGGACTGGAGTAGCTTTGTGTTATAAGCGAACCAGTATAAAATCCTTGTGTGATTTTCATTTTGAAAAAGCGCTTATTTTCCAAACAATTCAAACCCCCCCCCCTTTCTTGTTTTTCTCACCTTCACTTAAGAACATGTTTTATCTTGGGTTAATCTTCATTTGACAAACATATCAAAAGTGAGGTCTCAGTGGATTTCAAAATAGTCAGGTGAATTGACTGATCAACTTCTCAAGTCCAAACTTTAAATCTTAATGAATGGATGATTGAGGATACTCACATAAGCTCATATGTGCATAAAATGATGAATGAAAAAACTTCCCTTGATTGTATTTCATCATGGGTTGAGGTTGCTTCATGAGCAAGGCACAGTCAATGCACAGTTGAATTACGGTTTCCTTGGGAAACAATCCTTAAGCCCTTTGGTTTATCTTGATCAAATTGACAAATTAAGATACTTGCGAGGCATATATGATGATTGAGAGCTTTCGGAACCATTGTCATGCTTGCTTTCCTCCTCATCTGGCCATTTCAATAAACATAGGAGCCTCCTAGGAGCCTTGGATCACATGACTGCTTGAGCTTCAAAACAAACAAAGTTAGTGACATATTTTTGTGCTTTTGTTTAGTAAAAAAAATAAGAAAATCAATAATATATAATTCAAGCATGCTTGGTGGTCTCAAACCAACTCACACAAGTCCCAACCCAAGGGTAAGGAGCCAAGATGTTATGATCCTTGAGGAAAATGCAATGAGCAATGATATGATGCCATGAGGGATCTTAGGGTCAAAATTAGGGTCTTACAGGTGGATTGAAAACCCGAAGGGGCGATCCAGGAAAAACTTAGAGACATAAAAATAGAAAAAAATAATCCGATAACTTGAGTACTCCACCTTGCGGAAACTTATGCAAAAATTAGGGATTATGGTAAGTAATTGCAGTCTACTGATTGTCCAATTTTGGAAAGACTTTATTGAGCATTAGGGTTGACGTTGATTCATCATCCCAGCAGCGGTCAAGAGCACAGTGGATATCAAGAGTTGGTAGAAGGACTAAGGATCATTTGTATTCAATGTAGCCCTTTTCCATGTAAATTACCCTTTTCAACTTTGTAAAAATCCGTGGAGTCTTGTCATTTACAGACTACCACCCAATTAAATAAAATTGAGCTTTTACCCAATTGTTTCTACTCTTATTTACTTCAGTCAATAGTTTAAATTTTATTATGATCATTTTGAAAATTTAAAATTTTTAATCAAAATCTTTTTCTTAAAACATATAAAACCAAGAAATTTTCAAAGCAATTAAAAAGGAAGTATCAACAGCACTTCCAGAGCAGCAAGTCCTTAAGCGTTAAGTATCAGAGGTTCCCCAAGCAGTTAACCCTTCGGGTATCCCTAGTTGTATGTGTTGATCCGGTTCCCCTGCAAAGTGTTTATGCCCTAGCGGATTCCCGATTCTTTTCCTCGGCTAAGTTGGTTGATTCAGTACCTTGCGGCGTGTTATTTCCCCGGCAGTGTTTCTGTGTTCCCTAACGGAGTTCGTGTTTCTTCAGCAGGGTTGATCTTCAGCAGCGTAAGATGTTTTCCCCAGTAGATCGCATTGGTTTCCCCACCAGTCGCCATCCGACTCGCTCCCAGTCAGAGTTTCCTTCTGGTTTCTGAGAAGCTATTTGTGTTTATCTTTTGCATGGTTGTCTCCCATTTTGATATGGTGTTGACCTAACATTCCTTGCAGACTCGATAACTTCGCCTCTCCTCAGCAGATCTCCTCCCTCAGCTAGTTTTGAGCCTTTGGTTTGTTGATTTCTCTGTTCTCCAGCAGTTGTCTCCCTCTTTTTGTGGATTGATCGAGGATTGTACCGATGATTCAAATTCTTTGCGACACCTTTGTATCCTTTGTGATCATTTTGTCAGCATAATCATCATATACATATACATTCATATAATTCCATAACTGCATATTTGCATATCTGATTAACCTGTTGGTTTGAGATTCTCATTCTCTGTATGGCGGTACTTTATCCTCATACAAATTTAGGTGTTTGTCCTCTCTCAATCGTAGAGCGTCATCCCCTTAGGCAGAAAGACTTTAACCTTTCTCCTCTTCCCCAATGAGATGTTCCTCGTGGATGATTATTACTTCAGTTTCCTTTCCAGTTGCTTATCTAGATGGAATCACTCCCCTTGAGTTATGTCCTCAATGGGTTGAGTCTTGATTGACTATTTCTTTCTAGCTCTTACCTAGATAGATGTTTTGAGTCTCCTAAGAGTTTATTTCCCAGTAACTGGTAATATTATTCTTAGTTTGCAATTTGTTACTTCTTGCCCAATACATGGCAAAAGTATCCCTGTTTTCTCCTCAGTAGAGTCCCCAGTGGATGTGATTCCCCAAGAAGTATATCCTTGATATGTTCACCCTAATCGGTGACGAATATCTTTCTCTCCCCTGCCTAAGTTTATCCTTGATATGTTCATTCTAACCGATGACGGATATTCTCACCTTTGGTATTCTACCTAGTAAAAAGGTAGTTGCAATCCCTATTCTTGTTCCCAAGAGAGTTAACCCTTGATATGTTCATCCTAACCGATGACATGTTTCCTTCTCTTTGCGGTCTTCTACCCAGTAACCGGTAGTTATAAATCCTATTTTTGTCCCCTCCGCAGAGTTTATCCTTGATATGTTCACTTTAACCAGTGACGGATTCTCTCTCTTGGTGTTCTATCCAGTAACTGATAGATGTAATTCCTATTTTTCCTCCCCTCTCAGAGTCTATCCTTGATATGTTCATCTTAACCGGTGACGGATTTTCTCTTTGATGGTGTTCTATCCAGTAACTGATAGATGTAATTCCTATTTTTCCTCCCCTCTCAGAGTCTATCCTTGATATGTTCATCTTAACCGGTGACGGATTTTCTCTTTGATGGTCTTCTATCCAGCATTCGATAGATGTAATTCCTACTTTTTGTTCAGTTGGTTTATCCTTGATATGTTCATTTTAACCGATGACGGGTATCCTCCTTGACGTCCCCAAGCAAGTCTATCCTTGATATGTTCATCCTAACTGATGATGGATTTTCTTCCCTGTTGAGTCTATCCTTGATATGTTCATCCTAACCGATGACGGATATTCTCACCCTTGGTATTCTGCCCAGTAACTGATAGTTGTAAATCTTATTTTCTGCAGTTTTCCCCAGCAAGGCTATTCTTACCCAGTAACCGATAATGAGTACTCCCTTCTGTTGATGTCTAGCGAGTCATCCTCGATATGTTCATCCTAACTGATGACGGATGTTCTCTCTGTCAGATTTTTATTATCTCCTTACTCATTAACAGGTAGTAGATAATAGATTTCTGCTCCTCCTGTGTTGAAGTTTATTCCCCAGTTGAGTTGAGTGCGCATTTGCTTAGTGAAATTGCTTTTCCCTGCATGATTCAAGTATTTCAGTTTCATCCTGACTTACTCGTATTCCCTGCAGATGTTGTTGTTCCCCGGCTAAGTCTTTTCCATTTTGTATGGAACTCCTCGAGTCCCCCAGCAGTTTTAAGTCGTAGTCTGGCCTACGCATAACCCGTCTTTCCCCCCAAGAGTCTCTGTCTCCCCAGTGGGGTTTCCTTATGGAATATATTATACTCCTGCAAATTTTCGGTCTCTCTGATTTATTTTCCTTTGTGGCAATATTTCCCCACAAAGCATTAACTTTTGCATTCATGTCATATGCATCATGAGGTCTCTTAGGGACCAAAATTTGTTTCTATATGTTGTTATTTAAGCCCATTCTACTGAGTCGACATGAAGATTTTAACATTCGCCTCCTCGGTTAGAATGTCCTTAAATAGGGGCAGCTGTAAGACCCTAATTTTAACCCTAAGATCCCTCATGCAATTTCATCATAAGCATTAGCATTAGGAACATACCTTAGCATTCTCCTTACCCCTCATTCATTGGGTTTGTTTTGAGAGAGATCACCAAGCACTTTGTGATGCACTTTGTGATTGTAGCATACTTGTATATCATTATTTTACTAACCAAAATACCAAAAATATGTCTTTGCATTTGCCTGACTTTTTTGTAGGTAGGGCATGATCTCCATTGATTTATCAAGTTCATATCTAGGGTTTAAGACCCTCATGACAAAGAGCACAACCATGAATTGATCCAATAATGGTTATGAGCATCATATATGAGTTCAATTGATTCCTACATGTTATATTGATCAAGTTTTCTTCAAGAGTTTGGAAGTGATTTGCCTTGGAAACCCTAGTTTGACTAGGTATCTTGAGTAACTTCTCCAACAAGCTACCTCACCAATTGATCAAATTTCTCAAGGGACACTCCAAAATTCATCATATTATGCATATATGATCTACCATGAGCCAAGAAAGTCAAAAGAATTGAAGGTTAGCAAGTTGGTTCAGGGTGGTTGGCCAGATGAATTCATCTGATCAAAACTGGGTCTCCCTAGACCCTATCTCCTACAATTTTCACCATACGAAAATGATTCCAAATTCAAAGTTACTCTAAATGACATTCCAAACAACTTTCATGTTGAGACCTAGAGCTAGTTTTTCTTGGAAAATCATGTTCTATGTTGAAACATTATAGGTCATTTTGTCTAAACCCTCGTTTGAAAGTCAACTTCCCAAGGCCATAACTTGCTCAGTTTTTATGAGATGAAAGATTTTTAAGTTGCAAAATCAAGTTCAAGATTTCAACTTCAAGTTTTATGTTTGGAGTGAGAACTAATTCAACTTTTATGAGCATGTGATATGAGGTTACATTATAGGTCACTTTTGACCTATACCATTGAACAAGTGATTTTTCCAAACTTCAAAAATGCATAACTCTATCATTCCAAATCCAAATGATATGACTTGTTCCCAAAATTCCACCTTAAAGTTCTCCATGTTCCAAGCTCCAAATGAAAAAGTGTTGAACATCAAACTTGTTCCCCTTGATCCATGTTTTCCAAAGAACCCAAGTTATTGCATTTTGGATGAGGTTTTCTAGGTCTGCGCACGGCTTTAATAGGGCTGCATAATTGGAAAGAATCAAACTTCAAAACATCAGTTCACTTTGCCTTGCCAATCAAGCTTCCATTCAGACTTCATTTGGATTGATTTTGGACCTTTTTGCATTGCATCATGGGCATTCACATGCCCATGCACTCGTGCAATCAACATTGCTAAATTTGGACAAAATTTGAAGTGTGCAAATATCATTCATCCATGCTATAAATACATGCTCTCTGTGCTCATTTGAAACAGACCTTACGCGCCAGCTTTGCCCCCCATTGAAACCCTCTCATTCCAAAGGAAAACCTGATAAATTTTAGTTTGAAATTTGAGTTTGAATCTCAACTGTTGGAGATTCAAAAACTCCAGGACCCAAAGCCTTGCAACCTCATCAATCACTTCCTACTAGCTCCTCAAGTGTGATTAGATCGTGTTTGGAGCAAGCCACATCAAGAACTGCATAACATTGAAGGTAATTTTCAAAAAACTTCATCTCTTCAATTCTCTCTCAATTCTACTCAATTCTCTTGGATCTTTGGTTGTCTGAAGTCCTACCAATGTAGGCAAGAAGATTGAGTTTCTTAGAGGTTAAATCGAAGCAACTCAATTGACTCACCTCAAAATTCAACTCCTCATATCTTTCTATATATGTGGAGTTAGTTAAAATTGAGGTCAGATTCGTGCTCTACGTTATTTTTTATTTCAGATCATGTCCTTTTTTTCATTTTCTTAATGGTGATGAGTGAACCAGTCCGGCCAGGGTCATCGGAGAAGATGATCGGCCTTTGGACTCCGGCGATGCGCTAGAAGTGTTCAGAGCCATTGATCTGTTTTAAAATGTTTTAATCTCATGCGTTGGTTCTGATTACCATCCTTGTGGCGTATTGACTTAAGTCCACGGTGGAAAGCACGCTGAAGACCACTTGATCTGTTACCTCAATTAATGAGGGAGATCAAGTGGTCCACGTTTTTTTGCTATTTTCTAATTTTCTTTTATTCCTTTTATTTTCATTAATTCATATTAATTTTAATATTGATCCAAAAAATATGAGAGTTTCACCAAAAAAATTCAAAAAATTTCCTCTTTCATATTCTGAATTAAAATTATTTTTTGGATCAATATTAATATTTTTCATGATTTTATGTTTATTTTAATTGTTTAAAAATACTTTTAAGTCTTTAAAAATTCTGAAACTTTTTCTTTAAGGTGCTTTGACCTTGTTTGACCTATGATAAATCTCAGGGTCATTTCTTTGGTGTTTTGATGAGGTTTTAGGAATTGGACAAACCATATTTAATTTAAATGTATTATTTTAGTCTTTTTTTAATTGAATAAATGCCAAATAATTTCGTTGACCAATTGTAATGACTTGTTTGAGTTTGACTCTTGTTGTTGGGTCTTGGTCAAAGTTGATTTGACTTTGTCAAGTTAATATCATTGTATTTAGGGGATTGATCGAATGAACTTTCCATCTCCAAAAATGAATGGGTGATAATAATTTGGTAAAAGTCCTCCTTTGATCAATTTTAGTTTTGATCCATTACCCTCCCTCTTCCTCTCATTCCCCTTCTTTATGCATTCATCTCATTTGGCCTATGATATCTCCCCTCTTTCATGGTATTGGGTGGAAACTTGGCATTTTTTCCTTCCTTTGGAAGATGTCTTGGCTCAAGGATCCATGCTTGTGATAAGTGGGTTGAGTGTTCTCCAAAGAATGTCTTAAAATGAGAAGCAAAAGCAAAATAATACTAACTTCTAATTCATTAACTACTAACTTTTAATTTCAAGTCATTTACTTTAATGTCATTTAATTGTAGCCTTTATTCATTTCCCATTATTCATATCATTCTAATTGTTTATGTTAATGCAATTTTCACTTTGTCCACTTGGACCATATTATGTGATATATCTTTTTGTGTATACTTTTCTTGTTTGTGTGGTCTTTGACCATTAATGTACATAATAGCAACAAAAACCCTAAAAAAAATGTGTGGACTGTTGGCTTGATCTTGGACAAATGGACTTAGAACTTAGGTAACATTCCTATGCTAAAGGACTTGGTCAATGCCAATTTTCTGTGAAACGAAGTGCTTGCAATTTGAAACTTCATCTGATACATCATTCAAGATCCCTCTGAGTTCATCTGCAACATGATCATTGTGAAGTTGTTATTTTCAACCTGTGACTTGTGGAATCCATCTATTACATGGGCTAATCTGAAGAAGATCATGGAATGGCTAAAGCTAGGATGTGACTATCTTTATTTGATGCCTTTGCTCTTTAAGATAATATAATTGTACATTTGTGTGTTGCTTAATTTTAAAAGTCCAAGGGAATTTTGGGTTTCTATTGACATGCTTGTCTATTGGATTGCTACCCATTTGGTTAGATCTTTTTAACTCCTATCTTTTAATTTTGTGCATAGGATTAGTCTCTTCATCTTCTCCCCATTTCTTTAATTTCAAAATGTCTCCCTCCCTTTTCAAAAATCTTCTTTGATTGAACTTATTTTGTTCTAAACTTTGACCACTTTTGCAAAAAGATAGAAACTTTGGCCTTATGCCATTGCCTTTTCAAACTTCTTTTCTTAAATCAAAATTTATAAATAAACTTAACTATACTTGACTTAAACTTTCAAAAAAGCCAAAAATAACTAACTCATTCAAACCATTTTTTAGGCCTTTGTGTCTTTCAAACTTAACTTTTTTGTTAAAAGCAATGCATCCACTTTGAAATTTGTATCACGAACTACGAGATTTTGATCCCTCATTTTTATGTTGGTACGTAGGCACAAGTCCGAAGGTCTTGTCAAAAATTGCTGAAAGTACACGTGGAGTATAGTGGATGGTTGCATCCATGCAAAACGCCATTTGTCTTGTTATGATAGAGAGGCCGTTAGAAGCAGTTATTTCAATTAGTATAAATATAGGGTCTTAGTGCTAGGATCGTGTGTGTCAAAGTGTGTACAAAATCTGTAAAATTTACCAAGTATCTGCGTGTAGAGAAATAGTAAATTGAGAAATGTACGTTCGATTTACACCATTGTCATTTACTTTGAAGTAATTCAATTTATCTTTATTTTCCAGAAATACTTCTTTATCTTAAGGATTTATCTTTCTTGCCATTTACTTTAGTTCTTACAACGTTCTCTTCGTTTTGTGTTAGTCTTTTACTGTTTAAGTATTTTCACTAATCACTATCATTGCAAACACCCTCGAAGTGTTCATGTTCACTGAGATTCACTTTAAATAATTAGCACATGATCCTAGGATCAATCTGATCGATCCTGTAAGTAACCAAATTTAGTAATTTGGAAGATCAACGGTTGTTTACCAATTTTCACGGTAAACAACCATTAGCCTCAAACCTTTGTCTAGCATTATCCCACCAATACTCTGCTTCTTCGGACATAATATAAGTACCATAAAGAATCTTCTGAGCATCTGCGCATGTCATAACTCGTAAAATTTTATCAATCTCCTGCAACCAAACCTGTGCGACTTCTAGATCATACCTTCCTTTGAAGGTTGGTGGCTTGTTCCTGAGAAATCTATCTAGTCCACGGGGTTTAACACCTTCAACCTGTGGATTCTGCTGAGCTTGCAACAATTGAGCCAAGGCTATAAAGGCACCAGCAATAGCATAGTCATTTCTTCCAACCATTTCTCTGTTACAACATTAAACAACTGTTAGAAGAAACATTATATCAACATTATTCACACACATGTCGTACACCATGAACACATAAAATCACAAAAACCTGGCTGGATGGACCGACCTGCTCTGATACCATTATGTAACACCCTAATTTCTCGACTCAACATTTAAATAAAATAGTTTGATTAAAAACCAAGTATTAGAGTGTCACTAAACCATAAACCTCAAAAACCAAACAATCATGCAGATACGCGACATAAATTCAACAAAGTTCAAAAATAATGTGTCATCAACAACTCCAACAAAGCAACATAAAAGCATCCCGCAATGACAAATAACATCTCACCCCAATGCTACTTATCAGAGCGACTCCTCTAAGACCCAATGATAAAATATAAAGGGGGTGAGAATACATCTAACAATTATTAACATTGAATAACAGGAATACAGGATAGTAATAACAAACATAAGAATATTCTTAAATCACATTCAACACATAATCAAACAACTCATAATGCAAATGCAATGTAATTCCACCGTCTCCATCTCATATGCATGTGGTACCAAAAATAATTGGGATCAGAGGTATGTTACTAATATTCCTATATCTTTGGTTCTTCTCTGAACTGTGTCCCTCTCTAGACGTGAGACCGCCATAGTCCATCTATGGACTAGGCCATCGTTGGACCGAAGTCCTATCTATCTCTTAAATACATGAATGCATGATCACAATAACACAACATACAACAAAATCATCATCTCAAAAATCATAATAAGACACAAGTCTCAATCATTCACAAAAGGTTCCACTTTTGAACCTTTAATTCACCATACTCGACCGTCATCGTAATCCCTCTCTAGATTACTAACTCAAACGCTATTCAAGACTATCATTGTAATCCCTCTCTGGATTACTATACTCAAATTATTTTCAATTACAGGTCATCACTAGAATTCTACCGGATTACTAATTTCAAAAATTAGAGTTTAAAAGTAATTATTTTTCATCTCAAAAAGAGAACAAATTTATTATTACTTAACAACACTAAACTCATCAAAACATTCAGAAATCCTCAAAAATTGATTATGTTAGTAATAATTCAATAGAGTCCTCAAAAAGTTCAACACCTTTCAATTTTTAAAATGACTCTAGAATATCGAAAGATATTATAAAATATTCAAAAATATTCTAAGGATAACTCTACTAACTCTAAAGATTGACTGTTCATGCTAAATAATCTCTAAAGTTGTCGAGGGTAATTGATGTCAAATATTTGATTATTGTCTAATTCAACATTTATAATACAAACTATGGCATACTGACACCATACTGGCATGCTGCTTTAGAGAGTTTACCGACATGCGATGTTTGTTAAAATAATACTAAAACATATGACATTTATTAAAATGTAGGCATAAAGTATATATTAAAATATGATGATACAATAATCTCTACTAGCGTACAGGAAAGTCCATATACCTTATATTAAAATAACAATTTCAATGGAATACTACCACATATTAGTAGTCAGTTTCACACAGTATAGATATGCCACATTATCGCCCAGTAATTGTATTGCAATTTGAATTGTTTCAAAAACAATCGATGTTATATGTTATAAAAAATGAAATTGTTAGACTAATTCAAAACCATTCTGAACTTCCCACTATATTCTATGTTATATATACAAAAGTATTTTAAAAGGTTCGATTTGTTTCAATTTTCATAAAAAAATCCAATTTTTTTAGAAAAAATATTTTTTAGTTTGAACTCTACACTGAGAAAAAGTAATTTTATTTAAAACAATTTAAAAAATTAAGAAAAGATCGACTTAGGAAAACAATGGAAAACCAATTTAGATCCAAGAAATCATAATTTTGAGGAATCAAACGACTCTCAAAAGGTCGTTCAAAACCCCATGATAAATTCCAACACATAAGCAATCAATTATGCATAACATGACAATAATCATATATCACAAGGTCGTACCTCCTACCGTGAAGGTATTGAACCATAAGAGAATTTATCCCAAATCCCCGAATTGAGCATACGATCAAAACACACAGAACAAAAACAATAATAATTTAAGAAAGAACACATCGTAGCTCATAATTCACAGAAACACTGATAGATGGATAAGGAACCCTTACTATCCTACAACTTAGATACCACCTAAAAGTAGACAATCTCCATTACCTCGAAATTGAAACTTTTCCCCTTTCTTCCTTCTCTTCCTACAGCGGATTTTCTAGAGCCTCTGCAATTCCAATTCTAGATCTGCCTCTTTTTCACGTACAAAATGAAACTCTTAACCCAAACCTTTTCCAACATTTTAGAATTCATATGAGCTCTATTTTTCCATATTTTACTTTTTGCCCACTTACTCTTCTCTTCTCTATTCTCACCTCTTACTTTTCTCTAATTACACAAATTTCCCAAACTCCTAATTATTTATTTAAATTACTATTTTAATTAAATAAATATTTAATTTAAATAATAATTAAATTAGGATATCAGGTACAATGAGAAATTCAAAGTTACGCAGTTCTGCGTAGAAAAACTATGGTTTTTTGTGGATTAATTTGTTTTATTCTGTGATAGTTTAGATACTGATTAAACCTTGGCATGTATGCTCACGGGGGAGGCTTAAGTGCTTGTTTGTATCACGATAAAATGGACTAAACAAATGTTCTTTTTGAAAAGGTATACGATCACACGGGGGTGAGAAAAATATGTTTAATGTGTTTGAGTATGTTTTAGGGTTGAAAGACGAGTATTTATGACTTGCAAGCTATTACGACTTGGGTCTAATACGCGGGAATATGATTGGACATTACACCTAAGTAATCATTTTAATCCAATTTGTTATGAAAGAGTTTGAAATATTTATGACTGTTTTAAACAAAAGACAAACACTCGGGCTTGCAAGCTATTACGACTCGGGCTTAACATTTGGGACTAGGACTAGACATTATACCCAAGTGGTCTTTTTCTTTTAATATATTACGAAAAGAAGACGCCCTTAAAGTTTGGAAAAACACGAGTATTTATGACTTGCAAACTATTACGACTTGGGTCTAACACTCGAGGCTATGACTGGACCTTTCATTCAAGTAGCATTTTCTTCCATTATTCTTGAAAATGGTCAAAGTATGAATTAGTCATTTTGATTTTGATTTAGAAAAGATCTTGATGTTGTGTCAAACATTTTATTTTCGTTACAAGGCGAATTACAAAAATGATTTGAAGTCAATCGTGTTTTGAAAGTCCACTTGACGTTGTACCAAGGGTTTTAAATTGAAATATTCATTTTAAGTCACTTTACCATTTATTATTTAATTACAAATATGATTAAAGAGTATAGTTAAAAGTCATGGTCATTAGAGAACTAAAATGAAGCAAATATGCAAACAAATGAGCAATGTAAAATTAAATAATTAAGATTTGATTAAATTGATTAATTAAGTTAATTAAAATTGATTATCATGGTTAATTTATCAAATAAAATAATTCAATCATTAGTAATATTAATTAAACTTAATTAGCAAAATTAATTAATTAAAAACAAACACAATTAATTAATTTAAAAATAAATGATGAGGGTGCATAAATTAGTGTGGGTAAAAGAAAAATATATATGGCTAAGGCCCAATTAAATGTCATAAAAAGAATAAAAAAATAAAAAGTTAAATAAAACCAAGCTATAAAACATAATAATTGGGGGCATTCAAAAGCAATGGGTGAAGAGGAAGAAGCTAAGCCCAACTGGAGAGTCTAAAATATAAAGTCAAAGGATTCAATGAGTCCAAGTTGACATCACTTTTTGTCATCTGATCAGATTATCAGATGTAGGTCCACTTTGATCAATTGAGAGGTGACACAAGGGTGCATGCCAGTACCATGGAGGTGCACACATTCAATCAAGTCAAAGCATGAGAAGTCACTACAACTGACGGTGGGGAGGCCGCCACAGAGCTATTTTATTTCAATTTGAATCTGTATAAATTGGGATGTATGTATGTTGGTATGGAATGGTATGTTGCTCAGAAGTCATGAGTTTTGTTGGACTTTGTTGTAATTACTTTGTTTCATTTTCCACTAATTAATTGTTAGTGTATGTATTTGGTGAGCATGACATGGTTTATGTAAGTTGTTGTTTATTTCAACATGCATGATACAACATGATGATGATGGTGGAATAGGGTTGAAGGACATAGCAACATAAACTCGTGTGGGGACCTGCTGATTTTCTTTCCTCACTATTTTTGTATTATTAGTTTCATGTAATATGGATATATTATATGATGTAATAAAAATACCCTTTATTTAAATGGATGTAGTGTATAAAAAAGTAATTTAGTGATGTAAATAGTGGATGTTATATGTAATAAAAACCTTTTATTTTAAATCTGATTTTTTATGTGTTTTTCTAGCATATATGTAATTTAGTGATGTAACTAGTACGATGTAAATGCAATTTTATCTTATATGAATAATTCTCTTTTTGTATTTTGTAAAAAATGATTTTCATGATATGATATGTATGGAATAAAGTAAAAAATATTTTTTTATTCTATTTTAAAATTCTAAATTTACCAAATGACATGTTATTATTAATTTAAACTATATAAAAATGGAATAAAAGACAAAAGATAATGCATATGATATACAAAGAAGTCAAAGATAAAACTCAAAACTTTTGATTTTGACTATTTTTAATATAAGTTAATAAATGATTCAATATGGAGATGAAAGTCATTAGAATAGAGTAAACAAGATAGGAAAATATAATCAAGATCAAAAAGTCAAAACCCTTACGTTTACATCATTTGGTATGCAGATGAATTATTTTCAACTAATGAAAAATGCATGATCAAATGCAATGGTCATGTTGATACAAGGGAAATAAAATGAAAAGAAAATGCAATGCAATTTTAGTGTTGGATACAATTAGGGTATAACAAGTCTGTCTTAGAAGAACATCATTAAAGTCATTGGCACACGCTAGCTATGATGTAATAAAGCACAAAAGAATTTCAAAAGGTGTGATGGGGTTCCCATTGCAAAAGCAACGATCAATAGTGTTTAGGGGTTGTTCCTCGCAAAATCAACGGTAAATCGTGGCTAGGGGTTGCCCGTCGTAAATGCACGTTTTTAATGGCGCTATTTTCTCTGTGCATTAGGTGACCCCTTGCATCGCTCAATTTCAAAATTAAAAAACTCCCTCCTTAAAATTTGGCAGGGGCATCTCCACAATTTGGTTTTTTAATTTTATTCATTGTTTTATGTGTTGTGAAGGGATAAATCCTAAATAAGATATGTATTTAGTGAAGAATTTTCACCGCAAATACCTCTGACCAAACAAATTTTTTATTGTAGTGATCTATTTCTCATTCCTTCTCAACATAATCGGATTTTTTTTTTACTAATTTAAGAATACTTATTCATATTGCAAAAATATATATGAGTTCATCAATTTTATTGCTCAAATATAATTCAACAACTTTTTGATCAACCGTTTGATTTTATCCAATAAAATACTAGTAATATTTGGCACATCAACTTTTATTTAAATCATATTAGAATTGGAGAGATTTAAAGTCTACATATAATTGCTTTTCAACATATTAAGATATTGTTTTTTAAATTGTTTTCACATTGTTTCTAACTAAAGTCTTTTTCCATTTTGGTCAATTACGTAAAAGTTTAAAAGTTATTTTTTTTCTACATATAATGTTACAGAACTGTGTAAGCCATAGTTTTATTAATCTTGCACAAAGTAATACATATTTCTTTCTAATTATACTATTATTTCCATTTGATACTACATCGACAACTCTATATATTGTAATTCTTTCTCCATTTTCACATCACAACAATATCGTGTATATTATTATATTAGTGTTTTCTAATAAAATATGAAGGGTTTATTATTTGTTTTTCTAATACTTGTTATTGCTTCACATAGCTTATGTGCTAGAATAACACCTACAGCAGATTATGGAGGCTCTACTTTTGATGTTTCTAAATATGGTGCTATTGGGAATGGCAATACAGATGATTCAGAAGTATATTTTTATTATTCTTATATATTGTCTTCATGATATTATTGTTGTTGTATAAAGTAGATTTAAATATGTTTTTGATAATCACAAATATCTAACACCATTTTAAATTATTTGGCATTAGGCTTTTCTAAAAGCATGGCAAGATGTTTGTACGAGTAAAGATAACCCAACACTTATCATACCAAAGGACAAAACATACTTCTTACAACCTTTAACATTTCAAGGTCCATGCAAATCTGCAACAGTTAAAGTTGAGGTACTCCTTCTTTAATAAATTGGAAACTCCGACAGGTTGATTAAAATGTTTTTTTGACTAAACTAATCCTTTAAATTATTAAAGTCAAATATTTTTATTCAATATGAAATTTAATAAATAATCAATTATATTATTTTTTATATCATTTTCTCTTGGGAGGTATTAATTTCATTTACTCTCACTTTTTAAAGAAATGACATTTAAGGTTTAAGAAATTTATAATTATTTTATGATAATTAAGAAATTAACAATTTGATTAAATTATCATTTCAACAAAAATAATAATTATTAACTATCATAAATTTAATGATATATATATATATATTTGTTAAAATGTAATGATAGATAATAGTGTGACTCATTTAAAAAATTTGCTTGAATTGTTATATTGAAGAGAAATATGTATATTTGAAATGCACCATTTATTTCCTCAATTGTCACATTAATGTGTTTGATATATACAATGCAAAATGTGTATTTTTTTTGTTGATAGCTAGGAGGAACTATCATTGCCCCGAAAAATATTGAGGATTGGAAATGGGCAGAAAATAAAGAGATATCATGGATTCGATTTGAGCGCATAAACGGTCTTGTTGTCAATGGGGAAGGAAAAATTAATGGCCAAGGTGCTCCATGGTGGAAAACATATCCTAATAATGAAAGTAAAAGGCCTTCGGTAAGTCGATTCATATATTAACTAGTATTTTAGTATATTAATTAAACTATTTTGAAATATGTAAATACTTAATTACTTTATATTATGTATATGCAGGCAATTAAGTTTATTAAGTGCGAAGGACTTACAATTAGCGATTTGACTCACTTTGATAGTCCAAAAAATCATATGAGTATAAGTTCGTGTAAAAAGGTATTTATATCCAATCTTAAAATGATTGCACCAGAAGATAGTCCTAACACCGATGGGATTGATATTGCTGACTCATCCAATGTCATCATTAAGGATTCATCAATCACAACTGGTCATTACAATACATTATTTCACTATGATTATTTATTATTCTTTTTTCCCTTTGTTAGGTTGATCAAAGAGTTATAAAATGATATTAGATTCATTTTTTTATTTTCATCTTTATTTTTTTTATAACATTTGTCATTAATTTGCAGGTGACGATTGTGTCGCCGTTAACACCGGATCCTCCTTCATCAACATAACTGGTGTTTTTTGTGGACCTGGTCATGGCATCAGGTTAATTCAAACTAAATTCATATTTAAAGTTAATTCATATTTTTATTATATATTTATAATTTTATTAATATAGAAATTAAATGGGATTGGTGATTATAGTATTGGTAGCCTCGGAAAAAATGGAGAATATGCTAAAGTAGAAGATATATATGTTAAAAATTGCACTTTTACGAGAACTTCAAATGGAGCCAGAATCAAGACATGGAAGGTAAGTATATATTGAATCTAACCAAACAAAAGGATGATTGTAGTAACAATATCATAATAATGTTATTGATAATCTCGTATCATGTTTTACAATCCGAAAAAGTTTTAACTGATATATTTTTTATTTTATAAATTAATTTCATAAAGTTCAATTAGACTTGAATTCCAAATATTGTAATTTTTTAAATTAGGGAGGAAATGGATATGCAAGGAAGATCACATATGAAAATATTGAATTTATCGAAGTCAAGAATCCTATAATTATTGACCAGAGTTATTACCCTAAATTATATGCCAATGTTGGCAAAGGTGTGGCAGTGACTGATGTTACTTTTCGCAATCTACGTGGAACTTCTACCAAGGATCCAATCCAACTAAAATGTGAAACTACCATTAGCTGCATCAACATTGAACTTGATAATATCAACATTACTCGTATTGATAAAAGAAAAATATAAATATCGTATACTAATTAATGTCTTGTTTATTTTCTTAAAACAATAGTTTTATTTCACAAGAGAATACATAATAAAAAATAAATCAAGGTAGATTTAAACAATAGTGTTAATTTCTTTTCATCTCACAATATGTAGTGTAACACCCTTATAAAATACCCCGAATATATAATTAAAATAACAACATATCAATCAGAGTAAAGATGCAATTAAGGGTGTCACACAACCACTTCACACCATAATAACTGTCATGCTCTTTATTTAATCAAAATAACATTTTTGCATAATTCGCAGCGGATAGAAATCAAATCAGCCAATCAAAACATATAACATATTACATGTAAAATGGGTCAACAATCAACAATAAAACAATTAAAACATCCCGTCCCGATGTTACATCTATCAGAGCATGACCCACTAAGGAGACTACACTAGACTCCAAGCACTAGCTTCTACTCAATCACTGCTCGTTACCTGAAAAATAGTTGTAAGGGTGAGTTCCTCAATCGATATAATAAGCATTATAAAATATCATGCAATATTAAGTAATTTAACATGTTTCATCACCCAACTCAGATTTCACATTCAGCAACGGCAATATCAACTCAATCATACTCAACATCAACACAACACCCAACACATAACACACATATAATACTGGAATACATCCATTCATATTTTACGCCATACAACAAACCAACAAAAATGCAACTCTAATGAGACTCGACTCATCATGCATGTGGTACCATTCGGAGTAAAACTCCCAACTTAAAATCATTGCCATTTTATTGGGCATCAAGGCATAAGCCTTCAACTTTCAACTTTTGCCAATCCAGGCCAACGTGGTGTGAGCAAAGCTCCGACTTAATGCATATGAATTTACATGACATACACGACTTAAAATTTCGACAACATGATAATAATAGCAACACAACAATGGTTTCAACATAAGCGCAACTTATAATCAACTTTGGCTCACCAAGCCTACAACTCAGTATCTTTAACAACTTTCCGTACACGGAAACAACTTCACAACTCATTCATACTTGTATCAACACTTCATAACATAAACCCAAAAAAATTACTCATCACAATTAACTATAATAGGCCAATCATCAAGTATGTTCACAACATTAAAATATCAATTTTTTCCCATTTCCAACAGTGTTAACCGGTTAACGCCCTGGGTTAACCGGTTAACGCAGGACAAAACACACTTTTTTGGCAAAACGCAACAGTGTTAACCGGTTAACGCCCTGGGTTAACCGGTTAACGCAGGCAAAACAGCACATTTCCACAAAATATAACAGTGTTAACCGGTTAACGCCCTGGGTTAACCGGTTAACGCAGACAAAACAGCAGTTCCTGCGCTAACACAAGGCAGAATGCAGAGTTCTCCGCATTTTCCGCCGTTGGAGGACTTCCGGACCTCCGATTCAATTTCCGTAAAAAGCTATACGTTCGGGGGAACACGACTCACACAATTACGGACTCAATTACAGCTTTAATACAACTTATTCATCACAATTTTTCAGCATTCTACAATCCCAATTAGGGTCACTTCAACGGTTTATCACTACCCATGACATGTTAATCTATAATACCCATTAAACGACGATAAACCCCCCTTACCTGAATAATCCGGCAAATCTTTGAGCTCCAAGCTTTTCTCTTCTCCAACCTTTGCCCTTGCTCTTCCTCTTTGCCCTTTCTCCACTTTCCACTTTTCAGCCGCTTCTCTGTTTCACGTAAAACTCGTTTTTTACCAAAATGGGATTCTTTTTCCTTATTTCACACTTATATATTTTCCAATTTATATTATTATCCCAATAATAATAATAATAATTCGATAATTCCAAAAATAATAATAATAATAATAATCCAATTATCTAATTAAATTAATAAATATATTATTAACTTAATTTAAATAATTATCGTATTATTATCGGGGTGTTACAACTCTCCCCCACTAAAAGAGTTTTCGTCCTCGAAAACATACCTCAAGCGAACAACTCCGGATAAGACTCCTTCATCTGAGTCTCCAGTTCCTAAGTCACATTGCCACCTGCTGGTCCTCCCCAAGCTACCTTCACCAAGGCAATCTCTTTACCCCGCAACTGCTTCAACTCTCGATCCTCGATCCTCATAGGTGATGTTTCAACAGTCAGGTTATCTCTCACCTGTACATCATCCACTTGGACTACATGCGACGGATCAGGAATGTACCTTCTCAACTAAGACACATGAAAAACTTCATGCAAATTCGCAAGTGACGGCGGTAAAGCGATACGATAGGCTACCTCTCCTATCCTCTCTAGAATCTGATAAGGACCAATAAATCGAGGTGTCAACTTCTTCGACTTCAAAGCTCGACCAACCCCAGTTATCGGAGTAACACGAAGAAACACATGATCTCCCTCTTGAAACTCAAGTGACTTCCTCCTCTTGTCATGATAACTCTTCTGACGACTCTGAGCAATCCTCATCTTCTCTTGAATCATCTTAATCTTTTCCGTAGTTTGTTGAACAATCTCCGGTCCAACCACAGCACTCTCACCGGACTCATACCAACATAACGGTGTCCGACACCTCCTACCATACAAAGCTTCAAACGGCGCCATACCAATGCTCGAATGAAAACTATTGTTGTAGGTAAACTCAATCAAAGGCAAATAACAATCCCAAGTACCTCCCTTTTCCAAAACACAAGCTCTCAAAAGATCCTCTAATGACTGAATCGTCCTCTCAGTCTGACCATCAGTCTGCGGATGATATGCAGAACTCAGTCTCAGCTTAGTTCCCAAAGCCCTCTGCAAACCTTCCCAGAACTTCGATGTAAATCTAGGATCTCTGTCCGAAACAATACTCGACGGAATACCATGCAAACTTACAATTTTCTCAATATACAACTCAGCTAATCTCTCTAACGGATAATCCATTCTAATCGGAATGAAATGAGCCGATTTCGTCAATCTATCCACAATCACCCAAATAGCTTCAAAATTCTTACTTGTCCTCGGTAAACCAGAAACAAAATCCATACTGATACTATCCCACTTCCACTCTGGAATAGCCAACGGTTGCATTAGCCCAGACGGCTTCTGATGCTCAATCTTCGACTTCTGACAAGTTAAGCACGCATACACAAAACGAGCCACATCTTCTTTCATTCCGGGCCACCAAAATATTTTCTTTAAATCCTGATACATTTTAGTAGCTCCTGGATGAATGCTCAAACTGCTTCTATGACCTTCTTCTAGAATGCTTCTTTTCAAAATCGCGTCATCAGGAATACAAATTCTTTCCCTTAATTTCAACACACCTCTCGCATCAATCTTAAAGTCACTCTTCTCTGATTGGCCACAACGATTAAGGATATCTACTAATTTCACATCCAATTTCTGTGCCTCTCGGATACTATCCATAAAATCATTATTAATCTTTAGCATTCCTAGCATTACACTCTGCGGGTTTACTTCGCAAACCAAACTCATATCACGAAATTGCTCAATTAATTCCAACTCCTTAATCATCATTGCTGACACATGCAAGGTCTTTCTACTTAAAGCATCGGCCACAACATTTGCTTTTCCTGGATGATAATTCAACCCGAAATCATAATCCTTAAGCAATTCTAACCACCTACGTTGTCTCATGTTCAGATCTTTCTGATCAAATAGATACTTTAAACTTTTATGATCGCTGAAAACTTCAAATCTGGAACCATAAAGGTAATGCCTCCAGATTTTTAGCACAAACACCACAGCAGCAAGTTCAAGATCATGCGTAGGATAGTTCTTTTCATGAATTCTTAACTGTCGCGACGCATACGCAATTACTTTATTATTTTGCATGAGCACACCTCCCAAACCCATCAATGAAGCATCACAGTAAATTATAAACGGTTCCTCCGGATTTGGCAAAGTCAAAACTGGCGCCGACGTCAATCTCCTTTTTAATTCATTAAAACTTCCTTCGCACTGAACATCCCACACGAAAGCTTTACCTTTACCAGTTAATTTAGTTAACGGAAGTGCTAACTTAGAAAATCCTTCAATAAAACTTCTATAATATCCAGCTAATCCCAAAAAGCTTCTAATCTCGGTAGCCGACTTAGGAGTCTCCCATTGCAATACAACTTCTACCTTGGAAGGATCTACAGCAATACCTTTTCCTGAAATTACATGGCCGAGCAAACTGACTTCTCTTAACCAAAACTCACACTTGGACAGCTTCGCGTACAATTTCTTATCTTTCAAAACATCCAACACTAATCTCAAATGTTCCTTGTGCTCTTCTTCGGACTTAGAGTAAATCAAAATATCATCAATAAATACTACCACAAAACGGTCCAGATAAGTATGGAAAATGCGATTCATGTATTCCATAAATATTCCCGGCGCATTAGTCACACCGAAAGGCATCACAGAATATTCATAATGTCCATACCGAGTTCTGAACGCTGTCTTCTGGATGTCTTCATCTTTCACTCTGATCTGATGATAGCCCGATCTCAAATCAATTTTACTGAACACACAAGCACCCACTAATTGATCCATCAAATCATCTATTCTCGGTAGTGGATACTTATTCTTGATCGTTACTTTATTCAATTGTCTATAATCAATACACAGCCTCATACTTCCATCTTTCTTCTTTACTAGCAACACTGGAGCTCCCCACGGCGACACACTTGGTCTTATAAACTTCTTCTCAAGTAAGTCTTCCAATTGCTTCTTTAATTCATACAATTCAGATGCCGACATTCTATACGGTGCCATCGAAATAGGCCTAGTACCAGGTACCAGATCAATAGTAAATTTAACTTCCCTCTCTGGCGGCACACTAGGAATTTCATCAGGAAAAACTTCAGGGAATTCTTTCACCACTAACAGTTCCTCAATCTTAGCTTTACTCTCAACCAACAACGTCGCCATCAAAGAAAACATCTGAGCTCCCTCTTTCATAAATTTTCGCAATTCTCTGAAAGGTAATAAGTCAACTCCTTCCTCTTCAGGAGTGGAAAACCTCACCGACTTATGATGACAATTTATATGAACATAATTATACTCTAACCAGTTCATACCAAGAATTACATCCATCCCATCCAACGGTAAACATACTAAATCAACATAGAAATCTCTATCGAAGATCGACAAAGGACATTTTAAACATACCAAAGAAGTAGTTATTGATCCCTTAGCTGGGGTCTCAACAATCAAATCACCATCCAAAGCGGACAATTTTAAATCCAGTCTTCGAGCACAGTTAGCAGAAATAAAACAGTGTGTAGCACCGGTATCAATAATAGTAATTAAAGGAGTACCATTTATGAAACATGTACCTCGGATAAGCCTGTCCTCACTGGAGGTTTGAGTTCCGGTCAATGCGAACACCTTTCCAGTTTGAGATTTCTTTGGCTTCTGACACTGACTTCCAATATGCCCTTCTTCGCCACAATTAAAACAAATCATTTCCTTGTGCTTGCAATCAGCTATTGCATGGCCAGTCTTACCACAGCGAAAACACCTCTTTACTTCAGCAGTGCATACATTACTCTTATGACCAGCCTGACCACATTTGAAGCAAACTATACCAGCAGGAGCACCTCCCCTACTAGTCCTCTGAGCCGGAGCAGCTCCTTGTTTCCCTTTTTCCACTGGAGCATCATACGACTTGCCACGATTTTGATGTTGCTTACCCCTGCGGTCACTGACAATCTTGTAATGAGCATTATTGTCTTCTTCAAATATCCTGCAGCTATCGACCAATTCAGTAAAAATGCGTATCTTCTGATACCCAACAACCTTCTTAATTTCAGAGCGCAGTCCGTTTTCAAACTTGATGCACTTTGAAAATTCAGCACCAGCACCAGTGTAATGAGGATAAAATTTGGACAATTCCACAAATTTTGCAGCATAATCAGTGACAAACATGTTTCCTTGCTTCAGCTCAAGGAACTCGATTTCCTTCTTACCACGGACATCTTCCGGATAATACTTTCTCAGGAATTCCCTACGGAATACATCCCAAGTAATGACTTCACCTGCCACGGTCAACCTCTCGTGAGTCTCTAGCCACCAGTCATCAGCTTCGACTGCTAGCATGTGAGTACCATACCGAACCTTCTGAGCTGGAGTGCAATCCATAACACGGAAGATTCTCTCAATCTCTTTCAACCATCCCAAGGTTGCATCTGGATCATGCTTCCCTTTAAACACCGGCGGATTCTCTCTTTGAAAAGTCGCCAAGCTACGTAATCCAGCATCTCCACCAGCATTTGGCAAGTTCTGCACAGCTTGTGCCATCGCTTGCATTGTGGCAGCCATTGCAGCGTCATTCCTTCCGGCCATTTCAACTTATCAATACAACACAACTTAAAAGTTAGATTAGTAACAATACACAATTGTTACACAGTAACAACACGACAACTGGCCGGACAGACCGACCTGCTCTGATACCACTAATGTAACACCCTTATAAAATACCCCGAATATATAATTAAAATAACAACATATCAATCAGAGTAAAGATGCAATTAAGGGTGTCACACAACCACTTCACACCATAATAACTGTCATGCTCTTTATTTAATCAAAATAACATTTTTGCATAATTCGCAGCGGATAGAAATCAAATCAACCAATCAAAACATATAACATATTACATGTAAAATGGGTCAACAATCAACAATAAAACAATTAAAACATCCCGTCCCGATGTTACATCTATCAGAGCATGACCCACTAAGGAGACTACACTAGACTCCAAGCACTAGCTTCTACTCAATCACTGCTCGTTACCTGAAAAATAGTTGTAAGGGTGAGTTCCTCAATCGATATAATAAGCATTATAAAATATCATGCAATATTAAGTAATTTAACACGTTTCATCACCCAACTCAGATTTCACATTCAGCAACGGCAATATCAACTCAATCATACTCAACATCAACACAACACCCAACACATAACACACATATAATACTGGAATACATCCATTCATATTTTACGCCATACAACAAACCAACAAAAATGCAACTCTAATGAGACTCGACTCATCATGCATGTGGTACCATTCGGAGTAAAACTCCCAACTTAAAATCATTGCCATTTTATTGGGCATCAAGGCATAAGCCTTCAACTTTCAACTTTTGCCAATCCAGGCCAACGTGGTGTGAGCAAAGCTCCGACTTAATGCATATGAATTTACATGACATACACGACTTAAAATTTCGACAACATGATAATAATAGCAACACAATAATGGTTTCAACATAAGCAACTTATAATCAACTTTGGCTCACCAAGCCTACAACTCAGTATCTTTAACAACTTTCCGTACACGGAAACAACTTCACAACTCATTCATACTTGTATCAACACTTCATAACATAAACCCAACAAAATTACTCATCACAATTAACTATAATAGGCCAATCATCAAGTATGTTCACAACATTAAAATATCAATTTTTTCCCATTTCCAACAGTGTTAACCGGTTAACGCCCTGGGTTAACCGGTTAACGCAGGACAAAACACACTTTTTTGGAAAAACGCAACAGTGTTAACCGGTTAACGCCCTGGGTTAACCGGTTAACGCAGGCAAAACAACACATTTCCACAAAATATAACAGTGTTAACCGGTTAACGCCCTGGGTTAACCGGTTAACGCAGACAAAACAGCAGTTCCTGCGCTAACACAAGGCAGAATGCAGAGTTCTCCGCATTTTCCGCCGTTGGAGGACTTCCGGACCTCCGATTCAATTTCCGTAAAAAGCTATACGTTCGGGGGAACACGACTCACACAATTACGGACTCAATTACAGCTTTAATACAACTTATTCATCACAATTTTTCAGCATTCTACAATCTCAATTAGGGTCACTTCAACGGTTTATCACTACCCATGACATGTTAATCTATAATACCCATTAAACGACGATAAACCCCCCTTACCTGAATAATCCGGCAAATCTTTGAGCTCCAAGCTTTTCTCTTCTCCAACCTTTGCCCTTGCTCTTCCTCTTTGCCCTTTCTCCACTTTCCACTTTTCAGTCGCTTCTCTGTTTCACGTAAAACTCTTTTTTTACCAAAATGGGATTCTTTTTCCTTATTTCACACTTATATATTTTCCAATTTATATTATTATCCCAATAATAATAATAATTCGATAATTCCAAAAATAATAATAATAATAATAATCCAATTATCTAATTAAATTAATAAATATATTATTAACTTAATTTAAATAATTATTGTATTATTATCGGGGTGTTACATGTAGCACTTTATTATTTGAAAATAATAATAATAAATAGTTCTTGTTGTAAAATCATAAAATAATTTCATGAACACATAATCACCAGATCAAAACAAACAGTTTATCACATTTATTTATTGCAAAATAGAATCATAAAATTCCATACATCATACTGATTATTAATCAATAGTGAAAAAAAATCCTATTGGAGGTTAAGGGAAACCTCTATACCCTTTCATGATATCAGCACTCTTAGATGAAGATTCCTCATACCTTGTAATTATAGCAAAGCAAGCTCCTAAGGATCCCTTCTCTTAAGCCATAGCTCTTCCTTATATGGTTCTTCTCTCAAAGCCTCTTGTGTTTCACGTACTGATAGAAAATTTCTCTAAACCTAATTTCTCTATTTTCATAATATATAATATTCTAATTAAAGTTTCCATAATTATTATTGTGCCCAACTAACACTCGACTTCTCTCCACTCGCCACTAAACTCTCTCAATTTACAAAACTGCTCAAGTCTTCTTATTCTCTCCAATTTCTAATTATTTAGTTAATAAATTCGCACCAACTAATTAAATTAATACAAACACCACAACTGTCGTCACCGGCCAAATATGTCATACATCACAAAAATAATTATTTAAATAAATGAATCAATTATATTAAATAAATAATTATGATTGGTGATCTCTCCCAATGCAAACCCAATGAAAGAGGGGTAAGGAGGATGCCAAGGTGTGATCCCAATGCCAATGCATATAATGATAATAGCATGAGGGATCTTAGGATCAAAATTGGGGTCTTACACTTCTTAATTAATGTTGTTTTATTTTCAATTCATTTCCTTTATGCACTTTAAATTTCAAGTACCTTTATCATTCATTGACACTGACATTTCATGCAACTTGTTTATGTTTCAAGTCTTTTTCACTTTGCTCATTTGAGCCATATCTTGTGATTGTATATATTGTTTGTTTGTCTTTGTTTTGTTTGTGGTCTTAGGACCTTAAAACACCTAATAACTGTTGATTCCTTAGGATTGGCAGTAATTTTAGAAAACAAATAATGTAATCATCTTTGTTGTTTTAATATGTTGGGTTGAAGAAATTCAACATCTGGACCAACATGTCATGTACGATGTCACGACATCAGGTCTGTGACATCGCACATGTGTAGGAAACTGAATTAATTAATTCAATATATGTCATGGGATCAGCAAGGATATCTGGTGAATATCCTAACTCCCTTGTGGAGGTCTTGAAGACTAAATCAGAATATATATAGGCTCTAAATATGGAGATATATATGGAGAGAGTTTAGGAACTTGAAGACCTTGTTTGTAGCAGAATTTTTCTGCTGAAGTTGCAACAGCAAAGAACAAGTCTGCTGCAATTTTCTGAAGGCCCAAATCCAGTTGGGTGATTAGGTTATAAATAGCTGATTGTAATCTAGTTTTTGTAAGCCTCTTAGAATGAAAATTTAGGGGTGTGTGTAGGGTAAACCTCCCAATCTGTGGGAAGGTTACCATGTGTTTCTCAGTGGTAAAACCTGAGAGTGTTTGTAACTCGAAGCCTGTAGGCAAGAGTGATTTTGTTCTTGAATGAAGCTGTGAAGCAAGTTCAAGGTGTGGTAACATTACATTGTATTTGTAGTGATAGGAATGGAAACTGGAGGTTTCTATCTAGGAGTTCCTAGGTATAGATTGCATTGGGTAGGGATTAAGTGATGAGTTGTAAACGGGGGAGTTTAACTCTGAATTGATACTACTAATAGTGGATCTTCTTCCTGGCTTGGTAGCCCCCAGATGTAGGTCATACTGGACTGAACTGGGTTAACAATTTCCTGTGTTTGTTTTCCTTCTGTATGATATAATCATGTCTGCCACAACTGAGCATGTATTTCAGTCTGTTCAGCAAGATAATAGCAGACCTGATACATAGCCTTCTGTTGGAATGTCAAGCAGAATGTTTTGACATTCATCAACAACAGCACATACTGTATAATAAGCTGATGATTTCAGTTCAGTATGTAGTGAAGTCTGGATTTCAAAAGCATAACAGACCTGGCCAAAAGATCATTGTGAAACTGTCAAACTGGGTGTCTTGACAGTTCTTCCAGTAAGCTGATACTGAAGTAGAGACTGGTTGGTCTTTTACAGTACAGCAAATTTAGCACAGTCTGTTTTCAGGAACCAAACAGACTTAGCATATGGTTCTGGACTTGGATGTCAAACGGAATGTTGTGACATTCACTCCTGACTGCATATGCTAAATTGTTGGATGGTTAGTTTTTCTGCTTCAGGATTTTTCTCAGGCTATTCTTCAGGAATCCACCAGCTGATCTAAAATCTAGGAAACTAACAACTAAGCTACAATTAATGAACCTGGCAAATAATCTATTTGTTAGCTCCTTAATAAGTGGAGTTTAGTTTAACTTGTTACAACCTTTAATTTAGGAAATACAAGTATATGACCAACAAACTGGAACAATGTAACAGATAATGTCCAAAACAGGATTGAGACATCTTGCTGATATCTGTGTAGGAAAACAACAGAAGTGAATGATAAGGTGCACATAACTAGGTGTCCCTCCACTCTAGGATGACATAGAAAGAGAGGTCGTGACACTGTGAAAAGGTGCACATTAGTACAGAGTGTAATAACTGTCTTGCTGTAATAGGTACAATGTTAGATCAGATGTCATGACTTGATGTAGAACATCTGAATACTGACTACGCCAGAATTTCAATTGGTATCAGAACAGGCATCCTGTTCTGTCTCTGGATGAGATCCATGGGTGATACTTTCTGGTAGCTGGCAAGGAGTTATGTTAGTACTGATGCTGGAACCTGTGTAAGGTCCTGTAATTCCCTGAATGGTCCCTTGAAGTAGGTGGATGGACTGTTCATGACAGGAATGGTGTGTACCTGTCTCTGGAGGTTGGCAATTGGCCTGTGTGTGGGACAGCTGTGCCAGTACTAAATCACATTCAAACCCGGTATGGTCTTGAAGGCAAATCTGGTGAAGTGTGTGTTCATAAGTTGAGTTGTATTATGATTTCCGCTGCATAATACCTGGCAAAACTCAACCTCTGATGTAGTTTCCCCTCATGTGGATGAAAGGCTGCTGTGTTCAAGATCTCATCATAATCTACTGAAGAAGTCAAAGATACTTGAGTCTCCTCAAGTCCACTCATCATGACGTTCTCACTTCAGGATGGTAAGAATCACTTAATCACTGATTCTTTTACTCTCTTGAGTAGTGTATATGAAGACCTTGAAGACCTTCAAGGAAGGTTTGTTCCAAGGAGGTGGAACCAATGTTCTATGTGATGTTAGAACATGTTGTTCAACAAGTACGCAGCTACTGGTTGAAGATCAGATGTTTTTAGGGTCCAAACAATGGGATAATTCTGTTTGGAACCTACTCCTGACCTGGAAGAGGAGACATCTGTGTGTGCTAAGTTGACAAGAGCAGGGTCAACTGGGTGTGTGCTCAAGAAGGTCATCCCTAGAAGTTGAGCTGGTTGAGATGTGACATTGTGCCATCTCCTGCTGTTAGGCATCTCCCTGCAGTTTGATCAGGGTTGGATAGTTGTTCCCTGAAGTACTATGGTGTGTTGGAAGACAAGTCTCCTGGATGTTAGCAGTCAATAATGGGGTAACCTGACTGTGATATCATTTAAGGGGGTTGGAACCATGAATCTTGTTATTCAAACACCACGTTCAGAAGTGGCAATTCTTACTAGGAGTGAGAATATGAAGATTCAGAGGTTGGTTGAGGTAATATGCTCTGGAAATGCATATCTACTATTGACTGGTGTTGTTTGTCTCACTAGTACTTATGGTCAGCTGAAGTCTGATTGGTGTGATTGGAGGAGTTAGTTGCCACTGGTAAGGGATGGTGGATGTCATGTTGAGACATTTGTGTACAATGCATGGATATTGGTGTGGAGTTTCCATGATTGTCAATTTGAGGGGGAGTTTTGGTTAACCTCCTCACGTTTGGTCAGCCTAGGGTCGGGTTGGCTGTTGACCTGTGTCACATGGGTTCTGGGTGGTGTGTGACACACTTGCAAGGAAGGATTCATCTCTCTCATTCCTAAGGGTGAATCTAATCTGGAAAGAGTCTCAAGACTATTGAGGTGCTTGCAAGAAGAAGATGTTGACACTAGAAGAGTATTTTCAAAGTATTCTTATGGTGAAAGTATCTGAAAGGATAATTGGGAAAGGATTTAAGATCAATGTCTACTTGTGTCAAGTCCAAGTATTAAATTGATTATCCTTGGAGCTCAAGATAACTGATGTTCTTAAAGATGTTGGAACATCTCTTCTTCAAGACCCTGTGCAGAATCACAGGAAGGATAGTACATTGTGTATGATCTATCTCTTTGGTGGCAGCAAAATCATATGATCTCTGAAAAGGTTTCCAGGAAAGAAACATGTTCAACCTTGGTGTGTACAAGAAGAAGAAGGCATCATAGTCTTGATGGTGGTTACTTGGATCAGTTTATTTCTGATCTAGGTGAGGAAGTGCATTGGCTAATGCACACTGTGGAGTTAAGAACAAGTGGCAGCATTCTTAACCTCATGGAAACAGCTTTACTTTAGGAAGTGGAATCCTTGGTATAGCTTAAGGGTCAGTATCTAACTGGTCCTTCTAAAGACTCATACATCAGAGTGTCTGATGTCTTTGGAGAAGAAGCAGGGATTCATCAAGGTGTGAGCTTGGATGACTTAACTGCAAACCTGCAGGATGGAGGTTGTTTACTCAAACTTGGTTCACAATCAAGTCTATGAGAACATTGAACTCTGGTTCTGTGAAGGGAGGAAGTTCTTTCAAGTGGCAGAAGAAGGAGCTGAATTCAACAGCTGGATGTCAAGCACAATGCTGTGACATTCGGTTCAGCATCAGATTCTTAGTTGGTGAAGTGGCACATCAACTTGAGATAGAAGGATCTACAGGGGTGGAGACTGGACAGTTCAAAAATTGAAGTTCAAATCTCACTTGGAAGGTCAGAATATCTTTGGGAGAAGTCTGATAAACGTGGGGAGGTCAAAAGGCAGCACTTGACCTTGTCATATGAGAATTCATGAAGGAGGTAATCAACCAGTGACATTTGGTCTATCTCAGAAGTGAGTTCGAAGAATCAAGATAATCGATATGGCAGCTGATTAGTCTTGAGGAAAGTCTGAGACTATTTACTTTTGAGAAGAAAAGTAGTTAGTTGAAGACAAAAGGAGGGGTCTTCTCTTCATCCCTTGGAGCTTGTGGTAGGAGTTCTGAGCTATCCATGGAAGACTGTCTCTGGTAATGGGATGAGAGTGTATATATCCCAATGTATGTCTGGGTTCCTCTGGCCCAAGCTTGTGACTCAGCAATATCTGAAGTCTATCAGATAGTGCTCCTTGTGATGCTGTGAAGGATGTCACAACTGAGGTTAAAACATCTTGTGAAGTGATCTTCTGTTCTGGTTAGAAGAGAGATGGACACAGAGTGTGGATGTGTTCAGCCAAGAGGGTTGGACAGAGGGTGCGCTCTTGAAGACATGAAGATGCGTCTTATGTTTTCCTTTCATCAAGTGGTCTGGAATCTCTTTGAATCAGGAAGTATGTGAAGGTCCAACCTTGGGGTGTTGGATATGATCATGTGTGACCTCCAAGAGAGTAGGTTGTCCATGACAGGGGGAGTGTGTCCGTGTGCTGCAAGTAATCACCAAGCTTGTGGTCTATGTGCTCTCAGATAACGGGGTATGGCAACCTGTTAGTTTTCAGGATGCTGTGATGTGTGGCAAGGCTGAGTGAGCAGAAGAATGTCTGACCGGATGTCATGACATTGCCCTGGACAATGCTGTTAATTCCTTCTGAATCTTAAAGTCATTAGGAATTATGAGGGTGATGTGGCTAAGTCTGATAAACCAGAATAAGCCTGATGGCTACAGCTGTGTGGTACAGGGGGAGTAACCATCAACTGAAGTCTGAAAAGTTGGTTGTAGCAGTGCTAGGTGTCAAGTCTCTACTGGAGGTATGACAGAGGTCTTGGGAAATGTTGAATACTGGCTGAATGCAGGAATGTTAAGACATCGCGTACAACGTGTCTGACTGCATATATGGAATGGTCTCCATGCACTGGAACGGCTGTTTTGGAAAAGAAACAGTCAAGAGCTACAAAAGGTATTCAAAGATAGTCTGAGATTTTGTTGGTGATTCTCTGACTGTTTCTCAGCAAAAATAAATGCATCTTGACCAAGCATTTATTTCTACCGGAAATTCCTAGGCACATGCAGGGCTATTTAAAGGATGCAATAGCCCTCTTTCTCTCACAAGAAAAACACTCCATTCTCAGAATCATGGGGTATGTTAAGGTTTGGGCAAGCTGCGCCTGGATCTGGTTTTGTGAAGGGTGCCTTTACAAATGTTTAGCTAAAAAGGGGGAGAGAAATATAGTCCTAGGGTTGAGAATGTACCAGAAGAAAGCCAACTGTGGATGTGGCAGCAAACAGAAATTGGCATCAGGCACAAAATCCACCAACTGGGTTTACCACTTGTATCTTGTGATCTGAGTTAAGAAGACAGTTGTGCCTTGTGATCTGAGTTACATTGTCTATGTACTCAGCATTACATATTCTTCAGGAAGCTCTCCGGTTGAGGGGAAGGGTTCTGGTACAACTAAGTCGTGTCCCTCTTCTTCCCCATGTACACCAACCTTGGTGTTTGTGGTGGTGGAGCCAATGACGGAGATGAAGAGCATTCCCAAATTGGGATGTTTTGTCCAGTGTATTATTTATTTGTTTTAGCTAAAATTTGCCAAAGGGGGAGATTGTTGATTCCTTAGGATTGGCAGTAATTTTAGAAAACAAATAATGTAATCATCTCTGTTGTTTTAATATGTTGGGTTGAAGAAATTCAACATCTGGACCAACATGTCATGTACGATGTCACGACATCAGGTCTGTGACATCGCACATGTGTAGGAAACTGAATTAATTAATTCAGTATATGTCATGGGATCAGCAAGGATATCTGGTGAATATCCTAACTCCCTTGTGGAGGTCTTGAAGACTAAATCAGAATATATATAGGCTCTAAATATGGAGATATATATGGAGAGAGTTTAGGAACTTGAAGACCTTGTTTGTAGCAGAATTTTTCTGCTGAAGTTGCAACAGCAAAGAACAAGTCTGCTGCAATTTTCTGAAGGCCCAAATCCAGTTGGGTGATTAGGTTATAAATAGCTGATTGTAATCTAGTTTTTGTAAGCCTCTTAGAATGAAAATTTAGGGGTGTGTGTAAGGTAAACCTCCCAATCTGTGGGAAGGTTACCATGTGTTTCTCAGTGGTAAAACCTGAGAGTGTTTGTAACTCGAAGCCTGTAGGCAAGAGTGATTTTGTTCTTGAATGAAGCTGTGAAGCAAGTTCAAGGTGTGGTAACATTACATTGTACTTGTAGTGATAGGAATGGAAACTGGAGGTTTCTATCTAGGAGTTCCTAGGTATAGATTGCATTGGGTAGGGATTAAGTGATGAGTTGTAAACGGGGGAGTTTAACTCTGAATTGATACTACTAATAGTGGATCTTCTTCCTGGCTTGGTAGCCCCCAGATGTAGGTCATGTTGGACTGAACTGGGTTAACAATTTCCTGTGTTTGTTTTCCTTCTGTATGATATAATCATGTCTGCCACAACTGAGCATGTATTTTAGTCTGTTCAGCAAGATAATAGCAGACCTGATACATAGCCTTCTGTTGGAATGTCAAGCAGAATGTTTTGACATTCATCAACAACAGCACATACTGTATAATAAGCTGATGATTTCAGTTCAGTATGTAGTGAAGTCTGGATTTCAAAAGCATAACAGACCTGGCCAAAAGATCATTGTGAAACTGTCAAACTGGGTGTCTTGACAGTTCTTCCAGTAAGCTGATACTGAAGTAGAGACTGGTTGGTCTTTTACAGTACAACAAATTTAGCACAGTCTGTTTTCAGGAACCAAACAGACTTAGCATATGGTTCTGGACTTGGATGTCAAACGGAATGTTGTGACATTCACTCCTGACTGCATATGCTAAATTGTTGGATGGTTAGTTTTTCTGCTTCAGGATTTTTCTCAGGCTATTCTTCAGGAATCCACCAGCTGATCTAAAATCTAGGAAACTAACAACTAAGCTACAATTAATGAACCTGGCAAATAATCTATTTGTTAGCTCCTTAATAAGTGGAGTTTAGTTTAACTTGTTACAACCTTTAATTTAGGAAATACAAGTATATGACCAACAAACTGGAACAATGTAACAGATAATGTCCAAAACAGGATTGAGACATCTTGCTGATATCTGTGTAGGAAAACAACAGAAGTGAATGATAAGGTGCACATAACTAGGTGTCCCTCCACTCTAGGATGACATAGAAAGAGAGGTCGTGACACTGTGAAAAGGTGCACATTAGTACAGAGTGTAATAACTGTCTTGCTGTAATAGGTACAATGTTAGATCAGATGTCATGACTTGATGTAGAACATCTGAATACTGACTACGCCAGAATTTCAATAACAACAAAAACCATAAAACACATCTTGTTGGACTGTTGGGACTTGATATGAACGTTTGGACTTAGTATTAGGCAACATTCCATATGCTAAAGGACTCGGCCAATGTCAACATCTAAGATTGAGCTATTTTTGACTATGCCTTCATCTAATGCAATACCTTGGGTCCCTTTTGTAGCGGAGTATTCGTTACCATTAGAGATATTGACTAAATCCAAGGTAAATCATACAAGTCGAGTCGCCACCGTACTTCTATTTATCCAAAGGAATGGTTAGAAAGCGAACAAAAACCTAAAAGTTTTAACAAAAACTAGTAAAAGAGAATCAGATATCTGGGTAAGGGGGTTGGTTATGCAATGGGAAGGTGTTAGGCACCCAAAACATCTTAGGTACTCCTAGGGAGCCCTTTTCATACTTGTGGTAAGGTTGTTGTTTTTGTGAAAATTTGTTTGTGCAAACATGATTGAGGGGATGATAAGAGAATATACAAGTTATTTACATTTTGTATTTGGAATGGATAAACCCATTGCCTACGTACCATCTTAAAAAAGATTAGGATCAAAACCTCGTAGTTCGGGGTAAAAATCTCAAAACAAGTTGGTGAATTGATTAGTCCAAAAGGCTTAAGGTCTTTTGTTATCAAAGGGAGAAAACTAAACCTAAAACAACAAATCCACCATGTGAGGATAGCTTCAACATGCTAGTGAGGGGTTGTTGAAAAGTATATCTTCGGCAAATATTTTTATATCGTATCCACAGAGATTGGTTGATATTACCGCCGTTCTATAATCCAAATGTTGTAAGTTTAGAAAGTAACAAGGTTGTTTTGGTTGGAAAGTTATCTTGTGAGTAAATATCACTAAAAATAATAAAATGGTTTTAATCTAATATAAAAGCTTGGCAAGATTGGAGTTCACTATTTCAAATGTTTATGCTTCCTTATGATAACTATATAGATTTAAGATTATTGATGATGTTCAAGTATCCTCTCAAAGTCATTTATGTCTATATGATATTGTGATAATCACTATATTGATCCTTAGACGATCTCTCCACCTAACTATCAATATAGCAATCTTTAATGTTTAATACCAAAGAAGAGCAATGAATAAATCTATCTCTACAACTTATTCACTACTTGAAAATCTGTTTTATGTCAAGACTCAAATAATCTCTCTCGACAACTACTCAAATCTGGTTTTTAACTTAGGGCAAAAACAGTATTCAATACATCAACAATCTTTATCATATATATAAATCAAATGGAATACATAAACATATGAGAATAGCTACTACCTCCAATCTTGACAAAGGGGAGTTTAGCTCCTCATCATCATTGTTCAAAGCAGAAAGTTAAAGAAGAAAAACTCTGTTTTTCTCTCTTACAAAAAGCTCTCAATATCAATGTGTGAATGATAATAGTCTATGCCCTAGAATAATGTATTTTTCTAACAAAAAGGTTGACATTTCCCTAATTAGTCATTATCATCTAAAGCAGGAAAGCAATTCCCAGGCAGACATCAAAATGGCAAAACCAGCTGGCCTTCAAAACAGCACTTTTGACCCAAAAATCAGTTTGCTGGATTCGCAGGGTTCGCGGGGCGAACTTTGTTCGCGGGGCGAACTGATGCTGTCCCATTCAGTTTGCGGGGCGAACTGAAGCTGCCTCAGTTTCCTCGCTTTGCAAGCTTCATCCAAAATCTTCCATATTATGATGCTGCAATCCAAAGCTTTCTCATCCAAAAATTCTACAAAACTAACAAAAATGTGAAATAACTATTCAAATCAAAATAAATTAAACCTAATTGCATTTATACAAAATAGTGAGAATAAAAGCGTGTAATTACATCAAAACTTGGTAAAAGGGACCAATAAAATGATATAAAAAGTAGTACCAATTGGTCCCTAACAACTCTCCCCAACTTAGCATTTTGTTTGTCCCTAAACAAAAGTTTCCACCCTTACAACCAAAGCAATGACACAAAAAATTGAAACAAGGATTTACCAAGGACATTCAAATGGTTCAAAAGCGTTTGGCATTTTCTCAATTCACCTATCTCAATTCTAGACAAGACATGAATAAGGGTAATGGTAAAGTGCAAAAATCATTCCAAGGAATTCAAAGCCATATATGTCAAAATTGAATCAAACTTACACACACATCATAATAATGATGAATAACATGAAGGGTTACTTTCACTCATCCAAGCAATTAAATCAACAACAACTCAAATCATACGGTTATCACAACAAGTACCAAATCATGTGAAAAATGAGAATCAAGAGGTCTTTCAAGGTTGTAATGTGGCTTAGGTTACAAGAAAGGATATGATTAAGAGAATTCAACAAAGTTGCCTATCCTAAGGGAGCATTCTCAAACATTTAACTCTACACAATTTCCCTTTCTTTGATCCCTATCTTTTTCTTTTTCTTTTTTTTCTTTTCAAATCCACACAACCATGAGCATTTTCTTTGCTTTTTTTTTCTATTCTTTTTTCTTTGCTCTATGGTTTCAAGGGTGATTTCTTTTTCTTGTTTCTTTTCATATTTTTACCCTTTCATAAAAACTCACTTTTCCAAGTTTCTAATCAACTTTTCACTTTACTCTCCCCAACTTTAGATTCCAAAACCAAATTTATTCAATAATGCTCCCTACTTAGACATAAGCAAAAGGCAAAATTTTGCAAAAAACTCGGTTTGAGGTTTCAACTGATACGAAAGAAATTAGGATTCATTTATTCTACAATTTTCAATTGATTTTACAATGATCAATCAAATGAATCCTAAAATAAGCTCAAAGGGGTTTAACTAAGGATTATTCCTCACAAGGTTAGTTGATTCAAACTTTTTGGTCAAGTGGTTTTTCTCACAAACAATGCCTCTATCATTTTCAAATTTTTCACACAAAAATAGATTGATGCATGATTTAGCATGATAAGAATGAGTTAACATAATGCTCGGTTTCCCGCTTTTTTAGTGTACAATGGAAAGCCTCCTCATAATTGGTTAAGTCCTATTTTGATTCAAAAATGACATATACTTCAATGAATTTATGACATGGAATTTGCACACATCATTAAACTACTCATGTTAAGTCTAGAAAGCGATAAAGTGTACCTTGAAATGCCGACACTAATTCTTATCATCACCATTCGAAGTGTCCTATGCTTCTTTCTTTGCGATCATTTCTCGGTTGCTTTAAGCTTGACTTAAGAGTAAGAACAATTAAACAACAATGTTGGTAAATCAATTTGATTGTAACACACTTAAATTTCAAAAAGTATTCATGCAATTATCAAGACAAACTCTAAAGTTCAACAAACTCCTCAATCTTCCTTCAACTCATCGCCATGGGTTACACCACCTCCTGCACCCCCAAAAAAAAATTGGCTTGCCCTCAGGCCACTTAGCATAATCAACAAAATCCTCTTAGGAAGGGAATGGAGAGGGGAAGTTTTGAAATTTGGAGGTTTGGACGTGGAGTAGCGAGGTTGTTGAAAGAATCTCCTAAGTTCGTGAAAATAGGAATGAAACGAAAATGACATAAAACAAAAGTTTTTTTTTTTCAGTTCGCGGGGCGAACTGAAGGAAATTTCAAAAAAAATGGTTCTGCCATTCACTATTCGCGGGGCGAACCTTGTTCGCGGCGCGAACTGAAGCTGTGAATTCAGTTCGCGGGGCGAACGGTAAAAAAACAGAACCCAATTTTTTCAAAATTTAACACAGCAGAAACTCACACAGCAGAAAAAAAAATTAAAATGCAGACTTACAACGTTGGGTTGCCTCCCAACAAGCGCTTTGTTTAACGTCGTTTAGAGCTCGACGGTTCAACGGTCTTCACGATCCGGCTTTGTTGAGCAACTTCCTCAAGGGCTTTGTTGTCTTTAAGAGGTTCTTGATGAACCTTCGATAAAATCTGATACCACCCGTTTTCGGAACTACTCGCACAACACTCACCCATTCACCATCGGAAATAGAACAAATCATCCCGACCTCTACTAAGTTGACAACTTCCTTCTCTTTTAGCACTCGCATCAATCGATTCTCCTCTTTTGTGGACAATGTATTACTAACGACCACCGGTTTAGTGCAGTCATCACCAAGGAACGAATACTTCAAATTTGGCTCTAGTTTTGGCTCTTCCACTTCCTTTGTCATATCCAAGCCTTCGTTTTTGGTCAAAACTTTGTAGACTCCGATAAGAGATTTCTCTGATGGATTAGAAAGATGAACCTGGTCTGCGATATCAACTAGTCCCTCTTTGGTGGCATCGATTCGGAAGGAGTCACACTTACCATTGAAATGCTTTTTGGCTTTAAAAAGATTGAAGGTTACCTCTTCATCTTGCACCCTCACTTTCATTAGTCCATCATCAATATCAATCATTATTCGGGCCGTTTTCATGAATGGTCTTCCAAGAATTATAGGAACATCACGATCCTCATCCATGTCTACTATCACAAAATCTACCGGAAACAAGAATTTGTCCACCTTCACTAACATGTCTTGAGCAACTCCATATGGTGAAGTGGTAGACTTATCAGCTAGTTGTAAAGTCATCCTTGTAGATTTGATCTCAACATTTCCCAATCTTTTGACAATGGATAGGGGAATTAAATTGATGCTAGATCCCAAGTCAATCAAGCCATTACCCATGTAGGTGTCTCCAATAGTTACCGGTAAAACGACTCGGCCCGGATCAGATTCTTTCCTTGGGAGAGTCTTTTGGATGATGGCACTACACCGTGCATCAAGCAATATGGTTTCGTCTTCCACATGTCTTATTTTCTTTGTGAGAATATCCTTCATGAACTTTGCATACCGCGGAATTTGCTCTAATGCATCGGCAAATGGAATATTGATTTGAAGTTGTTTGAATATGTCCATAAACCGTGCATAGTGTCTAGCATTATCCTTCTTTGATGGTGCGTGCGGATATAGTAAATGTTGAACTGGACTGACCTTCACTCCTTTCTCTCCTTTCTTCTTCTTCCTTGGTTCTATTTCCTTATTCATTTCCGCTTCACACTGCTGCTCTTCCATCAATTGCTGGTTCTGCTGTTTTCGCGGCGCGAAGGGAGATCGCGGCGCGAACTGAGCAGTTTCTGCCACTTTCTTCTTTCCACAAGCCACATACTCATTTTCCAGCATAGCATCCATATCATTCTCAACTGTAATCTCCTCACTTTTTTTACTTGTCAACTCTCTACCGCTTCTAGTAAAAATTGCTTTACAATGCTCCTTTGGATTGGGTTGAGTGTTAGCGGAGAAAGAGGATCCTGCAGTTTGTTCCGACAATTGTTTTACAAGCTGACCTACTTGATTCTCCAAATTCTTGATTGCTGCCTCGGTGCTCTTTTGATTTGCCATGGAGGTTTGCATGTGTAGCGGTGTATTCGTCGCTATATGATCTATCGATTAAATCATAAGCAAGGGATACAATGAAATTTCGAGTCACCACCGCACTTTTATTTATCCAAAGGACTGGCTAAAAAACGAACAAAAGCCTAAGAAGTTTTACACGTAGAAAACTAATAAAAAGATCAGAGAGTCTGGGTAAGGGGTAAATTACGCAATGGGAAGGTGTTAGGCACCCACTACGTCCTAGGTACTCCTAGGGAGCCCTTTTCACACTTGTTGTATTAAATTGTTATTTGATATGACATAAATATTGTGCAAACATGATTGGGATGATGAGAAAAGAATGTACATTTTTTATTGGGTTTGAACGGATGAACCCGCTGCCTACGTACCTTCCATCAAAGGTAAGGATCAAAACGCCGTAGTTCGGCTAAAAGATTTCCAAAAGTTGGTGGATTCAGTTTTAAACACAAGCACTGAGGCTTTTCATTATCAATGGGAGAACACTCGACCAAAAACAACATCCACCATGCGAGGATAGCTTCGACGTACTAGAGGGGTTAGCCCTGTTTTCAGTACGGAAGTCTTACTGTCGACTCACTAAGGATAGGCAAGATTTACATCAACCATAATGATAATTGAAACCTATGGCTAATGCATGAAAAGATTAACAATGGACAAAGCCAAAACAAGTGAATGAGTGAAGTTAATTGATTGTGATTATGAAAGTGAGAGTCAAAGTATAATTAAGATTGATTCAAAAGAAGTATTATGAAATGGAGTTTGAAAAAAGTCAAGGACTTGGGTCCAGGTTTTTAGTTAGAAAACATGAAGATGTTTGCACAATATCTATGTCAAGTTGGAAATCAAAGTGTGAAAAGGTTTAGGACATAATGAGGATGAATGGATGAAGATGGATTGTAAAACTTCTTAGAAGGTTCACTTCTTGAAATCATATAGGAGATGATTCAAGTGTGTCCTTTGGAATAAGCAATGGATAATAACAAACAAACAAGAAAGTCAACAAAAGCGGATATCGGATGCCAATCACTGGGCTTATACCAATCTCCTAAAATAAAACTGGATATCAGATGCCACTCAATGGTCTTACACTAATCTCCTCAAACAAAGAAATAAAAGGTGGATACCGGATACCAATAGATGGATTTACACCAGTCTCCTAAAACAGAAATGGATATCAGAGGCCACTCAATGGTCTTACACTAATCTCCTAAAACAAAATGAAACTTGGATACCGGATGCCAATCTGTCTGGACTTATACCAATATCCAACATATGATCATAGGAAAGCAAATGCCAACTTGCAGGGACTTATAATTGCAACCTCACATAAACAAAGAAAAACAAAACGTGGATGTCAGATGCCAATCTGTCTGGGCTTACTCTAACCTCCACAGTATGATCCTAGGAATACAAATGCCAACTTGCAGGGACTTACAGTTGCAACCTCACATACAATCAAACAAAGCAATATGTGATCATAGGAAAGCAAATGCCAACTTACAGGGACTTACAATTGCATCCTCACATACAATCAAATGCATCAAGCAAAGATAAGATGAGTGGCCAAGGTGATGGTCTTATACTCACTTCCATATCATAGGAGCAATGGCCAATAGATGGTCTTACAATTGTCCTCAATGGGCAAACAACAATGATAATGTCACAAAGACAAATGAGATGATTATGTATTGATGAGCAATTAATGATGATGATAAATGCATGAAGCATACAAGCAAACATGTGCATATGGAGTAATCAATCAATCAATGAGAATCAAACAGCACACTCTATAGCCAAACAAGGAGGCTCACACAAGAGGGTTAGGCACTGAGGCCAACTGGAATAGGGTAAAAGATTGCTCTTAACCTTGCCATTGAGGGGGCTAAGGTGAAGCAGATGAAAGGAGATGAGGGGTGTGCCTCATTGCTCTTATCCCTGATCAGGGAGAGCATTTGAATATCAGAAAGTGTGGGAGTTCAGAAAGTAGGAACTCTCTCCACATATTGACTCGATAGATCTTGGGTTTTGATCTCAATGCTACAACCATGTAATGGGAGCAAGGAGAAGACTCACTAAATAGTAGGGGATAGGTTGCTTATCCCTTTGATCTACCAATTGCCTTACTTGAAGGACTTTTCCTGCTTGGGACAAATATAAACACACACAAGCATTACCTCTTAAGGAGGACTTCAGACAGTTGCCTGGCCAAGTAACAGGCCAGGTCTTCCAGACTACATGAAGAACAAGGGATTATACCTCAAAGCAAATTGCTAAATAGCAAAGCAAAGCAAGTTCAAAGAACTTAAGCAACTAAATGGTACCTGAAATAGTCAAACAAATCAGTACACAGTTCAACAGTCAAAGCAAAAGGAAGTAGAAACCAAAAGTCAAAACAGACAGGCAAATGTGCAAAGCACAAGACTCAAATCTTATGAGTCAAGCCACCTACAAAACAAAGGTTAGCTCATGATATATAATCAAGCTCAATCAAATTTGTATGATCTCTTTGAGGCATTTTGTGCTTAACCTGAAACAATGAGCTCACACATAAGCAACAAGACCACTAGGACAAGCCTAGGGTCAAAAATAAATGAGAAAGTCAAAACAGCAAATGAAAGTCAACCAAAATCAAGTTTAAACATTCAAGAAGCAAACCCAATTGGTCTCACATGCATATCATTCATCACCATGATTTTATAGACAAAAGAAGTCAAAGCATGGCAAATTGGAGCACATAGAAGTCAACAGAAAGACTTGCATCAAAAGTCAACTCAAACATTTTCAAAAATCACCAAATAATTCATAATCAATCCTAACATCTAGCATGGTAAGCATGTAAAATTTCATCACAATTGGACAAGTAGAAGGCAGTCAATGAAAATCATGAAGTCAAAGCAAATTTGAATATGCTCAATGAAGTCAACAGCAAAACTTAGCTCAAAACCAATCATAATCAATTCCAAAAATTATCAAATAATTCATGCTCAATCACAATCCATAAAATGACATGCATATCAAATTTCAGCTCATTTGGATCATGGGAAGATGGTCAATTAAAATCAAGAAGTCAAAACAATTTCAAGTATGCACAAAGAAGTCAAATAAACATGTATCAACTTCAAAAAATCATAACTAAATGAAACCAGATGAGAAATGGATGGGATCAACACCAATGCAAAGCTCAAGATGTCTAGTATGCACATGTAAAATTTCATGATCATCCAATAAGGTATGAGAATTTCACAAAGGAAATGGCAAGATGTATCACACAAGTCAACATTTTGGTCAAACAGGGGATAAAATCTCAAACAATTTGGAAATGGCATAATTAATTCCAGGAAAATTCACAAGTGAACTAGACATATAAGAGAATGTTCATGCAAAATTTCACATTAATTGGAGGTCATGAAGCATGTCAACAAAAATCATGAAATTGCATAACATTGGTGTGACACAAATTGTCACACCCTAGTTCAAAAATTCATAACTCAGCAACCAAATAAGATAAATTCAAGAACTCTACATCAAAACAAACATGAATGAGTGTAGATTAACCACAAAAAATTTCAGAATCATTGGATACATCCTCATCATTTCACAAAGGTTTTGGCAAAAGGTATGAAATGTGCATACATGTCAAGAAACCTAATACCATTTAAAATCCAGCCAACCAAAAATTCAGCAAAAATCATGATAAAATAATAGACATTCATGTGAATATGATGGAAAAAATCTCATGAATTTTGGGGTTGAAACGAGTGAATTGTGATTTTTGTAAGTTGAGTGATCAAATGGAATAAAATGAACAAAAGAACATGGAATGGTAAGTCAACATGTTGACCGGTGGCATTTTTGTGAATACCACCTTCATTAAACAAAACGCGGCGTACAGGGCACGGGAATAAAATGTTCTGATTGGTCCGCTATCAATGGAACAGTAACACTCACACAGGCCAAATGCATTCTGGAAAAAAACCTAGGGCTTGCTACAGTACCCGTCATCATCAACAATCGATCATGAACAAATTCCCCAGAAAATAAAATCGAGCATGGCAATCGAATCTACAAACAACAAGCATCATATATCCAGCAAGCATAATCATTAAAAACACACCAACATCCAAGAATCGAGCAAAGAACTCATGCATCCATAAACTTTAAAACAGCATATCTCAAGGAATACTTGACCATTTCATGCAATCCAAAGCTCATTAAAATCAGCATAACAAGAGCTATCTAAAACATAGCATGGCATAGTAAATGGTTAAGGTCGAAACCTTACTTGTTTTTGAAGAAAAATGAAAACAGTGATGGATTGATGTTGTTGTGCTGAAACAGCTGCAGGTCCAAGCTTGTAATGATGAATGGAGAGTGGCTTGTAGCTCAATAACCCTTGGAAATACTCAGATCGAGTTTTGCCATTGTTGGAGCTTGGTGAAAACAGAACATGAGATGTTGTTACAGCAGGAAAATGAAGCTTGGAAATGGCTCACAAGCGATGATATGTTGAGGGAATAGCAAAGCAGCTCGTGGTCCTTTGAAGTTTTTGACAGAATTTTTGAAAATGAAGAAAATGGATTTGAGAGAGTATGAGAGAATTCTGTCTTGGTTGATGGCTGCTATCTAGGGTTTATTTTGCAGAAAAGTTGTTATATATGGTCTGTTTTAACTCTAATCCATGTATGCTAAGTATGTTTAATTCAAATGAACCAAATTGCTAATTTTGCTAATTTTCACCAAGTGCACATGGAGGTATGGTGCTGTACACGAATTTGGGCCTTGAGCATGCTTTAAATATCATCTCAAACAAATTCCCAATGGCCAAAGTGAGTAAAAATCAATAATTGAAAAAGTCAAAATTTAACTTCACTTGAAATTAAATAATGCAAGTCCAAAAAGGTCATTTTGCATGGTGATGTTTTGGTGAATGATGAATGCATTTTTGGAAAGAGGGGGACAAATAGAGCTTGTAGGAAAAACCCCACTAAATTTGGCCTTGTGGTTCATGAGATATGGCCCTTTGAAGTTCACAAATTTTTGAAATTGAATTGATCATATCTTGCCAACCATACATGGGAATGGAGAGTTCTTGGACTTTTTGAAAATGGGAGAACAAGATCTTCAACTTTCATGTTGGGCAAAAATTCATTTGAAGCTTGTATCATGATGTAGGTTTAAGATCAAGAAGTTTCCATTTTTGGCAGTTGAAATTACAGGTCCACTTTCTATTTTGGGAAATTTCTGATTTTGCTTCAAATTCTTCCATGATGAGGTTTGGCATGATACATGAGGCTTGTATGGACATGAATGAACTCCTTCAAATCAATTCCATCCATCAAATCATTGATTAAATCCACAATTGACCAAGTTTGACTTCCTGTTGACTTTTCTAGGGTTTTGGATGATTGAAGCATTTCTGATGAATTCCAAACCCTAATTCCTTGAGAACATGATTTCAAATGATGTCCCAAGTCATGTGAACTCTTGATTATTGATCATGGTGCCCAAATTCTGCAGGAATGGCCACCATCCACTGCTTTGACTGACTGTTGACTGTCTTTGACCTAATTGCTGATGATTGCTTCAACTGCAAGCAACAAGGTTAAACTGACAATATTTTTGTACTTTTTGGTTAATAAACATATGAAAGGCAAAGATATACAAATGCAAGGCATGCTTGGTGATCAAGAATCAACCCACAAGGCAACCTACCCACTAGGAGGGGAGCTAGGGCATGCAATGATCCTTGAGGCCATGATATGATATGATATGGGCCATGAGGGATCTTAGGGCCAAAATTGGGGTCTTATAGATGCCCCTATTTAAGGTCATTCTAGCCGGAGAAGTGAAGTTTAGAAATCTTCATCTCGACGCGGTAGAATGGGCTTAAATAACAATAATGAGACAAATTTTGGTCCCTAAGAGACCTCATGATGCAAATGTATGCATGCAAAAGACACAAATTCTGTGGGGAATATGATTCACACAGAAGAAAAGACGATCCATCGGAGTAATACACTCACCAGGAACAGAGACTCTGACAAGACTCTAGTTGGGGATAAACAAAACTGACACAGCGTGAACAAGACACGACTCTGATTAAGAAATAACAGAAAACAGACTGGAGAACTCACTGAGGAGTAAAGGACTCACACTGGGGAAAAGAAAAAAAATTCCAAAGGAAAATAAATCCATTGGAGAGACACAAGCTGACTCCTGGGGAGAAGCAACAAGAAAACTTCACTGAGGAAGCACCAAAGAAATGAGATGTTACCGGTATAAGGGTAACAGAAAATCGGGAAGGAACACCAAGGATACCGGTTACTGGGTATATAATAGGTGACCGACTAAAGCGTGAATTGGATTTCACTTCCAATACACTCATCATCCTGAAGAGAGCTAGAAAAGCAAACTTGTTTACAGGATGGATATTCGATTCTACAAAGAATACGAATCTTACTCCGAGGGAAAGCAACAAAGGATTGACCCAAGAGTGAACGAGACATATTATTCATTACCGGCAGACCGTGAATAATATACTCGAAAGGAAAATTATCCTGAACCGGTTACTGGGTTGTTTATAGGATAAAATCCGAAGACGTGAATTGGTTTTCACTTCCAAAACACTCATCACCCTGAAGAAAGCTAGAACAGCAGACTTGTTTATAGGATGGACATTCGATTCCACAAGGAATGCGAATCTTACTCAACTGGGGACACAAACCCAAAGAGTGCATGAGATACAATATCCATTACCGGCAGACCGTGGATAAGAAACTCGCATGAGATATATTATCTATTACCGTCAGAACGTAGATAATAAACTCGCATGGTAAGAAACACCAGAGATACCGGTTACTGGGTATATAATAGGTGATCTACCGAAAACGTGAATTGGGTTTCACTTCCAAAACACTCATCATCCAAAACACAAACTGGTTAAAGGATGGATATTCGATTCTACAAAGAATACGAATCTTGCTCAGTTGGGGAAAATCAACAAAGGATTGACCCAAGAGTGAACGAGACATATTATTCATTACCGGCAGACCGTGAATAATATACTCGAAAGGAAAATTATCCTGAACCGGTTACTGGGTTGTTTATAGGATAAAATCCGAAGACGTGAATTGGTTTTCACTTCCAAAACACTCATCACCCTGAAGAAAGCTAGAACATCAGACTTGTTTATAGGATGGACATTCGATTCCGCAAGGAATACGAATCTTACTCGACTGGGGAAGATCAACAAAGGACTCCAACCAAAGAGCGCATGAGACACATTATTCATTACCGGCAGACCGTGAATAATATACTCGAAAGGAAAATTATCCTGAACCGGTTACTGGGTTGTTTATAGGATAAGATCCGAAGACGTGAATTGGTTTTCACTTCCAAAACACTCATCACCCTGAAGAAAGCTAGAACAGCAGACTTGTTTATAGGATGGACATTCGATTCCGCAAGGAATACGAATCTTACTCAACTGGGGACACAAACCCAAAGAGTGCATGAGATATAATATCCATTACCGGCAGACCGTGGATAAGAATACTCGCATGAGATATATTATCTATTACCGTCAGAACGTAGATAATAAACTCGCATGGTAAGAAACACCAGAGATACCGGTTACTGGGTATATAATAGGTGATCTACCGAAAACGTGAATTGGATTTCACTTCCAAAACACTCATCATCCAAAACACAAACTGGTTAAAGGATGGATATTCGATTCTACAAAGAATACGAATCTTGCTCAGTTGGGGAAAATCAACAAAGGATTCCAACTAAAGAGCGCATGAGATATATTATTCATAGCCGTCAAAACGTGAATAACAACCTCGCATGGAAGATTATCCTTAACCGGGTTGTAGGTTGTTTATAGGATAAAATCCGAAAAGAAAGGCATCGGGATACCAGAATAGGTATATAATGATGACCAATCAAAAAGGAGCAACAGACATTACCGACAAAAGGGTAAATGAAAGGCGATCTGCTGAGGATAAATTGCAAGCATCCGGCAATTATCCACAGGGACTAGCTGGGGATGCATTGGTATACAACCAATGATCTGGGGAACAAATCACTAGCAAACGGTGAAAGGACCCGCTGGGGATAAAATTGCTAGCATACGGCAATTATCCACAAAAGACTTGCTAGGGATATAAGTGCTGATCTGAGCAACTTATCCAAGCAAAGGAAAATCAACATCAAAGACTAGATGAAGATAACCACAAAATTAGGGTTTACATCTACCGAATACGGGGTAAAAGACCCAAAACTCCGCGTGGGGATAGAACAAATCACAAATCCGCACGGGAAACCAAAATAGGGTTTATAACAAACCGCAAACTGCTGAAGAGTAGGAAAATAGGATTTACAACTACCGGTATGAGGCAGAAAACCAAAAAACTTTGGCTGGAGAATAAAAGGTGTATAACCATAAATTCTGTTAAGAAAGCCAGGAAGAAGTAGGACTTATAGCTACCGGTATGAGGGTAGAGGCCCAAAAACATTCCGCTGGGGAACAACCCACTGGGAAGCACAAGACATTTGACAAACAGCCAATTCGGGAATGATCCGAAAAGACGGACTGAATCAAGACACGTCCTAATGAGGATGTAACTCAAATAGGAAAATCCATCCCAATATATGTGTTGGGAGGAAACGGAAGAAACCGTCATCCACGAGGATAATCTCAGTGGGGAACTGCAGGAGGAAAGACAACATTTTCTGCTTATGGGGCTGACTCTATATGGAGAGATTTATAACACCCGACATCTGCTTGGGGAGATCTGTAAAGAGATCTAAATCACCATAGCAGGAGACACGACAAACAAAAGATATATGGCGAGAACTGCAACATGAATATCTGAATGTTTTATGAATATGCATGAATATACGTGATTTATGTTTGATGAATGCTGACACAACAGACAATTCTAACACAACCAGGTCCAGGAATCAAATGCCCGGTATTATAATTCCAGGGGAACAACCAGCTGGAGAGCCAATCTGCGGAGATCTATATGCTGAGAAGCAAAGATCTGCAGGTACTGCTGAAGAAGCAGCGAGTCGGAGATATCAGGAAACGACCCAATCAGGGTACAGAATGTCACAACGGGCAGAGATAGCCACCAAGACGAATCTGTCGGGGAACAAGAGAAGTCCCAAAGTATCTGCAAGGGATCCCAGTGTCAACCGAGAAACAAAGAGTGCATTGCACAAGCACGAACTGCTGTAGAAGCAAATCCACACAACTCCGCTGGGGAATAACCCGCTGAGGGAGAATGATATCATCCGAATAGAATCTGACTGCATAAGCAACTCTACTGGGGAAAACTGTCGGCTACTCTCTTGGGGAACAACCCACTGAGGGAGGACAGGTCCAACAAGTAGATTCTGCAACAAACCACTCCACTTGGGGAGAATACACATAGCAAACTGATCACAAGAAGTAGATTCTGCAATATAAGCCACTCTACTGGGGATCACAAACAGTCAGGAAATCAATCCGTTCACTGGATGCTAAAGCCATCATCCGACCATATTGGGGATTGAAAGAGTATTCAACAGGCGAAACTGCCACAACAAACGCTCTGCAGACTAAGCTGAGGAAAAGATGGTTGCAATACTGGGATATCAACCCAATCAACCACTGAATAGGAAAATAAATCCTGCTCTGCTGAAGAGAAAAACTCTGATGGAGAGATGGCAACAATTCCGCAGACGACTTCGCCGGGGAAAGGGTAAAGTACCGGGTATCAAACCACTGACTTACCGAGGTCTTCAAAAAGAAAGCGATCGTGCTGAGGAAACAGACAATTCCGCTGGCAACTGCACCGGGAAGAGTGATAACAACTCTGCTCGCGAATCCGATGGGGATATCAATAACAGCTCTACTCATGACTGTGCTGAGGAGACAAATAAAGTCTGAGGCATACGACCCACTGGAGAAAGGGACGGGGCACCAAGATGACAAACCATCAACCGCCGAAACTTCTACAAGAAAACACCCATGCTGGGAAAAACTGTTGCTGGAGAAAAAGAAGTCTTCAACAACACTTTGCTTGCGACTATACTGGGGAACAACCCCACCAACAACTCTGTCTGAGGAACAACCTCAACAAAGAATCTGAAGAAAGAAGATACCACCAAACCAGGAATATGAACAAATGTCTTACCTGTTGGAAATCATGCCACCCTCGGGAGAGCACTGAGATATTCTTGAGTATCCTTTCAATCTTGTGAATGTTCACTTTGTTTAAAACAATGTTTTGAAAAATTGATTTGTTTAAAACAATGACATTTTATCAATTTAAAACATGCAAAACATTTGTTGAATTGAAACAAATAAGAGTGCAAATAATTGGATAAAAAGCTCAAATTGATTTGATAGAATGGTAGCCTGCAAATGGCAAGACTCCATAGATCTGTACAAATTTGAAATCAGTGATATATATTGGAAGAGGGCTACATTGAACATAATGATCCTTTCTCTACCAATTTGAATCTCGATGTATCCGAAGCTTCAGTTGACGATGAATCAAGAATCTTCTGACGAAATGACGACTGATGAACCAGAAAGTCTTGTCAGGATGCAGTCACTTGCCAAATCCCTAATTTTTGCCTAGATTGCCCCAGGGTGAGGTACTCAATCTAGCGGGATGCAAATATTCTTTTTCAAGTCTCTAATTTTTGCCTGAATTACCCTTGCGGGTTCTCCACCGAGACGCTCATTTTTGCCTAAGCCGCCCTTTCGGGTTTTCAACTTAGCGAGCTATTCTGTTTTTTTCATTTGTTTTTTCACTTGCATATACTTTTTTTTTTTTAGGCAAAGTATCTCCTGACTGCATCTGAATTCACAGGACGAGTGAAATCCTCCCCATCCATTGTTGTAAGCATCAAAGCACCGCCTGAAAAGGCTCTCTTAACAACATATGGACCCTCGTAGTTTGGAGTCCACTTGCCCCTGGAATCGGGCGCGAAAGACAAAACTTTCTTGAGCACGAGGTCACCTTCTCGGAACACACGAGGCTTGACCTTCTTATCGAATGCTTTCTTCATTCTCTGCTGATATAACTGACCATGACACATGGCAGTTAATCGCTTCTCTTCGATTAAATTCAGCTGGTCGTAACGACTTTGAATCCATTCAGCATCAGTCAACCAGGGACTTGAGGGTATAATCTTTTTTCTTTGGAAAAATTTTGAAAATTTTTTTCTGGTTTTTGATTTTTCTTCTTTTTCACCCTCTTTCTTCTTTCTTTTTTTTTTTGATTGATTTTTTTTTTATTTTTTTTTTAATGCCCCAGTTTGACTGTTTTGCTGATTCTCATGATACAGCTGAATGAGCTCCTTTGGTACTCAAGAAGGCGGGTAATCTCATCAGGAATCCCCTTCAACATCATCTTCCTCCGCCTCAGATACAAGGACTTCAAGATTGGGAGATGGCGTTGGATCATTATGTTCAATGGGTTTAGAAATCCCTGCATAATGATTCTGGATAATGAAAAGCTTTTGAATTTAAACAAGCAAATCATTTATGCAGATGAAAAGATGTTTTTTGTTTTTCAGGGTTTTTTGTGATCACTGATTTCATGCAAAAAGCAAAAAGTGAAAACAAATGGAAAAACAAATGTTTGACAATGCATTAATTGAATGAAAACATCATTGTATTAAATGCTGCCAACAATGCCATCACTTCTCCTTTTGGCATGGGAGAAGGGTTTTAAGCAAAGTGAACAAATCATGCTGATTTATGAATGACCGTAGGAACATCCACAGCGATCCAATTGTGGCAGACACCACCAGGAATGATGAATTTGTTCAGGTCCTCTGCATCCTCTTCAAAGATAACAGCAGCCTCTTCTTCAGGTTGATCATCTTGGATGAAACCTCCACTTGCGAACAAACCTTGCTCATTAAGTGCCCCAGAACAGTAGCCTATGCCAGCCCGGGATTGGTTAATCAGGAATAAATCCATCAACAGGAATAAATCCATCAACAGGAATAAATCCATCAACAGGAATAAATCCATCAACAGTACTTAGTCTGGCAAAATCCTCTCTGAGTTCACAACTCTCTTGCTCAGGATGATCCATCAATCTGGCAGAGTTGGCTCTGGTATAATACCGGCAAAGTGCGTCTTCAAAATAAATGAAGATCGCAGGGTCGGACCACTGGACGGGAGACCGGAACAAAACACCTGCTTATGCAAATGATGCATGAAGTGTTTATGCATATGCTTGTTTTTTTTTTATTTCAAAGGAAACTCAAGGGTTTTATTTGCAAACTTTGAAATATTTAAGCATTTTGATCATACATGAGAATATCTCATCAGATATATCAGGTGAAAAATTTTTCCCGGTTTTTCCATGTTTTGAAAATTTTTGCAAATAAACTCCTTTGAGTTCCTTGAAAATTTTCTTTTTTCTGATGATATGGATGCGGATGAACGCGTGAATGTATGAATGCAACAATCACACTCAAGGATCAAACAAAGCACACCAAACAAAGGTCGTGGGAAAGCTCTATGTATCCCTAATATCAATCATCCATTTTGGTGGATTTAGGTTTTCACCTTATCAACACCCAAGTTCCATTGATATTAACGGTACATGAACCGGTTCTAACATTCTTAATATCAACCAGCTGCTTTGGTGGATTTTAGGTTTTACACCTGATCCGGGATCCATTGATATTAACAATGTTTGAACGACTCAACCACGAATCACGGGTTTGTTGAGAGTCACGAGCATGGAGTCTCGGTTAAGAACCACCCAAAGGGAGTGTACTAGGGTTTAAACCTGCCAGACATGTTCTATCAGAGGTTCCCATAATCATCGTTCCATCTTTCGAATATTATCGGAGGAACGAATACTCGTATTCCAAGAATATTCTCAAGAGAAACTCTTATGAGTGTAGTATCGCGTAACAATCGTGTCAGAACTGACATCTGAACGACCTCCGCACTACGGTCCTAAAAATAGGCCAAGATGGGTTTGGTAAACTAAGGTCCTTGGCTTCTGCGGAACATGATGGAAAGAATAATGCCTAACCACAAATAACTTGTGTGACATTATTAATTCAACATGACCTCCACCAAGTGAATGGGCTCGCAAGTCAACTGGCTAAGGAATACTCCACACCAGTCAACAAGACTATGCCATTCTCCTATCCTAGAGTGCACTCGAGTTCGGGTATAGAACTCATCTCACAGATCACCAAAGCAAACAGCAATTGTATATCAAGCAATTCACACATCACAATCAATACAGTGATCCCAAATTGTACAAAAATATGTCAAATAACAAATAATAATATAGCACAACAAGGGTGAAAAGTAGGCAATACCACCAAGGATCGATCCTTTCCCCAGCAGAGTCGCCACTTTTCTGTAGCGGTGTATTCGTCGCTATATGATCTATCGATTAAATCATAAGCAAGGGATACAATGAAATTTCGAGTCGCCACCGCACTTTTATTTATCCAAAGGACTGGCTAAAAAGCAAACAAAAGCCTAAGAAGTTTTACACGTAGAAAACTAATAAAAAGATCAGAGAGTCTGGGTAAGGGGTAAATTACGCAATGGGAAGGTGTTAGGCACCCACTACGTCCTAGGTACTCCTAGGGAGCCCTTTTCACACTTGTTGTATTAAATTGTTATTTGATATGACATAAATATTGTGCAAACATGATTGGGATGATGAGAAAAGAATGTACATTTTTTATTGGGTTTGAACGGATGAACCCGCTGCCTACGTACCTTCCATCAAAGGTAAGGATCAAAACGCCGTAGTTCGGCTAAAAGATTTCCAAAAGTTGGTGGATTCAGTTTTAAACACAAGCACTGAGGCTTTTCATTATCAATGGGAGAACACTCGACCAAAAACAACATCCACCATGCGAGGATAGCTTCGACGTACTAGAGGGGTTAGCCCTGTTTTCAGTATGGAAGTCTTACTGTCGACTCACTAAGGATAGGCAAGATTTACATCAACCACAATGATAATTGAAACCTATGGCTAATGCATGAAAAGATTAACAATGGACAAAGCCAAAACAAGTGAATGAGTGAAGTTAATTGATTGTGATTATGAAAGTGAGAGTCAAAGTATGATTAAGATTGATTCAAAATAAGTATTATGAAATGGAGTTTGAAAAAAGTCAAGGACTTGGGTCCAGGTTTTTAGTTAGAAAACATGAAGATGTTTGCACAATATCTATGTCAAGTTGGAAATCAAAGTGTGAAAAGGTTTAGGACATAATGAGGATGAATGGATGAAGATGGATTGTAAAACTTCTTAGAAGGTTCACTTCTTGAAATCATATAGGAGATGATTCAAGTGTGTCCTTTGGAATAAGCAATGGATAATAACAAACAAACAAGAAAGTCAACAAAAGCGGATATCGGATGCCAATCACTGGGCTTATACCAATCTCCTAAAATAAAACTGGATATCAGATGCCACTCAATGGTCTTACACTAATCTCCTCAAACAAAGAAATAAAAGGTGGATACCGGATACCAATAGATGGATTTACACCAGTCTCCTAAAACAGAAATGGATATCAGAGGCCACTCAATGGTCTTACACTAATCTCCTAAAACAAAATGAAACTTGGATACCGGATGCCAATCTGTCTGGACTTATACCAATATCCAACATATGATCATAGGAAAGCAAATGCCAACTTGCAGGGACTTATAATTGCAACCTCACATAAACAAAGAAAAACAAAACGTGGATGTCAGATGCCAATCTGTCTGGGCTTACTCTAACCTCCACAGTATGGTCCTAGGAATACAAATGCCAACTTGCAGGGACTTACAGTTGCAACCTCACATACAATCAAACAAAGCAATATGTGATCATAGGAAAGCAAATGCCAACTTACAGGGACTTACAATTGCATCCTCACATACAATCAAATGCATCAAGCAAAGATAAGATGAGTGGCCAAGGTGATGGTCTTATACTCACTTCCATATCATAGGAGCAATGGCCAATAGATGGTCTTACAATTGTCCTCAATGGGCAAACAACAATGATAATGTCACAAAGACAAATGAGATGATTATGTATTGATGAGCAATTAATGATGATGATAAATGCATGAAGCATACAAGCAAACATGTGCATATGGAGTAATCAATCAATCAATGAGAATCAAACAGCACACTCTATAGCCAAACAAGGAGGCTCACACAAGAGGGTTAGGCACTGAGGCCAACTGGAATAGGGTAAAAGATTGCTCTTAACCTTGCCATTGAGGGGGCTAAGGTGAAGCAGATGAAAGGAGATGAGGGGTGTGCCTCATTGCTCTTATCCCTGATCAGGGAGAGCATTTGAATATCAGAAAGTGTGGGAGTTCAGAAAGTAGGAACTCTCTCCACATATTGACTCGATAGATCTTGGGTTTTGATCTCAATGCTACAACCATGTAATGGGAGCAAGGAGAAGACTCACTGAATAGTAGGGGATACTCAGATCCAAGCTTGTAATGATGAATGGAGAGTGGCTTGTAGCTCAATAACCCTTGGAAATACTCAGATCGAGTTTTGCCATTGTTGGAGCTTGGTGAAAACAGAACATGAGATGTTGTTACAGCAGGAAAATGAAGCTTGGAAATGGCTCACAAGCGATGATATGTTGAGGGAATAGCAAAGCAGCTCGTGGTCCTTTGAAGTTTTTGACAGAATTTTTGAAAATGAAGAAAATGGATTTGAGAGAGTATGAGAGAATTCTGTCTTGGTTGATGGCTGCTATCTAGGGTTTATTTTGCAGAAAAGTTGTTATATATGGTCTGTTTTAACTCTAATCCATGTATGCTAAGTATGTTTAATTCAAATGAACCAAATTGCTAATTTTGCTAATTTTCACCAAGTGCACATGGAGGTATGGTGCTGTACACGAATTTGGGCCTTGAGCATGCTTCAAATATCATCTCAAACAAATTCCCAATGGCCAAAGTGAGTAAAAATCAATAATTGAAAAAGTCAAAATTTAACTTCACTTGAAATTAAATAATGCAAGTCCAAAAAGGTCATTTTGCATGGTGATGTTTTGGTGAATGATGAATGCATTTTTGGAAAGAGGGGGACAAATAGAGCTTGTAGGAAAAAACCCCACTAAATTTGGCCTTGTGGTTCATGAGATATGGCCCTTTGAAGTTCACAAATTTTTGAAATTGAATTGATCATATCTTGCCAACCATACATGGGAATGGAGAGTTCTTGGACTTTTTGAAAATGGGAGAACAAGATCTTCAACTTTCATGTTGGGCAAAAATTCATTTGAAGCTTGTATCATGATGTAGGTTTAAGATCAAGAAGTTTCCATTTTTGGCAGTTGAAATTACAGGTCCACTTTCTATTTTGGGAAATTTCTGATTTTGCTTCAAATTCTTCCATGATGAGGTTTGGCATGATACATGAGGCTTGTATGGACATGAATGAACTCCTTCAAATCAATTCCATCCATCAAATCATTGATTAAATCCACAGTTGACCAAGTTTGACTTCCTGTTGACTTTTCTAGGGTTTTGGATGATTGAAGCATTTCTGATGAATTCCAAACCCTAATTCCTTGAGAACATGATTTCAAATGATGTCCCAAGTCATGTGAACTCTTGATTATTGATCATGGTGCCCAAATTCTGCAGGAATGGCCACCATCCACTGCTTTGACTGACTGTTGACTGTCTTTGACCTAATTGCTGATGATTGCTTCAACTGCAAGCAACAAGGTTAAACTGACAATATTTTTGTACTTTTTGGTTAATAAACATATGAAAGGCAAAGATATACAAATGCAAGGCATGCTTGGTGATCAAGAATCAACCCACAAGGCAACCTACCCACTAGGAGGGGAGCTAGGGCATGCAATGATCCTTGAGGCCATGATATGATATGATATGGGCCATGAGGGATCTTAGGGACAAAATTGGGGTCTTACAGCATGAATTGTTGGAGAGTGTCTTCTAGCGTTGAATTTCCTCCTTGCGATTGTTGGCCTTGAGAATTGGGGTGTTGATAAGGACTTTGCTGCTGGAAATTTTGATTGTTGAACCTTGATGGTTGGTAACCTTGATTGTTCCTTTGATAGCCTTGATTTTGATTGTTCACATAGTCACTTCTTCTAGCGGAGGGAAAAAACCAATAGGATGATCTCCTTGACATAACTCGCAACATGCTACTTGATGTCGAACTTGAGAACTTTGAATCTCCTTCATTTACTGTGGAAGCTTGGCCATTTGTTGAGTAAGCAACTCCACTTGTTGAGAGAGTAGCTTATTTTGAGAAAGAATGGCGTCATTGGTATTTAACTCAAGAACTCCCGGTTTACGTTGTGAAGGACTACGGTCATGTTGACTTTGACGATCATTGAGTGCCATCCGGTCAATAATAACGTTAGCTTCTTCCGCAGTCTTTGACATAAGAGAGCCACCCGCGGTAGCATCCAAAAGTGTTCTGTGAGTTGATTGGAGCCCATTTATAAAAATATGGATTTGAGTGAGCTCATCAAAACCATGGCCCTTGCATTTTCTCAACATTGACTTGAATCTTTCCCAAGCCTCATTTAAAGACTCGTTGCTTCCTTGAGTGAATACCGCAATAGCCGTTTTGGCTACCATGAATCGGGATTGAGGGAAATATCTTTCTAAGAACTTTTCTTCTAACAAATTCCAATTCGTCATCACTCTTGCTGCTTGATCAAGGTACCACTCTTTTGCCTTTCCCACTAAGGAGTGTGGGAACATCCTCTTGAATAATGCCTCTTCCCCCGTTTCATCAATTCCCGTAGAACCCGCAATCTCATAGAATTTGATGAGATGGGTATACGGATCTTCATGATCCATTCCGGTGAATGGATTTGCATATAGAAGTTGGAGGATTCCGGTCTTCACCTCCGTATTTCTTCCTCCACGGGCAAATTGAGCATTCCTTCTTGGACTATTAGCGGATATTTCGGTACGATTATCCTCCGCCATATTTCCTTCACAAGCCTCTACAACCACTTCTTCGATTGGAACAAGTGCGGAAGTAGATGCTTCTTCTCTCCGGTTCCTCTCTTCGGCTAGTTTCCTTCTTCTTCGTGTTTTGCTATTGAGCTTCCGAAGTGTTCTTTCAATTTCAGGATCGAATTGAAGTTGCTCCTTGGTTGCTTTTCCTCGCATGCACTAGAATCTACAAAACTAACAAACCAAGTGAAACAAAAGAGGGATAGTAATAAATGTAACACAACTTAAAACACAGAATTATTGCAATGCTTGTAATATCGACACCAATCCCCGACAACGGCGCCAATTTGTTGAAAAGTATATCTTCGGCAAATATTTTTATATCGTATCCACAGAGATTGGTTGATATTACCGCCGTTCTATAATCCAAATGTTGTAAGTTTAGAAAGTAACAAGGTTGTTTTGGTTGGAAAGTTATCTTGTGAGTAAATATCACTAAAAACAATAAAATGGTTTTAATCTAATATAAAAGCTTGGCAAGATTGGAGTTCACTATTTTAAATGTTTATGCTTCCTTATGATAACTATATAGATTTAAGATTATTGATGATGTTCAAGTATCCTCTCAAAGTCATTTATGTCTAAATGATATTGTGATAATCACTATATTGATCCTTAGACGATCTCTCCACCTAACTATCAATATAGCAATCTTTAATGTTTAATACCAAAGAAGAGCAATGAATAAATCTATCTCTACAACTTATTCACTACTTGAAAATCTGTTTTATGTCAAGACTCAAATAATCTCTCTCGACAACTACTCAAATCTGGTTTTCAACTTAGGGCAAAAACAGTATTCAATACATCAACAATCTTTATCATATATATAAATCAAATGGAATACATAAACATATGAGAATAGCTACTACCTCCAATCTTGACAAAGGGGAGTTTAGCTCTTCATCATCATTGTTCAAAGCAGAAAGTTAAAGAAGAAAAACTATGTTTTTCTCTCTTACAAAAAGCTCTCAATATCAATGTGTGAATGATAATAGTCTATGCCCTAGAATAATGTATTTTTCTAACAAAAAGGTTGACATTTCCCTAATTAGTCATTATCATCTAAAGCAGGAAAGCAATTCCCAGGCAGACATCAAAATGGCAAAACCAGCTGGCCTTCAAAACAGCATTTTTGACCCAAAAATCAGTTTGTTGGATTCGCAGGGTTCGCGGGGCGAACTGATGCTGTCCCATTCAGTTCGCGGGGCGAACTGAAGCTGCCTCAGTTTCCTTGCTTTGCAAGCTTCATCCAAAATCTTCCATATTATGATGCTGCAATCCAAAGCTTTCTCATCCAAAAATTCTACAAAACTAACAAAAATGTGAAATAACTATTCAAAACAAAATAAATTAAACCTAATTGCATTTATACAAAATAGTGAGAATAAAAGCGTGTAATTACATCAAAACTTGGTAAAAGGGACCAATAAAATGATATAAAAAGTAGTACCAATTGGTCCCTAACAGGGGTTAACCCTATAATAAGCATGGAAGACTCATTGTCCATCACTAAGGATATAGGTGAGTATTACATCTATCACAAAGATAACTCGAACCTAATAACTAAAGGTTATGAAAAAGTTTTGATTAGAAGGTGGTCATTGAAACCACAAAAACACTTTGAATGGGTTATATTTACCAATTAGAAGTATATACAAAATGGTCAAAGTGGACTTAAAGATTCAACTCAAAATAAGTGTTATGAAAAGAAAGTTTGAAAAATCAAAAGCATAAGGCTTAGGTTTCTAATGTTGAAAACAAGTGTTAGATGTTTGCACAAAAGTTTGGCTTGGGTTAGAGTGGAGAGAAGAAGAAGAAGGGCTAAAGTCCTAAGTAAAGCAAAAAGGTGAGGGAAAAGAAACAAAACCACAATGGAGTTCCTCTCTTGAGATCATATTGATGATCCAAGTAGCTCCCATCCTTTGGAATAAGCAATCACACAAAGTATAAACTCACGCAATCAATAGTCAAATGAACTCTTGGAAAGACTCCTCAATGTATCTTGGATCTCTCTCTCTCTCTCTCTTGGAAGCTCATGGTAATGGTTCCTCAATTAAGCTCAAGTTGGAACTCCTAGCACAAGAAAACACACATCAAAAGGTTCTATAACATAACCAAAGAATGGACAAGAAGGAGTTTAGAATATGGTCCTTTCAATGTTCATCTTCAAGCTTAAGCATTCTAAAGGCTCAATGCCTAGTTACTTTTTGACTTTTATAGCACTCTAAAGGCCCAATGCCTAGTTGCTCTTTGACTCCAAATTTGCATAGGGAAGATCCTAAAGTCTAAGTCCATTTGGTCCAATTTTTTTGCATTTTGGTCCACAACAATCAAACAAAACGCAAACACAATAGTATATACACAATTATATGCTCAAGTGAGCAAAAGGCAAATTGCATTAACATAAACATGTGCTCAAGTGAGCAAAGGAAAAAACAAATGGATAATATGTACAAGAATAATAAATTGCATAAAAGTAAAGAGCAAAAAGTAAATGTTAATTGTTACTGATTAGTGTTAGTAGTTAGTGTGCCATAAGGCAAATTCAGCGCTATGTTAAGCAATCGTAATTGGACTTATGTAGAAGTCACAACTATCTGAGGCCGGTTAATAATAATGTAGGCAACAACACAAGTTAGAAGTCTTGATTAGTGAACCAAGTTCCAACAACTTGCCATGCCAAAAAGAAGAAGAGAATTGATCTTGTATTGGTTTAAGTCTTTTGCATGATTTAGGAAGCAACCTATCCTTAATGCAAAGCCATTCACTTGATCAATTGATCAAGATGAATTAGATTTGAATCAAGGAAGATTAAGCCTCCCTAATCAATGCTAACTTATCAACCTTCAACTCATTGATCAAAAAGAAAAAAGAAAAAGAAGAAGAAGAAGAGAGAGATGAATAATGGAAAAGGAAATGGAAAGAATAAAGTGCATAAGGTGAAATAAAATGTACCAATCCATATGTGTTGACCAAATGACATTGAAAGTCAAAGTCAAACAATGAGAAATAAGAAATGAGATGAAGATTGGAGTTCAAACAATAAGCAAAATATTTTTGGCATTTTTAATATTAAAATAAACTTGAATTAAAAATAAAAGAAAGGTCAAACTTCAAAATCACTTCAAATCAACCTTGAAAGGTCCAAGTGATTTATCCTAAGTTCAATAAGGTCAAACAAAGTTTGACAAAAAATTTCAGCATTTTTTAAAGTCAGAAACTATTTTTTATCAATTAAAAATGAATAAAAACAACCTAATTGAACTAAAATCTCAAATAAATCTCAAATCAATTAGAAAATTGATGAGAATATTTTTCATAGATCCATCATCATTCAAATAGGTTAGGAAAATATTTTTGTATTTTTTGAATATCAAAAACTATTTAAAATGAATTAAAAACAACAAGAAAAGAGAAAATTCACAAAAAATATCAAATGATGAAATAAAAAACATTAAAAATCAAAATTAGAAACTAGAATTTATTTGGGGAAGAATGCATTTGGTCCCATAATTTTTGGACTTAAAATGAAGAAGATATGAATTTTTGAAAATAATGGAAATAAAAGAAATAAAATCAGAAAATAAGAAATTCAAAAAAACCAGGAGCGTTAGATCTGAGCTCATTAATTGAGCTGGTACATCATACGCTCCAGAAGCGCGCTTCCACCATAAGCCAAAGTCCACGCGTAACACAAGGATTTAAAATAAGTCATAACAAGCGAAGGTCAGGATTAGATTTGGGAAACTCAATCCAACGATCCAGATTCAAACTGGAAAGGAGACGGTGGCCAGCGCCACCGTCTTCTCCGGTGAGCTTGTGTTTTCTGGCCAAAATTGCAGACAACCAAAACTTAGCCAAAATACACGATCCATACATCATTGGAAAGCTGGGATGATGTACATCATCCTTGTATCACTCAATTCCACTCTAGATCTCTATATTGAGAGAAATCATAGATGGAAATTCTGTGATGTTCATATGAACTTCATGGATTTCAACAATTGAGCACTCAAAACAATTGCGTCTATGAAGAGGACTTCAGCCAACACAAGATCCAAGCAAAGAGATCAATAAATGGTGAGTTTCGAAGAAAAAATCAGTTGAAGAACAACCTTGGATTCTGGAGATTTGAGCTTGCTTCCTTGCTTCCTTTGGCCAGACAGAAGATCAATGGAGTATGAGAGAGAGGTTTAGGAGCTTTAGATCCAAAGATTCAACCAGATGTAGTTGAATTTTAGATCTGAAAAAAATGAAGAAAAGTGAAATAGCTCCTTTGGTGAGAGGTTAGGTTTTCAGTTCAGCAGCATTTCAGGTTGATTCATGGATGATTTTTGAATGGAGTAAGGCTTCTATTTATAGAGGGAAAGGCAAGGCAAGTGTGATTCAATCCGTGTGCATGGAATTGGATATTCATTGCATGGGCTTGCATGATCATGCAAAAGGCCCAAATTCAATTCCAAATGCAATCTGAAATGAATGTGAGATGATTTGGACGCGTAGCTTGGAGTGAACTGGCTTGTCCATGGAGTTTTGATGTGTTATGCATAATTGAACCAAAAACTTCCCCTCTTCGAAAATGCTATTTGCCAAATCCAAACATGAGCATGTGAGTAATGGATGGAAAGGTTTTGATGTGAGGAACAATTGTTATGTTGGGAAAAAATCCATTTGAAGTGTGGAAATTGGTGAATTTTGAGTTTAAAGTGCAAGGTGCAAAACATGTAAAGGCAAAGTTTCTAAATTTGGCCAATGTTCAAGCCCTTCTGTTTTGGTGATGCAAGCCTCAAATAAAAAACCCTCAAACATCAAAGTTGTAGATCTCTTCAAGACAATCAAAATGGACTTATATTTTGCATCATTTGGATTTTTTATGAAAGAGTTATGGGCACTTGAAGTTGGACTTTTTTGCCTTTTAATGCATTTGGTCCAAAAGGACCTATAATGTCTTGCATTATCACATGTATTTCCTTTGAGATTTTGAAATTTTTTTAAACATAACATTTGAAGTAGACATCTTAAGATTTCCAATGCATTTTATCCCACCTCAAAATCATAAAGAATGAATGTGTTATGTCCTTGGGAAGTTGACCCAAAATTAGGGTTTCAGTCAAAATGACCTATAATGTATTGGAATGGGATATGCCCTTCCAAGCTTCAAATCAATTTTTGATGAACTTGAAAGTTGTTCATATTGTCCTTAATAACATTGTTTATTTTAGGATCATCTCCATTTGACCAACACACAAAACGTTAGGTCTCAGTGCATTTCAAAATAGTCAGATGAATTGACTGATCAACTTCTCAAGTCCACAACTCATATCTGGATGAATTGATGATTGAGGACACTCAAATAAGTTCAAATATGAATGAAATGATGAATTAAATAACTTCCCTTGATTGCATTTGATCATGGGTTGAGGTTGCTTCAAGAGCAAGGCATTGTGGTGCACAAATGAATTAGGGTTTCCTTGGGGAACAAACCTCAAACCCTTTGACTTGCTTTGATCAAAATGATGAATTGAGATGCTAGGGAAGCATATTTGATGGATGAGAGCTTTGGGAACCATTACCATGCTTGGTTTCCTCTTCTTTTGACCCTATCTTTGTACCAATGATCTCCTTGAAGCTTTTGACCTTATGATTGCTCAAGCTACAAACAAAAGATGTTAGTGACATATTTTTGTGCTTTTGGTTAGTAAACAACATAAGAAAAGCAATGATATACAATTCAAGTATGCTTGGTGATCTCAAACCACTCACAAGAGGTCCCACCCAAAGGCAAAGGGAACCAAGATGCTTGTGATCCTTGAGGCAATGCAAATGCAATGCTATGATACCATGAGGGATCTTAGGGACAAAATTAGGGTCTTACAGATGCCCCTATTTAAGGTCATTCTAGCCGGAGAAGTGAAGCTTAAAATCTTCGTCTCGACGCGGTAGAATGGGCTTAAATAATAACAAAGAGACGAATTTTGGTCCCTAAGAGACCTCATGATGTGAATGTACGTATGCAAACGGTAATACTCTGCGGGGATAGGTCCACAAAGGCAAAGATCAGAAGGAAATCGACAATCCCTATGAATAATTTATTTTATGGGGCAGAGACTCTACCGGGGAGTAAAGGGATGAAAACGCGTGAGCAGGTCATGACTTAAAACTTGCTGAGAGACACGGAGAGAATCCATGAAATGAATCCATGGAAGGACTCGAGCTGACTCGAAGATGCATGTATTGGGGAATATGCCAATACAGCAAAATTATCCGCACGAATACTTCGGATAAAAATCCGGACTCGGTGGAGATGTCCACTAAGGACTCAGCTGAGGAAAAAACAAATGAGGTATTACCGGTTACTGGGTAATAAGCTCAAAAAGAGATCATGTGATCCCACCGGTATAAGGGTGAGGGAAAAATATGCTCCGGGAGAATGAATATCTAAGACCGGTATAAGGGTGAGAGATATCAATCAACCAAATCATCTGAGGAAGACCTAAAAGGTATATTTCAACTCAGGAAAAATTTGACTCCACAGGGGATAAAAAGTCATAATAGGGAGCAGAAGGAGGGAACACCAGGGATGCCGGTTACTGGGCATATAAAAGGTGACCAACCAAAACGTGAATTGGGGAATATTCCCAGAACACTCATCATCCAAAAGAGGGCTAAAAGCAACCTCGACTATGGGATGGACATTCGCTTCCAAAAAGGGATACGAATCTTACTCAACTGGGGAAGAACAAAAGACTTCGACCAAAGAGTACATGAGATATATTATCTATTACCGTCAGAACGTAGATAATATACTCGCATGGAAGATTATCCACAACCGGTTACAGGGTTAATAAAGGATAAAATCGACCGAAGGGAGAGGACACCGAGATACCGAATACTAGGTATACATTGATGACCAATCCAGGGGGAAGAAACAATCGTTACCAACAAAAGGGTAAATGGAAGATGACTTGCTTGGGATAAATGGCTTTATCAGAGCAATTATCCAAGAGATATATCACCGGGTGTGAAGGACTTATCAATACCGAATATTGGATAATGATAACCGTCAAGGAAGGGATTACATCTACTGGATACTGGGTAGAAAACCACGGAAGAGTAACCATAAAAGGTTAACTCTGCAAGGGGATGAAATAAGGTTTACAACTACCGGTATAAGGGTAGAAAACCACAGACTCCGTCGGGGATAAGATGAATGATTACTAATTACTGAGAAATTATTCATTTATACCACAGTGAAGCGCAGGAAACAGTCACAAGAAGCCAATCTAGGATCAAACTAAAGAGGCAAGCTGAATCAAAACTCATCCTAGTGAGGATATAGCTCAATAGGGAAACCCATCCCAATATATGTGAAGAAACAGAAACAACCATCATCCACGAGGTTATAACTCGGTGGGGAATATGGAAGGAAAGAATAAACACTTTCTGCTTAAGGGGCTGACTCTACATTGAGGGATCAGACACCGACATCTGCTTAGGAAGCATATTACCCAGTAGCAGGGATAACAAACAAAGATATATGGCAAAGAATGCAATCATGAATATCTGAATGTTTGAAAACTATGTGCACGCATGCATGGTTTATGTATGATGAATGCTGACAAACAAACATTTCTAACACAAACAGTTCCAAAGGCTAAGTACACAAATATCCGGTACTACATCTCAAGAGAGAAAGCCAGGTTCACCGGAGAGTATCCAATCTGATAAGGGCAAGAGATACCAGGAAGCAAAGATCTCTGCAGGGGAACAAACATCAGTCATTCCAGCTGGGGGCAGGAGTTATTGCACAAATAAAATCCGCCACATGAGCAACTCTACTGGGGAATCTATCCGAGAAGGTGGGGGACTCTGTGGGGAACAACCATTAAACAGGAAGCTTCCAAGGTCATCACCAAATACCGTACTACCAATGATCACACCTGTTGAGAAGGAAAGGTCGTTACTCTACTGAAGGGAAGAGTGGTGAATATCTTACCAAACACTCCGCTTAGTAGGAAAAACCACAAAAGGCCCCGGAGGAAGAAAATACAAGCATGTCGGGAATATGAACAAATATCTTACCCTGTTGGGGATCATACCATCCTTGGGAGAGCACCGAAGATCTCTTAAGTATCCTCATGTCATTGTGAATGTTCATTTTGTTTAAAAAACAAATTACGAAAAAAATCGATTATTCAAAACAATGATATTTTTTCAATTAAAACATGTAAAACATTTGTTGAATAGAAACAAATAAGAGTGCAAATAATTGGATAAAAGGCTCAAATTTATTTGATGGAATGGTAGTCTGCAAATGGCAAGACTCCATAGATCTTTACAAATTTGAAATTGGTGATATATATTGGAAAAGGCTACATTGAACATAATGACCATTTCTCAACCAATTCTGAATCTGATGTATTTGTAGCTTTGGTTGATGATGAATAAGCAAGAATCCCCGACGGATTGACAATTGTAGAACAAAGCCTTGTCAGGATGCAGTTACTTGCCAAATCCCTAATTTTTGCCTAGATTGCCCCAGGATGAGGTACTCAATCTAGCGGGAGACATATATTCATTTTTTATATGTCTCTAACTTTTTCCTGGATCGCCCTTTTGGGTTTTCAATCCACCGAGACGCTCAGTTTTTCCTAAGCCGCCCTTTCGGGTTTTCAACTTAGCGAGCTATTCTGTTTTTATTTTTTTAGGCGAAGTATTTCTTGACTGCATCTGAATTCACAGGACGAGTGAAATCCCCCCCATCCATAGTTGTAAGTATCAAAGCACCGCCTGAAAAGGCTCTCTTAACAACATATGGACCTTCATAGTTTGGAGTCCACTTTCCCCTGGAATCGGGCGCGAAAGACAAGACTTTCTTGAGCACAAGGTCACCCTCTCGGAAAACACGAGGCTTGACCTTCTTGTCAAAAGCTTTCTTCATTCTCTGCTGATATAATTGACCATGGCACATGGCAGTCAATCTCTTTTCTTCTATCAAATTCAGCTGGTCATAACGACTCTGAACCCATTCAACATCAGTCAACTAGGCTTCCATCAAGACTCTCATTGATGGGATCTCCACCTCTACTGGGAGTACAACCTCCATACCATAAACAAGAGAGAAAGGGGTTGCCCCTGTTGAAGTGCGAACGGATGTACGATATCCATGCAAAGCAAATGGCAACATCTCATGCCAATCTTTGTACGTGACAACCATCTTTTGGATAATCCTCTTGATATTCTTATTAGCAGCTTCAACATCCCCGTTCATCTTGGGTCTATAGGGAGAAGAGTTGTGATGCGCAATCTTGAACTCACTACACAGCTCTTTTATCATTTTGTTGTTCAGGTTAGATCCATTATCAGTAATAATCTTATTTGGCACACCATAACGGCATATGAGTTGGTTCTTGATAAACTTCACAACCACCTGCCTGGTCACATTTGCATATGATGCCGCTTCAACCCACTTGGTGAAGTAATCAATTGCTACGAGAATAAATCTGTGTCCATTAGACGCTTTCGGCTCTATCATGCCAATCATGTCGATTCCCCACATGGAGAAAGGCTATGGTGATGAAATCACATTCAGAAGTGTCAGGGGAATATGAATCTTATCTACATAAATCTGACACTTATGGCATTTCTTCACATATTTGCAGCAGTCAGACTCCATTGTCAACCAATAGTAGCCTGCTCTCAATGTCTTTCTAGCCATGGCATGTCCATTGGAATGAGTACCAAATGAACCTTCATGGACCTCAGTCATAAACAGGTCTGCCTCGTGCCTATCCACACATCTGAGCAGAATCATGTCAAAAATTCTCTTATAAAGCACATCACCATTGAGGTAGAAACTTCCTGATAATCTCCTCAGAGTCTTCCTGTCTTTCACGGATGCCCCAGGCGGGTAAGACTGGTTCTGAAGGAAACACTTGATATCATAATACCATGGCTTATCCTCTTCTACTTCTTCTACTGCAAATACATGAGCTGGTCTGTCCAAGCGCGTCATAGTGATATTGGTAACTTCATTCCAAAGTTTAACCACAATCATTGAAGCAAGTGTAGCAAGAGCGTCTGCCATCCGATTCTTATCTCGAGGAATATGATGGAAGTCAACCTCAGTAAAGAACGTTGAAATCCTCCTCGCATAATCCCTATATGGAACGAGGCCAGGCTGATTCATTTCCCATTCTCCCTTAATCTGATTAACAACGAGAGCCGAATCACCATATATATCAAGATGCTTGATCCTAAGATCAATGCACTCCTCCAATCCCATAATACAGGCCTCATACTCAACCATATTATTCGTGCATTTGAATGTTAGCCTTGCTGTAAGAGGAATATGTGTCCCCTGAGGAGTAATAATCACTGCCCCAATACCATTTCCATACTGATTTACAGCGCCATCAAACACCATACTCCATCTGGAACCAGGCTCTGGCCCTTCATCGAGTGTAGGCTCATCGCAATCTTTCATTTTCAAATACAAAATCTCCTCATCTGAGAAGTCATACTGAACTGACTGATAATCCTCAATCGGCTGATGTGCCAAGTGGTCAGCCAGAATACTACCTTTAATAGCCTTCTGAGCTCGATACTCAATATCATACTCAGATAACAACATCTGCCAACGAGCAATCCTCCCTGTTAAAGCAGGCTTCTCGAAGATATACTTGATTGGATCCATTCTGGATATCAACCACGTCGTATGATTTAACATATACTAGCGTAGGCGCTTAGCAGCCCAAGCCAAAGCACAACATGTTTTCTCAAGCATTGAATATCGAGACTCGCAATCGGTGAACTTCTTGCTCAGGTAGTAAATAGCATATTCTTTCTTCCCTGTTTCATCTTGCTGACCAAGGACACAACCCATTGAGTCTTCAAGAACAGTCAGATACATAATCAATGGTCTTCCTTCCACGGGCGGAGACAGGATCGGAGGCTCAGACAGATACTCTTTAATACTGTCGAAAGCTTTCTGGCAGTCCTCGGTCCAATCATGGGACTGATCTTTCTGGAGGAGCTTGAATATCGGCGTACATGTGGCAGTCATGTGGGATATGAATCTGGAAATATAATTCAAGCGGCCAAGAAAACCTCGGTCTTGTTTCTCAGTTTTGGGCGCATGCATCTCTTGTATTGCTTTGACCTTTGCAGGATCAACCTCAATACCTCTTTCACTAACAATAAAGCCCAATAACTTGTCGGAACGGACTCCAAATGTACACTTGTTGGGATTCAGACGGAGCTTATACTTCCTCAAACGTTGAAAAAGCTTCAACAAGTGCTCTACATGTTCATCTTCCGTTCTTGACTTTGCGATCATATCGTCAACATATACCTCGATCTCCTTGTGCATCATATCATGAAACAAGGTGGTCATAGCTCATTGATACGTGGCTTCGGCGTTCTTCAAACCGAAGGGCATCACTCGATAACAGAATGTTCCCCAAGGTGTGATGAATGTTGTCTTCTCCATATCCTCGGGTGCCATCTTGATCTGATTATATCCGGAAAATCTGTCCATAAATGAGAAGACATTGAATTTAGCTGTATTGTCTACCAACATATCAATGTGTGGTAGAGGGAAATCATCTTTTGGACTGGCTTTATTCAAGTCTCTATAGTCCACACACATCCTGACTTTTCCGTCTTTCTTAGGCACAGGCACGATATTGGCCACCCATTGAGGATATGTAGAAGTCACCAGAAACCCCGCATCAATTTGCTTCTGAACTTCCTCTTTGATCTTTACCGCCATATCAGGATGAGTTCTTCTGAGCTTCTGCTTCATAGGCACGCACTCAGGTTTCAAAGGTAGGAAATGTTGCACAATATCTGCATCTAGACCAGGTATGTCTTCATATGACCAGGCATATACATCGACGTATTCTCGTAGCAATTCAATCAACCTCTTCTTAACATATCCTTCCAGGAGTGCCCCAATCTTCACTTCTCGCACACAATCCTCAGACCCCAACTTGACTGTTTCCAGATTCTCGAGATGTGGCTGGATGATCTTCTCTTCATGCTCAAGTAGACGGGTAATCTCGTCAGGAATCTCTTCAACATCATCTTCTTCCGCCTCAAATACAGGGAATTCAAAGTTGGGAAATGGTGTTGGGTCATTATGTTCAATGGGTTTGATCAACCTGCATAATGATTTTGGATATGAAAAGCTTTAGAATTCAAACAAGGCAAATCATTATGCAGATGAAAAGATTAATTTTATTCTATTTTTTTAGGTTTTATGTGATCACCAATTTCATGCAAAAAAGCGAAAAGGGAAAATAATTGGAAAAACAAACATTTAACATGAATCTATTGAATGAAAATATCATTGTATTTATACGCCAACAATGTCATCACTCCTCCTTTTGGCATGGGAGGAGGGTTTTTAAACATAATGAACATTACTTTGACTTATGGATAACTGTTGGAATATCCACAGCGACCCAATTATTGCAGATCCCCCCAGGGATGACGAAGTTGCCAGAATCCTCTTCGTCCTCTTCCAGAATGGCAGCAACCTCTTCGTCTTGACCAGTGTGGATGAAACCTCCACTCTTGAACAGCCCTTGCGTATTGGAATCCTCAGATGAATAACCTATGCCAGCCCGGGATTTGTTGTCTTCTAGCTCAATCATTTTCCCTAATCCAGCAGTTGCACCACGCTCAATGGCCAACTTTGCATCTTTGTAGGAAGCAAATGAAGGAGTTCTCTCCTCAATAGGTTCAACAATAGATAAAGCTTGGAAGGGAGTTCCAACTTCATCCTCAGCATCTATATATGAGAAGGAAGACAAATGGCTAACCAGGAGAGCCTTTTCTCCCCCTACCACCACCAGCTTCTTATTCTTCACAAATTTCAATTTCTGGTGTAGGGTGGATGTCACGGCGCCTGCCTCGTGAATCCATGGTTTGCCTAGGAGACCTCTATATAATGGGTGAATATCCATAACCTGGAAGGTAATCTGGAAATCACTTGGTCCGATCTTGACTGGGAGATCAACTTCCCCAATCATAGTTTTACGAGACCCATCGAAAACCTTCACAACTACTCCACTCTGCCTCATGGGAGGCCCTTGATATTACAGCTACGAGAGAGTGGATTTTGGCAATACATTCAATGATGACCCGGTGTCCACCAGCACATTGGACATGGCGTCATCTTTGCAACCCATAGATATATGTAATGCCAAGTTGTGGTCTCTTCCCTCCTCGGGGAGATCAGAGTCACAAAAGCTCAAGTTGTTACAAGCAGTAATGTTTGCAACAATGTTATCGAATTGTTCTATCGTGACATCGTGATCCACATATGCCACATCCAACACCTTCTTCAGAGCCTCTCGGTATGGTTCTGAATTCAAAAGCAATGATAACACAGATATCTTGGATGGCGTTTGTAGAAGCTGGTCTACAACATTGTATTCGCTCCTTTTGATGAGCTTCAGCATCTCATCACAGTCTTCTTTCATATTGCCGCCTGGGCCAACAGAAGCAGGAGTTCTCAATGTGGAAGAGGGCTTAACAACAAGTGCCGGATTCGGGGGGCTCACAGCATTCCCAATCGGGCGTTCATCAGAATCAGTAATAGCTTGAGGCTTTGAAGGTGCTGAAAATACACGACCGCTGCGGGTCAAACCACTAACATCGGAAATGTTAACAATAGATGAGGATGGCAAGGACACCTCTTTCTCATTTTCTACTGCGACAACATTGTAGCGATAGGGAACCACCTTTTCAGAAGAGTATGGTACTGGTCCGGCTAGCTTGATGGTTAATGCGGGAGAAACCTTCTGCTTGCTACCATCATACTTGATGATAATAGGCTCGGGGATCTAGAATACTGGAGAAATTACGTTGACCTCATCAACGTCTTCGTCAACATTTCTGTTTTGAAGGATCTCAATAACTCCTTCATCCAACATTTCTTGAACATCTTTGTGCACCTGGCGACAACCTCTTTGGTTAACAGAACAAACTCGGCATCTATCGTGGTCATGCTCATAATGACTATAATCACATAGCAAACAATGTATCTCGACCAGAGATTGTCGAATATGACTGACGTATTTGACTTTGTACTTGCCAGGGCAGCCCTGGACCATGTTGACAGACTTCCCATGCTCGGGCAATGGGTTCTTCTTCACATTAGGACTTACATCCTCGAAACACAGAATGCCACACCTCACAAGATCTTGGACTTTGGTCTTCAAAGGGTAGCAATTCTCCACGTCATGGCCGGGAGCACCGGAATGGTAAACATAGTGTAATTCGGGCTTATACCACCACTAGGGGTTAGTAGGTATAGCCGGTGGGTCTCACGGAGTAATCAACTTCCTCTCTATCAAAGAGGGATATAACTCTGCATACGTCATCAGAATAGGATCGAAGGTGACCCTTTTCCTCTCGTAACTTGTGCTGGTTTGATTACTGTTTCGAGGTTGGTAGGCCTGCTGTTGCGGACGGTGTTGTTGTTGTTGATATTGCGGATGCGGTTGCTGATTGTTGTTATGTTGCTGGTACTGCTGATTATCTCTGAAGACAGGTGCTATGTGAGCCACCTGGTGCTGGTTACCGGCGGGACGCACGGTCTTCCTCCTCACAGAGGGTCTTCTTGGTTTCACATGGGAGGTCACAACATGTGCCTCTCCATCTTTCTTTTTCTCAAACGCCCCATAATGTTTGGCAGAAGGGCCTTCCTCTCTTGTCAGACGTCCTTCCCTAACCCCTTCTTCTAGACGCATCCCCATATTCACCATCTCGGTGAAGTCAGAAGGAGCTCTAGCAATCATCCTCTCGTAATAAAAAGAACTCAAGGTCTTCAAAAAGATATTAGTCATCTCTTTCTCTTCTAGCGGGGGCACGATCTGTGCTGCTACTTCTCGCCACCTCTAGGCGTATTCTTTGAATGTTTCCTTGTCCTTCTGGGACATGGCCCTTAATTGATCCCTATCGGGAGCCATATCCACATCAAGATCGTTGAAGGATCGGATGTTCGCACTGTCTAAACCCATGTACCAACGCAGAGCAGCACCGGACAGACTGTCCTGAAAGTAGTGGATGAGCAATTGGTCATTGTCGGTCTGAGTCGACATTTTCCTGGCATACATGACCAGGTGGCTGAGAGGGCAAGTATTTCCCTTGTATTTTTCAAAGTCAGGGACCTTGAACTTCACAGGGATCTTCACATTAGGAACCAAGCAGAGTTCGGCAACAGACTTTCCGAAAAGATCCTTTCCTCTGAGAGTTTTCAACTCCTTGCGAAGCTTAAGAAATTGATCGTTCATAGAGTCCATCTTCTCATAGACATCTGGGCCCTCAGACGGCTCAGAGTGATAGATGGTGTCGTCTACTCTGGGCAGAGTATGCACGACAGGAGGAGGAACAACAAGGACCAGGCTAGATGCCGGCATAGAAGCAAAGGTGGGAGCAGGACCCTCGGGCATGAAATTGGGAGGCATCCCCCATGGGAATCCGGCTGGCATGGCTGTTGGAGCAAAATGTGCACTGGCTGCAGGCACAGTCGAGGAGACAATCTCAGAGATGACTGTCCTCTAGGGAGGAGTTGAAGGTGTCGGAGAAGACTGGCTCTGGGAAGCCATGAATGACTCCATCAAGGCACTTAATCTGGCCACTTCCTCTTTCAGCTCGCGGTTCTCTTGTTCCAAATGATCCATCAGTCTTGAAATGTTGGCTCTGGTGTAGTACCGGTGAGTCAGCTTGTCTTCAAAATAAATGAAGAACACAGAGTTAGACCACAGGACAAGAAGCTGGGAACAAAACCTGCTTATGCACATGATGCATGAAATGCTTGTGCACATGATTTGTTTTTTATTTCAAAGGAATTTTAGGGTTCTATTTGCAAATTTTGGAAATATTAAACACTTTTATATGGAAACATAATATCTGGGAAATATTTTACACCAAAGAAGTACAACATTGGTAACCATATACAAGAGAAAAGGAAAATAATCATCCTATGGATCCCTAGAAACAATCATCTAAAGCTCGAGACACAGGAAGATAGGATGCACGAAGTCTCTTCACCTCCCTCTCGTAGGTTGCCTCCATATCTGCCTTCTCCTTAGTGAGTCGTTCGTACTTCCTTTTCCAAAACCTGGAAGACTGAGGAAGTAGAGAAGTCCATGCATCATCAAAATCATCAATAACCTGATGTTCGAGGAACTCTATCAAAGCATCCTTCTCCTTGATCTGCTGAAGCAACTCCTCTCTTTCACGGATCCAAGCACGTGATCGGTCTTCGTCTCTCAACTCCTCTACTCCTTGGTCAGGGAGGGTTGAAGGCCCAGCCATAACCAAAGGTGTAGGTCTTGGATACTCGTAAGGCATGAGATACTCATATGCTCTCTTCCTAACCCAAGCAGTGTAAGGCTCCGTAGCAACACAATTCTTAGGACCCAATTCTTTCCTTCCTTTCCTATGAATCTTGTGCCAAGCGCGGACCATTCTGCCCTTCAAGTTTTGAGGATCTTTACCCTCCTGAAAGAACACACCCTCTAACAGAATGTTATTAGGTTTATCCTTTAGGGGGAACCCAAGCTGACGACGTGCCAAAACAGGGTTGTAGTTAATCCCACCACATGTACCAAGAAGAGGTACATTGGAGAATTCGCCACAAGAGTCAATAATCTGCACACCATCATACACACGGTTGTACCAAGAGATATCATCATTAGTGAGAGACATGAGTCTCGTGGACCACCGTAGACATCCCTTGTTCTCCTTGAAGGCGACCGTCTGTGGTAAGTGAGAAATAAACCACTTATACAACAGAGGCAAACAACACACAATAGCGCCACCACCCTTTGCATTCCTCATATGCAAAGAGAAATAAGTGTCACCCAACAGAGTTGGAACGGGATTGAGAGTAGAGAAAATCCTAATAGCGTTCACATCCACAAACTTGTCGATGTTGGGGAACAACACTAACCCATAGATGAGAAGTACAAATATGGCCTCAAAGGCGTCCTCACTCATGGCCTTCCCATACACAGTAGCTTGAGCAATGAGGAACTTAGAAGGGAGACCTTGAATTCCACCTTTGGTAGTCATATAAGCACCAACCAGAGATTCATCTATATGCAACATGTCTGCTATCTCTTGAGAAGTAGGAATACTCTCCAAGCCACTGAATGGCAACTGGTCTAGAATCGGTATACCCACAAGGTAGGTGTCATACGGTGAACTGGACCTTATTGGATTTGTAATCGCAATGTCGCGGTTAGCAAGAGTCGCCACCGACTTTTCTTTTATCCCATAAGGAAAGGCGGAAAAGAACAGGAAAGACCTTAATTTAGATTCTTAGGTTCGGGAGGTACTTTATACAAAGGGAAGGGGTAAGCACCCTTTGTATCCATGGTTATCCATGGGCTCTTAATTGCTCAATCATTTATGTTTTTTTTTTAGTTTGAAAAAGGTGGTTGAAAAGTGTATAAAAAGGTTTTGAAAACGAGAATTTAACTTTGTAATGATTCTTGCATGAATGTATACAAAGTGGTTATCTCGTATAGTTTTTTGAAAGTAGTTTAGAAAAATATAACTCGGCAATGATCCTAGTACGGATGTATGCTAAGTGGTGATTTTCTAAAAAGGATGTTTGAAAGGTGTGAGGTGTGAAAAGCATTTTTTTGTTATGAATGAGCAATTAAGGTTATACCTGTCCGAGGTCTTTCCGGGCATTTCCCATCCTTATGAGGGTAAAACTGTCCTTACTATTGAGAAGTAAGTAGTTTTATCCTAGGGATGTAGAAGGGTCATCGTAGGGTCATCGATAGGTCATTGAAGGCAACAGTTGTGAGGATACCTTAGCATTCGAAGGGACTGTCATCATTTAACCGTAGGCTATACCGAAGGGTCATCGAGGGACAAAATGGTATTTTCGAAGGCAACGTCCGAGGGACTATGATGATTTTACCGAAGGGTCTTTGCTAAGGATATCCCCCATTCGCGGGGCATGACCGTAATATTGTAATCGTGGGGTAATAAAGAGAGGTCCGATATCATTTATTTAAAGTCCATGTTTTAAGTTCATTAGGTAATTATAGTGATACCGCACTAAATCGATACATTAAAATCAACACATTAAGGATCACTACATTAACATTAATTAGGCAATCAATATGAATCTTCACATTAAAGTGAAATAATTTAGAATCCCTCTCCTTGAAGGCTTCCCATGCATAAAGCGGAGTACCTAGTCGGCTATTTCTTCGGAAGTATGTTAGCCCTTACACCATGAACACACGGATTAAAGCATCGAGGTAAAATACAATTGGAAATTGCACCATAAAATAAACATCACAGCCAAGAATTTAAGCCAAAGAACGCAGAATCATTATTAGGTAAACATGAAATGGGCAGCAAAAAGGCAAAGCAGCCCCTGGCCCGGTCGCCTCTGCTTCGCCTAGCGAAGGCTCAGCGAAGGCTCGCTGCGGGTTCGCCTAGCGATGAGCTAGCGAGCGGCCACGGGTTTGAAATTTGAGAACATTATGACCTCAACCTGCAGCATGGCTTATGGCATCCAACACATAATTATATGGTTCAGTTTCACAATATTCAAACACATTTAAATTCTCATGCAAGAATTCAAAATGTTTATGAATTCAATTATAATATCCTCCACAAATTAAGAACATGAAGTGGTACTATATGCCAAGTGAGAGTACAAAACGATATCACATGCAAATTAAGACACTAAAGTGGTACCACATGCAAAATAAGGACACAAAGTGATAATCATATGCCAATTAAGAAACTAAAGCGATAATAGTGAGGCAAACCTGTTTGCAAATCGAGTTGCAACCTTGGATTGGCGAGCCGGATTGAGTTGGGCAACGGTAGCTTCGGAGCGAGTAAGCGGCCTTCAGGGTTTCCGCCTTCTGAACTCTTTGGACCAGCAGGGTTTCGGTGCTAGGGTTTTCTCGGGATCTTTGTGTGAGTGTCTCCGGGTGAGTGAGTCCGTCTCTGTGTGTTCTTTTTCGTGGCAGTGGAGCATGTATTTATAGTAGTGGTAATGGTGACCTAATGGGCTTAAAATGAGGTCCAAAAATCTCAAACTTTCGCAAACTTTGCTAGGCGAAGGAATTGCTCGCCTAGCGAGCAAACTAGGTCTGGGCTTTTTCCTGGATCCAACGCTTCGCTGGGCGAGTGGCATGATGCAATGTTCGCTAGGCGAAGGAGCTGCTCGCCTAGCGAGCCAGCTGTTTTGGGCCGCTTGTGGATTGGGCCTGTTGTGAGTGGGCTTTTGTCCATTTGATACCAGTGCCTTGCAGAACAAGTCAGAGGGTCTTGGAAAATGTTTGGTAATGCCAACGGGCAAATTTTGGGGTATGACAGCTGCCCCTGTTCAAAATTCTCGAACCGAGAGAGTAGAATGGCATGTGCCGTTCGTGGTCTGGAGGTGAAAGATTATTGAACACTTAGAATGCCCCAAAAATTTGCACTTGTCCATTTGTCTTGACGGAGATGGGCTTAAAGATGCCATCCAAGAAACCTGCTGAGGAGATTTCCAGATTGTGTCGTACGTTAGACGATATCTAGAGACATGGGTGTCACACCGGGTCATACATCAGACCGTATAGTGAACCCTCCATTATGCTGTTGACTTCGCTGGGGAGTCAGAGTATGCTATACTGCTGGGGATAAGGGATCAGAATGGATCATACGTTAGACCGTGTCTGAATACCAGAGTGAGCTGTTCATTAGGCGGATGACTTTGCTGGGGATGAAAGATCAGAATGGATCATACGCTAGATCGTATCTGAGTTGCAGAATGAGCCGTACGTTAGGCTGAAGCTGCTGAAAAGGGAGTAGTCGTATACTAGACTACCATTCAGGAATGTACCTGTCTGAAGGTAGCACCTGAGAAAGGGAGTAGCCGTATACTCGACTACCATTCAGGAATGTACCTGTCCGAAGGTAGCACCTGAGAAAGGGAGTAGCCGTATACTCGACTACCATTCAGGAATGTACCTGTCCGAAGGTAGCACCTGAGAAAGGGAGTAGCCGTATACTCGACTACCATTCAGGAATGTACCTGTCCGAAGGTAGCACCTGAGAAAGGGAGTAGCCGTATACTCGACTACCATTCAGGAATGTACCTGTCCGAAGGTAGCACCTGAGAAAGGGAGTAGCCGTATACTCGACTACCATTCAGGAATGTACCTGTCTGAAGGTAGCACCTGAGAAAGGGAGTAGCCGTATACTAGACTACCATTCAGGAATGTACCTGTCCGAAGGTAGCACCTGAGAAAGGGAGTAGCCGTATACTAGACTACCATTCAGGAATGTACCTGTCCGAAGGTAGCACCTGAGAAAGGGAGTAGCCGTATACTAGACTACCATTCAGGAATGTACCTGTCCGAAGGTAGCACCTGAGAAAGGGAGTAGCCGTATACTAGACTACCATTCAGGAATGTACCTGTCCGAAGGTAGCACCTGAGAAAGGGAGTAGCCGTATACTAGACTACCATTCAGGAATGTACCTGTCCGAAGGTAGCACCTGAGAAAGGGAGTAGCCGTATACTAGACTACCATTCAGGAATATACCTGTCCGAAGGTAGCACCTGAGAAAGGGAGTAGCCGTATACTAGACTACCATTCAGGAATGTACCTGTCCGAAGGTAGCACCTGAGAAAGGGAGTAGCCGTATACTAGACTACCATTCAGGAATGTACCTGTCCGAAGGTAGCACCTGAGAAAGGGAGTAGCCGTATACTAGACTACCATTCAGGAATGTACCTGTCCGAAGGTAGCACCTGAGAAAGGGAGTAGTCGTATACTCGACTACCATTCAGGAATGTACCTGTCCGAAGGTAGCACCTGAGAAAGGGGTATCCAAAGGGGTCGTACGTTAGACCATATTGGAGTTGCTGAGAGTCAGAATGGATCGTACGTTAGACCGTATCTGAGTTGAAAGAGTCATATGCTGGGCCGAATCAGAATGAACCGTACGTTAGGCTGTATCTGATAATATTGGTGTATGCTGTATTTGCAATGAACATTTGGGATGGGCTTATAGATGCCATCGTTAGGAGGATGTCAGAATGGATGTTGACATGGAGCAGATCTGGAAGATGTATCTGAAGAAGAAAGTAGTCGTACGCTAGACTACACCTCGGAATGTACCATATGCTAGGCAGTATCTGGGGGGATATAGTTAAATTTTGGTATGCAATTGATGAGGATGTCCGTCTGAATGGACCTTTGTTTTGACTATGTCAGGAGGATAATTAGCCTGAAAATGAGGTTAGCTTCATGCCATGTCATGATGCATGAGATGTTTTATGCTTGCGAACCTGGTATGCCTGTATATGTTATGAAATGATGTAAAGTGTATGATGCGGAATGAAGTAAATGTGAGCGTTGTATGCAGGTATGTAGTATGAAATGATGTAATGAATGCATTAGGCGTCTGAAACATTCTTCCAGGGGACACTACTGGGGAGATAGATCTCAGTCTGCTGGTCGGAGACATTTGTATTGATGGCCCTTCCTTAGCTGGGGATTTGGGTTCTGTCCCAACGGGGCCTGGCTGGGGATGGAAAAGATGACCTGTCTGTCTGGTGGTGCCGACCTCTTCTGGGGAATAACTGGCGTTGCCGGGGAATAGGATTAGCAACGGACTCCTTGGGGAAGCGCGATTAGACCTTCTCCTCGACCCTGAAGTCGTGTAGTAATTGCTATTGCTATTTTAGGCATGCATTTTTGGTAAACATCGATCGTATTCAAGTGCATAAGTCAATTCAAATGAAACCAATGGACGTTTACGCAAACAAAACAGAGAACGTAAAACAAAAAGCATCTTTTTGGAAATGAAATTGTATTGATGTTGAAAGAGGGCCTATAAACAGGCAATTTATGTACAAGGAGACAGAAATCCTAGTAAGAGGAAATTGTCAAGAAAAAAAAGAAAGCTATGCAGAAGAAGTCCTATTGATTTTAATTCCACCACTGTCATTATGTCTTCAAGCCTCTCATCTCCTGCTGTCGGATAAAGGTGATTGGCTTGTTCAATCCCTTGAACTTGGTTGAAGCTGACAGAGAACGGGACATAGTCATACGCTTTAATCCCTAATTTTTGCCTGGACCGCCTTTTCAGGTTTTCAGTCCACCAGGATACCCATTTTTGCCCAAGCCGCCTTTTCAGGTTTTCGACTTGCCGGGTATACGTCTTTATATATTTATCCCTAATTTTTGCCCGAACCCTTTTGGTTCGCCGGGATGCCCTTACTTTTGCCTAGGTACGTCGACCTAGCGGGTCTCTGTTATGCATAGTATTTTTTTACTATGTCCGCGTTCACAGGATGCGGGAAGTCTTCGCCATCCATTGTAGCAAGTATCAGGGCTCCACCAGAGAATACCTTCTTAACCACAAATGGCCCTTCGTATGTGGGAGTCCACTTGCCTCTGGGGTCCCCTTGTGGAAGAGTGATACGCTTGATCACCAAGTCGCCTACCTGATACACCTGTCTCTTGACCCTTTTGTTAAATGCTTGGGTCATGCGCTTCTGGTATATCTGCCCATGACAAACAGCCGCAAGTCTCTTCTCATCAATCAAATTTATCTGATCGAGTCGAGTCTGAATCCATTCATCTTCATCTAAGCCCGCTTCTTTCATAATTCTTAGAGAGGGAATCTGGACTTCCACTGGTAAAACAGCTTCCGTTCCGTAGACTAAAGAGAAAGGAGTTGCCCCTGTCGAAGTGCGTACTGAAGTGCGATAACCATGGAGAGCAAATGGTAACATCTCATGCCAGTCTTTGTACGTTACTGTCATCTTTTGTATGATCTTCTTGATGTTCTTATTAGCAGCCTCCACGGCGCCATTCATCTTTGGCCGGTACGGAGAAGAGTTATGGTGCTTAATTTTGAACTGCGTGCAGAGTTCAGTAATCATCTTGTTGTTCAAATTAGTACCATTGTCAGTGATAATCCTTTCAGGGATGCCATACCGACAAATAAGGTTATTCTTGACGAACCGTGCCACCACATTCTTGGTGACAGAAGCGAATGAGGCTGCCTCTACCCACTTCGTAAAGTAATCAATAGCGACAAGAATGAAGCGATGTCCATTAGAAGCCGTGGGTTTAATCTCCCCAATCATATCGATGCCCCACATTGCAAAGGGCCAAGGAGCTGTTAACACGTTCAATGGAGCAGGGGGCATATGTACTTTGTTCGCATAGATCTGGCACTTGTGACAGGTTCTGGAGTGCTGGTGGCAATCAGTTTCCATGGTGGACCAATAATACCCTGATCTCAGAATCTTCTTGGCCATTGTATGTCCATTAGAATGAGTCCCAAAAATACCATCATGCATGTCTTCCATAATCCTTTCTGCTTCCTTTCTATCCACACAGCGAAGCAGAGTCGAGTCATGATTACGTTTGTATAACACTCCATTACTCAGAAAGAATTTAGCGGAGAACTTCCTCAGGAATTTCCTGTCCTTAATGGATGCCCCTTCAGGGTATTCCTGAGCTTCTAAATATCTTCTTACGTCGTGGAACCAAGGTTTCTCCTGTACCTCCTCAGTGTTAAGTCCATAACAGTATGCTGGTTCATCTAACCGTCCAATGGTAATCATGGGAGCTTCACCGTCCCATCTGACTCTGAACATAGATGACATGGTAGCTAATGCGTCTGCCAACTGATTCTCCTCTCGTGGAATATGTTCAAATGCTATTTCTTCAAAGTATGGGATTAATGTCATCACCTGCTCTCGATAAGGGATGAGATTTGGATGTTTAGTATCCCATTCCCCTTTGATCTGACTGATTACCAAGGCCGAATCTCCGTACACACTCAAAAACTTGATTCGCCAATCTATAGCAGCTTTGAGTCCAAAAATACACGCTTCATACTCAGCCATATTGTTGGTACAATGAAAACATAGTCTAGCAGTGAGAGGCGTATGGTAACCTCCAGGAGAAATGAGTACAACCCCAACACCATGGCCCAATGCATTAGAAGATCCATCAAAGACCATAGTCCATCGGGATCCCCATTCGGGTCCTTCATCTGGTTTAGGTTTTTCATTATCAGCAACAACCATGACATCCTCATCTGGGAACTCAAAATTCATAGATTGGTAATCATCCACCGCTTGATGAGCCAAATGATCAGCCAGCACGCTTCCTTTGATTGCTTTCTGGGTAGTGTACAGGATATCGTACTCTGTTAAGATCATCTGCCATCTCGCTATTCTTCCGGAGAGGGCAGGCTTCTCGAACATGTATTTGATGGGATCCATCCTAGAAATCAACAAAGTGGTATGATTCAACATATACTGTCTTAGTCGGCGAGCAGCCCAGGCCAAAGCACAGCAAGTTCTCTCGAGCAGTGAGTATCTTGTTTCACAGTCGGTAAACTTTTTGCTCAGGTAGTATATGGCATGCTCTTTTCGACCAGACTCGTCATGTTGCCCCAATACGCACCCCATTGAATTTTCTAACACGGTCAAATACATGATTAGAGGTCTTCCCTCAACTGGTGGTATCAGAATCGGAGGTTCCTGGAGGTAGTTCTTGATTTTGTCAAAAGCTTCTTGGCATTCGTCATTCCATATCATTTCTTGATTTTTCCTCAGCAATTTGAAGATGGGTTTGCAGGTAGCGGTCAAGTGGGAGATAAATCGAGCAATGTAGTTCAAGCGTCCCAAGAAACCTCTGACTTCTTTCTCCGTACGGGGAACTGGCATTTCTTGAATAGCTCTCACTTTAGCCGGGTCAACCTCAATTCCTTTACCACTGACAATAAAGCCTAAGAGTTTACCGGATCTTACTCCAAAAGTGCATTTGTTCGGATTCAATCTCAACTTGTACTTCTTCAACCTCTCGAACAGTTTGTATAAATGAGCGAGATGTTCTTCTTCAGTATGAGATCTAGCTATCATGTCATCCACATATACTTCTATCTCATGATGAATCATATCATGGAACAAAACCACCATAGCACGCTGGTATGTTGCCCCGGCGTTCTTTAGACCGAACGACATTACTTTGTAACAGAAAGTGCCCCATTGCGTCACAAACGTAGTTTTCTCCATGTCCTCAGGTGCCATCTTAATCTGGTTATAACCTGAGAAACCATCCATGAATGAGAATAATTTGTGTTGGGCGGTGTTATCTACCAGAACATCAATGTGCGGGAGTGGAAAGTCATCTTTGGGACTCGCTTTATTCAAATCTCGGTAATCTACGCACATTCGCACCTTACCATCCTTCTTTGGCACTGGCACCACATTAGCAACCCATTGAGGATAAGAAGTAACAGCTAAGAAACCGGCATTGAATTGTTTCATAACCTCGGCTTTGATTTTCTCGGACATTTCAGGACGCATGCGGCGAACCTTTTGCTTGACAGGACGGCAGTCTTCTTTCGTAGGCAGCCGATGCACCACTATATTAGTATCCAACCCAGGCATGTCTTCATAAGACCAGGCGAAAACCTCTACATAGTCATGCAACATCTGGATCAATCTTACTTTCACACTGTTTTCCAAATCTGCTCCTATTTTGACTTCTTTTCTGTCTACCTCAGTACCCAGATTTACGACTTCGAGTGACTCCTCATGCGGCTGTATAGTCCTTTCCTCTTGCAGTAACAATCTGGCAAGTTCTCCAGGGACTTCACAATCTTCCTCACTTCCATCCTCGGCTTGGTAGATTGGATTTTCAAAGTCATAATGAACAGTAGCGGAATTATTATCAACAGGATCCAGAGTGAGTACGGATCTGCAATTTGTTACGTGAGTGTGTGTAAGAAAGCATAGCTTGTTTGAAAGACGACAGGAAAAATAAAGAGCGCAATATTTGAATGCGAAAACGTCCATAAATTTATTGAATATGAAAATATGCTTATGAAATGACAAAACCCTTAACAAATTAGCTATTGTGCCCCGGGTATAGACACAATGTTTTAAGAAGTTCAATTAAAATTTGCAATGCTAAATAGACAATAACAATTACTCCTGACTAAAGGAGATCGGGATAGTGTCTTCAGCCTTCCAATTATTGAGTCCGTCGCGAATTGTTGGGTAGATCCAACTATTCAGGTCGCAATCACTGTCAGCATCTTCTACAGCATTGATTTGATCTTTGACCGTCTTCTCAGAGTTGAATCCCAGACCAGCTTTGTCAGACTTGTACGGTACGTTGATCAGTTGACCCCAGCCAGTACAGCCACCATCTTCCACTACAGCTTGAGCATCTTTCAGAGAAATCATAGCAGGAGGAGCCCGAGTAACCTTGGGCACACAGGGAGTTGGCTTAAGGACAGGATCGGGCGGAGAAACCACCTCAAATGACTGAGTTGGAGTCTCGAAGAATTCACCATCCATCTCAACGTATCTGAAGGTATGCACACTACTGACAATGTATTCTTCTTCCCACACACAGTGACGATCTTACCCTCTATTGGATATCTCAGCTTTTGATGGAGAGACGAAGCTACAGCACCTGCCTCATGAATCCAAGGGCGTCCCAGTAAGCAGGAGTAGGCAGGACGAATGTTCATTACATAAAAAGTAGTGTTGAAAACTTGAGGTCCTATCTTGATAGGGAGAACAACTTCACCGTGGACAACACTCTTTGCACCATCGTAAGCCCGCACCACAATGTCACTAGGCTTCAGTTCAACGCTCTTGCAGTCAAGTTTCTCGAGCACGGCTTTCAGTAACACATTCAAAGAAGAGCCATTATCGATCAGCACATGAGACAGGGTGATCCCTTTACACTCAAGGGAGATATGCAGGGCCTTATTATGGTTCTTTCCCGCTGGTGTCAGATCAGCGTTGGAAAAACCTAGGCCACCGTCGACAGTCAGAGTAGCAACATAGTTTTCCAACTGATCGACGGAGGTCTCCTGAGGTACATGGGCAGTCTTCAGGAATTTTATCAAGGCATTGGCATGAGATTCAGAAGATAGCAGCAATGATAACATTGAGATCTTAGATGGGGTATGCCCCAACTGCTCTACAACATCAAAGTCACTCTTGCGAATGATTTTCAACACTTCTTCCATTTCTCGTTTGGCAACGTCTTCAGTAGTATCTTCAATCGGTGTCTCTGACTGAGAAGGGTTGACTGGTTCCTTTCCTCGGTTTTCGGGAACCGGAGGTGAGATCTCTGGAGAGAAGATCCTTCCGCTTCGAGTAATTTTACTAGTCCCAACGATGTCATTAGGATTAGCAGAATCACCAACTTGCTTTACGCCATGGATGTAAACCTCACCTCCATAATTCCACGGAATGGCCTTGCTTGAGGAGTACGGTATTGGGCCAGGTACAGTAATGATCAGGGGAGCTACCTTGGGCTCAGCAAGGATCTTCACAGGTACCCTGGGAGCGGTAATCTTAATCGGAACTTTGGACCTTGCAATCATAGATATTTCTTCAATAGGGTTTTTCGTTTTAGAAACCCTTTCAAAGAGGATTGTACGGTCGTCCATCAGCCGTTGAATGCCATTTTTCAATTTCAAACAGTCCTCGGGCCAAAGTGTGCAGAGATTGCAATCTTCAGTACAACCTGGAAATAAACCAGCTTGCAATAAATTCCGCTTTATGATCGGGAGAGGAGATGTTAAGTCCGCTACAGTAGTGATGAGAGGATTGTCATCGAGAGCATTAACAGCCTTGTCATGATTAGGCATAGGTGCATTGATGACATTAGGAGTCTCCGGAGGCTCGAACTCAATTTCCCCCGCATCGATCATGTCCTGAATCTTATTCTTCAACAACCAACAATCATTTGTATCATGCCCGGGGCTATCGGAGTGATATGCACACCTGGCATTGGGATTATAACGAGGCGAAGTAGTGTTGGCATTTGCAGGAGGACCTTTGAGAGTGATTAGGTTTACCTTCAGCATACTTTGCAGTGCTTGTGCTAAAGTCATATTGAGCTTGGTAAACTGCCTTCTTGGTCTGTCTTGTCTTTGCTGGAAGTTTTGAGCTGGCGGGGCTGCGATTGTCACTGCTCCAACGGCATGGTCACCATTTCTCTTATTGTGATTCTTTTGACCGTATACAGCATTTGACTCATTCTTCCCATGGTAGGACTTCTTGCTGCTTGTAGAGGTAATTGCCTGTATCTTTCCACTTCGAAGGCCGCTCTCCACCCGTTCACCTGTCAGTATAAGTTCAGTGAAACCTGATGAAGAACTCCCCAGTAGGTGGCTGTAGAATGGGCCAGTCAGGGTACCCATGAACAGGTCTATTAATTCTCGGTCAGTCATAGGGGGTTTGACCCTGCCGGCCAAATCTCTCCATTTCTGAGCATACTCTTTGAAGCTTTCTTTAGATCCCATGACCATATTCTGCAACTGTAGCCGAGTAAGTGCTAATTCAGAATTGTACTGGTATTGCTTATAGAAAGCTGTTGCTAAATCAGTCCAGGTGCGGATGTCAGAGCTCTCGAGCTGATAATACCATTCCAACTGGGTGCCAGACAGACTTTCTTGGAAGAAATGGATCCACAGTTTCTTATCAGTGGTATGCGGCTGAATCTTTCTCACATAAGCCCTTAGATGCATCTGAGGACAAGACGCACCATCGTACTTAGTGAAAGTGGGGATTTTGAATTTGCGGGGAATGGTCACATCGGAGACCAGACCCAGACTTTCGAAATCCAGACTAGGTGTCTTCTGACCCTCCATGGCTAGCATGCGTTCCTCCAGCAATTTATACTTATCATCTCTCGGAGAGTACTGTTCATTTTCATACTCTTCATCGTCATCCTCAGGGTTAGAGAAATCAGCATTCTCCTCCTCTGAATCATTCTCCGCCCCCTCTTCTGGACCATTCGGGATTCCAAATTTGATTCCCGTAGCCTGTCCTTTACGCCTTCTTCCCGGGTTAATGAAACTCACAGCTTTCTTGTCCTTCTTCTTTTCGGCCAAAAGAGCCTTCAGTTCCTCCTGCCCCTTGGATAAGCTTAGCATCATCTCCTTGAATTGAGCATTCTGAGTCTGGAGATCTTTGACAGTTTGTTCGAGATCCATTTTTCTGTTTGCAAGGCAGACCGTGAGAATATGGTCCTTTAGAATACCTGTTATGCAATGTTATGTTATGCGATGCAATGCATGAAATGTTTTCAAGGACTTTTGGAATTTAACTTTGCATAAATCACCAACAAGAGAGAAATGTTTATTGCTAAACACATTTTTTTTATCAATATTCATTACAAAGGGAATAATAGTAAAAATACAAAGCTCAAGTCTCCCAGGGGCGACTTCTTTTCGGGCGAAGATATGCATTGAGTCTTCGTTCCTCATTAAGCTGACTGGTGAGCTCTAACACTTTCTTCCTTTCTGCATTGAACTGAGCTTCGAAAGTATCTCTCTCTTCTCTCAACTGGGTCCAGGATCTTTTCAATTCCTCAACATCAGTAGGCATATCTGGATAAGGAATGATCTGGGAAATACCTCCTTCGACCTCTGATTCAACAATCAATGGTCCGACTGTAAGATATGGCATGACGAGTTCGCGAGCTCTGGCGCGTACCCATCTGAGATAAGGCTCCATAGGGATAGAATTTTTCTTTCCTAAAGTGCTTCTTTTCACCATGCCCCAAGCTCGTACAAACGTTTGGCGGAGACCTTGAGAGTCATTGTCATAGTCAAACACTATACCTTGAATGATCATTTCATGTGGACCATCTCTTCGAGCATGCCCAAACTGACGTAGGGCTAAGGCGGGATTATAAGTAATACCTCCTCTTATCCCCATGAGTGGTACATTAGGGAATTCTCCACATCGGTCGATGATGATAACATTTTCTCTGAAGTTAGAACACCATCGGATGTCTGAATGGGAGAGTGCCATTATCCTTTGAGACCATTTCAGATTCTGATCATTCTTCAAGACTGATTGAGGGAGGTGCGAAATAAACCACCTAGACAACAAAGGTACGCAGCACATGAGAGTCCCTTGCCTCTTCATAGTACGAGTGTGAAGGGAATGCAAGACATCTCCCAGCAAGGTAGGCACAGGGTTACGAGTGAGGAATATCTTAATAGCATTCACATCTATGAATTGGTCCGGATTAGGGAATAGCACCAAACCATAGATTAGCAATGCTAGAACATCTTCAAAAGCATGGACCTTCATAACTTTCAGGAATTCTCGGGCCTTACCTACCAGAAATTTGGCGAGTAAACCCTTAACTCCACTTCTTGTTACCCAATTAGTCTCAATGTCAGACTTTGTCATATGTAAAGCTGCGGCAACTTCTTCAGACTTCGGAATCTTTTCCAAACCACTGAAAGGTATTTGATCCAGGATAGGTATCCCAAGCAGCTGGGAGAACTCTTCTAATGTGGGTACCAACTGATAATCTGGGAAAATGAAGCAATGATGCTTAGGATCGAAGAACTGGAATAGGACTCTCATCATATCTTCTTTGAAACCAATGGTAACTAAGTTGAGAAGATGACCATGTTTCTTGTTGAACTGAGCATGATTGGGAAGTTCTGACACCAAATCCTTGAGTTGAGGAGAGATCGTTACAAGATTGATCCGGATAGTCCTCCTGGAAGCCATAACCTGTTCAACGAGCAAAGCTAAATTCCTAAGTCCTTGAAATGGTTAGTATGATGATGCCATGATGTTATGATGTTATGATGTTATGATGTTATGATGTTATGCAAGCACAGACGTGTCGCACAACAATCATTCCTAGGTTTTAGGGCTTGCATGAGTTCCATAGGTAAGTACCCTCCCCACTGAAGTTTGGTTGGTTCAACCTGTCCTAGAATAGTAACCGGGTTCTAAAAGGATCTCAAATCATCGACCTTTCCTTAAGTCCACTTCAGTGCAACACCAAGTGGTTGACCGAAGCTTCCCTAAAGTCCAATCTCAAAGAGTGTAGTATCGAGTCTCAACCAACCCCAGTCGGAACCGAAGTCAGTTATCTCACTACTTTCTAATGGCTAGGATGAGTCAACTAGGGTTCTAAAGGTCTGGTTAATGCTTTAATGACACCACGCGGAAGCCAAATTTTTCCTCAAGTAACGTGAGGAACATCAGGACAACCAAAGTATCACATTAACCGTAGCCATCATTTTAACCATTCCAGTATACGCCGGATAGTCGCGATGATCTATTGCTACTTACCTAAGGTACACTAGATCCGGGTGTAGGATCTTTCACTCAAACAATCCCTTAAAGAAAAAGGAACAATTTAAAACATAAATGATTTTTTAAGGTGGACCTCTCTTTATGCTAGTCCCCAGCAGAGTCGCCAGTTCTGTCATACGGTAAACTGGACCTTATTGGATTTGTAATCGCAATGTCGCGGTTAGCAAGAGTCGCCACCGACTTTTCTTTTATCCCATAAGGAAAGGCGGAAAAGAACAGGAAAGACCTTAATTTAGATTCTTAGGTTCGGGAGGTACTTTATACAAAGGGAAGGGGTAAGCACCCTTTGTATCCATGGTTATCCATGGGCTCTTAATTGCTCAATCATTTATGTTTTTTTTTTAGTTTGAAAAAGGTGGTTGAAAAGTGTATAAAAAGGTTTTGAAAACGAGAATTTAACTTTGTAATGATTCTTGCATGAATGTATACAAAGTGGTTATCTCGTATAGTTTTTTGAAAGTAGTTTAGAAAAATATAACTCGGCAATGATCCTAGTACGGATGTATGCTAAGTGGTGATTTTCTAAAAAGGATGTTTGAAAGGTGTGAGGTGTGAAAAGCATTTTTTTTGTTATGAATGAGCAATTAAGGTTATACCTGTCCGAGGTCTTTCCGGGCATTTCCCATCCTTATGAGGGTAAAACTGTCCTTACTATTGAGAAGTAAGTAGTTTTATCCTGGGGATGTAGAAGGGTCATCGTAGGGTCATCGATAGGTCATTGAAGGCAACAGTTGTGAGGATACCTTAGCATTCGAAGGGACTGTCATCATTTAACCGTAGGCTATACCGAAGGGTCATCGAGGGACAAAATGGTATTTTCGAAGGCAACGTCCGAGGGACTATGATGATTTTACCGAAGGGTCTTTGCTAAGGATATCCCCCATTCGCGGGGCATGACCGTAATATTGTAATCGTGGGGTAATAAAGAGAGGTCCGATATCATTTATTTAAAGTCCATGTTTTAAGTTCATTAGGTAATTATAGTGATACCGCACTAAATCGATACATTAAAATCAACACATTAAGGATCACTACATTAACATTAATTAGGCAATCAATATGAATCTTCACATTAAAGTGAAATAATTTAGAATCCCTCTCCTTGAAGGCTTCCCATGCATAAAGCGGAGTACCTAGCCGGCTATTTCTTCGGAAGTATGTTAGCCCTTACACCATGAACACACGGATTAAAGCATCGAGGTAAAATACAATTGGAAATTGCACCATAAAATAAACATCACAGCCAGGAATTTAAGCCAAAGAACGCAGAATCATTATTAGGTAAACATGAAATGGGCAGCAAAAAGGCAAAGCAGCCCCTGGCCCGGTCGCCTCTGCTTCGCCTAGCGAAGGCTCAGCGAAGGCTCGCTGCGGGTTCGCCTAGCGATGAGCTAGCGAGCGGCCACGGGTTTGAAATTTGAGAACATTATGACCTCAACCTGCAGCATGGCTTATGGCATCCAACACATAATTATATGGTTCAGTTTCACAATATTCAAACACATTTAAATTCTCATGCAAGAATTCAAAATGTTTATGAATTCAATTATAATATCCTCCACAAATTAAGAACATGAAGTGGTACTATATGCCAAGTGAGAGTACAAAACGATATCACATGCAAATTAAGACACTAAAGTGGTACCACATGCAAAATAAGGACACAAAGTGATAATCATATGCCAATTAAGAAACTAAAGCGATAATAGTGAGGCAAACCTGTTTGCAAATCGAGTTGCAACCTTGGATTGGCGAGCCGGATTGAGTTGGGCGACGGTAGCTTCGGAGCGAGTAAGCGGCCTTCAGGGTTTCCGCCTTCTGAACTCTTTGGACCAGCAGGGTTTCGGTGCTAGGGTTTTCTCGGGATCTCTGTGTGAGTGTCTCCGGGTGAGTGAGTCCGTCTCTGTGTGTTCTTTTTCGTGGCAGTGGAGCATGTATTTATAGTAGTGGTAATGGTGACCTAATGGGCTTAAAATGAGGTCCAAAAATCTCAAACTTTCGCAAACTTCGCTAGGCGAAGGAATTGCTCGCCTAGCGAGCAAACTAGGTCTGGGCTTTTTCCTGGATCCAACGCTTCGCTGGGCGAGTGGCATGATGCAATGTTCGCTAGGCGAAGGAGCTGCTCGCCTAGCGAGCCAGCTGTTTTGGGCCGCTTGTGGATTGGGCCTGTTGTGAGTGGGCTTTTGTCCATTTGATACCAGTGCCTTGCAGAACAAGTCAGAGGGTCTTGGAAAATGTTTGGTAATGCCAACGGGCAAATTTTGGGGTATGACAGTAGGCATACTCCTCAAGTGTAGGCAAAAGCTGGAAGTCCGGAAATGTGAAGCAACGGTACAAGGGATCATAAAACTGCACCAATACACTCATCAATCCTTCATCCACCTGAGTAGTCAGAAGAGGAAGAAGCTTCCCAAAACGAGCCTTGAAACCCAAGGGATCTAGTACATAGGATGTCAAATTCCTTAGCTCTTTCAAGTCGGGTTGTCTGAAACTGTACTTCTTTGTATTCCTTCTTTGTCTTTCCATGTCTGAAAATTTGCAAATAAACCCCTTGAGTTCCTTGAAAATTTTCTTCATTATTGATGATATGGATGCAAATGGATGTATGAATGCATGAATGCAACAATCACACTCAAGGATCAAGCAAAGCACACCAAACAAATGTCGCGGGATGGATCATATCATCCTTGATATCAATCATCCATTTTGGTGGATTATGGTTTACACCTTATTGTAAGACCCCAATTTTGTCCCTAAGATCCCTCATGGCATCATATCATAACATAGCATTGCCTCAAGGATCGTTAGACACCTTGCTTCCTTCCCTATGGGTAGGATATTATTTGAGAGTGGTTCTTGATCACCAAGCATTGCTTGCATTTGTATATCATTGCTTTTCTTTTTATCACTAACCAAAAGGTACAAAAATATGTCATTAACCCTTGTTACTTGCAGCTGAAGCATTTGCAGGTCAAGCAATGAAAGGCATTCATTGAGAAATAGATGGTGGTTATTCTTGAGATTTGGACCCCATGATCATTATCAAGAGTTCATATGAGCTATGATGTCATTTTGAAGCAAAATCCCAAGTGGTAGAGGTTTAAGTTTCATCAGGACATTTCCAAGTAATCTGAAGACCCAGAAAGTCAACTGCAAAGTCAACTGTGGATTTGGAGGTGGAAGGTGATTAGAAATACTTCATTCATGTTCAAACAAGTCTCATTTGACATTTCAAACACTCACATTGAAGAATTTGAAGTCAAGTCAAAAATTTCCCAAAATGGAAAGTGACCTAATATTTTCAAAAATGGAAGGGTTTTGGACCAACTTCAACTCAATATTACATCATCAAAAAAGCTTCAAATGAAATTTTATTGAACATGAAAGTTGTAGATCTTTCTCTCCCATTTCCAAAATATCCAAGATCATGAGCATCTGATGAATGGTTGAGGAGATATGATCAAATCATCATCATCAAGTGTGCATGGCCAAAATGTGTTATGTATTGATACATACGAGTTTCGTATCGATCCATGCAGGGAAAAATGTGCTATGTATTGATACATACGAGTTTCGTATCGATCCATGCAGGGAAAAATGTGATATGTATTGATATATACGAGTTTCGTATCCATCCATGCAGGGCAAAATGTGCTATGTATTGATACATATGAATTTCGTATCGATCCATGCAGGGCAAAATGTTCTATGTATTGATACATACGAGCTTTGTATCAATACATAATACTGTTTGGATCATGCATTGGCACTGTTCACGTTGTATTACTTCATGCACCACTAATTTTCAAGTTTTGTCAAAACACCTTATTTTGCTAATCACCATTAACCATTGCTAATTAACATTTTCAGTGTGATTAAGACTTCATATAAATACCATAATCATAACAGAATTTAGGAGGTTAATCATTTTTTTCACATTTCAAGATCCAAATTCTCTCTCACTCCAAATTTTTCTCTCATTCATAATTCAATTTTTTTCCAAAGAACCTTGCAATTTTACTTCATATACTTGTTGCCTAGCTTAGATTCTGTGCAGATCAAGTGTTGAATTGGTGAATTCGTGCAAGAATCAAGTGGTGGAAGTTCATGAAGTTGAAAATGGAGTTTCTGTTTTGAGCTAGATCCAGCACCATTCAAGCTTCAATTGCTTCATCAAACTTCATTTCAAGCATTTTAGAGTGGATTTGGACACCTCAAAGCTGTGGATCGTGTAAATTCAAAGGTTCTGCTCTTCAAGAGGTCATGATTCGAACCTTTTAATTTTGAAATCCATGTATATATTTTGGTAGATCTTGTTCTCCTGGTAATTCTGGTGAAAGAATCATGTGATTTGATGTATTATTGACTGAGTTAGGGTTGGTTCAAGTTTTGTGCATGAATTTTCTCTTGCTCGATTCTCTCTTGATATGTAGAACTAGGCTTAGCTCTTGTTTGATCCATGATCTCCATAAAAAATGCTTTAAAAGGATATATGATTTGTGGTGTTCTGGAAATTTTTCTGGAAAAACGCATGAAGATTGCTACTGTTCATCTTCTTCCTTATGAAGAAGATGAAGTTTCATGCAATTAGCGACGGATCCTGGTTTTTGCTGTGCTGGCTTAGGGTTTCACCATGATTGGTCCATGTGCGCGCTTACTTTGCATTTTCATTGGCCTTGAGTGTTTTGACTGGGCGCTGACTGGTGACTGGACGTCCCAGTCATTAATGAAACGATGCGTTTTAGCACCTGGCGCGCCACACTTTTGAATCCACACCGGATTCGATTCCTGGCGAAGGAACTTTTTCAAATTGCCTTATATTTTATGCTTTCCCTCCTATTTTCCATGTGCCATGCTTTCTTTTGATTTTTATTTTTCCATCAACTTAGAAACATCATATCTAATTGAAAAATGCATCAATTCATCTCCAATTTTTTGCTACTTGTTCCTTGGTTTATCTAGTTTTTTATGATGATGATTTCCAAAATTGTGCATGGCTGGATTTTTGTTGGTGCTAGGTTGATTGATCATATATCCATTTATGACCTTCCTTTGCTTATCTCATTGTGAAATGCTTGTTTTTAATCCAAATTGCTTGAAATTTTGCTTGTTGATTCTGGACACATTGATGGACATTTTGGTTTTGGTTTGACATTTTTCTCAATTAACATTTCTGTTTTATGCTTGTGTTTGCATGGTGTGACAATTTGTGTCACACCTTTGATTGTTCAACTTGTGCCATTTAATTTCCATTCCAAATGATCTCTGTTGCTTCTGATTTTTTATATGATGATTTTATTGGATGTGTTGACTGCTCATGAATTTTTCCAGAATCATTTGAATCATCTCTGTTTTGATTTGAAATTTTCATTCATGATGATCATATATGAGCTTTGAAATTGTCATTGACTTCCTTTGCACATGAAATGCTTTTGCTTGTTGATTTTGATGTGATCCTTTTTAGGATGTGTTAATATGTTTTTGAAGTTGCATTGTGTTGAATTTCAGCTCCTGTTTTGAATTTTTTCTTCACCTTTGACCCTAGGCTTTGACCTAGTGGTTTGTTACTTACATGTGAGCTTTGAATTTCAGGTTCAAGCATCCAAATTCCATGGTTAATGGTGCTTCATCATTTGAATGTTAATATTTGCTTTTGATTGCTAACATTTGTTGTTTTGTAGGCTTTGATGATAGCTCATTTGAGTTGTTTGGCTTATGTACATTGGGATTGTCTGTTTGTTATTGACTATTGACTGTTGTCTGAACATTGTACTGATTTGTCTAGTTGTTTCCACAGGTACCTAAGTTGCTTTAAGTTCATTTGAACTTTGCTTTGCTTTTGCTGTGGTTGGCATACCACTAGGTATAATCCATAATCTTCATGTAGTCTGGAAGACCTACTGTTATTGGTAGGCACCTGTTTGAAGCCCTCCTTAAGAGGCCATGTTCTTGTTTGTTTATTTTTGTGCCAAGCAGGTAAAGTCCTCTTAAGAGGCAATTGGCAGATAAAAGGGATGTGTAATCCATCCCCTGATACTCAGTGTGTCATTCACTTTGCTCACACCATGTGTTGATGCACTTTGAATAAAAACCCCATTCCAGTTGGCTTGTTTCTAAAGCTTAACCTTGCTTGAGCCCATTGATTGTGTATAGTGTGTGCTAATTGTTTGCTTGTTGGCTTGTTTGCCCATATGTGCATAATTGTTTGTGTGTGCCTTCGTGCATTGTTTTCATCTTTGAGCATTAATTGTATATCATTTCATGATCTTTGTTCATACTTTGTGACATTTTGTTTTGCCCATTGAGGAGTCAATTGTAATTCCATTTATTGGCAGTTGTTTCCTATGATCTGGTAGGAGTTGGGACTAAGACCATTGATTGGCATCCCATTTCCTTGGAGTCGAGTGTAAGACCATTTATTGGCAACTTGTTTCCTCTTGCTTATTGCATTTGTTTTGTTTGCTTTGTGAGATTGGTATAAGTCCATTGACTGGCATCCGGTATGCATGTTCTTTTTGTTTTATGAGATTGGTGTAAGTCCATTGATTGGCATCCGGTATCCATCTTTGCTTTGGGAGATTAGTATAAGTCCATTGATTGGCATCTGGTATCCATTTTCATTTTGTGAGATTGGTGTAAGTCCATTGATTGGCATCCGGTATCCATTTATGTTGTTTATCTGCTTTGTTTGTTTCCTTTTCCAAAGGAATCACTTGGATCATCTACATATGATCTCAAGAGGTGAACACCTAAGAAGTTTTGCATCCCTTAACCTCCACCCTTTTTGTTCTATAAACCTCCATTTGCATGTTAACCCAAACCAGAAAACTTTGTGCAAACATTTTCATTTCTTTTCAAATTAGAAACCTAGGCCTTAAGCCTCTGATTTTTCAAACTTCATTTTCATAATACTTCTTTTGAATTGAACCTAATCATACTTTGACTTCCTTTTGTGAATACTCTAATTGATTAATTTCACTCATTCAATTGTTTTGTGGATTTGTCCATTCTTGATAAGTTTTCACACATTAGCCATAGATCTCAATTATCTTAGTGGTTGATGTGAATCTCACCTTTTGTCCTTAGTGATCGAACTGTAAGACTTCCATACTGAAAACAGGGTTAACCCCTCTAGTATGTCGAAGCTATTCTCACATGGTGGACTTGTGGTTGCATAGGTTGAGTTTTCTCCCGTGGATAATGAAAGACCTTAGGGCTTTTGTTTAAAATCAATCCACTTACTTTTTGGAAATCTTTTAGCCGAACTACGGCGTTTTGATCCTTACCTTCCATGGAAAGGTACGTAGGCAACGGGTTCATCCGTTCAAACACAAAAATAATAAAAATTGTATATTCTTTTCTCATCTCTTCAATCAATGTTTGCACAAAAATATTTCATAAATAAATAATAATACAACAGTTGTGAAAAGGGTTCCCTAGGAGTACCTAGGATGTTGTGGGTGCCTAACACCTTCCCACAATATAATTACCCCCTTACCCAGATCTCTGACCTTTTATTAGTTTTCTCTGTGTAAAACTTCTTAGGCTTTTGTTCACTTTTTAGCCATTCCTTTGGATAAATAAAAGTGCGGTGGCGACTCTATCTTTGTATGCTTTGCTTTTGATTTAGTCAATAAATCATAAAGTGACGAATACACCGCTACACTTATCAACACCCAAGTTCCATTAATATTAAGGATACATGAACGGATCAACCATGGATCAAGGGTTTGTTGCGAGTCACGAGCATGGAGTCTCGGTTAAGAACCACCCAAGGGGAGTGTACTAGGGTTTAAACCTGCCAAACATGTTCTACAAGAGGTTCCCATAGTCATCATCCCATCTTTTGGATATTATCGGATAAACGACTACTCGTATTACAAAAATATTCTCAAGAGAGACTCTTATGAGTGTAGTATCGCGTAACAATCGTATCAAATCTTACCACAGTAGTGGCATCTCCATATTTGAAATTTCTTCTTTTGATGGTTAATCCTCCTGTGTCCATGATGTTGTGACATTGGTTGTGACTTCTGCTTGATTTTCTAAACTTCAGCCTTTGAGCTTTTGAATTCAGATGAGGATTCCTTAATAAAGCCTAAACCAGACATGGTTCCTGATTTTTGTCCCACCTTTAGAATCTCTTCCAAAGTGTCAGTTCCTTTATTCAGCATTCTGATGGATTTTGTCATTTGATCTAGCTTAGAGGTCAGCAAGTTTATCTCACCATTTAGACCATCTATGACTGTCAGATGCTTCTTCTTCTCAGCTTCCAGCTCCTTGATGAGTTTCTTCTGCTTTTCTCCTTGGATACACACTTTTGCACTTTTGACACATAACTCTTTATATGAAGCAGCAAGTTCATCAAATGTAAGTTCATCTCCACTTGAGTCATCATCAGAGGCACAAACACTAGTTAGTGCAGTGACATGTTTTGCAGATTCTCCTTCTGATTCACTCTCAGAGTCTCCCACAGACCAGGTGACAGATAGTCCCTTCTTTTGCATCTTGAGGAAGGTAGGACATTCAGCTCTAATGTGTCCAAAACCTTCACATCTATGACATTGGATTCCCTTGCCTTGGTTGAACTTTTCTTCAGATGTTGATCTTCTACTGATGTCAGACGAAGTGTTCTTGACATTTGGTCTACCTTTTTGATCAATCTTCTTCATGAACTTATTGAACTGTCTTCCAAGCATGGCTATAGCTTCTGATATACTTTCATCACCTCCAATATTTCCTTCTTCTGAATCCTCTTCAGTATTTGATACAAAAGCTATGCTTTTGTTTTTCTTTTCAACATTCTCACATAAGCCCATTTCAAAAGTTTGGAGAGAACCAATAAGCTCATCAACCTTCATGTTGCAGATATCTTGAGCCTCTTCTATAGCAGTAACCTTCATGGAAAATCTCTTGGGCAATGATCTGAGAATCTTTCTTACAAGTTTTTCTTCAGACATTTTCTCTCCTAAGCCTCCAGAAGTGTTGGCAATTTCAAGAATATTCATGTGGAAGTCATGAATAGTCTCATCCTCTTTCATCCTCAGATTTTCGAACTTAGTAGTCAGCATCTGGAGTTTAGACATCCTTACCTTGGAGGTCCCTTCATGAGTTGCTTTGAGAGTATCCCAAACTTCTTTAGCAAGTTCGCAGTGATGCACCAGTCTAAAAATGTTCTTATTTATCCCATTGAACAGTGCATTCAAGGCCTTGGAGTTTCCAAGGGCTAATGCCTCTTTCTCTTTGTCCCACTCTTCTTCAGGAATTTGCATAATGACTCCATCTTTACCTGTCTTCGTTGGATGTTCCCATCCTTTGTTGACAGCTCTCCAGGCCTTGCTATCCAGAGACCTCAAGAAGGCTATCATACGAGGTTTCTAGTCATCATAGTTAGAACCATCCAGCATGGGTGGTCTATTTGAGAATCCTACATCCTTGTCCATGGTACTAGAAAGTAACGTCCCTAGATCTCACCCATAAATTAACAGGCAGGGTGCCTGCTCTGATGCCAATTGAAATTCTAGTAACAGACTATCGATGTCACATTGGATGTTACGACATCCAATTCTACGCAAACAGGTAATGTATGCAGAAAGTAAATGTAAAAGGCAGTAAATAACACAGAGAATTGTTTACCTAGTTCGGTGACAAACACACCTACGTCTGGGGGCTACCAAGCCAGGGAGGAAATCCACTATAAGAGGTATTAATTCAGGACTTAAACCAACTGTTTAATCCTATCACTTAAGACCTACCCAATGCAATTTCAATCTAAACTAAGACCTGAGTTCCTACTCACTCCCCCTCAATCACACCAGTGATTACAACCTTTAATAATTTTAAAGTCAGTGGTGAAGATATACTTCAAACAACTCTTGATTGTGCTTAAAAGTTTTAATCAAGAAACACAACACTCACACTTAAAAGCTTAGAGTGACACAACAATTACAACTCAATAAACACCTTAGTCCAATGCAATCATCTAGGTGATAATTGCTTGGCTCACAAGTAAAACCTAATACAAGACACAAATAAAAGTACAACAAGGATCTATACTGATATATTTAAATCTTCACACTTCAAACCCCTGAGTTGCTGAAAGTAGGATTGCCATCCTTTTATAAGGCAGTACTTGGGCCTTGTGCATGAATTTCCTAAAATTAAGGTTAAGCAAGTTAACCTAATTTCCACACATTAGGGTGCCAACAAATAGGCTATATGCTAGGTGTCTTAGTTTTAGCACAGCTGTTAGTTTCCTGGATTTTAGCACAGCTGTTAGATTCCTGAAAAACAGCCTGAGATAAATGCTGAAACATAACAGAAAAACTAACTAGCCTATACTTTAGCATCTGCTGTCAGGGATGAATGTCATAACATTCAGTTTGACATCCAGAAAATAGGCTATATGCTAGGTCTCTTAATTTTAGCGCAGTTGTTAGTTTCCTGAAAATCAGCCTGAGATAAATACTGAAATATAACAGAAAAACTAATTGGCCTATACTTTAGCATCTGCTGTCAGGGATGAATGTCATAACATTCAGTTTGACATCTAGTAAATCCTGTATTAGCTAATCCTGCAGCATGCTACTTGAGCATGTCATGACATCAGTCAAGACATCTAAGTACAGTAAGTGTTTTAACACAAAATGCAGCCAATCAAAAACATCTACAGCCTCTACGCCATCTTCCAACTCAACAATGGCTAGTGCTCCTCTACCTGAGTATATGTACCACAAGTGTACAAGACACCACAATCAAAACAACCAGGGGGTGTGAATACATTTATTAAAGTTAGTGGTTCAAAATACAAATGAATATCATAATTCATAACAATCATCAATCATATGAATCATTCACAACAATTACTCAATCACAATGCAGATATGTATACAATGCATCAACTCTTCTACTCCAATGCACGCGGTACCAAATTTTGATATCACAATTATGTTACTAATTTATCCACTCACTGATGGTTCCTCTAAGAACCCATACTCATCAATGGCCCCCTCCTTTGAACCAGTAACTCGTTCTTGGACCGAAGTCCGTACACCTATATCTGATATACATGATGCATGAAATGCAACAAAACAAGGATTAATGCACATATCATCACCAGTTCTTCTCTGAACCCACACCATTACCAATATAAGGCCATCACCATAGTTCCTCTCTGAACTACACATTTCAATATAACTCAACATAGTATATAATTATAACACAACATTATTACTCAACAACGCTCACCAATAATGTAAAAAAATAGCATTACACAATCATCAACATGCAATAGGGCCAGCTAATAACTCAATTGAGGTCACAAGAACTCTTCCACTTTTTATTTTAAAGTAAAGAGAACAAGGTGTACTTTAACCATAAATTATTTAACTCATAATAACTCTAAACAAAATCAACTTAACTCAAACCCGTCAGATTACTCATAACTCAACTATAAAATTGTCTCCCTACAATTGGAAACGATTTCTCATAGCCCTCGCCTTAAACTCTAAAATTGTATGACTTCCTTTTGGCAAGGATTCTCCAATACCATCTCCTTAACTCTAACAACCATCAAAGGTTTTCAAAATAAAAGGAAAAACTCCTAAATATATCAGACTCACTCTCTTAATTCAAATCGACTATAAACTCATCAAAACAGTAGCGTACAGTCACCACAATCGAAAACTAGCTGAAACTCTCCGAACTGGACCGCAAACCTGATCCCGCCAATCCTTCCGCCGACCACCTCTATCCGCGTCGTTGTCGACCTCTGGCGCAGCTCCGACTCGACTTTAGATTACGACTTTTTGAATTTTTTTGACTTTTTTGACTTTTTTGCCTGATTGAACAAATCCAAATTTGATTCGCCTATTTGAGTCCTAACCACCTCAACACACACCGATAAACATAACATTGATGAATATGACTCAAATATCATATATTCAACATGTTATCACAACAACATGACATATTAAACCATTTAAGGATGAAATATTCTAACTCTCGCCTTATCAAAAGACATCCACATAATTAAAGAGGAAAAAGAAAGGGAAGAAGGAGAGAGGATAAGGAACCCTCACTATCCATATGCTTAAGCACTCATACATGTACAATTTTCCCATTACCTCGAATTTGCAACAACGTTGAAGTTTTTGTTATGGGATTTCTCCCTACTCTTTCCAAAAGGGTGTTCTAGGTTTTCTCTCTTCTGACTATTTTCCATCCAAAACATGTATTGAATCAATTCTCCCCGACCTTCCCTATTTAAACAAAAATCTAATTTTATTTTATTAATTCTCTTTAATTCACTCTCCATTCCTACTTTCATCCTCAATTTTTATTATATTTTTATTTTCTTCCCCAAAACCAATTATCTCACATTTTCCTATTAATCCTATTATTTAAAATAATTAAAATTAATAATAATTTTATAAAAAGTCCACCCATCCTCAAATTACCACTATTAATTATAACATTCCAATCAATAATATAAATTAATTTAAATTGAATTAAAACTAAAGTAAAAAAAAAATCAGGGTGTTACACACATCGACATGAAAAAGATGTAGCATTAACATGAACGCTTCAACTTAGGTATTCACGTATTTGGAATCATGTAATACCCATCAAAACGATAAAATCTTCTTCCACATAATTCCCATAACTCGCTATGGAATTGTAAACATCTCATACCACTTACATAGGGGTCCAAGTCTGAGACCATGTATACGGGTGAACGACTCAGCGTCATACAACGGTTATCCACCAGTGCCCTAAAACATGACAACCAGATAACTGGAGAGGTATCTTAAGGTCATTTTTTTTTGCAAGTCCTGTCATTCTTACTCCTCATGAATGCAATGAGGCATGAGAGTGCTACCTGTTTAGGATTCACTTACACGAAAATGATGAATCTGAGTTTTCCTGAAACTCCGTGGTTCTCAACGCTATCACATATATGTGATTGTCCACATAGTAAACATACATGATAATTCGAGACTCATATTCAGCTGAATGAACCACAAGTTGCGCCTAACGGTACCGTCCATTAACATCCTACTAACACCTAATAAGTAAGGTATATAATAATCGGGTCGTTAACGAGTTGGAAAAGCTTCATAGACCAAGTATAGTATTAGGGGATACCTGATCGCCATAGACCAAGTATAGTATTAGGCAATTCATAAACCCTGCCTACTTCACTTGATGCTTTTGAAATGCCCCCACTTGAGACAATACCTTACTATATACCCTCCTCTTGACACTGTAGCATTTCATCTATCCAAATTGGCATTCTCCAAAATGATTTATCCTACAAGATCGCCACCTAGGTGGCTGCATTAGTCTACGAATTATAGAAAATCAAAGACTAATAATAAGAACTTAAAACATAGTATGAGAATATGTTGGAAAGTGATTTATTTCATAAATTCATATAATGTTTGTAATTGATGTGTGGTGTTATATCAGGTGAGGTGAGGCCAAAACTAAAATTTACGTTATTTGTCAACAACGCGAAAAAAATATAGTAAGTAACTATAAATCTTATATCTAAATTTTACAATTACACTAATACGCTACGTATTAATCCTTTATAATTAAATTGATTAATCAATCAATGTATGTCTATTCTTAACTTCAACATGTTAGTTATTGAAGTCCATTTATTAAATACTACCGCAACCTAATAAAATTTTATCTAACTCTGAAAAAACACAAAAATTAAACATAAAATAACATCACATTCATTCACATTTAAAAAAGATTATTATTCCATAGAATTTTACATTATCTAACAAATATGATTTATCTCATATTTAACGAGAAAAATACAAAATAATGACAAACTAGGATATACATATCTAAACTATAAGAATGGAAATGATAAACCTAAAGAAATACGTGAATTTTTTATATTTTTTCAATTGTGAATAATATTTGATGTCATGCCTCTGAACGTCATAATTCTTCAAATTCCAATTCCAAGAATATTGAAAGATACATGGATTCAAAATTTGAGATTCATGATCTGAGTTGCTTCGATTTGACCTCAAAGCAATTCAATCTTGTTGCCTACATTGGCAGGACTTCAGCCAACCAAAAATTAAAGAGAATGGTGAAGAATTGATAGAGAATCGAAGAGAGAAAGTTTGGTAAATTTCACCTTCTGTTTGCAGTGATGAAACTCGATCTGGATCTCAATTTTTTTGGGCTTGCTTCCACTTGATTACAGGAGGTCAATTGAAAGCTCAAATGACTTGGATTCTTGGAGTTTCAACTTCAAAACATAAGTGAAATTGAAACTCGATTTTCAATTGAAACTCGATTTTCAATTGAAAATCTTCAAGTTTATCCTCTAATGGTGATGGGAATGTTGCAGGAGGAAAACTTGGGCAAGGTATCCATAACTCTGAGCATGAGGTAATGTATTTATAGGCTTGACAATTGATTTCCACACATTTCCATTCAAATGCCAAAAATAGCAATTCTCATGTGCATGCTTGTATGGGCGTGTGATAGGCCCATGAAATGATGTCAAAAAGTCCAAAAATGATCACGAGTGATGGTGAAAGTGTAACATGAAGCCATGCATTTGAAATTGAGAAGTGGTCATGAGATTCATCCAAATGGAATCATGAAGAGTTACCATGCGCAAGTCATTCAAACCTTGTCCAAATGAAGTGATTTAGGACTTTTTAGAAAGGTGAGATCAAGGGGAACAACTTTTATGTTGAATACGTTTTCATTTGAAGTTTGGATCATGATGAATTTTGAGGTGGAAGTTTGGGAAATCGAACATAATTGAAATTTTTCTAAGTCTCAAGTCAAATGTTTACTTCTTCCACCTTGAATAAGTTTTGTTATAAGCTTCAAATGGAAAAAGTTCCTTCATAAAAGATATAGCTCTTTCAATCCTCTTCATCAAAGTTATGCATTTTAAAATTGAGGAAAATTGCTTGTTCAATGGTGATGGTCCAAAATGACCTATAATGTTTCATCTTGGCACATGCCCTTGCAAGTTGAATTTGAAGTTTCTCAAAGAATCAAAGTTGTAGCGAACATCTTGAAATTGATGATGAAACTTGGATGACCTTTATATCATAAAAAATAAGCAAGTTATGATCATTGGAAGTTGACCTCCTAACTAGGGCACATACAAAATGACATATAATCTTTCACCATAAAAAATGAATTTTCAAGTAAAAATTAAACATAAAACAACCTCACATTCATTCACATTTAAAAAAGATTATTATTCCATAGAATTTTACATTATCTAACAAATATGATTTATCTCATATTGAACAAGGAAAATACAAAATAATGACAACGTAGGATATACATATTTAAACAATAAGAATGGAAATGATAAACCTAAAGAAATATGTGAATTTGTTATATATTTTTAATTATAAATAATATTTGATGTCACACCTCTAACCGTCATAATTCTTCAAAACTAACTTGGGAAAAATGGTTATAACTACTCTAGTTTGTTCCTCTTCTCTTTCAACAGATTTCTCAACCTCCAAAATTTACCTGCAATAAGATTTTTCTCCTTGTGCCCTTTTGAATTATCTATAATTTTTGGCCCAATAATAAATAATATTCCTTTTATTTGGAGGTAGTACATGAAGTAGAATAATACAGTGCATTGGGATGATAACTATAGTAGCGTTTGTTTTGGCTTTTCTTTAAAAATAATGATGTAAAATAATTTTAAAAAGAACTTTTTATAAAAGTTTCAAATAAAAATTTGGTTTAAATAATTATTTTTAAAATGTTATTTTAGATATTTTATCATTTTATCGGAAAAAAAAATTGAATATCAAAATTTTAGAAAATCACTTAATTTTGAAATTATTTTAAATAGTTTTTCATAAAAATCATTTTTGAAATAGAACTTTTTAAAAAATTTGTGATTTTAACTAAACTTTAATTTTCAATAATGTAAATTTATATTATAATATATCAAAATTGGTCTTTTAATTTATAAAAATTAAATTTAAAAAAATATATAATATTTTAAAAAATATTTTTGTAAAATTTATTTTTAAAAATATAAAGAAAACTTTAATTTCTTTTACGACTAAAACAAACTGGTCCATAATTTTTTTTTACCACTTTTATCCTTATTCGTTAGAGCTTGACATCTCAACACTTATTCAACAACTAGAATCTTCTAAAATCATGTGTTTTCTTCCGGTGTTACAATGGTAACCAACATCTCTTTTCACCTTAAAACAAGTGAAATTCAAGTCGAAGGAATTAATATACTCAACTATAAAAAAATCACTAATTATCTAAAAATAACATTATCATGGTTGACCATATACAAGTGATTAATTAACTATTTGAGACTTAGATAACTCCGATAGAGTTATCATTACCTCTACAACAATATATTCTTTTGAAGCTAACCTTAGGATTTCTAGGGCTTTTCATAAAGATTTTATTGGCGTTGGCGTTGGCAATTGAAATTTCTTTTATAGAAGTTGGCATAAAATGTGGTTGGAGTGTGACTCTAAGCCCGATGATTTTTCCATTCAAAAACTTAATTGCTTAATTCCATGCCATTTTTTGTTGCAATGTTTATTTATCGACACACTTTGTGACATTTCAAATATTGTTTAGAAAATAGTTACATGTATGTTACTCTAGTTGTGATTTTAAAATTAGTTTACGTAAATTTTTAATAGATATATTAAATTTTAAATGAAATTGTAAAAATGATATATTCCATATACTTTTTAGCACATTTTTATTTTATTTTCATAGATTTAAAAAATAATTTTTATATATGTTTATTTTAAATAAAATATGTGTTTTTATTTATTTTTATAAACATCTCCTATCATAAATAGAATAGAAAAGAGTGAAGGGACTTAACCAAGATCCACTCAAACACCATCAAATCTATAAGAGGGTCATACCTTCGAACAAAAATTGTGAGGATTGAACATGTCACCTTGGACTAGCAAAACACAATGCTCAACCACTCGATCACCTTTAAACCAATGTCATTTACTTGAAACAACATACAAACATACACATTTACTTTGTACATCTAAACTTTAAAATATATATATTTTTCAAATATTTGGGGTGGCCATGGACACCTTCTGTCATGTTGTAGCTCCGCCACTAAGTGAAGTCTAGTTTGTCATGATAAAAAGAAAAAAGCAATGAAGCATGCATTTGCATTTCAAACCATGTGAAGGAAGAAGAGGTGGTCGCTAATTTATCTGTATAATGATTTTCTTCCCTATATGTGATTAATGAAAAAAAGGATTAGATCTAACTTTGTCCATAACATTCAGCCACTTGTTTGAATGTTCTAAGGTATTTCCTTTGAGTCTTGAGTCACAAGGATGACAATGGTCGAGTCTATTTCCAACCATAACTTTAGCCAGTCAAAGTGCAAACAACCTATATAACTCTAATGAGACCAAAAATCTCGACATGAAAAGAAGAGTTCCTTTCCACCAAGTAAGAGAAGCCATACAAGAAATCACCTCTATCATTGTGAAATAGTCCTTCCCAAGATGCTAAGGAGTGAACAAAAGACCCATATGCGTTGCACTTTAGCCAAATGACTTCAATAATCTTTGGAGCTTTTGGAGGATTCAACCTACCTTGAAAGTTTTTGTTATGTTGAAGTAATGAATTGAGGAATTTGCAGTTTTCCTCGTGTTGTTACCAATGAGGGAGAGTTATGACAGAATTATGCTCAAAGCTTGCTTCCAATGCATATTAGTTAGGGATGTCGATCTCATTTCACATATATGCTCTCTTTTTTTTCGTTCATTCTAAACAATTAATTATAATCATCTTATTTCTATTACTTCTCTAGTCTTCGTACTCTCCTTTCTTATCCATTTTATTCCTTTATCTTACTTTTAAAAACCAAACAAATGAATATTCTTGGACTAAGTTTATCCCTTTTAAAATTTTACTTTTGTTAGAAATTATTTTATCTAAAGATCAATCACAATAAACACAAACACTATTGCACAATCATTTTCAATAACATTTATTATTATAGGAACTTGTTAAACAAGTTTTGGTAATACATATTTTATTTATTTAATTTATTTATAATTATTATATTTTTTATGTTTAAGTCATTGCCTTCTTAATTGCGGTTGCTAATCCATCGTAAGCTACTTCCCAAGCAGTGTTCAACTCTTCGCTCCAATTATTTCCAGAAGCTTTCTTTATTGTCTGCAGCAAAGCTTCTTTAACCACCTACAAGACCAATGCATAAATTTTGGGTTAAGGATTTGATATTTTAAAAAATAAATAAAACTGAAGAAGAAAACATCACTATTCATTATTAGGAGTGACAGACAGGCATGTCCGCCCCGTTTGAGCTCGTCCTATAAAATTCTGAAAAAAAAACAAGCTGGGACAGGTCAAACATAATTGAGGGTGCATGTATAAAACCTTGACCTGCCCCGCATGAAATATGAGGGGAATAGTGTGCGCCTATGGACACCGCACATTTTAAACATAAAAATATAAAATTTATGTTAATATTCATGCCCCCAAAAAATAGGACAGAGCGAATATATTAGACATTGTGGGTCTAAATCCTTAACACGCTCACACTAAAATGCGGAAAATACATACATTCTTAACGGGTCGGTCTTGTTTTACTACCCCTATTAATTATAGCGATACTAATGATCATATTATAATTGTAAAAAAATAATATGAAGTGGTAAAATATAATCTAAAGCTCTTTTAAGAAAAAAATTGTTACATTCATTAATTTTATATTATTTTGATAGTTTTAAATTTAAAAATTAATTTAATGATTTTGTATAACTATTTCTTTCTAATATTTATATCTTAAAATAAAATTTGCATCGAACGAAAGATTCTTATTTATTGATATATTATTGAATTAAAAATATTTTTTATTATATAAAAGGAATTAATAAAAATATTTTATTAAATCAGCATACCACAAAATGAGGATCAGTGACTCCCTTTTGTACGTGAATAGCCCCTAATGTAGCATTTCCTAAAACTACTTCTCCTTTTGTTCGGAGTTGAGCAGCTGAGTCGCGCACCTATTGATAAATAAAAAATATATTTTAAGATAAATAATATCCATGTTAATGAAACTATTAAAATAAATACTACTGGAACTAATGTTAGATTACACTTACCAATCCAAATACTTGTTCAGCATGGGCTTGAAGTTTAGGACTATCCTCAACTCCAGCTGTGTCTTTAAGAAAAGAGAATAAACCCTTAGCTGCAGGTGCTTTCTCGAGTATACTTTTATCAAAACAACCAAACATGTTTTCTTGTTAAATTACACCATATTCTTAAAATGACAACCAATAAAAAGATAAAGTACAGACACACAAAAGATATAAAACTTACATAGTATAGAACAAAATACTATTGCCAGAAAGATTTTGTTTGAATGACTCCCATGAACTATTAACTAAAGCCTCTTGCTTATCAGTAAAACCCATATTTCTTTTTTGTTTTATTTTTTATTTTGTTATTTGCATATATGAATTTTATACTTATTTATAGATAAATTTAAGGGGGTAATGAGATGTCGTTAATTAATTTATTATTTTTATTATAAAACTACTGGCTTATGGAGGTGGCTATTGACATTATAAAGAGACAAGAGTCTTTTCAAAAACTTAATCAAACAAAACATATTAAATAACTTCTTTTAAAACAAAAAATATAAACATATTTTTTATGTAATAAAAATGTTAAAAAATACACTACTACAAATATTATATTTTATGACAACATTTTTACCTCATCTAAACAAAACACCGATGTATAATACCATAACGTGCCATATTTTTTTCTTTTTAAAATAAAAAAACTTATTCCCTCGATTTTTTAGAAAAATCAAGGGGTAAACAAATATAGGTTACCCCAACAACTTTAGTTTATACTTCGAATTAGTTTATCCATTGATTATTTTTAAAAATCGAGGGAAAAACTAATTTAGGGTACATGTTTTGAATCTCAATAACTTTATTTTATGTTTTTAATCCAAAATAATCCGCTTTCACCTCAGTTTTATTTATAAACTGAGGTAAAATTCTTTACTCTTTTATATATATATATATATATATATATATATATATATATATATATATATATATATATATATATATATATATATATATATATATTAATTAGCTTGTAGTGTTCATTTTAACTTATCTAAAAACATATACTAAAAAAACACTAATAGAACCCTAACGAAAAACTCTAGACAATGAGAGCCCTAAACACATATCATCTTCCAACTCCTGAAAAAGTAAGGAAATATGAAAATGATATGTGTTTAGCGCTTTTGTTCACTTCTTCTTCTTCTTCACAGATCTAGTATGTCTAACATTACTATTCATGTTACATTAACGTTTTTGTTGTTGTTTGTTATTGTTGTTTGTTGTTGAGACCCAAAACCTTAGAAGTTTAATCTTATTGTTGTTGTTGTTGTTTAAACTGCGATTAATGTTATATGTTGTTGTTTTTGTTGAGATCAATACTTTATAGGTTTATTGAGATTGAAGTTATAGGTTTATTGTTGTTGTTGCTATATTTTTTATTAGTTGTTGTTTAATGTTAGGTGTTGTTTAGTTTGATATAATGTTAATGTTATTATTATCTATTGTTGTTTTTGAGTTACTGATGTTATTGTTATTGTTGTTGTTGTTGTTGTATTCAACAAAGTTTTGAAATCTATATGTTTAAGGTTTAGTTGTTGTTGTTGAGTTTGAGTTTGAGAATAAGATTAAGTTATTTTGTGATTCTTTGTGCATCTCTCATGTTGTTCCTCTGAACACGTCAAAAGAACATTATAGTGACAAAAAATACAGTTGAGTTTATTATATCTGATGTCGATTGTTTGTTTCACTAACCCCTATTTGAACATATAATATATTAAATTATTTTTGAAAATAATAATATAAAAAATTATGTTCTATTTGAAAAACATCTAACAATAATAAATGTTTTCGAGAATTTTGCAACCTTTCATTGACATCAGGTTCTTTTATGGTTAAAATCTCTCAAATGGTTTTAGTTTTCATTCAACTTTCTTCCATACTTAGTATGCCAGAAAGTTGAATGAAAATTAGAAACATTTGAGAGATTTTAACCATTAAAGAACATGAGATGAATGATGAGTTACAAAATGCTTGAAAACCATTAATTAGTGTAATTTGTTCTTCAAATATAATTGATCATATAATTATTTTGTCAACCAATTTAAAAAGTTATATGTTCATGTTGGGCTAAATGATACAGGCAGTCTACATTAGATATAATAAACTAAAGATTTTTTACCCGTCGGTTATATTTCAAAACCCAGAGAATATGTGTTTTCACCCACTATAAACAAACCTTAATTAATGACGTAGCAAAACACGAGGCAAAAGCACCCATGGCAACTCTTTTGCCACAGGAAAATCACGCCACAAATTTTTCTAGTGATTTTCACGTCGCAACATTTTGACACATGATTTCCATGTCACAAAATTCTATTGTATAACAAATCTGCACCGCTTAGATTGACAGGTTTAACCATGTGCAAATTATTGTTTAACAAATATTAAGTTTCTATTATATATTTTGTTTTAATAAATTATATATTATGTTTTAAAATATAATTTATTTTAAATATATTCTGATTTAAATCTTAAATATATATTTTGTCATGAAAAATATTTAAATATTAATTTTCAATTTAAAAAAATTAAGAATATTGTTTTTCGTTTAAAAATTATAATAATACTCTTTTTTCAAAAATATATAAATTTTGTTTCAAAAAAAAGTATATATATATATATATATATATATATATATATATATATATATATATATATATATATATATATATATATATATATATATATATATATATATATATATATATATAAACAACCAAAAACTCAACTCAACCCTATGTATATAATACTCCATTTTTATTAAACAACCAATATCGATTTTTGAAAATAACAACTAATACATGCTTTAAATGAGCCTTGATTTCTTGAGCAACTTCTTAAGCCTAGCCTTGATCTACTTTTTAAACCTTATCCTTGATTAACAAAAGAAAAAAAATGAAATAAGATAAAAATCAAACATTACAGAAAAATTATTAAAAAAAATTAATACATTTAAATAAATGAGAAGGAAAAGAGTTTGTGTGATTTGGAATTTTGAAGGGAGTAAGAGAAATGGTGAAAGAGAGCAAAAAATAAGAGGAATGATGGAGAGGGAAAATGGGAAAGAGAAGCAAATCGATTTTACTGAAATGGGGACGATGCAATGGGGACGATGCAGACCTGATTATGTATAGCCCTTTTATCGTCGTGTTACTCACGATGTAAAATTATGTCGTGATAAACATGTCACAACCAATATATCTCTTGGACATTGCGATGTGATTATCATGATACAAATAAAGTGTGATAGCCACATTTACTTTCTCTAACAATTTTTTCTAAATTAATATTTTAAATTTTAAAATTTAAAATTTCAGTAGCGACGCGATAACCAGACATTGCAAATTTTTCAAAAAAATTCTAATTTTCCCCCACATGAAGCTGAAACATAAAGCTCAATTTTTTTTAACCTTATGGTAGCGACGTGATTTTCACATCACTACAATTTTTTATTATTATTTTGAAACGTTTGTGATGTGATATTCACGTGAGAACTTTTTTTTATAGTGATGTAAAATTCACGTGACTAATTCACGAGACTGGAGCATTGTTTTCTTATAGTGACCATTTATTTAAAAATTATAAAAAAGATTCTATGGGGTTCTAACACAGAGGACCATTTAAACTATCTCCTCGGTTGTTTAGAAATAAGAGGTAAAGTGTCAAGTTTTCATATCGTCATTTGTTATCTCATATGTGTAAGAGAGGCACAATCCATTTCGTGATTGAAGTAAGATGTGTTTTTTTTATTGTAGTGATAGAAATCATATTTATTGTTTCTTAAAATAATTTTATTATTAATATATTATTAAACATATTTTCATATTTTGTGGGCCTTCACATAAATATTTACACAATAAAGTAGAAAAAAAATCACTAAGCTGTGGAATTTTGTTAAATAATTTCCTACATATATAAACACAAAGAATTCTACACTAAAATAAAGACACAAAAATTTCCACCAAATAAATACTTGTAATAGAATAAATATATATCTAGTCTATAAAATTATAATTATTTTTTAAGTTTATTCCCTACATCCAATTTATGTCTCTATTTAAAAGAAAACAAAAGTAGTGTTTTAATCCCCATATATATCCATCCATTCAAGAGTAGAATAGAAACTAAAGCTGGACAATTTAAACAGCATTTAAACTTAAAATATTGTGAATTCCATAATTATAAAAAATATACTAACTATAGTACCAAGAGTAACTCATGAAATCCCAGAAAAACTAAACTTAGATCTTAAGTTAATTTAACTAGGATTCTAAGAATAAATATAATTCTATTCTAATCTTAATCTGGTCTTAAATATCCGAGAATGAGTGCTTAGACCCTAATCATGAAAATAATCTAAGAATATAAAGCTATCTGACTACGGAATTTAAGGAAACATTCTAATTAGAGATTCCCGAACTAATCAATTATAGATTCATGATAATGTAATTAGATATTTCATCTGTTTCTTTTAAAATTCATTTTTTTAAACCGTTTACATGTATTAAAAAAAATCATTATTGTTATTTTTTAAACAATAACACTTTTTTTTATCTACAGTATCCTTAATTATTTATTATATTAATTTTATTTTGTATCTGTATAATAATTACTTTGAGGTAATTTTGACAAAAATGCAATTAATACTATCTTAAACTTTAAAAGTGATAATTAAAAATAAATATTTTTTTTCAAGAAAATGACATTTAAAAGGAAACGGAGGGACTATATAATATATTTGATAAGATTGAATATATATTAGCCTCCTAACTACTGCCCAATATAATAGGTTGAATATATATTAGGTGGATGTTGATGTAAGGAATCTCGAAACTGGGGTGTTGATCTCCAATACGACGGTATGGGGTGGACCTGCAAGGTTATAACTTAAACGTTCAAGTCAGTTTAGAATCCAAAACGAGTATAATCATAATGGAGAACAGAACGTGTACCTTGAATAACTTGCCCAACGGTACTGAGTCGGGTCTTAGCAGCAATGAACGACCTCTGAGGATGTCATTCGCTTTTAATCAGAAGTGGAAACGTTTAGAGTCAATTAAAAAAGTAGTGGGGGCAAGTGCGTCAAACACTTTCCCATCATTGAAACATTTCATTGCTCCTTTCTGATGCGTGGCTTGAGGTGACTAGTTAGGAAATTGTGCCACTTATAATGTACTCGAGTGCACTTAAGTTTTTTATGTTTCCAAGAAGGAATGCAGAAGTTGATTTTGTAACTTCTCATCTTTGTTGATCTTCCATGTTGCTTGCCTTCGCCTATACGTATGGCTTGCTGAATACAGATGAAACTTTTCGCAATCCTTAAAAGTCAGTTTCTATTCACAAGTGTATTCCTATCCTACTTCCTCAGACTATTTAATAGAGTAGTTCTTAAAGCGATGCCTCTCTTGTTGCGATAAAAGAAGTGTATCTTGGTCCAAACGCTTCCCCTTTGTCTATGATTTCCTAGGCCCTGATGTTATATCCATAACTGATGATTCTGATTCGGAAAGGCTTTATGTGGGATCCTATGACAATGGAGGTTCATCTAGAGATTCTTTTTTCGATGCCCTAATATATGATGATGAAACTAAGGAGGATTATACGACTGCTTCCACGCCCCTTTCTTTTCGTGCCCTAGGATCTTCGACTTCTCCCGCTTTGTCAGCTTCAGACATGTAGGCCGCTAGACTGAGAAAGGAGCGTGCTAGAGATTACATTCAGGTTTTTCAGAAAACCTACAGTCGAGACCCCAACAATGTCGTCATCAAAGACTATATGGAGTACAAGGGTCGACCATATGTATTTTCCTGGCTTAAACCTTCCGAGCATTTTAAGGTTGATGAGTTATTCCTAAAAAGGGCGATCTTGGTGGAGCCGACTGACGCGATTAAATACAACTTGGTGGTTGCATAAATAGTAGGTACCTTTTCTGTTTTTAAAACTGAGACGGCTATAAATGAGACCAACATTGTTGGCGGTTGTCCCTTAGATCGGTCAATCCTTCAAGTGGAGTTAGAAAAAAGGATATATAACCCCTTTGAGGGATGGTCATTGTTGTTTTACGTGTGTCATTTCACCAATATAGGTATATAATTAGTATATTTTAATACATCATATTTTACTTTGTACAAAGGGAATTCTATGACTTGTTGCTGATATTTTATTGCTTTTAGGGTGTTTTACAATTTTAATTTGATTTTTCTCTTATTTTAATTATGTCATTTATTTTTTAAATAAATAGTAGTTTGACACTTTCTCGTTGTGCAGGTCATAACATGAGCTGCGGTATGTCATTTGACGCGTTCTAATATGCGTTGGAACACTGAGAGGATAAGCTACAAGTTTTTTGTTCTAGTCAGAAGTCAGTTTAGAGTGCAGAAGAGTCAAATACTATGTTTTTCTGTCGGACTTATGCAATAATTAGTTTTGGGCCAATTTTTATGTTTTGTGAGTCGGTTTCTATTAAGGCCCAATTTTTCTTGTATTATTTAAAACAAATTTGCAACATTAGGTTAGGTATTCATTTTACACGAAGTAACATTAGATGACTATAATTTCTATGGAGAGCTAATTCCTAAAGGTTCATCTACTGATAACGGGTTCCTTCAAACTTTGAGGTTATTCTAATTTCAATTAAATTTCAATTCCTTTCAATATTATTATGTGCTCTAGCATGCTTAATTCAAGTTTGGTAGAATATTTAATTCGATCGAGGCATGTTCTAACTTAGGTTTTTTCGTTAATTCGCCAAATCTTTAACCATTTTCTTATTTCGTAAATAGGAGCATAATCGTATAATATCAATTACGCTTGTTTAATCGATATTGTAATCAAATAAGGATCGAATTCGCTTAGGGAATTGGAGTTATAATAACCAGTGGTAAGTCAGAAATTAGATCAGTAGATTGGCTCGTTAATTTTATTCGTAATCAATTTGTCAAGTATGGGGAGCTAGTTATTGTTGGCGGGGAGAAGGCGTTGTTGGTCAGCCATCTGTCATCTTTCTCTTATGTTGAAGCTGAGGATGAGGTTGGAACTCCATTCCAAGCCTTATCTATTGCTGAAGAAAAGAGAGTTGGGGCATCCATGTCCTCATTCAAAGATGCATTGAATATTGTTGAAGAGGGTCAGTCAAATCGGTGGGGGGCAGATGGTAGAGGTCTCCGACAACAATAGTAGAGCCGGTTTGGGTTTCCAACAGGGTTCATCCGCAATCATATTTGAAGATGTACAACTCAACTTCCGTAGCAGATGGTTCATTCATGGTAATGAACAACACTTAGCTGTCGTGCTAGAGGATGACAAAGAGGAAGACTGCACCAATTTTGTGACGCATGGAAAAGCTTGCAACAATTGGATTGTTGTTGATATTCCTATTATTATGCATCAATCTAAGTAATTGCTTTTATTTGGTTTTAAAAATCCTTCTCCTATGCCTAATGGAGAAGTGAAGATTGTTTGGGCATTTCAATTTGATCATCAATAAAATATAATTCTATTCATCCACATCTATGATGTTTTATTTTTACTTTTTGCTTTATTCTGAAAATGGTAATCACAAAAAATATAAATAAATAATATAATTGTCCATCTGCATAATAGTTGGTCACAATTTCACTTCTCTAAAATCAAAATATCAAATCATTATGCAGGTTGGCTTTTAACCCCATTGAATACAATGATCCTTCTTCTTCTCCAAATTTTGATTTCCCTGTGTTTGAGGCTGAGGAGGAAAGTGATGAAGAAGTGAGTGATGAATTGTCTCGTCTCCTTGAGCATGAAGGAAAAGCGATTAAGCCGTTCAAAGAGTAGACTGAGCTAGTCAACTTAGGTTCTGAGGATGATGTAAAGGAAGTCAAGATTGGGTCTCGACTGTGTCTTGATGTTAAGAAGGGGTTGATTGATCTTCTCCGAGAATATTCAGATGTGTTTGCTTGGTCCTATCAAGACATGCCTGGTTTGGATTTTGATATTGGGGAGCATAGATTGCCATTGAAGCCAGAATGCCCGCCAGTCAAGCAGAAGCTGAGAAGAACTCATTCTGATATGGCAGTGAAGATCAAAGAAGAAGTGCAAAAGCAAATTGATGTCGGTTTCCTTATGACTGCTGAGTATCCGCAATGGGTGGCTAATATTGTGCTTGTGCCGAAGAAGGATGGAAAAGTTTGTATGTGTGTTGATTATAGAGATTTGAAGAAAGCCAGTTTAAAAGATGATTTCCCTCTGCCACATATTGATATGTTGGTAGACAATACAACTAAATTCAAAGTCTTTTCGTTTATGAACGGATTTTCCGGATATAATCCAATCAAGATGGCACCCGAAGATATGGAGAAGACCATATTCATTATACCTTGGGGAACATTCTGTTATATAGTGATGCCTTTCGGTTTGAAGAATGCTGGTGCAACTTACCAAAGAGCAATGACTACTCTTTTTTATGATATGATGCATAAATAGATTGAGGTCTATGTTGATGATATGATTGCTAAATCCATTAATGAAGAGGAACATGTTAAGCATTTGTTGAAGCTATTCTAGCGTTTGAGGAAGTATAAACTCCGCTTGAATCCCAATAAGTGTACTTTTGGTGTTCGTTCTGGTAAGTTGTTGGGCTTTATTGTCAGCGAGAAGGGTATTGAAGTTGATCCTGCCAAGGTCAAAGCAATACAAGAGATGCCTGCGCCCAAAACTGAGAAGCAAGTCATAGGTTTTCTCGTCCGCTTGAATTATATCTCAAGATCCATTTCACACATGACTGCCACATGTGCGCCTATATTCAAGCTTCTTCGGAAAGATCAATCTTGTGATTGGACCTATGATTGCTAGAAAGCTTTTGACAGTATCAAAGAATATTTGCTTGAACCTCCGATTTTGTCTCCACCTGTTGAAGGAAGACCGTTGATCATGTATTTGACTGTGCATGAAGAGAGTGTGGGTTGTGTTCTAGGTCAACAAGATGAGAATGGAAAGAAAGAATTTTCTATCTACTACCTCAGTAAGAAATTCACCAACTGTGAGACTCGGTATTCTATGCTTGAGAAGACTTGTTGCGCATTGGCTTGGGCAACTAAGCGTTTGCGTAAGTATATGTTGAATCATACCACTTGGTTGATATCCAAAATGGATCCAATCAAGTATATATTTGAGAAATCTGCCTTAACGAGGAGGATTTCCCACTGGCAGATGTTGTCATCAGAGTATGAAATTGAATATCGGTCTCAGAAAGCTATCAAAGGTAGTATCTTGGCTGATCATTTGGCTCACCAACCAATCGAAGATTACCAGTCAGTGCAATATGATTTTCCTGATGAAGAGATTTTGTACTTGAAAATGAAAGACTGTTATGAACCATTGCTTGAAGAAGGGCCAGAACCTGGTTCCCATTGGGGCATGGTATTTGATGGAGTTGTTAATCAATATGGAAATGGAATTGGGGCAGTGATTATTACTCCTCAAGATACACATTTCCATTTACAGCTAGATTGACTTTCAAGTGTACAAATAATATGGTTGAGTATGAAACTTTCATTATGGGGCTTGAAGAGACCATTAATCTCAGAATCAAGTATTTAGACGTCTATGGAGATCCAACTTTGGTTGTAAATCAAATAAAAGGTGAATGGGAGACGAATCAACCTGGTTTGATACCATATAGAGATTATGCGAGGAGGATTTCAACTTTATTTACAAAGGTTGAGTTTCATCATATCCCTGGAGATGGAAACCGGATGGCAGATGCTCTTGCAACATTGGCTTCAATGATCGTAGTGAAATATTGGAACGAGGTTCCCAATTTAACTGTGATGCGTCTTGATAGGCCAGCTCATGTGTTTGCTGTTGAAGAGATCAAAGACAAAAAACTGTGGTATTATGACATCAAGTGTTTCCTCCAAAGTCAAATTTACCCGTATGGGGCATCTTTGAAAGATAAGAAGACTTTGAGAAGATTAGCCGACAATTTTTACCTGAATGGTGATGTTTTGTATAAAAGAAACTTCGATATGGTTTTTCTCAGATGCGTGGATAGACACGAAGCAGACCTGTTGATGACTGAAGTCCATGAAGGTTCCTTTGGTACTCATTCCAATGGACATGCAATGGCGAAGAAGATGTTGCGAGCATGTTACTATTGGCTTACAATGGAATCTGATTGTTGCAAGTTTGTGAAGAAATGCCACAAGTGTCAAATATATGCAGATAAAATTCATGTTCCTCCGAGACTGTTGAACGTCATTTCCTCTCCATGGCCCTTCTCCATGTGGGGAATTGATATGATTGACATGATCGAGCCCAAAGCTTCGATTGGACATCGTTTCATTTTGGTGGCTATTGACTACTTCACAAAATGGGTTGAAGCGACATTGTATGCAAATGTAACCAAGCAAGTAGTTGTGAGGTTTATCAAGAATCAGATTATATGTCGTTATGGTGTGCCAAGTAAGATCATTACTGATAATGGATCGAACTTGAACAAAAATATGATGGAAGCTCTTTGCAAAGACTTCAAGATTACACATCATAATTCTTCTCCCTACATACCTAAAATGAATGGGGTTGTTGAAACTATGAATAAGAACATCAAGAAGATCATCCAGAAGATGGTTGTGACATACAAGGATTGGCATGAGATGCTCTCATTTACTTTACACGAATATCCTACATCCATGCACACTTCAACAGGGGAAACCCCCTTCTCTCTTGTATATGGTATGGAAATTGTGCTCCCCGTAGAGGTTGAGATCCCATCATTGTGTGTGTTGATGGAAGCCAAGTTGACTGAGGCTGAATGGTGTCAGACTAGGTATGAACAATTGAATTTGATCGAAGAGAAGAGATTAACTGCCATGTGTCATGGTCAGTTATATCAGCAGAGAATGAAGAAAGCATTTGATAAGAAGGTCAAACCTCACGTATTCAGAAAAGGTGAACTTGTGCTCAAGAAGATATTATCTTTCAGACCAGATTATAGGGGCAAATGGACTCCTAATTATGAAGGCCCATACGTTGTTAAGAGAGCCTTTTCAGGCGGTGCTTTGATCCTTACAACTATGGATGGTGAAGAGTTCACTCGTCCTGTGAACGCAAATGCAGTCAAGAAATACTTCACCTAAAAATAAAACAACAACCCGCTAAGTTGAAAACCCGAAAGGGCGACCTAGGCAAAAATGAGCATCTCGGTGGATCAAAAATCTGAAAAGGCGATCCAGGAAAAAGTTAGAGACATAAAACAGAAAGAATTATTCCGATAAATTAAGTACCCCACATTGGGGCAATTTATGCAAAAATTAGGGATTATGGTAAGTGACTGCATCCTGCCGATTTTTAGACTTGAAGACATTTCTGAGCACACCAGTCGGTTTTGATTCATCGCCCCTAGTAGCAGTCAAGAGCACAATGGATATCAAGAATTGATAGAAGGACTAGTGATCATTGTATTCAATGTACCCCCTTTCCATGTAAATTACCATTTTCAACTTTGTAAAGATCTATGGAGTCTTGTCATTTAAAGACTACCATTCTATTAAATAAAGTTGAGCTTTTATCCAATTGTTTCTACTCTTGTTAAATTTAACCAAATAGTTTTAAATTTTATTATGATCATTTTGAAAATTAAAATTTTAATCAAAATCATATTTTCTTAAACATATAAAAGCATTAATTTTAGGCAATCGATTTCACTTAAAAGGAGTATCGACAACGGTTTGAAAGCAGTAAGCCCTAAGGGTGGAACATTATTGATTCTCCTGAAGCAGTAGGCGTGATTTATCTTTCATCCCGACATTATTGATCATCACTCTGTGTTCGTTGATTTCTCCAGACGGTTATTTCTCCATCGTCCCCAGCTGAGTTGGTTGATTATTCCCCAGCCAAATTCATATTTGGTCTCCAGTAGAGTTCAAACATTTTGTTGCAGCAGTACACATGGTTCCAGCAGACCTTTGGTTTCCTCACCAATCGCCATCAAATCCGCTCCCAGTCAGAGTTTTCTCCTGGTTTACGAGCAACTATTTGTGTTTATCCCCTGCAGGTTTGTCTCCCATTTGATGTGGTATTGACCTAAAATTCCCCGCAAAGTTGATAACGGTTTTCCTCAGCAGATCTCCTCCTTCCCCGACTAGGTTCAAGAGTTTGGATGTTGATCTCTCTTTTCTCCAGCAATTGTTTCCCTTTTTTGGGGATTGGCCGGGAATTGTATCGATGATTCAAATCTGCGACATTTTGTATCCTTTGTCGTCGTTTTGTCAGCATAATAATCATATATACATATACACCCATATAATTTCATTATTGCATCATTGCACTTTGACTCATTCTTGTGATTCTTATTCTCTGTAATGGTGGTGCTTTATCCCCATGCAAGTTTGGTCTCTGTCCTCCTTCAATTGTAGAGTGTCAGCCCCTTAAGCAAAAAGACTTTAACCTTTCTCCTTTCTCCACTGAGTTATTTCCTCGTGGATAATGATCGCTTCAGCTTCCTCCCCAGTTGATTATCTGGATGGAACCACTCCCCTTGAGTTATATCCTCATTGGGTTGAGTCTTGATTGACCGTTTCTTTCTAGATCTTACCTAGATAGATATTTTTGGTCCCTTGAGAGCTTATTACCTAGTAACTGGTAGTATTCACCTTAGTTGGCAGTTTGTTTCTTCTTGCCCAATACCCGACAAAAGTAACCTTGGTTCTCCCCAGCAGATTCGTTTTCACGTTTCCCTAGGAAGTATATCCTTGATATGTTCATCCTAACCGGTGACGAACATTTTCTTCCCTTGCTTTGAGTTTATCCTTGATATGTTCATCCTAACCGATGATGGATATTCTCACCTTTGGTATTCTACCCAGTAAAAAGATAGTTGTAATCCCTATTTTGTTTCCCAGAGAGTTAATCCTTGATATGTTCATCCTAACCGATGACGGATATTCTCACCTTTGGTATTCTACCCAGTAAAAAGGTAGTTGTAATCCCTATTTTGTTTTCCAGAGATTTAATCCTTGATATGTTCATCCTAACCGATGATGAGTTTCCTTCTCCTTTGCGGTCTTCTGCCCAGTAACCGGTAGTTGTAAATCCTGTGTTTTTCTCCTTTGCAGAGTTTATCCTTGATATGTTAACTTTAACCGGTGACGGATATCCTCTTTGTGGTATTCTATCCAGTAACTAATAGATGTAATCCCTATTCTTCCCTTCGGAGTCTATCCTTGATATATTCATCTTAACCGGTGACGAATATTTCTCTTTGATGGTATTCTATCCAGCATTCGACAGGTATAATTCCTACTTTTTGTTCAGGTGGTTTATCCTTGATATGTTCATCTTAACCGATAACGAGTATCCTCCTTAACATCCCCAGGTAAGTCTATCCTTGTTATGTTCATCCTAACCGGTGACGGATTTTCTTTCCTTTGAGTCTATCCTTGATATGTTCACTTTAACCAGTGACATATATTCTCTCCTCTGTGGTCTTCTGCCTAGTAATCGGTAGTTGTAAATCCTATTTTCAGCTTTTCCCCAGCAAATCTATTCTTACTTAGTAACCGGTAATAAATATGTCTCCTGGCGGCACTCAGTGAGTCATCCTTGATATGTTCATCTTAACTGGTGAGGGATGTCCTCTCTGTAAAATTTTATTATCCCCGTACCCAGTAACAGGTAATGGATGATAGATTTCTTCTCCTCCATTGTTAAAGTTTATTTCTTACCCAGTTGAGTTGAGTGCGTATTTCTTTAGTGAAATCACTTTTCCTGCATGGTTCGAGTATTTCAGTTTTATTCTAATCTACCCGTTCCCTCTGCAGACGTTCCCTTTGTTTCCCCAGCTGGGTCTTTCCATTGATTTTCTTTCATGGAATTCCTCCGGTCCCCCAGTTGTTTTAAGTCGTAGCCTGGCCTACGCACAACCCTTTTCCCCTAGAGTCTTTGTCTCCCTAGTGAGTTTTCCTTATGGAAATGCATTATACTCCTGTGGAATTTCATTCTCTCTGGATTCTTTTCCTTTGTGGCAACATTTCCCCCACAAAGATTAATTTTAACATTCATATCATATGCATCATGAGGTCTCTTAGGGACCAAAATTTATTTCTATATGTTGTTGTTTAAGCCCATTCTACTGAGTCGATACGAAGATTTTAACCTTCACCTCCTCAGTTAGAATGTCCTTAAATAGGGGCAGCTGTAAGATCCCAATTTTGACCTTAAGATCCCTCATGTCATCTCATCATATGCATTAACATTAGGATCATACCTTGGCATCCTCTTTACCCCTATTTCATTGGGTTTATTTTGGGAGAGATCACCAAGCACCATGTGATTGTATCATACTTTGTATTTTATCATTTACTAACCAAAATACCAAAAATATGTCTAACTCTTTTGTAGGTAGGGCACATGATCACCTTTGATCTATCAAGTTCACATCTAGGGTTTAAGACCCCCATTGCTAAGAGCTCAACCAAGAAATGATCCATAATGGTTCTAGGCATCATATATGAGTCCCAATGATCTCCACATGTTATTCTGATCAAGAACTCTTCAAGAGTTTGGGATTGGTTTGCTTTGGAAACCCTAATTCATCTAGGTATCTTGTGTAACTTCTTCACCAAGTTTCTTCAACAATTGATCAAATATTTCAAGGGACACTTCAAATTTCATCATCTTATGCATATATTATCTCTCATGAGTCCCAAAAGTTAATAGAATTGCAAGTTAGCAAGGTGGTTGATGGTGGTTGACCAGAAGAATTCATCTGATCAAAACTGGGGTCCCTTAGACCCTATCTCCTATAATTTGCATCATATGAAAATTATTCCAAGAGAATAGTTACTCCAAATTACATTCTAAACAACTTTCATGTTTAGGTCTAGAGCTAGTTTTGCTTTTAAAGTCATTTTTTATGTTGAAATATTATAGGTCATTTTGTCTAAACCCTAATTTGGACATCAACTTCCCAAGGCCATAACTTGCTCAATTTTTATGATATGAAATATTTCCAAGTTACACAATCAAATTCAATGTGTCTACTTCAACCTTTATGTTTGGTTGAAGATCTAATTCAACTTTTATGAGCATGTGATATAAGGCTTCATTATAGGTCATTTTGGACCAATACCATTGAATAAGTGATTTTCCTCAACTTCAAAAATGCATAACTCATTCATCCCAAATCCAAATGAGGTAAACTTTGTGACCATTTTAAGGTTTTTGGAAGCAATACAACTTTGATGAAGACACCTTTCTCATTTGAAGCTCACATAAGAAGTTAGCCAAGGTGGAATAATTGAACATATGGCCTGACACTTAGAATTTTTTTTGACATATTGAAATTTCCAAACTTCCACCTCAAAATTCACCATGATAAAAGTTCCAAATAGAAAATTGTTCAACATAAGAGTTATTCCTCTTGATCTAAGCTTTCCAAAGAGTCCAAATTCGTTCATTTTGGACAAAGTTTGAGGGGTCTGCGCATGGCTTGAACAGGGTTGTATCAGTTGGCAAGGATCATGTTTCAAACATCAGTACATCTTAACCTTGCATCACAATTATCATTTAGACTTAATCTCACTTGCATTTGGACCTAATTAAGTTGCTTCATGGGCATGTAAATTCCCATGCAAGCGTGCACTTCACATTGCGAATTTTGGAAGCATTTTCAAGTGTGAAAATATCACTTACATTTTGTTATAAATAGAGGTCCATTGCATCAGTTTGAAGAACTTTGCGCGCCAGCTTTGCCTCCAACCATTGAAACCCTCACGATTCAAAGGAAAACCTGATAAATTTCACTTGAAATTTGAGTTTGAATCTCACTGTTTGGAGATTCAAGAACTCCAGGATCCAAAGCCTTGCACCATTCCTAATCTACTTATGCAAGCTCCATAAGCAAGATCAAGCACGAATTAAAGCAAAAGAGATCCAGTTCTGTACGACATTGAAGGTATTTTTCCAGATTTTTCTTTCCTTCGATTCTCCCTTAATTCTCATCAATTATCTTGGATTCTTGGTTGTCTGAAGTCCTACAAATGTAGGCAAGAAGATTGAATTTCTTTGAGGTCAAATCGAAGGAACTCAGCTCATACACCTCAAAATTCAACTTCATGTATCTCTTAATATACTTGGAGTTAGGTTAAATTGAGGTGATATTCGTGATCTACGCCATTTTTTCTTTAAGATCATGTCCTCCTTTTTCATTGATGTGATAGTGATGAGAGAACCAGTCCGTCCAGGGTCATCGGAGAAGATGACCGACACTTTGCTCCGGCGATGCGTTGGATGTGTTCTGAGCCATTGGATCAATTTAAATCGTTTTAATCTTGAACGTTGCTTTTGAATACCAGACGTGTGGCGCGCTGAATCAAGCGTATCATGGAATGCGCGTTTTCCACCACTTGATCTGCCACCTCAATTAATGAGGGAGATCAAGTGGTCCACGTTTTTTCTGATTAATTGATTTTCATTTTATTTCTTTTATTTTCATTAATTCATATTAATTTTAATATTGATCCAAAAAATATGAGAGTTTCACCAAAAAATTTGAAATAAAATCCTCTTTCATTTTCTGAATTAAAATTATTTTTTGGATCATTATTAATATTTTTCATTATTTAATTGATTTTATGAATATTTTTAATTGTTTAAAAATACTTTTAAGTTTCCAAAAATTCTGAAAATTCTTCTCCAAGGTCCTTTGACCTTGTTTGACCTAGAATAAATCTCATTGTCATTTCTTTGGTGTTTTGATGAGGTTTTAGGAAATTGACCAACCATAATTTAATTTAATGCATTATTTTAATATTTTTAATTGATTAAATGCCAAATAAATTATGTAGAGCCATTTAAATTGACTTTGTGAGTTTGACTTGTGTTGTTGGGCCTTGGTCAAGGTTGATTTGACTTTGTTAGATTAAGATCATTGGATTTAGGGGATTGATGGAATATATATTCCATCTCCCAAAATGAATGAATGATCTTAATTTGGTAAAAGTCCTTCTTTGTCCAATTTATGTTTGATCCATTCCCCTCCTTCTTTATCTCATTCCCCTTATTTATACATTTATGTCATGGATCTATAATATCTCTATATCCTAAGGCTAGGTGGTTGCAAAATCAACATAAGTGTGGATGAGATTAGGTCCCCCACTTTGCATATTCTTTTTGTGTGTGGTATGTTTCATGAGCATAGTTAATTGTACTATGTCTCTAACATGCATTAACACCAAAATTCTATTGCCCGACCTCAAATAGTTGTGACTTTTACATAAGTCCAATTACGATTTCTTAACATAACCCTAAATTTTGAAACAAAAGGCATAGCATTCTAGTTAGTGAGATTGTAAGTCTTCCCTCTTTCATGGTATTATGTGAAAACTTGGCCTTTTTCTTTCCTTTGGAAGATGTCTTGGTTCAAGAATCCATGCTTGTGATAAGTGGGTTGAGTATTATCCAAAGAATGACTTAAACAAAAGCAAATAAAAAGCAATACTAACTTCTAATTCATTAATAACTAACATTTAATTTCAAGTCATTTACTTTTAATGCACTTTAATTTTTTAAAGCTTTATTCATTTGCCATTATTCATACCATTCAAGTTGTTTATGTTAATGTCATTTTCACTTTGTCCACTTGGACCATATTTTGTGATATTGTGATTGTGTATATTGTGATTGTTTGTGTGGTCTTTTGACCTTAATGTACAAAATAAGAACAAAAACCCTAAAAAAATATGTTGTGTGGACTGTGGGTGTGATCTGAGATAATTGGACTTAGAATTTAGGCAAAATTCCCTATGCAAAGGACTTGGCCAATGCCAATTTTCATGAGACCAATTTCTTGTGAATTGAAACTTCATCTGATACATCATTGAAGATCCATTTGAGTTCATTTGCAACATGATCATTGTGAAGCTGTTATTTTGAACCTGTGACTTATGCCATCTTGGAAGTCATCTGATACATGGGAAATCTTAAAGAAGATCATGGAGTTGCTAAGCTTGGATGTGTCTATCTTTATTTGATGCCTTGCTCTTCAACTTGCTATTTGTGTATTGATTGTTGTGTGATTCTAAAGTCCAAGGGAAATTCGGGTTTCTATATGACATTCTTGTCTATTGGATTGCAACCCATTGGTCAGATCTTTTCAACTCTCAACTTTTAATTTTATGCTTAAGATTAGTCTCTTCATCTCTTCCCCACTTCTTTAATTTCAAAATATATTCCCCTTTTTATAAAATCTTCTTTGCTTATGTATGATTTTTAAACATTGACCTTATTGCAAACTAGAAACTTTGGCCTTATGCCATTGCATTTTTTAAAAATCTTTTCTTAATCAAAACTTGTAAATAAATTTAACTATACTTGACTTAAAATTTCAAAACCCAAAAATAATTAACACTCATTCAAACCATTTTTAGGACCTTGTGCCTTTTAAACTTAAAATTTTGTTAAAAAACAATGCACTCACTTTGAAATTGATACCACGAACTACGAGTTTTGACCTCTCATTTTTATGTTTGTACGTAGGCACAAGTCCGAAGGTCTTCTCAAACACAAAAATATAATTAATGAATTCTTTTCTCATCCCCTCATTCTATTTATTGCAAACATCATTTTGTATAAAAACACATATGCACACAAGAAAGGGCTCCCTAGGAGTACTTAGGATACTTTGGGTGCTAACACCTTCCCTCTGTGTAACCAACCCCCTTACCTGTAATCTCTGGAATTTTATTAGTTTTGATTTGAAAACTTCTTATTTTTTGGATTTTGTTCGTACTTTTCCCTTTTCCCTTGGAAACAATAAAAGCGCGGTGGCGACTCTGGTTTTATTGACGTCTAGCTTATCCATAGCTTGATGGTCACGAATTTACCGCTACATTCACAGATGGAGGAAACCTGGTCTTCTTATCCTTTTCTTTTTCTTTTTCTTTTATAATATTGGTCGTGCTTTTATGCCTTGGCAAAAATGACAATATTTAAAATATGTTTACCTTAATACTTGGTGCATTTATTCAGATTTGCATGCTCGGTGTATTGTATTTCTTTGCTTTGTTGTTGTCTAGTCCACTTTATCGGTTGCTAGTCTCCTCGCCTTAGATTGATTAACGAGTTTTTATTGCGTTAGGACTTGGTATTTATTCATTAAATTTTAAATTTTTTTGCCTTGTGGGAATTTCCAGTGTCCGTCGAACTCAGTATTCCCAATCAGAGTTTCATCTCTACTAGCTTCGATTGGGAAGACTTGAGGTTGTTATTCAGCGTCGCTAGGATTCGTCCCTAGCCAAAGGTAAGTTTCTTGTTCCTTCCCCGGAGTTGACCTGGTTCAGGGTATACTTTTACAAGCTCCACCGCCTACGCTCTTGGAGTGGCTAGTTACTAAGAGGGGGTCCGCCAGTTGTATTTTGAAGTGTTTTTGCCATGTGTGGAATCTGCATCATAATAGTGGCTAATGCCACCCTGCAAGAGATTACAAGACCATTTATAGTTGCAATGTCTCAAAGTTAGCAGATTAATCATGGAAATCGTTAAATACCTTTGTTAAATACTTAGCTCACCAAGAAAGTCACGATGGTAGTATATTCTACCTTTTCTTTACTTATTCCTCGATTGACTGTGCAGTAGGTGGATGTGGACATCCTTTCGTTAATATGGTGGATGTGCTCGTCCAACACGGGGTTTTTCCATGTACCTTTAACCGACATGCGTTACTAGGCTGTTGGTGTCTTCGTAGTTGTCGATTATTCATAATAGTAGAGATTTAACTATCTCTGAGCGGCTGCTCGGGGCAACGTCTTAATTAATGATCAACTGAGTAGTATATATTTTGTCCCTTTATTTTGAGGTAGATGTCATTCTCAATAATCTTCTAAAATTTAGTCAGCAATTTGCTTCCAGGGAATGTAGAAGTTCATCCCCAAGGATCCGACTGGATTTGGCTTACTCCGAGACTACTGCTGAATGGGGATGAGGTTTTTTAAGAGCTTATATGCTAAGCCCTTCTTCGGTCCATGAGGATCGAGATTAGTTTCCTTTTATGATGTACTATCTCCAGGTGGATTGGCATAGTCAGGCGTTAAGTTTGATAAGACGATCAGGCAAAGGCATCTTGGACGATATTTCCTTTCAAGGTTATTAGAAACCTAGCGTTCCTTCCTCCCATCTATTCTTTCTTTCTGAGAGTGCAAGTCTTCGTTATTATGTGAGAGTAAGATATCAAATTACTAAAGGTCCAAGGATCTCCGCTATCATGTGCATTCATATCCAATTGTTGGAGGTTTGGTTGACTGTGCCAGATCATAAATTATAACGGGGAATCTGTAATACCCCGTATTTCCTTAAATTCCTAAAATCATATTAATTGAGATCAATTGAGTTCCTATGTTCTCTAAAAGTTATAAAATGGGATAAATAGAGTAAATAGTAAGTTCAGGTTGACTTAATTAATATTAATTGGGACTGGCCTTTTATTAATTGGGACATTTTGGTATCACTAATAATGGGTCAATAGCTCTGGAAGAACAAAAATTATAAGTTTGGTGCCACTTGAGATATTGTTTTTGCTACTAGATACCACTTACTAACCACACAAATAATCATGGCCACTTGTCAATGACCTTTGACTCACCACCACATGTTATAACACACTTGCCTTGTGTATTTCTCTTAGTAGAGCCATCAAAAGAAAAGGAAAGGATAGGAAGAAAGAAGTAGCTCAAGGGAAAGGTAGAAGAAGAGAAAACAAGGCTAGTGGGGAATAAGAAGAAGAAGAATAAAGATAGGAACAAACACCATCATCTCTATCATCATCGTCATCTCATCTTCAACAACTTCTCCTCTTCCATTCTTGAGGTGGGTTCTAGTTAGAAACCCTAGATTTCTAGAGGATTAGGGTTGTAGAATCATAGATAAATCATGAATAATACATGCTATGTGATGAATATCTCTCTTGATGTTGTTGTTTTTATGAACATGTGCTTGATATGTTCTTCATGAGTATTGTGAATGGTAAGGAATCCTGAATTGGTGGTGCTCATCTCCGATAAGGCGACACAAGGGTGAATTTGCAAGGTTAGAACTCCAATGCTTAAGTCAACTTATATTTAAATAGAGTGTAGTCAAAAGTGAAGATAAGAAAACGTACATTGAACAAATTATGTGACGAATTCTATACCTTGGATCATTTTAGAGTGGATCGACATGGATTTGGACCTTGGCATTTTGGACCTTTGGTCGACCCAATATATATATACACACCACTAGACCGCTTTTCGACCTCTTATGACATGACATAAAGTAACATGTACACATACATTATTTTCTTCCATGCTCTCCATTATATTAGTGAATCATTGTCCTACATGCTCTCCATTATTCAACTCATTTATTCGCTCTAAACTGTTTTTGACATTGTTTTCTTCCAAACTGAACCTGTGACAACCATACATTATTTTAATCTTGCTCATGATCATTTACAAAATATATTTATATACCATTTTGCTACATAAGAAAACATAATTATCCTCATTATTCATTTATTATGTACAATTCAGCAACCATTAAAAGTTCATTATATTCTAGTGTTTTCCAGCATGCTTTGTGCCATAAAATCTTATTTGAGTTAGGGATTTTCTATCACAAAGATGTCATTCAATTTTCATACTTGTGTTAAGTCTAAACATGGCATAGATAATTATGTATTTTTTATCTATGATTATCATAATTGTAATGATATATTTGTAGGGCCCCTAAAATGGGGCGGCTTAGGTCCCTCACCGGGTACCCGACCAATGACGTGCCATCCAAGGTATAACCCTCACGTGGCTGAGGGTTCTTCCTAAGAGAAGACGTAGACGCTAAAGGTTATTTCATATCATTAATGCATGAACGAAGTCATACCTATGATTATCTAGTAAATAGACACTCAAAATCTCCCCTAGTCAAGAGGGAGAAGTTACTATTTCTTAGGAGTTCCTTAAACCCTAGGCATAAAGGTCTATATAAATATCTCAAACTTAGAGTTGAGGGAGACTACTCATAATAAAAAAACATACATCTTAAAGCTGCAGAACTTCTCACCTCATGCGAGTTTGCTCTCTCATAATTATAACAACACCAAATAGGGTTTCTTACCATAGTGAACAAGCCCTCGCAGAAAACCACTTCATTTGGCTACCCCCACCAACATAGGGGTGTCACGAATTATGTACTTTTTGACAAGTACAATGGAACCCATCGTGGGGACTCAGTAAAACTAACCCGGACCACACCTTTTGTTACCATCACTTCTTAGATACTCACTAAAACCTTCAATCATACGCCTAGTTATTCCCAATCATGGTTTCTAGGAGAGAACAATCTTCCACGTTGGAGGATATTGGAGGTAGCAATGATTCCAATGCCTTGACGGAGATGCGTGCTGCCATGGACAAACTGTGCCACCAAAATCAAATCCTGGAGAACAATGTCCTCAAAATCCCACAACGCCAACAAGAGGCTACCCCCACAAAGAAGGTGAAAGTGATGGACCCCTATCCATTTTTAGAATAAATACGGGAAGCGCCTGTCCCATAAGGTTTCTAGCCTTCCTCCTTGGAGAAGTTTGATGGGCGTAGTAATTCTTATGGGCACGTCATTTCCATCAACATACATATGGCCATAATCAAAGTGTCTGACTCCTTGAAGTGCACGCTATTGTCTAGAACTTTTAGAGACATGACCTTGCGATGGTACATGGGCCTACCCCAAGCTTCCACCTCAAGTTACCAGGCTCTAGTGAAAAAACCGTACGCAATTTCAAAGCCAATTGACATAGGAAAGTGTCCATCATCAGCATGTTTAAAATACGACAGAGTCCCTTAGAGTTACTAAGGGATTACCTTGCTCGTTTCAATGAAGCTACCATTAGATTCATCCACTGAAACAAAGAGATGTTCGTGGGAGTGTTCCAGAATGGTCTCAAGGTGTGGAGTTTCAATGAGTCTCTTGCCCAAAGGCCATCCGCTTCGTTAGAATAGGCGGTCATAAGGGAGGAGTGCTACATAAAGAGCAAGGAGAGAAACACTTAGAAAAATCCTATGATATAAAATAATAGGTATCTAGCGCCAAAGTCTTGAAACACTTACGAAAGTGAAACTATAATGCCTTTGTCAAGGAAAAAGAAGCGTTCAAACGAGAAGGAAATGAGCTCGAGATCTTCACGCCCCTGAACACTCGTCGTGAACAGATTTGGTGGGAGGTTATTCCTTTGTATGATATCCATGCGCCTCCAACCCCAAAGAACGATGTTATGGGACTTGAACAAATCAGATAATGTACATTCATAAATTTAAAAGACACAAACAGAACACTGCTAGCAACTCAAGAAGGATATTGAGCGGCTAATCTAGGAAGGGAACCTCAAGAATTATGTCAAAAGTGATCCCTCCATAAGATCAAATGGGTCCAACTTCCATGGGTGGGTCGACACAGGAATCCCATGATCTTGAAAGGGAAAGAAGTTATACTCTCAATACAATTTTAGGAGGATTCACTAGGGGCAGAGAGACGATTTCTTCCCGCAAAATGTATGCTTGATATGCGTTGAATATAGAAAATATCTCCAAGGAGCTAAAGGAAGTAGAAACGAAGATTCTCGAGACTGAAATTGCCTTTTTAGAAAGAAAAAAAATGCAACGGGCATCGACCACCAAATTGACGACCCCATGGTCAACACAGTTAGGTGTGATGGTTGGGAAATCATAAGACTTCTCATGGACCAAGAAAGCTACTAGGATGCATATGAGAGGCTTCGCCTCTACCCATACGATCGGAAAGCCTTCAAAGGGTCATTAGCTGGATTATTTGGGGAGCAAGTTTAAGTGAAATGCTACATCATACTAAGGACCACCTTTGGAGTGGGAGAAAAAGTCAAGGAGATCAAGGTTAGGTATCTAGTTATAGACTCCCCTCTTCTTATAACATGATTATAGGGCGTCCAACTTTTAATCAATTGGGAGCTTCCTTCTCTACTTTGTATTTATGCATGAAATATCCGCTCTTCGACGGGCATGTTGGAGTCATCCAAAGGGATCGGTAAATTTATCGGAAATGTTACCTTGAGAGTCTTAACTTGAAAATAGTTTAAACCATGGGCGTGAATACCAGGAAGGTTGGTTTAGGAATCAAGCCTCTAGAATAAACTTTTTAAGATGAAGAGGCTCCCCCTTAGAAAGGCAAGAAGATATGAGACTGAAGTCTCAACGGGAATTCCCCCTAATGTTTTTCCGTGTTATTTTTATTTGTTCATATTGTCGTTATTTTTTATTAGGCGAGTATTATATCTCCGCCTCTTTAAGAACTAGTTATTTTTCTAGGGACACACTCTTTTCCCACTGTGCCTCATAAGGGGTGGGTTTTTTTAAAAAGCTCCCAATGTTATTATTTCTTAAATGTTTGCATTTTTGTCTTCTCTTTCTCTTATAAGAAACCTAAGGATATTCTAAACCTATGCAAGGGATCCATGTCGCCTTAAGGGGACAATATCATTAAAAGACCAAGATAAGGCTCTAATACAATAAAGCAAAAACAAGACTAAGTGGACAGACAAGACCATACAAATGATAAAAGGAAGTTAATGCAAAAATTACCAAAAGGGCATGTCCGTTTAAGTTTTTACACCCCCCCACACACACATATATAATAAAAGCCACAAAGGGCTAAATAGACAAAAGATAAGAAACCCATTCACTGGTCCTTCTCTAGGTTGCCTCCTCCACGAGTACTTTTTGGAAGGAAATGGACGAATCACCTCCTCTCATCACCACATCATAGTTGGGACCATCTTGAAGACCTATCTCCTAATGGGATCCTTCAGGCTCTATGAGGAATGCCTCCTCCTCATCCACCAAATGGGAATCACGTATGACTTTAAAAACATCCAGCATGCCCAAATCCATCTGGGGATAGAAGAAGGACACATATTCCTTTGCACGCTAAAAATAAGTACCATAAATAGCCACCAAGTCATCATTAAGATATGAAACCTTTCCCTTTAAATCCTTTTCGAAACGGAGGGCGTCCTCCAAGGATGTCCTCAAAGAATCCTATTTGGTAGTGATTTCATTGGCCTTGGCCTCTACACCAACCAACTTGTTATCCCAAGATTCCTTATCCTTTTGCAAGGTCTCCAATAGCTTATGGATTTGCGAGTAAATATCCTTGAACTTCTTGATCTTCTTCCTTGAATATTTCTCCCTCTGCTCTTTCCTCTCCCAATCGACACACTTCAGCATTAACGTTCTAAAAAAAGGTTTTCCTTCATGTCAATGAGGGTAGAAGGCGGTTTAACTTTGAGGATCTTATAGTCTCCAAGGAAATTCTCAAAGAAAGAGATATAAGAGCCATTATATTGAAAGGCATCAAAACCATAGTCATTCCATAAAGAGAGTTTGGCTGGTGGGGCCTCGCCACCAGGTGGTATCTGAGTGTCCACCTACCACGAGCTTGCCTCTTCTTGTCGCATCACGCGAAAAACCGGCGGGAAAAGAAACATCAACAGAGTCGCCACCGTGCGTTATTTATCCCAAAAGAGGGAAAGGAAACGCTCAGAGTAAACCTGGAAAGAGCATGGTCTCGCGACCAAAGAGAATGGGTTCGGGAGTCGGTTATGCGAAGGGAAGGTATTAGCACCCCTACGCATCCGTAGTACTCTACGGGATCCACGCACAAAAGGAAGGATAAACGGTTGCTAAACACTGCTCACACTCACACACACTGGCTGGAAGGAGACAAAAGAAACTGACTGAAACTGAACTCGGCAGGATGTCGCATCCTGGGCCTACTTAGTCTATCAGGCATAGACATCAGAGTCGAAGTAGTTCGGACTGGGGAAACGACACATGCTCGCTAGGATGTCGCATCCTATGCATACGTATCTTCTCGGACGAGAGAAGAATCAGAGCATTCGTAGCTCGGCTGACACGCACACAAACAAACACAGGCAAAGGCAAACATGGAGCCTGAATGCCAATCACTGGACTTACATCAGCATCTGAACCAAAACACACAAGAAGGCAAACATGGAGCCCAAATGCCAATCACTGGACTTACATTGACATCCGAACCTAAACACACGCACACTGGAACCCAAATGCCACTCGATGGACTTACATCAGCTTCCAAGCACACAACAACACAACAAGTTGATAGGGAGTCGGGGACTCGAGCCTATAACTGTCAAGCACACACTCAAACAGACAGACAACAAATTGCTAAGGAGTCAGGCACTCGAGCCTAGCAACTGTCAGACAACACACACAAAAAAAGAAAAGGGCGCCCGGAGAGATCAGCTCAATCTCCTGCCTACATACTTCATCTGGTATGAAGATCAGGGCGATGTAGTTCCCCTACGGAGGGATAAAGGACTAGCCTAACCAGATAACAGAGGGAGACACAACTAGGGAGACTACGACTCGAGCCTAGATGTTATCATGCAAATCAACCCTAAGTTAAGGTTTCTAGCTAAATGGCACAAGGGCCAACCTATCCTAAGCATGGCTCACACAGGAAGCAAGCCACACACACACTTAACTTGCACAGGAAGCAAGCCAAGCAAAACCTACTTGCACAGGAAGCAAGTCTAAACTACTCCTAACTTGCACAGGAAGCAAGTCAAACAATCCTAACTTGCACAGGAAGCAAGTCAAACAATCCTAACTTGCACAGGAAGCAAGTCAAACAATCCTACCAGCACAGATAGCACACGCTATACACAAACAAGTGGCTCAAACAAGGGTTAGGTTTTAGTCAAGGGGTCATATCAACCTCGACAAACAAACCTCTGGAACTGGGTGAATGTTGCTCTTAACCTTGCCATTGAGGGGCTAAGGTGAAGCAGATGAAAGGATGAAGTGAGGATGAGACCTCACAGCTCTTATCCCTGGCCTGGGAGAGCTCAAGACAAGAATGTGTGGGTTCAGAAAGTGGGAACCCTTCTACACATTTAAAACTGACTCAACTGTGCCATTGCACAAGATCTTGGGTTTGTATCTGCAATGCATCAACACAGTGGTGTGAGCAAAGCAGATGACACACTGAATAGTGGGGGATAGATTGCATATCCCTACCTTCCACCAATTGCCTCTTCACTTAGGAGGACTTTGACTCTATGCAAGGGCAAAAGTAAACAGTCACAAACATTGCCTCTTAAGGAGGACTTCAGACAGTTTGCCCGGCCAAGTAACAGACCGGGTCTCCAGACTACATGAAGTAAAAGAGATTATACCTCAAGCAAGTTGCTAAAAAGCAAAGCAAAGCAAGTTCAGAGAACTTAAGCAACTAAGGTACCTGAAAAAGTCAAAACAATCAGCAAACAGTTCAAAAGTTTAAATCAAAAGGAATTGGTAAACAGTCAACACAGATGGTCAACTGTGCAAGGCACAAGACTCAAACACATGAGTCAAACCTACAAAACAAAGGTTAGCATATGATAAACAATCAAGTTCAAACAAGTTTGAATGATCTTTGAGGCATCGGTGCTTAACCTGAAACAGGAACTCAATTGTAAGCTCAAAAGACCACTAGGACTAGCCTAGGGTCAAGGATGGAAGAAAAAAGTCAAAACAGCAAAGAAAAGTCAATTAAAGTCAAGTTCAAACATTTAAGAATCAATCTCAATTGGGCCCACATTCAAATCATGCATTATTATCATTTCATGAACATTTGCAATCAAAGTAAGGCAAATGGAAGCTCAAAGAAGTCAACAGAATGACTTGCATCAAAAGTCAACCCAAACATTTTCAAAAATCATCAAATAAATCACACTCAATCCTAACATCTAGCATGGCAAGCATGTCAAATTTCATGGCATTTGGATGAGAGGAAGGCAGTCAATTAAAATCAAGAAGTCAACATAATTTCAAGTAAACACAATGAAAGTCAACAAACATGGGTCAACTTCAAAAAATCATATCAAATTGAAAACAGATGAGAAATGAATGAGATTAACACCAATGCAAAGATCAAGATGTCTAGTTATCACATATGAAATTTCATGATCATACAATAAGATATGAGAATTTCACAAAGGATTTGGCAACATGTATCACATAAAGTCAACATTTGACTAGGCAGGGAAGAAAATTCTCAAATAAATGGAAAACAGCACAATCAATTCCAAGAAAAAATCACACATGAACCAGACATGTAAGGGAGAGATCATGCAAAATTTGGGGTCATTTGGATGTAAGGAAGCATGTCAATCAAAATTGGGAAAATGCACATTCATGTTGTGACACCAAATGTAATACCTAACTTCAAAAAATCAAAGCTCTCAATCCACATATGATAAATGCACAAACTTTATATGGACACAAAGGTGAATGAGTCTAGTTTTACCACAAAAAATTTCAGGACCAATGGATGCAATATGATCATTTCACAATGGTTTTGGCAACATGTATCATTTTTGGTCACATAACACAAACCCTAGAGCCAATTAATATCCAATGATCAGAAAAAATATTAAAAATCATGGTAAAATACTAGACATCCAACAGGTTACAATGCAAAAACTCCCATGTTTTTTGGAGTTGAAATGAATTAGAAATGAATTGTTGAAGATGAGTGAACAAAAGGATGAAACATGAATACATGGCATGAATGGAAAGTCAAACGCGGTTGACCTGGTGGCATATTTGTAAATACGCGTTTCATTAAGCAAAACGCACCGTTTAGGGCGTATGAATGAAATAACCTGATTGGTTATCTTCCAATAGAACAGTAACAATGAGCAACAGCAGCCAATGGCATTCAGACTTTCTGGAAAAATGTGGTTAGGGTTTTAACAGCAGCAAACATGCATTCATCTTCATGTGATCATCCAAAATAGAATTCGACAGCATCAAGCATACAGCATGGCATTGGAATAACATTCTTCAAACAATCATACGCCAAACAACAGACAAACAAATTTCCACGAATTTTCTGGGCAGGTTTAAGTAACAGCACAGCAACAACATTATGTTCATCATCAGCAAAAATCGAAAATGAGAAAAATGCCCAGAAAACTGAATCAAATATACCATTCTCATCAGCATTCAACATACAACAAGAATATGACAACCAAACTCACTAACTCATCCTAAGCAAGGTAACTCGAGTGAAAATAAGTTTGAGCACACAAAAGAAAATTCAGATTTCTCACGCATCTCTTAATCATTTTAATTGATTCAACTTGCTTTAGACTCAGCATATCATGAACTACACAAAGCATAGCATGGATTTGGAGAATGAAAGATTCGAAAGTTTACCAATGTGAAGAGCAGAAGAAGATGCAGCCACTTTCTGGCTTTGAATAGTTGAAAAAGATGAAGATTGTAGCTCCAAATGATGAATGCTTGAGGACTTCGAGCTTAACTATGTCAATTTCAGCTTGAAACCACATCTGCCATTGAAGGGTGCTTGGAGAAAACAGTCGGGTTTTGTGCTTACAGTAGGGAAATGAAACTTGTAATCAACTCAAAATGGTGAGCACATGAGGAAACCAACCAAACAGCTCAAGTTCTTTTGGAGTTTTTGGAAGAACTTTGGAAAATGGCTAAGAATGGATTTTAGAGAGAGTGAGATTTCTGTGCATTCAAGAGGCTGCTGTTGGTTCCTCATGACAGAAAATGAGGTTAAGGTATTCTCAAGCTAGGCCATGCTTATTGGACATTGCTTTGTGGTAAGGTTTGGTTTTTTTTTCCTTTGTGCTTTGGACAGAAAGTTTGTAATGCAAACAGCAAGGTGAGGTTTGAGAGAGTGTGAAGATCTTTTGTGGTTAGAGGCTGCTGCTAGCAGGGTTTTTTCATGACAGAAAAGTGCAGTTTGGATTGTATCAAACCAGGCCAGGCTAGGTTTTGGAAGTTCTGGACAGAGAATTGGAAATGCAAAGCAAGGTCAAATGCAGTTTTAGGATCAGTGCTTTTTTTCCTGCAATGTGTTTGGTCGTGGCTGCAATTGGTTTCATGACAGGAAAATGATGGAGGGTGTGGTCAAGCCAGGCTTAGTTCATTGAGTGTTTGGACAGAAGAATTGGAACATGCAAGATGTGATTTTTTGGGCATCCAAGAGCCAAAAGGTTTTCTGTTGTGTGTTTTGTGGTGGGAGAACAAGGGCCAGGCTTGGTCTTTTGTGTTTGACAGCAAATTGGAAAATGGCCAAAATGCAGTTTTTAGAACAAGGTTTTTATGCTGTGTTGTGGCTGCCAAACTGGTTTCATTTTGATGAAAATGGTGGTGAAAAACAATGGCCAGGATTTGTGTTCTTTGAGAGTTTTTGGAGAATGATTGAAGCAGGTTGGTTCTGCCGTGTATGTTGGCTGTTAGCAAGGTTTGGCAATGATGAATGGATGGTCAAAACACAATGCAAGGCTAGGCTTGGTGACTTTGATGTTTTGGACAGAAAAAGAAATGCATACACATGAAGCTTGAGAGAGTGTCCAGTTCTGTTATATTGGTTTGTGTTTGTTGGTTATGTTGCTGTCATTGGTTCCTCATGACAGGAAATGTTCAAGAGTTCTATTTTATGTTGTTTGTGGCAGGGCAATGCATTTGTCACTTTGAAGTTTTGACAGCCCTTTGGAAGATGGCCAAGATGCAGTTTTTAGAAGATGAATGAGGGTGGTTTTGTGTGCAATGCCATGGCTTGTGACTGCAATTTTTTGTGTTCAAAATGATAGAAAAAGGAGGTATCAAAATCTGCTGTTGGCAGTTTCCTTGTGGTTTGGAGTTTGACAGGTTTTAGAAAAATGGCCAAAATGATTTTTTTATCAATGAAGCTCTATTGGTTTTGCTCCTAGTAGTGTTTCACATGACAGGAAAATGATGGAAAAATTCTGCTATGCTGTGGCCAAAGTATGGTTCATGGATTGGTGAGATGGATTTGTTGCAAACATGTACTTTCCTCCTCAATCCAAGCAAGCAAGGGATGGCTCTTTCTGTTGGTTATCTTGCTGCTAATGAGGCTTCAAATGACAGCAAATGTGCTTCCAATTTTCTGTTTTCAAAGTACAAAGCAAGGCATGGTGGATAGCATGGGGTAGCATGGTTGAATTTGTACTTTTCTTCCAATTCAAGCAACTAAGCATGGATACATGATGGGTGCAAGTACTGCATAATTTGACTTGGCAAACATGTTTTAAATGATATTTCTGAGCTGTTCCAATTGGCCAAATGTTAGAAAAATGTTTATATCAAAAAGTCAAACATTGGTCAAACTTGCATTTAAATGAGATAGGTCAAAAAATGCCATTTTTATTGGTGAAGTTTTGGCTCATGAAATTTATATTTTTGGAAAGAGGGGATCAAATGTGACTTGTAGGAAAAAACCCCACCAAAATTGGCCAAATGGTTTGAGAGATATGGCCCTTTGAAGTTCAAGAATTTCTGAAATCGATTCGATCATAACTTGCCAACCACACATGGGAATTGAGAGTTCTTGGACTTTTTGGAAATGGGAGAACAAGATCTTCAACTTTCATGTTGGGCAAAAATTCATTTGAAGCTTGTATCATGATGTAAGTTTGAGGATCAAGACTTTCCATTTATGGCAGGTTTCAGTTACAGGTCCAATTTCCATTTTTTGGAAATTTCTGATCTGGCTTCAAATTCTTCCATGATGGTGTTTGACATGATATATGAGGACTATTCGGCCATGAACGAGCTCTCACAAACCAATTCCAATCATCAAATCACTGATTAAATGGACAGTTGACCAACAGTTGACTTTTAGGGTTTCTGTCTGATTGTGCATTGACTGATGACCTCTGAGCCTTCAACCCTTGACATGAACACTTCAAATGGACCTCCAAGTCATGTGAACTTGTTGGACAAACCCTAGGGCTTTGGCTCCTTGAGAATTGCACTTGCTTGCTTGGTTGACTGATCTCCTGATCAGTTTGACCTAATTCCTTGATTGGCTTGCACTTGAGGCAAAAAGAGGCAATGCAATGCTATGCAATGGACCATGATATGCTATGACCTAATATGAAAATGTATGTACAATGATAGGTGCAAATTTGAGGTGCTACACTTCTTGCCTTTGATAATGAAGCTATATGAATGACTCTAGGGGATATCTGTTTCCCGATGCGTAACATGGACATTGTCCCATCATTTCCTCCGCTTCTCTAGAGTAAACTTTTCCATCTGACGTGTAACATAATACATAAGGGTCACACACTAATTTAGGGTACCCATAGTTCAAACCTTACTCGGATATTCATAAGGGAGTAATCTCCCTCCTACCACAGCTCAATTAATGTGCGTGAAACTATAACCTCAAATTTCTCCAGGAGACAAACTATTTTTACCTCTCTGAGGGTAAGTTACTTATCGTCATATCCTGCAATGACCACAAGCTTATCCTTCCATGCCAATGGAAAGAGAGGGGCACCATCTACCCCTACCATGACGCGAGAGCCCTCTACCCCCCTCACTCAAACGATCTTATCCTTCCAACCCTTATATTGATTAGAGTAGGGAATTTCTCACCAGACCTCCTTTGGTTACTCAACTTCCTTTTAAAGGCTTAGTTGCATAAAAGAAAAATAATAATCCAACAACAGGGAAGATTCCAGCCCTTCATACACCATCTCGAAGGCCCTAGTGAAACCCCTGGTTTAGGGGTTAGTTGAGAAGGTGCGCCATTAAGAACCCTGAGGACCTCCACTGTAAAAGGAGAAAATGGGAAATAATTCCAATTTCCTTGATAAGGTGAAGGTAAACGTAAAAGTAAGGGGATGGAGAGTCAGAAGGCAAGACCATTATGACCCTCTCTGATGGAAAACATGCCTTCTAAATGACCATCTCTTCGTCTTCTAAAGAAGAGACATTCATCTCCATCCAAAGGAGAGGGTACCCTCCTCAGTGGTATAAAAATATCTAATATACCTGACTTCTTTATACATAGCAGAAGGGGCAACCATTATCTATTTTTTCTTGGGAAAACAAAAGAACAAAAAAAATTACCACCACCATTGCTAATAGGACTAGTAAATCCCTCAATCTCACAACTCTATGCTAACATAGACCCTACTATAAGTCTTTTGTCTAAAATCCATACTTGAAAGAGTTGTGGATAAGGAATAAGCTAGAATAAGCTTGTAGAAGACTGGGTAGATTGAAAATAAGGGAAAGCTTGTAAAAAAATCATGTGAAATGAGTACAGAAATGAAAAAGAGGATTGGGAAATAATTTATAACAAAATTGAAGCCATAAGTGTTCAAAAACCTTTTAGGCTCCTCTAGGAGCTTTGAAAGAACTTACCACATTTATGACACATGTTAGTATTGTTTAGAGTCTAAAAACCTAAGCCATAATTGCTTATGTTAAATGAAATCAAGCATATTTATCTGAGTGATTGATGGTTGACATCCCCAAATGACACTCTGGCTACTCTGAAGACACCTTGCAAGGAGGTGATGACTCGCCCCTAATTGAGGAATTCATCTCAAACTAAAGGATTCACTTCCAGCTGAGGTACTGTCTCCAAACTGAGGGACTCACCCCTAAATGATGAATTTTCCTCCAAATAAAGGAGTCGCCTTTAGATGAAGGAATCGTCCCTAATTGAGGGACTCGTTTATAACTGAAGAATTCGCCTCATACTAAAGGAGTCACCTTCATCTTAGGGACTCTCTCGTAACTGAGAGAATCACTCCTAATTGAGGAATCCATCTCCAACTCAAGAAGCCTCCTTCAATTGAGGGACTCACCTCCAACTAAAGGAGTTGCCTTTAGCTAAGGGACTCGCCTCTGACCACAGAGTTCAAACGAACAAAATGATAAGCTTAAAAACACTTCACCCTTTACAAGCCCTCGTGCTTGAAGGAATGTATAATGATATATTTGTTGGGGAGATCAAATGTGGCGGCATGTGTCTCTCACTAGGTACCCGCCATATAACATGCCTCCCAAGGCATAACAATTATGTGGCAGGTGGCTCGTCCTAAGGGGAGACATAGAGATTAACAGTTATTACATATCATAGTTGCATGAACAAAGTTATACCTATGACTCCCTAGGAAATAGGTAGTAAACACCCCCTAGTTAAAATGGATGAGTTACTACTTATTAGGAGTTCCCAAAACCCTAGGCCCAAAGGCCTTTATGAATATCTCAACCTTAGGATTGAGGGGGACAACTCGTAATAATACACAACATACATCATAAATCTTCTCACAAAACGTGAGTGATAACTTGTTATTTGCGAGTTATTATAAATCTTAATACTTGAGTTTATCTCTCTATTTTAGATATTTAATAGCTTAATTTATTGCATGTTGCTGTTTTTTAGTAGTTTATAAATAGTACAATATGTGCTCTCTTTTATTAGTTTTTATTTATTTGTTGCATGTGTATAGTTAACTTCTGATGAGGCCTGGAACAACAGTTCTGGTATAGCGTATTAACCCCAATTGAAAAAAGAGAGCTGGAAGCAGTAAAAGTTAAAGAGAGGTTTCATCCATTCTTCTAGGGAACACATGGAAATAATCTGCATAATGAAGGATATTTGAATTAAATATGCAAAGGGATAAGATCAAGGCGCTAGAGGACAAAGCATTGCACCATGGTACAACCACTAAAATGACTCATTGTTGTAAAAAGAACAAATACAAACACAACCACCTGAATACCTGCACTACCAACCTGCCACATTACACCTTGTCCCCCACATGTTGATTGTATATGATTATGCAATGGTACAAAATGGAAGAATTGGAGGCAATTATGTTGATTTTTTTGGGCTAGAGTTCACGAAATCACATAAAACCCATGATCCAAGACAACACAAAATCCTAGTTGGATGTGACTATAAAAGGATCTCTTAGTGGAAATAGAGAGAGGTTTAGTATTTTAGAGAAAGAAACACTTAGAGAAAATAAGGGTAGATATTGAGCTAAACAAGGCAAATAAGTCGTCTCTTGGCGATTATCAATTAAAAGAAGACGAAGAAGTTACTCTTAGGTTTCTATTTCTTTTTATTATGTGTTTAAGAATGTTTATCGCATGAGCCAGTATCGATGTATGTACTATGTAACACCCCGATAATAATAAAATAATTATTTAAATTGAGTTAATAATATATTTATTAATTTAATTAAATAATTGGAAATTTTATTATTATTATTATTGGATTATTATTATTATTGGAAAATATATATATGTTGGAAATAAGGAAAAGAGCCCATTTGGAGTAAAAAGGTTTTTCGTGAAAAACAGAGAAGCGATCGTGAAAGAGGAAAAGGGCAAAGAGGCAGAGCAAGAGGAAGAAGGTTGGAGAAGAGAAGAGCTTGGAGCTTAGAGATTCGCCGGATTAACTCAGGTAAGGGGGGTTTATCGTCGTTTAATGGGGATTATGGGTTAGCATGTAATGGGTAGTGATAAACCGTTGAATTGACCCTAATTGGGATTGTGAATGCTGAAAATTATGTTGGATAAACTGTGATTAGGCTGTAATTGAATCTGTGTTTGGGTTAGTTGTGATTTTCCGAAAACGTAGCTTTTTACGGAATTGGAATCGGAGGTCCGGAAGTCCTCCAACGGCGGAAAATGCGGAGAATTCTGCATTTTGCCTTGTGTTAGTGCAGGAACAGCTTTCTGTCTTGCGTTAACCGGTTAACCCAGGGTGTTAACCGGTTAACACTGTTGTGATTTGTGAAAAATTGCTGTTTTGTCTGCGTTAACCGGTTAACCCAGGGTGTTAACCGGTTAACACTGTTATGATTGCTGAGATATTGCTGTTTGTGCTGCGTTAACCGGTTAACCCAGGGCGTTAACCGGTTAACACTGTTGCGTTTTGCCAGAAAGTGTGTTTCTGCTGCGTTAACCGGTTAACCCAGGGCGTTAACCGGTTAACACTGTTGCAGAGTGGAAAATTGGTGTTTTAAATGTTGTGTGCCTATTTGAGGGTTGGCCTATGTTGGCATATGATGTAATAGGGATAAATTCCCGCTGTTTTGAGCAGTGTAGGTATTAGTAGAGTGTGCTAATACTGTGATTGATTAATTGACATGATAGGATGTTTTGAGGAATGTGTTGATGATGTATGATGGTATGCATAATGCTATGAGTGTATATCTTATGCATGTGTTGGTGAATGGATTGTTTTATGGCTTAGAGTGTGAGCATAAGTCCATTGTGGGTCATTGTTGATGATTTTGCATTGCTAGGTGAATTAGCATGCATATTGTAGTCCTTGGTGGTAGCTAATTCCCGTGGTGAGGAGTTAGTGAGTTGGTGGTAGCTAATTCCCGTGGTGAGGAATTAGTGAGTCAGTGGTAGCTAATTCCCGTGGTGAGGAGTTAGTGAGGGAGTCACTAGGTCTCAATTGAGTGGGACTAGTGGACTTGGTAGCCGTATCTGGGTTTGATCGGTGAGGTGAACTATATGTTCACGAATAGTCGGTACCGCATGTGTGGAGTCTCATTGCATAATGTATGTATGTATGGCGTATAATATGAATGGATGTATTCCAGTATTATACGTGTGTTTGTGTTGTGTGTTGTGATGATGCTGAGTATGATTGAGTTGATATTGTTGTTACTGAATGTGTGTTATAATTAGGGTGATGAAATGTGTTAAATTACTTAACATGACATGATAAATTATAATGCTTATTATATCGATTGAGGAACTCACCCTTACACTATTTTTCAGGTAACGAGCAATGAGTTGAGTAGAAGCTAATGCTTGGAGTCTAGTGTAGTCTCCTAAGTGGGTCGTGCTCTGATAGATGTAACATCGGGACGGGATGTTTTTACTTTGTTGAATAATTTACATGTAAAATGTTACATGTTTGAATGATCGATTTGATCTCTATCCGCTGCGTATTGTGCAATACTCTATGTTTTGAGTTAAATAATGAGCATGACTAAATATTTATTGTGAAATATTGTGTGACACCCTTGATTGCATATTACTCTGATTGATGTGTTGTTATATTTTAATTAAATATTTGGGGTATTTTAGAAGGGTGTTACATTAGTGGTATCAGAGCATAGTCGGTCGAGTCGAGTCGTAATTATTCTGTTTCCCCTGTACGGTATAGGTGTTGTGTAACCCTATCAGTACTCATTGTTTTAGTTGTTTGGGTTTTCAGAATAGAGATGGCTGGAAGAGGTAGAGATGATGCTGCGATTGCTGAGGCTCTGGGTATGCTAGCTGGAGTACTTGGAGGGAGTCCGAATGTTGTGGGAATGGGAGCTGCTCGTCAACTGAGTGAGTTCCAGAAGAACAATCCTCCAATGTTCAAGGGAGCATACGATCCAGATGGTGCTCAGAAGTGGTTGAAGGAGATCGAGAGGATCTTCCGAGTGACTGAGTGTGCCGATAACCAGAAGGTCAGGTTCGGTACGCATATGCTATCAGAAGAAGCTGATGATTGGTGGGTTGCTACCCGCACTGAGTTGGAATCTGCTGGGAATACTGAGATCACTTGGGCTGTGTTCAGAGAGAGATTCCTGAGGAAGTATTTTCCAGAAGATGTCAGAGGAAAGAAAGAGATAGAGTTCTTGGAATTGAAGCAGGGCAATCGGTCTGTTACTGAGTATGCTGCTAAGTTCACAGAGCTGTCGAAGTATTACACTCCCTATGATGAGGCTAATGGGGAATTTTCAAAATGTGTGAAGTTTGAGAACGGGTTGCGTCCCGAGATCAAGCAGGCTATTGGGTATCAGCGGATCAGAGTGTTTTCTGACTTGGTTGACTGTTGCAGGATTTTTGAACAGGATTCCAAAGCCAGAGCGGAGAGCTATCAACAGAGGGTTGATAGAAGAGGCGAGAATCAGAATGATCGTGGGAAACCGTATGCAGCTGGCAGAGGTTTCCAGAGTCAGAGTGGGATGAAGAGGCCTAGTGGGGGAGACTCCAGTGCCCCTGCTAAGTGTTACAGATGTGGTCAGGCTGGACATCGTGTCCATGAGTGTACCAGTGCTGTGAGGAAGTGTTTCAAGTGTGGAAAAAGTGGTCATTTGGCTGCAGAGTGCCGGTCGAAGACTGTGACTTGTTTCAACTGTGGAGAGTTGGGTCATATCAGTCCACAGTGTCCTAAGCCAAAGAAGGAGAATCAGTCAGGAGGCAAGGTCTTTGCTTTATCGGGTTCTGAGACTTCTGCAGATGACCGTTTGATCCGAGGTACGTGTTATATTAATGGCTTTCCTCTTGTAGCTATTATTGACACCGGTGCTACTCATTCCTTTATATCTTTGGATTGTGCTGTGAAACTTAAGTTAGAGATATCTGAGATGCTTGGAAGTATGGTGATTGATACTCCTGCGAAGGGTTCAGTGACTACTACTTCAGTTTGTTTGAATTGTCCTTTGAGTATTTTTGGTAGAGACTTTGGGATAGACCTTGTGTGTCTTCCGTTAGTGCAGATTGATGTTATCTTGGGTATGAACTGGTTGGTGTTTAACCGAGTTTCTATTAATTGTTTTGATAAGACTGTGGTATTTCCTGAGATTGAGGAAGGAAAGAGTTTGTTTCTATCAGCAAGGCAGGTGAATGAGGAAGTAGCAGATGGGGCAGAGTTGTTTATGCTGTTAGCGACTTTGGAGGCTAAAGATAAACTGGTGATTCGCGATCTAGCCGTGGTGTGTGATTTTCCTGATGTGTTTCCTGAAGAAGTGAATGAATTGCCGCCAGAGCGTGAAGTTGAGTTCTCGATTGATTTGATACCTGGTACTAGACCGATATCGATGGCTCCGTATCGTATGTCTGCTGTTGAGTTAGCTGAATTGAAGAGTCAGCTGGAAGATCTGTTGGATAAGAAGTTTATTCGTCCGAGTGTGTCACCGTGGGGTGCACCAGTGTTATTAGTTAAAAAGAAAGAAGGTACTATGAGGTTGTGTGTGGACTACAGGCAACTGAATAAAGTGACGATCAAGAATCGGTATCCTTTGCCGAGGATTGATGATTTGATGGATCAGTTGGTTGGTGCGAGTGTGTTCAGCAAGATAGATTTGAGATCTGGGTATCATCAGATACGTGTGAGAACTGAGGATATTCAGAAGACTGCTTTCAGAACAAGGTATGGACATTATGAGTATTCTGTAATGCCTTTTGGCGTGACTAATGCGCCTGGAGTATTCATGGAGTATATGAATAGGATTTTCCATCCGTACCTAGATAAGTTTGTTGTGGTGTTTATTGATGACATTTTGGTGTATTCGAAATCTGAAGAAGAGCATGCTGAGCATTTGAGAGTGGTTTTAGAAGTTCTACGAGAAAAGAAGTTATTTGCTAAACTCTCTAAATGTGAATTTTGGTTAGAAGAGGTTAGTTTTCTTGGTCATGTGATTTCAAGAGGTGGTGTTGCTGTTGATCCTTCTAAGATAGAAGCGGTATCTAAGTGGGAAGCTCCGAAGTCAGTTTCTGAGATAAGGAGTTTTCTTGGACTTGCAGGTTACTATAGGAAATTCATTGAGGGATTTTCTAAGTTGGCGTTACCGTTGACGATGTTGACTAGGAAGGGGCAAGCATTTGTTTGGGACTCAAAATGTGAAGGAGGTTTCCAAGAGTTAAAGAGAAGGTTGACTACTGCTCCTATTCTGATATTACCGAGTTCGTCGGAACCATTTGAGGTTTACTATGATGCTTCATTGTTGGGTTTGGGTGGTGTGTTGATGCAGAATAAGCAGGTTATAGCCTATGCTTCAAGACAGCTGAGGGTTCATGAGAGGAACTATCCGACACACGATTTAGAGTTAGCAGCTGTAGTGTTTGTTCTGAAGTTATGGAGGCATTACTTGTACGGGTCGAGATTTGAAGTTTTTAGTGACCATAAAAGTTTAAAGTATTTGTTTGATCAGAAAGAACTGAATATGAGACAGAGGAGATGGTTAGAATTTCTGAAGGATTATGACTTTGGTTTGAATTACCATCCGGGTAAAGCAAACGTAGTGGCTGATGCATTGAGTCGGAAATCATTGCATATGTCTATGTTAATGGTTAAGGAATGGGATTTAATTGAACAGTTTAGAGACTTGAGTTTGGTGTGTGAGAGTACTCACAATAGTGTTAAATTGGGAATGTTAAAGTTAACGAGTGGTATTCTGGATGAGATCAGAGAGGGTCAGAAATCCGATGTGTTTTTGGTTGATAAGTTGACTCTAGTGAATCAAGGTCAAGGTGGTGAATTCAGAGTTGATGAGAATGATGTTTTGAAATTTGGTAATCGGGTGTGTATTCCGGATGTTATCGAACTTAAGAAGAGTATTCTTGAAGAAGGACATCGTAGTGGCTTGAGTATTCATCCTGGAGCTACGAAGATGTATCATGATTTGAAAAAGTTATTTTGGTGGCCGGGAATGAAGAAAGAAATTGCGAGTTTTGTTTATTCCTGTTTGACTTGTCAGAAGTCAAAGATTGAGCATCAGAAGCCGTCTGGGCTAATGCAACCGTTGGCTATTCCAGAGTGGAAGTGGGATAGTATCAGTATGGATTTTGTTTCTGGTCTGCCGAGGACAAATAAGAATTGTGAAGCTATTTGGGTGATTATAGACAGATTGACAAAGTCGGCTCATTTCATTTCGATCAGAATGGATTATCCGTTAGAGAGATTAGTTGAGTTGTATATTGAGAAGGTTGTAAGTTTGCATGGTATTCCGTCGAGTATTGTTTCGGACAGAGATCCTAGATTTACATCGAAGTTCTGGGAAGGTTTGCAGAGGGCTTTGGGAACTAAGCTGAGATTGAGTTCTGCATATCATCCGCAGACTGATGGTCAGACTGAGAGGACGATTCAGTCACTAGAGGATCTTTTGAGGGCTTGTGTTTTGGAAAAAGGAGGTGCTTGGGATTGTTATTTACCTTTGATTGAGTTTACCTACAACAATAGTTTTCATTCGAGCATTGGTATGGCGCCGTTTGAAGCTTTGTATGGTAGGAGATGTCGGACACCTTTATGTTGGTATGAGTCCGGTGAGAGTGCTGTGGTTGGACCGGAGATTGTTCAACAGACTACGGAAAAGATTAAGATGATTCAGGAGAAGATGAGAATTGCTCAGAGTCGTCAGAAGAGTTATTATGATAAGAGGAGGAAGTCACTTGAGTTCCAAGAGGGAGATCATGTGTTTCTTCGTGTTACTCCGATAACTGGTGTTGGTCGAGCTTTGAAGTCGAAGAAGTTGACACCTCGATTTATTGGTCCTTATCAGATTTTGGAGAGGATAGGGGAGGTAGCCTATCGTATCGCTTTACCGCCGTCGCTTGCGAATTTGCATGAGGTTTTTCATGTGTCTCAGTTGAGGAGGTACATTCATGATCCGTCGCATGTAGTCCAAATAGATGATGTACAGGTGAGAGATAACCTGACTGTTGAAACATCACCTATGAGGATCGAGGATCGAGAGTTGAAGCAGTTGCGGGGTAAAGAGATTGCCTTAGTGAAGGTAGCTTGGGGAGGACCAGCAGGTGGCAATGTGACTTGGGAACTGGAGAATCAGATGAAGGAGTCTTATCCGGAGTTATTCGCTTGAGGTATGTTTTCGAGGACGAAAACTCTTTTAGTGGGGGAGAGTTGTAACACCCCGATAATAATAAAATAATTATTTAAATTGAGTTAATAATATATTTATTAATTTAATTAAATAATTGGAAATTTTATTATTATTATTATTATTGGATTATTATTATTATTGGAAAATATATATATGTTGGAAATAAGGAAAAGAGCCCATTTGGAGTAAAAAGGTTTTTCGTGAAAAACAGAGAAGCGATCGTGAAAGAGGAAAAGGGCAAAGAGGCAGAGCAAGAGGAAGAAGGTTGGAGAAGAGAAGAGCTTGGAGCTTAGAGATTCGCCGGATTAACTCAGGTAAGGGGGGTTTATCGTCGTTTAATGGGGATTATGGGTTAGCATGTAATGGGTAGTGATAAACCGTTGAATTGACCCTAATTGGGATTGTGAATGCTGAAAATTATGTTGGATAAACTGTGATTAGGCTGTAATTGAATCTGTGTTTGGGTTAGTTGTGATTTTCCGAAAACGTAGCTTTTTACGGAATTGGAATCGGAGGTCCGGAAGTCCTCCAACGGCGGAAAATGCGGAGAATTCTGCATTTTGCCTTGTGTTAGCGCAGGAACAGCTTTCTGTCTTGCGTTAACCGGTTAACCCAGGGTGTTAACCGGTTAACACTGTTGTGATTTGTGAAAAATTGCTGTTTTGTCTGCGTTAACCGGTTAACCCGGGGTGTTAACCGGTTAACACTGTTATGATTGCTGAGATATTGCTGTTTGTGCTGCGTTAACCGGTTAACCCAGGGCGTTAACCGGTTAACACTGTTGCGTTTTGCCAGAAAGTGTGTTTCTGCTGCGTTAACCGGTTAACCCAGGGCGTTAACCGGTTAACACTGTTGCAGAGTGGAAAATTGGTGTTTTAAATGTTGTGTGCCTATTTGAGGGTTGGCCTATGTTGGCATATGATGTAATAGGGATAAATTCCCGCTGTTTTGAGCAGTGTAGGTATTAGTAGAGTGTGCTAATACTGTGATTGATTAATTGACATGATAGGATGTTTTGAGGAATGTGTTGATGATGTATGATGGTATGCATAATGCTATGAGTGTATATCTTATGCATGTGTTGGTGAATGGACTGTTTTATGGCTTAGAGTGTGAGCATAAGTCCATTGTGGGTCATTGTTGATGATTTTGCATTGCTAGGTGAATTAGCATGCATATTGTAGTCCTTGGTGGTAGCTAATTCCCGTGGTGAGGAGTTAGTGAGTTGGTGGTAGCTAATTCCCGTGGTGAGGAATTAGTGAGTCGGTGGTAGCTAATTCCCGTGGTGAGGAGTTAGTGAGGGAGTCACTAGGTCTCAATTGAGTGGGACTAGTGGACTTGGTAGCCGTATCTGGGTTTGATCGGTGAGGTGAACTATATGTTCACGAATAGTCGGTACCGCATGTGTGGAGTCTCATTGCATAATGTATGTATGTATGGCGTATAATATGAATGGATGTATTCCAGTATTATACGTGTGTTTGTGTTGTGTGTTGTGATGATGCTGAGTATGATTGAGTTGATATTGTTGTTACTGAATGTGTGTTATAATTAGGGTGATGAAATGTGTTAAATTACTTAACATGACATGATAAATTATAATGCTTATTATATCGATTGAGGAACTCACCCTTACACTATTTTTCAGGTAACGAGCAATGAGTTGAGTAGAAGCTAATGCTTGGAGTCTAGTGTAGTCTCCTAAGTGGGTCGTGCTCTGATAGATGTAACATCGGGACGGGATGTTTTTACTTTGTTGAATAATTTACATGTAAAATGTTACATGTTTGAATGATCGATTTGATCTCTATCCGCTGCGTATTGTGCAATACTCTATGTTTTGAGTTAAATAATGAGCATGACTAAATATTTATTGTGAAATATTGTGTGACACCCTTGATTGCATATTACTCTGATTGATGTGTTGTTATATTTTAATTAAATATTTGGGGTATTTTAGAAGGGTGTTACATACTAAGCTCATCATGAGCTAAACCCTTTTAATCTGAGTAATGTGAAGTTAATATGAATTAGTCGTTTGTGTTAAATGGTATGTTATTAGTGCTTTATTTTATCATATGTGAAGCTATTATAAATCGGCTTCTTTGAATGATCAATATAGGAATAATACAAGCTTGTGTTGCGAGAGATCCAACAACAAATGGATTTCATAATAAAATTTATTGAAAATAGTAGGATAGAGATATTCACTATATTAGCTACTTTAGAGAAAAAGAGCTACAATCATAGAGGATATTCAGAATAAAACTAAATATGCATTAAAGTTACAAGCGAGGCTTAGAGATTTGTCCCCTTGCTTTACTGTATGTGTTTTTGATGATGTAGAGATACACCACAAGACCGGTTCCCGACCTCTTCTGACACGACATAAAATATCATGTACACACAACTAACAAGTTACATTAGCGGGTCATTTCCCTACATGCTCTCCGTTATTGAACTCATTTACTCGCTCTAAATTGTTTTTGACATTGTTTTCTATCAAACTGAACCTGTGACAACCCTACATTATTTTAATCTTGCTCATGCTCATTTACAAAAGATAGTTTTACAAAATCAACTTAAATTATTTTTCACTCCATGTGGGTTCAACATACTTACTATTCTAATACTTGATATTTTAAATATACATATATACTTGCATGTGACATTACACGTTTTCAACCAAAAGTGAGCTTGCTCTCTCGTCACCGTAAAACACCACCATATAAGGTTTCTCAATACCGGGAGTAAATCCTAATCCGTAGAAAATTATTAAGGCTTTTGACCACCCTTATAAGCATAGAGGTGCCACACATTATATACTTTTTACAAGTACAATAATTTAACTAAATCAAAAAATTACAAAGCCTATTTTACGTAAGGTTGTACCTACACTTTTGTATTGCCACATTCATCCAATGAAAATTTAAATAGGAAAAATCATGAAAAAATTACAAAAATTATAAATATATAAACTCAAAAGACAACATCACACAATTTTCATTCTTCAACTGAAATTAAAAATTTATCAAAATATACTTAACCTATTGTGTGGTTCTTCTAGAGTTTATTTTGTGACAATCTTTGTCTTTTTTCTAATGGTTTAAATTCCACTCTAAAATAATCTTTGTTGAGAAATTTATAGGAAAAATATTATCAGGTATCCTATATTCTAGTTGTAGAATTTCACTCCCAAAACATCATCAAACATACCAATTTCATCCATAATCATCTAGATTCATTTAGTACAATTATCAGTCATAACCTTTTAGAAATTTAAAAAAAAAACGGTCATCAATAGTTAATTAAAATCTAAATCCGTAATCTTCTCTAGCTAAGATCATGTTTAAAAGAAACCCAACTTAAAGAATATGATGATGATTATGCTTCTAATTGCTCATTCAATCAAATGCAAGGTGTTTAATTTGGGTTTTAATTTCCTCCTCTCATCTCCATAGGAATCTGGACTCCCTCCGTTAGAAATGGATTATGATCTTCATCATGTATCCTTGAATCAAAGTATGTTTTTCGAATTGGTGATAAAGATGGTTGATTAACCTTGGATGCAAACTTGCACAGTAGACAACCCCGATTATTTCCTCTCCACTCCAAGTTTGGAGTTAGGAACATTGAGATTCTAATTTTTCCTAAACCATTGTCTTATATATGCTCATAGTAAAAAGATGGAAATGTCTTATCTTTTAAAATTTCAATTATGCCCTCCTTATTATTTAAAATTATCAAGTTTCATTGCTCTTCATTATGGATTAAAGAATATACCACCTTTATTAAACTCTACTTATTCTTAACTTGTCTTAAAGTAACATGTAATCTAGGTGAAACGACTAAACACCCTTCACTGATAGATGGGTTACACGAACGTGGCAGAAAGTTCTCATCAGAATATCGTTGAGTATTGGGAAAATCCACGAAATTTATTTTTGGCAAGTATTGAAAATTCAAAAACGGTAAAATTTCGGAAAAATCCACATTATCAAATTATTGAGTATTGAAAATTCACAATGGTTTTTGTACGTTGATCGATAGGAACGGTAGATTTATCACAAAGATAAGAATGACATTGAACCGCCAATTACCTTTGAAAATTCAACATAAAAATTTTCCTTGCTTGAGTTCTATTCCAAATGATGATTGGTTGTGGGTCACTTTCATTTTTCTGGATTGAATTTCCTATCACGAAAAGAGTATGTTTCTGATTTGTCTGTTGTGAATATTCCAAATGGAGCATGTGAAACTTGTCAAATGAGAAAGAAGCACAGAGACTCATTTCCAACAGGAATATCTTGTTGAGAGAAGAAACTACTACAGATAATTCATCCAGATTTGTGTTTAGTGGAAATACCAAAGTGTTGAAAAACAGACAGTGGCCAAGAATACCTCGCGGGTACAAGTTTCCTTGAACAACATGGAATTGAGCATCAGTTAACAGCTAGATACACACCTTAACAAAATTGAGTGTCGGAAAGAAAGAATAGAACAATTATGGATATGGTGATATGCATGTTGAAGGCCAAACAAATGCCTAAGGAGTTTTGGGCAGAAGTTGTTGCTACTGTGGTTAAATTTTAAAGAGGTGTCATACAAAGAGTGTCCAAGAAAAGATTCCCGAATGAGCTTGAAGTGGTAGAAGACCTTCAATGCGGCACCTTAAAGTTTTTGGATGTATTGCATATGCTCATGTACCAAATCAATTGAGAAAGAAGTTGCATGAAATATGAGAAAGAGATATCTTTGTTGGTTATCAATCAAACTCAAAGGCTTATAAGCTCTACAATTCAGAAACAAAGAATGTGATTATTAGTTGAGATGTGACTTTTAATGAAGGAGTAATGTGGGATTGGCCCTCAAAGTCACAATAGGGTCCAATAGTGACTTCAAATGATTATGAAGAGGAGAATGAACATAATCTAGCATATGATGAGTCATAAACATCCAGTAGACAACAAAGGTCACGTAGATTAACAACCAGACAACAAGATTGTGTTTTGGGTAATGATAATGACCCATATGATGAGGATATTATCAACTTTTCTTTATTTGCAGATTGTGAGCCATTAAATTTTGAAGAAGCCTCAAGTGACAAAAATTGGAGAAAAGTAATGAATGAAGAAATCAATCCAATTGAGAAGAATCAAACATGGGATCTGACAGAGTTACTGACAAACAAGAAACCTATAGGAGTGAAGTGGGTGTACAAGACAAATTACAAACCCAACGGTGATATTGATCACTTTAAAGCAAGATTAGTGGCAAACCAATACAAGCAAAATGCCAGGTATTGATTACTTTGAGGATTTTGCTCTTGTTGCAAGGTTGGATACAATTAGAATGCTTATTTTGATCTCAACTCAAAATAGTTGGAGAATACATCAAATGGATGTTAAGTATGTGTTTCTTAATTGTAACTTGGAAGAAGAAGTGTATGTTGAGCCGCCTGCAGGATATGTAATCAAAGAAAAGGAAGATAAAGTTTATAGGTTGAAGAAAGCATTATCTATCTTGAAGCAGGCGCTAAAAGCTTGGTATAAGTATATTGATTCTTATTTTGTGCATAATGGTTTTCAGAGATGTTCTTATAAGCACACATTATATATCAAGTACATTGATCTGGAAGATGTCCTTATTGTGTGCCTATATGTTGATGATTTAATTTTTAATGGAAATAATTCAGAGATGATTGTAAAATTCGAGGAGGCTATGATTAGACATTTTGAAATGACAAATCTAGGCTTAATGTCCTACTTTCTTGGCATTGAAGTCATTAAAGAAAATGATGGAATTTTCATTTCCCAAAAGAAATATGCTAGTGATATTTTGAAGAAGTTCAAGATGGAGCATTCAAAGTAAATTTACACGCCTGTTGAAGAAAAGTTGAAGTTGACAAGAGAAAATAATGGAAAGAGGGTAAACTCAACCCAATATAAAAATTTGATTGGAAGTCTGATATATTTGACTGCAAGAAGACCTGATATAGTATATGGAGTTGGTTTTCTTAGGATATTAATGGAAGAATCATTCGTTAGCCATTAGTAAAAATCTAAGACAAATCTTCGTTATATCAAAGGTACACTAACTGATGGAATTTTTATGCTAGTAATAATGAAGTAGAACTTGTTGGATACACATATAGTGACTGGGTTGGAGATATAGATAGAATAAAAAGCACGTCATGGTACACATTTTATTTGGGCATATGTGCAATTTCATGGTCTTCAAAGAAAAGACCAGATGTTGTGCTTTCTATCACTGAAGCTGAATATATTGCAGCAACCAGGTATCAAATAGTATGGATGAGAAGAATTTTAGAAGTGATACATCAGAAGCAGAATAGTCCTACAAAGATATATTATGACAATAAGTCAACTATTGCACTGAGTAAGAATCTATTTTTTAATGGATGTTCCAAGCATATTGATATTTGGTTTCACAAGATAAAAGAGTTTGATTCTTTTTTTTATTAAAAGATATTTTGTCATTTTAAGGAGAACACTCAACTAGTCGCCCATAAGTATGAGAACTTTGCCTCACCACGAGAAGAGCTCCAACTTGGATAAAGATCAACAAGTATGCCACTAAAAGTAAAATTAAATGATGAACACGATTAATCAACATCAGATAAATTAGGGAAGAGCATCAAAGAATGAATGACTAGATTGTGGTAACTTGTTTGAGTTTAAATTATGCTCAGAACTACCTTGTCTAAATGATGATCAGACGTTAATGAAACTTGATCTGGTCATGACACTTCAGAAGATCTTAGAGCTTGGGAGTTTTTGCAAAAGCTTCAGAGAAGGTCGAAGGTGCTAATGGAATCAAGAAATTGGATCGAAGCAAGATAAAATTCAAAACACGATAGCTCAATTTTCTGGTAAATTTTAGAGTGAAGTAGGGGTTTCTTGGCTCTCAAAAGCTTGAGAATTAAGAAAATATGTTTCTCTATTTATAGGGTAGTGATTGGTGATCTCATACGTGCCAAATGATGCTTAATTCGTGCAAAATGAATTTGCTCATGATGTGTGAAAAGTGTGACCTGTAAAACCATCAAAACTCAGCCAAATCATGTGTTTTAAGGGTCAATTAATTTCTAGAGACTTGACTAAATATGTTTAGGTCCAAAACGTGTGGTAAATTAGCTTGTAATTGAGGATTAGTGAAGTTCAAAATTCGGATCATGGTGATTTCTTCAGTTTCAAGTCACCATGTTTAACTCAATGGGGCATCTTGGTCAGGAGGCTTTTTGATCCCGTTTTTTCTATAATTTGTTGACAACACATCAAAGATCACAATATGCCAAGAAATGTTGCATTTGGATGCTTGAGCATAAAGTTATGAAATGTTGAAGTTGGCACAAAAATCTTGTAATGCAACTTGGAAATTTCTAAATCATAAATGGCTGAAAATGACCTGTAATGTTTCAAAGAATTTCATGGATAAAGAATCACAAATGATATTGCAAAAAGAATCAACCTCAAATGTTGAAAATTGAAGAAGTTAGAATCCTTTAATGTTGAGAAAAAGTCACTTGAAAATAGGTCAAATTTCACTAAGTCCACAAATGACATATAATGTATTCAAATTTTGTATGATTCTCCAAGCATAATTGACTCTTGTCATGTAAATAGAAGTTGTAAAGGATATTGAGAAGAGTTATATGCAAAAAGAAGCATTCAAAACTGTTGAGGATTGAAGGAGTTGTGATCCTTTGAACTTTGACTTCAAATGTTGAGTTTTTGGTCAAACTTCTTGGAAATAACTTGTGTACTTGGATTTGACTTGCATTTCAGGGTACATGGATGATCATATGAACTTAAAATAATGTGTCTTTGAATATATTTTGATTAAATTGCTCAAAGTTTGAGGTAACTTGTTGAAGAAGGCATGAAAATAAACACAAAATAAGTAACAAAACTTTGAGATACTTTTGATCAAAATGAGATTGAAATATGTTTGAGGACCTTAGAGATCATGTTCTGAGAGATAGTCCCTTGAGAATCAATGATTGGACACACTTTGACTTGAGGAATCAAAACAAACCCTAGTTGAGGAATCAAAACAAACCCTAGTTGAGGAATCATGCTTGATGCTCTTGATGAAAAGCGCTACCTTGCACAATAAACATAAAGAAAACAAAATATATTTTTGCTATTTTTGATTAGTGTTTAGATAAGCAATGAACATATAAACATAAAGATAAAACACTAACAAATAGGTGTTTGATGGTCCATGTAAAGGAAAAACTCAAAAATGAAAGGGAGGGAACAAAGATGTGATTTTATTTATATACAAGGATGCAAATGATACGTAGAATTTTGGAAATTAAAATTAGAATATGACTCTAAGTTTTGAAGTATCTTATCCACTCAATTTATGTACTCCAAAACCAATACAAAGACATCAATGCAATGCTTTATAAATATCTAGAATTGAGAATTTCATTTCATCTTGCTCTCTCTGTTTTAAAAGTTGTTGTTTGAATTTCATATAAGTCCCATATGATATCAAAATAGCTTAACTAGATTGAATTTTCTTTTTAAAAGTACAAATGAGCTTGATCAGATTAAATATTTTTTAATGTGATCTAATAAGATCTTCATAATTGTCTTATAATGGATATACTAAGTTCACAATTAATCCTTTAGAATAAAAGGATAAATGGGAGTTTCGTGTGTAATATGTTGACTTAGATTATTACTTAAAATTTAAATATTTCATAATTAATGTAATAAAAATAATAAGTGTAAAATGAACACTTTACCGTAAAGAGTATTTTGGTTATTTGGAGTAAGAATTATTGTAATAATCTTAGTTAGCATTTTGTATTTTAGGATTACTAATATTATTATTCCTTACTAGTTCATATTAACGTGAAAGGGCATATTGGAAATTTCACTAACTTAAGTGAAGGGGAAAATGGTCTTCGTGCATGGGAAATATATAAAGCACGGCTTGAGAATGTAAATCAGATTTCCATTTCCTTCTTCGACCCTTTCATTTGTTCTGGTTTTATGTTGTGTGATAATCTTTCTATCTCTTGTATTTTTTCAATAGTATACCCAAGACTTCATACTCTTCGCATATAAGAAAATAAAAACAATAATATTAGAAAAATAAAAGTGATAATTTGGTCGAACCGATATATAAAACGAAAACAAATATAAAACAAACAAGTTTCTTGACAACGACGCAATAACTTAATACGATTGGGAATCCACAGTTCTATCTCAAAAAATATTAGCTCCCGTAAGAACTTCTGGTTTAGTACTAATGTACTTTCTATTGATTAGTTAAAAAGAAATATTATTTTTAAATTATATCGTATTTTACTGTTAATCAATATGATTAACAATAAAATATTATAATAATATTTTTTTTTTAAATATAAATATATATATTTTTTATTATTATCTCGACGTTTATTAATTGATTTATAACTTTATTAACCATCTTCATAATTTGGATTAATTAATTTTGATGGTTGTTCAAGATTACTTGACATTTATTAATCAAATTCATAGTTTTATTAATCAATTTTTTACTTTTTATTATATCACTAAAAATTATTTTTAATATTTGGACGTTTATTAACCAACTTCGTCACTTCATTAACCAATTTTTTACGTTTATTAATCAACTTCCTTTGTACGAATCACCCACTTTTGGAATAATTTTATCAATAAAATCAATTCCCTTATTCGTGCTCATTATTTTTACTTTTCCTGCTTTGTTTGAGAAATGTGACTTTTCTTAAATTGACGTTACATTGAAAAAATTTCGATAAATTTTTTTTTGTCTGAGTAAAAAAAAAATTTTAAGGGAAAACATCGAATACTTCTCTTTTAAAAGTAACTAAAGGTAACCATAGTCCAATATATTTGGTACATATAAAAACGCCACGCAGTCCTTTGAACTTGGCCCAATCAAGAAATTCCTCGGCAGAAATCCTCAGCTATCGCACTTATTGCTTGCTTGGATATCAGGGATTCGATTTCCAAACGTCGGGAAGTCAGTCCACTATCCCCAAACAGTTTCTAAGCCCATTCATCATTAGTATTCCTAACTAATATTCCCCTCCAAAACCCAATCATACTTGGCATATCTTGCAAACCTTGCATTTGCATAATCCCCTGTAGAAACCCGAACATGCATTAACATCTTGCATACATAACATTGTATCATAAGTGTCTTCTGAAATTCACTCCTCAGTTTGTACATGATCGCGACTTAGTATGTCTATCGAAATGGCTAACTACAAGTGCACAGTCGTATCGCGTAGTTTTAAAAATATATCGAACCCAAAGGGCCAAAAATCAAACTACCGTTATTTAAAGTTACTATGTAAAGCTAAGGCTAATGGCTGCTTTCTTTTTTTTAGATTGACTAAGAGAAACGGGGAAATAAAATTTAACTGAAAATAATAATATAATTAAAATATTCAATAAAGAGACATCGGTATGTAAATTACGGCATTCTTCGAGGATTTGGTAAATAATTAACATTAAAATAAGGTAAATCACTTTTCAGTAGAAAATATCAAATTAAAAGACTTTGCCTCACACTCTCGTGTTACTGGATCAGGCTATACTCTTAAGCCAAAATGTTTTACTCTCGCTCACCCACCTGAATTAAAAGTACTTTTTAGAAATTGATAAATCCTAATTAATCCTAAAGCGCTCTCGCTGTATTTAGGATTAATGCCTAGAAACCACTATCCGGTTAAAATCTCAAACTCTCGCTCTGTTGATTTATAACCTTATTGACTTTTCACTCTCATGCAAAAACCTTTTTAAATTAGAATTCGAAACCAGAGCCAGAAAAATAACTCATAAAAATTATCATTAATTATTACCGAATCCCGTCGGAACGACAATCCTTACATACCGATGTCGAAAGGTTTAGCCGGACATGATTTTAAACTTAATCATACAGATACAATCCTTAAATATAAACATAATCAAAATTCAGAATTGCAAATTAAAGCGGAAAGTAAAGAATTAAGCAATTAAAAGAAACTTGTTGAATAATAATAATTAGATTAAACTTCGGAGGATTCTTCGAGTACAAATAACAACAGTAAAATTACAACGATGTCGGCACGCTTGATCCAAGCAACTTGTAAACATAAAAACAAAGGCGCAATAGCCTTTCGATGTGAAAGAACTATCACTTTTAGAGTGTTTATGCTTAAAACTAAGAATCAAATTACACAATGAAAACTTGGATTTTTTTTCTTTTGATTCTGCCTTTTTATACTGATGAAAGGAGCTTGAACTTCCCTAAAATTGTGTGGAAGTGGTTGAGGAAAAATATGGGAGCTCTTGACCATGTTTTGTGTCATTTCTAAAAAAACTACACTGCGTGCCTGTGGCGAACGCCACAGGGCCATGGCGAATGCCATGGTACTTAAACTCTGAAGTGACGTTGCAAGGGGCGTGGCGAACGCCACAAGCTCGGAACTTTGCATTTTCAGCATTTTCTTATTTTCTTCCCTTTTTCTTATTTTCTTCCCTTTTCTTTGTTTCTTCTCTTTTCTTTACTTCTTTATCGCACATGAGTTTTGCATCAACAAATACCTGAAACATGGCACCAACATTGGCATAATGCAATAAAACATACACAAAATCATACTAAAATGCATGCGAATCGAGTAAAATAAATGGTATAGTTTCACGTTATCAAACTCCCCCACACTTGAAACTTTGTTTGTCCTCAAGCAAATGCTACATTTGTGACATGAAAATTTGAGGACTCGTAGCATGTAGATCCATGAAAAATAAAATAAACAATCAATTAATCATCCTAAAGCTACAAACTTCGCTTTGGTTATAATTTCTTAAGTAGGTACTAATCGGTACACTAAGGATACCGTAATAACACTACTCTGCAATTGCGATCATGAGTCTCCCTACATGCAAGCAAATTAAACGATGTCATTATATCTCAAAGTCGTCAACTCACCTTTTATTTTTTCGTTCAAGTGCGATCACATTAAGCTTGTTATCTTTCACACTTATAATAGGAAGATCTGTTAGTGACTTTGGTCTTTCTTTTACCGCCGGTTTCCCGGTTCAGGGGTTGATTATGGCATCTAAGTGGTTTAAGCCCCCTCCAAAATCGTAATCGCGGGGGATCGGACTGTAGTCCGCCCTCCCAAGTTTAGCGTCAAATACCAATAAACCAACTACGATTGGTATTTTTAATTCATATTTCATTCAATATCATTTTTATTCTTTGGACAAAACACTTGTTTGCATCAATCTCCTACGTAAAGCATGACCAAGATGGTACTCACCGCCTGAACTATTTTATTAGGTAAAGATACAAGGTTTTTGACATAATTAATATTCAAAAAAAGTCGCATGTTTAGAAGACTCAAGGTATTAAAATGATACTGATCTTGCGCATAAATTTCCCAAGATTTTACAATTAAACCTCAATGTCGTTTATAACTAAGAACTTTATAATTTTGAAATGATTTTCATAATTTTTTTTTGTTTGTCCTCAATAAATAGTCGAAACCACGCATAAAGACTCGACATCACATGCATTGACTCAATTGACACTAAAAAATTAAATAGAAATAGAAATGGATAAAATAATAAATCTACCTAAGAAAGATGTAAATAAAAGCGATAAAGTTCCTCCCCACACTTAAACCGAACATTATCCCCAATGTTTCGATAAAAGGTGGAAAAGGAAGATAGAACCTGGATGGAGTGCTCAACGACAGCCTTAGCCTTGCGCTCGTCCATACCTACCCTACTGAGGAGGTGGTATACCTACGTGCTGCATGTACTCAAGCAAGTCCTCAGTACCCACACGCATGCCCTGCATTTCTTCAATCAGGACCGATAAGTTATGCTCGGTTCTTCCTGCGTAGTCGTGTTGTTGATCCTGTATATGTTAGATCTGTGCCATCATGTCAACCTGTTGTGTATGTATATCTCGCAATAGCTGGTCACGTTCAGCGTATACATTGTTACGGTGTCGCAACTATAGTAATGATTGTGAACACTATCTGATTAACCCGCAACAATGTAAAACGTTGAAGTCTGTCATACAACGATTGATGGACCAAGGGATCTTGGTGTTAGACTACCCATCCATAAAATAAGACGTGTTTACCCTCGAGACACCATACGACAAAGTCTCTCCTCTGCAAATTCCATATAACTTCTCTCAGTTAACTCTGACAACAAATCATGTTGCTCCGATCGTAATAACAGTCCCCACATCATTCTCGTACAATGATGCCAAAGCAATCCCATGGGTGTATGACACCTCAGTCTACATCCATGATCAAAAGATTCAAGAAGAACCGTTGAAGTCTAGTGATCCAATGATCAATATCTACGACACTGGCAGAATCACGAGAAGTGGAAGGATATTTGCGTCAGCACCCACTCCGGTTTGAACTAGTAATCCTTCAGTTTTAGACAAAAGCAAACAAATTGATGACGCTCATCAGAGATAAGACCCTACACCTTCCAATGAAGTAGAAGAGTTCTTATGCATTATCAAGAAGAGCGATTATTGAGTAGTTGATCAGCTTAACAAGACACCCTCTAAGATCTCAATGTTGTCTTTATTAATGTGCTCAGAGGCCCATAGGGACGCGTTGGTAAAATTTTTGAGGATAACTCACGTGCCACAAGAGATCTTTGTTTGTCAGTTTGAAGGGGTAGTTAACAATATCGTTACTAGCTTAACCTTGGGTTTCAGTAAAGAAGAGCTTCCCGCCGAGGGGAGGAATCATAACAAGGCTCTCCATATTTCTATTGAGTGTGTGGACACAGTCATATCAAGAGTTTTGGTAGACATTGGGTCTTCCCTCAATGTGATGCCTAAGAGCTGCTTTACTAACCTAATTGTTGAAGGACTCGTAATGAAACCGAGTGAGCTTATAGTAAGAGCATTTGATGGGACTAGGAGGACTGTAATCGGTGAGGTGAATTTGCCTATGAAGATTGGTCCCCATACTTTCCTTATCACTTTCTTCGTAATGGACATCTATCCAGCCTAAAATTTTCTGCTCGGAAGGCCTTGGATCCACTCAGCTAGTGCAGTCACTTCAATTCTCCACCAAAGATTGAAATTCTTGGCTGACGATAAACTGGTTGTTGTCGAGGTTGTGGAGGACATTATCGTAAGTCACCTCGCATCTTTCTATTACGTTGAAGGAGAATGGGAGATGAGGGAAATCCCATTCCAATCATTTGAAGTTATCAATGTTGAAATGGTTCGCCCAGCAAGGGATGAATCAAAAGATGTCGAATCTCCAATGGTCTCTCTTAAGGACGCCATGGCAATCATAAAGGATGGACACCCCCAAGGATGGGGAAGAATGCTTGAACTGCCTGCCAACAAGGACCGTATTGGTTTGGGATACAACTCCCAGAATTTGAAGAAGCCTGCGCCGATAGATACAAAGGGCTCAGTGCTCCCGTTATCTAAAAGTTTCTCAAGTGTTACTTACCTTGATGACAACCGTATATGTGTCTTGGAAGAAGATGAAGAAGAAGATGCTGGATTGATCTTCACAAAGACTGATGGAAAGGGTGCCACCAAATGGACCAAGATTGAAATACGTAAAGTGACCCTGATTAAAATGTAATTCCCAATGTTGTTTTCCTTTCTTTTTATCGAAAGAACCCATGTAAAGCCCAAGGCATGGGGGAATCATTTGTAGGGCCTCATAAAATGTCCTTATTAATCATTAATGGAAAAGGTTCATGTTCGCAATCAATTTTGAGATCTTTATATTTCATTTATTTATTTCACCTTTTTCAAAATGGGAATTTTCTTTAAAAATTATTTTCAAATCATCCTCTCTTTCATATCAATAAAAGTGTGAACCTTAAATCGTGCAGATCGCCCTTGACAACCACCAATGACAATTCTGCTACGGTCTCATACGACTTTGACAACCCGATTAATCAAGCCGATGAAGAGTGTGAGGAAAAGGCCGAACTCCCCGAAGAATTGGTAAGGCTGCTCAAGCAAGAGGAAACGGTCATCCAGCCGCACAAAGAATTAGTGGAAGTGATTAACCTTGGGACGGACAAAGAAGCGAAAGAAGTTTGAGTCGGCTCCGCTCTACAAGACGGAGTGAAGGAAAAATTGATCAAGCTCTTGAAGGAGTACAAAGATGTGTTTGCATGGTCATACCAAGACATGCCCGACCTCGATACTGACATCGTGGTCCACCATCAGCCTCTTAAATAAGAATTCCCTCCAATAAATAAAAAGTTACGAAGGACCCGTCCCGATAGGGCTATAAAAATCAAGGAGGAGGTACAAAAACAGCTCAACAGCGGCTTCCTAGAGGTCTCCAATTATCCTCAATGGATTGCCAACATTGTGCATGTACCTAAGAAGGATGGAAAAGTGAGAATGTGCGTAGATTATAGAGATCTTGATAGAGCAAGTCCCAAAGATGACTTTCCACTACCACACATTGACGTGCTAGTAGACAATATCGCTTAGTTCTCTATTTTCTCTTTTATGGATGGTTTCTCCGGTTATAACCAGATCCACATGGCTCAAGAAGATATGGAGAAAGCCACTTTCATAACATCATGGGGAACCTTCTTCTACAAGGTGATGCCTTTTGGATTGAAGAACACCGGCGCCACATACCAACGAGCCATGGTCACTCTCTTTCATGATATGATCCATAGAGAGACTGAGGTCTGCGTCGATGACATGATATCCAAGTCTCAAACGTAAGAGGAACACCTTGTCAATCTAGAAAAGTTGTTTGAGAGGTTGAGGAAGTTCAAATTAAGGCTTAATCTCAACAAGTGCACATTTGCGGTAAGATCTGGAAAATTGCTAGGTTTTATCGTTAGCCAATGTGGCATTTAGGTAGATCCCGAGAAAGTGAAGGCCATATGAGGTATGCCTTCACCCAAAACTGAGAAGGAAGTCCGAGGATTCCTAGGTAGATTGAACTACATTGCTAGGTTCATATCTCACCTCACTTCCACTTGTGATCCAATCTTCTTACTTCTTCGAAAGGATCAGGCCATCATTTGGAATGATGATTGCCAAGGAGCATTTGAGAAAATAAAGGAGTACATGCAAGAGCGCCCCCCCTATGTTGAAGCCTCCTATACCTGGTAAGCCATTAATCATGTATCTCACCGTCCTCGAAGGATCTATGGGGTGTGTTCTCGGCCAACATGACGAGACTGGTAGAAAAGAGCATGCAATATACTACTTGAGCAAGAAGTTCACCAATTGTGAGATTAGATATTTGATGCTTGAAAAGACTTGTTGCGCACTAGCATGGGCTTCCAAACGTTTAAGGCAGTATATGCTCACTCATATGACACTGTTGATCTCTAAGATGGGTCCTGTCAAATACGTCTTTGAGAAGCCAGCTTTAACCGGTAGGGTAGCCCGATGGCAAATGGCTTTAACCGAGTACAACATCTAACATGTCACTCAAAAGGCCATCAAAGGGAGTGTATTGTCCAATTATCTTGCACAACAACCCTTGGAGGACTATCATTATATGCATTTTGAATTCTCCGATGAGGATATCATGTTGATTAGGGATTGCAACATCCCCGGTCCCCAAGAAGGACCCGAGCATGGATCCCGATGGACCTTGGTTTTTGATGGAGATTCTAATGCTCGTGGCAATGGCATTGGGGAAGTAATCACTTCTCTAACTAATTTCCACCTCCCCTTCACCGCCAGGTTGTGTTTTGAATGTACAACTAATATGGTCGAGTACGAGGCTTGTATCTTTGGTATTGAAGCTGCTATCGATCTTAGGATCAAAATCCTGGCGTCCATGTTTAAGGTCAAGTGGAAGAATGAAGCACCATCATTTCACCTCAACTACTTGGACGAGCTTGCTTACTATCTAGCAGCAGAAGATGAAGTTGACGGTCATCCTTGGTTCTACGACATCTTAAAATTCTTAGAGAAATAAGATTACTCTATGGACGCATCCATCACCAAAAAGAAGTATCTTCGGAAACTATCATCCAAATTCTTCTTAAGTGGAGAGGTATTATACAAGAGAAATTATGATTCAGTTCTACTTAGATGTGTGAACAAGCAAGAAGCAAACTAGATTATAATGGAAATTCACGAAGGATCCTTTGGGACGCATGCCAGTGGGAACACTATGGTAAAGAAAATCTTAAGGGCCGATTACTATTGGATGACTATTGAGGTTGACTATCACCGCCACGTCAAAACATTCCACAAGTCCAAGATCAAGGAGACAAGATCCATGTGTCACCAACGCCGCTCAATGTCCTAACATCACCTTGGCCTTTCGCCATGTGGGGCATTGACATGATCAGACGCATAGAGCCAACTGCCTCAAATGGATACCGCTTCATCCTTGTAGCCATTGACTACTTCACAAAATGGGTAGAAGAAGCCTCGTACGCCAATGTTACCAGACAAGTGGTGACTCGATTCCTCAGGAAATAAATCATATGTCGTTGTAGGGTCCCCAACAAGATCATTACTGATTACGAATCTAACCTCCATAATAAAATGATGAAAGAGCTATGCCAAAATTTCAAGATCGACCACCACAACTCATCGCCTTATAGGCCTAAGATGAATGGCGTTGTTTAGGTAACTAACAAAAACATCAATAAGATCATGCAAAAGATGGTGGAAACCTACAAAGATTGGCACAAAATTCTCCTGTTCGCATTACACAACTATCGTACTTCTGTACGCACTTATACTGGGGCAACTCCCTTCTCCCTTGTGTATGGCATGGATGCAGTCTTGCCGGTCGAAGTAGATATTCCTTCCTTAAGGATTTTAACCGATGTTAAGCTTGATGAGGCTGAATGGGTACAAGCTCGATTTGACCAACTAAAACTCATTGATGAGAAGCGGTTGGCAGCCATCTGCCACGGCCAACTCTATCAAAGACACATCAAGAGGGCACATGATAAAAAGGTTTTCCCCCACAGCCTAAAGGTCAGAGACCTCGTATTGAAACAAATTCTTCAAATCCACTCTGACCCAAGGGGAAATGGACTCCAAACTACGAAGGCCCATATGTTGTGAGAAAGGTCTTCTCCGAAGGAGCCTTAACCCTGACAACTATGGATGGTGAAGACCTTTCATCTCCGGTGAATGCAGATGCAGTAAAAAAATACTACGCTTGAAAAAAAGAATGAGAAAGCCCGATATGTTGAAAACCCAAAAGGGGTACTTATGCAAAAATGGGTATCCCAGTAGACTGAAACCCCGAAAGGGCAGTCTAGGCAAAAATTAGGGATTTAATAAGAGCAAGAGACTGCATCCCTCAAGGAACCCTTCTTCATTCCCTGGCGAGTCAATTTTGTGGGTCCCTCAGCAAGTCAATCCTAGCACCCTCCTTCAGAAAGCAAGATCAAAGGATGACCAAAGGCAAAAACGCTATAGCAGAGTTGGAATTTGGTGGAAACCCGAGATGTTTCATTTCCATTACAATTATCATTTTCTTTTCGCAATCACCTCTTTTAGGAATTGCTTCCTTTGTACAAAATCACCCATTTTTTGAGACCACTTATCAATAAAGTGAGTTCCCTCACATGTGCTCCATATTTTTACTTTTCCTGCTTTGTCTGCGAAATATGACCTTTTCTAAATAATATTACATTGGAAATTTTCGTTAAAAGACCCTTTTCAAAACACCTATAAGGGCGACAACATCAAATTAAATTTATTTCAGAAATTTGCTAAAGGTAACCAAAACGCATTTGAAATTTCCAACTTGAAGGCGCCACACAATCCCTTGGACTTAGCCAATCATTTCTCCCCTCAGCAAGATTTCTCAACCATTACATTCAGCGCTTTCTTGGACATCGAGCTCCAATTCCTCAAGTACCGGAAAGTCAGTACACTTTCCCCAATCACCCTTTTTAAGCCCAATCACCTTTGGCACTCCCTAAATACATTCCCCCATAAAGCCTATTCATACTTAGCATAACTTGTAAACCTTGCATTTCATACATCCCCCATGAAAGTCTAAACACGTATTGACATACATAACATCACATCATAAGTATCTCCTTAATTTGCTCAAATTAACTCATCAGAGTTTGGAACTTCCCAATCGTTGTTAGGAATTTTCCCCGATAAAATCAACGTTCATCCTTAAAACATTTCCCAATTAGAGCCGCGCATTCCAGCCGTTGCTAGGAATCGTCGCTAAACTGTTTCGTTTCATTTCAAGTTTCCCTAGAGGAGTCAGGCATTCTAGCCATTACTGATAAACATCATTATATTTCTTCTATCCTCAGAAAGTCATCACCATATTGTCCCCTTTCCCCGCAGAGTCAGGTATTCTTAGCCATTGTTGAGAATTGTCACTGAACTCTCCTTTTTCTGACTAGAGGCATTTTGGGCTCATTCCCCAAGATGAGTAAGATATTCATAGCTGAGAATCATCCTTGAATTTATTTCCCCAACATAAGTCAGGTATTCCGATCTTTACAAGGAATCGACACTGAAGTGCTCCTTTTCTCCAGCAGATGTCAGGTATTCTAGCCGTCGCTAAGAATCGTCATTGTACCTTCGTGGAAAGTTGTATATCCAGTTGAGTCAGGTATTCCAACCATTGCTAAGAATCGTCACTAAACAACCTCTTTTCCCCACAAGAGTCGAGTATTCTAGTTGTCGATAGGAATCATCACCGTACCTTGTCCTTTCTCTCGAAACGGTTCAAATGTTCCATCCATTGCTATGCATCATCATTTGGAACCATATATCATCCCCCATTAAGTCGGATATTCTATCCATTGCTAAGAATCATCATTGAATTCATTTGTTTTCCCCCAATAGATGTTAGGTGTTCCAGCCGTTGCTAAGAAACATCGTATTGTTTTTCCCCAACCGTTGCTAAGAGTGGTCACCCTTGTTCTCATTCCCTAGTGGAGTTTTCTTTCCTTAATTTTCTTGGGGTTTTGAGATCAAAATTTTCTCATTAAGAAGATACTTAGGATGCATACATCACATTGCATGCATAATCATCATAACCATGCATAATTGTCATCCCCCAAAATTCATCATACCCGTCACAAGTTCATCTAGGCCACTAACCCTAAGCATTTGCATATCCTGATAAGCATTCATCTCATCTACATATTCATAATATCACAGTGCATTCCACTTGCATCTGAAAAACATAAAATCATGGGTTCAAGGGTTTTATCACACAAGGCATACAATGAAGGTTAAGTCTTCAGGCTAGGGTTCATGTGATGGGCATGGTTGGGTTGGAACTTTTCATCTTACAGGAATTCATCAGGGAGCATAGTGGGAACCCTAATCCAGGGAGGTTGCATCTGATTCATTTGGTTCTTTATAAATGACTCATTTGTTTGTTCACGATCCATGGTTCTGATTCATTGGTTAGAATTCATTGAAGGTGTTACAATTGCTTGATTAAGTATCAATTGGTTGGTTTGGCATGATTGAACTTCAAGTCTTGGAACTTGGCATGTTTCATTTGGTTAAAGAACATTGGGCTTTTCAGTCATATCCACATTCAGTCATGGTGTGCATTCGTGTTCATAGTTGGTTAATACCTTAGTTTTTGTTTGGTTCTTTAGATAATCGGTTTGCAATAGTCCCAATTCATCGGTGCATTGCATTTTCATCATGGTCCATTTTCATTTTTCCACAAGAAAATACACATTTTTACCTATGTTGACTTTTGGTCAACTGTTGACTTTTGGTCAACCAGTTGACCGAAGTCAACCACCTAAGCTAAGTCCACTTTAATCTTGATTCTTTTTTTTCATCGTTCAAGCCACTTTCCATTTTTAATACCTTGATTCGAGATTCAATTTCATAATTCACTTTTTGATTCAACTATTAACCGAGTACATAAACCATAAACCATTTTCCATTTTTTTTTTACCATTAACCATGTTTGTACTTCTTCCACATTTCAATAATATCTCAACCTTAAACATATATTCAATTCACATGCTATATACATTCACATTCAATATGCATTCACTTTTCCATTCATATCATTACCATACATCCTACTTTGAAACCAAATTCTATACATAAACCATTTAATTCTACTTCAAAATCTAATGTGTGTACATTCAAGCAATTTACAAACATTCATTCATAAAATCTGTAACTACAATCAAATCCCATTGATTCCAAGCAGGAGCAATGCACTTCAAAGCATTCAAAATTTCAGCAACCTGCACAAAAGAGACACCAAGAATTTAGCATCATAATATAGTTCAAAAACTCAATCCAAATGCACTTTAATCACCAACCGAACCGAACCTTTTAAACTCTCCAATTCAGAACTTTCATAACAAATCATAACCACCAAAAATAGGATTTTATACTCTCAGGCTTTGCCAATAGTCTCAAAGAGAGGCTAGTAATGATAATAATCTTTATTATCCAACATTGGAAGATATCAAAATTGATGGCATTGGTATTTTTAGAATGCATTGGAAAACTAGTGAGCCCATTATCGTTAAGCAAGTATTTGATAGGCCATCAATTTCAAGCTGAGAACCATCGGTCATATGAAGAGGCATTTTAGAGACTACATATGCAAATATGAATGGGAAAAAGACAGAATGAAACAAAACCTCCAATTCCAACTTCTTCAATCCCTACACAGAACCCTGCAAAACCACCATTCCAACTAACATCACATCAGCAAAACCATAACAGAAAATTCAAAACTTCAACGAAAACTTCAACCGTCCTAACCGCCTAACCAACTCTCTAACTATCATAACGAAAACCATTTCCAACCTCTCAAAACAACTTCCCTTCAACTACATAACAGAGTCATCTCCCAAAAAAACTTGCTCTCGAAGAACCTTCAACAAAAATTCAACAATCTCCCTCTTAATCGAACTCATTCAAGATGGAGCTTCACCATGACCAACTCAATAACTCTCTAACCACCCTAACTGTTTACACATAACAAAATTCAATTCAAAATTAATTTAAACAAACCCTCTAACTGAATTTAACAACCTTCATAACTAACTTCCAAACAGAATAACAGAACCTGGATTTTTCTTTCCAATCGCCTCCCTAACCTCCTTTCCAAAATCTCTTCAATCCACATAACACAAAAGCCCATATACCTTCAATCATTCTCAACAACCATTCAGAATCACCAACCTCCCTCTGTTTTCTTAAGAGGAGCCCTCAAGGAATTCTCAAAAACATAACTTCACCCTCATTTCAACCAACCCTCTTCTTCAACCATGTCACCCTTCATCCTCTCCTCTCAACTCGTTACTAACCAACCAAGTCATCATCAACCTGCACCTAATCTCCACCGAACCCTCTCTTTCAACCAACCACCCTCTATAACTCTAACCACAAATCCTCAAAAGTTTCATCCCAACAAGAAACTCAATCAGAAGTAACAGAAGCCGCTGAAAAGATCGAAGAAGAAAAGAAACAGAAAACAGAAGAAGTGAGCAGAAATCGAAGAAAGCGTGGAACTTTACTTGCGTCGGGAATTCACCATCTCCCTTCAAGCGCAATCATCGTTGTTCAATCCAAAAACGAAGGATCCAACCGTTCCACAATATTCATCGTCAACAAGGCGGCACAGATTGAGGATTAAATAATCACATAATTAGAAGCAGACCGAGAAGCGAAGAAACACATAACAGAAATCATAAATAGGAAAAAAGATCGAAGGAATTTGTCACCTGTCGCGTATGATCTCCAATTCGGTAGGTTGCTCTACTCTTTAGGTCTCCTTAATTCGCGAATTCGATTTCTTCAGACGGAGACATTCAATCTCGATTTGATAGACGATGAATGAAAACCGATGGAAGTAACCAAGAGAATGTTAACGCGTGTTCGGAGCAGATTTTGCCATGTTTTCTCTCGTCCAAGATTCCGTTGTTTCTTTGAGAGAGAGAGAGAGAGAGATTATTTCAATGATGAGCATGAATTTTTGAATGTTTCTTGATGAGTGTATAGTTGATCAGTCACCATTTGCATTGAGTTTTCGTTACTGATCCGACACGAAACAGAGGCTTTTGACACACTGTGCAAGCATTTATGATACCTTTCGAGTTAATTTTACTTCCGTCATTTTATTTAAGCAATTTTAATCATTGTTATGTTTTACTTTTTATTTCGTGATTTTATGCGTGCGAAAGCTGTGTTTTTGTTCGACAGGTCCATGTAGAAGAACCAGAGAACTTAGAACGAGACATTACGAGATTCCGGCAAGCAAAGGAGCAGAAAACCCTGGTATAAGAGGCCTGACACGGCCACCCGTGTCAGGCAAAGGAGGACGTGGTGTAGAAGACAGTGGCCTGACACGGCCACCCGTGTCAGCTGACACGGGCCATGTCAGGCATCATCCCCAACCGTGTCAACAATGCCAGGGGCGTGTCAGCTGGGACAGTAGGCTGACACGGCCACCCGTGTCAGCTGACACGGGCCGTGTCAGCCCAAGCCCAAAAATTCAATTTTTCTCGGGCTTTTCTTCGTCGGGCTTTTTAGAGATATTTTTGGACCTGTCCAACTGCTGCTGGGAATTTTCACTATAAAAGAGGGTCTTCTGCCAAAGGAAAAATCATCTTGGAATATGGCAAAACACAGTATTGTGAAGCAATCAAGTATTACAGAGATCAAGGCATTCATAGAGTTGAAGGTGTTCATGAGCGGGAGCGATTGAAGATCAAAGTCATCCAATTACTTGTAATGTGTAATTTTTATCTTGAATTTGTTTTAAACAATATGAGTAGCTAAACCCCCCAATGCTAGGGGGTGTCCCTAATTTAGAATTGTAATGAATTTGAGTTTACATTTGCATTTATAATATTGTTTTTACGGTAACTTTTTGATGTGTTTATTGCTTTCTCTTTCGGACCACTCGAGATTGATTTGTGGTTACCAATTAGGCTGGACCGCCATTGATAAGGGTTTCATAAGGTTACTCTACAGTAGATATCACCTAGGACTAGGGATACCCTGTATGAACCAGAGTATTCTTGATATTATACAACTTAACTTCACCATAATTGGCTATGGACATGGGAATTAGGGTAGATTGATTAAAGGTTTTCTCACCAAGGACTTGGGAGAAAATACCCTTAAGAACTGGTAGTAATTGATATTTATTGATGCAATAGTGACTCAAAGTTGTTACAGGGATAAATCATACACCTTCCTTGGCTTTGTTCCTTTTTCTCTATAAACCCTTATTTTCATCCTTCTTTACCTTTATTTTTATTATTATATTTTTACTCCTAAAAATCAAATTAATACTTTTGTTTAATTGAATGATAATTTAAACTCAATATTGACTTGCAGTCCTTGAGATCGACATTCGGGGAATTTCCCCATTATTACTATAAAAGGCAAAATAATACACTTGCTATTTTCCCGGCCAAAGTTTTTGGCGCCGTTGTCGGGGATTGCCAAAATATAGAGTTTAATTTTAATTTCAATTAAAATTTTGTTGCTCTGCAATAAAATTATTTTTCTATCATTTATAATTTCCTAATTTGTGTATGCGAGGAGAACCCTCAGCTGAATTTCTTTTTGACACAGAGATCGAGAGAACCCTACACCGAAGACACAGAGAACAAAGAGTGGATTCTACAGAAGAAAGTACCTCTGATCACTCAGAAGCCAAGGAACCAATGACTGAAGTTCCTCCAATTCCACCTCCTCCACCTCCGGAAAGACTCTTGGGTGACTATGGAGGTGCAAATGCACCGGGTGGTCGACTGACCATTGTCAACCAACCGGTGAATGTGACAAATTTTCAACTATATCCTAGCACGATCAATCAATTGGAAAGAAAACCTTTCACCGGAAAGGTTAATGAAGATGCCAACAAACACCTGCAAAGATTTCTGATCATGAGCACCACCCTAAAAATTGATGGTCATACTGATGAAGCAAAAAAATTAAGAATGTTCCTATTCCGGTCCTAACCACGGTTTCAGAATTTCCTAACTCAAAAGTTCAAATAATTTCTATTTTTTGCAGGTCCAAAATGCCCCCTCGGAGAATTCTCACCGGAAAGCAATAACTCGCAGAAATGGCAAAGTCACAGAAGCGCCCGAGTCGAAATCCAAATCCACACAACATTGTGTTTGACAATCCGGAACAAGAACGGAGATACCAAATTCACCAGAAGCGCAAACTCACACCGACGAGGTATATGTGTGAGCATACTCTGAACGCTCTGGGGCTTAAGATGGAGGTATACCGGATGTTCCATATTTTGGGAATGCTCGAGTTCATGAGTTTGGAAGTGCCGACATACGAGCGCATTACTCTCGAATTCCTCAGCACGTCGGAATTCCAGCTTGAAAAATGGTGGATAGACACGACCAAGTATTATTTCGGCACTTTGCGTTTTCGGTTGTTTAATAATTATCATGAGCTGTCTGTTGAGGAGTTAGCAGCAATGCTTTGACTCCCTCTGAACGGACCAGGAGTGGTCCCAGACGGGTTCTCACCTAAGTATTTCTGGATTGCCATCACGGGGAGGATAAATTACTCCTCCAAAGGTGTGAAAGCCTCGGGCATCCAGAATCCATGTTTCAGGTACGCTTAGAAGGGTTTAGCCTATACCCTGTTTGGAAGAGGCGATAGTACAGGGGTAGCTACTCAGAGAGAGCTATTCTTTTTTGTACTCGATGGCTAAAAAAAAAGCCATCAATGTAGTTGCCTTTGCAGCAGAATATCTGGGCAGAGTCGGTCGAGCAAACTCCGGCGGCATATCCGTAGGGGGAATGATCACCCAAATCGCTGAGCATTTCGGGTATCAAGCTGTTTTACTCGAAGACACGTCAATTGCAGGTAACACAAAAATTGACATGTCTGCTCTAATTTCACAAGGTATGATTGTTGTTGCCCTTACTTACTATTCCGTACTTATCCATAAGAGGTTTATTATCGCTCTGCCAGATCCAGACATAGTTGCTATTACTGACTATGCTAATTGGTTATATGTGAGCGTTGACCCCGACGCGGATGAAGGCCACGAAACTGACCATCTTACCACAGGTGAGCAATTTATGGATGACCAGGTGGAAGGAACGGAAGCAGAAGAAGAAGATCCTCATGCACCGCCTGAGCAGTTTGTACCACCACATCAGGAACCCACCCAGCAGTTGGCGGATTCATCATCCTGGTCCACTAACCAATGGAGCTGGGTACAAACCGAAATAGGTGACTTGAGGACGGAACAACAACGACAAGGAATCGAGCAAGCCCATCAGGGAGCAATGTTGGATGAGATGAGCAGCATGATGCAATAGTTGATATTGCATTTCCCGCAACCACCTCCTCAGTAGGGTACTGTGAGTGCCCTCCTTCACTCTTGCTCGCAAACATTGTGGACAATGTTGAGTTCAAGTGTGGGGGAGATTTTATGTATTTTATTGGTATTTTAATCTCAGTATTTTGTTATTGTGTTATTTTACTTTTGTGCATCCTAGATTTGATTTTTCTAGTTGAAGGTTCATTATGTTGCGAGTGTGTCAAGTCTGTGTTGATAGGTTGGAAATAGTAATGATCACGATTGAGAGTGGACGAAAGGATCACGCCACTCACCATGGCTTGTTGTGAAGGATCTCCCCAGGAAGTTGACACTGCTGAAAGTAAGATCGGACGCAACGTATATAGCTTAACCGACATGAGTATCTTGTACATTCCGAACTAAGGAAGAAATCGCACCAAACTAATGAGTATTGTGTATCTTGTCAAAGTTGAACCAAACAGAGTGAGTCATAAAAAGCCAAACACATTGATCATCATGAGCGACATTCACGTTTGTCTTTATCACTCTAAATTTACGTAGACTCTTTGGGACTGCCACTGCATGATACACACACTGAGGCACGTTGTTTGAAATTCACCCCGAGCCTTTCTAGCCATCGTGAATAATTATATCCCTCGTTAACCCCATTTGAGTCTGTATCCATTTGTTTGTTTAAACCCCATAAATGTACCCCTTGGCCAAAAACACTTCCTTACCCTGTTCAGAGTCATGATAATGCATTCAAATTGTGTTGAAAAGCTAAGTTTGGGGTAAAAACCCCAAAAGCTCCCAAAGCCCCAGAAAGTGCGAGACAAAAAAGAAAAAATGATGAATCGAGAGAAAGAAAGAAAAAAATAAAAAGAGAAAAAATTATAACTCGAAGATTAAAAAAGAAGCACGAAAAAGGGAATTTGATGAAGAAAAAAATAATAAAACCGAGCAAATGAAAAGAAACGAACACAGTATGTAACATCGACTCTGAACCAAAAGCCACTTATTTTCGGGTTTTTTTTAATCCATACCCTAACCCAAGCCAAGTTACAACCAGAAAGACCTCAAAAGTGTGTATGTTGTGTGTAGGTGATAAGAAAAGAGAGACTATTCAAACTTGTGAGTGATATTACATACTCTGAATTATGAGTGAAAACAATTTACCCTGAGAGAATTGGTAAGAATGTGATATAAGTTGACACGTGAAACGGTGCTTTGAAGTGGAAGTGTGAAGAAAGACTTACAAAGAAAAGCATGACTTGTGGAAGGAAAAGGGAAGACATTAGTGAATGATCTCAGCAATGGTGGAAAACATAAAGAATTCTGGGGAGTGACAATGTGTCTGAAACATTACTTGGGACAATCAATGAGCTAAGTTTGAGGTTGTGATCAGTCACCATTTACATCGAGTTTTCGTTACTGATCTAGCACGAAATAGAGGCTTTTGACACACTGTGCAAGCATTTATGATACGTTGCGAGTTAGTTTTATTTCCGTCATTCTATTTAAGCAATTTTAATCATTGTTATATTTTACTTTTTATTTCGTGATTTTATGCGTGGGATAGCTGTGTTTTTGTCCGACAGGTCCAGGTAGAAGAACAAGAGAACTCAGAACGAGATATTGCGAGACTCCGGCAAGCAAAGGAGCAGAAAACCCCCGGTATAGGAGGCCTGACACGGCCACCCATGTCACCTGTCACGGGCCGTGTCAGGCAAAGGAGGACGTGGTGTAGAAGACAATGGCCTGACACGGCCACCCGTGTCAGCTGACACGGGCCGTGTCAGGCATCATCCCCAACCGTGTCAACAATGCCAGGGGCGTGTCAGCTGAGACAGTAGGCTGACACGGCCACCCGTGTCAGCCCAAGCCCAAAAATTCAGTTTTTCTCGGGCTTTTGTTCGTCGGGCTTTTTAGAGATATTTTTGAACCTGTCCAACTGCTGCTGGGAATTTTCATTATAAAAGAGGGTCTTCTGCCAAAGGAAAAATCATCTTGGAATACGGAAAAACACAGTATTATGAAGCAATCAAGTATTACAGAGATCAAGGAATTCGAAGAGCTGAAGGTGTTCATAAGCGGGAGCGATTGAAGATCAAAGTCATCCAATTACTTGTAATGTGTAATTTTTATCTTGAATTTGTTTTAAACAATATGAGTAGCTAAACCCCCCAATGCTAGGGGAGTGTCCGTGATTTAGAATTGTAACGAATTTAAGTTTACATTTGCATTTATAATATTTTTTTACGGTAACCTTTTGATGTGTTTATTGCTTTCTCTTTCGGACCAATCGAGATTGATTTGTGGTTATCAATTAGGCTGGACCGCCATTGATAAGGTTTTCATAAGGTTACTCTACAGTAGATATCACCTAGGACTAGGGATACCCTGTATGAACCAGAGTATTCTTGATATTATACAGCTTAACTTCACCCTAATTGGCTATGGACATAGGAATTAGGGTAGATTGGTTAAAGGTTTTCTCACCAAGGACTTGGGAGAAAATACCCTTAAGAACTGGTAGTAATTGATATTTATTGATGCAATAGTGACTCGGAATTGTTACAGGGATAAATCATACACCTTCCCTGACATTGTTCCTTTTTCTCTATAAACCCTTATTTTCATCCTTCTTTACCTTTACTTTTATTATTACATTTTTACTCCTAAAAACCAAATTAATACTTTTGTTTAATTGAATGATAATTCAAACTCAATATTGACTTGCAGTCCTTGAGATCGACATTCGGGGAATTTCCCCATTATTACTATAAAAGGCAAAATAGTACACTTGCTATTTTCCCAATCAATAGTGGAGGCGTGGGATCGTAGTGTGGGTTTTGCACCGTGGAGGATTCTGTGTTTGACCGGATTTGTTTTGGGATTAGGTATCTGTTACAACTTAGACTCGGGTTATGGAAAGAAGCTTGGGCTAAAGCCCAAGCAATTTCCAAACCCTACCCCTTAATCAATATTACACCTTTATTCATATTGATTCTAATCATTCATTGATCCCCAATAATTCATGCTCAATTATTACTTAATTTATTTTAATCTTGTCAAAATTTGTTGATTAACATGATGCTTACTTTTCTAGCTTGATATAAAATAAGAAATCTTGATTTTAGGTATTATAAATTAATTTAGTTTAATTGACATAGTTATTGATTCATATGGTTAATTATGATTAGGTAATTACTTAGAAATTAGGTTTAATCATTTTTTTAGATTAGACTTAATTTTTTAATTTTCCAGAATTAATTTTCATTTGCTTAACCATGCCATGATTAGGTTTTAGTCATTAGATTTTGATTATTTCATTTTGTGGATTTTATTGGATTAATAAGGTTAATGGTTTATTTTACCATGATTTTCCCATTTGGTTAATTTCCACTCAATTTGATTTGTATGATCATGTAGATTAGAATTCAATTCTTGATATTAGATTGTTAATTTCCTGTTTGATTGATTGTGATCCTAATTCATGTTTAGATAGATTTTGACTTTTAGAATTAACGTTCATTTTATTTATCCATTTAATCGATTCATTTGGTTTATGATCATTTGGATTAAATTGAAAATCCCATTTCAATTTAGGCGATGAATGCCTTGTATGTCTAATTTCATTTACCATGATCACATGATAGATTTTTGATTGTTTTTCATTGATTAATCCATTACCTTTCGAATCAATTTTAACCATTGAGCATGCTTACATATTGTTGCATCATTCTTATTCATTTTACTTAATCTCATGCTAACCCGTTTGTTGTTTTGTGTCCACGTGCGACTTTGAAATTCGAGCTCACTCCTAACTAGCCATACTCCTGACAATTTCATATTCATTTGATAGCTTTGTTTTGCTTGAAGTACCATGCCACTTGTATGCTTTAGGCATGGTACATAGCTTAATAGTTTGTAAATCGTATAATTCTTTCCATTCCCATGTATGTTGTATTGTGTGGATCCATCCCCCCATTGTGGGTTAAATGTTCCCCCATCCCATGATCATGTAATAGCTTAGATTTATTGCTTTCTAGTTAGTTCACCATGCATGTTAATAAAAAATATAAAATAGAAAATGATAAATAAAGCATTTCGAAAGAAACAAAAGGTGCTTGATTCAATGTCAAGTTGTTTTTCCGAATAAAACTCACACCATTACAACGTGAATGCTTGATCCAACGTCAAGCATTCTCCATCTGTTCCATGATCCATTATTCACATCTCTTCTCAACCTCATTCTATCTCTCTCCTCCATTCTTCACTCACATTTTTCATAATAAATTCAAACATTTGATCCAACGTCAAGTTCCTTTTTCAAAACCATTTTCATAATAAATTGGAATGCAATATGGGGTGTACATATTTGTACACAACATTCAAGTACTTGGGTTGTCAGCCGTACCTAGCCTGAGGACCCGACACTTGACTTTCCCCCTTAAAATATCTAATGATTCAGACAAGTTAGATCTAAGTGCTATGAGGGAGAAAAAGAGTAGTTAGGACTTCATTGTCCTCTCAATTCCCAAGTACTCAGATTGTTTACCGTACTTAGTCAAGGGTCAGATACATGTCACCCTCTAAGTTCCAATGATTAGACTTACCAAACTCTTTTCACAATTCAAATCTCCTTTTTGGATGAAAAAGAGTATTAGGATAACATTATCCTCTCAACACCCGAGTTACTGGACCGTTGACTATATCTAGCCAAGGGTCTGATGCCTATCTCCATACATAAAATCAACCCCAACAAATCAAATCATATTTTTCCTTAGTGCATCCTTCAAAACCTTTCAATAATAACGTGTTACTTCCGTTCTACCGTGAACGAAGCTTAAGCCTCCATGTGTGGGCAAGTAATGTTTAACTGTGATCAATGCATTTTGACGCATATTCTTCTATAATTTTACTTAGGCATTTCCTTAGTTTATTTTACTTATTTTACTATTTTATTATGTTTTTGGATTTAAGTTTATTTTTTACTTTATTTTATTTTCGTACTTTATTTTCAGCATAAACAATTATTTGATATCTTGTCACTATACATATCATAATTTGAGTTATAGGAGCCGGATTAACGCGTTCTAATATGTGTTGGAAAGCTAAGAAGAAAACCTAAAAGTTTTATGTTGAAGTCAAAAGCAGATTCAGAGTGATTAATTAACAAATACTTCGTTGAAGTTGCAGACTTAATTAAAATAGTTAGTTTGAGCCGATTTTTATAATTTTCGGGTCAGATCCCATAAGGACCTGAATTTCCCTTTTATTATATTAGGTATTTCACTGCTACATGAATCCTATTCTGAATTTGGATGACACAATATTTCTTAGAAGATTCCATGGAGAGCTAATTCCCAAAGAGCTGATATGTTGTATTCGAATTCCACTTTGAGGTTTTTATTAATTTCAGTTTAATTTCGATTTGTTTTCAATTCTTCCTATAAAGTCGTTTTCTTAATTCGATTGTTTCTTATAGGATAAAGTTGATTAAATTTGATTATTTGTATGATCATTAACTATAATCACGTTAGCGTAGCTTTTTCGTTATCGTGTTTGATTAAGTCGCGTTTGCTTAATTCGCGTCTACTTAAATCCGTTTGCTTAATTCGTAAATTAGGAACATACATCATATAATACCAATTTGCACTTGTCAGTGAGTATTGTAATTGAATGGGATTGAATCCGCTAGGGAATTGAAATTATAAGAATCGATGATAAGTCGGAAATCGATACAATAGATTAGCTTATTTATCAATTTTGCTTTTACCTTTAATCATCTTCGATTTAAGTTTTGAACCTTAAAACCCCCCATTGTTTTCATTCGTTTGGTTATAACATTCAAGAGTCCTTGTGATACGACATTCGAGTGTCGCTTCCGTTTTACTACACTTTTAAACTCATTTTTTACCCGTGTGCGACAGCGGATCAAATTGGCGCCGTTGCCGGGGACTCTTGTAGATTTTAACCATTATTATAGTCTAACCATTATTATAGTCATAGATGTTGTGTTTTAGCATTTTTTGCCCTAACTTTCTTGCGTTCTGGTCTTTTCGCGTTTTAGGATTAAAAAATCTGTTTTTTTAAGAAAAGTGTCTCAAATTATTCCGATTCTTTGTCGATTCACTAGGAAAAAATAACGGATCAAAAACCTTTATTTAGGGGCTAAATAGTGGAATCCGTCCTAAAAATCCGAAATTCCTTATTTTTCTATTTTGTATGATTTATTTTCTGTTTTGATAGTTTAAGAAAATTCCGAAAAAAATCTCAAAATTTTTAATTGACCTTATTAGATTAATTTTCATGTTTTTGTATTTTTTTTCCTTTTAGTTAAATAGTTTTTTTTCATATTTCAATTGTTTTTTCTTAATAGGGACATTGTCGGTATTTTTCTATTTGTTGCTACATTGCTGAATTAGTTATGTGTTTTCTCATTGTTTGTTAATTTTTTTTCTATTGAGTTTAACATGGCTGACCAAAGAACTCTGAGAGAACTTGTGACCTCTGATGTTAATTATAATGCTTTATATATTGAATATCCTGTTACTGCCAAATCCTTGATTGAGAACATGTCACTTAACTCCCAACAGTTCACAACAAGGGATAATTTTATGGTCCAAACAATAAGTGTGAATGAGATTCAGGTTCTTTCTTCCAAACAAATAAATGGTTCCCTATGAACGTGTTACTTCCGTTCTACCGTGAACGAAGCTTAAGCCTCCATGTGTGAGCAAGTAATGTTTAACTGCTAGAGTGTGAACCAAGCGTATCCACTTAACTGCAAACAAGCAAATATTTTTCGCTCCCATGACAGAGTATACAAGCAAGTGAACAGTAGCACGCGAACATCAATACTGTTGAGTAAAAATAACCAAACAAATGTTCCGTTTGTGAGCCGAACTACAGAGCTCTGATTTCCATATTGCACGTATGGAGATACGTAGGCACAAGGATCCAAAACCTTGGCGAGCACACTAAATTAAAACTTATTTTCTCCCCCACATTATCCTTTCATCTCATTCCCGATAGCAAGCAACTTATAGATAAACAACATCCATACGCATTTGATACGAGCAAGTGGTTCCCATGGAGTACCATGGATGTGAGGGGTGCTAATATCTTCCCCTTGCATAACCGACTTCCGAATCCTCTCTTGGTTGCGAGACCATTTCTCTCATTTGAGGTTTTATCGCTATTTTCCCTTTCATTTGTAATAAATAAAATCCGGTGGCGACTCTGTATTTTTCGCGACGCTTCAATAATCCCTAACAAATCCTCACACTATCATCCTCCAACAGGGAAAATTTCTGGTTACTCCCATTAGTATTTAATCCTCTCTTACCTTGAACACATTGGAAGTCGTCACTATCTATATATTCAGGTCCGAGAAAATTATATAGGGGCAACTGTCATACCCCAAAATTCACCCTATCCCATACAACTTTCATCTGATCCATGACCATATTACACATACATGCATTCATTGTTTCATTACCATAATTGCATTAACATTCATAACCAAAGGAATATTGTACGGACTCAAGGCATGGTTGTTTACACCTGAGAGAAAACTGGAGTCTTTCGGTAAATCTCTAAAAAAAAAGGGAAATCGATTCCCCTAATCATGGAAATCGATTTCTCCTGCGAAAACAACAGCAATAAGTCTGTTTTTTTTACACAAAGTGACTTTTGTTTCACCCACTTATCCACTTGCTTTCCCTATAAATAGAGACACCATTTCCCCTAATTTTCCATGCTTTCTATCCCCCAAAAGTACTGAAAAAATATCATCCAACCCCCACTTCTCCAAATCTAAATAAATAAATAAAAAATTCTCTACCAAAAGTCACCCCCACCAACTTTTTTTCACTTCACATTTTTTTATTAAAACTTCTCACTCTCTAACACTCATAAATCATCCCCTTCACTATGGTTACACCATAAATATTTTCATCCCAAACCTCTTGCTTCACATTCAAGCTCACCATTTCAACCTAGTTTTTTCACATTTTTTGGGTAATGATTTTAGCTTAAACTTTTTAACTTTTTGGTTGTGTTTTTGATTGAAAAATAGTTGTTTATTCTTGGTTGGTCTTTTAAGAGAGTTTAGATTCAAACTTACAAAAACTGATTAACTTTGGTTTACACAATTTTTTTTGAGATTTTTGCTCTTACTAACTTTTTGTTCACCTTTTTGTGGTTGCTTTGTGTTTGTTATCATTTAGTCTTATTATTGACTTGTTGTTACATTTGTTTGGTTAATGAGGTCTATTAGATCATGACTATGGTTGTTTAGGGTTGATTAAATCTTCAATATTTCAAATGATTTATCATTAGATCAATCATGATACCTCGAGGCATTGATATATTGCCTCTATTTCAACCATATTTGAGCCATTTGATGCATAGATGAAACCATATTCTCTATATTAACTTGCTAATCCATTTTCTTATTCTTATTCTACTAACCACTAACTACTAACTACTAACTTCTAACATTTATATTATTGCATTTTAATTCCTTGCAACTTATTTTATTGTTTATTTTATTTCATTTACTTTATGTTTATGTTCATTATTTATCTATTCCTAACATTTACATTATTGCAATTTACTTCCTTGCAATTTATTTTATTGTTCACTTTATTTCAAATACTTTATGTTTATGTTTATTGTTATCTTACCATATCATTTACATTATGCTAATTTATTTACTCTTTTACTATCTTGCTAAATAAAAAAGGGAGTAAAAACAAAAAAAAAAATAGAATAAATCATAATTATTTAAAATATTGATAGATGAGCTTAGGGTTGTATAACTTTCTTTATTACAAATCTATTGTAAGATGATTATTAATCATTTTCAATACTTTACATCAATGATAAGTTATCTCTTAATGTGTCATACTTTACACATATTACTAACCATTAATTATACTTCACTAACTTTATTTATCATTAATCTTTGTTATTGTAATTTTAGTATTACTAACTTATTATTTATTTTATTGTCATCAAACATTAAACATAACAAAAACATGATAAAAAATTTTAAGATCAAAAATATTCACTCCACTCTTAATCAACTTGGACTTAGAGGATTTCATTTTAGGACCTTTGCTTGGAGGCATTTTCCTTATCTTTGTGATACTTTGTAAATGTTGGATTTTAACCGTAACTTACATGCATGTTGTAAGAATGACATCATGACATCATCTTAGGGGGACCTGTTTGTAAGACCATTATCCTTTGTTTAGCTTAGGTCACTTTAAACACACACAACTTTCTCTTGGGCTATCTTACAATGAGATCCTTTAGTTTCTTTTTTGTTACTTTGCATTCATGTTGCATAAGCCAAATTTCATAATCAAATAAGTAAAACTCTTGATTCAACGTCAAGTGGCATTTTCATAATCAAATTCAAGAATACAATAAACTTATGATTATTATTGTGCTTCACGAGCCTTAAGTGATGGAGAATGAGTAAGAATGGAGCATTTCTACCCTTACTCTGATTATTTTGGACGCAAGATGCTTGACTTGTTGTCTAGAATAGTCACCTCTGCCCATAGACTTTAGTACAGTATAATCACAAACATTCTTTTCATAAAACTCTTATTCAAGGTAAAAATAATACAACTCATCAAACTCATTTTTGTGCCTTAGGGCATCATCCCGAAAACCCTTTTCTCAAAGGTAAAATCAACCAACCCAAAAATATTTTCTATTCCGAACTACGAAGCTCTGATTCCTCATCCTCGAACGAGTGATACGTAGGCATAAGGGCTCCAATCCTTGGCGAGTACTATAATAATAAAAACACCCATTTTGCACACATATTCTTTTGAAAATAAAACAATTATAGATAAATCTCATGTATGTAAAACAATCCAAATGATTCGTATGGAGTACCATGGACGTGAGAGGTGCTAATACCTTTCCCTTGCGTAACCGACATCCGAACCCAAATCTCGGTTGCGAGACCGATTTCCTTATCCCTTTTAGCGTTTCCCGTGCACATCTCTTTTCCGAGGGTTTTATCGACTATTTTCCCTTGCCTCTCTGATAGAGGCACATAAATAAAATTCGGTGGCGACTCTTGTGATTTTATCTCTCTTTGACATCTCTTTAGTCCCGGTTTCGTTATCGTGAAATCCCGGTAGCGACATGAGGCTCATAAGTTTCTTTCTTATACTTTAATCATATGTACATGTTATCATTTTAAAAAAAAAATTTAATAGTTATATTCAAATTATTGTTGTTTAGTTTTGCAATAAGCATAAAAGAGGTTATTCAGGAGTTATATAAACAATCATGGAAAACTTTTGGACAACTTATTAAGAAGGATAAGAAATTATATCAATCTTGGTTTGACAAATTTTGGGTATAATATTTTCTTTTTTAAGTACTTATTTTTTTAATTACTATATTTTTTTAGTTATCTAATATTTTTTTCAATATTGCAGGAGAAGTTCACATGAAGCGATGATTGAGAGTTATTTTAAGAAGAGAGCATCAACCCCACTTTCTAACATGCTTAGGCGTGGAAGAATTGGTTGGGAAGAAAAAGGGATTATGCCTCCATGGGTGGACGTAGATGTATTTAAAGAAATGCTTGATTATTGTAATTCATATGAGTTTAAGGCAAAATCTAAAAAAGCGAAGAAACATAAAGCATCTGAAAATGGAGCCACTAATCATAGAACTGGAAACGTTAATATCGCCGGACATGCTCAACTAATGGTAATTATATTTTCATCTCACTACTTTTTTTTAAATTATATTCATATTTGTTATATGTTTTTAGATGAAGTTAACTGTATTAATTTGACTAATGAGATTCATGAAAGGACTTATAGTGGGAGAGGTGGAGAGTATATCAATGAACGTGCTAGAAACACTCATGTAAGATGATAGTAATATATACATATTTTATTTAATTCTTTTATTTAATTAAATTATCTAAACTCTATTATTTTTAGTTTTATTTTTTTACGTATTATTCAAATATTTTATTTAACTCTTTTATTTAATTTGTCTAAACTCTATTATTTTATTTAATTTTTTATGTATGTGTAAAAGGAGTACAGTAGAGGGAAGGGAGAGTGATCAGTGCATTTTGATGCACATTCTTCTATATTTATACTTATGCATTTCCATGTTTTAGTTTGGTTATTTTTCCCTTTTAATGTGTTTTTATAATTTATCTTATTTTTACACTTATTTGTTTTTCACAGTTTATTTTCAGCATTAGCATTCTGCACGAGTAAATTCATAACTGGAGCTAGGAGTATCGGATCGAGGCATGCTACCAATTGTTGGAAACCTAAGAGAAAGAGATATAACTTTTATGTTGAAGCCAAAAGCTGATTCGGAGTGCAAACATCTCAAATAATTCGTTGAAGTTTCGTACTTTGGGAATTATTTTCTTTTGGGTCATTTGTTGGGCCGAATTTAGGTTTTCCGGCCCAGTTTGAATTATAAGTAAAACCCTTATTTTGTTTAAAAGGGCAGTCGCGATACTGTAGCAATTACATATTATTGACAATAACTTTTTGCTTTTGTATGATCATGAAGAGGAACTAATCTCCTAGAGTCAATCTGCTGTAATCGAATTTCCAAGGCTTTGAGGTTTTTATTCTATCAATTTAATTTAGTTCTCTTTCAATTCTATTCTATGAAATTTCATTTGCTTAATCTGTATTTTATGGAATGGTTTTAATTAAATTCATATGATTGTATTCCTAACTATTAATCGTCGTTTTCATCGCTTTGTCGTTAAATTGCGTTTGTAAATCGTGTTTGCTTAATTCAGGATTGTATTTATCCGTTTGCTTAACTCGGAATATAGGAATATAAATCTGTCATATATCTATTGCGCTTGTCAATCGAATTTGAATCGAATAGAGATCGAAGCCGCTTAGGGAATTGGTAGGTAAAAACCAATGATTAGCCGGAAACCGAAAACAGTAGATTGACTTATTTTATAATTGCTTATTTTAATCATTTTTTTTGCTTTGTTTTCTAAATCAACCACTAAAACATAAACCCCCTTAAATTGATTTCATTAGGTTAAGAATAATACAAGAATCCTTGTGGTACGATACTCAAGGTGTCGCTTCCCGTTTACTATATTTTATTACTCGTGTGTGACAGCGGATCAAATTGGCGTCGTTGCCAAAGATTCTTGTAGATTTTAACCATTATTATAGTCTAACTATTATTATAGCACTAGTGCAGAAAGAAGATTTTACACCCGTTTTTTATACATATTACACCCGTTATGATAGGGTGTAAATTCAAAGGGTGAGATATGTATGAAGAATTTACACCCGTTTTAAAACGGGTGTAAAAAGAGAATATATTACACCCTATTTTAGATTTAAAAAAAGGGTGTAATTGGTAGATATATACATTAAATTTTAAGACATTTACACCCTATTTAATATAAAACGGGTGTAAATTGTCACCTATTACACCCTGTTTTAGATAAAAAAAAAGGTGTAATTGGTAGATATATACATTGAATTTTAGGACATTTACACCCTATTTAATATAAAACGGGTGTAAATTGTCACCTACATACATTGAAGTTAAACGAATTTACACCCTATTATAATTCAAACGGGTGTAAAATGACAAATATTTACACCCTATTTTTGATATATCAAATGTAAAATATCTTATAATTACATTTAATTTTAACACATTTACACCCTATTTTGTGTATGAAGGGTGTAAAATATCTCAATTTTTTTAAAAATATTTTATTTGAAATTTCATTAAACCAAATATTTTTATATATTCCTGGATATTCAATAAAAAACAAAAATAACCAAAACAAACATTTCTCTAATCTTTAGAATCTTGCACCAAGTCATACATCAACAAAAATTGTATTCATGTAAGAAAAAAATTCAACCACTTTGTTCATGTAACTTGTACCAATAAATCATTCATGGAACAAAAATATATCTATATATAAGTTTTTTTTAATCGCTTCTGTTTTGTCATTAAATCTTTCTTTTCCTGGTTCTCTTGCTCTTCAACCTTTTGCAAAAAGAATTGAGCCCAAAGTTGTCGGATGTGATCAATTGACTCTTTTTCATATGATGAGGTGTCTGTGAATATCTGCAAGTTCAAACATATAATAAATTAAACAACTACATGTTAAAACAATAATTTACATGTTTTTCATTAAATATATGTAATATAAAATACCTCATTGAATCTTTCAACAATACAAGCATCAATAATCACTACTAGAAAAACAGTTTTTAGCGTCGGGTTGCATTATACAGTCTAGATACATCGATTATAAATAGGACCAGAGATAGTACTATGTACAAGTCCCACACACAACTATAGGGGGGACAAGTTGTTAAGCCATACAACCAAAATCTGTTGGCTAAGACTTCATAGCCATTGTCATACCAGCAGCATCGTTTAGAGTTGCTACTTGCAAGTCCAGCTGTGCTGACCGCCTATTTTAGCTACTACTTCATATGTCTTTCCCACTGAGCGAGTATCAGTGTCAACATGCGATCATATTCCACTATGAGAACCTGTTGTTATGTCAAAATTCCAAAGTAATATTATAGGGAAGCTTCTAAACAATAAATATTGCTGCAGCATTCTACATGTTCTCCGAGTAGAGGTGAGCATATGCTTGCAGATATACAGCAGTTACGGATTTACTTACCATTTCACAGAACTTATGGGTCAGTACCGGGGACGTTTGGGGGATGACTGATGTTCCAATCCACTCGTGCTGTTGTCACATCTCCTGACGAAATGATCAAGAGTTTTCTGCTTTGCAGGGCTTCTCGATGGCGGTTGATCATCTGAGACCTTTAAGGTGTTCTCATGACCATCACAGATTGTTGTTGAAACTGAACTATCTATCAGCTAAGCTTAGCAATGAGATATTTTCATTTAAGAGATGTTTTCTTTTAAGAGATAATCTATCACAAATTTTATGATATCACCACAATTCCTAAAACAATACCGTGCTTGTACTCTCTTACTGTTGATGCTGATTTTATTTAAATTACAACAGCATTTGAGATCACGATTTTCCTTTCTTTTCAACTTAACAGCAACCATGTTTGAAAATATACCTATCCAATTCTATGAACACGGTCTTCGGCCTGAATTAGATCACCAGGAGTCCAAGACAATTCTGCAAAGAGGACGGTGCTGGCAGCAGTCAATGTTAACCCGACACCTCCAGCTTTTATAGATAGCTGCAGGACAACAAAATCAACAGGAAATTATCATCTCTAAATTGAGCCACATTTTACACCAGATAGTCCAAACTAAACAGATCAAACAGAAAAATGATTACAACAAAAATAGGAATCAAATTGCAATACCACTGCTGCCTTGATAGAATCTTTTTCCTGAAACTCTGTAACCAACTGTTGCCTTGATCCAGAAGGTGTACCTCCATCAATCCGGATACAACCAACCTTTTTTTTCTGGAAATTTTGAACAGTTCTCATAAGTGTTTATCATCACTTATTGATGAAATATTTAAAATATAAGAAACTTGCAACCTGCCTGCAACAATCATTACATACATAGAATTACCACATGTTATGGTGATCAACAACTTGATTTAATCACAAGCAGAAGAAAAAAAAGTAAGGTAAGAAAATTGAAGCGGACACCTTTTTAATTAAGATTACAAAATAAATTGTAGCATTATGCCCTACATTGTCTCTTTCGGTACTATATTTGCACGTCAAGATCTATGGTTTGGAAACATAATTTAGATATTAAAAATACCATTGCACTAGGGAATGTGTACTTTAATTAACTAGTGTTGAAGTTTCACAAATTTGTTTCATGGAAGGTTAACCATCACAAATATTTCGAGCACTGAACATAAACTAACTACATATAGGAACTTGAAGGGATCAAAATTAAGGAGATGAGATACACATTACAACAAAGTAATATCTTATATATCCTTGTAGAATTAAAGGCATAAATGTGCGTTGAGTGAGAAAGCTAAAACAAGATCCAAAGTTTTTAATGCTATTTAAGTTCATATAGATCGCAGCAGTTGAAAGTATTAATCTTCAACTGCTTTAAAGGGAAGAAGCTGCGGCATACCTCGATTACAGTTCCAAGATAATCAAGAACAGCTGGAATCTTGGCTTCAGCAGAATCAGTATAAATCTGGAATTGAATGAATCAAAGGTTCAGTGTTAAATCACACAACAGTCATAATGTTTGGATTTGCTGGCATACATAAGGGATATGAGCAGGCATTTAACTATAAACCTTTTCTAGTTCTAGGAAATAGTAACAATCTCTAAAACAAGTTGTGCACTTAATGTATGAGCACAACTGATTCCATTAATACCTTGTTAATAAGATTCTTTTCAGCAAACTTGAGTGATTCAACCTCCTCTTGTGAGCTAGCTGCCTTAACTTTGAGTTTTACCCTCTCCAACTGCAAAACAAAAATCAACACCGGTCAGCTTTTACCACCTTAAACTGCATGTGCACAACAAAAATATTACTGTTTTTGAGTAAAATAACATATTCTTGGTAAAAAAAACAATTAAAGCCTTGTTTCTAGATGAAAATGCCTAAAAGCCCATTCCAAACCATTTCAGAAGTAAAAAATAAACCAGTCATCTCTTCATCTCTCACAAGGCCAAACTACAATTCATTTATTAACAAAAACAAGTTAAATAAAATACGTGTAATATGAATACCAACCAAACATTCCAGACAAAGTAAATCAACTTACTCGTTTGAACATTGAATTTCAACAATCCTATGACAAATGCTAGACGCAATAAAATAAGCTAAACGAATATTGGAAGGAGTAAAGACGCATGGCAACTGCATTTCATAGCTAGTTTGAGTTATAACCTAACAGAACTGAAGTGGAGTATGAGGTGGGAGAGATGGTTTTTTTGAAGATCCAACCCTATAAAATGAAGAAACTTGCCAAGAGGGTGAATCAGAAGTTGAGTCCTAGATACTATGGACCTTATGAGATACTGCAGAAGATTGGGGCAGTAGCCTACAAGCTGAAGCTGCCTGAAGATACTAGAGTACAACCTGTTTTTCATGCCTCTCTTCTAAAGAGAGCTATCACACCTTCTTTGGAACCCCAGCCCCTACCAGCATGTATGAACGAGGAATGGCATCTTGAGCCTACTCCTGAGAAGATTATAGAGGCCAGGAGAAATGAACAAGGGGAATTAGAGGTTTTAGTGAAGTGGAAAAACCTCCCTGATTTTGAAAATTCTTGGGAATAAGAAACAAGATGAAGACAGAATTTCCAGCTAGGAGAAATCCCCCCTAGGAGAGTCAGGCCTCTCGAAGTGCCTATTTTCAGATTTTTACTTCATCTTTTCTGCACTTTTGTATTACTAGATTCCCATTTGAACATCTAGTACTGAATCACAATTATTCCTCATAATCATTATTCTGTGTACTTGTCTTTTATTTTTCCTAATTGATTCTATCAGTGACAACCCCAGCAATAAATGTCTGTTTGAATTTTATATATAAAGAATGAAGTGTCACCGGAAGGAAAGCCAAGATTGAGAATGGCCAGCCATGTATCACACCAATAGCAGAGACAACAACTGCTGCAGCATGTTTATCAAGAAGAAATAAACCCGAAGCAAGAGAGATTGCATACATGGGAAACGAACTTGACAAGAAACCTGAACAATGAAATACTTTATGTGAGGTTGAGAATCATCATCAAATGCAAGTATGTATAATTATGAGACAAAAAAGAGCAAAAGTCTCACTTGTGCTAGCAAAGAAATAGTCGTTGGTTAAGCACGGCATAGCAAGTGTATAAGAAGCAAGTCGTTTTCCATACTTTCTCGAAAGAGCTACCACAAGAACAGTCTACGTGGAAAGCGAGAGAAAACCAACAAAAAATCTCACAGCATAGAACACTCTAACCTACAACAGTAAAAGACAAAGGTGTCATGAAGAGCATATGCAAGGAGAAAACTTCAATCTACAACAAATCAATAACCAAGCACGAGTGCAATCTTACTTTTTGATCACCAAACAACCACAAAGTTGGTCGAGCCACTATTTCATGAAATAAAAGGTACAAATACGAGAGAAGAGAAAATTGTGAACTGCAAAACAAACACACCAGAACTCCATTGTCAATACCGTAGCGAAAAAAATAGCTTAAACTAAACCTAAAATATCCCCAGCCAATACTGGGTATTGAATCGCAAACTATAAAAGAAAAATATAGTTTCAAGTCGCATAGAAACTTGGGGAATTGAGCTAACAGAACTATAAAAGAAAAATATTTTCAAAAAAAATCAACTACTGTTATTTCAAGTTCAAGAAATCGTCAATTCTGATAGTTTCAGAAGAAAACCAAACACACAGACACACTTCTATCATATGTTTGAAAGAGAGAAAATCAATAACATTCAACACCGTAAATCCAAACAAACTAACAAAGACAGGAAGAAAACTGAACCATACAAGATGAAAGTAATGATTTAATTAATAAAAAGACGTCGATACAACGAATTGAAACAATGAACCAATTCGACAAATTGAAACACCGAATCAAAAATACAAATAGAGGGAGAGAAGAAAAGCATATTCGAACCTAAAAATAGATTTCTTTGATGAAGAGAATGTCAATCGAACCCTTGAAGCGATGAGAAGAAGAAGCATTTCTTAAACTCTTTAATGAGAAACGATGAAAAGCAATTTCTAGAAGCGATTTTGGGGAGTGATTTCTGGAAGTGATTGTGGGAAACAATGAGAAACGGTGAGTACGAGTGATTTCTGGAAAGGGTGGGAACAAAACTCAAAATCAAGAACATTACCCTAGCGATTTCTGGAAACGAATTGATTTCTGGAAGCGATTACCTTAGGGATTTCTGGAAGCAAGAGTTTGAGAGAAAACTGAAGCTGAAGCGTGAGTTTACTGAAGCGATTACCTTTACTGAAGAAAAGTAAGAACAACAACGAATGAATCAACTTTAATATCCAAAGCAGCGTAAAAGAGAGTATAGAAAACGGTAAAGAAGAATGATGAAGCCGTTGTGGGTTGTGAAGATTTCCGAGCAATCACGTTCTTTGTTCCTTTTTCACTATTTCTTGCACTTCATCGATGATGAAAAGTTTCTAAAATGTGAAATGAAAAGAAAATTTGGAACATGAGAAGTCATGGTTATATTTTAGGCGGTAATGATAAATTGTACTTAGGGATTCCTAAATTTACACCCTATTTTAATATAACGGGTTTAATATAAATTTAGTCATTTATATTGTTATAATTATACACCCTATTTTTAAATATAGGGTGTCTATTGTTATATTAATATTCCAAAATTTACACTCTATTTTAATATAACGGGTTTAATATAAATTTAGTCATTTATATTGTTATAATTATACACCCTATTTTTAAATATAGGGTGTCTATTGTTATATATTAATATTAAAATTTATTATTTTTTTAAGAAAATTTAAGATTAAACAAATAAGAATAATAAAAGTTATTGTTTAAGGCACGAATATTTTATTTTTATTTTTAAATTTACACCCTTTTTTTGAATATCAGGTGTAATATAGAGTTGATAATAAATAATATTTGAATTTACACCCGTTATTTAAAAATAGGGTGTCTATTGTTACGTACTAAAATTCAAAATAAGACTTTATTTACAAAACTGCCACCGCATTTGCTTTTTACACCCGTTTTTTGTAAAACGGGTGTAAATTTACAAATTATATTATTCTTTTTGTACTAGTGTAGGCATAGATATTTTAGAATTTTTTTATCCCTAACTTTCTTGCGTATTGGTCTTTTTGAGGTTTAGGATAAAAAAAATCTGTTTTTAAATAAATTGCCTCAGATTATTCCAATTCTTTGTCGATTCATTTGGAAAAAATTAAGGAACGAAAGCCTCTATTTAGAAATTAAATAGTGGAAGCCACCCTAAAAAATGAAGTTCCTTATTTTTCTATTTTTTATGATTTATTTTCTGTTTTGGTAGTTTCAGAAAATTCTGCAAAAATTCTCAAAATTCTTAATTGACGTTATTAGATTAATTTTTGTGTTTTGTATTTTTTGCATTTTTTTTAATCGTTTTTTTTCGTATTTCAATTGTTTTTACTTAATAGGGACATTGTCGATATTTTCCTATTTGTTGTTGCATTGCTGAATTAGTTGTGTTTTCTCATTGTTTGTTGATTTTTTTCTATTGAGTTTAACATGGTTGACCAAAGAACCCTTAGAGAACTTGTTTCCCCTGATGTTAATTATAATGCTTTATGTATTAAGTATCCTGTTACTGCCAAATCTTTGATTGGGAACATGTCACTTAACTCCCAACAGTTCACAACAAGGGATAATTTTGTGGTCCAAGCAAAAGGTGTGAATGAGATTCAGGTTTCTTCTTCCAACGAAGCTCTAGAAACCAGAATTGATAAACTTACCTCTTTAGTGAAATAATTGATGTTACTCATTCCACCACCACCATCATATAACCCTCCACAAGTAACCATCTCTTCACATTCTGAACCTTCACTTGAGGAACTTAACAAGCAAATGGTTATTAACAATCTTCAATTTCAGCAACAAACAGATTCTAGTATTCAGACTTTGTAAACACAAATTAGACAACTTCTCACTTCAATGAGTGACATGCAACAAGCTTAAGGATCAAACCAACTATCTGCCCAAATAGTAGTGAATCCAAAAGTCTCTAATGTGAGTGTAATTTCCTTGAGATCTGGAAAAGTTGCAGAACCAGCCCCAGGAAAAAATAAAAAAATTGTTCGTGCAACATCTGAACTTTCTGTTGTTGTTGAGGTTGAAAAAAAGTATGTATCGCCAATCCCCTTCCCACAAAGAGTACTGGAAAATAAGAAGATTGACTAGGGAGAGCATTCTGTTTTCCAAACAGAGTTGCATTCTAAAGTTGTTGATGAAACTTATTCTGATTTGTTTTCAACTGATTTTCCAACTTTATCTGGTTTTGATGATAGTTACTCATGTGATGATTGTACTAGCATTAACCTTTGTATTGTTTGTGCTGAGATTGATGCTGCCATGCAGGGTGATAGTATAAACGAAGTTGTTTATGTGGTTGAAGCTCTTGACATTCCGGTTGCCCCAAACATACCATTCATTGAGCAACCATATTTTGTAGAGCCTAAACCACTTCCCAAGGATTCATATTATTCATCAAGGCTTCAACTTAAGCAGAAATATAAGAAGGGAATTGGGTGGACCTTGGTTGACACTCGTGATATTATCTCATCCATATGTATGCATATGATCTCACTTAAAGATGAAATAGAAGTAGTGAGGCAGCCCCGTAATCCTTTGATTCTTGATGTTGTGAAATAGGAGATCACTTTCACGTGTCCATTCAACATTTTTACTTATCAAAGATTCTTCTTTGATCCTGGAATACAAGGCAAATGCACTAATCAAAATTTTAAGGTCAATGGACACTACCCAAAGCTACTCCATGAGAACCCGACTTTGGAAGAAGAGACTGTAGAAGAGCTCTCTTTGGGAAAGGTTTCTTATGCAATCACTTATCCGCCTTGACTCCTCGGATGTGTTCTTTCCTTTCTCTCACTCTTATTTTATATTTATGCTCTTTCATTGAGGACAATGTATGTTTTAAGTGTGGGGGAGGGAACCATTTATTTTTTTTGTTTCTTTGTTTTCGTTAGTGTTTTGTTTGTTTTCAGTCATAAAAAAATAAAAAAAATGCATCTTCTTGAAAGTTTTAGGCTATAGACTGACTAATTTGAGATTAGCTTGCGGAGACTTGGGAAAAATTCACAAGATCGGTATCGTCTTAACACCGTAAGTCTCTTGCATATGGAAATTTATTCAAATTCTTATTATGCTTTAGTCTTAAATTCTCATTCTCTAACAACTCTTGAGTAGTTTATTTCAGCAGTCAGCACCATCTCACACACACTCTACGCAAGGAAGCCGATGAATATAAGTGAGTGTTCTGAAAAAGAAAAAAAGAGAAAGAAAAGGGAATGCACCTTCTAAGTTTGGTGACCCTCATCCGGTCACGTAACCCAACGGATGTAGAACCTTCAAAAAAAATTGAAAATAAGACTCGTTGTCAGTTGGTTCAACAGTTTCTGGTGCTGAACTTGGTAGGGCAAATTACGGTCCGATCCCCCGCAACTACAACTGAGTAAGTAAAGGGTTATGCCATGTAAGTACTAGAATCCCATGCAAAAAGGATCAGAGTCACTAACCGGTCGCTTGCTATGGGTGTGTGGAGATAACGGGCTTAATGTGATTGCGCCTGAATGAAAAACAGCAAAAAGAAGGATGAGTAAGTTAGACTTTAACATAATGACATGATTCGAGTTGATTTGTGTATTCAGGAGGTTTATGAATGCACAATTGTGGATTAGTGTTCCTACGATATCCTTAGTATGCAAGATTAGTACATATCGATGCAAACTTAACCGAAGAAGACTTGTAGCCTAGGATGAGTAACTAATGATGTGTTTGTGTTTTCTTTGTTTTATTTTAAATTTTGCTCGGAGTGCAAAAGTTCAAGTGTGGGGGAATTTGATCAGTGCATTTTGATGCACATTATTTTATATTTATACTTATGAATTTCCATGTTTTAGTTTGGTTATTTTTCCCTTTTAATGTGTTTTTATAATTTATCTTATTTTTACACTTATTTGTTTTTTGCTTTTGTACGATCATGAAGAGAAACTAAACTCCTAGAGTCAATCTGCTGTAACCGAATTTCCAAGGCTTTGAGGTTTTTATTCTATCAATTTAATTTCGTTCTCTTTCAATTCTATTCTATGAAATTTCATTTGCTTAATCTGTATTTTGTGGAATGGTTTTGATTAAATTCGTATGATTGCATTCCTAACTATTAATTGCCGTTTTCGTCGCTTTGTCGTTAAATTGCGTTTGTAAATCGTGTTTGCTTAATTCACGATTGTATTTATCCGTTTGCTTAATTCATAATATAGGAATATAAATCTGTCATATATCTATTGCGCTTGTCAATCGAATTTGAATCGAATAGAGATTGAAGCCGCTTAGGGAATTGGTAGGTAAAAACCAATGATTAGCCGGAAACCGAAAACAGTGGATTGACTAATTTTATAATCGCTTATTTTAATCATTTTTTTTGCTTTGTTTTCTAAATCGACCACTAAAACATAAACCCCCTTAAATCGATTTCATTAGGTTAAGAATAATACAAGAATCCTTGTGATACGATACTCGAGGTGTCGCTTCCCGTTTTCTATACTTTATTACTCGTTTTTGACCCGTGTGTGACAGCGGATCATAGAGTTTATATCTTAACATCCTGAGTTAGCTAATCCGAAAGGCCAACATCTTATTGATCCAGTCGTTGATTTTCATTTTTGGATGGAATTATTCGGTGGAAAGAATAAAATTGGGAAAATTTATGGTACTGGACCTTTAGCCTCAAATTATAAAAAAGGGATAAGACTTTATTTAGGAGAATTGCAGGCGGGGAAGGATTGTCATGTCCTCCAATATTAACTCCTCAAATGGCAGAAACAGTTAGACAATTAGCTCTAAGTGAAGCAGCACATGAAGTCGCGACACGTGAAGCTTTGCAAAAGGATGAAATGAAAGAAATGAGAAAAAAACAAATTGAATTGGAATAAGCGTTGAGAGCTTCAAAAGAGAAAATAAGAGCTCTACAATAATAAATGCAAGAATATATGCTTCATCAAGCTTTCAGTGGTGGCGGAGTTGGAGCGGTTGGTGGCATAGTTGGAGCGGTTGGTGGCCAAGGAGCGGTAGGCGAGAATGCAAATGAAGAAGACGAGACTAAGAATGAAGAAGACTAAACTGATGAAGACATTATGGATCTATGAATATTAAATTTTGAGTTTTATTAACTATTTTCAATGTAAATATTTGTAATTAATTATGAATTTAAATATTTTTAATTATTTTTGAATTTAAATATTTTTATTAATTATGAATTTAAATATTTTTAATTAATTCTAAACTTAAATATTATATGTATAAATTATTTATTATATTTATAGTATTATAAATATTAATTTTAATATTTGTAATAATATAAATATAAAAATATTTTATTTATTAAATTAATTATTTTTATCGGTGTAAATCATTTAGCAATGACAAAACTTGCATGGTGTTTTTTATCGTGCAAAAACAATTTGTGGGGTATTTTTCATCTAACAAACAAATGTCATATTTCTATCATGTAATTCTGACTCCGTCTAGCACGCTGCTCTAAATCTGACAAAGAGATTGCGACATGAAATACCCCTAACAACATAGTATTTTGTGTACTTCGCAATTGTTTAATCGCAGAATATATTTTAGAATTATGAGGTGATATTCACCTCGCAATTTGATTATTTTTTTAATAATGATGGTGTAACAAGAATCAAATAAGATCTCGTTGGGACGAAGATAATAAAAATTTAAAGTGTTTGTGCCGAAATTTGCTAAAATATTAAGAGCCAAGGTGGTTCGGAAACAAAAACACCAGAGAGAAAGAAGAAAAAAAATAGGAGGCTATATTAATGTTAAAACAACTTTTTTATTTTAACTAAAATAACATTCTTTTAAAATATAATTATTTATCAAGAAAATGATTGAAATAGAGATTACCACGCCTAAGAAACAAGCATACTATCTAGTACACATGGTTGGCCTGAATTCACACAAAGATTCTGGTGATGATAGAGGGATATTGAACAGTTACCCACTATGAATGCACATATGGAGTCAGTTGCAGAAATTGTGCCCGAGTAATTGCATTGCAGGCCCATCAGAAAGTGATTTCTCAACAGTTCCATTCCCCCCTTCTTCCTGCCTTCATTTAAATCACAACAGTTCCATTCCCCCCTTCTTCTTGCCTTCATTTTTTACTTAAATTATCCATTGTCACTTTTTTCATCACCCTACCCCAAATGGTTAAAAGAAAGAAACCCTACAACCAAAATATCATGCTTTGTAGCACACCCACAAAAATCATTAAAAATTGGCACTATTATGTATTTAGTATTATTTCATGGAAAGAATATCTCATTTGCTTTGAAACGTTTATAAAAAATTTGGCTTTAACTCAAGGGTTTTGGTAGGGTAATAAAATGACAAGTTTTAAATCTAAAGATTTTGAGTTCAAAAATTGCAGGTGCCTATAATATATATATATATATATATATATATATATATATATATATATATATATATATATATATATATATATATATATATATATATATATATATATATATATATATATATATATATATATATATATATATATATATATATATGAAAAAGTTTAGTATTCTTTAATGTCTTTTTTACATTGAAGTTTGACAACATCTCTTGACTCTAAAAATAATCAAAGTATATATTGAGCAGTACTACTTAAATAGGTGAGAGTATGAAAATCAGTGGTTTCATAATAAATTAGTATTAATGGGTAATTAAAAATAATGCTAGCAAATTGAAAAATACATTAATTCTTCTAACATTATAAGTTGTTTTGGAAAAAATTATTTTAAAGTATAAATTATTTTACATTCCATTAAAACATTAATGTTTATTTTTTATTATATTCTTTACAATTTATTACTCTCTTTTATTCCATTTAAAAAATATCATGTTATTAATAAATAATAAATTTTTTAATTTTTTAATATAAAGAAATTATTATATTTTTTAATTTGTGAGAAATGATCAAAACATTACACTCTCACACTTTTAAATTATATGACTTTTTGATCATTCATGAGGTTTAAAAAGTATAATTAATTTTATATGAAAAATAAAAATTATATTTAATTTTAAGAAATTGTCATTCACTTACAACATATGAAAAAAAATTAAAAGAATTAAAAGTAAAAACGTAATATATAATAGTGGATACAACAAAAAATATTTTAATATTTTATTAATAGTATAGAATGACTTATAATTTAAAAATATATTTATAAAAGAAAAATCCATGAAAAATACTGTAACTATGAAAAGAACATTATAAATAATGAAATAAATTAAACTCTGATTATTAATTTTTGAAAAGGGTTCCCATGTGGGTAACAAAAAGGGTGACATCAATACCAGCAGAAATGACGCAATGGCCTTACACAGTCACCAAACTAAAGCAACTATCCTTTCTATTTGCCTCTGAATGACTTCTCATTTATGTTGGACCACACCTATATTCAGCAACTTCCGTGGAAAATTCTGCACTTTTTTTGGACTCATTTCAAGATCATGTAGCACCTACTCCAAGGAAGTCAAAAAATTGACGAGTTTCAACTGGTTCCTGTGTGTCATCAATCAGAACTTTTCCACTGTTTTCTGTGTTGTTATGAGGTGTTGATGATGCTAAGGAATTTGAGAAACTGTTGAAATTATGATTGTTTTGTTGCTGTTGTTGTTGTTGCTGCATTGACATGAGATATTGTTGTTGAGGATAATGATGGTGGAAACTTGATATTTGTTGTTGTTGTTGATATTCATCATTAGTCCCATCCCAATATCTTGTATGATTCATTGATTCTTCCACCATTTCATTTCTTCTACTACCTTTTAATCCAATCCAATTAAACATGTTAAACTAAAAATAAACATGCTTATATTATATCATGAGTGTGACATAGAATAAAAAGGTTACATTTACATCAAGTAATTTGATAAACCAAAAACATCATCTAAAATCGCAATATATCCAATTTTGAGGTCTGTGCAACATTGTTATAACTACAATTTCAAATGTGTATATGTCACATTTTGCTGTGATATAAAAGTCCGTAATATAACCATGGAAGAGGATCTCTTACTATAGCGAGAGAATTACCCTCTGACTTTTTCTCTATCTCTAAAAAAATGCAATTTCTCATTTTGTTTCTCTTTTTTCTCTTGCTTTTGTAAAATATACCTAAAGTTAAAGAAAGTTAAAGAATCTAAAGTTAGATGATCCATTTTTGTGTAACCACGGCCACAATTTGAAACCATGAACCAAAAGTTAAATGTAAAGGTATTTAACTTTCTTGTAGTATATGAAAAATTATAAATCTTATAAATTTAGGACTCAATTCAATAAACAATTAAATAAATTACATAGTAGATTTTGTTTTAAATTGTGATTGTGGACGCGGTTACATCGTAAATCTTTTTATTATAGGAGAAAACTGTATTAGTGGCGTCCACAATCGCTGTTACACCATAAATCATTTTATAATAGAAAACTGTATTAGCGGCGTCCACAATCGCTGTTACATCATAAATCTTTTTATAGTAGAAAACTGTATTAGCGGCGTCCACAATCACTGTTACACCATAAATCTCTTTATAGTAAAAAACTGTATTAGTGGCGTCCACAATCGCTGTTGCAACGTTATTGCGAAAATCTTTAAAACTGTTATATTGCGAGCACAATCAAGATTGCATACAGTAATTCATAAGAACTACTATGTTGGTTGTTTTGTCTAGGTTGTTTATCTTTTTTCAACTAGAAAATGAAGATGCAAAAAGAGAAGAATATAGTGCAAGAGAGAAAGGACACACACCAGAGAAGAAATCAAAAGGTGCTTGTTGAGCATAGAAACCAACATGTAGGGGTCCTTGAAAACCTTCTCTCTCACCACTCATGTGAGGTAAACCATTTAAACCATACTCAACCCCACCACCATGAGCACCATGTTGTAAAGAAGCAGCATATGGAAAAATGGACATACTATTCCCAAGTGGGGCTCCATTGAGAAAATAAGGTGGTGATGGTTCTGTCTCCATTGTTGTGGTGTCCCTGCTGAAAAAGCTTGGATTTTGATCCATTCTTCTGAAAGCACTAGATTGGTTCATTAATCTTCTTCTCCTGTATGCACTAGATTGTTCTCTGTACTTTCTTGCCATTATAACATGCCAGTGGTTCTTTACAGCATTATCTGTTCTTCCTGGAAATAGTCTTGCTATCATGGCCCATTTGTTTCCATAAATTCTATGCGCTTGCATTAATCTCTCTTCCTCTTCTTCATTGAATGCTCTTCTGTTTATTCTTGGATCCAGTTGGTTGAACCATCTTAACCTACAACTCTTGCCTTCAAATACAACAACAAAAAAACACATAAGCTCATAACACAAAACACAGAAGATACCGACATCATTATTCACAGTTATTATGATATAAAATACCACGGTAACCGTAATCACTGTTATATCACCTATAGTGACCGAAAGCGAGAGCCTTCACACGACGCGGCCGTAACCGATATTTAAAACCTTGCCGACCACAATATAACTATCAACACATACATCTATGATCATGCAACCTAAAATATATAATTCTTCAAGATGTATATCAAGAAACAAAAGATTGTAACTATGCACATGATGATTATTTTCATTTGAATACCTGATCTTCCTTCTAACTTTTCAGCAATGAGATTCCAGTTCTGAGGACCATAAAGAGCAACAAGTTCCTTAAGCTTGGAATCTTCAGCAGGTCTCCAATGTCCTCTTGCACATTTACTAGACTGTCCATTATCTTCCTCTTTCCCACTTCCATTATTCTCATTAGGGTTAGTTTCCTCACTACAATAAGAGCCTTTTCCTTCCATATCATCATCCATCACAAAACTCTTGCAACCATAACTCTCTTTGTTTGAAGTAAGAGAGAGAGATCCAAGGTCTGAATATACCATTTGCATAGAAGAAGGGTAAATAAGGGCATTTTGGTTATCTTGTGAAGAGATCATACTACTAGCCATGACTTCATTTCACTATCTATATTTCTGACAAGACAAAAGCTATGTAACAAAAGAATATTAATAAATCTTTTTTGTTGAGACTATATAATTGTTATCTAACATGAGAAAGCAAAGTTTGACAGAGAGACAGTGTAAGATGATGAAGAGGAAAAGGAAGGGTAAAGAGACCTGGACAGCAAAGGTGCTTTATTTTTTGAAGGACTTTAAACAGAAACAAGAAAACTCCACAAGGTTTTTTCACTCTTTCATCACTGTCCTATATTCAACCCTTATTTACCATTAGTACTATTTAGAGGGGTAGGGGTACCAGGGGCAGCAGAGAGTGAAATTTTAATTGCTGAACCATATCAACTGACCCCATGACATCTATAGGAATATATTATATTATTTTTTATCTTTTCATAATAATGAGAATAATTTTGTCTTATTCATACCAATTTTAACATTTTTTTTATCCCTTAAGAATAATTATACTGAAAATTACCTCTAGATTTATTAAATTAAATACTATATATTTATTTTTTTGTAAAATTAAAAATTTAGTTTGAGAGTCATGAAAAGTTACTAATAACCTACTATAGTATTTCCTATCATTATTATAAACAAAATTAATCTATCTTATATTAAATTAAAATAATTAGTTAAAAATAATTATTTTTTATATTTAAATAAAATTTAAATAAAATTTATTGAACGATGAATATGTTTTAAACTTGTTTGTTTATTAGTATAAAAAAACACACAAAAAATGATGTTGTTTGGGGTTGAATTAATAATTTAATGATTTTCTATAAATATTTTTGAATTAAATAATAAAAACAATGGAAACATTAGTATTACATAATTTAAAATCCTTAATTTTTATTTATAATAAAGATTAATATTTTATGTCATTTTTTAATTTATAATAAAGATTCTAATATTGACAACAAATTATAACAAGTATTTGTGAGATAAAAACAGAATCCGTTCCAATAAAATCAACCTACGTTGGTGTTTTGTTAATATTATTGAAGTATGATTAATTAACCAAACATGTACTTGTTTTGGTTGAATCCACAAGTTTTAAAATAATAATAATAATAATAATTTAAGTTTTATTAAGAAAATAAAAAATTGATAGAAAAAAATAAAGTTAGATTTTAAATTCAAATAATTTATTTTTAACTAAAATTCTTTCACTATTTAGTTTATCTCAATAGACAATAAGAATATAAGGACAATATCCATGCCTATAAAACTATAAAAATATTAAACTCATGTCAAAAAATTTAGAGCATTTATATGTTTTAAGAAAATAATATGATGAAATGAGTTAAAATGGTTTTTGACAGTATATTGTTTGGAGTTATTAAGAAAAGTATTCCCTTTGTAAACCGTTTTGTAATTATTTAAGGTGTTACTATCATTATATAGTTAGAAATAGATGTTATAATTACCATAATGATTCATTTCATTGTTATGATAAGTGATTCTTTACACGTGTGAGAGTAACAGACAATAAGAAAAGAGTAACCCAAATTCACAGGTTTGCAGAGAGTCTAAGGCTGTCTCTCTCAAAAGAGTGATGAACGTGGTGGATGTTTACGTGTGGTTGCATAGCAGCAGCAGCAGCATAGACATCTTTCTTTTCAAATATTTTTGCAATTCCCAATTCATATTACTCACACACAACATGGCCCTGCCATGTTCTATTTTCATGTTCACCCTATCTATACCTATTACTTATAGCTTCTTATACCTAGCTACTACTATTCATGAATCAATTCGTCTAGTATTATTAATCCTTTTTACTGTTTCTTTTTCTATCTCTATCTATTCCATTCCCTCACATCATTATCATATCTTAAGTGCGTTGTTATCGCTCTGCTATCGTCTAGTGTTTTCTTCCACACACCTAGTAAAACAAATGCACTCACTGCCTTGCGTACAATCAAAGAGAGAGACAAGAATCGTGGCTCTAAGTTAAATGGATTTTTGCCCTAAGTAATTTTATCATATTCAAACCCTAAATTTGCTTCAATTAAAATTATCAATTATTACAAAACTTATTATTTGTTTTTGACATCTTTTATTTTTTTAGCACCAAACATACATTAGATATTTTATAAATAATTCAAAAAGTCATGCGCAACAATAATGTGTGTCTCCAAGTCAAGAGATGTAGTTTTTCAAATGAATTATTTTATCACAAAAAAATAGTGGCAAAATTTTGCTGTTTTTGCCCTCTATTTTTTTTGGTATGATTTTGTCATCCACAAAAGAGTAGTGGTGAAGTTTATTGTTGTTTGTCATTTGATGAATAATATATTCTCTTCGTTTTACAATGATAGTCGTTTAAGATGGTTGCTTATAAATTAATAAAGATAATAAAAGTATCATAAGTAGAGATGACAAACAGCCATGTCTATCTCATTTATACTCGCATCGCAAAAGCTCGCAAGAAAATACAAAAGCTCACAAAAAAATAGAATTAGGCGAACATACATAATTGAGAGTGCGAACTTAACAATTGTGTCTGTCTCGCACAAAATAAGGGAGGAATGGGATAGGGCCACGCATCCCGTATTTTTTAAGTCTAAAATTACAAAAGTTTATGTGTTTTCACCGACAAAAATCCGAAAAAGAAATACTGGAATGGGGATACATTAGAGGACGCAGATCTAAACCCTTGACCCGCCGGAAAAAAAACGGGTAAAACAAGTATGTTCGTCCATCATGTTGAGTCTATTATCCCAAGTAACAAAATATTACTTTTTTCTATATTTATCTTATCAATGTGTCTAGAAGTAGTCTACAAAATAATATTAAATCATAAAATAAAATAAAAATAATAATTAATTTTATATTAAAAAGTAAAAATGATAGTCATTTTAAAATTAATTTAATTTAGTAAAACAATCATTATTTTAATCATTATTTTGAACCGAAAGACTATTCATTATACATTTATAGATTAATATTAAAAAATTATGGTGAAGTAGTATGGATTTCTTAAGTATAGTTAAAATAATAGAGTTTTAATAATAGAAATTAAAAATTATATATAATATTTTGTTAAAATTTACTGAAGTTAATAAGATATACTTTTACATCAGATCCATATTAAATGTTCAATAAAACTATTTTTCATTTCAAAAAGTTTAAACAGTTTTTCTGATGTAGAAAATTAACTACTATTATAATCAGTCAAATATATACAAAATTATGTTTTATTTAACTCTTATTCTAAAACTAATAATTAATCTATAAAATATATATAAAAAATAGAACATGTTTTTTCCACTAAATACAACTTTATATTAAATACCGAAAGTAAATAGTTCTCACAAGATTTTTAACTTTAACACGTTATATTGCGGCATTCTAATCTTTTTATTTATAGAGAATTAATATCAGATATCAACTAAATAAACAACTAAAGTGGCGACATAATTAACAAACAAACCTTTTTGCCTAACTAAAGAATTAATGAACACTTTTAAACCAAATATGCTGTCGGTGTGATTGCTTGCCTACATGCTGTCTTCATCAATCAAGTTCATCAGAAACAATCTGAACTCCACTCGCTAAATGTTCAATACACTACAAAATTTTGTTTTTTAAGAGAATATGTTATTTTTTACTTAAAAACAAAATAATATACTTCGATGAAGAATAATACTAGTACAAATTATGTCAAAAATACAAATGATTAAACTGGTAAACAAATTTACAATATCTGGGTTGATAACGTAGAAAGAAAACTTGCGTATGAGGGGTAACTTGTATCACGATTTATTTCATAAAGGATGATAAATTAAGAAATAATTAGAGAGTTATTGATATAAAAGAGATAATTGATTATTGTGTATTTTGTGTATCTCAATTATAATAAGGAATTATATTTATTTACACACTAGCCATTTAAATTAAAATTAAAATGAACTATCCAAAATAAAATGAATATACCTGTCCGGGTATATAATATACCTTCTCGGATATATTTTAAAAGCAGTATGTTTAACTATATCTATTAGGATCTATGATATACTATTGAGTATATTTTTAAAGCAATTTGAATTAATCACAATATCCTTTCTAATTTAGATTTGTTATGCTTCTTATTCCCATTAACTTCTTCAAACCTTCGAATCATGCTTGTTTGAGAGGCTTTGTCAAAATATCAGCTAATTGCAATTTAATTTTGCAATGTTCAATGCTTAATCTCTCTTTATTAACTTGGTCCGTAAAGAAATGATACCTTCTTTATGTACTTAAAAAGTTTATTTTAGAAGAAAAAATAATTTAAAGGTGCCGCCCGTTTTTGTGTGACCGATACTAGATTTTAAGCGTATAAACACCCGTTTTCGCATGTCCATTTATAATCTTAGAATCACCTTTTTAAAAATTGAATTTTTCCGAATTAATAAAAAAGTGTTTTTGCGGTGTTTAGAATTAATTCCTGGATTTTTCTACAGTCTAATGCAGATTTCACTCTTTCGAGTTGAAATCGGTATAGCTATATTGCTCCTTTGGCAGCAAACTTAAATTATAAAATCAGAAATTTTCAAACAAAAAAAAATTCTCATTATAAACAATAAATTCACGACTTATTAGAGCATCGTCGGTACATTCTGGACTCAAATAATTTAGGGTGACATATTAAAATCAGTAAAGTTAAAACATTCATGTTCATGTTCATATCAGTCTGTATTAAATAAAGCATACATGCATAGTAGTAATAGAGCAAGGTAAGAGAAGTAGATCCTGGATTATAAATGTTTAATATTATAATAATTTGCTCCAAATTTAGACTTTAATCTTGTACAAAAAAGCAGGAAATAAAATGAGGAAAAAAACTATGTCGGCACGATTAAAATAACAAGTACACAATAACAGACAAATTTGCTCCAAACTTAGTTCTAATGTAGCAATAATTACTCAATGTGAGCAATGATCACTTTTATAAAATATATTTTCTGACTAGTATAAAGCTTGGATCATACAAAACTGGGATCCTAAAATTAACTTCTAAAGACCTATTTATAGAAAAATATTTGCATCGGAAGTCATAAGATTTATACCAAATTGGTGGATGAAGTGAAGGAAGTGGAAAGACTAAGTCTTGCCTTGATGGCGAAATTTATGAATTGTCGAGTGTTAGGACCATGACATTCCGTCTATCATGTTGGTGACGACCATTTATTTCATGAAGAGTCGTCTGTCATCTAGCTCAGACATCCCTTCTTCGTTTCGTTGACTTTGGCTGATGGGTTTACCTCACATATGGGTGACGACCGTCATGACAGTCAGAGTGGTAATCATGACATCATAAATCATGCTTTTTCTTCCCATTTTCACCGTTTTGTCACGCAGAAACCTCTAACCACTAAGTACTTGAAATCATCCTGACTACCAACATAAGACTAAAGAAGACATAAAAATGACACCAAAACACATATGAATCGTGTCAAAATATACAATATGTTTTTGAGTCATGAAACTCCCTTACACTTAAATTGTTGCTTGTCCTTAAGCAACTTAGCTAGCATGTAAAAATAGTGAAGCGCAACAACTCAGATACAAAAAAAAAATAAGGAAACATAACAATTCAAATACTCATATGTGGCTACAAATGCGGATTTGTTAGAGTTAATTCGATAGGTGCTAGTTGTTAACACCAAGGATATTGTGACAACACAAACCAATTTTGATAGACAACAGTCTCCCTCTTATGCATTCCGGTTCAAATCATGTCATTGTATCATAGTGTAAGACCCTAATTTTGACACTAAGATCCCTCATGGCATCACATCATTGCTCATTGCATTTTGCCTCAAGGATCATAGCATGTGTGACTCCTTAACCATAGGGTTGGGACTTGTGTGAGTTGGTTTGAGACCACCAAGCATGCTTGAATTTTATATTATTGCTTTTCTTATCTTGTTTACTAACCAAAAGCACAAAAATATGTCACTAACATCTTTTGTTTTGAAGCTCAAGCAGTCATGTGATCCAAGGCTCTAGGAGGCCCCTATACTCAAAGAAATGGCCAGATGAAGATGAAAGCAAACATGAAAATGGTTCCCAAAGCTCTCAATCATCATATATGCCTCCCAAGTATCTCAATTTTCCAATTTGATCAGGATAAACCAAAGGGCTTGAGGATTGCTTCCCAAGGAAACCCTAATTCAACTGTGCATTGATTGTGCCTTGCTCATGAAGCAACCTCAACCTATTATCAAATTCAATCAAGGGAAGTTATTTCATTCATAATTTTATGCATATAAGAGCTTATGTGAGTATCCTCAATCATTCATTCATCAAGATTTGAAGTTTGGACTTGAGAAGTTGACCAGTCAATTCATCTAACTATTTTGAAATCCTCTGAGACCTAACGTTTGATGTGTTTGTCAAATGATGATGACCCCAAGATAAAAAATGTTCTTAATAACCATATGAACAACTTTCATGTTCATCAAAATTTCATTTGAAACTTGGAAGGTCATCATTCATTTCAAAACATTATATGTCATTTTGACTGAAACCCTAATTTTGGTTCAACTTCCCAAGGACCTAACTCCTTCATTTTTTATGATTTCGAGGTGATAACAAGTACATTAGAAATTTTGAGATGTCTACTTAAATTGTTATGTTGGACAAAATTTCATAATCCTAAAACAAACAGATGTGATAATACAAAACATTATAGGTCACTTTGGATCAAAGCCATTGAATCTTGAAAAAGTCCAACTTCAAGTGCCCATAACTTTCTCATTAAAAATATAAATGATGCAAAATTTAAGTCCAAATTGATTTTCTTGAAACTATGTACAACTTTGATGTTGGAGGTTTCTCCATTTTAGGCTTGTATCATTGAAACAGAAGGGCTTGAAGTTGGTCATTTTTGGAAAAAAATTCAAATACATGTTTTGTACCTTGAACTTCATGGCCAGTTTTCACAAATTTCCAAACTCCAAATGGATTTTTGTTCAACATAGATTTTGTTCCTTATGTCAAGACCTTTCCAACCATTACTCACATGCCTATGTTTGAATTTTCCAAATGGGATTTTCGAAGAGGAGAACAATTGTGACCATTTATGCATTTCATGTTAAATCCCGATACACAAGCCATTTCCTTGCAAACTGCACGTCCAAACCATTCCATTATCATTTCAGCTTGCATTTGCATTAGCTTTTGGGCCTCACATTTTCCTGTACAGGCCCATGCATGGAGGACCCAATTTCATGCACACGAGTTTGCTCACACATTCCTTGCAGTTGTGGCTATAAATAGAATGCATTGCCTCACTCAAATCTCAACCTGAAGGCGCCTAAATCCCTGCAGAATTCATTTCCCAACCTCATACCAAAGGAATTTGAATTTTCACTTCTCATTTTCAAGTTTGATTTTCAACAACATCAGTTGAATTTCAATACTAATTCCTAAGCCTAGCTCTCATATCATACATTAAGATCAAGCTGCAAGCAAAGGATTGGTTCGATCGAGCTCATAAAAGCTGCACTACAAAGGTTTATACCTCAATTGTTTTGCTTCGAATCTCACTGAATATTGTGCATTACTTGTGTTGGTTTGGTTTTCTGAAGTCCTCATGTGAGAGGCAAGCTAATTGTGGCTTTAATTTTGTGAATTGTTGAACTACAGATTGAACACCTAGATTTTCAACCTCAAATTTCTTCTTCCATAAGGATCTTGAGTGAAAACTAAGGTTACAGGGGTGATGTACATCACCCCAACTTTAATTTGGTGTATGGATCGCGTGGTTTAGTTGATGTTGCAAAACCTGCAACTGGTGGCCGGATTTGGCCTTCTCACCAGAGAAGACAGTGGTTTCCACCACCGTCCACACGTGGCTGGCCTTGTGTCCCTTGGATCCATCAACCACAATCTAATCCTGGCCTTTGCTATGTTTGACTTCATTTAATGCTTCATACCACGTGTTTGACCAAGGTACATCATGAGCGCGCGCCTGGGAGCCTTAGGATCAGTCATGTCAATTAATGAGCGTTGATCCAAGTGCTGTGTTTTTTTTTCTATTTTCTGAATTTCCGTTTTATTTTCTTTTATTCCATTTATTTTCAAAAATTCATAACTTCTTTATTTAGAATCACAAAAATATGAGACCAATTGCAAAAATTTTCTCTTAAATTCTAGTTTAATAATATGATTTTTAATTATTTTTGTGATTCCTTTTAATATTTTTTGTGAATTATTTCATTTCTGATTGCTTTTAATTCATTTAAAATACCTTTAGGTATTCAAAAATGCCAAAAATATTTTCTTAACATCTTTGGATGATGATAAGTCTATGAAAAATATTCTCATCAATTTCTTAATTGATTTGAGATTTATTTGAGATTTTAGTCCAATTATGTTATTTTTCTTCATTTTTAATTGTTTAAAAATAGTTTCTGTTTCCAAAAAATGTTGAGAAAAATTGTCAAACCTTGTTTGACCATGTTAGACTTATGATGATCCAATTGGACTTATCCAAGTTGATTTGAATTGGATTTGAAGTTTGACCTTAATTTGTTCATTTTATTTTGTATATTATTTTAATTCCAAAAAAAAATACCAAAAATATGTTTGACCTTTCTTAACTTCTAATCTTCATTTTACATATGTTTACCATTGATTGATGTTGATTCCATTCATGTTTGATCTATGTGTTTTGGTTGTGTCATTTGATTTCTCATTTTGGTTCATTTCATTTCCATCTCCTTTCTTCATCTTTTTCTTTTGACCAATGAGTTAATGATTCGTGGTTAGCCTTGACATATGGGAGGCTTAACCTTCTTTGTTCCAAATCAAATTCAACTTGGTCAAAGATCAAGTGAATTGAATTGTGTCCAAGATAGGTTGCTTCTTGGTCAAGCAAAGAACCTAAAATTCATACAAGATCATTCTTCTTTTCTTTTGGCATGGCAAGTTGTAGGAGATTGGCTTACTAGTCATGATCTCTAACTTGTGTTTATTTGCCTATAGTTTTATATACCGGTCTCAGATAGGTGTGACTACTACATTAGTCCACTTATGATTGCTTAACATAGCGCTAAATTGCCTTATGACACACTAACACTAACTACTAATGACTAACTTTTAATTCAAGCATTTAATTCTTGCAATTTACTTTAATGCAATTTAATTTCTTGCTCATTTATTCATATTGTCTTTTCCCTTTGCTCACTTGAGCTCATGTTTATGTTTATGCCATTTATCTTTTGCTCACTTGAGCACATTATTGTGTAAATATACTATTGCCTTGTGCTTGTTTTGTCTTTGTTTGTGTGAACCCAATGCAAAAAGGAGAAATGACTTAGAATTAGGACCTCACATATGCTTAATGGAGTTTCAAGAGCAACTAGGCCTTATGCCTTTAGAATGCTAAATTTGTTGAAGAGCAATTATGCCTCATGCCTTTAGAATGCTTACATCTTGAAGTTGAAATGAAAGGACCCATAATCTAAACTCTCTCTTTGTCCATTTCTATTATTGTATTGTGGAACTTTTTGATTGTTTGTTCTTGTGTGATAGGGATTCCAAACTTGACCTAATTAGAAGGACCATTGTCATGAGCATCCAAGTTAAGAGAAACAAGTCCAATTGGAAGATCCCAGGATCTTGATTGAATATTTGTTTGATTGCTTAAGTTAATTGCTTGTTGCTTGCTAAGCCCAAAGGAAAGGAGCTTTTGGATCATCTTTATGATCTCAAGAAAGGAACTCCAAGGGTTTTATTCTCTTTTCTCATCTTTGCATGTTTAACACTAGCCCTTCTCTTCTTCTCTCCACTCTAACCCAAGCCAAACTCATTTTGTGCAAACATTGGCATTACTTTCAAAATTAGAAACCTAGGCATTATGCCTTTGATTTTTCAAACTCTTCTCATAATACTTATTTTGAATTGAATCTTAAGTCAACTTTGACTTCCTTTTTGTGAATAGTTCTAATTTGTAAATACAACTCACTCAAGTTGTTCTTGTGGTTCCAATGGCCACCCTTTGTTAAAACCTTTTCATAAACACTAGCCATACGTTTGAGTTATCATAGTGGTTGATGTAAACCTCACCTCATCCTTAGTGATTGGACTATAAGTCTTCCATACTTATTATAGGGTGGATCCCTCACTAGTATGTTGAAGCTCTCCTCACATGGTGGATTGTTGGTTTAGGTTGAGTTTTCTCCCTTTGATAACAAAAGACCTTAAGATTTTTGGATCATTTTCATAGGGATTCCAAACTTGAGCTAATTAGAAGGACCATTGTCATGAGCATCCAAGTTAAGAGAAACAAGTCCATGTAAGACCACAATTTTGGGCCCTAAGATCCCTCATGGCCCATATCATTCATATCATAACCTCAAGGATCACTGCATGCCTTTGTCCCCTTCTAGTGGATAGATTGCCTTGTAGTTTTGTTTCTTGATCACCAAGCATACTTTGCATTTGTATATCTTTGCTTTCATATGTTTATTAACCAAAAAGTACAAAATATTGTCAGTCTAACCTTTTTGCTTGCAGTTAAAGTAATCATCAGCAATTAGGTCAAAGTCAGTCATTGATCAGTCAAAGCAATGGATGGTGGCCATTCTTGCAGAATTTGGGCACCATGATCAATAATCAAGAGTTCAAACAACTTGAGACATCATTTGAAGTCAAGTTCTCAAGGAATTAGGGTTTGGAAATCGTCAGAAGAAGTTCAGTCATCCAAAACCCTAGAAAAGTCAAACTTGGTCAACAGTTGATTTAATCAAGGATTTGATGGATAGAATTGATTTGAAGGAGCTCATTCATGCTTGTATAAGTCTCATCTATCATGTTCAACCTCATCATGGAAGAAAATCAAGTCAATCAGAAAATTTTCCAGAAATAGAAAGTGGACCTGTAATTTCAACTGCCAAAAATGGAAACTTCTTGATCTTAAACTTACATCATGATACAAGCTTCAAATGAATTTTTGCCCAACATGAAAGTTGAAGATCTTGTTCTCCCATTTTCAAAAAGTCCAAGAACATCAAAATCCCATGTGTGGTTGTCAAGATATGATCAAATCATTTTCACCAATTTTTGAACTTCAACAAGCCATATCTCCCAAACCATAAGGCCAAATTTGGTGGGTTTTTTCCTACAAACCACATTTTTCATCCTCTTTCCAAAAATATAAATTTCATGACCTAAAACCTTACCATTCAAAATGGCATTTTTGGACCTATTCCTTTAAAAATCAAAGTTTGACTCACAGTTGACTTTTTGATTTATGGACTTTTTCTCATTTTTGCCAATTGGGAAATGTGTTAAACCATATTTGAAACTTGCTCAAAGTCCTAAACCATCATCATACCACTTTTTTACCATCATTTTAACCTAAAATTCAAAGTTGGCAAAAGGTGCAAAAAGGAAGTACATAAGCAAAACACATACAGCATTTTCTGTACAACCACAAACAGCAATTGGCAAGCCACTAGCAGTCTGTACCAAGGCCCATTCGCAGCAAAAACACACCTCCACTTCCATTTGCCCACACTTAGCAATTTGCAAAATGCATCATTACACACAAAACCAGCTTACCATTTAATTAAGTGATGTTAAACAGGTGATATATAAATGTTTTTCTGTCCAAACAAACCCTAGTTCTGCAGCCTACCAGACAGAAAATACACATTCTCTCCTCTCTTGCAAATTGGCATTTTGGCTCGAATTGAAAGGATCATCACAAACCACAAGAAACTCTTGCTTCCTTCACTACTTGAACAACATTTTGAGTGCATTTTCACCATCCAAACCAAGCTGGAACCCTGTCCTCTCACTCTGTTTTTGCAAGCATCCTTTAATGGCAATTCGAGTTGTGGAAGTTTCCAAGCAAGTTTGAGCTGAACAAGCTTCATCATCCTTCACTACCAAGCACAATCTCCAACTGTTTGAGCTTGAATCGACCAAAGCACCACTGTTTCAACATTTTCTTCCAAAACAAGTAAGTAATCTATCTTCTCTTTTTGCCATGCCATACTATGTTTGTGAAAGATCCTTAAATGCTGATTCTAGAATGCTTTGCCTTGTTTGAAATGATGCCCTCATGAGGGAGAAATCTGAAAAATAAGATTATTGGTCATTTGCATTTCTGGTCGAATCTCACTCTATAGTTTGTTATGCTGAAAATTATGCTTGGTTTTGTCATCACCATGCTTGAATACAGCTTTTGGTTTACCTGATTTTACTTTCTGGGTATGTTGAAATTTCATGATGAATGTATGTTGCTGCTGTTATCTTGAAACCCTACCCTGCCCAGGATACCATGAGCTCGTGTTTCATTTGTTGATGTCTTAATGTTGCATGATGCATTTCAATATTATGCTGTTGTGTGCTGGATGAATTTTATGTTGCATGAAGATACCATGAATGCATGCTGCCATTGCCAAACCCTAGTTACATGAACCTTGTTTACCATGCTAAGTAATTTTGTGTTGATGTTGGTGATACCATGTTGAACACCATGCTGTTTGTTTGCTGTTGGTTATGATGAGTACATGATGATGATGAATGTGATGCATTGCCCTGCTGTTTGTGAGTTTTTGTTGGACTTCATTTTTTGATCAATTGCATGAAGTTACATGAGTTTGGATGCTGAATGCTATGATGTTGTATGTTGGTCGAGTATTTGTTTGGATGTTTGAGGATACCATGAGCCATACTGTCAAACCATGCTGCTATACCATGCTGCTATACCATGCTAGTTAAACCCTGCTGTTGTGATTGCTTGTTCAAATTTTGTGTTATGAGGTTGATGACATGATGCTGCTTGCTTGATGCTCATTTTTGATTGAGTTCATGATGATGAAATAGATGCTTTTATGTGCTGTTGTTCATGTGTTGGATGAATGAGGAACATTAATGTTCAATGCTATGCTGCTATGTGCTGTTGTTTTTTGATGAACATTGAATGATGAATGAAAGTGCTGCTGTTATGATGATGTCGTTTTGCTGTTAATGCTCATTGCCATATGCTGGATATGTTTTTGTTCATGTCCAGGAATGCTGACTGTTTACAAATGAATGTTGATTGTTTACAAATACCATGCTGTTGTGTGACTTTGGTGGAATGCTGTTTGTTAATGATGAGCATGAACTTGATGCTGTCAATGCCCTGCTGTTTAAAAACCTTTAAGCCTGCTTGTAAAGTCCACATGATTGATGTTTGGTTGTGTTGGTTGTGGATATTGTTTTGTTCATTTTTCGTGGTTGATGCACGATGATGAATGCTGTTTGCTTGCATTGTTGGCCATGCTGTTGTAAAACCCTAAGGGGTTTATGAGAAAAACCAGAACTTGCATGTTGGATGTATTGGGTCGCATATGCTTGGTTATGGTATGATTGTTAGGCTGCATGCTGCTGTTTGTTGGTTGTTGTTCATGAACATGAGTTTGAAGTTTGCCTTGGCTGCATAAAACCCTAGGGTTTCTAAAACAGAACTTGAACTCCATTGGCCAAGATTACTGTTCTATTGGTGAGGACCAATAAGAACATTTCCCGTGTCCTGCTTATGCTGTGCGTTTTGGTTAAGTGATTTGATAATTACAAGTCTGCCACCGGTTGACTTTATTTGACCATTTGCCATGCCCATTGTTTCATGTTTCATCAATTATTTCACTTAACTTTGCAAATTTATTTCTCCTTCATTTTTCATCAAAAAATTATGAAATTTTTTACACATGTTCACAATTGAGTCTAGAATTTAATTGTGAATTTTAATTAATTTTCCATTGGTTGGTTTTTAATTGACAATTATTTTCTTGACATGTATGCCAAAATGATACATTGTGCCATTTCAATTGTGAAATTCTCATGTTATATCCAATGCCTTTGAAATTTTTTGTGGTGAAACTAGACACATTGACCTTCATTTCCATATAAGGTTTGTGCATTTATCATTTGTGGATTGAGAGTTATGATTTTCTGAAGTTATGTGTTACATTTGGTGCTATACCATGATCATGTATTTTCCCAATTTTTGTTCACATGCTTCCTCTTATCCAATTGACCCCAAATTTTGCATGAATCATCTATCACATGTCTAGTTTATGTATGAATTTTCTTGGAATTAATCATGCTGTTTTCCATTTGATTGAGAATTTTCTTTCATACTTGGTCCTTTGTTGACTTTTTGTGCTATGCCTTGCCAAATCTTTTGTGAAATTCTCAAATCTTATTGTATGACCTTGAAATTTCATATGTGATAACTAGACACCTCAAGCTTTGCATTGGTGTTGATCTCATTCATTTCTTTTCTGTTTTCAAATTGATATGATTTTTTGAAGTTGACCCATGCTTGTTGACTTTCACCATGCTTACTTGAATTTGATTTGACTTCATGATTTTACTTGACTGCCTTCCTCTCATCCAAATGCCATGAAATTTGACATGTGTACCATGTTAGATGTTAGGATTGAGTGTGATTTATTTCATGATTTTTGAGAATGTTTGAGTTGACTTTTGAATGAAGTCTTTGCTGTTGACTTTTGTATGCTTCTCTTGCCATGCTTTGCATCCTTTTGCATATGAAATGACCATGATGCATGATATAATTATGTGTCCAATTGAGAATGCTTCTTGAATGTTTAGACTTGGTTTGGGTTGACTTTTCCTTGCTGCCTTGACTTTTTCTTTCATCTTTGACCCTAGGCTAGTCCTAGTGGTCTTCTAAGCTTATGTTGAGCTGTTTGTTTCAGGTTAAGCCCCAATGCCTCAAGGATCATTCAAATTTGTTTGAGTTGAATTGTTTATTGTGCTAACTTTTGTTTTGTAGGTGTGACTCATATGCTTGAGTTTTTGTGCCTTGCACAATTGGTCCCTCTGTGGTTGACTCTTGGTTCATTTCTCTTTGTTTTTTATTGTTGAACTGTTTACTAATTGGTTTGACTTTTTCAGGTACTTTAGTTGCCTAAGTTCTTTGAACTTGATTGCTTGCTTTGCTATTTAGCATTTGCTTTGAGGTATAAATACTTCTTCTTCATGTAGTCTGGAGACCCGGTCTGTTATTTGACCGGGCAAACTGTCTGAAGTCCTCCTTAAGAGGCAATGCCTGTGTTTGTTTATATTTGTCCCAAGCAGGAAAAGTCCTTCAAGTAAGGCAATTGGTGGAAGGTAGGGATAAGTAATCTATCCCCCACTATTCAGTGTGTCCTCTCTTGCTCCCATTACATGGTTGAAGCAATGAGATAAATACCCAAGATCTAATCGAGTCAATAATGTGGAGAGAGTTCCTACCTTCTGAACTCCCACACTTTCTTTGATGCTCTCTCTGATTTGAGATAGAAGCAATGAGGCACACCCCTCATCTCCTTTTCATCTGCTTCACCTGAGCCCCTCAATGGCCAGGTTAAGAGCAACCTTCACCCATTACAGTGGACTTTTAAAGTCAAACCCTCTTGTGTGAGCCCCCATTGTTTGGCTATAGAGTGTGCTGTTTGATATTCATTGCTTGATTGATTGCTCCATATGCACTTGCTTGCTTGTATGCTATGCATTTATCATCATCATCAATTGACATTAATGCCTGATCATCTCATTTGTTTTGTGATGTTATTGTTGCTTGCCCATTGAGGACAATTGTAAGTCCATGGTTTTGGCATTTGCTCCTTTGATATGGAAGGATAGAGTGTAAGACCTCATTGGTCACTCATGTCTTCTGTTTATCTGTGTGTATGTGAGGATACAGTTATAAGTCCCTGTAAGTTGGCATCTGTTGTCCTGTGATCATAATTTGATCTGTTTGGTTTGTATGTGAGGTTGCAGTTATAAGTCCCTGTAAGTTGGCATCTGTTGTCCTGTGATCATAATTTGATCTGTTTGGTTTGTATGTGAGGTTGCAGTTATAAGTCCCTGTAAGTTGGCATCTGCTTTCCTATGATCATAGTTTGTTTTATCTGTTTATGTGAGGTTGCAACTATAAGTCCCTGCTAGTTGGCATTTGCATTCCTGTGATCATATCTTTGCTTTTGTTCTTGTATGTGAGGATCCACTGTAAGTCCCTGCAACGTGGCATTGGTATTCCTATGAGCATATTTGTGGAGTTAACCTAAGTCCAGACAGATTGGCAGTTAGCTTCCGTTTCTCATCTTTGTTTTTCTTTTGAGGAGATTAGTGTAAGTCCATTGAGTGGCTTCTGATATCCTGTTCTACTTTAGGAGACTGGTGTAAATCCATCTATTGGTATCCGGTATCTGCCTTTATTTCTTTGTTTGAGGAGATTAGTGTAAGACCATTGAGTGGCATCTGATATCCAGTTTTATTTTAGGAGATTGGTATAAGACCATTGATTGGCATCCGACATCCGCTTTTGCTTGCTTTGCTTGTTTGTTATTATCCATTGCTATTCCAAAGGACACACTTGGATCATCTCCCATATGATCTCAAGAAGTGAACCTTCTAAGAAGTTTTACTTTCCATCCTCATCCATTCATCATTCATTATGTCTTAGAACCTTTTCACACTCTTGACTTTCAAACTTGACATAAGTGTTGTGCAAACATCTTCATGTTTTCAAACTAAAAACCTGGACCCAAGTCCTTGACCTTTTTCAAACTTCATTTCATAATACTTCTTTGAATCAATCTTAATCATACTTTGACTTCATTTTCATAATCACAATCAATTAACTCCACTCATTCACTTGTTTTGGCTCTGTCCATTAAGCTTTTCATGCATTAGCCATAGGTTTCAATTATCTTTGTGGTTGATGTAAATCTTGCCTATCCTTAGTGAGTCGACAGTAAGACTTCCGTACTTCAAACAGGGCTAACCCCTCTAGTACGTCGAAGCTATCCTCGCATGGTGGATGTTGTTTTGGTCGAGTGTTCTCCCATTGATAATGAAAAGCCTCAGTGCTTGTGTTTAAAACTGAATCCACCAACTTTTGGAAATCTTTTAGCCGAACTACGGCGTTCTGATCCTTACCTTTGATGGAAGGTACGTAGGCAACGGGTTCATCCGTTCGAACCCAATACCCAATAATAATAAAATTGTATATTCTTTTCTCATCATCCCAATCATGTTTGCACAATCTTTATGTCATAATAAACAATATTTTACAACAAGTGTGAAAAGGGCTCCCTAGGAGTACCTAGGACGTAGTGGGTGCCTAACACCTTCCCATTGCGTAATTTACCCCTTACCCAGAATCTCTGATCTTTTTATTAGTTTTCTACGTGTAAAACTTCTTAGGCTTTTGTTCGCTTTTTAGCCAGTCCTTTGGATAAATAAAAGTGCGGTGGCGACTCGAAAATTTCAATGTATCTCTTGCTTATGATTTAATCGATAGATCATATAGCGACGAATACACCGTCACAGAAAAGTGGCGACTCTGCTGGGGAATAAATCTCACCAGAATCCTTGGTGGTAGTGCCTACTTTTCACCCTTGTTGTGCTATATTATTATTCTTTATCTGACATATTTTTGTACAATTTGGGATGACTGTATTGATTGTAATGTGTGAATTGCTTGATATACATATGCTGTTTGCTTTGGTGATCTGTGAGATGAGTTCTATACCCGAACTCGAGTGCTCTCTAGGATAGGAGAATGGCATAGTCTTGTTGACTGGTGTGGAGTAGTCCTTAGCCAGTTGACTTGCGAGTCCATTCACTTGGTGGAGGTCATGTTGAACTAATAATGTCACACAAGTTATTTGTGGTTAGGCATTATTCTTTCAATCATGTTCCGCAGAAGCCAAGGACCTTAGTTTACCAAACCCATCTTGGCCTATTTTTAGGACCGTAGTGCGGAGGTCGTTCAGATGTCAGTTCTGATACGATTGTCACGCGATACTACACTCATAAGAGTTTCTCTTGAGAATATTCTTGGAATACGAGTATTCGTTCCTCCGATAATATTCGAAAGATGGAACGATGACTATGGGAACCTCTGATAGAACATGTCTGGCAGGTTTAAACCCTAGTACACTCCCTTTGGGTGGTTCTTAACCGAGACTCCATGCTCGTGACTCTCAACAAACCCGTGATTCGTGGTTGAGTCGTTCAAACATTGTTAATATCAATGGATCCCGGATCAGGTGTAAAACCTAAAATCCACCAAAGCGGCTGGTTGATATTAAGAATGTTAGAACCGGTTCACGTACCGTTAATATCAATGGAACTTGGGTGTCGATAAGGTGAAAACCTAAATCCACCAAAATGGATGATTGATATTAGGGATACATAGAGCTTTCCCACGACCTTTGTTTGGTGTGCTTTGCTTGATCCTTGAGTGTGTTTGTTGCATTCATGCATTCACGCATTCATCCGCATTCATGTCATCAAAAGAGAAAATTTTCAAGGAACTTAAAGGGTTTATTTGCAAAATTTTCAGACATGGAAAGACCAAAGAGGCATACAAAGAAGTACAGCTTTAAGCAGCCCGATGTAAAAGAGTTAAGGAATCTGACATCGTATGTATTAGATCCCTTGGGTTTCAAAGCTCGCTATGGGAAGCTCCTGCCGCTGTTGACTACTCAGGTGGATGAGGGATTGATGAGCACTCTGGCTCAGTTCTATGATCCGCTCTATCATTGCTTCTTATTTCCGGACTTCCAGTTGCTGCCGACTTTGGAAGAATACTCTCACCTTATTGGGATTCCGATTCTGGATCAAGTGCCGTTCAGTGGCTTAGAGAGTATTCCATCTGTTCGAGAGATTTCCAGCTTGTTGCACATGGATGAAGATCTGATTAGAGCTAATCTGACTACCAAAGGCGGAATTCAAGGTTTTCCTTCCGAGTTCCTTATTGCCCAAGCTACCTTTTATGGGAAGGCCATGAGTGAGGATGCCTTTGAGGCTCTATTTGTGCTGCTCATCTATGGATTGGTGTTGTTTCCCAACTTCGACAAGTTCGTGGACATGAATGCCATTAGGATCTTTTCAGTTCTTAATCCGGTTCCGACCTTGTTGGGTGATGCATATGTCTCCTTGCATCTGAGGAATATGAAGAATGGAGGAGTCATTGTCTGCTGTTTACCCCTGCTGTACAAGTGGTTTATTTCACACTTGCCGCAGACAGTTGCTTTCAAGGAGAATAAGGGATGTCTACGGTGGTCTCAGAGGCTCATGTCTCTCACCAATGATGATATCACCTGGTATGATCGCGTGTATGATACCGTTCAGATCATCAATTCTTGTGGTGAATTCCCTAATGTGCCTCTTCTTGGTACATGTGGTGGGATTACCTACAACCCTGCGCTTGCACGTCGTCAGCTTGGGTTCCCCCTAAAGGATAAGCCCCATAACATTCTGTTAGAAGGTGTATTCTTTCAGGAGGGTAAAGATCCCCAAGGCCTGAAAGCCAGATTCGTCCGCGCTTGGCGCAATATTCGCATAAAGAGTAGGATTGAGTTGGGTCCAAAGAACTGCATTGCTTTGGAGCCCTATACCTCTTGGGTCAGACAGAGGGCTGCTACCTACCTGATGCCGTATGATCATCCAAGACCTACACAGTTGGATGTGGCTGGGCCTTCAACCCTCCCTACCCAACGTGTAGAGGAGTTGAGAGAAGAAGACCTTTCGCGTGCCTGGATCCGCGAAAGAGAGGAATTGCTGCAGCAGCTCAAGGAGAAAGATGATATGATTGAATTTCTCGAGCACCGAGTGATCGACGATCCGAACGACACTTGGACTTCTCTGCTTCCTCAGTCCTCCAAATTCTGGAAGAGGAAGTATGATCAGCTTGCAAAGGAGAAAGCTGATATGGAGGCTGCCTATGAGAGAGAGATTAAGAAGTTGTACACTTCTCGTCTTCTAGCATCCCGAGCTAATAGGGATCCATAGGATGTTATTTACCTTTTCTCTTTGTAATATTTAAAAATGCTGTACTTCTTTGTCTTAATATTTTGAATGAAATATTTTCCATGAGCAATCAAAAATGTTTAAATATTCAAAATATTGCAAATGAATACCCTAAGGGTTCCTTGAAAATCAAAGCATTTGCACGAGCATTTCATGCATCATTCCTGCATAAACAGGTACCTTTGTTTCTGGTCTTCCGGTTCTAACATCTGATCTTCATTTATTTTGAAGACAAGCTGACTCACCGGTATTATACGCGAGTCAACTCTGCAAGAATTATGGAGCAATTGGAACAAGAGAACCAGACTCTGAGGGATGAAGTCGCCAGGCTTGGCGCATTGATGGAGCAACTTCTCGCTGCCCAGAATCAGCCTGCTCCTCAACCAGCAACTCCCGTTCAGCGGACGGTTATTTCTGAAGTAGCTACTTCAACGGTGCCTGTTAGTGCCCAACAGCCAAATGCCATGCCTCCCGGTTTTCCTTGGGGGATGCCTCCTGGCTTTATGCCCGATCTGCCAGCTCCAACGTTTGTTCAAATGCCGGCATCTAGCCCGGTCCCTATACCTGTTCCTCCTGTCGTGCATACCATGCCTAGGGTAGACGACACCATCTATCACTCTGAAGCTTCTGAAGGCTCAGATGTTCATGAGAAAATGGATGCGATGAACGACCAATTCCTCGAGCTGAGAAAGGAATTGAGAACTCTCCGAGGCAAAGATCTCTTCGGCAAGTCAGCAGCCGAACTTTGTCTGGTTCCCGGTGTGAAAATACCAGTTAAATTCAAGGTCCCAGACTTTGAGAAGTATAAAGGGAACACTTGTCCTTTGGCACACTTAGTCATGTATGCCAGAAAGATGTCCACGCAAACAGACAACGATCAACTCTTGATCCACTACTTCCAAGACAGTTTGTCTGGTGCTGCCCTCCGTTGGTACATGAGCCTGGACAGCGTCAACATCCGCTCTTTCAACGATCTTGGCGAAGCTTTCGTCAAGCAATATAAATATAACGTTGACATGGCGCCTGACAAAGATCAACTCAGGTCTATGTCACAAAAGGACAAAGAATCGTTCAAGGAGTACGCCCAGAGATGGCGTGAGCTGGCAGCTCAGATCACTCCACCATTAGAGGAGAAAGAGATGACCAAGATCTTTCTGAAGACTCTTGGGTCATTTTATTATGAGAGAATGGTGGCCAGCGCTCCCTCTGATTTCACCGAGATGGTGAACATGGGGATGCGTCTTGAAGAAGGTGTCCGCGAAGGACGATTAGCTAAAGATGATGGTTCTTCCTCTAAACGATATGGAGCGTTTAAGAGGAAAGAAGGTGAAGCGCATGCTGTGCAGTCTCAGCCAAAGCATCGAAGACCCTCTGTTCAGAGGAAGCCTGCACACCGTGCCGGACATCAGCATCAGGTGGCTAGTGTAGCGCCTGTATTCAAGGATACTGCTCAGCAGTATCAGCATCAGCAGCAATATCCACAACCGCAGTACCAACAGCAACAAGCTCGTCCACAGCAACAGGCTTATCAGCCTCGTGGGAGTACGAGTAATCAAGCAAACATGGGTTATGAAAGGAAGAAGATCAGCTTTGATCCGATTCCTATGACGTATACGGAGTTATATCCCTCTCTAATAGAGCGGAAATTGGTTTCTCCGAGAGATCCTCCGGCTATACCGGCCAACCCTCAGTGGTGGTATAAGCCTGACCAACATTGTGTCTACCATTCTGGCGCTCCGGGCCATGACATTGAAAATTGCCTCCAGCTGAAGACTAAGGTTCAAGACCTTATGAGAAGCGGAATTCTGAGTTTTGAAGACTCCAACCCAAATGTCACCAGGAACCCATTGCCTTCGCATGGGAAATCTGTGAATATGATCCAGGAAGACCTTGGGAAATACAAGGTGAAGTACATCAGTCATATCCGACGGTCGTTGGTTGATTTACATAAGATGCTGTGTCAGCACAGCTATTTGAAGCATAACCATGATCAGTGCCGCGTCTGCTCGGTCAATCGTTTGGGTTGTGACCAAGTTCGCAAGGAATTACAAATGCTGTTGAACGAAGGTACCATTGAGATTCTCCAGAATCGCAATGTGGATGTTGTTGAGCCCGAGGTAAGTGTCATCTCCCCGGTGTTCAAATTGCCTGAGCCTGTTGTTATTCGCTACAATAGCAACAAGCCGAAGGCTCCACCTGCTTTGATCATCAAACCAGCCGGCCCTGTGCCGTATTCATCTGATAAAGCCGTACCTTTCCGGTACAATCCTGTTGCTGTCCAGGATGGGGTTGAGGTACCTCTGCCGTCTACTTCCGTGACCACTATTGCTGATGTTAGTGGGTTGACCCGCAGTGGTCGTGTGTTTTCTGTGCCAGCAAAGGCTACCGCTTCTGACACCGTTGTGCACCCTGTAGGGAATGCTGTGAATGTTCAGAATCCGGCACTTGCTGTTGCCCAGCCTTCCTCCTCTGTACAAAAGACTCCTGTTTCTTCAGGTGGCCCGAGTGGCATTATTGATGAAGAATCTGATGAGATGCTGAGGCTCATCAGAAAGAGTGAGTACAATATTGTAGACCAGCTTCTACACACGCCCTCCAAGATTTCCATCCTTTCTCTATTGCTGAACTCAGAGCCTCATAGGGAGTCTCTGCAGAAAGTCTTGGACCTGGCATATGTCGATCACGACGTCACCTTGGAACAATTTGATAGCATTGTTGCAAACATTACCGCTTGCAACATTCTGAGCTTTTGTGACGCTGATCTCCCCGAGGAGGGAAGAGACCACAACATGGCTTTACACATATCTATGAATTGCAAATCTGATGCAATGTCCAATGTACTGGTGGACACTGGATCGTCCCTTAATGTATTGCCGAAATCCACACTCTCACGACTGTCATATCAAGGTCCTCCTATGAGGCAGAGTGGGGTTGTTGTTAAAGCTTTTGATGGGTCGCGCAAGACCGTGATTGGGGAAGTTGATCTCCCAATCAAGATAGGACCAAGTGATTTCCAGATCACTTTTCAAGTAATGGATATTCACCCATCATACAGCTGTCTCTTGGGCAGACCATGGATTCACGAGGCTGGCGCCGTGACATCCACCCTACACCAAAAGCTAAAGTTTGTGAAAAACAAGAAACTGGTCGTAGTAGGGGGAGAAAAGGCTCTCCTGGTCAGTAATTTGTCTTCTTTCTCGTACATTGATGCAGAGGATGAAGTTGGAACTCAGTTCCAAGCTTTATCTATTGATAAACCAATCGAGAAGAAGTATCCTTCATTCACTTCCTACCGTGATGCGAAGCTGGCCATTGAATGTGGTGCAGTTGCTGGATTAGGGAAAGTGCTTGAACTTGAAGATAACCGATCCCGGGCTGGCATTGGCTATGGTTCTGGGGCATGCAATGAGCAAGGTCTGTTCACCAGTGGAGGATTCATCCATGCTGATCAACCTGCAGAAGAGGAAGCTGCTGCTATCATTGAAGAAGAAGATGCAGAAGACTTGAACAATTTTGTTATACCTGGTGGTGTCTGCCACAATTGGGTCGCTGTGGATGTTCCTACAGTTATCCATAGATCAGAGTAAATTGTTCACTTTTGTTTGAAACCCTTCTCCCATGCCAAAAGGAGAAGTGATGACATTGTTGGCAGCATTTAATACAATGATGTTTTCATTCAATTTTTGCATTGTTAAACATTTGTTTTTCCTTTGTTTTCACTTTTTGCTTTTCTTTATGAAATCAGTGATCACAAAAAACCATAAAAATTAAAATAAAAGCTGTAAAAGCAACATTCTTTCATCTGCATAATGATTTGCTTGTTTAAATGCTGAAGTTTTTTCTTAACCAAAATCATTACGCAGGTTGATCCTAAAACCCATTAAACATAATGATCCAACGCCATCTCCCAATTTTGAATTCCCTGTATTTGAGGCAGAGGAAGATGACGTTGAAGAGATCCCTGATGAGATCACCCGTCTCCTTGAGCACGAAGAGAAGATCATTCAGCCGCATCTCGAAGACTTGGAAACAGTCAACTTGGGGTCTGAGGATTGTGTTCGTCTGGTGAAGATTGGGGCACTTCTTGAAGAGTCTGTCAAGGAAGATTTGATCAGCTTGCTACGAGAATATTCAGATATCTTTGCTTGGTCCTATGAAGACATGCCGGGTCTAGATACAGATATTGTGCAACATTTCCTGCCTTTGAAGCCTGAGTGCGTGCCTGTGAAGCAGAAGCTCAGAAGAACTCATCCAGATATGGCAGTTAAAATCAAAGAGGAAGTTCAGAAGCAAATTGATGCGGGGTTTCTGGTGACTTCGACATATCCTCTATGGGTGGCCAATATTGTGCCTGTTCCTAAGAAGGACGGAAAAGTCCGTATGTGCGTTGACTACAGAGATTTGAACAAAGCTAGTCCAAAAGGCGACTTCCCTCTACCACACATTGACATGTTGGTAGACAATACAGCTAAGTTCAAAGTCTTTTCCTTTATGGACGGATTTTCCGGATATAATCAAATCAAGATGGCACCAGAGGATATGGAGAAGACAACATTCATCACACCTTGGGGAACATTCTGTTATCGAGTGATGCCCTTCGGTTTGAAGAACGCCGGAGCCACGTATCAACGAGCTATGACTACCTTGTTTCACGATATGATGCACAAGGAGATAGAAGTCTATGTTGATGATATGATTGCTAAGTCCCGAACGGAAGTTGAGCATATTGAGCATTTGTTGAAGCTTTTTCAGCGTTTGAGGAAATTCCAGCTTCGTCTGAATCCGAACAAATGTACTTTTGGAGTCCGTTCCGGCAAGTTGTTGGGTTTTGTGGTAAGTGAAAGAGGTATTGAGGTTGATCCTGCAAAGGTCAAAGCAATACAAGAGATGCCCGCACCCAAAACTGAGAAGCAAGTCCGAGGTTTTCTTGGCCGCTTGAACTACATTTCCAGATTTATATCCCACATGACTGCCACATGTGCGCCGATATTCAAGCTCCTCCGGAAAGATCAATCTCATGATTGGACCGAGGATTGCCAGAAAGCTTTCGACAGTATCAAGGATTATCTGTCTGAACCTCCGATTTTGTCTCCGCCAGTAGAAGGAAGACCTCTGATTATGTACTTGACAGTTCTTGAAGACTCGATGGGTTGTGTACTCGGTCAACAAGATGAATTAGGGAAGAAGGAGTTTGCTATCTACTACCTCAGTAAGAAGTTTACTGATTGTGAGTCTCGGTACTCTATGCTTGAGAAGACGTGCTGTGCTTTAGCTTGGGCAGCTAAGCGTTTGCGCCAATACATGATAAATCATACAACTTGGTTGATATCCAGAATGGATCCAATTAAGTATATCTTCGAGAAGCCTGCTTTAACTGGGAGGATTGCCCGTTGGCAGATGCTGTTGTCTGAGTATGATATTGAGTATCGAGCTCAGAAAGCTATCAAAGGTAGTATCTTGGCTGACCACCTAGCGCACCAGCCAATTGAAGATCATCAGTCTGTTCAGTATGACTTCCCTGATGAGGAAATTCTGTATTTGAAGATGAAAGATTGTGATGAGCCTACACTTGATGAAGGTCCAGAACCTGGTTCCAGATGGACGATGGTGTTTGATGGCGCTGTTAATCAATATGGAAATGGAATTGGGGCAGTAATTGTTAATCCCCAGGGATCGCACATTCCATTTACAGCAAGGCTAACCTTCAAATGCACGAATAATATGGCGGAGTATGAAGCCTGTATTATGGGACTTGAAGAATGCATTGATTTGAGAATCAAGTATCTTGATGTCTATGGTGATTCAGCTTTGGTTGTCAATCAGATCAAAGGTGAATGGGAGACAAATCAACCAGGTCTCATCCCATACAGAGATTATGCAAGGAGAATTTCAACTTTCTTTACAGAAGTTGAATTTTATCATATTCCTCGAGAGGATAATCGGATGGCAGATGCCCTTGCTACGCTTGCTTCCATGATTGTTGTCAGATGGTGGAATGATGTTCCCAATATTACTGTGATGCGCTTGGATAGACCAGCTCACATATTTGCAATTGAAGACGTGAAAGATGACAAGCCTTGGTATTTTGATATCAAGAATTTCCTCCAGAACCAGGTCTACCCGCCTGGGGCATCTGTGAAAGATAGGAAAACTTTGAGAAGGTTGTCAGGCAGTTTCTACCTCAGTGGAGAAGTGCTGTATAAAAGAAATTTTGATATGGTTTTGCTCAGATGCGTGGATAGACACGAAGCAAACCTGTTGATGACTGAGGTCCATGAGGGTTCATTTGGTACTCATTCCAATGGACATGCCATGGCTAAGAAGATGTTGAGAGCAGGCTACTATTGGCTGACAATGGAGTCTGACTGTTGCAAGTATGTGAAGAAATGTCACAAGTGTCAAATTTATGCGGATAAGATTCATATTCCTCCGACACTCCTGAATGTGATTTCATCACCATGGCCTTTCTCTATGTGGGGAATCGACATGATCGGTATGATTGAGTCGAAAGCGTCCAATGGACATCGGTTTATTCTCGTAGCAATTGATTACTTCACCAAATGGGTTGAAGCCGCTTCGTACGCGAGCGTAACCAGGCAGGTGGTTGTGAAGTTTATCAAGAATCAGCTGATTTGCCGTTATGGTGTGCCAGAGAGGATCATTACTGATAATGGATCCAATCTGAACAACAAAATGATGGATGAGTTGTGCGCTGAATTCAAGATTGCACACCATAATTCCTCTCCTTACAGACCTAAGATGAATGGGGCTGTTGAAGCTGCTAACAAGAATATCAAGAGAATTATCCAGAAGATGACTGTCACGTACAAAGATTGGCATGAGATGCTGCCATTTGCTTTGCATGGATACCGTACGTCTGTACGCACTTCAACAGGGGCAACCCCTTTCTCTCTTGTTTATGGTATGGAAGCCGTTCTCCCAGTAGAGGTGGAGATCCCATCAATGCGAGTCTTGATGGAAGCCAAGTTGACTGATGCTGAATGGATTCAGAGTCGTTATGACCAGTTGAATCTGATTGAAGAGAAGAGATTAACTGCCATGTGCCATGGTCAGTTATATCAGCAGAGAATGAAGAAAGCATTCGACAAGAAGGTCAAGCCTCGTGTGTTCCGAGAAGGTGACCTTGTGCTCAAGAAAGTCTTGTCTTTCGCGCCCGATTCCAGGGGCAAGTGGACTCCAAACTACGAGGGTCCATATGTTGTTAAGAGAGCCTTTTCAGGCGGTGCTTTGATGCTTACAACAATGGATGGGGAGGATTTCACTCGTCCTGTGAATTCAGATGCAGTCAAGAGATACTTTGCCTAAAAAAGAGTATATGCAAATGAAAAAACAGAATAGCTCGCTAAGTTGAAAACCCGAAAGGGCGGCTTAGGCAAAAATGAGCGTCTCGGTGGAGAACCCGCAAGGGTAATTCAGGCAAAAATTAGAGACTTGAAAAAAAGATATATATTTGCATCCCGCTAGATTGAGTACCTCACCCTGGGGCAATCTAGGCAAAAATTAGGGATTTGGCAAGTAACTGCATCCTGACAAGACTTTCTGGTTCATCAGTCGTCATTTCGTCAGAAGATTCTCGATTCGTCGTCAACTGAAGCTTCGGATACATCGAGATTCAAATTGGTAGAGAAAGGATTATTATGTTCAATGTAGCCCTCTTCCAATATATATCACTGATTTCAAATTTGTACAGATCTATGGAGTCTTGCCATTTGCAGGCTACCATTCTATCAAATCAATTTGAGCTTTTTATCCGATTATTTGCACTCTTATTTGTTTCAATTCAACAAATGTTTTGCATGTTTTAAATTGATAAAATGTCATTGTTTTAAACAAATCAAATTTTTCAAATTTTTTGTTTTAAACAAAGTGAACATTCACAAGATTGAAAGGATACTCAAGAATATCTCAGTGCTCTCCCGAGGGTGGCATGATTCCCAACAGGTAAGACATTGGTTCATATTCCTGGTTTGGTGGTATCTTCTTTCTTCAGATCTTTGTTGAGGTTGTTCCTCAAACAGAGTTGTTGATGGGGTTGCTCCCCAGTACAGTCACAAGCAGAGTGATTTGTTGTTGAAGACTTCGTTCTCTCCAGCAGCAGTTTTTCCCCCAGCATGGGTGTTTTCTTGTGAAGTTTCGGTGGTTGATGGTTTGTCATCTTGGTGCCCCGTCACTTTCTCCAGTGGGTCGTATTCCCCAGACTTTATTTGTCTCCTCAACAGTCATGAGTATAATTGATTGATTGATACTCCCCTCGGAGTCGCGAGTAAAGCTGTTATTAACATCCCCACCAGGGTTGCAAGTGGAGTTTGTTACCGCTTTTCCCCCATGCAGTGTGCCAGCAGGATTTGTCTGTTTCCTCAGCATGATCGTTTTCTTTTGAAGACTTGGTAAGTCAGTGGTTTGATACCCGGTACTTTACCTTTTCCCCGGCGAAGTCGTCTGTGGAATTGTTGCCATCTCTCCATCAGAGTTTTTCTCTTCAGCAGAGCAGGATTTATTTTCCTATTCCGTGGTTGATTTGGGTTGACATCCCAGTATTGCAACCATCTTTTCCTCAGCTTAGTCTGCAGAATGTTTGCTGTGGCAGTTTCGCCCGTTGATTACTCTTTCAATCCCCAGTATGGTCGGATGATGGCTTTGGCCTCCAGTGAACGGATTGATTTCCTGACTGTTTGTGATCCCCAGTAGAGTGGCTTGTATTGCAGAATCTACTCGTCGTGATCAGTTTGCTGTGTATTCTCCCCAAGTGGAGTGGTTCGTTGCAGAATCTATTTGTTTGATCTGTCCTCCCTCAGTGGTTTGTTCCCAAGAGAGTAGCCGACAGTTTTCCCCAATAGAGTTGCTTATGCAGTTAGATTCTATTTGGATGATATCATTCTCCCTCAGTGGGTTGTTCCCCAATGGAGTTATGTGGATTTGCTTCTACAGCAGTTCGTGCTATACGCACTTTTGTTCCTCAGTTTGACACTGGGACCCCCTGCAGATATCTTGGGTTCTCTTTTGTTCCCCTACAGATTCGTCTTGGTGGCTGTTATGCCCGTTGTGACATTCTGCACCCTGTTTGGGTTATTCCCTGATATCTCTGATTCTCTGCTTCTCCAGCAGTACTCGCAGATCTTTGCTTTACAGCATGTAGATCTCCGCAGATTGACTCTCCAGCTGGTTTTTCCCCTGGAAGTATAACACCAGACGTTTTGCTCCTGAACCTGTTTGTGTTAGAATTGTCTGTTTTGTCAGCATTCATCAAACATAAATCACGCATATTCATGCATATTCATAAAACATTCAGATATTCATGTTGCATTTTTCGCCATATATCTTTTGTTTGTCGTGTCTCCTGCTATGGTGATATAGATCTCTTTACAGATCTCCCCCAAGCAGATGTCGGGTGTTATAAATCTCTCCATATAGAGTCAACCCCATAAGCAGAAAATGCGTCTGTCTTTCCTTCTGCAGTTCCCCACTGAGATATACCCTCGTGGATGACGGTTTCTTCCGTTTCCTCCCAACACATATATTGGGATGGATTTTCCTATTTGAGTTATATCCTCATTAGGACGTGTCTTTATTCAGTCTGCCTTTTCGGATCATTCCCGAATTGGCTATTTGTCAGATATCTTGTGCTTCCCAGTGGTTTGTTCCCCAGCGGAATGTTTTTGGGCCTCTGCCTACAAACCAGCAGTTGTAAGTCCTATCTTTTCCTGGCTTTCTTGACAGAATTTGTGGTTATACACCTTTTATTCTCCAGCCAGAGTTTTTGGTTTTCTACCTACTACCCGGTAGTCGTAAATCCTATTTTTTCCTGCTCTTCAGCAGTTTGTGGTTTGTTATAAACCCTATTTCGGTTTCCCGTGCGGATTTACGATTTGTTCTATCCCCACGCGGAGTTTTTGGTCTTCTACCCCGTATTCGGTAGATGTAAACCCTAATTTCGTGATTATCTTCATTCGATCTTTGATGTTGATTTTCCTTTGCTTGTATAAGTTGCTCAGATCAGCACTTATATCCCTAGCAAATCTTTTGTGGATAATTGCCGTATGCTAGCAATTTTATCCCCAGTGGGTCTTTTCACCGTATGCTCGTGATTTGTTCCCCGGATCATTGGTTGTATACCAATGCATCCCCAGTTTTGTTTTTCCCCGTTTAGAGTCGTGTCTTGTTCACACATTTCTTTTATTATCCCCATAGAGTCTTGTTAGAGTCTCTGTTCCTGGTGAGTGTATTACTCCGATGAATCGTCTTTTCTTCTGTGTGAATTATATTCCCCACAGAATTTGTGTCTTTTGCATGCATACATCTGCATCATGAGGTCTCTTAGGGACCAAAATTTGTCTCATTACTGTTATTTAAGCCCATTCTACCGCGTCGAGATGAAGATTTCTAAACTTCACTTCTCCGGCTAGAATGACCTTAAATAGGGGCATCTGTAAGACCACAATTTTGGGCCCTAAGATCCCTCATGGCCCATATCATTCATATCATAACCTCAAGGATCACTGCATGCCTTTGTCCCCTTCTAGTGGATAGATTGCCTTGTAGTTTTGTTTCTTGATCACCAAGCATACTTTGCATTTGTATATCTTTGCTTTCATATGTTTATTAACCAAAAAGTACAAGATATTGTCAGTCTAACCTTTTTGCTTGCAGTTAAAGTAATCATCAGCAATTAGGTCAAAGTCAGTCATTGATCAGTCAAAGCAATGGATGGTGGCCATTCTTGCAGAATTTGGGCACCATGATCAATAATCAAGAGTTCAAACAACTTGAGACATCATTTGAAGTCAAGTTCTCAAGGAATTAGGGTTTGGAAATCGTCAGAAGAAGTTCAGTCATCCAAAACCCTAGAAAAGTCAAACTTGGTCAACAGTTGATTTAATCAAGGATTTGATGGATAGAATTGATTTGAAGGAGCTCATTCATGCTTGTATAAGTCTCATCTATCATGTTCAACCTCATCATGGAAGAAAATCAAGTCAATCAGAAAATTTTCCAGAAATAGAAAGTGGACCTGTAATTTCAACTGCCAAAAATGGAAACTTCTTGATCTTAAACTTACATCATGATACAAGCTTCAAATGAATTTTTGCCCAACATGAAAGTTGAAGATCTTGTTCTCCCATTTTCAAAAAGTCCAAGAACATCAAAATCCCATGTGTGGTTGTCAAGATATGATCAAATCATTTTCACCAATTTTTGAACTTCAACAAGCCATATCTCCCAAACCATAAGGCCAAATTTGGTGGGGTTTTTTCCTACAAACCACATTTTTCATCCTCTTTCCAAAAATATAAATTTCATGACCTAAAACCTTACCATTCAAAATGGCATTTTTGGACCTATTCCTTTAAAAATCAAAGTTTGACTCACAGTTGACTTTTTGATTTATGGACTTTTTCTCATTTTTGCCAATTGGGAAATGTGTTAAACCATATTTGAAACTTGCTCAAAGTCCTAAACCATCATCATACCACTTTTTTACCATCATTTTAACCTAAAATTCAAAGTTGGCAAAAGGTGCAAAAAGGAAGTACATAAGCAAAACACATACAGCATTTTCTGTACAACCACAAACAGCAATTGGCAAGCCACTAGCAGTCTGTACCAAGGCCCATTCGCAGCAAAAACACACCTCCACTTCCATTTGCCCACACTTAGCAATTTGCAAAATGCATCATTACACACAAAACCAGCTTACCATTTAATTAAGTGATGTTAAACAGGTGATATATAAATGTTTTTCTGTCCAAACAAACCCTAGTTCTGCAGCCTACCAGACAGAAAATACACATTCTCTCCTCTCTTGCAAATTGGCATTTTGGCTCGAATTGAAAGGATCATCACAAACCACAAGAAACTCTTGCTTCCTTCACTACTTGAACAACATTTTGAGTGCATTTTCACCATCCAAACCAAGCTGGAACCCTGTCCTCTCACTCTGTTTTTGCAAGCATCCTTTAATGGCAATTCGAGTTGTGGAAGTTTCCAAGCAAGTTTGAGCTGAACAAGCTTCATCATCCTTCACTACCAAGCACAATCTCCAACTGTTTGAGCTTGAATCGACCAAAGCACCACTGTTTCAACATTTTCTTCCAAAACAAGTAAGTAATCTATCTTCTCTTTTTGCCATGCCATACTATGTTTGTGAAAGATCCTTAAATGCTGATTCTAGAATGCTTTGCCTTGTTTGAAATGATGCCCTCATGAGGGAGAAATCTGAAAATTAAGATTATTGGTCATTTGCATTTCTGGTCGAATCTCACTCTATAGTTTGTTATGCTGAAAATTATGCTTGGTTTTGTCATCACCATGCTTGAATACAGCTTTTGGTTTACCTGATTTTACTTTCTGGGTATGTTGAAATTTCATGATGAATGTATGTTGCTGCTGTTATCTTGAAACGCTACCCTGCCCAGGATACCATGAGCTCGTGTTTCATTTGTTGATGTCTTAATGTTGCATGATGCATTTCAATATTATGCTGTTGTGTGCTGGACGAATTTTATGTTGCATGAAGATACCATGAATGCATGCTGCCATTGCCAAACCCTAGTTACATGAACCTTGTTTACCATGCTAAGTAATTTTGTGTTGATGTTGGTGATACCATGTTGAACACCATGCTGTTTGTTTGCTGTTGGTTATGATGAGTACATGATGATGATGAATGTGATGCATTGCCCTGCTGTTTGTGAGTTTTTGTTGGACTTCATTTTTTGATCAATTGCATGAAGTTACATGAGTTTGGATGCTGAATGCTATGATGTTGTATGTTGGTCGAGTATTTGTTTGGATGTTTGAGGATACCATGAGCCATACTGTCAAACCATGCTGCTATACCATGCTGCTATACCATGCTAGTTAAACCCTGCTGTTGTGATTGCTTGTTCAAATTTTGTGTTATGAGGTTGATGACATGATGCTGCTTGCTTGATGCTCATTTTGATTGAGTTCATGATGATGAAATAGATGCTTTTATGTGCTGTTGTTCATGTGTTGGATGAATGAGGAACATTAATGTTCAATGCTATGCTGCTATGTGCTGTTGTTTTTTGATGAACATTGAATGATGAATGAAAGTGCTGCTGTTATGATGATGTCGTTTTGCTGTTAATGCTCATTGCCATATGCTGGATATGTTTTTGTTCATGTCCAGGAATGCTGACTGTTTACAAATGAATGTTGATTGTTTACAAATACCATGCTGTTGTGTGACTTTGGTGGAATGCTGTTTGTTAATGATGAGCATGAACTTGATGCTGTCAATGCCCTGCTGTTTAAAAAACCTTTAAGCCTGCTTGTAAAGTCCACATGATTGATGTTTGGTTGTGTTGGTTGTGGATATTGTTTTGTTCATTTTTCGTGGTTGATGCACGATGATGAATGCTGTTTGCTTGCATTGTTGGCCATGCTGTTGTAAAACCCTAAGGGGTTTATGAGAAAAACCAGAACTTGCATGTTGGATGTATTGGGTCGCATATGCTTGGTTATGGTATGATTGTTAGGCTGCATGCTGCTGTTTGTTGGTTGTTGTTCATGAACATGAGTTTGAAGTTTGCCTTGGCTGCATAAAACCCTAGGGTTTCTAAAACAGAACTTGAACTCCATTGGCCAAGATTACTGTTCTATTGGTGAGGACCAATAAGAACATTTCCCGTGTCCTGCTTATGCTATGCGTTTTGGTTAAGTGATTTGATAATTACAAGTCTGCCACCGGTTGACTTTATTTGACCATTTGCCATGCCCATTGTTTCATGTTTCATCAATTATTTCACTTAACTTTGCAAATTTATTTCTCCTTCATTTTTCATCAAAAAAATTATGAAATTTTTTACACATGTTCACAATTGAGTCTAGAATTTAATTGTGAATTTTAATTAATTTTCCATTGGTTGGTTTTTAATTGACAATTATTTTCTTGACATGTATGCCAAAATGATACATTGTGCCATTTCAATTGTGAAATTCTCATGTTATATCCAATGCCTTTGAAATTTTTTGTGGTGAAACTAGACACATTGACCTTCATTTCCATATAAGGTTTGTGCATTTATCATTTGTGGATTGAGAGTTATGATTTTCTGAAGTTATGTGTTACATTTGGTGCTATACCATGATCATGTATTTTCCCAATTTTTGTTCACATGCTTCCTCTTATCCAATTGACCCCAAATTTTGCATGAATCATCTATCACATGTCTAGTTTATGTATGAATTTTCTTGGAATTAATCATGCTGTTTTCCATTTGATTGAGAATTTTCTTTCATACTTGGTCCTTTGTTGACTTTTTGTGCTATGCCTTGCCAAATCTTTTGTGAAATTCTCAAATCTTATTGTATGACCTTGAAATTTCATATGTGATAACTAGACACCTCAAGCTTTGCATTGGTGTTGATCTCATTCATTTCTTTTCTGTTTTCAATTGATATGATTTTTTGAAGTTGACCCATGCTTGTTGACTTTCACCATGCTTACTTGAATTTGATTTGACTTCATGATTTTACTTGACTGCCTTCCTCTCATCCAAATGCCATGAAATTTGACATGTGTACCATGTTAGATGTTAGGATTGAGTGTGATTTATTTCATGATTTTTGAGAATGTTTGAGTTGACTTTTGAATGAAGTCTTTGCTGTTGACTTTTGTATGCTTCTCTTGCCATGCTTTGCATCCTTTTGCATATGAAATGACCATGATGCATGATATAATTATGTGTCCAATTGAGAATGCTTCTTGAATGTTTAGACTTGGTTTGGGTTGACTTTTCCTTGCTGCCTTGACTTTTTCTTTCATCTTTGACCCTAGGCTAGTCCTAGTGGTCTTCTAAGCTTATGTTGAGCTGTTTGTTTCAGGTTAAGCCCCAATGCCTCAAGGATCATTCAAATTTGTTTGAGTTGAATTGTTTATTGTGCTAACTTTTGTTTTGTAGGTGTGACTCATATGCTTGAGTTTTTGTGCCTTGCACAATTGGTCCCTCTGTGGTTGACTCTTGGTTCATTTCTCTTTGTTTTTTATTGTTGAACTGTTTACTAATTGGTTTGACTTTTTCAGGTACTTTAGTTGCCTAAGTTCTTTGAACTTGATTGCTTGCTTTGCTATTTAGCATTTGCTTTGAGGTATAAATACTTCTTCTTCATGTAGTCTGGAGACCCGGTCTGTTATTTGACCGGGCAAACTGTCTGAAGTCCTCCTTAAGAGGCAATGCCTGTGTTTGTTTATATTTGTCCCAAGCAGGAAAAGTCCTTCAAGTAAGGCAATTGGTGGAAGGTAGGGATAAGTAATCTATCCCCCACTATTCAGTGTGTCCTCTCTTGCTCCCATTACATGGTTGAAGCAATGAGATAAATACCCAAGATCTAATCGAGTCAATAATGTGGAGAGAGTTCCTACCTTCTGAACTCCCACACTTTCTTTGATGCTCTCTCTGATTTGAGATAGAAGCAATGAGGCACACCCCTCATCTCCTTTTCATCTGCTTCACCTGAGCCCCTCAATGGCCAGGTTAAGAGCAACCTTCACCCATTACAGTGGACTTTTAAAGTCAAACCCTCTTGTGTGAGCCCCCATTGTTTGGCTATAGAGTGTGCTGTTTGATATTCATTGCTTGATTGATTGCTCCATATGCACTTGCTTGCTTGTATGCTATGCATTTATCATCATCATCAATTGACATTAATGCCTGATCATCTCATTTGTTTTGTGATGTTATTGTTGCTTGCCCATTGAGGACAATTGTAAGTCCATGGTTTTGGCATTTGCTCCTTTGATATGGAAGGATAGAGTGTAAGACCTCATTGGTCACTCATGTCTTCTGTTTATCTGTGTGTATGTGAGGATACAGTTATAAGTCCCTGTAAGTTGGCATCTGTTGTCCTGTGATCATAATTTGATCTGTTTGGTTTGTATGTGAGGTTGCAGTTATAAGTCCCTGTAAGTTGGCATCTGTTGTCCTGTGATCATAATTTGATCTGTTTGGTTTGTATGTGAGGTTGCAGTTATAAGTCCCTGTAAGTTGGCATCTGCTTTCCTATGATCATAGTTTGTTTTATCTGTTTATGTGAGGTTGCAACTATAAGTCCCTGCTAGTTGGCATTTGCATTCCTGTGATCATATCTTTGCTTTTGTTCTTGTATGTGAGGATCCACTGTAAGTCCCTGCAACGTGGCATTGGTATTCCTATGAGCATATTTGTGGAGTTAACCTAAGTCCAGACAGATTGGCAGTTAGCTTCCGTTTCTCATCTTTGTTTTTCTTTTGAGGAGATTAGTGTAAGTCCATTGAGTGGCTTCTGATATCCTGTTCTACTTTAGGAGACTGGTGTAAATCCATCTATTGGTATCCGGTATCTGCCTTTATTTCTTTGTTTGAGGAGATTAGTGTAAGACCATTGAGTGGCATCTGATATCCAGTTTTATTTTAGGAGATTGGTATAAGACCATTGATTGGCATCCGACATCCGCTTTTGCTTGCTTTGCTTGTTTGTTATTATCCATTGCTATTCCAAAGGACACACTTGGATCATCTCCCATATGATCTCAAGAAGTGAACCTTCTAAGAAGTTTTACTTTCCATCCTCATCCATTCATCATTCATTATGTCTTAGAACCTTTTCACACTCTTGACTTTCAAACTTGACATAAGTGTTGTGCAAACATCTTCATGTTTTCAAACTAAAAACCTGGACCCCAAGTCCTTGACCTTTTTCAAACTTCATTTCATAATACTTCTTTGAATCAATCTTAATCATACTTTGACTTCATTTTCATAATCACAATCAATTAACTCCACTCATTCACTTGTTTTGGCTCTGTCCATTAAGCTTTTCATGCATTAGCCATAGGTTTCAATTATCTTTGTGGTTGATGTAAATCTTGCCTATCCTTAGTGAGTCGACAGTAAGACTTCCGTACTTCAAACAGGGCTAACCCCTCTAGTACGTCGAAGCTATCCTCGCATGGTGGATGTTGTTTTTGGTCGAGTGTTCTCCCATTGATAATGAAAAGCCTCAGTGCTTGTGTTTAAAACTGAATCCACCAACTTTTGGAAATCTTTTAGCCGAACTACGGCGTTCTGATCCTTACCTTTGATGGAAGGTACGTAGGCAACGGGTTCATCCGTTCGAACCCAATACCCAATAATAATAAAATTGTATATTCTTTTCTCATCATCCCAATCATGTTTGCACAATCTTTATGTCATAATAAACAATATTTTACAACAAGTGTGAAAAGGGCTCCCTAGGAGTACCTAGGACGTAGTGGGTGCCTAACACCTTCCCATTGCGTAATTTACCCCTTACCCAGAATCTCTGATCTTTTTATTAGTTTTCTACGTGTAAAACTTCTTAGGCTTTTGTTCGCTTTTTAGCCAGTCCTTTGGATAAATAAAAGTGCGGTGGCGACTCGAAAATTTCAATGTATCTCTTGCTTATGATTTAATCGATAGATCATATAGCGACGAATACACCGTCACAGTCCAATTGGAAGATCCTAGGATCTTGATTGAATATTTGTTTGATTGCCTGAGTTAATTGCTTGTTGCTTGCTAAGCCCAAAGGAAAGAAGCTTTTGGATCATCTTTATGATCTCAAGAAAGGAACTCCAAGGGTTTTATTCTCTTTTCTCATCTTTGCATGTTTAACACTAGCCCTTCTTTTCTTCTCTCCACTCTAACCCAAGCCAAACTCATTTTGTGCAAACATTGGCATTGCTTTCAAAACTAGAAACCTAGGCATTATGCCTTTGATTTTTCAAACTCTTCTCATAATACTTATTTTGAATTGAATCTTAAGTCAACTTTGACTTCCTTTTTGTGAATAGTTCTAATTTGTAAATACAACTCACTCAAGTTGTTCTTGTGGTTCCAATGGCCACCCTTTGTTAAAACCTTTTCATAAACACTAGCCATACGTTTGAGTTATCATAGTGGTTGATGTAAACCTCACCTCATCCTTAGTGATTGGACTATAAGTCTTCCATACTTATTATAGGGTGGATCCCTCACTAGTATGTTGAAGCTCTCCTCACATGGTGGATTGTTGGTTTAGGTTGAGTTTTCTCCCTTTGATAACAAAAGACCTTAAGATTTTTGATCAAACCAATTCACCCATATTTTGAGATTTTTACCCCAAACTACGAGGTTTTGATCCTACCTTTGTGATGGTACGTAGGCAATGGGTTCATCCATTCAAACAACAAAATGGTGAACATGGGGATGCGACTAGAGGAAGGAGTCAGGGAAGGATGCCTGACCAGAGATGAAGGATCTTCTGCAAAGCGATATGGGGCTTTTGCAAAGAAGAAAGAGGGAGAGGCACATGCCGTGTCTTCCCATACTAAAAGAAGACCCTCTGTAAAGAGGAAGACTGTGCGCCCTGCCAGTAACCAGCACCAGGTGGCTCATATAGCACCTGCCTTCAGAGAAAATCAACATTATCAGCATCAGCAACAACAACATCAACAATATCAACAACAACAGCATCGTCCGCAACAGCAGGCCTACCAACCTCGAAACAACAACAATACCAGCACTAGCTATGATAGGAAGAGGGTCACTTTTGATCCAATTCCAAGGACCTATGTTGAGCTTTATCCTTCATTGATAGACCGAAAGTTGATCACTCCACGTGACCCACCTGCTGTACAAACCAATCCTCAGTGGTGGTACAAGCCCGAGCTTCATTGTGTTTATCATTCCGGTGCTCCCGGACATGATGTGGAGAACTGTTATCCCCTGAAGACCAAGGTTCAAGACCTTGTTAGAAGTGGGATCTTGTTTTTCGAGGACGTAGATCCAAACGTGAAGAAGAACCCATTGCCCGAGCATGGGAAATCTGCTGTTAATATGGTCCAGGGTTGCCCTGGCAAGTATAAAGTCCGGTATGTCAGTCATATCCAGCAATCGTTGGTCGATATGCATAGACTGTTATGTGGATACAGTCATTACGAGCATGACCATGACAGCTGCCGTGTGTGCACTATCAACGATAGAGGATGCCGCCAAGTCAGGAAAGACATCCAAGAGATGCTGGATCAGGGTGTGATCGAGATACTTCAGAATCATGATGAGGATGAAGTGAATGTTATATCACCAGTATTCAGAATACCCGAACCTATTGTTGTCAGATATGATGGCGGCAAGAAAAAGGTTTCCCCTACTCTCGTAATCAAGCCAGCGGGACCGGTTCCATACTCCTCAGATAGAGAAGTTCCCTACAGATATAACGCGGCCGCGTTAGAAGATGGGAAGGAGGTGTCGTTGCCCTCCACTTCTGTTGTGAGTATATCTGACGTTAGTGGTGTGACCCGTAGTGGTCGTGTTTTTTCGGCGCCGCCGAAACCCCATGTAGACGTCTCGAGAAGAACTTGTTGTTGATAGACCTGTCGTCATTGCTAAAGGTCCTGTCCATGTTGGCTAGAATGGCATGTTAAAAGAGGACTGTGATGAGATGCTAAGGCTCATCAAAAGGAGCGAGTATAATGTCGTTGATCAGCTGCTTCAAACTCCGTCAAAGATATCTGTCCTATCTTTGCTGATGAATTCCGAGCCACACCGTGAAGCTTTGCAGAGGGTGTTGGATGTGGCATACGTGGATCACGATGTCACAATTGAACAATTTGATAACATTGTTGCAAACATAACTGCTTGTAACAATTTGAGCTTTTGCGATACTGATTTTCCCGAGGAGGGAAAAGACCACAACTTGGCTCTACACATTTCAATGAACTGCAAGGATGATGCCTTGTCTAACATGCTGGTAGACACATGATGATCGCTAAATGTGTTGCCAAAATCCACTCTGGCGAAACTTTCTTACCAGGGGCCTCCCATGAGGCAGAGTGGAGTGGTAGTCAAGGCTTTTGATGGATCCAGGAAAATTATGATTGGCGAGGTTGCTCTCCCAATCAAGATCGTACCTAGTGATTTCCAAATCACTTTTCAGGTCATGGATATCCACCCCATCATATAGCTATTTGCTTGGCAGACCATGGATTCACGAGGCAGGCGCCGTGACATCCACCCTACACCAAAAGTTGAAATTCGTTAAGAATAAGAAGTTGGTGGTAGTAGGGGGAGAGAAGGCTCTCTTGGTAAGCCATTTGTCTTCCTTTTCTTATATAGATGCTGAGGATGAGGTCGGTACTCCGTTCCAAGCCTTATCTATTGCTGAGCCTTCTAAGAAAGGACCTTCTTCATTTGCATCCTACAATGATGCAAAGTTTGCCATTGAGCATGACATAACTATTGGTTTAGGACAAATGATTAAGCTGGAAGACAATAAATCCCGGGATGGCATAAGGTACTCTTCAGGAACTTTCAATGAGCGTGGCTTGTTTCATAATGGAGGTTTCATCCACACGGTCAAAGACCAAGAGGCAGTTGCCATAGTGGAAGATGATGCAGAGGAAGATTCTGGAAACTTTGTCATCCCTGGAGGAGTCTGCAATAATTGGGTCACTGTTGATGTTCCAACAGTTGTCCATAAGTCCACGTAATGTGTTCACTTTTGTTTGAAAACCCTTCTCCCATGCCAAAAGGAGAAGTGATGACATTGTTGGCACATTAATACAATGATATTCATTCAACAATTACATGTTAAATGTTTGTTTTCCAAATTATTTTCACTCTTTGCTTTTTTGCATGAAATTGGTGATCACTAAAAACCCTAAAAGAGAATAAAATCAATCTTTTCATCTGCATAATGATTTGCTTTGTTTGTATTTTAAAATCTCTTTTATATCCAAAAGCATTATGAAGGTTGATCAAACCCATTGAACATAATGATCCAACACCATCACCCAACTTTGAGTTCCCTGTATTTGAGGCCGAAGAAGATAATGTGGAAGAGATTCCTGATGAGATTGCCCGTCTGCTTGAGCACGAGGAGAAGATCATTCAGCCGCATCTTGAGAATCTGGAAACGGTCAACTTGGGGTCTAAGGATTGTGTTCGTAAAGTGAAGATTGGGACACTCCTGGAAGAGTCTGTGAAGAAGGGGTTGATTGAGTTGCTACGAGAATATGTCGACGTCTTTGCCTGGTCGTATGAAGACATGCCTGGTATGGATACTGATATCGTGCAACATTTCCTGCCTTTGAAGCCTGAGTGTGTGCCTGTGAAGCAGAAGCTCAAAAGAACTCATCCTGATATGGCAGTGAAGATTAAAGAAGAAGTTCAAAAGCAAATTGATGCGGGGTTTCTGGTGACTTCTACATATCCTCAATGGGTAGCCAATATTGTGCCCGTGCCTAAGAAAGATGGAAAAGTCTGAATGTGTGTGGACTATAGAGACTTGAATAAAGCTAGTCTAAAAGATGATTTTCCTTTACCACATATTGATATGTTGGTAGACAATACAACTAAATTTAATGTCTTCTCATTTATGGACGGATTTTCCGGTTATAACCAGATTAAAGTGGCACCCGAGGATATGGAGAAGACAACATTCATCTCACCTTGGGGAACATTCTGTTATCGAGTGATGCCCTTCGATTTGAAGAACGCCGGAGCCACATATCAACGCGCTATGACTACCTTGTTTCATGACATGATGCACAAGGAGATCGAGGTATATGTTGATGATATGATTGCAAAGTCGAAAACGGAAGTTAAACATGTAAAACACTTGTCAAAGCTTTTTCAGCGTTTGAGGAAGTACAAACTCCGTCTGAATCCGAACAAGTGTACATTTGGAGTCCGTTCCGGAAAGTTATTGGGCTTTATTGCCAGTGAAAGAGGTATTTAAGTTGATCCTGCCAAGGTTAAAGCAATACAAGAGATGCCTGTGCCCAAAACTGAGAAGCAAGTCCGAGGTTTTCTTGGTCGCTTGAATTATATTTCCAGATTTATATCCCACATGACTGCCACATGTGCGCCAATATTCAAGCTCCTCCGGAAAGATTAGCGTCATGATTGGACCGAGGATTGCCAGAAAGCCTTTGACAGTACCAAAGAGTATCTGTCTGAGCCTCCGATTCTGTCTCCGCTTGTGGAAGGGAGACCCTTGATTATGTACTTGACTGTTCTTGAAGACTCTATGGGTTGTGTATTGGGTCAGCAAGATGAATCAAGGAAGAAAGAGTATGATATATACTACTTAAGTAAGAAGTTCACTGATTGTGAGTCTCGGTACTCAATGCTCGAGAAGACATGTTGTGCTTTGGCTTGGGCTGCTAAGCGCTTACACTAGTATATGCTGAACCATACAACTTGGTTGATATCCAAAATGGATCCAATCAAGTATATCTTTGAGAAGCCTGCTTTAACTGGGAGGATTGCCCGTTGGCAGATGCTGTTGTCTGAATATGACATTGAGTATCGAGCTCAGAAGGCTATTAAAGGTAGTATCTTGGCTGATTACTTGGCGCATCAACCAATTGAGGATTATCAGTCTATTCAGTACGAATTCCCTGATGAGGAGATTCTGTATTTGAAGATGAAAGATTGCGATGAGCCTACGCTCAATGAAGGGCCAGAGCCTGGTTCCCGATGGGGTATGGTGTTTGATGGCGCTGTTAAACAATATGGAAATGGTATTGGGGCAGTGATTATTACTCCTCAGGGCACACATTTTCCTTTTACAGCAAGGCTAACTTTCAAATGCACGAATATTATGGTGGAGTATGAGGCCTGTATTATGGGTTTGGAAGAGTGTATTGATCTTAGGATCAAACATCTCGATGTTTATGGTGATTCGACCCTTGTTGTTAATCAGATTAAGGGTGAATGAGAGACGAATCATCCTGGCCTCATCCCATATAGAGATTACGCGAGGAGGATTTCAACTTTCTTTATTGAGGTTGACTTCCATCATATTCCTCGAGATGAGAATCAGATGGAAGATGCGCTTGCTACGCTTGCTTCGATGATTGTGGTGAAATTCTGAAATGAAGTCCCCAATATCACCGTGATGCGCTTGGATAGACCAGCTCATGTATTTGCAGTTGAAGAAGTGAAAGATGATAAACCTTGGTATTATGATATCAAGTGTTTTCTTCAAAGTCAGATTTACCCGCCTGGGGCATCTGTTAGAGATAAGAAGACTTTCAGGAGATTATCTGGCAGTTTCTACCTCAATGGTGATGTGCTTTATAAGAGGAACTTTGACATGGTTTTGCTCAGATGTGTGGATAGACACGAAGCAGACCTGTTGATGACTGAAGTCCATGACAGTTCATTTGGTACTCATTCCAATGGACATGCCATGGCAAAGAAGATGTTGAGAGCAGGCTAATATTGGCTGAAAATGGAGTCTGACTGCTGCAAATACGTAAAGAAATGGCACAAGTGTCAGATTTATGCGGATAAGATTCATATTCCCCCGACACTTCTGAATGTGATTTCATCACCATGTGGGGAATTGACATAATTGGCATGATAGAGCCAAAGGCGTCAAACGGTCACAAATTTATTCTCGTAGTAATTGATTACTTCACAAGTGGGTTGAAGCTGCATCATATGCAAATGTGACAAGGACGGTGATTGTGAATTTTATCAAGAATCAACTCATATTCCGTTATGGTGTGCCAGACAAGATCATTACTGATAATGGATCTAACTTGAACAACAAGATGATGAAAGAGCTGTGTAGCGAGTTCAAGATTGCACATCATAATTCTTCTCCTTATAGACCCAAGATGAATGGGGCTGTTGAAGCTGCTAACAAGAACATCAAGAAGATTATTCAGAAGATGGTTGTTACGTACAAGGATTGGCATGAGATGCTGCCATTTGATTTGCATGGCTATCGTACATCCGTTCGTACTTGATGGAAGCCAAGTTGACTGATGCTGAATGGGTTCAGAGTCGTTATGACCAACTGAATTTGATAGAAGAGAAGAGATTGACTGCCTTGTGCCATGGTCAGTTATATCAGCAAAGGATGAAGAAAGCCTTTGATAAGAAGGTCAAGCCTCATGTGTTTCGAGAAGTTGACCTTGTGCTCAAGAAAGTTTTGTCTTTCGCACCCGATTCTAGGGGCAAGTGGACTCCAAACTATGAAGGTCCATACGTTGTTAAGAGAGCCTTTTCAGGCGGTGCTTTGATACTTACAATTATGGATGGGGAGGATTTCACTCGTCCCGTGAATTCAGATGCAGTCAAGAAATATTTCGCCTTAAATAAAAACAGAATAGCTCGCTAAGTTGAAAACCCGAAAGGGCAACTTAGGCAAAAATGAGCGTCTCGGTGGATTGAAAACCCGAAAGGGCAGTCCAGGAAAAAGTTAGAGACATGAAAAAAAATGAATATATATATATATATATATATATATATATATATATATATATATATATATATATATATATATATATATATATATATATATATATCCCGCTAGATTGAGTACCTCACCTTGGGGAAATCTAGGCAAAAATTAGGGATTTGGCAAGTAACTGCATCCTGACAAGACTTTGTTCTACATCTGTCATCTGTCAAAAATTCTCGCTCAGTCATCGTCAACTGAAGCTTCGAATACATTGGATTCAGAGTTGGTGGAGAAATGGTCATTATGTTCAGTGTATCCTTTTTCCAATATATATCACCAATTTCAAATTTGTAAAGATCCATGGAGTCTCGCCATTTGCAGGCTACCATTCCATCAAATAAATTTGAGCCTTTATCCAATTCTTTGCACTCTTATTTGTTTCTGTTTAACAAATGTTTGCATGTTTTAATTGATAAATATCATTGTTTTAAACAAATAAAGTTTCTATAAACTGTTTTTAAACAAAGTGAACATTCACAATGACTGAAAGGATAAATGGAATGTCTTTAGTGCTCTCCCAAGGATAGTACAATCTCCAAAAGGGTGAGACACATTTTCATATTCCTAGCATATTTGTTTCCTCTTCATCATCTTTCAGGTTGTTTCCTTAGCAAGCGCAGAGAAGGATGATACGTCATCAAGTCCCCAGGGAATCTGGAGTTTTGGCCTTGATCTTTTGAAAATGTATATACCTCCGTCCTCAGATCCCAGAGAATCTAATTCTAGCATCTGTGTTTTATCAATTATACGGTTGTCATCCCTTGTGTGGACTGACCTAAAATCCCTTGTAAATTGATAAAAGTTGTTATGCTATCTCTTTTTGAGGAAGTTGGTCTTTCCCTCATCATGAATGGAAATCTCCCGCAGAGTAAGCAGGAACTCCCAGCATGAGTGGAAATCCTCAGTAGGTTGGCCTGTAGTTTTTCCCTAGCAAGTTTGCTTACAATTCATCCTCAGCAGGGTTGCTCACGTTAGCCTTCCCCCAGTTGGGCCGCCTACGGGTTATCCCTAGTTCAGTCACCAGCAGTCTTTCCTTAGTGGAGTTGCCTGGTTAGAGCCTGATTTGTTTTTCTTTATTGGATAGTTTCCTCCTAACGGGACTGGTGTTGAAGATGTTTATTTCCTTCCCCAGCGGAGCAGTGGTTCTCTCTCTTCCTTGGAAGAGATGTTTCTCTAGCAGATATGAGGAAATTTGTTGATTTTTCGTACTTCTGTTTGGTGGTTGTTCCCCACAGAGTTTCATATCTTGCCCTGATAGATTCCCTAGTAGATTTCTCCTACGATGGATCTTATCCGTGTTGAGCTCCCTAGTAGTGTTTCCTCTGCATCGGATCTTTTTGTCTGTTCAGCAGCAAATCCCTGCCAGTGACTCTATAGCTTCCCCGATGGAGTAATTTGCTTCTTTTCTCCACAATAGAGATGTTCCTTCAGCGGTTAGTAGAGAATTCTTGATTAATATGCTTTTGTTTGGTGGTTGTTCCCCACAAAATTTCATTTTTTTGCCTGATAAGATCCCCAGTAGAGTTCTTCTCTGACTGATTTTATCATTATCTCTGCGTGCTGTTGGAAGATCCCTAGCATTTGGTAGTTGTGGCCTTTGGCTGATCCCCAAAAGCGGTCTCTGATCCCTAACGACCATGCTTGTTCCCCTAGCAGTAGTCTTTGACAGCAACTCCGCTTGATCCCCAACCTGTGCTTGATGTTTCCTGGTATTTGACGCTCCCCACCAGATTGGATTTTCTACTGTGGGACTGGCTTTCCTCTTTTTGAGATGTTGTACCAGATGTCTGTCCATTGATTCTTGGACCTGTTTGTGATAGATATGCTTGTTTGTCAGCATTAATCATACATAAACCATGCATATACATGCATATTTATAGCATTCAGATATTCGTGTTGCATTCTTTGCCATATATCTTTGCTTGTTATCTCCTGCTAGTTGGTGAAATGTTCTTCCCCAAGCAGATGTTTGTGTCTGATCTCTCCATTTAGAGTCAGCCCCATAGGCGGGAAGTGTCTGTCTTTCCTTCTATATTCCCCACTGAGTTATGTCCCCGTGGATGGTTATTATTTCAGTTTCCTCCCTAAATATGTATTGGGATGGAATTACTCCCCTGAGTTATATCCTCATTGGGTTGAGTCTTTTTTCATTGTGTCCCTCTAGTTTGTTCCTAGATTGACTCCTTTCTTGTTTTTTCCCCTGCAGTGCCCCGTGGTTTAGGTGATCAATTACCCAGTAAACAGTAATTGTTCATCTTCCCCCCGGCGGAGTTCTTGGCCTCCTACCCAGTAACCGGTAGTTGTAAGTCCTATTTTTTTGGTTTTCTACCCAGTAACCAGTAGTTGTAAACCCCATGTTGTCCCCTTGCAGAATTAATCCTTGATTTTGTTCATCCTAATCGATGACGGGCACTCTCGCCCTTGGTTTTCTACCCAGTAACCGGTAGATGTAATCCCCTCTTTGTTGGTTATCTTTATCCAATATTCGGTATTGATATTCCTTCATTTTTTGAGTATGCTACCCAGTAACTGGTGATATATCTCTTGGATAATTGCTCTGATCAAGCAATTTATCCCCAGCGAGTCATCTTTCATTTACCCTTGTTTGGTAATGATTGTTTCTCCCCTTGATTGGTCATCATTTTATACCCAGTACCCGGTATCCCGGTGGTTGTAAGTCTTCTACTCCTCATGGTATTGTGTGAAAATATTACATCCTTTTCATTTATGAGAGCTAGTGGCATACTTGTTGATTTTATCCAAGTTGGATCCCTTCTCATAAGTGATGTAGAGGTTCATGTTTTCATACCTGTGGGTGAATAGTTGAGTGCTCTCCAAAAGATGGCAAAACCATATTTCATTTTAATCACTAAGATTCACTAACATATATTTGCAGTGACTTTACTTTAATGTTATTTACTTTATGCTCTTTACTTTTTTGTCATTTACTTAAAGCTTTACTTTTAACATCTCATATCATTTTATTTGTACTTGTGTTATTTGTGCTTTGTCCATTTGGACTTTCACTTCCTTGTAAGAAGACATTAACAAAGGAAAGACCTAAAAAGGAATTAAACCTCTTGATTCATGATTTACACACGTATTCAATCATTAATTACAACCGGATTTACTTATTTTCCAAAGAGATCTAATCAGCTGTCATGAGAAGATTTGAATGGAAAATAGGTTTAGGGTTTTATGATGTCCAAGCCCAGCCAAATGCTTCTATAAAAAGGACATGGAAAACCTGATTTGATACACAAGAAATAAGGAACGAAATATTGAGAGAGAATAAGGGTTTAAGTCTTGTGTGGTCGTGTGAATTGTAAGCCATTCAATTCATCCATAGATGATTGAATTGGTCTGATTTTTGAGTTGTAATTTGTCACTCATGGGTTTTAAGCATGAGTGTGTGTCTAATTGATTGAAGCTGTTAAGTAAGATCAAGTGTGTGTCTTTGAAGAGTGTCTTCTTTTCATTATAATTCTTGTTTATATCAATGGTGTGATTGAGGGGGAGTGAGTGGGATCTCATATCTAAGAGTTCTTAGGTAGAAGTCACACGGGTAGAGATTAGGTGAAAAAGACTATAACTTGTGTTGTTTACTGAGAGTCTTTGAACTGATTCTATTTTAGTGGATTTCCTTCCTGGCTTGGTAGCCTCCAGACGTAGGTGAATTTGCACCGAACTGGGTTAACAATTGCTTGTGTCTCTTGCATTATTGTTCTTTATCTTTTATCCTGTTTGTATTGTTTAGATATTAGTGTCGTGACATTACCTTCGACATCTCATATCTGATACTAGAATTTTAGAACCAATGCTCGAAGAATGGCCAGAACCTGGTTCCCGTTGGGGCATGGTATTTTATGGAGCTGTTAATCAGTATGATAATGGCATCGGGGAAGTGATTATTACTCCTCAAGGCACACATTTTCCATTTACAGCTAGATTGACTTTCAAGTGTACAAATAATATGGTTGAGTATGAAGCTTGCATTGTGGGGCTTCAAAAGGCCATTGATCTCAGAATCAAGTATCTTTACGTCTATGGAGATTCAACTTTGGTTATGAGTCAGATCAAAGGTGAATGGGAGACTAATCAACCTAGTTTGATACCTTATAGAGACTATGCGAGGAGGATTTCAACTTTCTTTACAAAAGTTGAGTTTCATCATATCCCTCGAGATGAAAATCGGATGGCAGATGCTCTTGCAACGTTGGCTTCAATGATTATGGTGAAATTTTGGAATGAAGTTCCCAACTTGACTATGATGCATCTTGATAGGCTAGATCATGTGTTTGCTGTTGGAGAGGTCAAAGATGAAAAGCCATGGTATTATGATATTAAATGTTTTCTCCAAAGTCAGATTTACTCGTCTGGGGCATCTTTGAATGATAAGAAGACTTTGAGAAGATAAGTCGATAATTTCTACCTGAATGGTGATGTATTGTACAAGAGAAACTTCGATATGGTTATGCTCAGATGCGTGGATATACACGAAGCAAAGCTACTGATGACTGAAGTCCATGAAGGTTCCTTTGATACTCATTCCAATGGACATGCTATGGCAAAGAAGATGTTGCGAGCAGGTTACTATTGGCTGACAATGAAATCTGACTGTTGCAAATTTGTGAAGAAATGCCACAAGTGTCAAACTTATGCAGATAAGATTCATGTTCCCCCGACACTGTTGAATGTCATTTCCTCTCCATGGCACTTCTCCATGTCGGGAATTGATATGATTGGCATGATTGAGCCCAAAGCTTTGAATAGACATCGTTTCATTCTGGTGGCTATTGACTACTTCACAAAGTGGGTTGAAGCGGCATCGTATGCGAATGTAACCAAGAAAGTTGTTGTAAGGTTTATCAAGAATCAGATCATATGCCGTTATGGTGTGCCAAGTAAGACCTTTACTGATAATGGTTCAAACTTGAATAATAATATGGTGGAGGCTCTTTGCAAAGACTTCAAGATTTCACACCATAGTTCTTCCCCCTACAGGCCTAAGATGAATGGGGTTGTTGAAGCTGCACACAAGAACATCAAGAAGATCATCCAGAAGATGGTTGTAACGTACAAGGACTGGCATGAGATGCTCCCATTTGCTTTGCATGGGTATCAAACATCCATCCACACTTCAACAGGGGCAACCCCTTTCTCATATGGTTATGGGATGGAAGTTGTGCTCCCAATAGAGGATGAGATCTAATCACTGTGTGTCTTGATGGAAGCCAAGTTGATCGAGGCTGAATGGTGTCAGACCAGATTTGATTAGCTAAATTTGATTGAAGAGAAGAGGTTGACTGCCATGTGTCATGGTCAGTTGTACCAGTAGAGAATGAAGAAAACTTTTGATAAGAAGGTTAGACCTTGTGTGTTTAGAGAAGGTGATCTTGTGCTCAAGAAGATTCTATCTTTCAAACCAGATTCTAGGGGCAAATGGACTCCTAATTATGAAGGCCCATATGTTGTCAAGAGAGCCTTTTCAGGAAGTGCTTTGATTCTTACAACTATAGATGGTGAAGAGTTCACTCGTCCTGTGAACGTAGATGCAGTCAAGAAATACTTCGCCTAAAAAGAAAAGAACAACTCTCTAAGTTGAAAACCTGAACAGGAGGCTTAGGCAAAAATGAGCGTCTCGGTGGTTTGAACCCGAAAGGGTGATCCAGGAAAAAGTTAGAGACATAAAATAGAAAGAGTTATCCCGATAAACTGAGTACCCCACCTTGGGGAAATTTATGCAAAAATAGGGATTATGGCAAGTAATTGCATCCTGTTGATCTCTAGTTTTGAAGACTTGTCTCGAGCATATTGTTAGATTTTGGTTCATTATCTCCAGCAGTCGCCAAAAGCACAGTGGATATCAAGAGATGTTAGAAGGATTAGTGATCATTGTATTCAATGTAGCACTTCTCCATGTAAATTACCATTTTTCAACTTTTGTAAAGATCTATGGAGTCTTGTCATTTACAAACTACCATTCCATTAAATAAAGTTGAACTTTTATTCAATTGTTTCTACTCTTGTTTAATTCAGCCAAATAGATTTAAATTTTATTATGATCATTTTTGGAATTGAAATTTTTAAAACAAAAATCATGTTTTCTTAAATATATAAAAGCAATTATTTTTAGCAATCAATTTCATTCAAGAGGAGTATCAACATACGTTTGAAAGAAGTAAGCCCTAAATGTGGAGCATTATTGGTTCTCCCCAAGTAGTTGGTGTGATCCCTGTTTCATCCCCAGTCGGTTTTTAGTATCCAATGTTTGTTGGTTTCCCCAGCCGAGTTCGTCGTCATCCCCATCTATGTTGATTTTCCTCCCTTGGGTTGTAGGCATTTTATTGCAGCAGTTTGCATGGTTTCGGTAGAATTTTGTTCCCCCACAAGTCACCATCAAATTCGTCCCCAGTAAGGGTTTCTGAGCAACTATTTGTGTTAATCCCCTATAGGGTTTTCTCCCATGTGATATGGTGTTGACCTAAAATTTCCCGCAGAGTTGATAGCAGTTTTCTCAGCAGATCTTCTCTTTTCTTCCCCATCCAGGGTCAAGCCTTCGAGGTGTTCGATCTCTTCTCCAGAAGTTGTTTCCCTCTTGTGTGGGTTGACCGAGAATTGTATTGATAATTCAAATCAGCGACAGTTGTATCCTTTGCAATCGTTTTGTCAGCATGATCATCATACATACATATACGCATACATATACATATGCACCATATAACTTAATTATTGCATTATTACACCTTGTGATTCATTGTTATTTTGACTCTCTGCTATGGTGGTACTTTATCCCCATGCAGGTTCGGTGTGTCTGTCCTCCTTTAATTATAGAGTGTCAGCCCCTTAAGCAGAAAGACTTTAACCTTTCTCCTATTCCCCACTAAGCTAGTTCCTAGTGGATGATTATTGTTTCAGTTTCCTCCCTAGTTGTTTATTTGGATGGAACCACTCCCCTTGAGTTATATCCTTATTGGGTTGAGTCTTGATTGACATTTTCTTTCTAGATATTCCCTAGATAGATGCCTTTGGCCCTCTAAGAGTCTATTACCCAATATTTGATAATATTCTTCTTAGTTTGCTGTTTGTTATGTCTTGTCTAATACCCGAAAAGAGTAACCCCTTTTCTCCCCAGCGGATTCATTTTCACATTTCCCAGGAAGAATATCCCTGATATGTTCATCCTAACCGATGACAGATATTTTCTTCCTCTGCTTTGAGTTTATCCTTGATATGTTCATCTTAATTGGTGATGGATATTCTCTCCTTTTTGATAGTCTACCCAGTAAAAAGGTAGTTGTAATCCATGTTTTATTCCCCAGAGAGTTAATCCTTGATATGTTCATCCTAACCGATGACAGGTTTCCTTCTCTTTGCGGTCATCTGCCCAGTAACCGGTAGTTATAAATCTTGCTTTTCTCCCCTTTGCAGAGTTTGTCCTTGATATGTTCATCCTAACTAGTGACGAATATTCTCTTTCTGGTCTTCTATCCAGTAACTGAAAGATGTAATTCCTATTCCTCCCTTCGGAGTCTATCCTTGATATGTTCATCCTAACCAGTGACGAATATACTCATTCGAATATTCTATCCAGAATTCGATAGATATAATTCCTACTTTCTTCAGGCGGTTTATCCTTGATATGTTCATCCTAACCGATGACAGATGTCCTCCTTAAACATCCCCAGGCAAGTTTATCCTTGAAATGTTCATCTTAACCGATGAAGGATTTTCTTTCCTTTGAGTCTATCCTTGATATGTTCACTTTAACCAGTGACGAATATTCTCTCCCTTTGGTCTTCTGCCCTGTAACTGGTAGTTGTAAATCTTATTTTGGCTTTCCCCAACAGTTTTATTCTTGCCCAGTAACCGGTAATGAATACGCCTCTTGGCTTCCCTCAGCAAGCCATCCTTAATATGTTTACCCTAACCGGTAACGGATGTCCTCCATGTCAGATTTTGTTATCTCCATACCTAGTAACTGGTAATGGATAATATACTTTTGTTACTCCTTTGTAGAAGATCATTTTTTCCCTAGTTGAGTGTGAGTGCACATTTCCTTAGTGAAATTGCCATTTTCCTGCTTGGCTCGAGTATTTCATGTGTTTGCTCTAATATACCCATTTTCCCCTGCAGATGTCCTTCTGTTTCCCGGCTGGGTCTTTCTATTGATTTATTCTTCATGGAGTTCCTCTAGTACCCCAACAGTTTTAAGTCGTAGCCTGGCCTACGCACAACCCTTTCTATCCCCCCAAAGTCTCTGTCTCCATAATGAGTTTTATTTATGGAATGCATTATGCTCCTACGGATCCTCAGTCTCTCCAAATTATTTTCCTTTGTAGAATCGCTTCCCCACAGAGATTTATTTTAACATTCATATCATATGCACCATGAGGTCTCTTAAGGACCAAAATTTGTTTCTATATGTTGTTATTTAAGCCCATTCTAATGAGTCGATGCAAGGATTTTAACCTTCACCTTCTCAATTAGAACGTCCTTAAATAGGGGCAGCTGTAAGACCCCAATTTTGACCCTAAGATCCCTCATGCTATCTCATCATATGCATTGGCATTGGGATTACAACTTGACATCCTCCTTACCCCCTATTCATTGGGTTTGCATTGGGAAAGATCACCAAGCATCATGTGATTGTATCATACTTTGTACTTTATCATTATTTACTAACCAGAATACCAAAAATATGTCTTTGTATGCACTAACTCTTTTGTAGGTAGAGCATGTGTTCACCTTTGATTCATCAAGCTCACATATAAGGTTTAAGACCCTCAATGCAAGAAGCTCAATCAAGAAGTGGTTTACTATGGATCTAAGTATCATATATGGATCCTAATGATCTTCACATGTTATTTTGATCAAGAATTCATCAAGAGTTTGGAATTGGTTTGCCTTGGAAACCCTAGTTCATCTAGGTATCTTGTGTAAATTCTTCAACAAGCTTCTTCAATAATTGATCAAATTTTTCAAAGGATACTTAAAATTTCATCATCTTATGAATATATGATCTCCCATGAGTCCCAAAATTCGATAGAATTGCAAGTTAGCAAGTTGGTTGATGATGGTTTACCAGAGGAATTCATCTGATAAAAATTGGGGTTCCCTAGACCCTGTCTCCTACAATTTTTATCATATGAAAATTATTCCAAGAGTAAAGTTACTCTAAATTACATTCCAAACAACTTTCATGTTGAGGTCTAGAGCTAGTTTTGCTTTTTAAAGTCGATTTTTATGGTGAAAGATTATAGGTCATTTTGTCTAAACCCTAATTTGGAGGTCAACTTCCCAAGCTCATATCTTGGGTTTAAGACCCTCATGGCTAAAAGCACAACCAAGGATGGATCCATAATGTCTCAAATCATAATATATGAGTCCCCATGATCTTCATATGTTACTTTGATCAAGTATTCTTCAAGAGTTTGAAGGTAGTTTTCCTTGGAAACCCTAGTTTGTCTGGGTATCTTGAGTAACTTCTTCAACAAGCTACCTCTCCAATTGATCAAATTTCTCAAGGGACACTTCAAATTTAATCATATGATGCATACATGATCTACCATGAGCCAAAAAAGTCAAGAGAATTGGAGGTTAGCAAGATGGTTGATGGTGGTTGGCCAGATGAATTCATCTAATCAAAACTGGGTCTCCCTAGGCCTTATCTCCTATAATTTTCACCATATTAAACTTATTCCAAGAGAAAAGTTACTCTAAATTACATTCCAAACAACTTTCATGTTGAGACCAAGATCTAGTTTTGCCTGGAAAATCATTTTATAAGTTGAAACATTATAGGTCATTTTGTCTAAACCCTAACTTGAAAGTGAACTTCCCAAGGCCATAACTTGCTCAATTTTTATGCGTTGAAATATTTCCAAGTTGCAAAATCCAATTTAAGATGTATTCTTCAACTTTGATGTTCGGAGTGAAAGTTAAATCAAATTTTATGAGCATGTGATATGAGAATATATTATAGGTCATTTTGGACCAATACGATTGACCAAGTGATTTTCCTCAACTTCAAAAATGCATAACTCTATCATTCTAAATCCAAATGACATAAAGTTGGTGACTATCTTTAAGGTATTTAAAGTATCTACAACTTTGATGAACACATTTGTTTTATTTGGAGCTCACATGAAAAGTTAAGTAAGGTGGAACATTGAGGTATATGACTGGACACTTAGAAACTTTTTCAACATGTTGAAATTTACAAACTTCCACCTCAAAATTCACCTTGATCCAAGTTCCAAATGGAAAAGTGTTCGACATCAAAGTTGTTCCCCTTGATCTAATCTTTCCAAAGAGTCTTATTTCATGTAGTTTGGATGAGGTTTGCTAGGGCTGCGCATGGTCTTAACAAGTGTGCATCAAGTGGAAAGATCAAATGTCCAAAACACCATTTCACATTGCCTTTCTATTCAAGCTTCTTTGAGACTTCAGAATAGTTGAATTTGGAGCTAAATGGATTGCTTCATGGGCATGTACATGCCCATACAAGCTTGCATCATGCCATTGCCAAAATTGGAAACATTTTCAAGTGTGCAAATATCATTCCCAATTGCTATAAATACAAGGCTCCTGAGCTCATTTGAAGGAGCCCTTGCGCGCTGACTTTGCCCCCTCTTTTCAAACCCTCACAATTAAAAGGAAATCCTGAGAATTTTCAATCTGAAAATTGAGTTTGAATCTCACTGTTAGGAGATTCAGAAACTCCAGGATCCAAAGCTTTGTTCCATTGCTAAGCCACTTCTACAAGCTTCCTGAAGGTGATCAACCAAAGTTTGAAGCAAGCAAGATCCAGTTCTGCACAGCATTGAAGGTATTTTCCAGAATTTTTCTTCTCTTTGATTCTCACTCAATTCTCTCGGATCTTTGATTGTCTAAAGTCCTACCAATGTAGGCAAGAAGATTGAGTTGCTTTGAGGTCAAATCGAAGCAACTCAGTTGACACACCTCAAAATTCAACTCCTCACATCTTTCTATATATGTGGAGTTAGTTAAAATTGAGGTAAGATTTGTGCTCTACGCCATTTTTTTCTTTCAGATCATGTCCTCCTTTTTCATTTATGTGATGGTGATGACTGAACCAGTCTTGTGAGCCTCGCCTGAGAAGGTGACCAGAGTTTCACCGTCGGTGGTATGTTGGATAGGTTTTGAGCCACATGATCAGTTCAAACTGTTTTAATCCTGAGCATTGCTTTTGAATACCATTGGTGTGGCGCGCTGACTCGTGAGTTTGGTGGAACGTGCATTTTACACCACTTGATCTGCCACCTCAATTAATGAGGGAGATCAAGTGGTCCACGTTTTTTCTAATTATTTGAATTTCATATAATTTTTTTATTTTCATTAATTCATATTAATTTTAATATTGATCCAAAAAATATTAGAGTTTCACTAAATTTTTTAAGATAAAATCCTCTTTCATATTTTGAATTAAAATTATTTTTTGACTCATTTATAATATTTTTCATGACTTAATTGATTTTGTGAATATTTTTAATTGTTTAAAAAATACTTTTAAATCTCCAAAAATTCTGAAATTTTTTCTTCAAGGTCCTTTGACCTTGTTTGACCTATGATAAATCTCATGGCCATTTTTTTTGGTGTTTTGATGATATTTTAGGAATTTGACAAACCATATTTAATTTAATGCATTATTTTTGGTATTTTTAAATTGAATAAATGCCAAATAATTGTGTTGAGCCATTTTGATTGTTTGTATAAGTTTGACTTGTGTTGTTGGGCCTTGGTCAAGGTCAATTTGACTTTGTTAGGTCAAGATCATTGGATTTAGGGGATTGATGGAATGTACATTCCATCTCCCAAAATGAATGAATGATCTTAATTTGATAAAAGTCCTCTTTTGTCCAATTTGAGTTTTGATCTATTCCCCTCCCTCTTCATATTATTCCCCTTCTTTGTGCATTCATGTCATGACCCTATGATATCTCAAGGTCCTAAGACTAGTTTGAAAAGTCAACATAAATATGGATGAGATTAGGCCACCTCTTTTGCATATTCTTTTTGTGTGTGGTATGTTTCATGAACATAATCCATTATACTAGGTCTCTAACATGCATTAACACCAAAATTCTATTGCCCGACCTCAAATAGTTGTGACTTCTACATAAGTCCAATTACGATTTCTTAACATAGCGCTAAATATTTGACACAAAAGGCATAGCATTCTAGTTCGTGAGATTGTAAGTCTCCCCTCTTTCATGGTATTATGTGGAAACTTGACCTTTTTACCTTCCTATGGAAGATGTCTTGGTTCAAGGATCCATGCTTGTGATAAGTGGGTTGAGTGTTCTCCAAAGAATGACTTAAACAAAAAAAGCAAAAGCAATACTAACTTCTAACTCATTAACAACTAACATTTAATTTCAAGTCCTTTACTTTTAATGCACTTTACCTTTAAGCTTTATTCATTTACCATTATTCATACCATTCTAATTGCTTATGTTAATGTCATTTTCACTTTGTCCACTTGGACCATACTTTGTGATATTATTTGCATGTGTATATTGTGTTTGTTGATGTGGTCTTTGACCATTAATGTACATAATAAGAACAAAAATCCTAAAAAACTTATTGTGTGGACTATTGGTTTGATCTGAGACAATTGGACTTAGAATTTAGGAAACACTCCCTATGCAAAGGACTTGGCCAATGCCAAATTTCATATAACCAAGTGCTTGTAATTTGAAAATTCATCTGATACATCATTGAAGATCCCTTTGAGTTCATCTGCAACATGATCATTGTGAAGCTATTATTTTGAACTAGTGACTTGTGGAATTCATCTGTTACATGGGCATATTTGAAGAAGATCATGGAGTGGCTAAGTCTTGGATGTGGCTATTCTTATTTGATGCCTTGCTCTTCAAGTTAATATTATGTGCATTGTTTGTTGCTTTATTCTAATGTCCAAGGGAATATGGGGTTTCTATATGACATTCTTGTCTATTGGATTGCAGCCCATTGGTCAGATCTTTTCAACTCTTAAATTTTAAATCTATGCTTAGGATTAGTCTCTTCATCTCCTCCCCATCTCTTTAATTCCAAAATGTCTCCCTCATTTTAAAAACTTCTTTGCTTGTACTTGTATTTTTTTAAACTTAGACCCTTTGCAAATTAGAAATGTTGGCCTTTGTGCCATCGCAGCTTCAAACTTCTTTTCTTAAATCAAAGTTGTAAATAAACTTAACTATACTTGACCTAAAATTTTCATAAGCCAAAAAAAACTAACTCATTCAAACCATTTTATAGGCCATTGTGCCTTTCAAACTTATTTTTTGATTAAAAGCCATACATCCACAATGAAATTTGTATCACAAACAACGAGGTCTTGATCCCTCTTTTTTATGTTAGTACGTAAGCACAAGTCCGAAGGTCTTGTGAAACACAAAAATATAATTAATAAATTCTTTTCTCATCCCCCTTACTTTATTTGTTTGTAAACATCATTTTGTATAAAATAAATATGCACACAAGAAAGGGCTCCCTAGGAGTACCTATGACACTTTGGGTGCTAACATCTTCCCTATGTGTAACCAACCCCCTTACCTGTAATCTCTGGCATTTTATTAGTTTTGATTTGAAAAATTCTTATATTTGGGTTTTGTTCGTACTTTTTCCTTTTCCTTTGGAAACAATAAAAGCGCGGTGGCGACTCCTATTATTTGATGTCTTTCTTATCCATAGCTTGACGATCATGAATTTACCGCTACAGAAATTAAGTGGTGACTCTGTTGGGGAGTAATCTCTAATGGGTTTAGGCTACTTTTTTGTGTCTATATAATTGTATATATGTGATGTATGTATATTTGTTTGTGTGATATAATCTGCTTGTTGTGCTTGGTGATCTCTGAGTGGTGAGATAAGTTCTAACCCAGACTTGAGTGCAATTAAGATAGGAGGATGATATAGTCATGTTCGACTTGTGTGGAGTAGTCCTTAACAAGTTGGCTTGAGATCCATCTGCTCAGTGGAGACCCTTTTGGATTTGGAAATGTCACAGAAGTATTTGTGGTTAGGCATCACTATCTCTAATTTGGGTCCGAGAAGCTGAGGTCCGTAGAATATTTACTCCTCTTGGCCTATTTCGGACGTAGTGCGGAGACTGTTCAAGTGTAGACTTGATAACAGTTGGTACGCGATACTACACTCAGACGGGTTTCTCTTGAGAATATTATGGATCGACGAGTTAGTCATCTTAACCTGTAATATCCGATAGAAGGAATTAAGACTCTGGGAACTTTTAGAACATGATCTACATGTTTTTATCCTTATTTCACTCCTTTGGGATGGTTCTTACCCAGACTCCATGCTCGTGACTTACAATCAACCCTTGATTCTTGGTTGATCCAATCAAGTCTTGTCAATATCAATGGAACTTGGGTGTTGATAAGGTGAAAACCATAATCCACCAAAATGGACGATTGGTCTTGACAATGACTTGATTCATCCCTTAACCTTTGTTTGTTTGCCTTGTGTGTGATCCCTTATTTGTGATTGTTGCATTCATGCATTCGTGCACATCATAACATTCATCACACGAAAATTTCAAGGAACTGAGGTATTATTTGAAAATATTTTCAGACCATGGATTGTGGATGAAGGAACACTAAGAAGTACAGTTTCAGATGTCCCGACTTGAAAGAGTCAAGGAAGCTAGCATCTTTTGTACTAGATCCCTTGGACTTCAAACAACGTCATGGGAAGATTCTGTCTATTTTGTCTGCTGATGTGGTTGAAGGACTCTTGAGTGTGTTGGTTCAGTTTTATGATCCTCTCTATCATTGCTTCACTTTCCTAGATTATCAGCTTGTGCCTACGTTGGAGGAGTATGCCAATCTCTTGGGGATACCTATTTCTAGTAGAGTGCCATTTAGTGGGTTGGAAGAGATTCTCAGATCTCATCTTATTGTTGAAGCTCTTCACTTGAAGAAGTCTGAAATAGAGGCTCATTGGGTGAAGAAAGGAGGATTGTTTGGGTTGCCATCTGATTTCCTCATCAAGGAAGCTACTGCTTTTGCATAAGCTGGTAGTGTGGACGCTTTTGAAGCTATCTTCGTGTTGCTCATTTATGGGTTGGCTTTGTTCTCTAACATTGACGATTTTGTTGATGTTAACACCATTAGAATTTTCCTGATTGGGAATCACGTGCCTACTCTATTAGGTGATATGTACTTTTCTTTGCATTTAAGGAATTCTAAAGGTGGAGGAACTATTTTCTGTTGCATCCTTCTTCTATACAAGTGGTTTATGTCGCACTTTCCTCAGACGCCTGCTTTTCTGGAGAACAAACAATGTCTACGGTGGTCTCAAAGACTTATGTATCTCACTAATGATGATATAGTTTGGTGTGATCCCTCTTTGAGCAGTTTGGAGATTATTGATTGTTGTGGTGAATTCCCTAATGTGCCTCTCATTGGTACACAAGGAGGAATTAACTACAACCCTGTTTTGGCTCGTCGTTAACTTGGGTTCCCCTTGAGAGACAAACCCAATAACACTTTGTTAGAAGGTCTTTTATATCAAGAGGGTAAAGATCCCCAACATTTGAAGCATAATATTGTGCATGCTTGGCATAATGTGCATAGTAAAGGAAGGTCTGAGCTTGGTCCGTGCAAATGTGTAGCTTTGGAAGCTTACACTCTTTGGGTGAAGAAGAGAACTTTGGAGTTGGAGATGCCTTATCCTTGTGAGAGACCTATGTTTATGGTTGTGGTTGAGCCATTAACTCTCCCTAACCAAGATGTAGAGGAGTTAGAAGATGCACTCGCCAAGATGAACAAAAGAAGGATATGTGGGAAGAGCGTTTCCGTGCTTTGAGCAAAAAGCATGAGGAGTTGCAGTTGGAGTCTAAAGACAAAGATGCACTTATTGAGCTACGGAGAGAGCCAGAGGTTTCATCTTCTAGCATGCCTCAGCCTTCCGTTACTTAGAAGAAGATTGTTGAAGGTTTCTTTTGAGACCGAGATTCGACGCATTTGAAGGAAGTACGCACCTGCAGCCAAATATTCTGACGTTGTTAGGGATCCTTAGGATGACTAGTCTCCTTTTCTCTAGTATTTTTCATTTGGTTTCTAAAATTCTACTAAGTGTAATCCTTCCAATTGATATAAATGAAGAGAGATTTTTGGTCATATCAAATTATTGCAATTGTTGTTAATTATATACATATATATATATATATATATATATATATATATATATATATATATATATATATATATATATATATATATATATATATATATGTTTGCAAATGATATAGTAAGTTCCTTGAAAAAATAAAAATGAATAAACAAGCATTGCATTTCATGCATCATTTGCATGAGCAAGTTTCTCTTTTGCCAGATGTCTCATTGGTGTTTCTTTTGTGCTTCAGCCAAGATGACTCATTGGCACAATACTCGCGCCAATCACTCCAGAATCATGGAACATCTTGAGCAAGAGAATAGAGAGCTGAAGGACGAGATCACCCGCCTGACTGCCATGGTGGAGTCAGTTCTAACTGCATAGAGCCATTTTTTTCCAACGCCCTCAACTCCTCCTCCTTAGAGGACTATGTTAGACTATGGCACGGATCTAGAAGGGGGGGTTGAATAGATCCCAATTAAAAACTTGAGTCGGCGCCACCAATTTAAAAGAAAATTGGTTTTAAAAATTGTTTTAAGTGCGGAAGCAGCCGAGGAAAATTTTAGTCTAAAACGAACCGTTATTGGAAAACCGGATATGCGTTAAGCTAATGGATAATAGATGAATTGGAATACAAGTCACTACAATTATTTGCACAATCAATGAAATAATTCACTTACTAGCAAGCCTAGTTCCAATGATACAAAATACCAAATTAAACTGAATGTAAACTTAAGACAACTTTGGCTTAAGCAAATTTACAAACACTTGGTGTGCATAAACACCCCAAGTGATACTTGAGTTGAGTAAGTAGATCAATTTATCCTAGTACAATGTATTATTGTACTTAGTATTCAAACAGCAGTTTTGATCACTTACTCAACTTATATCAGCGTTTGGTAAAAATTGCTTAAACTAAAATCACTTAAATTTTAAGCTGAAAAACAGATTATGCAGAAAATTAAAGAAGACGCAGATTTGATGAGGCAGTTCCCCCGCCGTCCTCGCTTCGGGGTACGTCTGCCCTCAATTCTAAAAATAGAATTGAGATGATTAATTAGATATCACCTGTGAGATTTAATCATTTTTACAAGGATTTCAAAGTATGTAAACAACAGAACTTCCAATGTGTTGAATGATACTTCTTATCCTTGCTCCTTGATTCAAGATGAATCAAGACCTTTGATCGTTGATGCTGGACCTCCGTTTCCTGCCACTCGTTGAGGAACCTTCCGTTCTTCAACCCCTTGGCCCGGCTGATCACGAACACGAACGAATCAAACCCGAATCCTTCACTACACAAACACCGAATCCGCTACTAGACTGATGAAGACGTTCTCTTATCAGTCACCTTCGCTCAGCTGAATGTTAATGAAGCAATTCGTCCAAAACCCCCAAACACAAACCGGTATTGGAGGACAAAACCCTAATGGTTTTATTCAAGAAAGAACCTACCAAGACTTCAACTCGAACCCGATTCTCCAATCGTAGCTACGAACCTTATCACCTTCAATCTATCACGAATCACATCAAACGTTATTGTGTGCAGTTGATGTATTGTGAACTGTTGAGGATGAAGATGATGAATCTTTGACACCTTTTTCACTCTTTCTTGTTTCCTTGAACACTTGCATACAAATTGACAAATGTTGGTTAATAGAAGTGTTTTGACTTCTATATATAGTAACAGACAAAATCAAACAAACATAACAGTATTTCAAATATTTGAAATAACTCAGAAAACTGAGTTGGCGCGCGAACGGTCGACCATAGGTCGGCGTGCGCTGACCCGTGGGGCATGCGCCGACCCTTATGGTCGACTCAAACATTTCATGCGCTGACCCGTGGATAGCATCACTATGCCATGCGCTGACGTGTGGTCGACTCAAGGGGTTTATGCGCCGACCCGTGAGCTATGCGCCGACCCTATGGTCGACGCAAGCAGTTTTGCGCAGACCATCCTCCAGTTTGGGTTGAGCTTTGCGCTGACCCATGAGCTTTGAGCTGACCCCTATTGTCGACTCAAAGCTTTCAAATCTACAAAAAATTGTGATTTGTGATTTTCATGCATTTAGTCATGATCACACTTTGTCTACATGTTTTTAATGATTATAGTAGATTTAGAGGAACGTAGAAAAGGATATGGTGGGTAATGTGTTGCATTTGTTTGTAGACGTGCATGATGGTCTTTTGTCATCATCGAAACTTGATATCGTATGTTGTATGACACTTTGTCTTTACATACTCCCCCTTTTTGATGATGACAACCTGTATAAATCAACGTGACAAACAACATGCGGTATTGACACATTTTGCACACTCCCCCTTTATTTTGTAATCTAAGGCTATTTGCAGAAAGCGAAAGCGACTGTTAGTTGTGGACATTTTGTCAGACTGTTAGTTGTGGACATTTTGTCAGCACTTTTCTCCCCCTTTGACAACATCAAAAAGAGAGACAGAGTGATTATTCAAGATAACAACGAAAAAATTCACAGGTAGTAGCAGAGATATAGATACCAACGAAATAATATCACACTTATATCATTTCTTACTAATAGTCATTAATTAAAATGAGAAAATACATAAGGAAATTACGGTTGCATAAACGTGCAAAACAGAGAAAAACAGGAATGCATTCAAAGACAACAAGCAACATGTAATATGCAAATGAGGGTCTATTGTCTTAGGTTACGGTGGCCTGGATGGTAGCAGACGCCTGGGTTTCTGCTGGGGTCAGCCAGAGTTGATAGGTAATCAGAAACTCCTTCCAGATGCCTGAGACTCCTGTCGACACACCGTTCCAAATCTGCATACCGTCCATTTAGGCTTGTGGAGAGGTTGTCGAGTCGCTCATTTTGGGTTTGAAGTTGACTGTTAATCTGAGCATATCGGTCGTCCTGGGCTTGCATGAAGGATTGTTGGGCAAGTTGCATGTCTCGCATCATGTCCAACAGCTCTGAAGAATCTGCTTGCTGTGGAGGGGACGGAGGTAATTCTTCCTCAACTTGGTGATACGGCTGGTAAGATTCACGTTGAGTTGTCCAGCCCGTATGTTGCCAATCACCCCAGTTACCCCAGCGTGGAACACCTTCTTCATTTGTATCCGGCTGCTGAACCCAAGCGGAGCCGGAGTAGTCATGAGTGCCAACGGGTGAAGGACTGTCATCTCCACCATTGTAAGCAGCATCGTGCCTTGCTTCTTCTTCTTCTTCTTCTTCTTCATTTTCCACTTCATCGTCTTGTTCTTCGCTTTCATCACTGTCAGCCCTTGGAGGAACGTATCCTCTTCTAACAAACTTATATTTTCTCCGCTCCTTGCACCAAATATATCCCATCATAGACATGGTTTTTGTGCTGAACTCTTTGTCAGGTGAGATTGATGTGAACGGGAAAGACGGATGGTTAACATTGGCGGCAGTAATGACTTCTTGAATGAATGATCCGTAGGCAAGAGCAGTCCCTCGTCCGGAATCACGTAGGTTATACATTCTACTAGCAATGTAGTATGGCCAGTTGATTTTTATCCTATTTTTCAGAATGTAAATCAAATGAACCTCGGGCTGTTCGACTCTGGAGAGACCGCCCTTCTTCGGCCGCAGGATGCGTGAGACAACCCACTGAAGAATCCTTTCTCCGGCGTTCAGCTTGCCGGCAGTGACGGTTCGTGGGAACAAGTCACTTTGCACAAACTCATCAGAATATGGTCGTGCCAGCATGTCATTTAATGCACTCTTAAACTCATAGCCATCTATGTGGTGAGAGTCAGTCACCTCAGGTAGAGAATTTCCAGCATCATCCACAGACATGTCAAAATACTTGTTCCATAAATTTGATTTAATCGATACCTTTGTAGAGCCAACTCTGGAGGAAAGCTTGTGCCCGCGAAAGTTCTCATGAAGACCGGAGTAGAAAACTCGGACAAGGTCTTCACTGTATTGAGTGTTGCACTCCAAGAAGTTGATGAGGCCTTGATGCTGCAGCAGAGACAGGACTTCCGGTAGGTGCATGCGTTCAGCTTCAAGTTTGTAGAACGCATGTTGTTGCACAACTCCTCGTTTACCGATGTCTTTGTTGAAAATTTCGAC